>NC_090315.1:36390030-37650030 GCF_039906515.1 Pseudorca crassidens | reverse complement strand
TAATGTGCAGTATAAATAAACCAATGGTATACCAAGGTCACAGAAGTGTAACTCAAGCTTGCATCTTTTTAGTTTTGGTTTAATAACTGTATCAGAATGACCTTCACACCAAATTCTTACATTGACTTCTCACTTTTCAACTAACGTTTTCTCTCCACTAAAAGGGACCTACTGTTATGAGAAGAAAGAGTCCCTGGTCTCATAATAATTCTCCACATGCTGGAGGAGTTTGAGATAAGGTCCTGGATCACATGTAATGTTACTGACCTTTACTGTCTCTGTTCTGAACATCCACAGGAATTGTCTATAGAATTAGAGCAGCTCAAAATAGAATTCTATTCATTTAGTTCCAACATACATTTTGGGGGATTAGTAGCAGCAGCACTTAATTTGTAATTTTCTTGCTTTCCTTCCTAAATAGCGATCACTTACGTTAGTAAACAGTAAAATGACATATCTTTCTGTTTCTTGTCTAAGCACTAAGAAATCCTGAACCATGGCTTTACATTTAATCTTTTGTTTTGATATTATTGTGAGACATAAATTGGGATTATTGATAAACCCACAATTATTCTCCTTCCAGTATTGATATTTTGATAACTATATATTTAGGTAAATTATGTTATACCTGACCAGGGTAGACTTTTGACCCAAGATGGACCAATAACTCCCCGCTAACTACAGAGGTTGGTTCAAACTATTGGCATGAAACTCTAGCCAGGCCAATTATGTCCTGTTCTCCCTGGGTAGAAAAAGTCTATTTGCACTTGAGTAAAAATGTTTCTCTGTCTTCATATGCTATGGAGAGAGACTGGAGGTAAAAACTAGGAGAGCAGTAAAAGAAGAGAGAAATCAGAAAATGACAAAGCTGTAGCTTTGGTATGCCTGAGGTTCCATCCCTGCTCTTTCCTAGGTGATACTAAAATAAACGAGAAAATCCCCCCTTTTGGTCATAATGGCAGAAACCAAACTCCATCTGGCACTTTATTACTCAGTGTGGTCTGTGGATCTGGAACACTGACATCACTTCCAAGGTCTCTCTAGAAGAGCTTCCGCTTTCAGGCTCCACTTCAAACCTACTAAACCAGAACCCGTGTTTAAAAGAAAATCCCCAGGTGTTTTATATGCAGGGAACAATTGAGAAGCACTGATATCGCTGCATTGTTTCCCTGCTCCCTGTGTTACACTGTCACTGGCTTTTTTCAAAATTCTACAAACTTTCCAACCACAGGGCCTTTGCAAATACTGTTCTCCCTGTATTGAAAACTCTTTTCTATTCCTCTTCACCTAGTTAACTTATCTTTAAACCTTAGATCTCAGTTCAGGCATCATTTTTGTCATAAGCATCTTTCTGACTAGGTGAAAGTCCCTATTATACATGTCTGTATTACAAGATCCTTTTGAGTAAATACAATGCATATTAGCTTCATGAGTCATTGATAATAATGGATTTTTTTCTTATGTTGTATTCCTAGTACCCAGATTGGTGTATATTAGATGCTCAGTATATACTTGTCAAATGAATGAATGCAGGTATGAATGATGGAAAATTTTTACAGATGAATAAGACTGAAGCCTAGAGAAATTGACTAATTAACCTAAGATCATCTAAAAAGTGGTAGATCTAACTTTATAATCCAGGTTCCTGCCCGGATGTCTCAAAACGGTATCTTTGAATTCTCTTTATTCAACTAAACTGAGAAAATTACAAACAAAAAAGATGCCAGACGGGAACAAACCCACCTTGAAAATTCATGGAAATGAGAGAAACTCTGAAGCACCTTCTTCTCTTCAATCAGAAAGACTGATGAATATTCTACTGCTGAATGGGTGGCTTGGATAATACGAGCATATCCATTATCAAGTGATTACACTTTTGTTAGGATGTCAACTTCTTTGGCTACAGAAAAAATAAAATGTAGTGGACCAAAGTGAGCCTGCAGCAGCTGACCAGCTTCTGACCAACTGGCAAGTAGAAAGTCTCTGGCAAGTGTAAACTCAGGTAATCAGCTGATATGTGCTCCATCCCTGATAGACCTCCCAGACATAGAATGAGTTCAATGTATCAAAATAAACTTTATGGCATTTCTATTTGGGGGTGCAGTGCAGTTCTTATGATTGGAAAGCTTATATGAGCAGAGCAATGTAGGGAAGGGATTGTAAAAATTTAAAGCAATTGTCATTCTGGCCTGCCTTGGCATAAAGGGGATGCAAAGAGATGAAGGTATATATGTATGTATGTATGTATGTATGTATGTATTTCTGCAGCTTATCTGAACAACTTCTATACTATTAAACTTATCAACTGGCCCTACACCCTCAAAATTTGCCACCTCTAATAAATTATTCTTACCCTTATTACAGCCAGTATCCCAGAGGATTTCTCCTTGCCCATCTTAGAACCCCCATTTCCTGAAGTGTTTATTATTGTCCTAGCTTCCGAATTGCTCTTTTGTATCACAATAAGAGTCCCGTGTTTGTATTTCCTTTGAACTTTGATATCGTGCCACTAATACTGTTCTCAAAAGCTTTCTTTAGGCATGACTAAATTTATGTCATTTTTGCATCTATTTATATAAACATTTACTTTGTACATACAAGGTACCACACACTGCTAGATGCTGGAAGATGAAACACAGCACTCTTGTTCATCTGCATTTAATTAAATTGTGTTTAATATACATTATAGTGTAATTATAATACAAAGAGATATTTCTGTGGAAACAAAGACTGCCTCTGGATGTATTAAATAAAGGCCTCAAAGACCCATGCCCACTATTACAATATTGCAAGTCAACTGTACTTCAATTTTTAAAAAATTGTAAAACAAAACAAAAGACCATGCCTGACCCAGGACCCTTCTTGAGTACCAGGCTACTTCCTCAGGTCTGTCTTATCTCTGTCCCCATGTCATCCATGGCTCTTTAACTTTGGGGCAACCCATTAGTTCCACCTGTGCCCACCCCTCCCACCCTTTGTTTACTTCTACCTGTATGTTTATAAAAACAGGAAATTAGAAAGCTCTGTTCCATTTGTAACTCTCACTAGATATCAAGTATCTTGATGGAAGTGATTGCTCTCAATTCAACTTTATAACCTAATACTTTATAATACAATATTATAACCTTTATAATCTAATACTGTGTCTCCATTCAGAAGTACTCAGTAAATGGTGAACTCATTGGCTCATTTGATAAATGCAAGACAAGTTTTAAGTGTCATTTTCTTCAACTGAAACTCCAAATAGTATTAACTTTGTCATCCCTCAGAAATGAAGCCATTTCTAATATGTCTTTTGGTGACGGAGAAGAAGAAGAAGAAAAAACATTTTGCAAATTACAACAACTTGACAGCTGCTCGTTAACCAATACCGCGTTAATTTTCCATGTTCCACACTTTGCTGAGTGGAAGATCCCTTAACCCCAGGTCCCATTTTGTGTCTGTCTCATTGTCTCTGTCCCCTCACTGTATCACCTGCAGAAATCACCAGTGGCTGTGTACTCTCTTAAACTTTATTATTGCCAGAGAAGTCATAGACTAGGTTAATGCAGATGTGCTTCCCAGAGGTATATGAAAGTGGATTTAAGTTCTTTATTTTGAGTGATTGACTTTGAGAAATCCCCTTCTTTATCAGTTACTACCAGAGAAATAGAACCTTTCAGGAATGACAGTAAACTAACCACATCTTCTTGAGTTCTACAGGCATAATAACTTGTAAAGAGACGGAGATTCATTTGGCCATTTATGCATAGGCATAATCAGATGACTCTATGCGTTTGGGGCCAATAAAACAGTGTGTCACAGGTTTAAATTACTGGCTCCCAAAGACCTGCATTTTGGGAACTTTTCTGAGCAAATTATCTAAGATTTAGTCATGCCACTGTGATTCTTTTGTTCTGGGCTTACTGTTTCCAACATATGATTACCTTCAAAGGAAATGGAAGGGAGAGTCTTTCTTGAAGGGGCCCTTTGCTTTTCAAAAACTCAAACTGTGTTATCTTATTTTTGAAAACCTAATAACCTGCTTAAGAAAACTAAAGATATCTTTCAAATACAGAAAATGAGTGGCACAAAATATGGTCTAATAGGGAAGAGGAATGGTAACTGAAATTTAGTTAGCTCTCTGGTGAGTAAAATGTTGTTTGATATGCCCATTCTCATCCAATAGTAAATAAACGGATTGGGACAATTCATATCTTTTGACTATACATAGCTATATTTATTTACTTGGTTATTTTGGCTCTGACAAAATTCAGATATCAATAGGCATTTTAGAAATCACTGACAAAGTATGTCCGGAGTGCTTTTTCTAGGAATGACGATGTGGGCTGGGAAATTATGGGCCAAAAGGTCACTCTGATAGCACATTCCCCACAAAAGCTGAACGGCACCTCTACATCCTTACGAAGGTATTCTCCTGGGGACTAATTAAGCCTGAGAACACAAATGATTTCAAGAAGCATGGAGATGACAAGGGCAAAAACTGTGCCGTGTTCTCTATCAGGACACTCACTGGGATGTTGTGTGATTTTCTAATCCTATTCAAGTCACACTTCATCAGGACTCAAAACAATAAGGAAGGGTAGAAGAAACTCTTTTTATCAATTGTTCAAGTTTTGAGTACTGTTCAAAATGAAATAAGAAAGAAGACCAGTCAGAAGGAACCAAAATGTGACTATTCATGTGAGAGAAAAACAACAAAAAATGTGAAACAGAAGGAGGAAACAATTATCAAGCTCACTCTTTTGCAAGTATGTACAGATTGATAAAAGTATAGCTTGTAACTTGTACTCCCAAAATAAATACATCTATGTATGCGCTGTGTACAAATATGCATATATAATGTGTATATATTTGGAAAATATCTCCAAATTGCCAGCTAAAACTTGGCACCTGCCATCTGCCTCTACAAGGATCAGGTCACTAGCCACTGCAGCCGCTGACCTTCAACACGCCCTGCAAAGGAGTTCAGGGTAGAGATCAGGAATGAGGCACTCTGTGCTCTGGGAAAAACTGGCAGAACAGGCCTTCAGATAGAGGTTTTCGGGAGTTGACAAAATACTATATAATATATATATTTATATATATAATTTATATTTATATAATATGCGTATATAATTTGAAGAGACTCCAAAATGACAGCCTAAAGAGACAAAGATGTGCTTTTGTGCGTTCCCTTTATGGTTCATGGTCCACTGAGCCCAGCCTACCTCTGCTTTCTTAGCCTCAACTGTCACTCTAAACATGAACCTTTGCGCGTGAGCTTTGGAGCCATATGGAATCATTAGTCATAAGGAACCATTTGCAGTCTCAAGTGTATATTTGTGCATCTTATTGTGGTTTCCTCTCTCACAACATGCCTCACCTTATCCATCTGACAGATGTCCACTCGTCTTTCATGAACAAAAGAAAATGCCACTTATTTTAGAGAACCATCCCTAACTCCTTCAGCCTGTTAAGGGCCATATTCTCAATCTTCCACTAGAATCTCTTTCTCTCTGCTACACATTCACCACATCTCTGAAACATCTCTGATTTATTTTTTTCAGAAACTTGGACTCTACTGACTAGGAGACACTGGAGGGCAGGCAACATGTATCACTGGTTTTTCCTCCCAAACACCTAGTACTACATTTTAGATGAGGATTCTAGATTCTAGAATGCAGTTATATTCCATAAAACAGTGCTATATGAATGGGCTCCTGTATATGTGATTTTCCTTGTAAATACTCCTCTATTTATAAGCTCCATGTTCTCACATTTTAGTTTATATCACCCAATTCACAGGCATGAACTTTTGCCAAGAAATTATAAATGATGTGGTAGTGGTGATCTGTATGAGCCTATCAATTCTTTGTCTACACAACCTCTCAGAGTTATCCTTCAAAAACAGTACATAGGTGTAATTCTTTATCTTTGACATTATTGAATTGCATCTAGAATTCAAAATAAAGAAAAGTGTGTCTTGAGACCACAGGTTTATTTGAGTGTGGAAATGCTCACCAAACCTTTCACTTTTCTCTAATTGATAGTGAAATTTTTCTAACCTTAACAATCTAGACTAAGCTCAGTTTTCTTAATAATTATAGAATCCTATCTCCTGGGTTAATAGCAAATATTTCTTTTATGTTGAATAAATACAATTTACTATATCAAAGCAGAAAGAACATTTGTAGCACTCTTTTGGTAAAGTCAAAAGTATGGACTTCATTCGTTTTTGTTTTTTACTTAAGTTTTGTTTCTCTCTTCTTTAACATAATAACTTGATGAGGTATTGATAACATGTGTAAAATAGCCGATTAATTATTTGGTGCGTAATGAACATTCAATAAATATTGAGTCCCTTACTCTAACCTTGTTATAATTGTTTATTCTTTTGTCCATTTATCCTTTCATCCTTTTATCCATTCATCTAACCATCCCACAATTCCACCACCCTCCATCCTTCAATCCATATATACATTGAGCACCTTTTATATTACAAGTAACTTTGCTAAGTGCTGAGGATATAGCAATGAAAAACAATTCCTGCCCTTAAGAAGATCCCAGCCCAATGGAGATGAACTCCACATGATTCACAAATAGAATACAACTTTTGTTATGAGAGAGTAATTAACAAAGTACTATTGAGCACAAAGCAGAGTACTGTCAGGCGTGAGAAGCATTTGGTAAATTTAAGTCTATGTTTTGTAGTTTGTAAACCATGCTAACACTTTACCTAAGTCATTTCATTTAGTCCTGACAACAATAACTGCCCTTATAAAATTATACTAATTTTAGAGGTAAAGAGTCTGAAGCTCAAATAGGTAAGTCACACGGCTAAAGTCAAGGTATAAGTAGTAGTCTTGGACTTGACCTCCAAACTAGTCCCCATATGAGTATACTGTTACCTTTATGGACAAAGGACTTTAAGGCAGGTATTAACAGCACCATGGTATAAAACTGAGGGAAAGCAGAACTGTGTTCTCCAGTTTTGTATTTATATTGTCCAGAATAGAGAGAAAAAAGAACTTGAATATGCAATGATTAAGGATAGACTTTTCCCACTAGGAAAATACCTACTTTCCTGATAGCAGTGAGTAGATAACTGAATAGCAGATCAGACAAGGCAGACTACGAGATTGTAGCACCAGAAAAGACATTACACACACACACACACATACACACACACACACACACACACGTGTGCAGTAATTCCTGTGGAGTATAATGAGAAAGAACAATGTGTTTGTTATTTCATCTGGCATCACTTTGAGCACTTTTCTCAAATGAAAGCAATACATTTCTATATGTCTTTTATTTTAAACTAAAAGTTATCCTTTGACCTTCTTTCCTGTCTCCCTTCCTTTTTTCTTCCTTCCTTTAAAATCCTATGTAGTAGCCATTAGGTGAGAATGAGTAAGGTAGGCTTAGGAGGGTCAGAACCTGAGTGGGTGGGAGGTGAGTAGGGAACAAGCATGGTACTGGTGGTGGGGGAGAAGGAATGGCCATGGTGGTCTGACACAGGAAGTCAGAGCTCAGGTGGGTAGAGGAGGGATTTGTGCAGGAGTGTGGTGAGTGGCAGCAGAAGCCCAGCACAGGATGTTGAAGCTCAAACAGAATGGAGTAGACTCTAAAACACTTTACTCAGGTGGTCAATATTATCATCTTCAAAGTTGGGACAAACTGAAATTGTATATCACCTGATGGTAGACAATGACAAGAACACAGCAGCATTTCTGCCATCTTCCTACCCTAAACACCATATAACATGAGTCTAATCATGAGGAAATATCTCATAAACCCAAATTGAGGGAGATTCTTTAAGACAAAGGATGTAATATCTTCAAAAGCCACAAGGTCATGAACACCAAGCAAAGAATGGGGAATTCTGCAGGTTGAAGAAGACTAAATAAACATGACAGTTATATGCAATGTCTGATCCTGGACTGGATCTTTTGCCGGAAGGACATTATTAGTATAATAAATTATACTTGAATAGAGTCTTACATTAGAAAAAAGGTATCAATTTCAATTTTATGATTTTGATGGTTATAAGATTAAAGCCTTGATTGTAAATATTATACGATAAAGTTTTTAGGGATAGTAGTGTATCATGTCAACAAATTACTCTCCAACAGTTCAAGATAAAGACATGATGTTGTTCTTACAACTTCCTGGTAAGCTGTAAATAGCTGCAAAACAATTTAATCTGCCATGAAGATGAGGACTAAAAGTCCAGTCTCTAAAGCGTCCTATAACCCTGGGCTCAAATTCAAGTTCATCCTTCAGTAGCTGTGTGATATGGGCAAGTGATTTAACCTCCACACATTTATGAGTATAATATTAAGTTTCACGCAAAGATTAAAGTAATTCATAGATTTCATGTGTCGATTAAGTTCTTCAGTGCTTGAAAAGTGATTACAAGAGAGCTTGACACATAGAAGCACTAACTCAGTTTAGCTATTCTTATTATTACTATTATTACTAATTATCATCATTATTTTATTGAATGTTCTCATTCTAGGGACTTAATGAGAAATAAGCTGACATTTACAGTAATAAAAATATGGGTTCAAATTATCACTAATTAGCTAGGTGGCCCAGAGAAATCAGCTCCTTAACTTTGTGAAATCTCATTGTTTTCCAACGACATCTGTGACCTCTCCATGAGATATAACTCGCCTTTGTTTACTAAGTCCAAACTACACTGGTCTTCTTTCGGTTCCTCAAAAACATCTGTTTCCAGCTCCAAAGAATCACACATTCTCTTCCCTCTTCCGAGAACATACCTTTGTCTTTTGCTGACCTAGGTTTACTCTATAACTTTCGAGCTCTGCTTAAAATTAATTCCTCAGTGTCTCTGATTATTCAACTATTCTCTTTCATAGGTCTCTATTTTTATGACTTACTGAAATTTAGAAAATATATTTTTCTTTTTTATTGTCTGCATCTTACTCTAGACAAAAATCTTTTTTAGATCAGTGTTTAGGTCTGATCCTGTATCCACCATTGCACACCCAAGATGTATCACAGGTCCAGCACATAGGTCTTCTCCAAATAAAATGAATTAATATATGAATGAACTGTACCAGGCACTTGAGATTTATTCTGTCAACTCTGTAGCGACCCCATAATAATAACGTCAAAATAGGTACTAATGTCACTATTACCATAAACACAATTTTGCTCCTTATCCCAGACAAAAATAAAAAGTGTCAGTAGATCTTGAAAATTCCCAAAGAAAAACTAATTATTTTCAGGCAGTAAAAATTCAGACAATTGAGTAAAGGAACCTCACCCGAATTATGTAAGGAGACAATGATGCATGCCAATTTCCAACTCACTCTAAAAAAATGAATGATTTTACTTTGGAAGAAAATAACTGTTGCCACTAAATGTAGCTGTTATTTGTGTCCCATTATTTATATAAGACTGATGTGCATAATATTCCTCCAGTCCTACTATAAATTAAAACAATTCAGGAACATATTAGCTACAGACACAAGAAGATGTGTTTACAGTTGCTACACTGTTGATTCTAATAAGAATAGAAGAGGGAATTTTCTCCAAGATAAAGACCTTTCATGGGAAAAAATGAACAAAAAGCCTCATCATCGCCATGCTGGAATGATGACCAACCAATAACTAAGGTATGTGGTATACAAATGTCCTAATGATTATAAGCCACTTAGCTCCAGTCACATGATCTTAGATGAAAATAATGTACAAAGAATTGTAAATGGACATTGCAACCAGAAAATGTGGTTCAAACTACAGCCTCTCCCGTATTACCTCCCGTATAATTGGCAGATTATTCACCAAAATAGGCCTTCAGCTACTTCATCTATAAAATGGGGATAATAATAAAACTTACCTTGTAAAGTTGTTTGAGGGATTAAATGAGATAATGTATGTAGCAAAGCCCAGTGATGGCTGTCTTGGTCTGCTAGGGCTGCCGTAACAAAATACTGTAGACTGAGCGGTTTATAAACAACAGAAATTTACTTCTCACTGTTTTGGAGGCTGTAAGTCTGAGATCAGGTGCCACCATGGTCAGGTTCTGACAAGGCCCTCTTCTGGGTGGTAGACTGCCAACTTGTCTTTGTGCCCTCACATGATGGAAGGGGATAGAGAACTCTGTGGGACCTCTTTTATAAGAGCACTAATCCCAGTCATGAGGGTTCCCACCTTCATAACACAATTACCTCTCAAAGGCCCCACCTCCAAATATCATCAGCTTGGAGATTAGGATTTCAACATACGAGTTTTGAGGGGACACAGACATTCAGACCTTAGCAATGGCCATAAAGAAAACGTGATGAATAGTGATGATGATGATGATGAAGAAGAAGGAGAAAGAGAAGGAAAAGAAGGAGGTATGTGATTTCATTTTGGATGAAATGATTTATCCCCTTCTTAATGAGTTTAGAGCATGGTTACTGACAATACCTACTGACAGTGGTATCTGTGACTAGCCTATTATTTAGTATTAAGGGGGAGGGAAGAGGGCTTGTCTTTACTTGATGACCATGGTACAGAACATAGTGAAAATGGAGGCACGATAAACAAGATGATAACACCAGGGGTACCATCTTAGTTTTACCTGGTCATGGATGAGATCGTCCTAGCAGGGATTAGAGTACAAGCAGAAACACCTCATCTAAAAGGACCTGTGTTAGGTACCTGTTGTGAGGATGGGATGAAATGTCACAGAGTACTCCTGTATATCAGATTTTATTATTTGCACTGTTTTACTGATGAGGGAACTGATACTTAGAGCAACAGAGCAATTTAGCAACTTACCTCTAAAAACTTAGAGCAAGCTCAATGACGACCTTAGGCCAGGAGTTTAAGGAATTGCTCAGTGGTTTTCTTCTCTCATAAAACCAAAAGGGGAAACTTGATTCCTATTCCTCTAGTAGTAGAAGCCAGTGATGCAGGTGAAGAATATCAGCTTTAAAGCGAGTTTAATGGTGTGCTTGCATGAAACAAGGTGTCTCTGGGTGGAAATGCCTTTTCTGGGTGTTCTATAAAAAAGAGAACCCCAATGACCCTGGAGAACAAGTGTCTGTCTGCAGGTCTCATCAGAAGCATATGCCTGACCTCACTTCTCCAGCCAGAACCCAGACCTAAGACCATCTACTACCTCTGCTTCACTGCCACCCTTGCTTCGGGCCCCTTCGGAGGGTGCACTGACTGTTTTACTTCTAAAGGAACTCATTCTCTCTTTTTATGATGGAAATTTCTTGGAGCAAGGACCATAATAACAACAGTTACTGCTGCCACTGGTGCTGCTGAATACTGAACATCTGTGTCAGGCACAATGCCAGATGCTTTAGATACATCATCTCTAACCCATTAAACAAACCTGGAAATGGAAATTATCGTCCACCTTTCATAGAGGCAAAATGCATTGTCCAATGTCATGAAGCTATGAAAACGAAAGCCTGGAGTTCATTCAGGTCTGTCTGACTCCAAACCTGGGCTTATCCAACTACACCACAATCCAGACAGGTTTATAATTATCCTAGTACTTTCTACTATCATTATTATTAGGGCAATTAAAAGCTAATATATACTTTGGTGATTCACAGTTAATAATTATTCTGTTCATCTAATGGCACCTTAGATGTATATTGTGCAATATAACTTAACACGTGCATTTTATGTGATTTACTTCATTGGTCCTGAAGGGGAGCAGAATACGCCACCCCAAAAGATGCCCCATTAGCATACAGATTATTGTGAATCAAAGTTACTTACGAAACAGCAGGTGCAAGGATACTCTGACCCTTCTTTGTCCCCCGAAAGCAAGACATGAATCTCCCACACATTGCACAACACAGGGAATATAGCCAATATTGTGTAATAACTGTAAATGGTGTGTAACCTTTAAAAATTGTAGGTAAAAATGTAAAATAAATGATTTTTAAAGATCTCCCTTGTGAAAGGTGCCCTCCATGTTCCAGGAGGTAGAGAGGCATCCTTATCACCAGAGACAGGAAATTCAGGGCCAAGAAGCCTAGAAAAACAAACCTTGTGATGTCTTCACTAACTAGCTCCCCCAAGCCCAAGTCATTTCTTCCTGAATTTTTATTATTTATTTGTCTAAAAGCTACCTGCTTTGGTCACTACTTTAAGTCTCATTATTTGTATGAGTTCCCGTACACAAGAAATTGCATTTGTTTTGCTCCTGTTAATCTGACTTATGTCAACTTAATTATTAGACCAGTCAAAGAACCTCGAAGAGAAGAAAGGAAAAGTTTCCCTCTCCTACAGTCCTCATAGCAATCTTGTGTTTCTCACATGCAGCTTTCCCTTCGCCCAAACTTAGAAGACCATCTAGATACATTTGGATACTAGAAACTGAAGTTGTTTGTATTTATGATTATTTTCCTTGTTTCAGGGCATTGGTTGATGGGAACAATACCATAGGTGACCTAACTAGGGCTAAGATAAAAAAGCAGAAGAGTTTTTTAAGCAGAAAAGTTTATATGTATTCTTTCCTTTGTTAAGTTACCCTTTCCCACAGCTTAGTATCAGTTAACATCCCCTATGATAATCTATTTGAAACTTCTGAGCTAGTGCGTGTTTTCCCCCCTCAAGGGGGTTATATGCCAATTTGAGGGAATTGGCTTGCCCAGATTCAACTAACAGATGTTAAGATATAGCCTTCTACTAGCCATTCCAAATTCCCTCTTATCTCCTTAATGTAAAAAACAGACCAACACAAAAAAAGCGACCTTTTCTTCTAGCCAGCTAATGGGCAGAAACACTTCCACATGCCTTAGATCAAAACTGACCAAGAGGGCTTCGCTGGTGGCGCAGTGGTTGAGAGACCGCCTGCCGATGCAGGGGACAGGGGTTCATGCCCCGGTCCAGGAAGATTCCACATGCCGCGGAGCAGCTGGGCCCATGAGCCATGGCCACTGAGCCTGCGTGTCTGGAGCCTGTGCTCCACAACGGGAGAGGCCACAACAGTGAGAGGCCCGTGTACCGCCAAAAAAAAAAAAAAAAAACAAAAACTGACTAAGAATGAAACACCATACACAAAAATAAACTCAAAATGGATTAGAGAGCTAAATGTAAGATCGGACACTATAAAACTCTTAGAGGAAAACATAGGAAGAACACTCTTTGACATAAATCACAGCAAGATCTTTTTTGATCCACCTCCTAGAGTAATGGAAATAAAAACAAAAATAAACAAACGGGACCTAATGAAACTTCAAAGCTTTTGCACAGCAAAGGAAACCATAAACAAGACGAAAAGACAGCCCTCAGAATGGGAGAAAATATTTGCAAATGAATCAACGGACAAAGGATTAATCTCCAAAATATATCAACAGCTCATGTAGCTCAATATTAAAGAAACAAACAACCCAATCCAAAAATGGGCAGAAGACCTAAATAAACATTTCTCCAAAGAAGACATACAGATGGCTAAGAAGCACATGAAAAGCTGCTCAACATCACTAATTATTAGAGAAATGCAAATCAAAACTACAGTGAGGTATCACCTCACCCCAGTTAGAATGGGCATCATCAGAAAATCCACAGACAACAAATGCTGGAGAGGGTGTGGAGAAAAGGGAACCCTCTTGCACTGCTGGTGGGAATGTAAATTGATACAGCCACTATGGAGAACAGTATGGAGATTCCTTAAAAAAACTAAAAATAGAATTACCAAATGACCCAGCAATCCCATCACTGGGCATATACCCAGAGAAAACCATAATTCAAAAAGACACATGCACCCCAATGTTCATTGCAGCACTATTTACCTTAGCCAGGTCATGGAAGTAACCTAAATGCCCATCGACAGACAAATGGATAAAGAAGATGTGGTACATATATACAATGGAATATTACTCAGCCATAAAAAGGAACGAAATGGGGTCATTTGTTGAGATGTGGATGGATCTAGAGACTGTCATACAGAGTGAAGTAAGTCAGAAAGAGAAAAACAAATATCGTATATTAACGCATGTATGTGGAACCTAGAAAAATGGTACAGATGAGTCAGTTTGCAGGGCAGAAGTTGAGACACAGAAGTAGAGAACAAATGTATGGACAGCAAGGGGGGAAAGCCATGGCGGGGTGGGGATGGTGGTGTGATGAACTGGGCGATTGGGATTGACATGTATACACTGATGTGTATAAAACTGATGACTGGGCTTCCCTGGTGGTGCAGTGGTTGACTCCGCCTGCCGATGCAGGGGACGCGGGTTCGTGCCCCGGTCCGGGAAGATCCCACATGCCGCGGAGCAGCTGGGCCCGTGAGCCATGCTGAGCCTGCGCGTCCGGAGCCTGTGCTCTGCAACGGGAGAGGCCACAACAGTGAGAGGCCCGTGTACCGCAAAACAACAACAACAACAACAAAAAGAACCTGATGACTAATAAGAACTTGCTGTTTAAAAAAGAAATAAAATAAAATTCAAAAATTTTTAAAAAAACAAAAAAACTGACCAACAGATTTTAGATGCAGTCTCAAAACTGAGTTCTCTCAGAGGGGAGACACCAGCTTGCCTGGCATGGGAGCAAAATGGAACATGAAAAAGGAAGAAATGTGCTCAGAGGTGGCCTAGGGAGATGTGACTCAGGAAGGGGGATTAGTGATTTCAGAGGTCATGACATGCTCACTTAAACTACTTAGAGACTTTCAAGTTAAAAATAAATATTAACTAACATATGGTGTCTATGATCACAGGTTAAATAATTGCCTTTATCTTTTTTGCTGCTCTTAATTTTTTTTTTTTTTTTTTTTTTTTTTTCCGGTATGCGGGCCTCTCACTGTTGTGGCCTCTCCCGTTGCGGAGCACAGGCTCCGGACGCGCAGGCTCAGCGGCCATGGCTCACGGGCCCAGCCGCTCCGCGGCATGTGGGATCTTCCCGGACCGGGGCACGAACCCGCGTCCCCTGCATCGGCAGGCGGACTCTCAACCACTGCGCCACCAGGGAAGCCCCTGCTCTTAATTTTTTAAATGATGGCTTAATGAAAGGAATGCAAATATCTGAATGCTCAATTATGAGAATAAGGCTGGTACCCATTATCTGGATTCGACTGTGGGTTGAAGATGCTAATAAGCAGTCAGCATTCACTAAGGCCTCACCTTCGTATAATGAGAGATTAGTCAACTAGATTGCATTGCCCCTTGAAACTGTGCATTTGAATCATCTCTCCCTACAAAGCAGCTCTTTCCAAATGATACATTCTATAGCGGGTCAATAACTCATTTCTGCCTCCCTGAAGGTTTCTCTCCCTAGCTCTGAAGGCAAAATGAGTTACTCATAAATATTAACATTTTGTTAGTGAGGGATCCTAGGCCAATTTGAATTGCTGAGGTTGGGATGTGATTTGACTTGAAAAGAGTAATGAAGTTACAGTGAGCCCAAGGATAGAAATGAGTTTTATAGAAAGAAAAAAAAATCTGAAACGGTGCGTAAAATAAGTGACAAACTTTGGTTTGCTTAATTTCAGTACAAATAAGGAAAATCACAATGGAGATATTAAGGCCCATTTTTATAGCCTTTAAAGAGGATACTGACCCTGCAAGCTCATTTTCTCTCCTCCAAAATCACAAGAATAGCCTTTTTTTAAAATAAAAGAATGCCTAACACATATTAGCTGTTATTATTAACATTTCTAGGGCTCCCCTGGTGGTGCAGTGAATAAGAATCCACCTGCCAATGCAGGAGACACAGGTTCGAGCCGTGGTCCAGGAAGATCCCACATGCCTCAGAGCAACTAAGCCCGTGTCCCACAACTACTGAGCCTGTGCTCTAGAGCCCGTGAGCCACAACTACTGAGCCCGTGTGCCAGTAGGGCTTGGAGCCCGTGCTCCGCGACAAGAGAAGCCACTGCAAGGAGAAATGAGAAGTCCACACACTGCAATGAACAGTAGGCCCCACTCGCAGCAACTAGAGAAAGCCCGTGTGCAGCAACGAAGACTCAACACAGCCAAAAATAAGTAAAATTAAGTTATTAAAAAAAAAATTCTACATGTATCATTTCATGAAATCGTCACAAAAACTAAACTGAATAATTATTATTATTCTCCCTGAGACTTATCATCCTGTTACTTAACCTCCCTACAAATTGCAGAGGTGAGATTTGAACGCAGAGCTATTGGAATCCAGAGCCAGGGATCTTAACCACTAAGGCCACCTCTTAATGTTGACATAGTATGGGGGAGAACAGGGTAGGGCAGAAATTACTCTGCCCCTTGCTTTGTAAAGGTCTTCCTCGCTGTTTAGAGAATAATTTTGAATTCACATTTCTCCCAGTTTAATGGTGGCCACCCATCATTAGGCTCAAATAGGTAAACTTAACCTATTTTCTACATGCTTTTTTGGCAAAATAAGATTCTGTGTTAGACACCGTCAAAGTGGTATTTGTGAACGGTGCACATTTGATATCTCTAAATGTATCTGTATTGATGGGCTCTTTGACTATTTAATGTTTTAAGGTTATTAAACCACAAAAACTTATTGGAATAACGTTTAGGATTGACTTAAACCCTTAAAAGCCATTAGCTGTTAACTGCCAAGTTGCTCTGAGTCTCTGCATGAAATTGAATCATATTTGAAAGGTTGTGTAGGCTAGTGGCAAGATTCATAAAATGCCGACAGCTTTACATCTTTCGTCACAAACCAGGAATTCAGAGGAGGAGAGAAAAACTGAATTTGGGAGGGAAAATGGAAGTTGATTTTTCAACCAGTGTGTCTCTAGAATCTTCAGCTAATTAACCCCATTTTGCCTTCATAGGGTAAAATTGCAAGTATTCGTTTACCATTTGCTTAATTCATTTCAAGTCAAATAGTGTTCATGCTATACCTATAGAGATTGGTACAGGGGACAGAGAGATTAATAAGGCAGTGACCTTGCCCTGAAGTACCTTTAGAGTCAAGACAGACAAGCAGATGAATAAGTAACATTCAGCATGGTATGGTAAGCACACCAAGAGAGGAACGCACAAAGAAGAAAGGATTATAAGTGGGATCAAGGAAGGCTTCATGGAAGAAGTTGAATTTAAAGGCGTTACCAGGCAAGGGAAACAGCGAAGTATTTCAGACTGAAATTAAAAAAAAAAAAATAGGGGGCTTCCCTGGTGGCGCAGTGGTTGAGAGTCCGCCTGCCGATGCAGGGGACACGGGTTCGTGCCCCGGTCCGGGAAGATCCCACATGCCGCAGAGCGGCTGGGCCCGTGAGCCATGGCCACTAAGCCTGCGCGTCTGGAGCCTGTGCTCCGCAACGGGAGAGGCCACAGCAGAGAGAGGCCTGCGTACCGCAAAAAAAAAAAAAAAAAAAAAAAGTGCTTGATGAAAATCTTATAAATTAGGTTATATAGGCAAAGAACATAACCAGCTTTCCTGGTACTGATTTGATAGGTAAGCATATTAATTTCTATCAGTGTATGATAAGAACCTGGTCTATATAAGGAACTGAGGTACGTGGAAAAACATATACATCTTGTCTGAAATACAGGTTCCCCTAAATTTATTTCCTATTTATCTCAGAGTCTTAGCTGGCATTTTTTCATGTGTAAAGTTGAGGTGAAACAGGAGGGAAGGGGTCAGGGCACAACCTTTGAAAGCATGACATAGCCATGGCACATGACGGAAACAAGTGAGAACCAACTAGGTCCAAGATGGCGGAAGATTCGACTCCAGTAGACCTTGAGCCTCATTATACGCCCATTGTAATACATTAGCATATGCTAAACGACACACCCACAGTGCCATGACAGTTTTGAGGCCAACCATAAAAGTTCAAAAAGTGGGCGGTGGCCCTATTCTTGGAAATCCCTGCCCCTTCCCCAAAATAGTTGGAATAATCCTTCCACTCAGCCTATGAACTTATCCAGCCCATAAAAACTAACCATGCCATATTTCAAGGCCTCTTGCCTCTTGTCTTCCGAGATGGCCCACACTCTGCCTGTGGAGTATGTTTCTCCCAAGCTCTCTCTCACCTCCTGAGATGCCCTGTGGAGTGTGTTTCTCCCAAGGCCTCTCACCTTCTGAGATGGCCCAAGCTCTGCCTATGGAGTGTGTTGCTCTCCAAGTAAATCCACTTCTTACCTATCGCTTTGTTTCTGAATTCTTTCATGACAAAGAAAGAACCTTAAATTCACTGGCATCAGGGGTATTTTAATGTTTACTTCCTGTGTTTGTTATGTGGATTAACAAAATAAGGCATATAAAGTACCTATAATTTAGGCAATGCTCACAATATGAGAGCTGCACAGTAAGTATTTCTCACTTTAGTTAATGCTTTGGGTTACCAGAAGATGGGCCATATGATACAATAACTTCTCTTTGTCTATGGAAAAATGGTGACTAAAGTTGATTACACGACTCTCATCTTCTTCCTAATAAGTTCTGACAACCATCTGACTACATACTTGTTGCTCAAATATATATCTCATCAAAGGTGGACGAGCCCACCTCTCAGCCTGTGGTTGCGTCTTCTCTCTTTCTGTCCCCAAAATTCTGTTAAGAAATACTGAATAAAGCACTGGACAAGTTGCTTTTTCCATTTGTACTACTGCACTTAACCGAAGTCACCCCGAGGTCCTTTTCCTGTTGTTTTGTTCTATTGCTACATTTTATCTTTTCACCAACATTCTGTGGTGCAAGGCTATCTTTATTTACTAAGCTCCTCAAGTCTTAAGGGAAATAAATGAATTCTGTAAGAATTCTGATGATCGTTTTCCCTGGGTTCAGGCTAAAGTATGTTCTACAAATATTCCTAAGGCCCTAAAGGTTAAACAGGGCCACCTTGGTTGCCCAAGCCCAGAGCCACCATTTTATATTTTAGGATAATGGTACTCACTTGGAGTACAGCTGCAGCAGCCTAGCTATCTAAATTCAGTAGCAAACCACCCTTGAACCTGTACCATATCACTTCTTTATTACCTGCAGATCCCTCTCCATAATATGCAATCACTAACTTTATGTACTGTTGATATACCAACAATTTCCTATTCTAGAATATAAGTTCCTTGAAATCAATGACCCTATTAATATTGTCTAACATTTGCGTTCTTACTATGTCCCAGTTACGGTGAATAAATATTTGAATAAATAGTTGGTGAATGTAGAAATGAGGATTAAATGGAATTATATACTTAAAATAATTTTAAACTTGAAAATGCCATGAAGTCCCACATCCTTTTTGGTAATGCCTCAGTTGTACAATGGCTCTCAAACTTTACATACAGCCACCACTCCTCTCACCACTGTTCCCAAGCTACCAAGGAATACCTATTTGTGCTTAATATTTTACAGACATTACCCTGTTAATCATCATAAAATATCTATGATACAGCATTATTATTTCCTCTCTCCCTTCCATCTTATAGATAGAAAAACTGAGGAGCATAGACCATAAGAGATTTTAAAAGAGGTGGTGGGAAACAGGTCTGAAGGAAATTATCAGCTCAGGACAGGCTTAATGTGTATTTTCTCTATTAAGTGTTCTGATTCTGACTTTAATAGAACAACATTGAATGATACCTAGTTTTTTGGGGTATTTTTTAGGATTCTCAGACTGTGTGAAAGAAAAGATGAAAAGAATGCACACACACGCACGCACACACTCACGTTGTACTCATATATGTATAGAACATAGCAGGAGGACACACAGAAAGCTAACTTTGACTCTGAGATAGGAATTAGGGCTCTAGGGTGGAAGGGATCTGATTTTTATTAGATATCTTTTGTTACTTTCAATTTTTTTCCTCACATGCATGCATTAATTTTTTTAAGATAAATGAAATGAAATAAAATAAAATGGAAAAGAAAGGAGAATCAAGGAACTGAACCAGATCAGTAGCAGTGAAGAAGGAGAAGTGATGAGGGATTTAAGACTTCCACTGGAAACACAGTTCAAGTGCTTTGAGATATTAAGACTTATAAAGTTTTTTTTTTAACGTATTTTTTGGAGTATAATTGCTTATACATAAGCAAAGTACATAAGCAAAGAAGAACATTCTGGTTGAAATGAAACCCTTCTCAGAGTCACTTTGTAAGTCCAGCTCTTCTACCCACTGAGGAGCAGAATGTTTAGTGTACTTTACAAACGGATTTAAAAATGAAAATGACAGAATCTTGGCCAACTACATTATGCTTTATTAAATTTTTAAACATTCACCATAATTGCTGAAATCTGAGTGCAACCTGCCAAACGAGACTGAGCTGGTATAACAGTACTAAATATCTCAGCTTTCACCCTGCAGCTGAGGAATTGTATGAATTCCCTGAAATAATGTTGGCACCATGTCCCTGTTTCATGATTTGACTTTCCTAGGGAGAGATGGCTAATATTTTTGCAATTGGTTTCTTTCTAACTGAAGTGATGGTTAATCTGATCACAAATTGAGTTTAGGCAGGTTACTCCTACCCGACAGCAGGCATGGCTTCGCTCCTGGGCCTGATTTCTGTGAACACTAATGATACATCTGTTTTCTCCTTAGGTTCATTTGAATAGAACTCAAATTTGTCCGACTCCGCAAATGTGATGAAAATGTTTAAAAGGTAAATTATTTTAATAAAATGTGAATGTAAATCTCACAGCTAAGATGGAATTAAATAAATGTTATTAACGAACTTTGCCTAAGCACAATTTCACTGCATTTTAATTTGCAACACCTCAGCATCTGGAATGATCATTGCTTCAGTTCTTGTATACCAAGCTTGAACATGCCATTGCATCAAGACTATTACCCTGAAAATTGGCTTTTAAAGCCTTTTGAAAATAAAGGTCTTAAACATGCATTGTAAAATTTTATCAAATAACTCAAAAATTCTTTTTCATTAATGCGTTTTCCCCAGTGTGGCATCTTTCAAGAGAATAAAATCCTATCATCACCACTAAATCCTTTTTAAAGTTCTCATTGATCATAGCCTTAGAACAAGATTATAAAAAAATAGTCCTATACTGAGGTAATGTGTAAGAGATTCTGGAAAACCTCAACACTCTATTTTGCATTAAATCTAGCAGGTTCTCAGGCTCATGTTCCATTCCATTGATAAAGATGGATTATCAGTGTTTGCCTTTTAATTAAGGAAAAGCAGTAACTATTGCTTTGTTAGTTGTAGCACAAATACCATAACCTTTCCTTTCCATATTAAAAATCTTATATTTGATCTATTTGTCATTTAGGTGAATAATACAACTATTGTGCCTTTAAAGAATCAAGTATTGACTTAGGAAGGAGCAATCTCCCTTGGAGTAGGATTGTGGGTTTGTTTTTTTTTTTTTGCAATACGCGGGCCTCTCACTGCTGTGGCCTCTCCCACCGCGGAGCACAGGCTCCGGACGCACAGGCTCAGCGGCCATGGCTCACGGGCCCAGCTGCTCTGCGGCACGCGGGATCCTCCCGGACTGGGGCACGAACCCACGCCTCCTACACTGGCAGGTGGACCCTCAACCACTGCGCCACCAGGGAAGCCCTGTGGGCTTTTTTTTTTTTTTTAAATCATGATTCGATTTAAAACTTTGCCACTATTGCCACTAGTTCAAAACTGAAAGAAGAGAATAGCTAAATTTTAAGTCAGCTTTTGATGGTGATAATGGATATGTAATTCTGTTTAAAGTACTTTTAATTTGGGGAAAAAAGCCAATTAGGAAGACATTTCATGCTTTAAAATTACATAAGCAGGTCTGGATCAGAAGTGTTAATGATGGCAAATCTTCAAAGATACTTTTTGTTGTTGTTGTTGTCATGTTGCAGTATGTTGGTATCCATGAGCCAAGAATCAAAGCAATATTTACTCTTTGATAAAACAATATTTTTTCTTAGATCAAAGAATAATTTACACATGGAGCAACCATTTAACACCACTATGATCTAGTACCAAAATATAAGAAACAATTGTGTGGATCCATATTTTAGACAGCATTTGATGGCTCTAGAATCATAAAATGAAAGCAAGTAAGAGAATCATCTACTGCAACCCTGTCTTTCTCCAGTCTGGTGAAGAAATAGAGACCTAAGAATAAGTGAATTGTTCAAAGATGTATCAACTGGAGCTGGAGATCCAGATGTTGAGAAATTTCTAAAAAGCCCAGGTTTTTGTTTTCTGTTTTGTTTGTTTTTGTTAGAAGCAGATGCCAGCAGAGGATTCGATCACAAGAGATTTATGAGGAAAAAGTCCTGTGAGAGAAAAAGAGGGAGGGGGAGACTGGGTACACCATCAGACCCCAAAGCAATGGAATAAAAAGGGAAGGGAAGAATTGCGAGAAAAGACTTAGACTGCAGTGCTGTTCTCAGACAGTTTTCCTAAATCCAGTAATGAGTCCTGGAGCCAAGGCTGCCAATCAGAGGAGTTCCGTGTCTCCCAGTAGCCACCCTGTCTTAGAATCTCTGCCAGGCTCAGGCACTGGCCTGGAGCAGCCCATGGGAAGCACAGCTTCTGCATGCAAAGGCTGTGAAGGAGTGTAGAGAGCAGCCGTTGAGGCCATCAGTCAAGTTTGCTCCCTGCAGTTGGAGATCAGAGAAGGACATTTTTATGGCCACCACATTTTCCTAACCTACTGAATGCCACTTTTCTCGTATACCTATAGGTTGTCTTCTAATATTCTTCACCAGTTGTAGTAATGTTTTCTGTCCTTTAAAGAGAAGTTTTATTCAGCAGTGGGTGACAATTCACTGTTGGAGAGAAACAAGGGCCACATTGTTAGGAGGCCTTTAGATGATGAAGAGGAAGGAGGAAAACTGTAGGTGATGGTGATGATAATAATAAATAACAACAATTGTAAGCGCCTTCTGTTCCCTAGTTATTCTAATAGTCATTTCACACGAGTTAACTCTGATCCTCACAGAAGGTAACAGTAACTCCACAAGAGGTTGTTTTGTTGTTGTTTTTCCTCTAGTTTAGAAGGATAGAACAGACCCAGTCTCTACGCAAGGTCACTCACTCAGCTAAGTGACAAGCCACATAACTTCTCTAAACCTTATTTTCTAATCCACAAAATAAGATAATAACAGCTACTTTCAAGAAGGTGCCATGACGATTCAATGGTATGATAACTTGGACTAAACACCTAGTATATCTACTAGCTGCTTTTATGTATATCTTCCTATTTGCTATTAGATTACTATGGGATAGCCATTTTTCCTTACTCAGTATTTTCTGTGTACCTACCTTGCAGAAGCCCCCATAAGAATCTCAGTTATTTGTATATTAGTCTATCGTTGTCTTTGACTAGAGAGCAGTACCACAGCATAGCAGTTAAGAGAATAAATTTTGGAGTTACAGAGTCAAAAAGTCAACCTAATTCAACTTCCCTCTTTTTGATCTCTAATTAACCTCCCTCTAACTGACACAAGCTAGCTGTAATTTTTTTTTTTACTTCATTTTTCTTAAGTCTCAGTTTCCTCATTTCATATAAAGAGGGGCAATAATCCTAATCTTTCAAAGTTCTTTGGATAACATAAATTTATGCCTGAATGATATGAAAATAGGAGTTATTACTATAATTATTATGATTATATCATTTAAAAAAAAACAGTCCTAAATGGTAATGCTCTGGTGCATGGTCTAAAACTAAACCTTGAATTCCAGCCTTTTCCTCTTTTGTCTCTCTGGTAATGATAAACATGAGTGTGAAAGTCAAGAAGGTAACTGGAGAAATGAAAGTTACTTACAGGCTAGCTAGTTCACCAAAATGACCAGAAACTGTCTTCAAAACTTGCCTTACTCATGGCAGGACTAATGTAATGTTTTCTAATATAAAATTAGAAATTAGGCTCAGACCCCTAATTTGGAAAAATTAAAATATTTCATGGAAATAAATTTTATTGAAAACACCCTAGATTTATATGCTGAAGAAAAAGCGTGGTTAAAGGAAAGTGACAGTCCAGAGACCTAAAATCCACAAATGCAATCCATAATATGATTACTTCATTTCTGTAAACTTCTTTTTTTTTCTTGCGGTAGGTACACGGGCCTCTCACTGTTGTGGTCTCTCCCGTTGCGGAGCACAGGCTCCGGACACGCAGGCTCAGCGGCCATGGCTCACGGGCCCAGCCGCTCCGCGGCATGTGGGATCTTCCCGGACCGGGGCACGAACGCATGTCCCCTGCATCGGCAGGCGGACTCCCAACCACTGCGCCACCAGGCAAGTCCTGTAAACTTCTTAACGTGGCATGAGGAGAACAGTATTGATTTATTTGAAACATGGGCAATTGGCTGCTCTGAAGACTTAAATATTTTTGTGAAAATTCAAATAGGCATCAAATTTTGAATAGTCAAATAGGAATATAAGGGAATGAAGCCCCAAGAAGAAAATACATGATCAGAAATGCATTTGCTTTCCTTCCTATACACAACTTTAACACCATATAATGAGAATAAATACTGAAATGAGATTCGATGCCCCCAATTCCTCCAGCTTTTGAGGGAGCTTTTCAAGGCTTCAGTTACCAATTCATACGGTTTAAGAAATATGTTCCCTAACAAAAATAACTCCAACTCCACCCCACCCCTCTTCTATACTCCTTGTATATACCTTGATTACGTTCATTATAGCACTCATCCTAAACTCTACTCATTTTATTTTTAATTTAAGTTTTATTTTATGGTCTTTACTAACGTGTAAGCTCCAAGATATCAAAGCCATTCACCTCTTCCTTACTCCTGTGTTGTCAAATACCTAGCAGACTCTCTGACACCTAGAAGAAAGTCAAACACTTTCCAAGAGGAAGGGAGGTAGTGAGTAAGAGAGGGAAGAAGGGAAGGAAGGATAAGAGGAAAAGAAGAGAGGCGAAAGCAAAGTGAGAGGCAAAGAAATAGGAAAGAACAGAGAAAGGGAAGAGAAAAATACCTCAAACCTTATCTCATATACTGGGAGACAACTATTCCCTTATGAGTCCCCATCACCACCTGCTTTATCGTTTTGTAACAATCCTAACTTCCTTTCTGGTCCTGCCATGCTATCTCAATTGCCTGTCAAGTCACACTGTGGAAACCATCTTTCCTCCATGTACTATTAATCCCAGGCTATTGTGGTAGTAGAATTTACTAAAGGTTTGCTGTGGCAGAGGGGGATTCTTTAAGCAGACAACTCTTACACTGAATGTAAGATTTCACTGTTCCTACAGACCGATGGACATTGCCCACACAGAGAATTTATCCCTGGTAACTACATTTTTTTCTGTCTTTTCCATCTCCTCACATCTCTTTATTTCCCTGCTTCCCAGGAAATGCCACCTCATGCCCAGCCTAGTTTGTCACGCAGAGTCATCTAGATCTCCTTCCTCTTGGTCCTGCTTCTATATTCGTTTTGCTTCCTGCTGCAAAGGTATTGCTTACTTACTCATAACTTATTTATACCTTGCCTCATTCCACAAAGGATTTGTTGTACTACAGGATCACTTGCAATAAAAAAAAGAAAAGAGAGAAAATGTAAGAACAATATGAATAAAAAATATGATTAATCTGGTTCTGTTCAACTGGAGTCAAAAATGGGGGCAGGGCAAATGAGCTTAAAGTAAGATATTAAGGCCAGGAAAAGTATATCGTAAAAATGTGAGCTCTAGACTTGGGCTGAGTGATGAATTAAAAAAAAACAGAAAACTTACTTAAAGCAAGTTTTTAGACTCTTAATTAACCTGAGCTTTGGTTCTGAGCTTCCAGGCAGCCAAAATTTAAAGGGAAACATGGCTTGTTTTATCATTCTTATCCTCAAAATACCAGCTCCTTGGGGAGAAACACAGCTTTCCTTAACACTTAACTCTAAAATAACATTTCATGAGCACAGATATTGAGAAATAATAAAAGGAGGGCAGAAAAATTAGGTCAGAGGCAAGACTCCAAGCTTGAACTAATAAGCTTATAAGAGTGACCAAAGAGCTAATGGGAAGTACAAAGGCTGGTGGATCCTAAGATGGGAGAACCAGCAGGAAACAGGTGTCCGGTGAATAGAGGTGCTCAGAGAAGAGGGAGTTTAAGTGAAGAGTCAGCGTTCTCTTTCACCTTCTTTTGGATCATCCCAGGCCCCACTTTTCTCATTCGTCAGCTTTATGGCTAGATTCCTTGTATATACATCCTCGAGATGGTACCAATGCAGCCTCCTCACTGAGCCACGATCACATATATTGGAACCAGGAGCAGACAGAGCTCTGGGCTAGAACTTTAATATGCCACTCACTGAAACAGCTATTTCCCTTGATGGTCTCTATCCAAAGAATAGCCCAGTGAAGGTGACATTGGCTATTAACCTATTCTGGGTGTGGGAGGCCCACATAAATGATGCCTGAATTGTTCCTGAAGAACAATTTGGGTGTGAATAGAAACTGCAAAACAGGCTCTGTCACCCGTGAGTAAAGGATCCTTGTCATACATGCAGAAGTTATTCTTCAAGATTCCCTAGTTAAGTAAGCAGGCTTATAACCATGAGTAGGTATATACAAGCATGATTTTTCAAACCAGTAAAACAAAAGTAACAGGCTTTACCACCGATTGTGTTTGTTAAACTGCTCAGCAAGACATTGTTAATAGTCTCAAAAAACAATTTGCGTGTGCAAAGTGACCCAGAATAGAGCCTGATATGATGCCTAAACTGCTTTAAATATCCACTGAGTGTTTTTTATGAGTTGCCCTTCAAGGAAGGAGATTTTAAAGGCCTGAGAGGTAGCTTTTCTCCTGCCTGAATCACAGTCTAATTGCAGGCTAATCATTGAGACATCCATGGCTTTCCAGTGAATATAGGTCAGAAAGACACATCTCAGTCTTGCCTTTGATCTATATCCCTGAGTGCAGAAATACGGGCATGTGTGTATGTACATATACATGCCTCTATACTATATATATAGTATACACATATGTGTGCGTATCAATATACAGACACATATATTTGTATGTATGCATACTTATGTATATGCACACGTGTGTGTGTTATTTGCACCAAAACCACCTTCACCTGATTCCGCAATCATTATTAACCCAGATAAGGGATAAAAATGATGGCAGCATTTGGACAAACTTTTTGTTACAGAATATTCCTAGTGAATTAGACTCAATGCATTGACATAACTGCCAGAGACACTTTAAATGACAACATGTCAGGAAGTAGAAAATTCATAGAAAAGGGAAATGGGAGATGAGGGGGGGAAAGATGAGAATATTTAGGAGAAGGGAAAAATCTCATAGAGTAAATGCTGTTTGTAAGTCCAATGCCCTGTGTGAACTTGTGCTGAAACATACAGCTTTGCTATAGGGAGACTGAGGGTTGAGGGATGGAAGCCCATCATGTCACTGGGGAAGCTAGAAATGGGCTACATATTAGGGGAAGGAAAAGGGCAAAGGTCAGGAAGGGATGAGCATTTAATATGCACCTGGAGATAGCCAGATGTTTGCTAGGCATTTAAAATATACTACTCCCTATAATATATATGATAAACTTCCATTCTAAAATCCTCAGTCTTTTAATAATACATTATTGTAACTTGGTAATGCAAAATCTGATCTGACCTACACTCGTTGTGTGGCAAGACATGATCTGAAAGGATAAGTCAATTGTAGTATTTCAAAAATCTGTCTTAATATACAAAAAGTATTGGAATTATTAATATGTCTGTGCTATATAATATGGAATATGTACTCAATATTATCTCTCTAAACTCTAAGTTCTGAATTTTGAAACGTTTGACACCAAGAGTTCAGACTAGAGATTGTGGTCCTTTTTTTAGTAACGGTAAGACCTCGATGTGTGATAGCTGTTTTTATGCCTTTTTGAGTATTTTCTCATTTATCCTCATTACACCCCTTTGAGGTAGATATGATGATCCCTGTCCATAAATAAGGCTTTCTGAGGATTATTTACTTGCTCAAGGTTACAGGGTTCATAAATATCAAGAATGTCTTTCTGACTTTAAATGTCATTCTAAATCCTGTGATTCTTACCAGAAAAGTGTCCAGATGAGCATAAATACAGGAGAAATATAAAAAATGATGTTTAAAATCTATTTCTCTGATATCAGTGCTCAAGACCAATGATCCAATCAGTCCCAAGTCTGTTTGGTTTTTTTTTTTTTTACCAAAGCAGACAAAGAATAATTAACACTATTAAAAATGAAATACATTTTAAGAAGAATTGGTTAAATTACAATTGCAGGAGTACTAGGAATCCATATTTGGGGGTTATGAATCAGTTTTGCAAAGACAGCACCTCTCTTTGCTCTTCGATTCAGCAGTTTTCACCTTTAATTAGAACCAAATCAATAATGAATAAAGATTACAAGTGCCTACCTTCCCAAAGATTTTGACAAATGTAACATTATCAACACCCTGGCTAAAACTCGCCATTCACATTGAGGGTACTCAATAAATATATATGAATGTATCATTGTTCAATTAATAAAACATTTGTTTGGCTCTACTTTGTGAAAAGTGTGTCATTAAGCCTCAAAACTTTCTTAATGGCAATTAACTGCAGACTTCCTCACAAAGTGGCTGAAAACTGTCACCACAATCTAAACCTTCCAAACTTGTTTCTCCAAGGATTAAAACAGGACTTGCTTGGGCAGCAGCCTCAAAACAGCATCTCCTCAGAAGAATCAAGTTAAAAGACAAACTGAGGCACATTAAACATGGTGAGTGTATTTGAGCAAAAACAATTTGAACCGGGCAGTGGCAGACTGGAATGGTAAGTTGTGCTCCGCAGACAGGAGCCAGGGGAAAGACTTATACAGAGAAAGTCTGGAAGCAAAGAAAGGAAACTATTTGTTTGGCTATAGCGTAAAACCTGGTTGGCTATTTGTGATTGGTTGTCCTTAGTGTTTTTATTTTGTAAGCTTGAGGCATTCACGAGTTTAAATTTTGGTTTATTACATAGGCCACCACAACTTGAGAGCCACCTGTGTCTAAAAATTAACTACTATGTGCACACACACACACACACACACACAGAAAGAAGTACAAACAATCCATTTCTATTTTTTTTTTTTTTTTTTTTTTGCGGTACGCGGGCCTCTCGCTGTTGTGGCCTCTCCCGTTGCGGAGCACAGGCTCCGGACGCGCAGGCTCAGCGGCCATGGCTCACGGGCCCAGCCGCTCCGCGGCATGTGGGATCTTCCCGGACCGGGGCACGAACCCGTGTCCCCTGCATCGGCAGGCAGACTCTCAACCACTGCGCCACCAGGGAAGCCCCATTTCTATTTTTAAATAGAAATAAAATGGGACTGACTTTCAGAGGAAATCAAATGCTTAACAAGTTGATATTTAAGCAGAATGCAAAGCTTTTTGTTTTGGCAGTCATCTATTGTGCTAAATACATGGCATTAAGTTATTTACAAGTTATGTAACTTTTTAAAAAATTTTATTTATTTAATTTGTTTTTGGCTGCGTTGGGTCTTCGTTGCCGCGTGTGGGCTTTCCCTGTGGAGAACAAAGCTGGCAAACTGAAGAGATCAAAGCTAGAGAAAGGACATTCCCCTAATCAAAGCGT
Source organism: Pseudorca crassidens (assembly GCF_039906515.1). Taxonomy (NCBI): domain Eukaryota; kingdom Metazoa; phylum Chordata; class Mammalia; order Artiodactyla; family Delphinidae; genus Pseudorca; species Pseudorca crassidens. The sequence continues at coordinate 37,620,593 of NC_090315.1, read as the reverse complement.
TTAGAGTGTAACTGTTTACCGATTAATAATTAAATTCAGATTTCATTCATTCAACAACTGTTTGCAGAGTGCATACAATATGCTAAGTACTAGGACATGCTATGGACGCGTGAAAATGAACAAAACATATTCCTGTTTTCAAAGGGTCACAAGTCTCAGTTATAAATTCTACAGACGAGGGCAAGTCATGCACACTAGGGAAGCTGGTCGTTCATAAGACAATAAGAAAAGTGGCAGATTAGAAGCATTCGTGATCCCAAGCTCCTAAAATACTCAATAGCAGTTCTGTTTTTTGTTTTTGTTTTGTTTTGTTACAAAAATATGTCTGGGGACCAGATTTAGTCTGTATAGCCTATGGGCTCTCTGGTGTCCAACCTCTGGTCTTAATATTTAAGCAAACAACTGAATATCATGTAAAAGGTTCTATGGGAAAAAGGAAAGTGTTGAACTCTTGGAATTCACTTATAAGTGTCATCCTGGAAGAAGTGATATCTAAATGCTAAAGAATGAGTAGGCCTTGCACAGGTAAATGGAGAAGAGAATCCCAGCCAGATGAAACCATGTGTTCTAAGGCCTGGAGGTCAGGAGAAGTCTTGGAGTACGAGGACTTACACAAGGGCTCTCCTCTGGCTGGAGCACTGAGTCTCAGGGGAGAATGAAAAATGAGGCTGTGGAGTTCAGCTTTTTAGCAAGGTTGTGTCCAGGCCTGTGTGCTTTTTGGCGAAACAGTTTAATCTCAAATCTAACGCATTTAATAGTAAACAATAAAACAAAGGAAACCAAGGTGCACCTTATAACGCTGAGTTAAGACTTGAAACTTACTGCTGTCTTGAGATTTTCTTCTGCTGGCTAAGCTTCTTATGTTTAGCACAAAACAACCTTGTCAAATGTAAGCTTGATTCCAGCAGGAAAAATTAAGATACTCTAGTCCCAGTTATTTACTACAACGGTGCTGAAATCCAGATACTTGCTTAGCTGACAATACATACAGAGAATGCCCTTAGGTTTTCATATAAAACTCACTATTTGGTTTAAGCACATTAATAAAACTGATAGGAATCAAAATGAAACAGTATAAAGAGAGACAAAAGAAAAAAAGGGTGGGCTATTCCGCTGACTAGATTTCTTCTTTCAGTAGAAAGTTCATAATAATGCAATTGACACGGAAATGTTTATGCAAAAGTCCCGATTTATACTCCATAGATCAGAAGCTCTTTGAGGGCACAGACGATTTCCAATTCTTCTTTCTACCCTCAGTGTACTGAATAATAGTACTTGAAGCATACTCCTTATATATGTTCAACCAATATTTAATCAACTGAATTGAACATTGTATTATTATCCACTGCTGCATAACAAATTACGCCCAAAATTAATAGCTTGAAACAATAAACATTTATTATTGCAAAATTTCTGTAGGTTAGGGACTTGAGAATGGCTTGGCTGGTGGGCCTGGCTCAGGATCTCCCATAAGGCTGCAATCAAAGTGTTGGCTGGGGCTGTAGTCATCTCAAGGCTCAACTTGGGGGGACTGAAAACCAAGTTCATTCATGTGGTGCTGTCAGGCCGGTCAAGGTCCCCTCCCAAGTTCATGCATATGGACCTCACCATGCGGCTGCCATACAACCTGGGAGTTGGCTTCCCCAGAGCAAGCAATCCATGAGAGAATGTGGGAGAACACCCAACACAGAAGCTGTAGTTATTTATAACCTAATCTCAGAAATGACAGCTCATCACTTCTGCCATATTCTGTTAGTTACAAGTAAGTCAATAACCCCAGCCCACACTCGAGGGCAGGAGATTACATAGGGTATGAACACCAAGAAATGGGGTTCACGGTGGACCATTTTTGAGGTTGCCTGCCACAAACACCTTAAAGAGAAACTGGGAAACAGAGGACATTGCTACTCTGAATAAAACTGGGATACTCTTACTGAGGAAGAAGCAGATAGTGGATATGGGGAGTGAATTACTGTAATTGAGCAATTTTGCAGAAGATGTGACTTTACCTCATGACTTCTAAAATCATCAGTAAAATCAAATAGCTAAGGAAATCAATGAAACAACTATTTTTTCATAGTACAGAAGCAAGTCAGATAAGATAATATAGAAGTACAGAGGTATAGGGAAGAATAAGGCAGCATATCCCAGGAACTCAGAAATTTGTGGGAGATACAGGGAATCCTACAACTGTGGGAATAGAGCTGAAGATTTTTGTAACCAGATCTGAGGAGTATAGAGATTTCCATTGTTTTCTTAGGTGCATATTTATTGGTGAGATTCCGTTTCAAGGTCCCTTTCTCCTGCATGGCTCCATGAGGTAATGGGCCATATTTTATTAACCAACTCAATGGAATTGGAAATTATATTTTTGGAGAAGAAAGAAAAACTGAAATAAGAAGGATATCCTTGGTTTTTCTAGTCCTTAGAATACCGAATGGTGCAAAACAGATCTAGCCGACTGAAAGAAGGAATAAAAGAATGTGTTTACATATCTTGTCTCTGCAATGTAGCGATCACTTGTTTTATAAATGCCTTCCCTTCTGGAGGAAGTAGCTGCAGGCTATTGCATTAGACACGGCACCTTCCATCCACAACACACACTGCCTCTTGACAAACTGCACAGAAGCCTGTAAGGGACTTGGCATAATAGGGTTCCTCAAAAGGATGGTTTGCAGCCCAATTGTCTTCTCCCAGTAAGAGTTATGCGGAGAAGCAATTAGTTGAAGTCAGCAAAGTATAGAAGCAAAAGAGACAGTGACTAAGCTACCTTCATGGTAAAACACTAGAGTAGGTGCTGCTAGGATACCAGATGACTAAACCCTTAACTGTGTGTAAATAATCAGAAGAGAGACTCTAACTCTTGGAAAGAGATTCTAATTCTTAGTGAGAACTGACTGGTGGCTATCAAAGTGCTGTTTCCTTCCTTTCTTCTTTTTTTAATCCCTGTGATCCTGTTAACAGTGAATTCCCATCATCTAAGCTAAAAGAGTGTGTCTCCCAAGGGTGGAAAACCGCGGTGGGGGTGGGGATGGTGGTGTGCTGAATTGGGCGACTGGGATTGACATGTATACACTGATGTGTATAAAACTGATGACTAATAAGAACCTGCAGTATAAAACAAACAAACAAACAAAAAAAACTAATACTAAACTTTCTTTGGGTTATTCACATGGAAATATATTAATATAAATGTTTCAGACATTACATGAAATTCCTAAAATCTTATATGTTCTGGTATAATGTTATAAGTCATAATTCTAGTTATTACTTTAAAATGTATATCTCAGAAATAACTAAATTTCCGTGTCAATTGCATTATTATGAACTTTCATCAAATCTTTAACCGTGGTCATTTTTAAGTCTTTTGTCATTTACAGACAGTTCTGGGTGTACTCTGATGCTTTTGCAAAAACGTTCCTATGAAAGGGTTTCATCTTCAAGGAATTCATGGAAAAGCCTCTGACAAGTACAGGTTTCTGGTAACTGACTATACTGCTGAACTGAATGAAAAAGCATTTTCAGAACTCTAATGGAAAACCGATGAATTCATAAAAGTGCTAACAAAAGATCAAGATGAAAAAAAATTAATTACATGGGACTGAGTGAACTGATGAGGATGATTATAATTTTTGTGACTTTCTGTTTGAATAAAAAAAAAAGAAATCCCACAAGGACTCAGAGGCAAAAAATATACAAATCAACTGTCACTGCAAAATAAAGGAGCTGTTACAGTGGAGGATTCCTGGACTGAATGTCAATATTATGACATAGTATGAGTGTGTTTTGTGTTTGGTAATTGCAATCATTGTTGCTTTTGTTGTGGTCATCCATTTACAATGCTTGGTGTCAGTTTATCTCTTGTAAAAATAAAATACAGTGTGTGTGTGTGTGAAAGAAAAAGTGATATGAGAGAAAAAGAAAAGGATATAAGGTCTTTCTAAGGTTACCCAATTAACACTGTCTCTCAGTCTTTGTATTAATAGTCCACCGATTTCCTTGTGCATTAAACTTATAGTTATTTATAAATTCTTAACAATTGTTTTTGTGTAGTTCACAGCTTTCACAATCATTAGTTATTGTGGCATATTATTTTTGTAGTAATAAATATACATTATTTAACCTGACTGCCACAATTTGTACATATAAAACTTATAAGGAGTATTTTATATTTGGAAGAAAATGTAAAAAATAAAATTAAGGGCTTCCCTGGTGGCACAGGGGTTGAGAGTCCGCCTGCCGATGCAGGGGACACGGGTTCGTGCCCCGGTCCGGGAAGATCCCACATGCCGTGGAGCGGCTGGGCCCGTGAGCCATGGCCGCTGAGCCTGCGCGTCCGGAGCCTGCGCTCCGCAACGGGAGAGGCCACAACAGTGAGAGGCCCGCATACCGCAAAAAAAAAAAAAATTAATTAATAAAATAAAATTAAATTAAAAGTACAGCAAAATAAATAAATAAAATAATAATAAATAAATAAAAGAGTGTGTCTCTGGCTCTTGGCGTTTTGTATGTGAGTAAATATCATTGAAACCCTGTATTCATTAAGAGCAAAGGTCATGTTATATTCTTTAAAGAGAACTTTCTTTAATCTTCTTGTCTCTCAGCAAACTATTCACATGGTAAGTTCTGTGTACCCCATGCTAGATAGTAAACTCCAAAAGGGAAGCAAGTGTATATGTCTAATTTACTAATGTTTCCGATATAGCACAATTCCTGGAATATATTAATAGTAGGTTTTTAATAAATATCAAGTGACTGTTTAATGTATTGGCATCATTTTCAAAGCCTCATTATAAACAGGATATGAATTTTCATCCTCCCCTGCCCTAATTTAATAGCTCAAATTCCTTTAATAAATCATACATTGCAGGGCTTCCCTGGTGGCGCAGTGGTTAAGAATCCGCCTGCCAATGCAGGGGACACGGGTTCGAGCCCTGGTCTGGGAAGATCCCACATGCCATGGAGCAACTAGCCTGTGAGCCACAACTACTGAGCCTGCATGACACAACTAATGAAGCCCGCGTGCCTAGAGCCTGTGCTCCACAACAAGAGAAGCCACTTCAATGAGAAGCCCGCACACTGCAACGAACAGTAGACCCCACTCGCCACAACTAAAGTGCAGCAACAAAGACCCAAGGCAGCCAAAAATAAATAAATTTATTAAAAAAAAATCATACATTGCATAAACATACTGTCACTAAAGACAAAGACACAAAGACACATCATATTATGTTTGCTTCTTTCTTTTTTTTCTTTCTTTCACACCATTGATTCCTTTCTGCCTAAACAATTACGACGTCCAGAATGATACTTATGCTCAAAATTTCAGTGAAATTGAGAATCAGATTTTTTGGAGAAGAAAAAACAATACTGAAAGAAGCAAGGGAATTCTCAGTTTTTCAATTTTGCATAGGAAGATAAAAGAGCTTGTGTGATTTGCTTAACCATAACCTTAGAAACTATCTCTATACAACTTCTCTTTGTAAGTAAATTCATCAGACGCCTCTAGGGCCCCTTTTCACATCCTCTCCAACTACCTTCTAAAACGGACACTGCTATAGCAAACCAACTTCCCACAGACATAACTTGGCGGCACTTTTACGTGAGCTACGTCACTTAATTCTCCATTTCTTCCCTAGGTCTTTTCTGAAAAACAGCTGCGTATATCTGCCAAGGACTCAGAAAAACCCCAGCCTAGGAGAAAGTTGACACCCTGTTTTGGAGATAGACAGATAGAGAGATTTATTGTAAGGAATTGGCTCACATGATTATGGAGGCTGATAAGTCCAAAAACCTGCAAAGCTGCTGTCCCAGTTTGAGTGTTAAGGCCAGTAGCTGCTGCAGAACCGGAAACAACTAATGTCCCTATTCAAAGTCCTGAAGGCAGGAGATTTACCTCTTACTTAGGGGAGGGTCAGTCTTTTGTTCTATTCAGGCCTTCAACTCATTGGATGAGGCCCACTCACGTTATGGAGGACAATCTGCTGTATTCATTCTACCCATTTAAATGCTCATTTCATCTAAAAACACCCTCAGGGAAATACCGCAAATAACTTTTAACCAAATATCTGGGCAGCCTGGGGCCCAGTCAATTTGGCACATAAAACTAACCATCACATACCTCATGGAGAAAATCTTAGAGATGGTGAATGAGAGAGGAATAAATGTTCCCCTTAGCCATTCTTCAGGTGAGCAATTGTGAGGCACATTTTACCTGAACTCTTAGGAGTCCCCAGCAAGAAAAAGCCCCACGACCAACTCAAGAACTCACCCTCCTGGTGGTTTTCCCTCAATGCCTGCTTCACTCGCTGCAGTATTCCACTCTTCCCTACAAACACCACCTGTCACTTTCTAAAGTAAGTTATCTCCACTTTCCTGGAGGAGGGAGACAAGCTAATACAACAAGATCATCAGAACACAATTTTTTTCCCCAGCCTTAGTGAGGTATGATTGACAATAAAAATTGTATGTTGTTAGATTATAAAAAAAAATAACTATGTGAGGTGATAGACGTGTTAATTAACTAGACTGTGGTAATCATTTCACAATGTATACATACATTAAATCATTGTGTTGTGCCTCTTAAAAACAATTCGCTCATGTATGTCCTGGTGGCAATGCAAAACTGTCTTTGATATATGATGCATTTTGGTCTCCCAAATGCTCACTACCAAAGCATTTCTTTGGAACCCATTTTCAACCATCTCCAAAGGAAGATTTACATATAGAGCCTGTAATGCCCACAGTTAGGTTACACAAACAGAACTTTAAGAAATAGATTGTACAATCCTTCACTACACTGTAAGCTTCCTGAAGGCAGAGAAAGCATCTGTTTTGTTCAGGGCTAATCCCCAAATGTCAGACATGTTGAATGAAAGACCGTAAAGCTGGTAAAATGATCTAGAGGACTGGAAATCAGGACTTTCTGACCTTAAAGCCCGAGTTAACCCCCAGGCACCTACACTGCTTTTGACGTGTCCTGTAGGAAACCATTCTTTAGCTTGTTTTGATTCCACTCGTAGGTTTAGCTCCTGAACCTAAGATTTAGATTAGAGCCCAAAAGTAGAATTATTGCACCAATGAATATCTACACATGACCTGTTAAAATTTATCATATAAAACTGACCCTTAACTGCAAAATGGAAAGCAAAAATAACACTCCATGCTCTAAAGTAGTTGTGAATTCATAATGCCATGTTATATTAAGACACACTCAGATCCACAGTCTAAGAATAACACGAATTTATCATATAAACCCTTCAGCATTATCCTCTATTTTTAGTTGCATCATGGTTATACCTCTGGTGGGAGTATATTGCCTATTAGTACACAGACTGACCAGATTCAATTACCTCCATGAAATTTCTTTGATTTTAACAAAAGCCAATCAGAGCCTATTAGCAAGATTTGATAGTGTCACTGCACCAAATTAATACGACTTAAACTCAAATCAAAGACTTAAGGCCTCAGAGAATTGTTAACAAATTTGGCTAGATCTTTTGAAAAATTTTTTTAAAGTAATGAGTCTTAATTGTAATTTTATGAATGCTTGAAGTTCAGAAATTTTATGCTTAGAAAGGCTTACTAAAAGACTGTAGTCAATATACTGAAACAATAAATACATTCCTGTTAACAGATAGGACATGTCAAAAGAAGATAATTCTGAGATTATAACTCCATACAAACTTTGATCCATTGTATCTGCGTCCTCCTATCCCACTTACTAATTCCCATGGCTGTGGAACATCAAAGAGGCTGCACTAAACATTTACTAAGAATAAGGATTTCGGAGTCTGACGCCGTGGGTTTGCATATTAGTTTCCTTTATTATTAGCTGTGTGGCCATGATCAAGATACTTGGCATCTCTGTACTCAATATAAACTGAACATTTCTATCCCACCCCCCACCAATTTACATATTGAAGCTTTAACCCGTGGTGTGATGGCATTTGGAGATGGGGCCTTGGGAGGTAATTAGGTTAGATGAAGACATGACAGTGGGACCCTAATGATGGGATCTACACCCTTAAAAGAGACCTAGGGGCTTGCTCACTCTCTCTCTGCAGGCTTACACAAAAGGATCATGTGAGCGCACACTGAGAAGGCTGCCATCTGCAACCCAAGGGGAGAGCTCGCATAAGAAACCAACCTTGCCGGCACCCTGATCTCAGACTTCCAGCCTCCAGAACTGTGAGAAAATAACTTTCTGTTGTTTAAGCCACCTAGTTATGGTATTTTGTTATGGCAGCGTGAGCTGACTAAGACAGTACCTCAGATTCCGCATCTGTAAAATCAGGATAGCAATAGTGTATTTTTATCCTGTGGTATTATTGCAAGAATTATGTAAGATAAGAGAACAGTACTTAATGTGAAATAAAAGATAGAATATGGTTGTTTTTGTTGTTTTTCTTTACTAATAGATTTAAGTTAATTTCTGTCTTTGAAATATGTATCAGTTTAAAAAGGAAGACAGTCTCAGAACTGGGATATTTCAAAGGGCTCTCATTTTTCCCTTGCAGAGGAGATGTGACCGTTGACTTTGTGTTTTTCAAATTCTCAAGGATTTGAGAACACGGAGGTCTATAAATAAAATCCCTTAAGTTAAGCCTTCATATATGTCTTCTAACTGGATTTCTCTATTTACTGTGTTCCAGCAAGTCGAACATGTAATATCAGAAAAAAATAGTCTGATAATGTTGAGAAGATACAGTTAAATGGAGCAGACTGAAGATGATTTTTCTTGGCATTGTGTGTATTTTCAGATGAGAAATTAGAGATGCACCATGATTACCCCAAGCAAAAAAATACACAGGGAGTTTATGTGATGTGAGCCAACTTATTCTGGAACATCAAATCTGAAACTCCTGACAAAATGGCATCAGGCGCTGTTATATTCTGGAGAGGGGATGATACTGAATACACCTTGACAGCCCATCTGGTAAATGTGAATGTCATTTAGTGGTCTGTTTCCCAATGAGTAGCATACTAACATCTCAATAAAATAAGAATGCAGGCTGGGTGTCAATCATCCCATGCCTTCTCAGTTTCCAAGGGACTTGTCTCATCTGTAATAGCATAGAAAAAAGTTGCTCTTCTTCTTAATAGATAAAAATATTAGAGCATCTAGTAACACAACCCAGAATACCATCAATAAAAAAATTCTGCATAGAAAGTAGAATTGGGGAAATGTTAGATGATTTTTTTCCTAACTGATGTAATAATACTTTTCTTTTTAAACTTATCTTGCTTAGTATATCTGTTGAAGACAGAGATAGTCCAATTGCTATCACCCATTTCCTTCTTCCTTGCTAGTCTTTTACCATGGAAATTAGGAAATGCCATTTACTTACTTCTGTGGCCTCTCTTAAACTGTAAGGAGCCATGAACAGATTGAGCTATTAAAATATATGAAGTCTGCTGGGGTAGGGCATAAAAGGAGAGACTCATTCCAGGAAGAGGGCCTTTTTTCATCATCAGCTTTTCCAGTCCACATACCTTCCTGCCTTTAAAAGTAGACCTGATGTTGAGAGCTGCAGCAGCCATCTTGTGACCATGAGGCAATGGCCCAGCCCTTACATGACAATGCTAGAAGCCTGACTTTAACAGTAAAGCTAGGGATGATCCAGTTCTGAAATAGAGACTCTCTGTGGTAGGCAGAATTTTGGCATCCATGAACTTCAACTTATGTTCTTATAAATGTGAATATATATATTACTTGACATGTCAAAAGAGACTTTGCAATTAAAATTAGTTATAGATTTTAAAATAGGGAGATTCTACTGGTGACAGCAATCTAATCACTTTAGCCCTTTAAAGCAAAGTTAAGTTCCTCTGGCTGGGGTCAGTCAGAGAGATGCAGTGGACGAGGAAGACAGAAGAGAGATAAGGCAGACAGATTTGAAGATGAAAAAGACTTGACCTGCCAAGCTAGCTTTGAGTCAGGGAATGCAGGTGACCTCTACAAGCTAAGAACAATCCCTGACTGACTGACAATCAGCAAGGAAAGGGGGACCTCAGTCCTACAGTCATAGGGATCTGAGTTCTGCCAACAACCTGAAAGAGTATTGAAGCAGATTCTTCCTGAGAGCCTCCAGGCTAGGAAGTAAACTGGCCAATCCCTTGATTTCAGTCTTGGGAGACTCAGAGCCAAGGAATCAGATGAGCCCACTGGACTTTAGACCTAAAAACCTCTATAATACTATTTTTGTGTTTTTTCAAGCCACTAAATTTGTGTAATTTGTTATAGCCACAACAGAAAACTAATACACTCCCCCAAAACAAAGTTATTCACTAATGAGTTGTAGAAGATATACTATTCTAGGAAATCAAATAATAAAAGCAAAAATACTAACAAAAATGTAATAATAGCAACGAATAATGACTTGATATTTCTTCTTATTATGTGTCAGGCTCTGTTCTAGAACAAACAGGACAGAGTAGAATACCATTTCCTTGGAGCTTCTGTCTTAGTAAAAAGAAATAGATAATAAACAAATAAATGCACAAGAGAAAACTATTAATATAATATAGTTGATTAAAACTGGGTAACTTAAAGCAAATTACTCATCAGATAATACAGATTGTATGGTCAGGAAAACCATCTTTGAGGAAGGAATAGCTCAGTGAAATCTGAATAAGCAGCAGCAAGGTAACAAAACATTGAAGAAGGGTAATACGGACAACTGCAAGACAGGGGTATGGAATTCAGAGTTATAAACTACTATGTAAGAAATGAATAAGCAGCAAGGTATATATTGTACAGCACAAGGAAATAGAGCCATTATTTTGTAATAACTTTAAGTGGAGTATAATGTATAAAAATGTTGAGTTACTATGGTATATACTTGAAACTAATACAGTACAGTAAATCAACTATATTTCAATTTAAAAAGAAAAAAACAAATGGTCTGCACATTGTTTCTTTTCCAGGACTGCTTTTGTACAAATGTGTAAGAACAGACAAGCTTGATTTTGTTTAATATAAAGATGCTGAATCAACTTGGTTAGATGAGAGAGTTAAAATATTATAAAGCTCCTAATTGTTCCTTGCTTTCTAGACATAATTGTGCACTTGTGTGTATGTGGGGTCAGGGCAGGGGACTGGGTGCTGATAATTTCTGCTCCCTGAGTATTTCTTCAAAGGCCAGCGAGGAACAGGATAATTTGGTCCAATAGTTGGTGCTCTGCCACTCCCTGGACTCTTCCCATTTGCCTAGGTATGAGGAATTGCTAATCTGATTGGCTACATACAACCGATCAAAACAACTAATGGGAGGGATTAATGCATTATAAAAAGGGAGCAGATAAGGCTTTCCTCGTTCTTCCCTTTCTTGAGCACCTACACAGCAAAGGCCTCTTTAAGCTTCTGCCAATGATTTGGTAACCTAACCTGGCTGAGTCTGCCTTCACAAGTCCAGCAGCCACCACTCCAAGTTTCTAATTCCTTCACAACGATTAGATTAATACATCAGACAGAGCCTGCACAGGCATCTGAAAATTTAAAGGCTTGAGAGTTGGAAGTCCTGTCCCCTTCCAGACCTAAGTCTGGTCTCTAATTCAGTTTTATCAGAGAAGCTCTATACCTGAAGAAGAGAGCTGAGGAAGGTGAGATGGCATATACAAGAGGTGGTGGCCCAACCATGACGAGGAATAATTTTACTTTTCGGGCTAGGCGTTTAACTCATGAAACTCACCGCTTTATGTCCTCTAGGGTTTTCTGCTGAGAAAGCTTTATACATGAAAACAAAAGCCAAAACCCTAACACTCTTTGATGTGTTTGTAACATATGCATGTGCTTTATGTTCCCTTTCACAGTTGCTCAAAGAGTCCACCACTGTAAGTCACTGTGTATCTAATCAGGCTAACTATTCTCTTCTGACACTCCTAATTATTTCCACATTTGTCTCCAGTACATTTTTTTATAGACCTCTATTTCTTATTCCTAGCATCTGCCCTGTCTTCTATTTTCCTGTCCAAAGTCTACAGAAATGGCAATATATGCATGCTTGCACACATTTTGTTTTATACATATAGATGTACTTTTCTAGCAATCACAGTTGGTAACAAAGCTGAAAATTAACGGTGTCTCTCAGTCATCACCATCATAGCTAACTCAAAATATTCATTCAACAGCAAGCAAATTCCATGTGCAAAAGGCAAGAGAAAAGTATGAAGGAGCACTTGCTTTATTTTTAAATCAGTTGGCAGAAGATCAATGACCGATGATATAAGAACCTCATCCCTTCCCCTAGGGACCTCAGTATTACTGGAGTAGATTCACAGTTCATACGCACATACATATTTTCTCAAACAACACGTGCTAACGTTATAATGACTAACCTTTTAAATGGTTCAAAGTTTTTAGCATTTGACTACACGTGTCACAGTGTTTCTCAAAATGTGAACCCTAGATCAGCAGCATCAGCATCCCCTGGCCACTTAGATATGTAAAATCTCACATCTCACTTCAGAGCTACCAGATCAGAAACTCTGTGCATGGGGCCAGGCACCTGGGTTTGCACAAGGCCACCAGTACATTCTGATGCACACTAAGTTGTTTTTTTTTAATTTATTTATTTTGAATGTTTGAATTTTATTTTATCTATTTATTTTTTATGCAGCATGTTCTTATTAGTCATCAATTTTATCCACGTCAGTGTATACATGTCAATCCCAATCTCCCAATTCATCACACACACACACCCCACGGCTCTCCCCCCTTGGCGTCCATACGTTTGTTCTGTACATCTGTGTCTCTATTCGTGCCCTGAAAACTGGTGTATCTGTCCATTTTTCTAGATTCCACATATATGCGTTAATATACAATATTTGTTTTTCTCTTTCTGACTTACTTCACTCTGTATGACAGTCTCTAGATCCATCCACATCTCTACAGATGACCCAATTTCATTCCTTTTTATGGCTGAGTAATGTTCCATTGTATATATGTACCACAACTTCTTTATCCATTTGTCTGTCAATGGGCATTTAGGTTGCTTCCATGAGCTGGCTATTGTAAATAGTGCTGCAATGAACATTGGGGTGCATGTGTCTTTTTGAATTATGGTTTTCTCTGGATATATGCCCAGTGATGGGATTGCTGGGTCAAATAGTAATTCTAGTTTTAGTTTTTTAAGGAACCTCCAAACTGTTCTTCATAGTGGCTGTATCAATTTACATTCCCATCAACAGTGCAAGAGGGTTCCCTTTTCTCCTCACCCTCTCCATCATTTGTTGTTTGTAGATTTTCTGATGATGCCCATTCTAACCAGTGACACTAAAGTTTAAGAACCATGGATTTATAAAAAAAGTTAAAGAAGCATTCCTTTTGCATCAGTGCTAATTACAGAAATTTATTCTAATGACATAACTGTAGAATATGGAAGTGTCCAAAGATTTATCCAATAGGATGTTCACCACAGAACTGTTTATAATTGTGATAAGCTATAAATAATGAATGTTCTATAATAAAGAACAATTTCATGGGAACTATTAATGATTTGTTATTTTTTAAAAGGAGATTTTAAGCAGCATTCCTGAGAGTAACCCAATTTTCTCAAAATTATTCAAATGACTACATACAAATATCAAAACCGCTCATCAAAATAAACAAAATATCTAGAAAGCTTATCTATCTGTGGGATCATGAGTGTTCATAATTTTCATCTTTATAAGGGTTTCTGTCAATGTCTATTATGAATATTTGTGTGTGCACATACGTACATACATATATGCTATACATATAGACATATACATACATATATGTATTTACATTTGCTTTCAATTGCAAAAGATTTAGCAAAACCTATTTATCATTCTCCATGGCTTTGTTGTCTGAATAGACACCATCGATAGCTCTTTTCCTGGTTCTAAAACTGTGAAAAATATTTTTACTTAATATGAGCATAAAATTAAAGTTTACTACTCACTCATGTATTACATTTGCTTTTTTAAAAACATCTGACACCATGTCTACTAGAGAATAATTCTGGTAACATAGTTACAATTGAGTACATATAGAACATGAGGATTCTATTGGAATTACTCCTTATGGAATCTAAAATCGTACTTTTACTTTAAAAGGTGTGTACCTGAGGAAGACCCTGCCATACAGAACACATACCTGAGTTTGATGATTTATTTTGTCTGGTAAACCAATGTTTTCATGAAAATAATGCTAATTTGACAACTAAAATCCCTGAAGTCCCTTCCCCGTAACTTTCTTTGGTCTTTTCATTTATGCACTATGCGGAAGAAAAATAGACTTGGTAGAGTCCAGTAAATGCTAATAGGTCTTGAGGTTTTCTTTTTACAGTAATTTAATCATTATCATACATTCTGATCTTTTCAGCTATCAATCTGCTTTTTGTTTAATGGAGGAATTCTTCAGGATATGGAATGCCTGTTTGAAGGCCAGTTCTATTTTATGAAAAACTACAGTTCAAGATTTTCTCTTTTCCTATTCTTGAATGTGTCTTAAGACTGGAAGGAGTGATCTCTGGATGTAACTTTAAATGAATGGATGTCTCAAAGTTCTTCACAAGTTACAAGTTTTGTTCCTAGGTGCCAGATAGATAGCTATGTGTTTCTTTTGCAACAAATAAAAGCAAGCTACTGTTTCTAAAACATCAAATAAAAATGGAAAGAAATAAACTGCTTTCAAAATAAAGAAAACAGCTAAAATTCAGAGGAAGTACTTGAAGTTTTTTGTCTCTACCCCTGATCATCAGACATTCACATTCTCCAGGATATTTTTTTTACTGGTCTTTGTTATAAGGACAGACTCTAAACATTCTTTACATACCCAAATTACTTGATAAATCACATACATAATGAATGGAAAGCCAATCATTTGCCTTTGACATTTTGGTTTAATTTGAGAGTTTTCTTATTTTTCAAATAGAAAGAACTATTAAAATAGTTTTTAAATGGAAGAAAAACACAGTTTATCATAATCATTTTATTGATCACTAACATGGTAAGAAGACTAAAACTATCATTGTGGTATAATATATAGCAGAGTAACTAAGTATTTCTTTTTAGAAAAAATTCTGAATTGAGAGAAACTCTCCTTGCCTTACCCAATAGATATAGGATATACGAATATAGGATACTAGAAAATGCTCAGGTAACCAACTGTTCCAGTTCTTCTGGGTATGAGGGATTTCCTTGGAAGTGGGACTTTCAGTGCTAAAATCTGGACAGTCTCAGGGAGATGTGACCTGTTGGTCACCCTAATGGAGAAGGAAGTGGGAGTTGGGTTTGGGATTAGTCCATGAGTTTCTATCTCAGGAGTATGGCCACCCTAGAACTAAAAGATTGTAAAAAAAAAAACAAAAAAAAAAAACAACCCAACATTTTAGAGGTACTGGCCAGAAATATCAAGAAGAGTATGTAGAATTAGCAAATATGATTAGCAGAAGGGCAGGATCTGACGTTCTCCACTGAACAGTGTTAAGAGTTCAAGCAAGACGGAGCAAACATTGTGAGACCTTGAAACTCTACACACTTCGGTATTTTTTCCTTTATGTTCTTACTGGTGAGTGGCAGGTCTTCTCAGAAGACTGCTGGTAATGAAGTCTTTTTTTAAATTATATTTTATAATATAAAGGATATGAGTCTTTTTTCCATTCCTTAACTTTGATGTCTTAAATCTCCCTATACCTGAAAACATACTTTTCACCTTCTGTCACATGCAGATAAGTAGGATTTCAAGGGGAAAAGTATTCACACATTCCAATTATTATAATATCTAAGGGAGCACTTTAACCTATTTTCAAAGGTTTGCCTGCTGCAAAAATGAGAGTGATTTTAATTCTCCTCTTTAGTCTAGTGTTCACATACTAATCCTTATTATATTGCCATGAAATTACAAAAAGAATACCGTAACAGTTTTGTGTTTATTCTAAATATGCTAGATGAGCTGTTAGCATTAATGTGGCTGAGATTTTATTATTTTTCTTCCCAGAAAGAATGGAAATAAGTTTACTTAATATGAAATGATGGTTTCATATAACTGTTAGGATTAGGCGATGTTGAAAAGAAGAAATCTTCATAGAAAAATAAAATTGCTAAATTTTTATTCAGCTGTAGACTTCAACAGCAAGGTTGTAGCAGCTGGTCTGATCTAGTCTTTTGTGGCAATTAGTTGATAGAATGCCTCACTCTGTAATCATCCTCGCCAGACCCCACTCGCGTTTATATCATGCACTGTCTCTGACTATTCCTTCTGGAATCTCATACAGAGCCTTTCCACAATTAAACTTGTTTAGCCGTTTCATCGGAGACCCTTAAAGCATATTATGTGTAATTTGACTGCAAATGTCTACTTACAGATTCACTTAAATATACAGACAAGGGGAAACAATGTATTATTAACACACCTCAAAAAATAACTCTTCTTTATTCCTCCAACGGTATGGCATTTGGGAAACGGCAAAACTATGGAGACAGTAAACAGATCTGTCAGTTTTAGGGAATTGGGGGAAGGGGAGAGATGAACAGGAAAGTACAGAGGATTTTTAGGATGTTAAAACTATTCTTTATGATACCATAATGGTGGCTAGCTGGCATTATACATTTGTTAAAACCCACAGAACTGTACAACACGGAGTGGACCTTAATGAAAACTATGGGATTTAGTTAATAATAATTTATCAATATTGATTCATTAATAGTGACAGATGCATCACATGAATACAAGACGTTAATAACAGAGGAAACTATGTGGGAGGGGGTACATGTATCTGCTCAATTTTCCTGTAAATCTAAAACTGTTCTAAAGTTCAATCTTAATTAAAATTATACGCTCTTAAAAAAAAGAGTAAAAAGAGCTGCTCGATTTTAAGTGATTCCTGAGCCTTGAAATCAGAAACATTTAGGTTTGAATCCTTATTCCACCCTTTATCTGTGGACCTTAGATGGTTCTCTGATTCTTTGGAAAATAGGGATAACCCATGCCTCTCTTATTGTATGGCTAGACATCTGGCAAAATCTTTTCAATTCCAAAAGCCACGACCCTTTCATGATGTAACACTCCTTCAAATTAAAATGTGTAATGATGTATAATAGCATTTCCTGAAGTGACAAAAATAGTTTTGCTGCTCTACCTTTTATTCTTTTTGAGGAAGGGCTACCCTACTGCTGACAGTCTTAATGCAGCTGGTGACGGTGGGATAGAGGAACGTAGGGTATTAAGTATCTCATATTTCAATGTTGAAGTCAGAGGTGGTCTTTACTATAAAGAGTTTTAACTTAAATATAGCCCTTTGGAAAAATATTCAATAAGACAAATTCTTTGTTGTTTTTTTTTTTTTTTTGGAATCCAAGTCATGGTTTCCCTTCTCCGTTCTAGATAGTTGCAAATGCTCTCTCCTCTCTACTCATTGGTTCTTATGTACTTAAGTATAAGTATTCTTGTGGACATGCATTTTCATTTCTTTTGGGTAAAATCCTAAGAGTGTAAGTGCTGGCTCATAGGGTAGATGTGTGCTTAACTTAATGAGAGACTTCCAATCAGTTTGAAGAAAAGAGAGCTAACATTTTCTGTGTACTAAGGACCAGACACTAGGCTACGTGCTTTACGTTAATTACCTAATCTTTTAACATTGTGAGTTAGATTCTATTTTATTTATTTATTTGTTTGTTTATTTATTCATTTTATTCTTGGCCGCTTCGGGTCTTAGTTGCGGCACTCAGGATCTTCACTGCGGCATGCGGGATCTTTCATTGCGGTGCACAGGCTTCTCTCTAGTTGTAGCATGCTGGCTCCAGAGTGCCTGGGTTCTGTAGTTTGTGGCCTGACGGCTTAGTTGTCCCGTGGCATGTGGGACCTTAGTTCCCCCACTAGGGATCGAACCTGCATTCCTTGCATTGGAAGGCGGATTCTTCACCACTGGATCACCAGGGAAGTCCCTAGATTCCATTTTTATCCCTGATTTACAGAAGTGTAAATTGAAGTTCAGAGTGGTTAAGAAGTGTGCCCCAAATCACACTGTTATCTAGTGTTACTGTAGCATCCTAAGTATTGGTATGGGAAACACGCTCTCTTGCATAGACATTAGCATGAACAGGGAGAAAAGAAAGACCTAGTCCTTGTCCCAGATATTCTACTGAAGTTCAAGAATTTCAATTAGGACCAATGAGACAGCCCAAGTTGTTCTTAGGAAAGTAACTGTGTGGGTCAGCAGAAGGTTTATTTTTCTATATCTTGAGAAATATTTCCATTTCTTCCAAGTTTCCCTTAACTAGTGACACGCGAAAGCCAAAGGAAGTGGATGTTGCAGGATTGTTTTATTCTAGAGCCAGTGGACCCAGATTATCAGTCTCTCCTCTGCTATTGTGCACAGCCCAGCACGCACGGCCACTACCCTACAATTAACCTATCTGAATTAGGCTTCCAGTTACTGTCTAAGGACGCCAGCAGGACCCTTTGGGTATTCTCGATCAGGGGCTGAGTTAAACATACATTTACATGTAAATGGTCTCCTTTTCTCCTTCTCAGCCTGCTAATGAAATATTCTGCACTGCTGGGCAAACCATGTCACATACACATTTTGAACAGGAAAATGCTTGTGGTGAAATGGAAAAATTAAAGCAATATTACACATTAAAAAATAGCCCTTGGAGATAGCCATTTAACTTTTTCATTCCACTTGTTCCACTATTCAATGCATATGTTAGTGCCTTACCAAGTGCTGGAGGCTGCGCTCCCCACTGGAGAAATACTTCTGATGATCGGGAACAGGGGACCTGCCCTCGGATTTACCGGATTTGAAGGAGCCAATCATTAAATTCATATGTACGCCAATAATTTTTTAAATTTTGAATTATAATGAATACAGGGAAAGACAAACACAGGTGGCTGTGAGACCAACTGACAGGGAAATCTGACCTAGTCCGAGGGCAAGAGACTTCCCTGAGGAAACTACAAGGCAAGAAACTGCTTAAAGCTGTCAGAATATGACTATTAATCAATGCTAGCTATTATCGAATGCTCACTATGTACCAGGCACAGCTCTAAACACATTACATCTATTATCGCTACAGATTTATGAGGTTGGTGCTGTTATTATCCCATTTTACAGATGGGGACGAGCAGCCAGGATTCAAAGCCAGGCTGCCTGATTCTGGAGTGTGCACACTGGAACACTAAATAAACACACAACTCTGTTTGCTGTTCCTTTTACTTTCTTAATATTACTTCCTACTGTAAAGTATATTTTTCTAAGTTGGCCAAATTACTATTTTATTAAAACACTTAATTTGTTCCTTGATCTAAGCCTATGCTAAATTATTTCCTACATGCACAGATTGTTACTTTATCAGCAAGCAAAGGTGACTTAAAAAAAAAAAAATCTCTCAGTCATTAATATCCACCAGGAACTGTAGGAAATGTTTTTTCCCAGCACTTCTTTGGACACCTTTTAGCATCCCTGTCACATACATGAGAGGGTGAGGTAAAGAGAAGTTTAGTGTCTTGTCCGCTATCACCTGGGTAGAAAGCCTGATGCAGCTGGGATCGGGGAAGCCAGATTTGCCCATGTTGCTACAAACCCTGGGCTGCCTCGCTGATTTTATTACTAGTGCTTCACTGGTCTCAAAAATAAAGCTATGCAGATATTGGAAAACAGCTGCATTTCCACTTCTTGGGTATAACCAACAAGCCCTATCACAGTCTAATCTTTGTATTATAAAATAAATCAATTCTGATTAAATGAATGAAATGATCCAGGAAATCCTTTCGGTTTCTTTGCCTTGATCATTGATTTACCATCAATATTCTGAGGATTAATTTGTTTTCCTGTTATTTTGATATTGGGAATGAGCTGTCCTGAGTGTCTGAAACATACTTAGTTGTCTTGGTTAAATGCTTTGCTTTGTAAATTTATTTTACTTTCATATCCAGTTCAGTTTCCTGAGAATTTGGATGGTGTGAGATTTCCAGAGACCTGATATGAAAGTCACTAGTCTCATTCATTTCTTTTCTTGATCTATTCCAAAACCTCTCTGTATTTTCCCTCAGTACTTAGTGTTTCTCTCTCCCCAGAACTTACTCACCTTTTCCTACTCATTCCTTTCAGAGTTTACCTTTTGATCCTCAAGAATTGTAAGGTAACACTATATACATGACAGTTCCTATTTCAAACTCAGAGCTACTGTCCATACAAATACACTCACACCTGTCAGACTACATAGCCTGATGCTGGATGAACAAAATAGATCTCTAGCAGCTCACACTGACATCTCTCTAAGAGCAGTCAGCTTTCACAGTCAGTCTCTAGAGAGGTTAAAAAAAAAATGCAGAGAGCACTGCTGGCGTCCTGATAGCCCACCTTCACCGCCCCATACGACCTGCCTGTTGTTCCACAAAGTATAATTTCAACTCCACAGACTTCTCTTAAGTGTTCTCTTTTGCTTGGCCTCACATCAGATCACCATCTAATCTAGCCTAGAGACTTTTCATTAGGTTTCATTACAGGATGTTACAGTTTCTGTTGCATTGATGTGCTCTCCACAGAGACTTTTCACTGAATTTATTCCGAGAAATTAAGTGATCTCAAGTGCAGCGGTAGGAGCACCCGTTACGATGTCGGATTTTAAAGCCAAATAAAACTGAAAGATCATGTTTGGAATCCTGAGTATGCCAAAAGGTCCAAAGACAGTTTATTAAAATAATAACAATGATAATAATAATATTAAACAAGAGCAAAAACTACATGTTTTGAAAAAATCCATTTGTGCGTTCATTCCTTCAACAGATTATTTTGTTATGTATCTTTAATCATCGGATACATAATGGTGAAGAGAAATTTGGGGCTATTTGGCTAATCTGAATATCAGAAGTATATATATTCTTCTACATGAAGAAAGGTAAATGTTTATGTCTCAGGAGCAGCACATAACTTAGATAGAATTTTAGTAACTGGATCCCAGCTCTTTCTTGTGCGTTCCTTAGGAGAAGTCTCAGAGTATTTTCGTGTCCAAGGACCACAGATTCAATTGCAAAATTAGGGCTGGTTTACATAAAATGTACTAAAGTTTTCCTAAGTAAATAGAGAGGTGATATTATATGTCATTCATCAAGCAAAACTACATAAATATTCCATTTTCATCCTGTCTTTTTCCTTTCATTTCCTCATCTGAATAGCTATCCTTTGGACTCTCACTCATGCTTTCCCTGTCTCCACTTCTGTCTCTCTGTCAATCTGTGTCTTTCTGTCTGTTGATCTAAAACAAATAGACTGTCAGTTATTTCTCCAGCAAAAAAAAAAAAAAAAAAAAAAGAAAAGAAAAAGAAAAAAAAAGGGGGGGACAGTGGGGTTTAGTCAGGATTAGCAAAGAATTGCAATCCAGGGTATAAATGTCCACCTGGCAAGGGGAAGAGAACTGTTTTATAGCGGGGAAAAGGAAGCTAGGTTGGCTATAGAAAACAAAGTGTCCATGGTTTTTCATTGGCCGACTGTTGCCAAGGAAAGAAGGAGCCCTTATCCCCGTTGGGCAGTTATCTTTGAAGGATGTGAGCGCTCCCCTTTCTGGTATCCCAACTATATTTAATTGAGGTTTCTGTTTATTAATTTTGTATTTCTCTCTTTTTCTCTGTCTGCTCTCTCTCTCTCTTGCTTTCCACCCCCTCTACCCATACCCTCTCCATTCCCCTTTTTTCCTGCCTTCTCTTCTCCCACCTCATCCCTCCTTTCTGGAGCTCTGCCACTGGGTCATGGAAAGCCTCTTTTTTATAAAAAGCAGTGTGTTCCTCATTCTGCTCCTCTACTTAGCCTCCTTGGTCCCAGAGAGTCTCCCCACTCAGCATGACAAAGCACGTTTCTTACATTCCAATATCCTCAGAAGACAGAGAAAGAATTTTCCTGATGGTGAAAACTGTTCTTTTTTCTAATTATTTTTTTTTTCTTGACATAGTTCCTTTCATCACCTTCATTTAAAAAAAAAATTATATTGGTAAATCCACAGGATTTCAACAGAATCCCAGGAGTAACTTTTTTTTAAAGATGGCTGCATAAGTTTAAAACCCTTAGTAAAATGGAATACTAAGTTGGAAACCTATGGTACCCACTTATGCAGATTTAGTTATTATTTAATAGTGAGAATACCATTTTGGGAATATGATAGGGGGTCAAAAAAACTTCTGCATCATCAGGATTTAGTGTTTGCAGTCAAGAATGCAGACGGATTTCCCTACAATGTTTTCCTGATAAATGGCAAGTTGAAACTTTTCTTAATAAAGTATCGACCCAAGAAGGGAGCATTGATTGCAAAAAGACATTTTTGTGAACTCCAATATTTGAAAATACCTGTTTTCCATTTACTTCAAAAGTAACAGCCCAGGGGCTTCCCTGGTGGCGCAGTGGTTAAGAATCCGCCTGCGAATGCAGAGGACACGGGTTCGAGCCCTGGTCCAGGAAGATCCCACGTGCCGCAGAGCAACTAAGCCCGTGTGCCACAACTACTGAGCCTGCACTCTAGAGCCTCTGTGCCACAACTACTGAAGCCTGTGCGCCTAGAGCCCATGCTCCGCAACAAGAGAAGCCACAGCAATGAGGAACCTGCACACCGCAAGGGAGAGTAGCCCTCACCACAACTACAGAAAGCCCACGTGCAGCAACGAAGACCCAATGCAGCCAAAAATAAATAAATTAAATTAATTAATTAAAAAAAAAAGAGGGATGGAGGGAGGGAGGCTAGTTTAAAAAAAAAAAAAAAGGAACAGCCCAGATTTTCCATTTGCTCTAAAATAATCCTGTCAATTTCGGAAATAGTATAAAAACCTTAACACGTTCAGCTGCTAAGTTAACTTGCACTAAATTGAACACTGTAATCTAATACAGCAAAGATATTTTTATTTCCCTAAAGACATGCCTTTCTCATTTCCTAAGACATGTTTTGGGATTTAACAAACTTTTGGCATGGATAGAAACAAGATGGTTTCATCGTACTGTAAAGTAAAAAAACAAAAAACAGAAAAAGAAAACCCAAGAAACCTGTAAATAACTCTAAACCAAGCTGTGTGGATTTGTGAATTTTTTTTTTCCCACAGCTGGAATATTAGTTTTTATTACAGCTCAACTGGCATGGCAAATTAAAATTCATCTCTGTTTGTTAAATTGCTACTTAAAATGGCTTCCACCAACTGTTACAGTTGAATATTATGTTGTCATTTATGCATTTAGTGGGAATGGTTCGATAGCATGAATATTTTAAAACAAGTACATAGAAGGTACTTTTCCCCCCATTGGTTTTCAATAGTTTACTAACTGAATTATGTTTTGAGTTCTTAGTCAAACGCAGCTTAATTTTCACTGGTGATAAGGCAGCTGTTGACTGAATTAATTAAACAGTCCTTATAGGTACATTATAGCTGTAATTCCTGATTATAGCCAAACAACTCTACTTTATTACTTCTCTGCAGATTTGCTACTTATGGAAACCAAGGGGTTTCAATGACAATTCAACCTTCCACACACAATAAGTGACACATTGCTAGCAACAACAAGGACAAAAGACCCTCCCCTTTGTCTCTGTGCATTTGACACTTATATTCATTGAGCACAGACGTCTGCAGACTATTCAGAAGGAATTACATATCTGGTATCTGACCGTTTACTAAGCTAAGATTGCGTGTGTTTACAGCCACATTTATTTTAGGTCTTAATAAAATAAAACAAAGAAAAGCGCTCAGTGTCATGGTGTATCTGCATACGAAAATCAGCATATTACTCCTTCCTTTAATACCCATAATGCTAATTACCTCCTTCGGGAAACCTTTACTCACACCCCAGACCGAATAAACCATATTCTCATCTGAGTTACTCTCTATCTTCTGAATCATTCTGGTTTTTTCCTTACTAGAATGTTTTTTAAACTTTGTTTATCTGTCTGTCACAGTGGTAAGATCATGGGATGTATCCTGCACTTCATTATACATGGGAATGCCCAGCAGTTTCCTTTACTTAATAGCCCCTATCACCACTGAAATATTGAAGTAGGATTTTTATGACTTGTCTGAACCATGAAGAAAAATAGTAAAAATGCAGCTGAATTATTTTATCTAAAACTCTCTGTTCTTTTTTTAAAAAAATAAATTTATTTATTTTTGGCTGCACTGGGTCTTCATTTTTGGGTCTTAGTTGCTGCGTGCAGGCTTTCTCTAGTTGTGGCGAGTGGGAGCTACTCTTCGTTGTGGTGCATGGGCTTCTCGTTATGGTGGCTTCTCTTGTTGCAGAGCATGGGCTCTAGGCGCTCACGGGCTTCAGTAGTTGTGGCTTAAGGGCTCTAGAGCGCAGGCTCAGTAGTTGGGGCACATGGGCTTAGTTGCTCCGTGGCATGTGGGATCTTCCCGGACCAGGGCTCGAACCCGTGTTCCCTGCATTGGCAGGCAGATTCTCAACCACTGCGCCACCAGGGAAGTCCCAAACTCTCTGTTCTTACCAAGTCTTGAAGTCATAGTTTAAATTTGTTTCTTTTATATTTGCCACTTAAATAGCCTCTCTTTTCCTAAAAAAAACAGACCTTCATGGATGATAATTTATTTAAAAGTGAAAGTACCTTCACGTTTATTTTTTTCTTGTGATTTTCATGCTTTAACTTCCAATGAAAAGAGTAGCTTTTTATAAGCCCTAAATTGAGAAAAAGAGCTCAGGTTCAAAGACATAGGGTCATCATTTTGCTTAAGAAAATAAAAATGCAGTTACAATTAACCATTATTTTTTCCAGGGTCATCAAAATTACAATTCATCTACTATTTTACAGAACAAAGAGATTACGTAGATTGTTTCTTAAAGGATCAGATTCTTATAAGCATCTAACACTGAGAAGGGTAAAATACACATCTAATTTATAACCAATTTGTTTTCAAGTGTTTTATCCTAGGATACACCAAAAAAAGATGACAAGAAAGAAGGAGAAACCTTTATGATGGTTTTATAGCCACCAGTAAGAAAAATGTTAACCTTTTCTTCCTTTAATATCTTGCTAGAACAACATCTTCACCTGGCATTTATCCTCTTAGCTATCTTAATCATACTGTACACTGTGAATGCCAAGAAAAATGTGCATTGGCTGGCCTTAGTAAAATGTCATCTATCTGACAACGAGCTTGTTACTTAACACTCAGGCCCTGAATAATTTGATGTATTCTGTTTGTCATACTGCTTAATATTAGGGAAACTGAGGAACACAAAATTTATATGACAAACGTAAGTTTATAAGAAAACAGCTGCAACAAATCACTTTGGATGAGCCAGGAACCATAACTGATAGATCCAAGAAGTGAGCTTTAGGCTAATTTGCTAAATAATGCTTATCTTCTTTATATATTCTTATAGCATATTGTTTATAAAGAATGCTTAATTTTGTTGAGTAGAAAAGGATGGTTAGCATAAATTGTATTTAATTTAAAAAAAAGAGTAACATATTCCTTAAGCCTTGGACAAATGATTGTTTTCCACATTAATATTTTTCTACCCGTAGATAAATATTTTTCCATCCATCATATTTCATCAAATAAAGAAGTAGCAGTTTTGCTGCTTACCAACTGGGAAATATTGTGTCCAACCTGAAGGGGTTTTTTTGGGTTTTTTTCTTGCTCTCTTTTTAGGACTGAAATAAAGCATTCTTGAGGAGTTAGCTGCAACTTTGTAACTTCGTAAGTCATATAATCATGTCATAACGGAAAGTTAAAAATAACATTCTGTAGTATTTGGGACAAAAGGAAAATTATTGCTTTACTAAGGAATACAATAAGTGTAGTTTGAATCCTAGGTGGGATTTTTATATGATTATCTTTAGGGTATATTAGATAAGCATCTTCAAGTCTGTCCTTTGAAGTATCATCTCTAATCTCAGTACGAATTCCTAACAAGATTTTCACATCATTTTTTTAACACTATTGAAAGAAACTGCATGTCTACATAGAGAAGAAGGTAGTGACACATATACACAGAAATCCTTTTCATGAAAATTGTCAAGTATGCTGCCATAATGGCACGATTCTAGAATGAACACGCCACAATGGCTGAGTAAAGGGTAGAGAGCATTAAGCATCTCAGGTGGAAGAATACGCCACCCCAAAATGTGCCACTTTGGCGTAAGCATTATTTTGAGCTGAAGGCAATCGGGAAGAAGGTTCAAGAAAAGCTCTCTGCCTTCCACCTATTTGCCTAAAAGCAGGACATAAATTTTGAAAGGTATGTCCCCTCTCCTCTGTACCAGGAAGGAAATAAGTTAATCATTCAAGACAATCTTAGAACTTTATCAGCTGGGAGACAGCACCAGAGCAATCCACATAATAAACTTTATGAACTAGTCTTTATCTATCATTAGTTTCCATATATTTGCCTTCTCAAAATTTGCTGCCCAAGAAACTTAAAATCCTTTTCCTTTGTCTCGTCACTTCTCTAAAGAAGTACTGTGCCTCTGCTAATATACTATATAAACCCAAGTTCTAACCAGCCCTTTGTGTTACGCATCTGTGAGTGCTCCCAGGTGTAAGCGTGATACACATGCCAAAAAACTTCTATTGCATTAGTACCTTGGCTATTCCTTGATCAAAATTTACTTCATACAACTGACAGCCTAATTGACCTACTGGAGTTTTTTTTTTTTTAACATCTTTATTGGAGTATAATTGCTTTACAATGGTGTGTTAGTTTCTGCTTTATAACAAAGTGAATCAGTTATACATATACATATGTTCCCATATAGCCAAGGTAGTAATGCAGTAATAAGTTATAAATGTGCTCACTGTGCTCTAGAATGTCACGATTGGAATACAAGAAATATGTGTAAGAAAAAAGACAAATATTCGGGGCTTCCCTGGTGGCGCAGTGGTTGAGAGTCCGCCTGCCGATGCAGGGGACACGGGTTCGTGCCCCGGTCTGGGAAGATCCCACATGCCGCGGAG
Organism: Pseudorca crassidens; assembly: GCF_039906515.1. Taxonomy (NCBI): domain Eukaryota; kingdom Metazoa; phylum Chordata; class Mammalia; order Artiodactyla; family Delphinidae; genus Pseudorca; species Pseudorca crassidens. The sequence goes on along the minus strand of NC_090315.1, from coordinate 37,593,676 downwards.
CGGGTGGGCCCATGAGCCATGGCCGCTGAGCCTGCGCGTCCGGAGCCTGTGCTCCGCAACGGGAGAGCCCACAACAGTGAGAGGCCCGCCTACCGCAAAAAAACAAACAAACAAACAAAAAAACAAACAAAAAAAAAAGACAAATATTCAATATTGATGGTTGAATGAGCTGAATAAGTTAGATGACTCTCCTTTCAATTTAAGAAGTTTGCCAGTGTTTGGATACCTCTGAACAAAGAAAAAATGGAAATAAAATTTTTATTAAGCATAAAAAATAAATAAATAAATAAACTTCTGTTGGTTTTTCTCTTGTGAATCGTCTTTTGTCAATCCACTTTACAAGACCTCAGCCAGAGAACCCAGAACAGTAGCAGGAGAAACAATTCCTCCCTTGCAGCATCCACTTGATTAGGAGTATAAGCAGCTTCACTTAAAAATAAAATTGTGAGGTCGTATCCCTGTTTAAGTTCTTCTATAACCTCCGCATCCCTTCTGATATTTTGCTGACGTTTCCCAAGTCATATCATTTACCATCCCACCCACTCATTTATTCAAAAGTATTTATCAAATCGATTTGCTCTGACAGTACCTTCCCTAACAGATCCTAGCACAGTGAAGATGGGGTTACTAATACATATTAATGTCTATTTGCAAATGGTGGGACAAACTGGAAAGAAAGGAAGAGGAGTCTCATAAGAGTAAAGAACAAAGAGATGTGACTCACTGGGAAAGAAGAAGGGGAGGAACAGGTCAGATTCAGTTTACCTAAGGAAGTAAAATAAAAATTGCGTTCCGGGCTTCATTGTTCTGTACAACATGGTAGCCATTAGCTACATGTGGCTACTGAGTACTTGAAATATAGCCTAGGTGATGGAAGAATTAGGTTTTTAAGTGTATTCAAATGCAATTAATTTAAACAGCCAGATGTAGACAGTACAATTCGAGATATACTAAATGACTCCTCTGGTTCCATATATATGGTGCGCCCCTATTTCTTGGGGTTGCATACACCGTTGCTTTTTCCCCAAATATAAATTTGTGTGGTTAAAAATACAGTCCCGGAAACATCTGATGAAAAAAAAAAGGAAGACAAAAATTATGATTTAAGATCACCCATGTTTTTCTATCTTACCATTTAAATAGAGGTGTCTCGGGCTTCCCTGGTGGCACAGTGGTTAAGAATCCGCCTGCCAATGCAGGGGTCACGGGTTCAAGCCCTGATCCGGGAAGATCCCACATGCTGCGGGGCAACTAAGCCCGTGCGCTGCAACTCCTGAGCCTGCACTCTAGAGCCCGCACACCACAACTACTGAGTCCATGTGCCACAACTACTGAAGCTTGTGTGCTAGAGTCCATGCTCCACAAGAAAAGCCACCAAAACGAGAAGCCCGTGCACCGCAACCAAGAGTAGCCCCTGCTCAGTGCAACTAGAGAAAGCCCGCGCGCAGCAACAAAGACCCAGTGCAGCCAAAAATAAATAGAGGGGTCTCAATCGCCATCTTAGAGTAGGATGGAGGTAAAGGAGGAAGGGAAGATAGAGAAGGAGCAGAACAGGGAGAGAGAAAAATCAAAATCCTTTAAGTTATCTCTTGATGGTTTTACAGAACCTTGTTTCCCACTTTGAGTAAGAGACTTAATGATGTAGACTATCTAATTTATCTCTTGTCTGCATGTACCAATTTAACTTGGAAATGAAGAGGGTACAAAGGTTATGGGGCTCTAATTTTACTGATGAATTTCAAGCATCTCTCCAGTAAAAGCTATGAAGGTAGACTTTGCTGTTACACAGTTGTTCTAATGCTACCTTGAACCGGAGCTCTCCCTGTAAACGTTTTAGATTTTAATTACTCTTGTCTAGATGCATAATGATTTTTAAGGGTTTTACCTCTTTCCTCTTTGAGGTACAACCTATTGTCCAAATCAAAGCCTGAATAACGCTTTTTCAAAGCCTGAATAATGCTTTTTCAAAAACAGCAAAGTCTTTCTACAAGTTATAAAAACATTTGAAGAAGAAAACTATAAATAAAATAAAACTTAGCTCAGAGAGACTCTAATGTAAATTAAGTTGGGTATACTACTCTGAGTTTCTCTTTCAGCTTTGTAAATCAGCAAATTTCATGGGTCCAAGAACTAGTATTAAATATATTTGTTTAAACAAGTGGTATTAGGCTGTTGTATGCACAGAAGTGCCAGCTGGTGTGTGTACGTGTGAGTATGTGTGTGCAAGGAATGGTGAGGAGAAGGCAACGCTAATAAAGCCTCATTCTATCTGTGCCTGAAATGACCTATTATATTAATTAGTTTATTTATTAACATATTAAGGATTGTTATGTTAACTATTATTAGTCATCAGTTACTTATTTAATCAATTCATCATTAATTAATTTATTAAGTTTTGCAGTAGATACGAAGTATGCAGGGGTGGTGAAGCTCAGAGTCTAGCATAGAAAAATAAACATCCATGTGAAGACTGAAACGGCATGCAGTCATTTAGAAGCACAGAGGAGGGTCACTCGCAACAGACCAAGGAGTAAGAAGGCCATACACAGGGGTTGTACCTGAGGAAATAAAACTTGAAGTGAACCTCAGAAAGTTTTGGGAGGGTGGGTGTTTCTAAGCATAATAAACATGTTATATAAAAGCAGAGAGGAAAGAGATTTAGAGCATGGAAGCAGACCATTGTGGCTGGAGTATGGAATATGAGGAGAAAAAAAAAGGACAAGATGAATGTGGAGATAGAGGCAGAGACTAGATAATGAAAACCCTTGTAAGTAACTCTATAGGGCTTGGTGTTTATTGTGAAAGTCCTGTACTGTGTAGAAGATATCTTTATTTTTGCAACGTTAGCAGCATTTCTTTTAAAAAAAACCCTTCTTCATCCATCTCATGGAATGTTGGTAATACCACCAGCCATGAACCATGAGAATTTCAGACACACATTTTGTGATCCCTTGGCCACCTGCCAGTGGAAGCCTCCAAGTATTAGATACGTGAGTTTGATTAAACTATTTGACTCCTACCAAGATGTTTAGTAACTTTGGGAAGTATAACTGTCAGATTTGCAAACAAATGGTACACACGTGGAAACAAAAGAATACAACTTTACAATGAGAGATAAAGACAACTTTTCTCAGAGCTGTATAGAAAGAAGCAAATAGTTCTGCCTGAGGGGAGTCACAGCCTTACTGATGAGATACCATTTATCTGGATCGTGATGGAGGGATCCTATCTATCTATCTATCTATCCATCATCTACTCTTTTTTCAAAGTAGGGAGAGTAAGCCATTCCAAAGAAGCATCACACACAAAGGCAGCAAGTCATAAAAGAGATCAGCATCTAGGGCTGTTACCCTCTAGCAAATGAGGATCCGACATGAATTTTTGTAAAAAGGAATGACATATATATCAATAGATTTATGTTTTCCAAAGGTAGCTCCTGTGGAAATATGGGAACTTATTGTAGTAAAGAGAAACTGCTAATAAGGGATATGCTTTTGAGAGTAAAACTGAAAGATAAGAAGGTAGTAAACTACATTTTTTTAAAAACATCTTTATTGGAGTATAATTGCTTTACAATGGTGTGTTAGTTTCTGTTGCACAACAAAGTGAATCAGCTATAAGTATACATATATCCCCATATCCCCTCCCTCCCACCCTCCCTATCCCACCCCTCTAGGTCGTCACAAAGCACCGAGCTGATCTCCCTGTGCTCTGCAGCAGCTTCCCACTAGCCATCCACTTCACATTCGGTAGTGTATATATGTCATTGCTACTCTCTCACTTCATCCCAGCTTCTCCTTCCCCCACTGTGCCCTCAAGTCCATTCTCTATATCTGCGTCTTTATTCCTGCCCTGCCACTAGGTTCATCAGTACCATTTTTTTAGATTCCACATGTGTGCGTTAGCATACGGTATTTGTTTTTTTCTTTCTGACTTACTTCACTCTGTATGACAGACTCTAAGTCCATCCACCTCATTACAAATGACTCAATTCCATTTCTTTCGATGGCTGGGTAATAATATTCCATTGAAACTACTCATTTTTTAAACGTTTTCTTTGTCTCATAAAAATAATATGGGCTTATATTCAACAACACAGATGTTTATACCTTACTCAGAAATTCTATTAAGTTTAATGTCATAGCTTAATTCTTAGTCGACTAAAGCAGTGGCAGAGCTAGTGATGGAAATGGCCAAGTTATTGACATGTCTAAGTTTGTTGTCTTCAGGATCCATCCATTTCCAATATTTTAATCAGTTACTATGTATCAAGTATTTTCCTAAAGGCTGGGGATACAGATGTAATGAGTCATGACCTCTGTCCTAAATAATTTTATGATCTAAATGTCGCTTTTCTCGCAATATGGTCCATAGACAACCTACATCAGAATCACCTGAGGAGCTTGATAAAAACACACATTTCTGGATCCCAACCCAGACCATTCCCAGCCTGGAATCTACAGGTGCCTCAGGTAGGTCTAATGTGTGCTAATTTTGCGGATAACTGGTCTAATGTGATGAAAGATAGGATTGGGATGTATCAAGGTTATTTCAAGCAGTACTTGGAGAAAATAGGTGGATGGTGATTCTATTCACTGAAATTGAGATTAGAGGAGACATGTCAGCATTGGGAGTAGAGAAAACATACTGAAGCATTCTCAAGTAGATGAAATCAAATAGGTATCTGTCACTTAGGGAAGTGGAAATAAATAGTTGGGAGTCATCAGCACAAAGATGGTCACTGAGATTGGTACTATTACTCAAGAAGAATGTTCTTGAGTAGAGTAAGATTTAATTTTTTTTTAAAGAATTAAAAAAAAAAGTCCTAAAGAAAAATCCTCCAAAGCAAGCAGAGAACAGAAAGTAATCAGTAGCAACTAAAAGAAGCAACTGAAGCATTTCAAATTACATAAATTAACATCTGAAGAGGTGGTCTGTCTTTATCCCCGGTCAGATCACAAGACTCCCATGCTGGCATCAAGACAGGATTCTCCACCTTTGCCTATTCCATCATCTTCATTGGCTTTGTTATCCACCTTGATCCCTTCTGTAGGCCCAATTAAACCTTCAGCATCTACAGATCTCATGTTCTCTCAGGTCCAAAAGCTCTAGTGCAGAGAGGAGCTACTTTCTCTCAGTGAATAAAACAAGTTCTAGCCCTATCTCTCATTGATCCAAGTGTGTCACATGCCCCCCCCCCCATCAACAAATCACTAGGATCAGGGAAGTATTGATAAAATATGCTGACTGTCTTAAGTCCCTCAGAACTCATCTATAGGAGCAGCGGTAGGGTTAACTCCTAACACAAACTACAACCACCAAATCACATGACCTGAGATTCAGAAAGAAAATAGACCTGAAAGAAAACCTGTAATAGCTTTAGGAAGTAGGAATGAAGGTTAACTAGTCAAACAGAACAAAAATGTCAACTTCATTGGGTATTAAAGTCATGCTCACAGCTCATCGTTTAAGGAATATAACTTCCTTGTCTTTTTGGAAACTAGTATATCACTTTCCTGCCTTGTCTCCCTGTTTGTCTCCCACTCACTATTCTTCTTCAAAGATCAGTAGTTTGTCAATCTAATTTCCTACTTACTTCAGTACCCTGGGAAGTCATAAATCCTAACCGGGGTCCTTAAACTCATTTAAGACCTCTATTTTGGTGTCATAATGTATACACACATCTGACTGTGAGATGCATTAAATATAACTACTCATTTCCATAATCATTCAGAGTTTTGCACTGTACTAAATAAGACTCACTGAATTTTTTTTTTTTTTAAACTGCTCTCTGGGCTTTGTCCATGGAAGAATGCTGTTTAAAGGGCAGCCTTAGATAATTCACATAGCTAAAGGTCATGAAGTTGGAAAAGGAAGAATGATAGAGTTGCTCATAAAAGAAGGCAAGTGATATGAAGTTGAGGTTATCTGAGTGTAAAGAAATCGAATAATGAATAGGAAGAGAGAGGAAGTTTGATTGAAAAAGTATATATGTATACCTTAAATATTGGGATATTATAGAGTTATTAAAAAGTAAACATCATAAAGGAGGAAAATATATTTAAGTCATGGAAAGTATTGGTTAGTAAAGTACTAAAACTGCAATAAAATTGCACGCATTATATATTTTATTCTTTATACTCTCCTTTATTTTCCAGACTTTCTAAGCACATATTACCTTGAGATTAAATCAAAAGAACATAAACATCATCTGTTTGAGTGGCATTCTTCTTCACCTCTCCCATCAAAAAATTTTAATTTTATTGCTTACACTCAGATTTTTCTTCAAAAAATGCACAGGTCTTGAAGCCATATCTCAAGGATTCCTATCAGAGTTAACCCAGATAAAGTCATAAAGTGTACGACGGCCACTACATTATTTTCCAGGGTCAGTGATCCAGTAACTTCAACTATCCAGAAAATGTCTGTGAAGCTAGAAGGAAGGTATAATCAAAACATGTAGACGTATGGGGAATGCTGTTATATGTAAGCAATACGTTCCAAAATTTTGTTGGGTGTGCAAAAAAATCATATAATTTGTCATTTTTCCCTGAAATATTTTAAATAATTTTATGGCTTATCTTAAGTGACTAATTTTTTTAAAGACAGTAATCCAAAAATTCTCATAGAAATCAATCCTAAACAAAAAGAAACAGTGTTCTCATTAACGTCCATAATATGCTTAATCTGGAGGTCGACTGAAGTAATTTCTGGATTGATACCTTTTCCTTTCCTTTCAGTTCCTTGCTCAAACCCTCCTCTTATGCACTTCAACTCATTTGCCAGTTTTCAGCTAAACTGATATTTCTCACCCTTTTTTTTTTATTATCAATCCCCAGGAATATTTTTAGACGTATTTTTCCTGATTGTTCTCCATGAAATTTTAATACCACAGGTATTTATATATACTATATATCTGTTCTTTCACTGTTTGTGTATTTGTGCTTTATACATAACAAAAGGAAGATTGTTTTCTGCCCCAAAGAATCAATTTTCACACCCTTAGAGGTGACATCACCCCCACTGAGAATGCACGTACTACAGAGCTTCACAAAGGAAGAGCTATTGGTGTTTAGGGACATGCAATTCTTTGTTATACAGAAATGACTCCCAAATTGCAGAACCCTTAGCTTACTTGGATCCTGCCCAACAAATATCAGTGATATCTCTAGTAACTGGGGTAACAAAAAATGCTTCCTAAGAGAAGAGATAATGTCCTTCTAGAAGAATTCCCAATAGTGTATGTAGATACTCCTCATCCAGGAAGCAGAGCTTTACCCCTCCTTCGCTGACCTTGGACTAGATTTATGATTGGCTTCCAATGAACTGAGTAGGGAAAGAAAAATAATAGCAACTTTATAGAGGAGGAACCTGGCATACACCATGTTAACATGTGATAAAGTTTACCAACCCCAGTGATGTCATGTAGATATCATGTACCCCTGATATGATGTAAGTGCACGTTGTGATATTCTTTTATAAAAGGTATAACTCTGATCTAATCATGAGGAAAACATTAGACAAATACAGATCAGTGAGCATTCTATAAAATGTCAGATTGGGCAGTACTCCTAAAACTGTCAAGATCACAAATAACAAAGAAAAGATGAATAATTTCAGAGACCAGAGGACACTAAAGAGACATGACCATTTAAGGCAAGTAATACACTAATTTAAATCCTGGAATGCACACACAAAAGGACATAAATGGAAAATTTGGTAACAGCCAAATGAAGTTGGGAATGTAGTTAATACATGTTTGTATGAACTAATGTTTGCTTTGACAAACGTACTGTGATAAGATACTGACAAAATAGGAAATTAAACGAGAGGTATATGGAACTCTCTGTATTAACCCTACAAGTATTCTGTACATCTAAAATTACTCCAAAATAAAAAGGTTTATTTTTAAAATGTCCCCTGTCCCCACACATGCTTCCAAACACTCCCTCTGATCAATAGTACCCTGAATGGAGAAAACTATTAGACTAACCTTTTAAAAATGCACATCCAATCATGTCACTTTCTGGCAAATTCTTAAGTGAGTACCTCCCCTTATCTATCACACAAGATCCTCACTGCATCTCTTCTGATGATCTTTTCAAACTCATCTCTCTCTACTCTACCTCAGGTGCCCTTCACTTCCTTCACTACTCCTGGCTTTTCACATTTCCCTAAATGCATCTGTTGTTTCATCCTTCCACACTACCTAATATCAAGATAGTAGACATGATTTAGAAATAGATTACAATGAAGATTTGTCTGAGTTTAAGAAAGATTAAACGGCCAAGGAGAATAGCTGTTTGTGTTCGTTTTAGTTATTCCCTGCTACCTACAATAGTCATCCTGTCTGACAGAATCTTTTTTTTTTTTTTTTTTTGCGGTTCATGGGCCTCTCACTGTTGTGGCCTCTCCCGTTGTGGAGCACAGGCTCCGGACACACAGGCTCAGTGGCCATGGCCCACAGACCCAGCCGCTCCGCGGCATGTGGGATCTTCCTGGACCGGGACACGAACCCGTGTCTCCTGCATCGGCAGGCGGACCCTCAACCACTGCGCCACCAAGGAAGCCCTGACAGAATCTTTTGATCAAAGATCTAGTCACGTAGATTATTGCCTGATTGAAAAATGGCCTGTGGTGCCCCAGGAATGAACCGGAGGCGAAGCAGCCCATAGTACGTACAATATCAGGCCTCACAATTCTATAGCTTGGATATGCTCATAGCACACCTTTGACAGATGGCTCTCAGAAATGATACACTTAATTTAAGTATTTGATTATTGTGATAATGAGAGGATGATAATGATTAACACAGGTTTAACCTCTCAGGCAAGGGCAACAAAAGCAAAACCAAGCAAATGGGACCACATCAATTTAAAAAGTTGTCGTGCAACAAAGGAAACCATCAACAAAACAAAAAGGCAACCCAATGAATGGGAGAAGATACTTGCAAATAATATGACTGATAAGGGGTTAATCTAGAGAATATTGAATAGAGTAAACCTGATATCTTAATACAAGTTGGTTAACTGAACACAGTATGTCTCTTTCCTTCTCTCTCCCTCTCTCTGTCTCTCTCTCCCTCCATAAAATACTGGATGTAAATTTGAAGAAGTTACTTGTCTTGTTCCATGGTTAACTTGTTAGTCTGTGCAGAGAACTGTTTTGAAGATTTAAGAAAAAAATCATGTTAAACAACTTAGCAGTGCATGGAACATCTTATTATCTAAACAGAGGGTTGCTATTGTTGTTAACATTATTTCATCATCATCATTATCAATGACAGCAGCAGCAGCAGCCTCTATATACAAGAGAACATACCCAAATAGTCAATTGTAGGAACAGGAATGTCTTTATTCATTGACATTTATTAAGGGCCTACAACAAACCAGTCCCATCTTCCCTGAAAAATGTTGGGGAGGCAAGTATGGTTGGGGCAAAGAAGTTAGTCAATTATACTTGACTAATGAAAGACAATAAGAACCCAGATACAGTGGGGCTCATAACTAGAGATGCTGAAGTTCTCACAATTCTTTAAAAAACGAATACAAATATCATACCATTTAGCATTTGGACTTTATCATTTTCATATAATATGATCAGATCTAGATAGAGGATTTGCCATTCTCAGTGAGTCAGCAGACTACCCTTCTCTCCAAGTTCAGGTGCCTGCCTACACTTAATTCTTCATCCAACATAAGAACCACCCAGATATGTTTTCTGAACATTCAGACAATGTTTAGAATAAAATGGGTTTGAGGAGAAGCATAGGAGTTACTTAAATTCTAGTAAATTCCAAGAACTCTTTACATGGATAGTGTTTATCATATTATTTACTCATCGTAACACTTAGAGGTAGAAATGAGTATCCTTATTTTACAGATTAAAAAATTCAGAAGTCAGAGAGGTTCAGAATCTTGCCCAAGGACACACAGCTAACAGGCAAAAGAATGAAACTACAGTTTGTGTAACTCATACTCTGACTTCCACTCTAGCATCGCCTCCCGAACTCATAAGAGATGCCATGATTTTGATCCATTGTGCAGAATTATTGAGTCATGTAGGTGGTTAAGTATTTAAACCTTTGAGCAAAGTTCACCTGATGCATCATAATTAGCAACGGAGATTAGCTAATCAAAGTCCTAATGATAATCTAATTGGTGTAGTGTTTTACTGCTTACAAAGCTCATTCATGTGATTGTATACTTTTTTGTAAAATGGATGACATGTGGTAGAGATTTCCCCCTAACTTTACAGGTGAAGTATTTAAGGCTCATAAATTTATTGACTTTCCCCCAAATCATTAAACCTATAAAGAAGTAAAGTTGGGAAATGAATGAATTCTAACTCAATATCTTACGTTCTCTAAATACAGTATATGCCACTATCCAACAGGTCAAGATGATCAAAAGCAGAGTTCTTAGGAGTCCTTCCCCTATTCAGAAACGGTTTGCGGTACATTCTTTAGTGAGTAATTACCCTTTCACCTGCAATCTTAGATCCTGCTTTTGATTCTGGTCTCTTCTCCATGGAAAGCATTTTTGAAAGGCTATTGCACCGCCCTGTGAACACAGATTTGGGTTTGACTGTTTTCTTACCATATACAACCTGGAAACCTGGCTAAGACTCCGTGCTCCCAATGCAGGGGGCCTGGGTTCAATCCCTGCTCAGGGAACTAGATCCCACGTGCATGCCGCAACTAAAAATCCTGCATGCCGCAATGAAGATCCCACATGCAGCAACGAAGATCCTGCATGCCACAACTAGGACCTGGTGCAGCCAAATAAATAACTAAATAAATATTTAAAAAATAAAAGATAAGTGTATATAGTCTCTCACTGGTAATCAAGGAAATGCAAATTAAAATCGTAATGAAGATGTTTTTGTTTAGAGTTGGTCAACTCAACACATGCATGAAGTTTCTCTTCCTCAAAGACTTGTATAGTATAAATAAAGGGACAACGACAACCAAAGGCAAGCAACTGGTTTACTAGTTGGGAGGGAGTGATTAAGTGAAAGATTACATGTTGAATTCTAAGAGCTTCTCCCCAGCCTTTCCCTAATAGCTTTTGGGACACTGGCAAAAAGACTTCTTCTGCCACATTGGAGACTATAAATATCTTGTCCGAGGAATCTAACCAGCTCCAGTGAAAAATCTAAAACTACTAGTGTCTGAAGTTACACAGTGAAATGGATCAACCAGATCACCCTACAGTGTGGCTCACATTAAACAAGCCCTTCCCAGAGCTTCCCATCAGCTTTTCACTGCTCTAGTCCTCATATCAGGAAAATAGCCAACAATCATCAGACTTGTGAAAATTTTCTAACGTGAGTATCACAAGCCAAAACAAGTAAAACAAATAAAGATAGATAGGACAGAGGGTAAAAAATGACAAAAGCTACTTGGAGGAAATAAACTACAGAAGGGGAAGAAAACGTAAAAACAACTATTAATGTCTTCAGGGAGAGAGAGAGGAAGAGATGCACAGGCTTACAGGATGGTGGTCTCCTCTGTAGTGGGCAAATAGAGGGACATCAAAGGAGCTGATAATGTTCAGTTTCTGAAGACAGAGGCCAAAACCATCATGAGGTATAGATTCTCTTTGCAATCACACTACGTGGCCAACAGAACAGCAATAATTGCTAGAGACAGAAGATAAATGAAGGGCACTTTTCATCAGTAAGATATTTTAGAGCTGGAGGGACTTCCCTGGTGGCTCAGTGGTGAAGAATCTGCCTGCCACCTCACTACAAATATCTCAATTTCATTTCTTTTTATGGCTGAGTAATATTCCATTGTGTATATGTGCCACATCTTTATCCATTCATCCGATGATGGACACTTAGGTTACTTCCATGTCCTGGCTATTGTAAATAGAGCTGCAATGAACATTTTGGTACATGACTCTTTTTGAATTATGGTTTTCTCAGGGTATATGCCCAGTAGTGGGATTGCTGGGTCGTATCATACAGAGTGAAGTAAGCCAGAAAGAGAAAAACAAATACCGTATGCTAACACATATATATGGAATCTAAGAACAAAAAAAAAGGTCATGAAGAACCTAGGGGTAAGATGGGAATAAAGACACAGACCTACTAGAGAATGGACTTGAGGATATGGGGAGGGGGATGGGTGAGCTGGGACAAAGTGAGAGAGTGGCGTGGACATATATACACTATCAAACGTAAAATAGATAGCTAGTGGGAAAGCAACCGCATAGCACAGGGAGATCAGCTCGGTGCTTTGTGACCACCTAGAGGGGTGGGATAGGGAGGGTGGGAGGGAGGGAGACGCAAGAGGGAAGAGATATGGGAACATATGTATATGTATAACTGATTCACTTTGTTATAAAGCAGAAACAAACACACCATTGTAAAGCAATTATACTCCAATAAAGATGTTAAAAAAAAAAAAGTATCTGCCTGCCAATGCAGGGGGCATGGGTTCGAGCCCTGGTCAGGGAAGATCCCACATGCCGCGGAGCAACTAAGCCTGTGCACCATAACTACTGAGCCTGCTCTCTAGAGCCCACAAGCCACAACTACTGAGCATGTGTGCCACAGCTACTGAAGCCTGCGCACCTCGAGGCTGTGCTCTGCAACAAGAGAAGCCACTGCAGTGAGAAGCCCCTGCAGAGCAACAAAGAGTAGCCCCCGCTCGCCGCAACTAGAGAAAAGTGCACAAGCAGCAACGAAGACCCAACGCAGCCAAAAATTAATTAATTTTTTAAAAAGATATGTTAGAGCTGGAAAGAAACATGCACACATACACACACACAATTCCCTAGAGTTTATAAGTGCAGAGAAAATAAAAAGTGAGGTGAGATCAGAGAGCAGTGACTAGTATGCTATATACAATTTTTTTAATGCTTATGGTAAAAGGAGTGAAGGATCTGTAATCAAATGCTTGCTCTGCCAGTTAATACTTGGGTGAAACTGGGCAAACTAAATTTTCCAAGACTTAGTTTCTTCATCTATGAAACAGAATAATAAAACACATTCTATGGGATTACTGTGAGTATTCAAGATAATGTACACACAAAGTTTGTAGCAAAGTGGTTGATCCAAAGTAGAAATTAAATCAACATCAGTTATTATTACAGTAAAATATATGGAGTTCTCATTACACAGTGATGGGTAAGCCACTCTCATCAAATATTTTCTCTCATTTTTCTTACTTTGTTAATTAAATAACCTCCCCAGTTATCTACCTATATCTATTATCAGTCAATAGATATGTATGTGTATGTGTGCGTATATATACATAGATATATTTACATATATCTACTGATTGATATATATCTACATATATGTGTGTGTGTGTATACTGATCCACTGATCAATCAATAGATTTATATACAAGTCTGCATGGACCCCACCTTACTGTGGAAGTCAAGCTCCTGTTTCCCAGAAAGAAAATAAACAGGCAACAGCTCCTCATGTAGAGTTTTGGCTTTTTAATTCTTGATTCTAATTCTAAATGTTAATATCTTACAATCAGCTTAAAGTCTTGCTTTGGTTTTGTTTTTTATCTAATATTTGCTAAATGGCCCTCATTTTGTTCTCCTGTTTTAGGATGATTAAGATGTTCTATGGATGATCTGAAGACCTAATAACTGATTGTGTGGGAAGGAAGGATATCGAAAGGAAGAGAAAGAGGAGCCGGATTATACAAACGAAAACATTCCAAGAGCAAAGACTGCTCTGCCGTGACAGATTAAAACACGTCTTGCAAACATTCACTTCTGCTTGCAGTTGCCAGGGAAAACGTGCCTGCGTTTTGTATCCCTCTAATGGACCCAGATCACCCTTTGAAATCAGAATGATCTGTGGTTACGCGCGTCCTGGTTTCCAGCAGGTGCCGTGTCTTTTTTTCTTCATTCGGGGGTCAGATACCTGAAGCTGGTGGCAAAGTCATAAACTACAAAGCTAAATGAAAAGGCATTTGGGTGATAATTTAATTCACACTTAATTGTGCCTAGAGCAATTAGGCCTGATGACAACCACTTTTTCAAAGAGTACAATTTGGATCCATTCTATGTCATCCCAGGAGCTCCAGACAAGCTCATACGTGAACTGGATCAAGAGATCACCAAACTCTCTTTAAGCATTAGACGTCGAGACTTTTTGTTTTTATTATTATTATTATTTAATGGAAGCCTTTCGAGGCACTGAATTCCTTTGAATCTTTGTAAATGAGGACCCTATATCCACCCAGATAGCATTAACTTCTCTCAGTCAAGGCTGCTGCAGAAATGATAATATACATAGTGACGGCAAACACTTACATTACGCAAGGAACAGCGTGAAAGCTTCACGTTGACGAGTACATCTGATGCTCACAACCCCGTGAAGAAAGTATTAAGCTGTTTACCATAAAGATAGGAAAAGTGAGGCCTAGAGAGGAGAAAAGAAGTGACTTGCCCAGTTCCACAAAGGCACTGTGACTGAGTGTACTGTGAGTTCATCAAAAGCCATTTTCTTCATTTATGGGGTACTAACCTACACTTTCCAACTTTTCCTTCAATTAAGCATGGCAATGTAATTAACTTCTGGCCAATAGAATATGAGCAGAAATAGCATGCTTCCAGGTGAATATGTTTAAGAAGTGGTGGTCTGCCACATGGGGCCTTTCCGAATCCGGGGCTGAATCGAGAACACACCAAGGCCGTTTGAAAATGGTGGAGCCACAAAAGAGTAAGAGCCTGGGTCTTGAACCGACTAAAGAGTGTGCAACCTACAAACTCCCTTAGCCACCCATTACACTTTATTTAAGCAAGAAATCAACCTTTAGAATGTCCGTGGCTTAATACAATAAGATTTATTGGTTACTAGCTACAATATTTACGTAAATGCTAGCTGCCTTTAGGGGCATAAACTGAGTGTTGAACTCGGATTTCGTGACTTTTAGAGAACAAGATATTAAACATTATGATGTACCACTCTAAGCCTGATGAATAAATCCTCCTCACTAGAATTCTGAACACTTGCCTGGGGAAATCAATCAGTAATTTACCCTGACTGTATATCCACTAATATATATATATATATATATATATATATATATATATATACTATTTGAGAAATCATAATATAATATTTTCAAAGTAAGGGAAAAGGGAAGTTATCTTTGTGGAGCCCTTGTTTTGAGCCCTGGGTACTTTGAGATTAATGACTCAAACAATCTGACAAATCTGGTAAGTTCTATGAACACTTATATCCCCCAAAGGCATATAAATATAATATTTTGCATAAAATTCTAGGGTCCATAGGAATGGATTTAGGACTCCTGACACATGTGTTCTCATATAATTCATGCAGAAGGTTTGCCTGGTAGCAGTTTTATTATCCTCATTTTACAGATGACAAAACATAAGATACAAGCGCTAAGTGACTTGCCTAAGCTCAGACATTTGGTAGATGGCAGAACCAGGATTTAAATTCAAGACAGTTTTACTCCACGGTTCATGTCCTTTCGACTGCTTTATGATTGCTCAGTCCCTGTGGTGCAATGAAACATCACCCAGTTTCTCACAACTACCTTAAAACCACTGTTTTAAACATAAAAATTTGGAAGATATGCCAGCCTTTACAATTCCAAATATTTATTATTCATGCAATTGTGCAGTCATTGTGTGTGTGAGAGAGACTAATAGAAATATTGTGACTGAGAAATGAAGAGAGATATATAGAAAGATTGAGAAAGATACTATCTTCATAAATTTTTATGTAAGGCATTACCTTTAAATGATATTTATCTTCATCCACAAATCTTATAGAAAGCTACTGGTAAACCTCACATGAAACAGCCTCATGTGCTTATTCCCAAAGTTCACCTACCCTCCAGACATAGGAGCAGCTTGGAGTTACAGAAAAGCACGCAGTTCTCTTTGGTGTTTTGTAACTTGGACTGAGAAGTTTCTCCTGTCCCAAATTATTTTTCCTCTTTGCCTTGATATATCCCACCCATCTTACTTAACACATACTCTGGCCAATGACCAGTCTCTTCCCCTAAATCAAAACAAAATGAATGAAACAAACCTAAGGAACCTACCATTGTCTCGTTTGGGTGGGAATAAGAACAGTGTGAAGGGCTGACATTATAATATTCCTCCCTAACCTGCAGTTTCACTTTCCATGGTTTCAGTTACCTACAGTCAACCAGGACCCCAAAATATTAAGTGGAAAATTCCAGAAATAAACAATTAATATGTTTTAAATTGTGCACTGTCCTTCTGAGTAACATGATGAAATTTCATACTGTCCAACTCTATCCTGCCTGGGAGATGAATCATCCCTTTGTCCAGAGTGCTCTCACTGTATATGTTTCTGCTCATTAGTACAGGAGTAAATACAGTACGTATATAGGAATACCTCATTTTATTGCATTTCACTTTTTTGCACCTCACAGGCCTTGCATTTTCGAAAAATTGAAGGTTTGTGGCAACCTTGCATTGTCAGATTATAGCTAACATTTTTTACCAATTAAGTATTTTTTAATTAAGGTATATCCACTATTTTTTTAGACATAAAGTTATTGCACACTTAATAGACCACAGTATAGCAAAAACATAAATTTTATAGTCACAAAACCTTCACGTGACTCACCTTTTTGTGATATTTACTTTACTGTGGTGATCTGGAACTAAAACCACAATCTTCGACGTCTGCCTGCATAAAGTTTGGTACTATCCATGGTTTCAGGCATTCACTGGGGGTCTTGAAACATATCCCTCTGGATAAGGGGTTCTGTTATATAGTCTGTATCACCAGGGTGTGGCAGATAATTGCACATCTCTTAATAGCAATTATTTATCTGGGGGTTGTTAGGCTTATTGTCCCTTTCCCCCAATAGACTGATTCTCCAGGAAGACAGTGATTATCATCTCTTTTATTCTCTATTTCATTCCCCAAACCAGCACAGCTCCTAATAAGAGTAGGTACATCATATGTGTTGAAAGACTAAAATGTGATAGCTTTAGTGCAATTCAAGGATTTGGGGAAATCTCTAATGATAATAGATAGAGAAAATTCTCTAGTTTGCATCATTCCTGAATGGCTTCAGCACACCTCACAACTGTGTTTCTAAGAATCTGACTAATGAAATGAGTCTGGTGGGGCGCAGGACGCGCAGGCTCAGCGGCCATGGCTCACGGGCCCAGCCACTCCACGGCATGTGGGATCTTCCCGGATTGGGGCACAAACCCGTGTCCCCTGCATCGGCAGACGGACTCTCAACCACTGCGCCACCAGGGAAGCCCCAAACTAACATTCTAAATTGCTTTTTCTTCCTCCTCAGGAGCAGCTGGGCTGGGAACTTGCAGAAGGGGCAGATGGTGTTGCTCTGCCACACTCTGGAAGCGCCTGTCTCAGTTCCACACCAAGAACATCTGCTTCTCTCAACTCCTTATCACAGCACTCCCTCCCCAGCCAGGAGACCAGCACGAAAGGCTCTGGCCTCCACAGAGCAGGGACATATTTTCTGCTAATTCAGAGAGAGATCACGAAGAGCTGACAGAAAATTGATTAGTTAGAACTCAGTGGTGTACACACCCCAGGGAAAAGTACCAATGGCAAACCGCTGCTGGACCAGCAATGCACCTTTATTTCCACATCTGAATTTTTTTTTAAAGATTGAGAAGAACAGCCTGAGGCATTGTCTCAGTGTCTTCATTATAGCCTGTATCACAGATACCTAGCAGAAAGTACAGAATCTTTGATTTGGGAAGACCTGGCTTTCTCTGATTCAAGGCTTCTTCATTTACTGACACTCTTACCTAAGATTCTCTAATATTTCATATCTCAGAGGCAGTTTCCTTGCTTATAAAATGGCAGTAAGGGGGCTTCCCTGGTGGCACAGTGGTTGCGAGTCCGCCTGCCGATGCAGGGGACGCGGGTTGGTGCCCCGGTCCGGGAGGATCCCACATGCCGCGGAGCGGTTGGGCCCGTGAGCCATGGCCGCTGAGCCGGCGTGTCCGGAGCCTGTGCTCCGCGACGGGAGAGGCCACAACAACAGTGAGAGGCCCGCGTACCGCAAAAAAAAAAAAAAAAAAAAGTTAGTAAGTAGATCTGTATCATGCACTGCTATGAAGATGCATCTTTTTCTTTTTGCCTATCTCATTATTCCACTAGAGACATTATTCTTGTTGTGCACACATCTCAAAATGTCCACAGACCACCTGCATCAGAATCACTCACTGCCCTGGTGATTCTAATGCATGCTCAAGATTGTTATAAACTATTCGATTAAATAAAAATCCAGATTGCACTGGCTTGGTCACAGACAAAATGGGCTTCCGAATCTGGGAGTTAGGTTCCTTAAAAACCTCATGTAGAGTTATTTAGGATCAAGAAATTTAGGACCTTATCTATATAAAACAATTAGCATAGCAAAATATATGCTTGAGTAAAGCATCCCACATAAAAGCCTTTACAGATTTTTTTTGATATGATCATAAGATCACTTAATATGGACAGCACACACTAACTGTAACATTAACAACAATATTATACTCCTCTTGAGGCATCCTGATGGTGGTTTTCTTGATATCTATTTGCCATTAGTTGTTTTATATACACTTAGGGATATCCCTTTTCTACATTTTTCTATAAAACATGGGTAAGTTCATCTGGCTTTGTAGCAAATCATCAGTGCATGATGTGATGCCTCTTTGTAATGTTTAATATGCTTATCATTTTAAAATAAGATGGGAGATTGGGGAAATTTAATCAGCGTTAACTAACAATTATATATATTCAGTCTAACATTCACATAGGTTCAGAAAGGATAAAGAATTTATAGTTTCACTTTCATGGCCCAGTAGCTTACAGATGAGAGAGATCACCATCCCAGCATCAGGCCAAATCCAAGATCTATATGTACAGAACTAGTTAACAAGCAGTGTGTTGCTAACCAATACCTTTATACCAGGTCAGCAGGATTGGAAAAATCAGTCTAGGGACTGAAGCTTGCTCTAGAATAAGGAAACAATGCCGGAGGAGGAGGAGAGAAAGGGAGAAAGAGAAAAAGCAGAAGCAACTTATCATTTACTGACTTCTTAGCATCTTACTTACATTACTTCAAGCTTAGGGAAGAGGTACTATTAGCAATTTCCTTTTACAGGAGGGAACATGGGTCTTAAATTACATCACGTATTAGCTAGATTAAGAAGAAGAGCCATTATTAAAATCTGATTTTTGTTTTGTTTTTGTTTTCAGTTCCAAAATAAACCCATCTTACTGTAGTAAGCCACAAACTCTTCTCAATTTTAACAGATGTAGAGAAAAAAAAGCATCTCTTCAAAGAATAAGGCAAATACACTGATAAAACCAAACAAAATATTAAAGTGCAAATTTTTCAGATTAAACAGCTAACAGTGACTCTATACATTTACCCAAGGGGGAAAATGGCTGGCTACATGTGGAAATTAAAAGATCCCTTTACACAGATATACCATAACAAAAGACGAGAAACTAGAGTTATTTAGGGAACACTGGTGTTTTAAGGAAAAAAACATTATAGTTTGTAGTTTTGAAATAATGAATGTTAGAAGTTGAACAAATATAAGTGGAAACACAAATAACGTTAATTTGCAGACATGATATCTTCTGTATTTCATCAACTCAGACTGAACATTTATTTTACATTTTAATATCTCTGAAATCAAAATGAGTAATCTATTAGATGGCTCCATACAGTCACTCTCAACAGGGTGAAAACTGTCTGATTCCAAGGTTAAGAATTCTTTTCCCCACCGTACCCTTAGTTTTTTGGTTGCAACTCCTGAGGGCATAATTGAATAATGGCAACCCCTGTATATTTCAATAAACAAACCAAAAATATCAAACCAGTTGAGAAAAGGACATGAATCTGAGTTGTCTGACAACATTCCATTGTTATTCTTTGGTAAGATCAAGAAAGAGCCAGCAAAAAAACTCCGAGACAGATGTTACAGAAAATACTGGAGTAATAAGCTTAAAGACCTGCTCCCTTCAGCAAAGCAACCACTACATTGACAAATACTGATAGAATCAATGTTTCTGGAAACTCTGGAATCTAAGCAAAAAACTTAGAGCAACCAGGGGTGTGTTTAATGAAGAAAGAGATTGCTAAATTTTGGTTAAAAAGTGATGTGGTTATTTTGCTTCCTTGCCTCTTATCCCCCATTCCCCAACTCAACAGTGGTCATAGAAACAGTGGATTGCATTCTTGATTCAGTTTGCTGGTGCCAGAAGGTGAAATACGAACCGTGTTATCAAAATATTGTGCCTAGGTATTGTGACTTGTCTGGTGATTACCTAAGGGACCAGCATAGAAGCTTGCCTTTGCTTTGCCCTCCTTTGGTGGAAGCAGCTTCTCAGACTGATGTCTATCAAAATGTTTAAAGACACATATCACTTATAACTGCCTGGGGCAAAGAAAAACATATGGGCGGGTGGCACGGAAGGCAAGAAACAGATAGACTGAAAATCCTGGGAAGGAGAAGGCTGAGGAGGAAAATACTTGGAAAAAAGGGGGCCTTTTATGGATACTGAGTATGGGATGGTCAGAGCCAGGCATGTGCTCAGAAAAGAGGTGAGAGGACCCTAAGCTTGACTTCTGGTGGATCTCTGAGGTCCGTGCAAGCAGGAGGTAAATATTAAGTCAGAGTCATAGGTATCTAGAATAAGCATTTCACAAGTGCCCCAGCTCAGAGCTAATCTGCAAGGACCAACAGACCATTTTCTTTTTTTTCTTGGCTCCCAGTTTAAGGAAATCTCTGTCAAGTCACTGGGGACCGCTGAAATAATACAACAGAGACTTTGGTGGTCTCACATGACAAGGAATAAAGCATTTGCAAAAATAAAAAAAAAAGTTTGGAGAAGTTACTGAACAAATGGATGGCTAAAACCATAACAACAGAAAAATCTGGGGAAGACAGGAGGAGAATTCGATTTCCAGATTTACCACACAATAATATTTAAAATTTCCAGTTTTCAACCAAAATTATAAAGGACACAACGAAAAAGGAAAGGATGGCCCAGTCACAGGGGAAAAGAAAAGAATGGACAGAAACTAACTCTGAGGAAGCCCAGACATTGGACTTACTAGAGAAATAGTTAAATCAAAGGTCTTAAATATGCTCAAAGAGCTAATGAAAACCATGAGAAAAGAACTAAAGGAAACCACGAGAAAAATATATAAACACACAGAAACTAAAAAGAGATAGGTATTGTAAAAAAGAACAAAATAAAAATTCTGAAGATGAAAAGTCAAAAGCTGAAATGAAAAATTCACTAGGGTGATTCAATAGCAATTTTAGCAGCAGAAGAACGAATCAGCAAACTTGAAGACAGAACAATTAATATCCAGTCTGAGAAGCAAGAAGAAAGAAAAAATGTAGAAAAATGAACAGAGACTTGGGTAACTGTCAGGCACTATCAAGTGTAACAATGTATGCATTATGGGAGTTCCAGAAGAAGAAGAGAGAGAAAAAGGGACAGAAAGAATATTTAAAGAAATAATGGGTGAAATTTTCACAATTTGAAGAAATACATGAATCTACACATTTGAGAAGCTCAATGGACAACAGGTAGGATAAATTCAAAGGAGCTACACCAAGACGCATTATAATCAAGCTCCTGAGAGCCAAAGACAAAGAGAAAATCCTGAAAGTAACAAGAGAGAGCCAACTCCTCACATAAAATGGATCCTAATTAAGATGAATAGCCAATTTCTAATCAAAAAACTTGGAAGCCAGAAGGCATTGGGAAGACAAATTTAAAGTCCTGAAAAAAATAATCAAGCAAAAATTCTATAACTGACAAAACTGACCTTCAAAAATGGGGAAGTAAAGACATTACCAGATAAACAAAACCTGAGATAGGTCTTCAATAGTAGTCCTTCCCTACAAGTAATGTTAAAAGGTGTCCTTCAGGCAAAAATGGAAGGCCAACAGACAGTAACTAGACTAGAAGCCACATGAAGAAACAAAAAAACTCCAGTAAAAGTGAGTATATAGGAAAATATAAAAGCCACTATTACTTTGGGAAGTGGGGAGGTTGTAACTCCTCTTTCTGTTTCTCGTATGACTTTAAAACCAAATGCACAAAACAATAACTATAAAATATTTTAATGTACACACAATGTATAAAAATATAATTTGTGACATACTAATATAAAGTGGGAGCACAGCTGTATAGGAGAGATTTTGTATTCTATTGAAGCTAAATTGATATCAATTCAGACTAAACGGCTATAAATTCAGGATGTTATTTTAATCCCATGGTAACAAAAAGAAAATAACTAAGAGACAGAAAAAGATATGAGGAGGGAATCAAAATAATATATTATGAAAGAGTTTTGAAAAGAAAGCAATATTGAATTAAGGAATGAAAACTGACATAAGACATAGAAATCAAAGAGCAAAGTGGCAGGAGAAACTCCTTCTTCATTAGAAACCAGTATAAATGCAAATGGAGGGACTTCCCTGGTGGTCCAGTGGTAAAGAATCCATCTTCCAATGCAGGGGGCATGGGTTTGATTCCTGGTTAGGGAACTAAGATCCCACATGCCACAGGGCAACTAAGCCCACATGCCACAACTACAGAGCTCACGTGCCTCAACTAGAGAGCCCGTGTGCCACAAACTACAGAGCCCACACGCTCTAGGGCCTGTGTGCCGCAAATTACAAAGCCCACGTGCTCTAGAGCCCATGTGCCACAACTAAAGAAGAGAAAACCCACACACCACAACTAGAGAGAAGCCCGTGCGCCACAACTAGAGAGAAGCCCATGTGCCGCAACTAGACAGAAGCCCATGCACCTTGACAAAGAGCCTGCATGCTGCAACTAAGACCCAATGCAGCCAAAAACAGTTTAAAAAAATGCAAATGGGGGCTTCCCTGGTGGCACAGTGGTAGAGAGTCTTCCTGCCAATGCAGGGGATACGGGTTCGAGCCCTGGTCTGGGAAGATCCCACATGCCATGGAGCAACTGGGCCCGTGAGCCACGACTACTGAGCCTGCACATCTGGAGCCCGTGCTCCGCAACAATGGAGGCTGCGACAGCGATAGGCCCGCGCACCGCGATGAAGAGTGGTCCCCGCTTGCCACAACTAGAGAAAGCCCTCGCACAGAAACGAAGACCCAACACAGCCAAAGATAAATAAATTAATTTTAAAAAATGCAAATGGCTTACGATTTACACAACACAGAATGGATAAAAAAATACTATACAACAATATGTTGTCTTCAAGAGACTCATTAAAAAAAAAAAAAAGAGACTCATATCCAAGGACACAAATAGGTTGATAGTGAAAGGATGAAATAGGATATTTTATACAAATAGTAACCAGAAGAGAAGTGGAATGGCTATACTAATAAACAAAATAGAATTATAGTAAAAAAAAAAAAAAAAATGGTTAAAGAGACAAAGAGTCACTATATATTGATAAAAGGGTCTATTCATCAACCAAACAATTATAAACATATTTAAAACAAATTAAAAAGCCCAAAATATATATAAAGAAAACAGTGACAAAATTAAAGAGAGAAAGAGGTCTACAGTAATAGTTGGAGACTTTGGTAATCCACTTTCAGTAATGATTAGAATATCTACCCAGCAGGTCAATAAGGAAGTAGAGGACTTGAACCACACTATAAACCAACAAAACCTAACATACAGAGAACACTCCACCTCCCAAGAAACAGAAGACACATTCTTCTGAAGTGTCCAGGTACACATGGAATAGTCACTAACACCATATGTCGGGCCACCAAAGAAGTCTCAATAAATTTGTAAAAATTGAAATCATGCAAAATATCTTCTTTTACCATAATGGGATAAATATAGAAATCAATAACAGAAGGAAAACTAGAAAATTCACAAATATGTGCAAATTAAACAATGTAGTCTTAAACAGTGGGTCAAAAAATAAAAATGGAAATTTGAAAATACTTGGAGATGAATGAAAATAAAAACACAAGATACCAAAATGTATGAAAAGCAATGAACTCAGTGCACAGATGGAAATCTATATACAGCTGTAAATACTTACATTAAAAAAAAATCACAAATCAATAATCTAACTTTACAACTTAAGGAAGTAGGAAAAAGAAGAGTAAGTTAAAGCCAAAGCTAGAAGAAAGGAAAAATTAATGATTAGTGTAGAAATAAATTAAATAAAGAATAGAGAAAATGACACAGAAAAACAGTTAACCAAAGTTTGATTCTTTAAAAATATCAACAAAATTACCAACCTTTAACCAGACTGACTAAGAAAAAAGAGAGAAGTTGAAAAGATCTGAATTAAAAGCAGATAAATTACTACTGACCTTACAGAAATAAAAAAGAAACACAAAAGAATGCTATGAATAATTCTACATGTAAAAAATGAGATAAACTAGATAAAATGAACAAATTCCTAAAAACACACAAATTACCAAAACTGACTCAAGAAGAAGTAGAGATTTAAATAGATCTGTAACAAGTGAAGAGATTGAATCAGTAATCCAACAACTGTCAACGAAGACAAGTCTAGGATCAGGTGACTTCACAGATAAATTCCAACAAATATTTAGCAGGAACATCAATCCATCTGAAACTAATATAAAAACAGAATAAGAGAGAGCATTACTTAATGCATTCTGTGAAGCCAACATCACCCTTACAGCAAAGCCAGATAAAATGTCAAAAACTGGGAAAAGCAGACCAATATCTCTTCTACAGATGTAAAAATCCTCAAAAAATAATAGCACACTGAATCCAACAGTATATTAAAAGGACTTTATACCATGGCTAAGTGGGATTTATTCCCCACACCCAATGCAATGGTGTTTCAAAATTAAAAAAAAAAAATCTCAATCAGTGTAATACAGTGCATAAATAGAACAAAGGAAAAAACACACAGTATCGGGCTTCCCTGGAGGCTCAGTGGTTGAGAGTCCGCCTGCCGATGCAGGGGACACGGGTTCGTGCCCCGGTCCGGGAAGATCCCACATGCCGTGGAGCGGCTAGGCCCGTGAGCCATAGCCGCTGAGTCTGCGCGTCGGGAGCCTGTGCTCCGCAACGGGAGAGGCCACAACAGTGAGAGGCCCGCGTACCGAAAAAAAAAAAAGCAAAAAAACCCACACATTATCATCACGTTGATTGACACAGAAAGGCCATTTGACAAAATCCATCACTTTTTCATAAGAAAAATTCTCCACAAACTAGGAATAAAAACAGATTTCCTCAAACTGATAAGGAGCTTTTATGAAAAATCTCAAGCTAATATCATATTTAATGGTGAAATCTGAAAGCTTTCCCTATTATCAAGAACAAAACAGACAGTCCCACTTTCACTACTACTACTCAAGCTTGTACTGGAAGTCCCAGCCTTTAGGTGAGAGCAATTAGGCGAAAAAAAGAAATAAAAGGCATCCATGTTAGAAAAGAAGAGGTAAAACTATTTTTATTTGTAATTGGCATGATCCTATATATAGAAAATCCCAAATAATACACACTCGCAGGTGCACACACACAACACACACACACACACACACACACACAAACTGTTAGAGCTAATAAATCAATTCAGCAAATTTTCAGGGTACAAAATCATTATGCAAAAGCCAGTTGTGCTTCTATACTGAAAAGGAAATTAAGAAAACAATTCCATTTAAAATAACACCCCAAAATATAAAATGCTGAGGAATAAATTTAAGCTAGGAGGTGAAAGACTTGTATATTAAAACCTGTAAAACACTGCTAAAAGAAATAAAGGAGATATAATTAAACAAACAAACAAACAAAAAAAACCCCACATGTTTAAGAGTTGTCTTACTATTGTTAAGATGGCAATACTACCTAAAGTGATCAAAAGATTTTTGTGTTTGTTTGTTTGTTTTTGCAGAAATATTAAAGCCAATCCTCAAATCCATATGGAATTATAGGGGAGTACTTGATAGCCAAAGCAATATTGAAAAAGAAGGCCAAAGTGGAGACTCATAGTCTCAATTTCAAAACTTACAACAAAACTACAGTAATCATAATAGCATTGTACTAGCATAAGGATGGACATATAAACCAATGGAAAAGAATTGAGAGTCCAGCCATATACCAATATATCTATGGAAAACTGATTTCAACAAGGATGCCAAGACCATTTAATGGGAGAAGAATAGTATTTTCAACAAGTGCTGCTGGAGTAACTGGATATTCACATCCAAAAGAATAAAGTTGGACCTCTACCTCACGTTATATACAAAAATTAACTCAATAAAGATGTTAAAAAAACTTAACTCAAAATGGATCAATATTATAAATATAAAACCATAAATTCTTAGAAGAAAACATAGCAGTAAACTTTGGATTTGGGCAATGAATTCTTCTTAGATATGACACCAAAAGAATGAGCAATAAAATTTAAAAAGAGGGATAAATTGTATTTCATTAAATTAAAAATATTTGAGTGTCAAAGAAAATTATCAAGAAATTAAAAAGACTATCTCCGAATGGGAGAAATAGTTGCAAATCATATATCTGATAAGAGTGCATGATCCAGAATATATATACAGCACAACTCAATAACAAAAAAAGCAAACAATAGAATCTTGAAATGGGCACAAGACATGAATAGAGATTACTCCAAAGAAGATATAAAAATGCTCAATGAGTACATGAAAAGATGTTTAATTAGCATTAGTTATTAGGGAAATGCAAATCAAAACCACAATGAGATATCACTTCATATCCACTAGGATGGCTATAATTGAATAAAAGAAAAATAACAAGTATTGGCAAGGATGTGGAGAAATTTGAACACCTGTACATTGCTGGTGGAACCTAAAATGGTGCAGTCACACATGAAAATAGTACCATAGTTCCTCCAAAAATTAAACATAAAATTACCATATGACCCAGAAATTCCATTTCTACCTAAAAGAAATAGAAACAATTATTCAGATATTTAGATACTTCTCCACATATGTTTATAGCAGCACTATTCATGATAGGTGAAATAGCCAAAAGGTAGGAATGATGCAAATATTCACCAACCAATGAATAGATAAATTATATGTACATTAAATGGAATATCAGTCAGTCATACAAAGGAATGGATACTAATACATGCCATGATACAGATGAACTTTTTTTTTTTTTTTTTTTTTTTTTTTTTTTTTGCGGTACGCGGGCCTCTCACTGTTGTGGCCTCTCCCGTTGCGGAGCACAGGCTCCGGACGCGCAGGACAGATGAACTTTGAAAACACTTTTCTAATTGAAAGAAGGCAGACACAAAGTTACACATCTTATGGTTCCTTGTATATGAAATACCCAGAATAGATAAATCCATAGAAACAGAAAGTAAGATGGAACTATGAGGAGTTACTGCTTAATGGATATGAGTTTTCTTTTGGGTGATAAAAATGGTTTAGCACTAGACAGAGGTGGTGGTACAGCACCTGTGAATATTAAATGCCACTGAATGTACATTTTAAAATGGTTAATTTTATGTTATGTGAATTTCACCTCAATTTTTAAAAATACAAAGTTAATGTCAGCAGCTTGGAAGCAAATCTCAGAGTTACTAGAGGTGCCCTCTTTTAGAAAATACAACATCATCAGCACTTTCGACTGCACAAAAGATGACACCAAATGGTAAAAAATGAACATTAACAACTCTAAATAACTTCTCAAAAAAACTTCAAAGGGGGCTTCCCTGGTGGCGCAGTGGTTTAGAGTCCACCCGCCGATGCAGGGGACACGGGTTCGTGCCCCGGTCCGGGAAGATCCCACATGCCGCGGAGCGGCTGGGCCCGTGAGCCACGGCCGCTGAGCCTGCGTGTCTGGAGCCTGTGCTCTGCAACGGGAGAGGCCACAACAGTGAGAGGCCCGCGTACCGCAAAAAAAACCAAAACCAAACAAACAAAAAAACTTCAAAGGGTCTGCCTCTGAATATTAGAATGCTTTATAAATACCTTAATTCTGCCTCCCCCACACACAAAAAGATGATAGGTATAAAAAAATTGACAAAGTCAACAGATTTCAATAGTAAGTTATTAACATTATTCTAAGTGATAAGAAAGCATGGTTAGAGTATAATTGGCAATGTATTTATTTATATTGGCATATAAAATAATGGTGCTTCCTACAATTAACAGCATTTTGAGTTTAGTGAAAAATAGTAGCTATAATGATATCACTACACTTTCAACAGATGCTTTTCTTACAATGGTGACCACTCATTCACTTACATTCATTAATCAAGATTTTGAATTTGCGGTGCTGAATTCAGAACATAAATGTTTAAAAGTTTTGCTGTGACAAATCTGAAACACATTTGATTAAAAAGGATTGAATCAACTTCAAGAAACATTCACTACCTTGCAAAAGTTCACCATTAAGCAGAAAACGCAAGAAACTAGGAGAAGAAACCAAGAAACCAAGAAACCATACACTATCGCAGGGGCAGTTAAAGGGACATTTTGGGCACAAAACAGTGATTGTCTCTTCTTAGAGATTTACAAGAGGTTTTGTAGAAGCAATAATGTTTGAACAGCATCTTACAGGACAAATAGGAGTTTTGTGTTTATCTCAATGAATAAAATAGAAAGGTCATTCCACCCAGAGGAAATTATAAGGACCAAGGGGAAAAGGTGTGAAGCAATTTATGAAGAGAGCGCAACTGGACAGGCAGAAGGGGTAGAGCACAAGACAAGGCCAGAACCAAGTCAAGAATCCTTTAAAACACTGGATTTCTGGATATCAAATTAATAATCATTTCCTTACCTAGCCCTTTTAACAGAAAGTTAAATGCTTTAGACCACGACATTAATCTTTACTGATTTCTTTGATAAACCAAACTTGATATAGCACTAGGACCAAAGGAAGGTTTAGACTTTGGCCTGTGTCCATGTCACACTATCTTTGGAATCTCTAAATTCTCTATTAAAAAAAAAAAAAAAAGTAAAAATGCTAACCTTATACAACAGCTCCCAATTATTGAGGATATATTTTGTCCCAGGAATCATATCCAGTACATGTCCAGTACACAAGCACACACACACAAACACACACAAGGATCTTTCAAGCAATATCTTTACATGCTCACTTTAAAAATCATGAAACGTAGCCTCACAGAGGTTTGATAAAATTTGTGTCATTACAGAGCAGCAAGCCACTTAAGTCAAATGTCTAAGATTTCATCATTCATTCATTCATTTAAATATGTATTAAGTAAACACTCTGTACTACCAATTTTGATGAATTATTTAAAGACTCTTTCATATGCCATGTTAAATGCGTTTTTCTAATTTCCATGGGCCGACGACTGATTAAAGCCAAATGTGCCACAACCCATGATCTCAACCTTGAACCTCCTTGGTTTAGAGAGTGTGTGTGTGTGTGTGTGTGTGTGTGTGTGCGTGCGCACGCGCGCTGTGTATAAGTGGTCAATTCAGAGACGGGGGGATGAAACACCTATAATTTTTGCTACAATCTGCCTTTTGTTATGACTTAAAATATACTCGAGGGGATATTGTTTCATATCA
Source organism: Pseudorca crassidens (assembly GCF_039906515.1). Lineage (NCBI taxonomy): Eukaryota > Metazoa > Chordata > Mammalia > Artiodactyla > Delphinidae > Pseudorca > Pseudorca crassidens. The sequence continues at coordinate 37,564,166 of NC_090315.1, read as the reverse complement.
GCATCAGAAATAATTCCATCTTTGACATAACCATGTGATATTCATTTTTGAGTATTCAGAAAACAATAAACAATTATACCTTTTACTTCTTTGGAAATAAAATATTGAGCCTTGCCAGTATGTCCCTTTACTGGAAAACAGAAACTCATTGAAAGCTGTAGTTAAATTACAAAAGAAAAAGAAATTAACCGTGACACATGTGTTCTTGTTCTTGATATTGATATTGACTTTTGTCCAAATATATTTAATTTGTCTTGGAATCAATGCTGTTCTTTCTTTTATCATCTGTTCTGCAAATTTGTTGCACTGCACATTTCAATTTACTTCTCCACTCATCTACCTTCCCTTTATACCATGAATTGCTTGAAAGCAAGAGCTATTTTGGATTAACCTTTTTATCCCTAGACCCTAAGATTCTCCCAAGCATGGAGCAGTCTCTTGATAATTATTTGAATTGCTGGAAAGAGAATGAGAGAGCGAGATTATCAGTGAGTGACCGAGTGAACATGAACATGCTAGTCAGTATATATTATAACTGAATGGGCAACTGTCCTTGAAGCTGTTGCCTAATTCTAAAAGGTCAGTAGCATTATTACCCCCATCTAACAAATGAAGAGTTTGAACCTCAGAGAATTTGAGTGATAAAATATCACATGCAATTATTATTGTCAAGAAAATTATTATGTACCAGGCATTCTGCTTAATATTTTCTACATGAGATTTTTAAGGGGGTCCCTCTCAGCCCCTTGAAATCTAATAAGATGGGCTTAAATCTAGGTGTCCATATTGTTTATTTTACAAACTGCAACAAATGCAAAAGTGAAGAGGGACATTGTTATTAAGTTTCTAGGACTACAGAATCAAACCAGAATTGTCCCAGGAAAACTAGGACATGCTATCACCCTAGCTTAAATCTTATTTCATGGATAAGGATTGCCAAAAACCTCTTTGCGGTACATTAGAATCACCATGTCCCCATCTGCTTCTGTGTTCTCAATTTCTTCTATGTGAGGAAGGAACTAAGTATAAATTTGGGGCAAATATAAAGAGAAATGACATCTCCACAAAGCATTTGTTAGCAAAGCAGACTAAGTTATGATTTGGGGTAAAACTGAAAGAAATTTTATCAAAGCACAATCAAGAAGACTGAGCTAAATGTTAACCAGTGAGGACATAAATTAACCCACCAGCAAATTTCTACCGGCCACTTTCCCAGATGGACCCAACCTCAAAGAACCTCTTAGTCATTCTTCTCGCTTTTCTTTTCTCCCCCTTCAATTCTAGGAACAAAAACACAGCTCCTCTATTTTTTGTCCATGCATGCAGTTTTACCATCACTTGGATAACTGTATGTGTGAAACCCCTTCATGATCTTACCTTTTATTCCAAAGGCAGTATCCAAGTATTCCCTGCCTCTAAAACCCAATAATTCCCCTCTTCTGGAAACAATGCAGAGTCAATATTATATTTCACAGTGTCATCAGGTTTGAAAATATGTGTAACAATAACTTGTAAATCCCTGGACTTCTAACTTACTACACAGAGCATTCAGTGTATGTCCCAATTAGGTCCTTGCTTAAGATCTCAGTGGAGTACCTGAGGGTCTATTTCTTTCCTGTTCCCTACAGATTCATGTCTTAAGGCTGACCTTTCATCCCCAGAATGTTTTCTGGAGGGACGTTCCCTCTCTGACCTCTACCTTCACTCTACTTTTACAGTGCAGTTCTGAAAATGTGCTTCAGATCATCTGTTAGAACTTATCTGGGATTGGTCTGGGTTGGTCATCTTGCTGGATTTGTATTCTAATCATTGTTCTCCCTGTATACATTACTAATCTGTTAGTTACAAGTGACAGAAAATCAACCTAAATGAAAATAAACAAAAACAAATTAAAACAAAAAACTTACTGGCCACTGGGGTTAAAAAGTTCAGGATTAGGGCTAGATTCAGGACCTCAGATGACGGTATTAGGAACTGCTCTATACCCATATATGCTTCACTATCCCTCTTTTCTGTATGTTGACTTTATTCTCTGGATGTAAACTGTGTTTAGATGACTGCAGAAGCATGATCTTCAAATCCTCCCAGGTAAAAGAACATCTCATAAAGGAAACCCTCTCTCTGTTAGTTTCTCCAAACGTTATGAGTTTCATTCTAGTTTTGTTACAGTCAGTCAATCACTGAATCAATTTCTGTGGCCAGCCGTATTTGGGTCTCTGTTATGCCTGGCCTGGTCACATGCTCCAGGCCTGCAGCTCCACCCAACCAGCATGGGATGGACATAGAAGAGTGTGGGGCTTTATATGAAGGAAACAGATGGTAGAAGGCACAGAGCGAATGTCTTCTAAAACCTCATTTTGAGAAAATTACTTTATTCTTCTCCCTTTTTTTTTTTACATTGCTTCTACTGTCTTTTCTCTATGAACTGCTTCTCTTCTTTCCTTCCACCAAGCTATAGGGCCACACTCTTAAAGTCACTGATACTGAGCTCTGTATCCACTGAATGCAGTAGTTAGAATAAAAAGTAAATTTCTCAGTTTAATCTCTTCCCATCTGTAATACATACGAATAATGTATGTATTCGTATGTATTATAGATGGGAAGAGATTAAATTGAAAGAATTTAACAACACAGGAAGAACTGTGCAAGATGTGCACAGGGCAGTATGTTATAAAGCAGGCACTCAATAAATATTCATGGATAGGCTTTAGGTCCCACTAGCCATTTCCTCAGAGCCCCTCTGGCCCAATTAATACCTCTACCAGAAAAGACAAATCCACAGAGTAATGCTGGAAAAAACAGATTGATTTTGTATATAGCTTAGTCTATAATCTTCAAGATGTATGTTGCTTGGAGAGGTACCTGAAGTGGTTTGTCATTCCCATCTTGTCTCTTTAGCCTCGATAAGGGATGTGACAGGGAAAAGAACAGAATTTGCTACTAAATATTATAGCAACAGACATGAAGATTTACTAGGAAAACTAAGAATATCAATGTGTTTTCTAATTTTAAGAACCTCAGTCAAACCAAGTTGGCTTTAAAGAATGAGAGAAGGTGTTTATTCTTTTCATTTTTGTTTGATGGAGGAAGGCAGACATAAAAGAAAACACTTTTTTTTTTTTGGCAATCAGGAGTGGAATGTCACACAATGCAGTCGCATTTGAGTTTACATAGCAGTGTGTCTATACTCCAGGTCTACCGTTATTGAGAGTATGACCTGCGGAGTTTATTTCCCCCTGTGAATCTCAAGTTCCTCATCCATAAAAGGGAGGAGGTGATTATTGCTACTTCAACACAGTCATTCTAAGGGTCACATACAATATGCTATTTCCTTTTATTTTTATTTATAATAGTTTAACATAGCAGCTAAAAACACAGACTTGAGTGTTACGTTTTCCTGGTTGCAAGCCTCAGCTGTGTGACTTTTGGGAAATCATTTAAGAAACATGTACAGTATATTTCCATTTGTGTAAAAAATGTTACTGACATATATGCATGTACATGCTTAGGACACTTTTGAAAGGATACACACAAATCTGTCAAATATTGTAGCCTTTGGGAGGGGTACAGAGTGAAAGGGGGAGGGAAATATGTCAAAAATAAAGAAATCAATTTAAAACTATAGCTAAACCAAATAACACCACCAACAAAGAGACAAATAGAGTAGAAACTTGTTAATGATTTCACATGAGACTTAAAAGGCTATTTTCTTACGTTCTTTAGCTTACAGAAAAAGAGTCAGACAGAATTGGGTTTTGTTGCCTCTTCACCGTTACTTGCCATAACCTTGCATAAATTAAATTTTTCTCAGTTCTTTTCTATAAAAATGAGAATCAAAATACCTACATCCTGAGATAATTTTAAAAAGTAAGGAAAAAGATCTGTATAAAATTTTAGTATAATGACTAATAAACATCAGTATTACTCTGCTGTTAACATCGACCATTAAAATCAAGAGGTCAAGACCATAAATTGATGGTACATCTAAGGAGAACCATCTTTGCCCTCGCTTCCCTGTGAGGGAAGTCCTGAGCTTCCCTGTAATTTACTCGAAGAAGTGTAAGTAGACTGTTGCTAAGGAATATCTGCTGCCAATCTGCTCCGTGGAGTCTGACTGCTGTTTCTATCTCAGGCTAGAATTTTCTGACTCATCAGCATTTGGACCTATCTAGCACTCAATGACTGGTTAACAGAGAAGCGGTAAATGGGTTCATTTTGAAGAGATCCTTTCAGAAGGGCTCCTGCAGGAAAGCGATTTTTCTCTGGCCACCAAACTGTCAAAATCTTCCAGAAAGTCTTGTGGCAGGAACTCTGCAAAGCACTCAAATCTGCTGAGTGGATGTTAACATGAAACATCATAAGGCACGTACTATTTTTCCTCCAGAATAGCGTCCCATGGCTTTCTTACCGCCATTCCTCCTCTCTTCTCCTTTCCCATCCTGACATGTTGGAGAAAGAGTAGTAAAACAGTGTCGTTTTTAGCTTTTCCTCTCGTTAAACACGACCTGCCTTCTCCACAGGCCAGAATAACTGGCAGCACAGGTAGCACGTGTGGTTATCAAAACCGCAAAGCGGACGCAGACTTAGAGGATGGCTCGAGGACTCAGGGAGGGGGAGGGTGAAGCTGGGATGAAGTGAGAGAGTGGCATGGACATATATACACTACCAAACGTAAAACAGGTAGCTAGTGGGAAGCAGCCGCGTAGCACAGGGAGATCAGCTCGGTGCTTTGTGACCACCTAGAGGGGTGGGATAGGGAGGGTGGGAGGGAGGCGCAAGAGGGAGGGGATATGGGGACATATGTATAGCTGATTCACTTTGTTTTACAGCAGAAACTAACACACCATTGTAAAGCAATTATACTCCAATAAAGATGTTTTAAAAAACAAAACCCACAAAGCAAATGTTTCTCTATTTTTAAAACATGCGGCCACAAGAGTAGTTATTATCCTCACTCCCCTTGGGGAAAATTTGCCCTGGAAGCAAATTTTGAAAAGGCCTAAAGAACAAACGTAGAAAATACTCCTTTGAGTAGGAAAAAAATGGCAACGTGAGAAAAAAATTACTGATGACAGAAGCTATTGCTCACGGTAAAGTTTACAATATGGAATTGGAATTGGACTTTAAACTCTGCTCTTGTGACCTTGTTATGATTAATAACTGTAAGAGGTCCTTTTTTTTTTTTTTTGCAACCATTTAAAATCAGTGAGTCTCTTCCCCAGAGAGAGACTTTATTTTCCATAAAAGAATATCCCTGAATCTGCACAGTTTTATACATCCTTGTGTGTATTTCATAGCAACCTTTGCTTCGATGGAAAGTTTATTCAGGCTTGGGAATCAGAAAACTGTGTGTTTGCATCTTAACACTGATGATCGCGGAGCTAGAGCATCTCTGGTGAACTCCCTGAGTCTCAAAAGGTTTTTATATTCAGGTAAGCACATTATTAAATTAAAAGAGAGAAGAATATATATCATATATATATATATATATAATATTATGAGGAATTAGCTGACATAATTATGAAGGTTGGGAAATTCCACAATCTGAAGAGCCAGGGAAACCAGTGGTATAATTCAGTCTGAGTTAAAGGGCTCAGAAAAAGAGGAACCGATCTCAGTCCAAGGGAAGAAGAAGATGAGATGTTCCTGGTTATGCAGTAAAGCAGGGAAAATGGGGTGAATTCCTGCCTCCTTGTCCTTTTGTTCTATTCATGCCCTCCATAGATTGGACAATGTGCCCACACATACTGGGGAGGCCATCTACCTCACTGAGTCCACTGATTCAAATGCAAATACCATCTGAAAACACTCTCACAGACACACCCAGAAATAACATTTAATTTGGACACCCCACGGCCAGTCAAGTTGACATATAAAAAACTAACTATCACAAAAGGGCTATTGAAGCAGTGGCAATGGAGGGATGATCCCCCACTTGTTTCTAGTAACTTCCAAAGCAATCCTTGGAAGGTCTCTGAGGAAAACAGTCTGAAAATCTCTGATCCCTTTAAATTTAATCGTTTTTGTGAAAGGTTGAAAAATACTCCTCAAAAAAGTCCTAATCCCTGGAACCTATAATTGTCACCATACGGTTGAAAAGAGTTTTTGCAGATGTGATTAAGCTAAGGTTCTTGAAATGGAAAAATTAACCTGAATTATCAGGTGGGCCCTAAATGTTATCAAACATTTCCTTATAGAATAGAGGCAGAGGGAGACCACACAGACAGAAGAGGAGAGGACACGTACAGAGAGGAAAGTCAGTGTGAACTTGGTGGCAGAGGTAAGAGTGAGGTAGCCACAAGCCAAGTCAGCTGGGGCCAGGGACTGATCCTACCCTAAAGCTTTTGGAAAAAGTGCAGCCCTACTGATGCCTCTTTTCTGGCTCAGCGATACTGATTTTACACTTCAACACGCAAAAAATGTGATAGAATAAACTTAGGTTGTTTTAAGCACAGAGTTTATGGTAATTTGTTAGAGCAGCCACAGGATTCTGCATTTTGGAAACGAAGGCCTGTAGAAGAATAGAAAACCTCCTGAGGTCACTTAGCTAAGTAGTGATGGATTTGTGAATGGATTCCAAGTCCAGCGCACTTTCCACTTCTCTGCATGGAGGTACCTTTCCTTTTTTATCACATTCCCATCAGCCCAACTCCAATTACTATAACTTCCCCTTAGACTTGCTCCCTAGTGCTTCTTTGCTTTTTTCCATCTGATTGGCCATTCCCAGTTACCTCCTTAAAAACTACCTATTTTTTTTTTTCAACATTTTAAGTAACAGATGCCACTTTTCATTTGCTAAAAGACCATGTCTGGAAAATGCACATACTTAGAGAGAGTTGGTAAGCAATGTACATGAGGGAAGTGAAAAATAAAGAACCGGAGAAATCATTTTCCATCTAAAACAGTAGATTCCTAGCCCTGAGTGTGTATTAGAATCACCTGGGAGCCTTTCAAAAGGCCAGATCCCAGACTAATTAACTGAAGTCTTTGGGGGTGAGAACTAGGGATTTGTATTTTTCAGACCTCTGCAGCTGATTACAACGCACAGCCTAGAATCACCTACCTAAAGAGAAAGACTGCTACTACTCCCAACAGACTATCATTGTGGAGAAACGCACATCAAACCTAATTTTACCAGATGTTCTAAAATTTTCAGAGAAACAGAAATCTCCATATTTTACATGAAATCTCCAGATTTTTAAAATGTCAACAAAATTCATTTTTTAAAAAAACATTTCCTGGTTGCCATGGACTGAATATTTCTGTCTTCCTTAAATACACATGTTGAAATCCTAAGCCCTAATGTAATGACATTAAGAGGTGGGGCCTCTGGAAAGTGATTCGGCCGTGAGGATGGAGCCTTCACAAAGGAGATTAGCAACCTTATAAAAGCAAGTCCAGAGAAGTATTTATCTCTTTCTCCAACACATGAGGATACAAAGAGAAGTCAGCAGTCTAGAAACTGGAAGAGGATTCTCACCATGATGGACCATGTGTCACCCTGATCTTGGACTTCCAGTCTCCAGAATTTTGAGAAATAAATTTTTGTTTATAAGCCACCCGGTCTGTGTCTATGGTACTTTGTTACAGCAGCCCCGAGAAACTGGTGAAATGAATATGCCTGTATGTCAGATTCAGCCTGTGGGCATCGTTTTGCAACCACTGAAGTACATTAACTTGTTTTGTCTTTCAAATATCTTCTTTCTACTAATAAGGTTTTATGCATATTTTTTTTTCCAAGATGAAATTGGACAAAACAATCAACATTTGATTGAGTGAGTTTCTATAGCATAGAAAGAAATGCCTTCTCTTTCCAAAAAGACATCCATATGAGAAAAGGTATTAAGCCATTTGGTAATTACATTCTAAATAAATCTTACAATAAATGAAAAAATTTAAATAATTATAATATTTTGGGAAATACATTTTAAAATCCTTAGTCTAAATGAGACATAGAACTGATATGATTACAACTCTTCTTTCTGTACCAGTTATTGAAAATGAATTCCATTTCTGCAAGATGAAGGAAGTAGCTACACCCATGCCAGAAAACTGATTAAATATGTTTGAGGTAAGCAATCCTTTTGCCATCAATTCATCTTTAGAATATTCCTGACTGAATTGTCTACCCTGTGTTGTTGCAAGATGCTAAGTCATGAAAGACAAGAACACTAAGAGTTGAGGTGTATCACACTTAAAATCTAGAAGTCTTGACACATTCATGGGTGGACTTTGGGTGTTTGTGACATTTGGCTGAAAATTTTGCTCACTTTTATATTATTTTCTTCCATATTACTTTAGAAAATGAAATGAATCAAAGAGAAATCCTCTAAACAAATTTAATTTCAAAGATCAAACTCCAATATTTAACTCAACATAAGTGACATATAGAGTTTAAGAATTTTTATTATTTATATTTATTATTACATGAGTATCTTGTTTAACTAGATTCATTGATATGTCACCCTAAATGTCACCAGAGAGAAAGATTCGAATCATACTATTGCTAAATATATTAAAATAAAAGGTGGAGGTTCATACAACCCTCTCCTTGGGTTTAATTCATTTGCTAGAATAGCTCACAGAGCTCAGAGAAACATTTCACTTACTAGATTACAGGTTTATTACAAAGGATATAACTCAGGAACACCAAATGGAAGAGACACATAAGGCGAGGTACAGGGAAAGAGTGATGAGCTTCCATGCTCTCTCCAAGTCTACCACTCTCCCCAAATTTCCATGTGTCCACAACCCAAAAGTTCTCCAAGTCCCATTTTTGGGGAGTTCTGAAGGAGGTACCATTACAGAGAAATGACTGATTAAATCACCGGCAACTGATGCACCCTCCAGCTTCTATCTCCTCCTTGGAGGTCAGGGAGAGGAACTAAAAATTCCAACCCTTCAATCACATGGTTGGCTCCACTGACAACCAGCCCCCAATCTTAGTCGCTTTCCAGAAGTCCCCTCACTAACAAAAAAAAGACACCTTTGTCACTCTCCACACCACTTAGGAAATTCCAAGGGTTTGGGGAGCTGTGAGCCAGGAATCGTGGACACAAAGACCAAACTTCTATGAGAAATATATTTTGGTCACCTGAATGACCACATGTATATTTTTCGTATAAATCACAATCCTGCAGGCTACAAAAGGAGTTGCTACCCCTAGACAAAATCAGGAAGCTTCAAAATGAGAAAGTTATCTGTTAAGTTGCTAACTTGGTCACTGGCTCCAGAAACACACCTTCACCTGGTCTGTGACAGAAAAGAATGAATATACCATATCCTGCCTCTACCCACCTGACGTGTTCTAAACACAAGTCAGGTTTATTTGATTGGCAGAACCTAAACACAGTTGCACCTTTGTCTGCCAGGGAATCTGGGAAATGTAGGTTTTAACTTTTCCACCTCTACATGCTTGGAGAGGGATAAAATGTAATTTAAGCTAGTTGATTTTTAGTATCCACCTTTCTCAAGTAAAAGATATTAAATATGTGTGTATAACCTTTTCTGTAATTAAGCCTGGGAAGAAAACACAGGAATCTTAAACACATTCAGAGGTTATATTCACATTATAGAAATTCTTTGGTATAAACAGAAAATGGATTTTAATCAGACTGACAAATATAATGGAAAAAAGAGAGAGAATGAATGAGTATTGAGCCCCTATAATATGTACACTTTACATTAAGTCACTTTACTTAATGCTTGTGACAGTCATATGAGATGGTAAGGACTACCCCCATTGGAGAAATGAAAAAAACTGAGGATTGGGCAAGTGTCACAACCTCTCAAAATTCAAAACACTGTCTAATTGCAAAATCCCTACTTATTCCATTTTATGACATCTCAGACCACTTGATACTCTGGGACCTTAGCCCACTTATTCTGGTGAAGTTATGGAAACACTGTCTGTGATACCCCGACATGTATTTCACTCTTGCTGGCTCAATAGCGTGAAGCTAAGTTTACATCTGGAACATAATCTGCCCTTTTGCAAAATCACTGAACAAAACCAATGAAATGTATGCATACTTCCAAATTCCCACAAGAGAATCTTCAGAAAGGTAAATTTCCCGTAAAATCATTTCACTTGTTTTGGAAATATTAATAGTTGAAAAGCAAAGCTGAAAATAACAAGAGCTAAAATGGAGACACTTGAACGTCCATGTGAGAAGAGAAGATTTGCCCAAGGGACTTGGAGAGTAGGAAATATACTAGAGAAGAGTGCAAATTTATCACAAAGTATCCTTCAGCTGAGCAACAACTACATGCCAATACCTGTGTGTGCCTGGACTTATAAGTGTAGATTAGGGGACACAAACAGAGGCTGGACTCAGAGAAGGCCATTTTGGAACGTGAACATCACCAAGGTGGAAAGACCTTTGAGTATAAGGAAGAATATGGTTTCCAACATATTAGAGCTAAAATCTGAGAGAGATTTCCATGGTAAAATTAGTTAAGGAAATGCTACTTCATCCACCCTGTTTTTTCAAGAGTTGTACTCACAATCCCACAGGACTTCGTAGACCCTTTAAAATGGAAATGCTTATATTTAACAAAGTTGTCCTCAAACCGATGCGCCAGAGAGCTACTTGTGTGTGTATGTGTGTTATGCATCTGCATCTATATCCATATCTACATAATACTTGCTCACAACCTACAGGTATTATGAAGAACCTACAGTAAACAATGCTGACCTGATCCTACCACTTACCCATCAAGTAACAGATTAAATCAGATATGGTAGATGGAAGTGCTTTATAAAGGAAATATTGCAGAAAGCACATGGAGGCAAAAATTTCAGCAAGCTAAAGCCAGGTAGAAAGAAATCATATATACCTAATTGTAAAACAGCATTTTCAATATTCTGTGAGAGAGAGACAATTGTTAGATTCTTCTAACTCTAGACTTAAACCTTCAATGAAAGCACTTAATTAGACTCAGACCTACTGAAATTTCAAAACACATAGCAATCAGCAAGTTGTAAAATTTATGTTCTACTTTCTGAATAAGATTGGCAAGATAATTGATGGAAAATCAATATTAATACCAAAAGGAAACTGTCTATAGGATTTGGTGATTGCACAATATGTTTGAACTTATGAAGCAGACATCATGGGTTTATTGAGGTTTCATTTAATTATGGTAAATGTATCTGTCAAATAATAACTTTATCAGACAAAGCAACACATAAGTAGAACCAAATGAAATTGTAGTGTCTGAAATACACTTAAAATTCACTATATTTTACTAGGGAAAAGCCCTCAACTTTTTAGGATATCAGAGGATGAAATTACAACTAGCAAGTCTTTACAAACTTTTAATTTAGGAATTTCTTTTCTTTTTCTCTTTCAGTGTACAGTTTAGATTTTCTTATTTTCGTTTACTGATTTTTTGTTAACAACTGTTCATATTTCCTTTCACATGTTCTCTTACTACTTTCCCCTCTCTGCACAAAATAGCCGGCTTTATCTCTCTGCCTCTGTCCTCAGTTCATCTCTGCATTCTGGGAGATAAGATTAGAGGCCTTGATCCCCCTGCTGTTAGAACAAGACCTCAATCTCTCACTGTCTCTATTTAATCAGGTCCCTATTTTAGCTGCCACAAAGCTGTCAACAAAAGAAAATAAGCTATCCCCCATCAAGGGGTTAAATTGGATTTCACAGTATGCAAAGGCTCTTCTGAGCAAATTCCACCTGCACCCTCCGTCAGGCAAATTACTTCTGACTTTTAATTTATTTCTCTAGGAAATGGAAAGGTATGGCATAACCAAAGTCAACAGGGAATAAAGTACAAGGTGTAATCAGGTGCTCACCAATCGCAGGCTCCCTTCCCTGTCAGCTTTAATAGGGTCTCAGAACATACAATTTATAGAATGCATGACATGTCCTCTCTGTTCTGAGTTTTATTTTGGACTTGTCCAGTTAATGGCCCCAACAAGTGACAACTGACGTTTGCTTGATGCAATGGTGCCTGGAAGGTGTGTATATTGTACATTAAGGTTCAGTCTGAGAGTTTGTAAATTAAGATGAAGTAATTGCACTGGATTCTTGACTTCCTAATGTATAACGCCTAAACTGGGGAAGAAATCTGATTCAAGTGACGGCATTACTTGTTTTTCAGGATTATGGTTATCAAGAAGAGGGGTGCATATTGAAATCCAGGGAAATGTATTTTTTAGATGAGGTCATTGTTTTGAGACCAGATCAGTTTAGCAGTGAATCACTAAATAATTTAAATAACATGGTTTAATATAGTACCTTTTCTAAAATTTAACTGAATGTGAACTTATTTCTATGATTTAATTTTACAAAATCAATATTAAGGGATGGAGGAGATTTATATAAATTCATAACTTCAAGTACACATTGCTATGGGGGGAAATGGCAAACATTTCTGTCTCCAAGATCAAAGCCAAAAATGTTTTTAAGATACAAATTTAGTAAGTGTGTAGGGAATGCCTCTTCAGTGAAGGAAAAAGGGGATAATGGTGGAAATGTTCATTTTCATTATAAATTAAGAATCAGCGATTTTTCTGGCAGATTTTTTTCTAGTACTATTTAACATTTAATTCAAGCTAGCTTTGAAATAAAAGTTTATATACCCCTGTCGAGTTTATCTCTTTTTCCACTATAAAAGACTGATTAATTTCATATTCCTATGCAGCAAATTCTGAAAAATGAACTCAAGATTATTCATTGGGTGGAGAATTAGGGGAAGGTTATTGAGCAGGAATAATTTTTTCAAGCGATATATAAATAAAACACTTTGAGCTGACCTATTATAATTGACTTTCAAATCTTGTTTCCATCCTCGTAATGGTTTCACTGGTCATTTAAATCAACGTTGTCAAACAAACTCTAAATTATGGATTTCGGGAGAACATGGGGTTAGAGAGAGTATCTGGGAGTATCATAGGAAAAACAACATTCATAATACTTACTATAAATAGAGACGTGCTAGGATCATTGAAACTTCAAAGCATTGTGTTGGACCAGTACTGTTAATATGTATTTGAAGTAGTGGGGCTCTTTTAACAATGGAAATCTACAATTATCACTCCTATATGGATGTCTAAGGAGGGTGCAAGAATAATAATTCCTGGTCTAGTAAGTTACTACAGCCAACAAATCTCCACGTGGCTTAGTCTATTTTAGATGGACTTTATTTCGCTTGCAAAAAAAAAAAAAAAAAAAAAAAAAAAAAAAAAAAACCCAACAATTTCATCTACTGATCTCATACGTGGAATAGAAGATACATTTCCTATTGCCTATCCTTTTCTTCTTGGCCTGCTTCTTGGTCACAAAAATTGCCACCAGTTCTTAGATTCCTCATCAAGATGCTCCACCCTATGTACCAGTTTCTTTTCACTTGTCCTCACAAAGCAGAATGCTTTAATCCTGAGGCTAATGTTAAATTCAACATGGATGAAATGTCTCCACTTATGCTACATCTCTATTCTTTTAAATCTGGGTAGGATAATAAAATTAGGACACCTTACGAGTAACATGTGATAGAGAAGTTTTGACCATAAAGTTTATAACCAGCCCAATGAATGTATTTTTCCTGTGTTACATTAACAAATTACTAAACCACAATGTCCCAAACAACGTTGGAGTATATGCCTATAATATTCTTTCTGCGCTGCTCTCCTGGATTATGTATAAAAGTGAGTGAGCAAACAACTATGAACAATTTAAAAATTAGTCATCTGTAGAAACAGAGTTAAATATTGATAGTATCAGGATGGAAAGGATACCAAGTATCAGAATAAGCCTCCCTCCATCTTCCCCTTGCCCAACTACGGAATAAATGTTTGCTTTTCTCTTTGAGTTTCTTCAGCTCTCTGTACAGTGATCAAGCTCTATTTTCCACCAGGTTTATAGTTAAGCCTTTTCCCTTTAAATCTGTTCATCTTGTTTGTGATCCAGATGGCAGAAAGCAATTGCACTAAGTCCTTAACTTAAGTCTGCTTGCATACAAATGGCGCCTTCTAGGCCTGATTTACATTACCCAAGCAGGTTTGGTGTGGGAAATTCACTTTCCCTGAGACTTGCATGTGGGTCTCCACTTTCATCAAGGGGGAATCCATTGGTCTCCTTCATTTCCTGATTACTCAAGGGTTTATCAAGTAGAAGGGATTTAACTTGCCTGAAAGATGAGCAATCCATCCATTTCTCCAGATGTGGTAAATATTTCTCTTTGGATCTAACCATAAAGCCAGGTACCTGGGCCATAATATGTTACCCTCTGATGGAAATGCTTTTACAGAATTGGTCTTTGCTGTTCTGGTCTTGCATTAAAGCGCATTTATAAAAGTAGACTCAGGAAAACTTAGCATCTACTTGTATTGAAGCCTGAGAAAATTTGTCAAAAACATGTCTTCCATAATAGAGTTTTCAACCAGTGTCTGTGGCACGCTGGTGAACTGGGAGGTGTGCCAAATTATTAGTTCACTCAGTCTTCAGGGACATACGGCAAGCCCCCAGGGCTGGTCCCTTCTGGCTGAGAGCAACCTCATCTATTTATCACTGTGTACCTTAAAAATATGACATTTTCCTTTTGCTCCACGATATAAAAAAGGTTGGGAACACTGCTGGTAGAGCCTTATAACAAGAACATCAGTGAATTGATTTTCTAAGTAACTTGTTTTCTTTTGTGTCACGTAGAATTTAAATTTTGTAACTGGTCTTGTTGGTTCCTACTGGATCCTTGGAATTTCATATTTAATATTGGCAGCCCAGTTCTGGCTGCTGTAGAGGGCCTTAAAGCACAGGGTTTGAATTTTGACCTTGAATCTATGTTTGTTTCATGCCTTTATATTTAATTTGTCTTCACTACAGTGTTATCCTTTTGGTGTGTGGGTGTATGAATGTGTGTATACCTTTGTGGGTATATCTTCGAGCATTTCCTTTTTCATTTCTTTCTGCTTTATGGTGTGTCACCATAAATCCGGTGTGGAACAAGGTGAGACACGGGAATAATATGATATACAAAAATATAATATACAAATATAATAGGACACATATATACTGTACATAATAATTACTGATTTATGAAACAGAACAGTCTCAATTTCATCTCAGGTCAATTTAACATGGTAAAATTCTAAATATCTTTTGAAATAGAGGCGGTGGAAGGACTATTTCTAATCATGAAATGAAAGAAACATATGCAAAAAGTAAACTTTGGATTTTTTTTAATACAAAAACAAGGGGAACTTCTGTTGTTATTTTCAGGTAATCTGCTCAGCTAATGAAAATTTAACATCACTGCTGAGAAAGGACAGAAAAGCAAATGAAAACAGAGCAAACAGAAAAAACAAAGCAAACAGAAAAAGCAAATTATAAATAACAACAATAGAAAAATTGCTATTATTGGACCAGACATGCAGTGTTCTTTTAGGAACAGAGTTACTGATTTTACAACATGAAAGGGGAGGGAGATACAATTGTTGAGGAAAAATAATGAATCAGGAACTTTATTTGCTTGCTATTCACTTTATTTCTAACTGCCTTATGAAGTATTATTACCCATATTTTCAAATGAAGTAATTGAGGATCATGGCATCTTGGTATCTTGTTCAAGAAAAGAGCATGCATGTGAAATAGCCAGAATCCAAACCACAGTAAGTATCTGTCACCAGGGCAGTGTAATTTCCACTCTGGGAGTTGCCTCTAATACATCTACGGCCAGTCTTAAAAGTCTCGATAAGTCTTTGTGGATGCCAGTAATGAACACAACTGGCCACTTCTGTCTAGAGAGAATCATTGTGCCAATTGCCCAGCATGGGACAGGCCCCTCACCACAGAGAGCTCAGTTTGATCCAGAGTCCTAATCCAGATAGAATACAGCAGCAGTAGAAATCCAAGGATGATTGCAAACATCAAACACAAATAGAGAAGAAAGTCACACACCCTGCTTTCCAACCATTCCCAGACATAATTTTGAAGCCCGGGTAGGAATGCTCTGAAATACTTATTGGTCTCTGTACATGGTTTTCTATCTGTATATATTGGTTTGACCTTAACTCCATTTCGCTGGTTAAGTAATTATCCCTCCTTCTACTTTCCTATACTTTTTTCATTCATACATTGTTTATTGAGAACCTCCTATATATAGGCTGGTCCATTAAGCACTAGATTCAGAAACTTGTAAGATGTGGTTTCCACCATCATAGTGTTTACAATTTTGTGGAGAAATACATTTATTTGGGCTTATTTGTTTGCCACCAGTGTTTCTCATATACATTTCTGTCACAGCACTTAACCAATTATTGCAGTTATGGGTTTTTTGTTTTGCTTGTTTGTTTATGATAGCTTTTTACTTGGATAATATTAATTCCTGGGAACTCAGTAATGTGCAAGGCACTTAAGGGAAGCAGAATTTGCCACCCCAAACATGCCTCTTTGGCATAAAGATTATTTCGAGCTATCTATTAAAAGAAACAAATAGTGCACATGGGAGAAGCTCTGAAAGCCAACTAGGAGTTACCCTTTTGTAAGAGCAATTTACACTTATAATGGAAATCTTTATTTGTAAGGGTATCTCCCCTCTGTACCGGGAAGAGGAGAATGACTAACTCTTTAGAAACTCTTATCTATGGACTTAATTCTGCCTAACAACCTTACTCTACTGTGCTTTGTTTGAAAACCTGCCCCCCTCCATGCCCTACCCCACATCGTGTCTTCAGCTGGAGATAGTATTTAAGGTGATGGCCTGGGCCATTTCTGGGAGTTACTCAGTTTTCCTGGGCATCTCCCATGAATACAGGAGACATGAATGTTATTAAACTTCTGTTTGTTTTTCTCCTGTTAATCTATCTTTTATTATGGGGGGGGGGTCTCAGCCAAGAACCTAGAAGGTCAGAAGGAAAATTATTATTATTAATATAGGGTAACAGTATGAATGAATTCATGAATGAATGAAAAGTTAGATTGACTAACTTGATATTTCTGGAATTTAAAGAAGAAAAAAGTTCAGACAGTGAGGTGGTGACCTATTATACCAAGTCTCCGATGAGAATGGGAGAGAGGCTTTTAAATATTCATATGTGCCTTTATCCAAAATTTAAAGCTAAATATAGGTGCCGTGGACAGGGTGGAAAGTCTATCTGGAAGGTGGAAGAGAATCTCTAATGTGAATAGGGCATGTTGGTAGAGGGATGGCAGAAGGAACAATTCCTTTACCACTTTAATGTATGTTGTGATTGGAAGCCATTTAAATTTTCTGAGAAACTGTAAGACAAACAGATTGTAACTATTCTGTGCAGATGTGAAAACTGGCTTTTGCATGAGCTACCACATCTAGAGAAGGCTGAAAAGTGGACCGACTTCCAGGGGTCGTTCTAAAGCATGCGAATGACTGAGAATGTGCGCTGAAATGCAGGCTGCAGGCCTATTCCAGGGATTCAGCTTTATGAGATCGGTTGCATGCACTTAGATTCTGTGTGTTCCGTGAGTATTTTCCCTGATTCCTACCTAAGTGCTCTGTGACCCCAATTTTGGGAAGCATTTTGTCACGCAGGCAGGGTCCATGCAATGTGATTAGACTGACAGATGTCCAGGGAACTCTTGAAGCAAACCAGTAAGAAAAGGGTAGATTTCCCAAGAATATTTTCCCTTTTCAATCTTGAGAAAAAGCTGTGAGGCTTATTCTCTGCATCGCCAATGAAGTCAGTATTTTGTATTAAAGGTTCCCTGCTGCGGAGCTAGCTCCTCTCTCCCCTGAGGGATGAGGCAAGCTCCTCTGTCCTCTTTAGGGGCTCAAGGCACCAGAGACTCTGGTGTGGGTCTGACACTCTAGGAGCTGTCAGATGGGAGAAATTCTGCTAGAATTTGGATTTGACTTTTTTTCAAAATCACTCCCTCACCTTGCCTGTTTGCTGCATGTAGTCCAGAGCTCAGTGTTTCAACCTTTCTCAATAGGAAAGTCTTTTTGAGGATCAGTGAGCACATTTGGGGTATAAAAGAGTGACAGGAAGACTTGAGGTCAGGGACCTGAGTTCAAAGCTTGGCCAATTACCACATGTTTAACATTTGCTGCTTAATACCTCCAAGTTTCCTCATCTGTGAAATGGGGATAATAAATCCACCACGGCAGGGTCAATTCATTCAATCTACAAATATGTATCGAACCGCAATTAGGGGTCAAGCACCCCAGTAGGCGGTGGGTATAGGTTGATAAATACAGAGGGTTTCTGCCTTTCAGAATTTGTGGGGAAGGCAATCAGTGTAGCTGTCAACATCCAGAAGCCCACTTACAAATTGTGATAACTTTTTGTGAAGCAAGTGAAAGGTTTGGTGAAAGATACTTTATATCAAAGATTAAAGGGCAAGGTGGGGATACTTAGGTAGAATAACAGAGTCTTCCTGGGGAAGTAACTTAGACGAGCATATCAAGCAAGCAAAGGGCTGGATGGAGTATATGAAAATAGAGAAAAACGTGAGGAAGGACTTGAATTGGGGAGAACTTCACCAATAAGAGGCCAATAGCATTGGGGAAAAGCAGCAGGAGATAAGGCTTGGAGAGTTGAGCAGGGGCCAAATCACACCTGGCCTAAGTGGCCAGAGATAGGAACTTACATTTTATTCTAATATAATGGCAGATTATTGAAGAGGAAATGTATGTTTCAATTATGAGAATTATACATGATATGAGAGTGTGCAAAACAGGTATTCTATAAATAGGTATTGTGCATAATACATATTCTATAAACAGCTCTTCCGAAGTCATGCCAACTAAGCTTTCAGTCCCAGAACATGACAGAATAACAGAACCTCATTGTTTATAGAGTTCATCACATTATTGTTTCCTGTAAATTGAATGCCCCAATCTGTACAACAGCCAAGTTCTTGAACCTATACATTGAGAATAACATTTCCTCCAAGTGGTGAACAAAGAGTTAAAGGGAAGAATTTCCTAAAATAGGATTAGGGATGTAAGTGCTTAATATGCGTCGAGTGAAATAAAATATTTTGAACAAAGAATGTTTATATACACCGTCAGTCTGTACCCCATAACGAACAGAAATTTCCTCAACACATACTCTGCTGATTGGTGGTAACCTAACATTTGCTGATGAAGGAGGTACGGTTCACAGTGGTTAAGTAACTTTTTCAGTGACATCCAGCTAGTGAGGAAGGGAGCTAGGAGGACAATGAAAACCACATAACGATTTCATGTACTTATCACTGTAAATTTCTAGACTTCAGAGCTCCTGAAGTTCTCTTTTGAAATAGAAAACAACGTAAGTAGTGGACAGAACAGGCTGACTAGGTAACTCAGTGCAAAGTTACCAATTATTGACAGCAAGTAAAAAGATTACAAAAATGAACTATTTAATACAGAAGGCAAGAAAAAACCTGAACTTTCATGGGGCTAAAAGCCAAATCACATGCATTTTAATAGAAACAAATTCAAACATGTTAAAAAGCAGTAAGGCCATCCCTGTTAGATATTCAATCTAATGTTAAACAACCTTTGAAACAGAACAGAATGACACTACGAAGGTCTCCTCCAAAGAATACCTAAGCCATCTCTCTAGTTCAGTTCATCTTTCTGGATTTAGCAAGGCAATCTTAATTTACCATCATAATAAGTCACAAAAACAGTGTTAGTAACCATGCTCTACTAGTTACATAGTGAAATGCAATTAAGAAATATAGTGCAAAGGAAAATAATGCTTGAGATAGCTGAGTGAGATTAAAAAAACCAAACCAAACAAACACAACCGTTCTTTTGTCAGAAATCCTAGTTCTGCCATATATATAGCTTGGGTCCCTGTTCACCTGAACACCAGCCAGCCTTAGTTTCTTTCTGCCTTCCCTCCACTATAAAATCTAAATAATACTCACTTTTATAAGGTAATAAAGGTGAATAACACTTTTGAAACACCATGGTAGTGCTTATTTCCACACTATATGGATCTAATTCAGTTTTTAAAAACAATTCATTTAGGGAGTATGAAAAGTCATGTAAAATATAAATGTCAGCACTAAATTAAATGGATAGAATCATATAGTCTTCTGTCAATCAACTCTTTTCAAATGATTTGCTTACTGGTGTTATCGCTGGTTTCTCCCCCCTTTGCTTTTTCCTTCCACAGATATCAGAGATGCGTTTCTTTCTGAAAGCCAGCAGGTGGCTCTCTGGTGTACAGATGCCAAAAAAAAAAAAAAAAAAAAAAAAAAATCACAGGTCCCAACCCTCTTAAATTAGTTTCAAAGTTTATGATAATCTCGAAAAGGGACATCTTGAAAACTCACATAAAACCATTGTAAACATCTCCTCAGCCCCACCTTAGGGCACCAATTTCAATGCTGAAAATGTTAGTAATTTAATTTTTGTTCAAAATTACAAGTCAACAAGTTAGAATGGATTTTTCATCATCCTGACAGCATCACAGAGGGAATTAGTTTGTTTCCCTCCTCCTTATAGTAAGCAGTATACATTAGAACAAGCAAATAACAACATGCAAATTAGTATAAAAAGACAAATGTGAATAATTTTAAAGTGGCCTAAAGTGGCAGAGTTTGTGTTACTGGAGGACCAGTATCAATATGTTAAATGACACATAAGTTTAATATAGATTTATTTCTACTCAGTATTATTTATATTACATTTATTTCATAAATCACCCCCCTCAAATCTTTAAGCTAAACTCCATTGAGGTCATTCTAATATACCGTAAGGTAAACTTCCAGTCCTATATCATGGATTTTAATGTAGTTTCTGATAAGTAATCATTATCCTCAGGTTTCACAGGTATTTCAGGCCACGTATGCTACTCAGTTGAATACATTCTACTAAGAATTAAGTTTGTAGTTTACAAGATATTAATCTAGGAGAATCGATTATGATATGGTACCATGGATGTCTGAATTTGAAGCACAAACTACTGTTTAGGTAAAAGTTATTAAGAGGACCTTAATTATTTAGCTTTTTCAACATAACTAGGAACTCTGAGTTTACTGTAAATGTGGTTTATTAGGAATGAAATATTACAATTTGGAGAGTTACTCGAGGCGGGCAACTGAATGAATTAATTACTTATGGCTTTAGAGTCAATTCTTCCTTGAGGCTCCACAATCATACATGTTTTAGTATCAAAAGCTAGATGGTGAATATTAAAAGTAATTTTTTTAAAGCCTCACAGTAACCCGAATTTGAAATGGAGCAGGTTGCCTGCGTGTTACTCTGTAAAAGAGAAAATCAACTAGCCTGGGTTTTAAGATAGGACCCCTTTAAGAAAAGAAAAAGGAAAATACCCAAAGATTTGGCATTCCCATTTGTAAAAGCTGAAGTGTTACAGTTACAGTTAACCTGTTTTTGCAAGATCCGTAACCATGTTATTAAAATAGAATGCCAGCTTCCTTTCCCACCCACCAGCCCCTTTGCTTAGAACTGCTGAACGATCTTTATACACCAAACTACTGCCCATTAATTTCCTCCTCATCAAGGCAACTAAGAATTACATAATGCATGTCTGTAAACTCAACTTTAATTGCAGGCAAAAGCCTTATTTCCACTTCTGTTGTCTACAAACAAACAAAACACCAAAAAAATACAAAAGCAAACAAGTCTCAAGGGCCTTAGTTAAAATGGTAAAGGTTGTTAAATTGACTGAAGCAAGGTTGAATTGAAACCTATATAGGTCAAATTTGTGTGAACCAAGGAAGAGAAGATTGGGGTATAGGTATAACCAGACTTCTCTCCACCCTCCACCACACACACACACACACACACACACACACACACGCACACGCCTCTTTTCTGAAATTTTATTTTATTTTTTTACTTGTTTTGAGGGAATTCTGCGGCTCGACTCAACTGTAGTCATCACATGCTAATCTCCCCAAAATCTAAACCGCAAACAACATCCAAATTGACCGTGAATAAGGGGAAGCTTGTCTGTGCCTGGCGGGTTACACAAATTTTCTTGCGCTATCCCATTCCTCCTCAGTATGCACCATTTTTTACGTGTAGGGGCTATAAAAGCCACTGTCAGTCTGTCCCCTGCCTCCTGCTGTTGGCTGTCGATCTGCTGCTGCCTTCCCACTGTGCTAAATCATTCAGCTCCTGTCCAAGCAACACCTCTCATTGATCACTCCAGAGGGGCTGCTTCTGAAAATGCTGATTCAACTCAGTGGGGAAGATGGGCCGGGTGCAGCTGAAGGAGGAGGAATGGCAGAGCCTCTTGAAAACAACACACCTCCTAATTTTCATGGGCACAAAAGGCAATCGCAACCCCTCCCTTGCCTTTTAAGCAAACTTCTGCCGAACTGGCAAGTGATTCCAACTTGAAGTGAAACAGGGCAGGTGGAAAACCAGTTGAATGGCGTCACACACACCAACTGTTTGTTTCTGCCCTGGTGCTACTTGCATATTTCCAAGAGAATCCCAAATCCAGCTGCCTTTGGAGTCATCAAGCTCTCCTTGATTCGAAACCTGGAGAATTGAGGTTAATGCAAAGTGCTTTTGCCACTAAAAATACCTTTCCCAAAGCAGTGATTTCCTAACCCACAACTGTTTAGGATGGCATTGTTTAACAATGTTTATACGTCATAAAACATGCATTGGGCTGATGTATGAGTGTGTATCTAGAGGAAACTAGAATTGCAAACAAACCAAAAGAAATCCCTCAAAACAAAAAAAAACAAAACTGCAGGGAGAGAGAAAAGAAAAACTTCTAACAGATGTGTTCACTACTAAATAGAACACACAACATGTGCTGAAAAATAAAAGAACCATTTGGCAACATAAAGTATCTTGGAATCTGTGTTAGATTTGTAACCACAGTAAAATATTGATATGGACCATAAAATTCAAGTTCTATATCCCCATGCTTCTGGGTGACTCTGCTTTGAAAGACTTTTTGCACTGTACAATTATTCTTGTTTATCAAAGACATTTTATGGCAAACCTGCTTTATGACATTGCATGATTGGCTCATTTTCCAAAAGTAGAGGCACAGAAATAGGAACATCTATTAATTCTGAGCAAGGCATAAATTTGACGTCTTAAGTGAATACAGAAGAAACTACATAGCTTGGACCCATTGAGAGGAAGATGTACTTAGGGAAATGTGTCCAGACAAAAGCTCAATGAAGCCTGAAGCTGAGTTTTAATATTAACCTTACATTTGGTTAACATATCACGGAATTGGCTATTTTCAGAAGAATGAACATGGTAAAAGGTAGTGTCTAAAAAATTATACAATATTTAATAAATTAAATGTTTTATATAAATATATACTCTAAATGGTATGACACATATTTTAATAAAATATTAAATATAATCACATATTTTACCTATTTCATAATCATTACAATATTATAAAATATAATCTATACATAAAAGAGTTCATGTAGACTAAATAGTATACTAACTATAGTTTTTTAGACAAAGCGTCCATTCTGCTTATAAATACAACTACTACTTTAAACTTTTTTTACCTTATAGTTATCTCTATATTTAAAAATATATGTATTTATGGTGCCATTTTCTGTCTTATCAATGTTAGACATTATTAACTTCCTAATATAAAATACGAACATTCTGTCCTTACGTGAACCCCTAATTATAATATTACAATTATGAGTTAAATAATAAGAGTTAAGCCACTTTTCACAGAGCAATATTCACAGTGTAGTAATAAAGTAACCATAGTATACTGCTTTGCTCAGAATGAACAAATGATCACCTCTTTCTAAAATCTGTACTTTGATTTCCATCTATCATTAATTCATCCTAAACTCCAGCAGATATGTAATTTACCACACTACCAATTTCTCCCCTCCCTTCCCATCTGACCCCCAGCCTTGATTCATCCTTCTCGAAGCCCCCTGTTTTTCTATGCCTGTATCTTTCTTCGTCTCATTATGAGTGTCATCCTGGAATGTGCCTTCCCCTTTTCTAGGTTACTCCCTTTACTTCTCTCATATGTTGCAGCTTCTACTTCTGAACCCCCTGTCCTCCCCCTTGTTGGTTTACTCTCTTTGTTTGGCTGCAACACATATTCTAGTATTTTCCTGATAAATGGTATATGAGAGAATTTCATTTTGAGAACTTGCAGACCTAAAATTATCTCCACTTCTCCTTTTCATTGGATTAACAGTTTGACTAAGCTTAGTAGTATAATTTGAATATCAAGTATCTCCATGTTAAGTATTTTTGTTCCATGACTGTCTGACTTTGAGATGTTCTCTGAAAAACCAATGTTCTTCTGTGTCACAGTGCTTTCTGAATTTGTAAATATCTTTTCTATCTCAGGTGTCTACAATTTCATGATGGTACACCTTGTTGAAGGTAAAAATCAATAACACACCGGTCAGAATGGCCATCATCAAAAACCTACAAACAATAAATGCTGGAGAGGGTGTGAAGAAAAGGGAACCCTCTCGCACTGTTGGTGGGAATGTAAATTGATACAGCCGCTATGGAGAACAGTATGGAGGTTCCTTAAAAAACTAAAAATAGAACTATCATATGACCCAGCAATCCCACTACTGGGCATATACCCTGAGAAAACTATAATTCAAAAAGAGTCATGTACCACAATGTTCACTGCAGCTCTATTTACAATAGCCAGGACATGGAAACAACCTAAGTGTCCATCGACAGATGAATGGATAAAGAAGATGTGGCAATATATACAATGGAATATTATTCAGCCATAAAAAGAAACGAAATTGAGTTATTTGTAGTGAGGTGGATGGACCTAGAGTCTGTCATACAGAGTGAAGTAAGTCAGAAAGAGAAAAACAAATACCATATGCTAACACATATATGTGGAATCTAAAAAAAAAAAAAAAAGTTTCTGAAGAACCTAGGGGCAGGACAGGAATAAAGATGCAGACATAGAGAATGGACTTGAGGACACGGGGAGGGGGAAGGGTAAGCTGGGACAAAGTGAAACAGTGGAATGGACATATATATATACACTACCAAACGTAAAATAGATAGCTAGTGGGAAGCAGTCGCATGGCACAGGGAGATCAGCTCGGTGCTTTGTGACCACCTAGAGGAGTGGGATAGGGAGGGTGGGAGGGAGACACAAGAGGGAGGAGATGTGGGGATGTATGTATACGTATAGCTGAGTCACTTTGTTATACAGCAGGAACTAACACACCATTGTAAAGCAGTTATACTCCAATAAAGATGTTAAAAAAAATCAATAACAATAGAAAAGCTGTATTTTTTTTCATATGGAGCATTGATGCTTGCAATGTTTACATTTTAATCTCAAACCAATTTGTCCTATCTCCTTTACATTTCTTTTAAAGGGTATGTTTATTCTAAAAATACCTGGGGCCTTTAAGAGTGATAACACAAAACAATTATATCCCCAGAATGATTTTCTTACATTAAATATAATTAGAATTGGTGAGGAATGTCCCTATAAATATGCTGAGTACATATACATAGCACCTAGAAAGACTGCCTTGCCCAAAGAGAGAATGCTGTCATCAATTGTATGAATCAAAGGAAGGAATTATATTGAGAATTTAACAAACAAAATGTACACAAAATAGATGCTAGAAGCCATCAGTAGAAATAAACTGAAGTCTGCCTATAAAGGTATGCGTGAGTGATTTTGAAATAGCCACAGTTCCAATCAAAGTGACCTACGTGTAATCTCAGGAAGGCAGAACCAAAATGCAGTTGAAACTTAGCAAGGGTGCGTCTCAACAACTGCGTTAAATGGGGTCTAGAGAAAGACAACGTGAACGAAAGAGGAGCATCTCTTGATGAAACACAAATAAGGGAAATCCCATGAGCAGAATGTTGGTAGGAGTTGTCCACCCTAGACTGCTGAAGTGCTGAAGTGTTAAGATGGATAGATCAGGGCATGAAGAAAACTCTGCCATCAAATTTAAGAAACTCCTGCCCAGACCTTAACATTTTGAAGTATTACAGCAGAAAATTATCTCCCCAATTCACCTCCCATTTGGAGATGTTTCTGTAATTATTCTGCCATAACTATGATGGCCCCAGGGAGACTGCACCACATTTGATCATCTGCCCAGCCCAGCAGCCTTTCTCTTCCTTTTCCGTTGCACAGATAAGGACAGAACTTTAAGTAAAACCTTATTAAATATTCTAATAAGTGAAAGAAAAGGAGGTTAGTGGAATAAGCAGAGAAATATTCAACTGGATTTTCTGGTTTATTAGATTCAATGTACTTAGGCTTTGCTTGGTGTTATTTATGTCTCTATTGCCATAAAGCAGAGGCCAAGTTTCCAAGTGTCAAGAAAGGAATAACAAATGCACCTACGTTCACACTTAGCAAGGAGTTTCTCCCAGCCTCTCAGATTCTCTGTGCCTGAGTATTACCTTCCCCTGGGTAATTGGCAGTGGGAATATATACCCTCATGAGGGGATTGCTCTGATATTTATACACAAGGGGTTGATCTTTTTCTGTGATATGAAAAGACTTATTAGAAAATAGTGATTCAAATCGGAAAAATGCACGTACACTTAGCACAGAACTGCCTTCTTTATAGAGATCGACAATACAGTTCAACTATTTAAAAAGACATCTGTCATCAGGACTATGTGTCGTGTTCTCACTGAGTGATCGTTATAAATAGCCTTTGAATTAGAGGCAGGGATGTTTCATTTGCAACACAGAAGATACTCTGCTTTTCCACATACTTTTTACCATAGGGAAGAGCAATGTTGAAAATACCAGGGAGCTCAGAATTCAAATCAAAAAGATAATTTTAATGGAATATTTACAAGCTACTTTTATGGATTTTTTTTTGGATTGTGCTGAAATCTTTTATGAAGTAGTTTGGTAAAATGTGCCTCTTGAATCCTAGCCATCTGGGGACAGTGACAATATTGACTTCTACTTCTTGCCAAGCTGATGGCTAAATCTTGGGTCAGAGTGACCAAAATAAAATAATGTCACCCTAGAAATCTTCTTGATATACAGTCAGTCTGCCTTCCCTAGTGATCGTGGTAAACAGCTGATTGCATCCATTACACTGTATCGAAAGGAGAGGTGATGTAAAAGACACCACCACTGGACCATGTGTAAAAAAATACCAATGCCCATTTAGAGGAAGTGAGGGGAAATGTCAGCTTCAGGAAGTCCAAGAAAAAATAAACAATAGCAGGTAATCTAACAGAGAAAATTGAGGCCTGAAAAATGGTCAGTAAAGACTAGTTTTTTTTTTTCCTTGGACACCCCAACGTCAGGCTGGGGGGGTGGGGAGGGCGAGGGGACATGGACAGGGGAACCTAGCAGTCTGAGGACAGAGGCTTCTGGCTGGAAGTCCCGGATCCCCAGGATAGAGGGAGGAGGAGAAACATGGAAGGTTGTGTAGAGCAGGCAGGGCCCCAGGAGCCACCAAAAGGCACCAGGGAGGCACACATTCCAGAAAGAGGGTAAAACCAGCCCTGTAAAGATGTAGCTTCTATCCTGGGTCTCGGGGCACACACACACACACACACACACACACACAAAATGCTCCAGGGGTCATTATTATGGTCATTAAACAAGGGAAGTCATCCCAAAATTGTTATTTCTGTGTTTTCCGTATAACAGGTGTTGGCTCAGTGGTCCTGAAGTCCATTTACTGGCAGAATAGGAGGCATGCAGGAAAAAGCACTAATGTCTCCTCGACCTTGCCAAAGGATGGCAAAGTGATGCGCTAGTGACGCAAGGTCTGTGGACAACCAAGAAGGCTGGCAGACCAAGTCTTTTAAATTGCTGTTAAATTCAAGACTGTCTTTTAGAGTCTTTTAGCCTCTGAGGCACATTCTCTCTCAGGGATCCACTTAATCTGACAGCAGGGTGACAACTGGCACAATCTGCGATACGTGGATGCCCGTCCATTAGGAACTGGACTGGAACCATCCACTCACTTTACTGAATCTACAGAAAAGAAAGTTACTGTTATAAAGTGATGGCTTCCAGCCGCTTCTGCTCAGGGCCAGCTTTGGATTAGTGGTGAGGAACTATAAAGGCCTTAAGTAGTTTTACAAATCCCAGGAAAATGTTCTCCTTAGTTAAGTATACAATGATACATGAAGGCAGAAATGCTTTGCTTACACCAAGCTCTCATCTTAGATGTCTATGGCTCTTACTGACATCTTTGCAAGTTACATTCACCTAAGATGTGAGGCCATTTTCTCATGAAGAATAACCACTTCACAGTAAACACTATTGCTTTTAGCTGTACAAAGAATTATTCAATTCATACATTTAATTTGGTCGCTTCCTTACTGCCCCCACGTTGTTGTTGTTGTTGTAACTTTTAAATTAATATGCAGTTCTAAGAGTTTTAACATTTGCTTAGATTCATATAACCACTGCCACAATCAGGATACAGAACAACTGTAACACTCCAAAGAATTCCATTGTGCTGAATCTTTTTTTTTTTTTGCGGTACGCGGGCCTCTCACTGTTGTGGCCTCTCCCGTTGCGGAGCACAGGCTCTGGACGCGCAGGCTCAGCGGCCATGGCTCATGGGCCCAGCCGCTCCGTGGCATGTGGGATCTTCCCGGACCGGGGCACCAACCCGCGTCCCCTGCATCGGCAGGCGGACTCTCACCCACTGCGCCACCAGGGAAGCCCTGTGCTAAATCTTTGTATTCAAACGTTCTCCTCATCCCAAATGCTAGCCACATCTGTTCTCTGTTACTATAGTTTTGCCTTTTCTGGAACGTTGCATAAATGAATTCATACAGTTGTCAACTTATAAAACTTCTGAGTAACAAAATGATGGAAGAGGGAATTTTATTCAGGAGTGTATGAAGATTGCAGCTCTGGAGACACACCCGATCATAAAACTAAGCTGTGTTCCACGAGATGAAAGCTACAGTGATGCTTATAAAGGTAAAAACCACATCTGGGAAACTTGGATGGGGTTTGGGTGACCTTTATGACTTGAGCGCAAGTTCCTGGTGGTTGGTCATTGCCTGGGTTGTCCATGGGGGGCATTCTAGGCAGGAACTTTGTCAAAAGTTCATACAGTTCTAGTCTGTGGCTTTTCTGAGAACGCAGAGTACATGACTGAACCCCAGGCCTGTCATGGTTGCCTGGCTCTGTTTCGTTTAGGGTCCCTGTTAGTCATACTGAGTCCATTTCCTGTGTATTTTTTTTTCCCCCAGAGAATTTTACTTTTATTTTCATGTAGTGTATAACTTTATGAGTCTGGCTTCTTTCACTCAGCAGAAGGCACCTGAGATTCATCTATGTTGTTTGTGTATCAACAGTTCATTCCTCTTTATTGCTGGGTAATATACCACACTTCATAAATTCACACGTTAAAGGACATTTTGCTTGATTCCAGTTTTTTGCTATTATGAACAGTGCTGCTATAAACACATGTATATATAAATTTACCTTTGTTTTGGATAAAGACTGAGGAGTGAGATTTTGGGGTCATGTTATAAGTGCAAATTTAACTTTTGGCTGTTAACTACTTGTTTTTATCTGCAGGTAAGCAGATGGATAGATTCCGACTGTGTTTATACATAATTACTCTATTAGCATTTTGTCACTAAATACATATTCTGTTCCAGGCAGTGCCAGGCACGGAGGACCCAGAGATGAATAATGCATTATGCGTTAAATAAATGCATGAGTGCATGAATATAAGCAGTGTATTCATTTTCTAGGGCTGCCATAACAAAGTACCACAAAATGAGTGGCTTAAAACAGCGGACGGTGTTCCGTAGTGGAAGCAAGGTGTCAGCAAGGTCCTGCTCCCGCTGAGACCCTGAGTAAAAGCCTTCCTGTTCTCCTCCTAGCTTCTGGGGGTGGCCAGCAGTCTTCAGCTTTCCCTGGCTTGCAGTTGTAGCACTTCAGTCTCTGCCTCTCTTCTATTCTCCTTTGTCTTCAAGGACACTAGTCACATTGGATTAAGGGCCTACCCTACTCCGATATGACCTTATCTGAACTAATTACGTCTGCAAAGACCCTATTTCTGAATAAGGTCACATTCTGAGGTTAGAACTTCAATATATGTTTAGAAGGGACACAATTCAACCCTAAAGACGGGGACAAAAAATGTATTATGTGCTGATCATCGGACAGGCATTGTGCTGGGTGGGGAATGGTCAGCAGATTAGGCAAAGCTCTGGGTCTCATAGACGCTACAGTCTACTGGGCAAGGTAGATTTTAATACAGTTATTATAAGGGATCTGTTTATAGAGTATAGCCCTTCTTAGGCGAAGCACAGAATACTCTAGGAACTAAAATAAGGCATTCTTTCTAGGTCCAGGGTTTAGAGAAAGCTTCTCTGAAGAAATAACATTTAAGATGCCCCCAGAAGACCAAATGACATGATATTAGACACACAAAGAGGGGGAAAAGCACATTCCATGCAGAGGGAAAAGCATATAAAAAGACTGGAAGCTGGAGAGAGTATCATATTGCAGGAATTCAGCATGAGAGTGTGAAGGAAGAGTGTCAGGGGATGCAGACCAGCTGAGAAGGATCTGATTGTGTAGAACTCTGTAGATTCTGGCTTTGATTTTAGACCATGTTTTAAGGGCAATATGAAGTCACTGAAAGGTTTTATTCAGAGGTTGACATGATCAGAGATGTATTTAGAAAGATCCCCTGCCCTGTGGAGAATAGATTAAGTGGAGACAAAATAGATTGCAAAGGAGATAATTAGTATATTCAACTGTTTAAAATAAGATATGATAGTAACCTGGGTTAGAGTGATGTTGATGGAATACAGAAATGAGGCTGAGGTTGAGAAATATGTTGGACACTCCCTCTCTAAGAATCAGATTTAGTACAAGCGTGAGGAAAAAGGGATATCAAAGAAAACTTTCACATTTCCAGGATGAGCTACTAGGTAAGTGGAAGTGTCTTTTGCTGACTTAAGGACCACAGGTGGACATTCATTCAGATCTGGGGTGTGAGATGCACCAGGAGTCACATTTGTGAGTTTTACGGGTCTGGAAGACATACTCGGATGATTGTATTAAGTCAGTAGTTGGATATAAAGCTCTATAAATGTCTGATCTGGACACATACATTTTTGAGTCATCAGCATACTGATGGTAATTTAGCTGAGAGAATGAATGAAATCATCTAGGCAAGGAGGATAAAATTTGAAGAGCTAAAACTGGGCCCTGAGGAACTCATCATCAAAGAGTCAGGCAAAGAGGAGGTTCTGGGAAAGGAGACTGAAGGAAGCTGGCATTCTTGCTGATAGATACAACTCCAGAACAGGTTAGGGGTGAATGGCAGACGCTGGATGCAGAGGGAACAGCAAAAACACAGGGTAAATAAGTTTCATTTGTACCATTTGTTTTTACAAAACAGAAAGAGAGTTACAGATGTAGAAAACAAACCTATGGTTACCAGGGGGGAAAGGTGGGGGAGGGATAAATTGGGAGATTGGGATTGACATGTACACATTACTATATATAAAATAATCAACAAGGACCTACTGTATCGCACAGGGAACTCTGTTCAATATTCTCTGATAACCTAAATGGGCAAAGAATTTGAAAAAATAATAGATACATGTATATGTATACTGATTCACTGCTGTACGCCTGAAACTAACACGACATTGTAAATTGACTATACTCCAATAAAAATTTAAAAAAAAAAACCAAAACCCACAGGGCAAAGCTGCAAGAAAGTTAAGTTCAGAACATATTGGCAACTTGGTTAGTTTGGTGGAAGAATAGGATGCATACGTTGATTTAGTGAGAGGGAAGCCTGGATTGTTAGGATGGGATCAAGTCAAGGAAAGCCTTAGCTTGAACATTTGGCTTTTTTATCTAACTGGTGTCTTTTCAAGAAAATCTCTTTAGAACAGAGTGTTGAACTGCCCTGCAATCAATCCATGAGTGGGGGAGAGGGGGTGGCAAGGCACAGGGAATTAATTCAGATTTTATTTCATTAATGTACTTTATTTCAATAGAACAGAACTTGGTCCTACTGCAGATACTCTTTTTAGGGATGCATACCCCAAACCTCCTTCCTATTGTAAGTGGGTGGTTTCTATTTACTCACAATGAAATGAGAGTATAAATGCATAGTGTAAATACAAATGCATATTGTAAAAAAAAAAAAAATCCAACATTTTCTTGAAAGGCAGTCTTGAATAAAACCCAGTGAAAAATCTTAAAAAAATAAAAAACAAAAACCAAGAGTTGCAATCAACTGGCAGTTTAATTTCTAGCAGCAGAAATTAAACACATTTTCTAATTCCCTAAGGTATGGTTTTCCTATTCCATTGAACCAGCGTAGGCCACCTTGGAAATCAGTCAAGAGCTGGAATTGACTCAGTACCCAGCACAGTGACCGGAGACATTAGCTATAGTAGCAACCTAATTGTAATGTAATTCCAGTAATATATGCAGTTAGCACTGAGCACAATTTAGGGTTCCCTGCCTAGAGTTTCAGGAAAGCCATGCTGTTATTGTAATGAACCCACTGCTTTTGCTGCTCCAGTTTTAGTCCTTAGTTTCATTATTCAGGATGAGTTCTTTGATTGTTTCTAAAACTCCTCCAACAGAAAGAAATGATAATGACTCTGTATACAACTATCATACGACTCAGGAAGACTTCATAAATGTTAGTTCTTGCCAGCCATTTCATACCTCATTACTATGCTTGTTGCATGGATTATGTAATTTAATCTGCTCATCAACTCCATGAGTAGGACTATTGTTAACTTTCAAGTTTAAATAATTTGAGTAAAGTCACACCACTCGTACACATTAGTGAGAGGAGGTAGCAGGATTCAGACCTAAATCAATCTGATCCCAGAGCCTACTGTTATTATTAATATATTGTATTATGACATTCACTAGAAGTTACAAGTTAATTTGCCTTGTTAATTAGAGTGTAAGTTTCTTTAGGAGTTCTATATTTGTCAGGGGCTTTGCAGACTCACCAAATAATCAATGTTTATGTAGGGAAGGGCAAAAAGAAAAAAAAAAAGACAGAAAGAAAAAAGAATAAAAAAGAGAAAAGAAGAGAAAGAAAGAAAGAACCATTGCAACAAAAATGGAAATGGCTGAGTGTATGGTGATAAATCTTTATCAAAAGATTATTTTTTTAAGGGTAAAAAAATAAACAAATGGGCTTCCCTGGTGGCGCAGTGGTAGAGAGTCCACCTGTCGATGCAGGGGACACGGGTTCGTGCCCCGGTCCGGGAAGATCCCACATGCCGCGGAGCAGCTGGGCCCGTGAGCCATGGCTGCTGAGCCTGCGCGTTCGGAGCCTGTGCTCCACAACGGGTGAGGCCACAGCAGTGAGAGGACCGTGTACCGCAAAAAAAATAAATAAATAAATAAATAAATAAACAAATCAAAATAGATTCTGAGGTAGAGACATTTTCATTCACTTGACCATGAGTCTGTATGGTTACTAGAAAAATAACTGTAATATTTATTTTAAATTCCTGAGGTCTTAAAATAGCGATTTAGACTAATCCTGGCATAGTCATCTAATGTGAGAGGCTATGTAGTCTGAAATACA
Organism: Pseudorca crassidens; assembly: GCF_039906515.1. NCBI lineage: Eukaryota > Metazoa > Chordata > Mammalia > Artiodactyla > Delphinidae > Pseudorca > Pseudorca crassidens. The sequence goes on along the minus strand of NC_090315.1, from coordinate 37,530,693 downwards.
TAGCACAGATTGGAATCTTGGTTCTAGTATTTCTTAGCTGTGTGATCTTCCATAAATTGCTTAAACTGATCCTTACGTTCAACTTCTACAAAACAGGTATAACATCATATACTTTATTAAGTTTTGGTGAGGATTCTACCTTACATCGTTTTTGTGAGAATTCTCAAAGAAGATAGATGACTTGCGCTTTTCACTCTAGGTTAGATCCAGATAACCCCCTGTCCCTCTTTGTTCATCTAGGGTCACGTGGAATAGCCTTCCTCAGCATGGCAAAGATTGGAGATCACCACTTCCTCACCACTATGCATTTGGAAATCAAACCCCATGACAACAGAGAGTGATAGGCGTTCCGGTTACATATTTTATATGTAGAAAACGACCCACATTCACACTGAAGACTCAGAATATAAAACAAAAGTGATGGTGAATCTTTATCAGGCATTATTTTGCAAAGTCTTATTTCATCATCTCATAGAATCTAACTCATAGGGTGACTGTGAGGATTTGATTATTTTTCTCATTTTACAAAAGTGAAGATCAAGTATTAGAGAGGTTAATAAACGTACTCACTGGCAAAGCTAGCAAGAGAAAAAGCAGGGATTGAATCCAAGCCTTTTTATTCTAACTCCATACTCTGACCAAGGATGGAATGTCCTCTCAGAGCCAAATGTGGCCTGGTGACAAGAAATTTGGTGACAGGGACACATTTGAAATTCTACTTCATGTTTTCCCCAGATGTTTGTCTACATCTCTGGCCATGTTTTTAGGGCATTAACTAGTAAGTTTATTAGTAACCTATGCTACGTAACAAATTATCCCAAAACAGAGAAGCCGAAAACCAAATAATCATCTATCATCTCATAGTTTCTGTGGGCTGGGAATTTGGAAGTGGCTTAAAGAGTGCTTCCAGGGACCTCCCTGGTGGTGCAGTGGTGGAGAATCCGCCTGCCAATGCAGGGGACACGGGTTTGATCCCTGGTTCAGGAGGATCCCACATTGCTCCTAGTTGCCACGGAGCAACTAGGCCCATGTGCCACAACTACTGAAGCCCACACGTCCGGAGCCCGTGCTCTACAACAAGAGAAGCCACCACAATGAGAAGCCTGTGCACTGCAACAAAGGGTGGCCCCCTGCTCGCTACAGCTGGAGAAGGCCCGTGTGCAGCAACGAAGACTGAACGCAGCCAAAAATAAATTAAATAAAATAAATAAATTTATAAAAAAAAGAGAGTACTTCCGGCTTAGAGTCACACATGAGGTTGCAGTCAGGATGCTGGCTGGAGTTTCAGTGCTCTGAATGCTTGACTGGGCTTCCAAGATAGCTCACTAGCATGGATGACAAATTGGTGCTGGTTGTGGGCAGGTAGTCTCAGTTTCTCCCCACATGGGTTGCTCCACAGGTTCTTGACTGTCCATATGATACAGCAACTGTCTTTCTTCAGAGTGAGCATCTTTCTACCCACCATCCCCCATACACACACTCCACGATGACTCAGATAAGAAAACCAAGGCAAGGTAAAGTAACTGTGTTCTCTAATACCTATCTTATAGAATGTCTGGGTCAATTAAGAGAGATTAAAAACAGGAGTACGCCAAAATGGTAACAGCTCCTCAGCATGCTACACTTAACGTACATGTGCTTGTATTTATAAGATCTCAGCTGACCCTCCTAAGACTCCTGTGAACACGTATCCTTATGCCCATTTTAGAGATAGGACTAATATAGTTGAAAGGAAGAGAAGCACCTTAGATCTGGCACCAGCTCTATTAGCGACTGAGCAAATTTTGACAGAAGTTCTCAGTCTACAAGGCCAATGTTTCTCTTCACAATCTGGTAGATTTTAAGTCTATTATTTGAAGAGATCATTCTTCATATAAAAGCCTATGTGGTAGTACAAACCTAAAATCTGAGACTCCTCTGGAGCCCTGCCCCCAGTCGCTCAGCTCCTTCTCTAGAATGGACCCCAAGCCTCCATCAAATTCCTAAAGGGTCCTGGGTCCAGCTGGAAACCACCTCACTCCATCATACTCAAGAAACTGCTCTGGCAAGAGCCCTGTCATCTTACAGCACAGTCTACAGGAACCAGGCAGCTCAGAATGAAACACACCATCACTTCCATCCATCACAAGTGAAAGGCAGGAAGATGACCGGATGGGTGTCCTGAGCACTTCAGTCTCCACCAACTCAATAATATTTGAGATTATTACTAATGGAAGAAGGGGACAGTAAATGTCCTATTGTGTATAATATCAACAGCATGAGTCTTGATAGATAAGTGTAACTTTTATGAAGTTTATAGATGAGCCATCAGGAAGAGCCTTCACTGTATTTGCAGAAAGGTTTTCAAAGCCACCCCGAATAGCTGGGCATTAAGATAAGTAAAGCAAACACCTGTGCTCAAGGGAACAGCTGCAGTTGATCTGTAATGTTCTAGTCAGAGGAGACCTTTAGTTCAAAGATGAAGAATGAGGTTCTATAGCATTTACGGTTTCCCCTTGCCAGGTACTTTCTATCTGTTATTGCAGGCAAGGCCTTCATTGATCTTTTCTCCCAGCTGTTATTTATTCTCTCCCTTTTAGCTTCAGTGAAGGAGGAAGATGAAGGGCCCAGGTACTTTGTCATATTCCAACATACCTGAACAGTGTAGCACTTTCTAAATAAGAAAACCAATAGTTATTTTCTTCAGTGCTGCCCACTACATTTTGCTACCCCTGGGAATGTCAGGGCTGCCCCTTGAACAGAGAGACTGAGCAAGCTTGGAATTGGGAATGTATCTGAGGCTTTTTGTTTTTCCTTTCACTTCCTATGGTGTCTGCACTCCCCAGCAACACTGAGCTGCTTACAGCTCCCCAAAATAGAGCATGGCCCTTCACTTCCGTGATGATTCTTTCACTTTTTGTGTATGTTTCTTTCTCTTCTTTCTCCGATCAGTTTTTTCAATAGTGGGGGGGGGGTCCACTTTGTAACAGACCAATTAGAGCAGAAGTGCCTTTGGCATTTGAAAGGACCATATTCTGTTTCCAGATATATCACCTTCCTGATGCGTAACCTGGGAACAGATTCATAACCTCTCTATGCCTCAGTGTCCCCTCCCCCCCTTAAAATAGCAATAATAGTGTTCACTCCCTAAGATTTCTGTGAGACATAGAGAATGCATCGAATGAGTGTAGTACATAGTAAGCACTCAGTAAGCCAGTCCAGTGTAACAATTATTGAATGTTATTTAAGTGTAATTAATAATAATAACAGTAGCAATTCAAAGCTTATACGTTTTTGCCCAGGGCACCTTCCCTGATTCCACAGTTACCTTCGTCATAGAATTATGATGGCCAATTTTCACATCTCTCTTTTCCTTTAGATTTTAAACAGCTAGAGGCAAGGCTTATGCTTATGCTAAGAACTCTGAGTTTCTTAGCACCTAACAAAGTGCCTGCAACAGGGTGAATAAATGTTTGACTGTTTTCCTTGCTTCCCTTCTTTGCTTTCTTTAAATGCATCAGTCATTTCAATAAGCATGTTCTAACTTGCCTGTGCTCCAAGCATAGAAGTGCTAGATATGCAGGTATGGATTAGACATGGACTCGAGAATTTATTGTTCAGGTGTAGAAATAGATTTAGAAATGGATAGCTTCAAAACAGTGTAGTGATTCTATGATACAGTGATGCCCAGGGAACTTTGGGAGTATAAAGAGAATTCCACTGCCACTGAGAGTGAAGAGGTAGAAAGTAGGATGAAGGCCACCCAGTGGAGGCGACACCCAAAGGGATCTTGGAAGCAGAGCAGGCACTTAGGCAAGAAAAGAGAATCGGGAGAGGGCTGAGTATTACAGGCAGAGAGAATGACCTCTGCTGAGGGAACGGAAGCACAAAATGGCATAGTGAACTTAGGCTATACGACACAGTTCAATATCCCCCATCATAAATATCAAGGAGTGACAGAAGGTGAGCCTTAAGAGGTGGGCAGAGGCCAGATCACGGAGGAACTAGAGTATCATGATGGTAAACTGCCAAAAGCCCGGGAAGTACAATGAGATACAATTTTAAAACAACTGAGCCCACAGTCTTGACCAGCTATTTAATCTAAGAGGATGACCTATCTATTAACATCCTCCCCCTAAGGTGGCATAGATAGTACTCAGCCAGGAGAGCAATGAAAGTGTTGGTATTCAAAGTGCAGTTCCCATCAAAAAACACCTTACAGGTTGGAGCCACAAAGCAGAGGAAATAAAGTGCAGGGATAGCAAATTGCCTCAGTAGGCAGAGAAAGTGGAGCATGAAGTTGGAGTTGTTCCTAACCTGTCTAGGTTAGCAACATGACTAGGAAGAAAAGTACACGACTAGGAAGAAAACTTACCTACGGTGAGGTTACAGGAGAATGTCAGCACACAGTAATGAAAATGAATCTAGCATAGTCAAATCTAGCACCCCCATGAACCCATAATTAAGAAAGTGTGAACTCCACAGTCTTCTTTGTTTAATGTGTGGTATTCATTTATAAACAGAGACGTAAATTGAATCCTCGGATCTAACTGTTAGGATGGATACACTAGAGTAAGATTTTCTTCCACACTGCCTCTCCCTTAAATATCTATGATGAGCCTATTAACGAGGATTAAATGGACACTTAGAAATTCACTGTTTCTCTGGCTGAAACTGCATACTTAGTTTTAAAATTCTGTTCTGTACCATTAATAAATATTTATTCATCTTCAAGAACTTTTCTAAGTGGTACTCTGATGTCAAAAGATCTTGGGAAGAATACAGGCAAAGTTAGAGTCATGTAGTATACCTGATTTGCTAGCTGTTTTTCTCATTTCGAAATTCAACCAACATAGGATAACTGACTGTGAGATAACAGACACTGTGTTATACACATTTTTACTTTATCTCAATTTATTATCACAGTAAAGTTATGACTTAGATCTTATTATCCCCAAGAACTCTGACGTGCAGAAAAGTAACTGACCCGTGTCAAAAAGCTAGTAAGAGGTGGAGACGTAATTTGAATTTCGGTTTGTCTGATTCCAAAAGCTGTGCTTTCCCAGTATGTAGCATTTGATGTTACTGTGGCAGATCCAGGAGGCAAAATGGGGGCAAGATAAGACTTGGAAGAAGTCCTCCCTCTGAGATTTGCTATGCCAAGAACACATCTCCTATTAGAGTAACTCTGAGAGAGCATTCAGCTACTATGCAAGTCTTAATATAAACCAGACTTCACGGTTGAGAACCACTGGTCCACCTAAGCCGTCACCACCTCTCACCTGGACCACCGCAACTGCATTCGAATAAATTCCCTGCATTCACTCTCACTTGCCCGCCTCAATGCATTTTCTCCACAGAAGCCGCAGTGAATACCTTAAAATAGAAAACGGATCATGCCAAGCATTCCTCATCGTCTTTGTTTTCAAACAGTCTTTAATTTATAGTTCTCAGTATAAAACCAAAGTTCTTGGTTGGCAGGACCATGATGCCCTGCGATAACCTGTCAGCTACCTTCCTCTTCACACTTGTGTGGCAACCCCAGTGGCTTTCTTTCTCTTTCTCTGTTTCCTCCAGCCAGAAGGTCCTTGCACGTGCAGTTCCCTCTGTCTGGAAGGTTACGTTCTACTCAATATTCAGATCTAAGTTAACTTGTCTCACTCTCCAGCAATTTCTTTCTCACCACTCAGTCTAGGTCACTTCCTTCGCTATTTACGTTCATTGACTCTGGTCCCATTTCCTCCCTGCACTCATTTCAGTCTGTACTATATTCTTTATGGCATATATGTGATGGATATGGCTCTGCAATCAGACTGCAAGTCCATATAGCAGGGATTTATCTTTTTCACCATTACATCTCAGACCTACCCAAGAATCTGGCAGATACTTTGAATAAACGAATGAGTTTTAAAAATCAGAAATCTATGCCTACAAAAAGAGTTGTAACAGAAGACCAAGTTCTTTAGAACCAGAGCCTAGTTGAATCATCTTTGGTACCAACTAGCTATGTACACTTGGACACCAGTATTTATGTATTTAATTCTGCAAATATTACTTGAGTTACAACTTTTCCTAGGTGCTGGGCCAACCAGTAAAGATATAACAATGAGCAAGAGACATGCAGTCCCTGACTCATCGTGTTTACACAGTGAGGGTTTCAGGTTTTTTTCTTCTTTAAACTGAAATTTTTATTGAGAACACTGTAGATACACATACAGTTGTAAGAAATAATACAAAGAGATTCTGTGTACACTTTACCCAGTTTCTCCCAACAGTAACAGTTTGCAAAACTGTAATGTGATATCACATCCAGACTATTGGCATCGATACCAGGTTGCAGTGTTTAAACTAATAATTCCAAGTGCAGAAAGGAAGAGTTCAGAAATTGAAAGAGTTCCTAATGGTGTGAGCAGAAAGAATAAAGTGGAGAGAGACAAACTAATGATTCTGGAGACTTAGACCACATGGAGTGTCTTGTAAACCACATAAAGGATTTGGGACTGTATCTAATATGCAATGGAGAGTCATTGTGGGTTTTAAACAAAGATGAGAATTAAATGCAGAGGGAGGAACATGGTGGGACTTCAAGAGCAGCACAGTATAACTTCCTGCTTCTAATGTCATAGAATAAAAATCTCTTTATGTGTAGAGGAAGACCTGCCCAACATAAGATACGAAGCCCTGGGCTTCCCTGGCGGCACAGTGGTTGAGAGTCCGCCTGCTGATGCAGGGGACGCGGGTTCGTGCCCCGGTCCGGGAAGATCCCACATGCCGCGGAGCGGCTGGGCCCGTGAGCCATGGCCGCTGAGCCTGCGCGTCCGGAGCCCGTGCTCCGCAACGGGAGAGGCCACAACAGTGAGAGGCCCTCGCACTGCAAAAAAAAAAAAAAAAAAAAAAAAAAAAGATACGAAGCCCTGATAAACAAGCTTCAACCTCCTCTTACTTAAACCCTTCAGGACCATATTGAGTACATTTTCAGTCATTTTCTATCACTCACTAACTTTTGGGCTGAATCCCTTATCCATACAAAGGATACCCTGTTGCCTCCTGTAGCGCAGAATATAGGAATGCCATTTTAGGACATTCTCTTGAAAAAGATGGCACGGAGTTTGGGTGAAATGCTTACCCCTATCTTCCCTCACCTCTTGTTTTTGGTAATAAAATCTGAGAAATAGTAATCTAGAAATTAAGCTCTTTGGAAGAAGGAAATATTACTATTACAATATTTTATTTAAAATAACCATTGGGAATATCAAACAGAAATAAAAATGAATGAAGTACTGATACATGCTGCAAGGTGGATGAACATGAAAAACACGCTATGTGAAAGAAACCAGACATGAAAGAACATATACTGTACATTTAATTTGTATAAAATTTAGTTCAGGAAAGGCAAATCTATAAAGTCAGAAAGTAAATTAGTAGTTGCTTAGAGACTAGTGATGATAATGAAGACATCATAAACTGACATGATTAAAATCTAAAACTGGATTATGGTGAATGTTGAATGACTCAGTAAATATGCTAAAAATCCTTGATATATACTTATAATTAGTGAATTTTGTGGTAAGTAAAGTATATCTCAATAAATTTGTTAAAAATTGAAAATTTATCCAATATAAAAATAATATAGAATAGAAAGTCGAGAGGTACCTTTTGGATGAGATATAAAGAATCATTTGTTTTGCATTCCTTACCTAAGAAAGAGCAAGGCTGTTTCTGTTCCCCTTAAGATATATAACCAACTCTGTTTTTCCTCCTACGGGAAATAATTTGTTTATTCCCATTATTCTATAGGGCATGGCTACCTTGTTTGAATGGCTTTTCTTGGGCAATTTCTGGAACATAGATTTCCCACTGTTTGTCCATTGACTTTTTAATTCTTAAGTCCTTGACAGTGGGAAGTCAATATGTGTTAAAGGTTTAAAAATACCAGATGAGACAAACAGAAATTCTTTGCTTGCTGAGTGTGAGTGAAGTCTGACAGAGGTGGGTGTGTGGTTAACATTGTTGCCAAGGGGATAGAGCTGAACGATTTTCATTGAACTTTTTCTCAGAAGCGGCTAAGGCAGATGCTGCATGTCTCTGAGAAGTGCTTCCATGTCTCGGGCACAGGTGAGAAAGTGGGCACGAGGCATCATGATAATACTCTCATGTCCCCTAAAGAACCATTATAGCAACTCTAATCCACAGATAACAAGCCTTTACAAGTATACTAAGGATTAAAATTAAGAAGAACAGCAGCATCTTGTAAACCAGTGGTTCTCAAAGTGGGACCCCCCAGAGAAGCAGCGGCAGCACCACCTAGGAACACATTAAAAATGCATATCCTTTGGCCACACTTGAGACTTAACAGAATCAGAAACTCTGGAGATGGGAGTCAGAAATACGCATATTAAAAAGGCTCCTAGGTGATTCTGACCCATGGTTAAGTTTGAGAACTACTGCTATGAACATAAGAACACAAGTATGGGCATCAGCAGACTTGGGTATGATTCATGGTACTGAAGTAGCCTACTACAGAACCCATCATACAGGTCCCAAAAGAATATCATAAAGGTATAGAAATACTTTGCAAAGGCTGGAGTATGGAAAGTTGAATAAGCATCAACTTTAGCGACTCCTTGAGAAAAGTGGTGAGAGACAGAGAGATGTCTTTTCGTAAAGTGTTGCAAATAAAACCTCTTCAGGTCACTACTATGATTCAGCTACTTCCTGGAGCTCAAGAATCACTTCTCTCTAAGTGCAAGCCAATGTATGGAACCAACTTCACATGAAAAAAATATCATAGGACAACCAGGCTACGGGTGAGAAGAAGTCCAGAACTAGCTCTCTCAGGTTTTAGAGTTCCATTTTCACTGGTCACTAACGAGAGGTGATTCTGCCTTTAGATCTATGCTATACACTACTCAATTTCACAAAAAACTAAGTTAAACTAAAAGAACCATTTATTGACAGTGGAAATAATTATTTACTCTGTAGTCTTCTTTTAAACACTTTATAAATATATTTAATCACTGCAATATACACACATGATTTAAAATACTAAAAATAAAAGATAGAAGGAAGAACATATTATAGAATATGAAATTTTCTGCCCTTTTCCAATCAATCATCTAGATATATCTATTCCCCAGAAGGAATCAATTTTAAGTTTTTTTAAACAATTTCTTCTGGTTATTATTTGGAAGTTTCTTCTTAAACCCCCAAGTCGTATAGTTTCATCAGGTGAAGGCTAATTTCTTTTCTGGGGAGCATGGTAGAGCCATACATCCCAAGTCCTTTTAAATTTCCTGTCACACTATCTTCTTTGGTCTCTGTCATCACCCTCCAACTGCTTATAAGCGTATATATAAAACATGGTACCAATGAAAGAAACAGGTCTTTTTATTTTTTTTCTCCCAAATACAAACCCGTAAAATTGTAAATTGCCTCTATGTTCCATTATAGGATGGATTCCTTTTGAAAGCTGCAGATATTACAATATATTCATAGTTAGTATGTTTTATGAAATGTATGCAAAAATGTACAAATATGTATCCAGAAAATATGCATTCAACTTTAAGGCAAATATTAAAAAAGAACATATTCTTGGGGTTATATTAGCTTCCTAACATTTTGCTTCAATACGTTCTTATTTGTGATCTGAGCATTTGCATTCCTCTTTTGACTGACACTGTGAAACTGTTCCAGTTTTAACAAATATTTATTGAGCACTCACACATGCTACAGTCTTTTCTAGTCCTAAGAATATAGCCAAAAAGGAATCAGAAGAAATGGCCTACTTTCAGCACCTAGAGATGTCATGGTAAGTTAGGAAGCCCACAGACTTTCTGGAATATCCTGACTCCTGACATTTTATCCAATTCCAAACCTGCCGTCCATCACTGTGTTCCTACAGGCAAAGTAATTAATCTCTCTGGGTTTTTAATCCTCTGACCGAAAGGATCTTGGAACTATCTCCTTCTTTCAGGTAAACATCCCACAAATAGTAAATAAAATATATTTAAAGTAGGTCCTAGGTTGTTTTAGAATGAATGAGAAGTTTTTTAAAAAGTAAGAAAAACAGGGGTATATCAAAAAGCTAAATATACATATATGCATATATCTACACACACACGTGTGTGTGTGTGTGTGTGTGTGTGTGTGTATGGGGGGGGGAGAGGAAAACTAGAATGATCTTAATACCAATTGGTAACAACTGACCTTAAGAATACTAAAAGTTGCAACTGAAGAAAGCCTATAGTTACAAAGTTGCTTACAGACCATCTCCTACATTGGTATGACATGGTTAGTGCAAAGGGGTGTAACTACAAGTCTGGTTTTGGCACAGATGTTGGTGGTACTCAAGGCAGATTGCATTTGGCAAGAAGCACTTTCTTCCCTCTACTCTATTCAGAGTAAGAACCTTTAGAGGAGGTTGTATAATTTAGAAATCCAAGCCTGCATATTTGCCAACTCCTTGAGAAGAGCCGCTGGCTCTGTGCCAGTCATTACAGCGAATGAATCGCGCAGTTGTACCCACACTGCTGTGCCTGTTTCAACTGATGGGTATCTTGATGTGGAAGAAAACATGCACTGGGAAACCCTTGATCTCACGTGGTGCCCTGGATAAGGGCACCTGGGATGAGAGCAGTCCAGACAGCCTGTTTTCTAGGTTGCACCCCTCTTCCTTGCTGAACGAATGCCTTATTTTATAAAAGTCCAGAGAGTGGAAGTCATATTCCCAAGGCTCAACAGGAAGGCAGCAACCTGGGACTTGACGCTAGGCCACCACAGCTTTCTCAGCTCTTCTGTAAGATGCCACCAAAACACGACCAGAGAAAAATCTATTTGCCAATGATCAACTTCTACTATTGATGAGCCTTATTTCGCATATGCATTAAAGTATTTACAATTGCAATGTTCACTACCAGGGCCTATTTATTATTTCCACACTGATGTTTTTCACCAAAATACCTAGATGTGCCAAGATAGCAAATATGGGGAACTGACCCAGTGAAATGAAAAATGTGCACTATTGGTTTCTCAGAAATGGTGAAGCGCAAATCCTTCATTTACTCTCCGCTTTCTTTTCAGCTTTCACTTAATATCAGAGAAGCGTCCCATCAGAGCATGAGATCCATACCGATGATTGCATAGTTACACTGCCTGCTCTGCTGTGTCTTGATTATAATTGAGTCACTTACACAAATCTGAGTAAAGGCAGGAAATCGACCATTTGTGATGAATAATTCCTGCAAATGGGATGCAAGACTACATTTTATAAATGTAGATTAGGTAATAGTTCAAGAAGAACCCTACAAGTGGGTGTATTATATTATCTTACTCAGTAACACACTCATTACATACAGTTAGGGTGACTGCACATCCCAATTTGTCGGGAACGGTCTTAGTTCACATCTGTTGTCCTCCTCTTTAGTATTTGTCCCGGACAAAAATATCTCAGATAGAAATACAAATTATATGGTCATTTTGTACAAAGCACAAATAATGTATACAGCATTCAAAAGGCAGTACAGCCTTTTAGAATTTGCTTAGGTCTTAGAATCACGCAGTCCTGAGTTTAATTTTAGCTACCACTTACTGGTTGCATAATCTTGACAAAGTTTTAAACTTCTCTGGGGTTCTGCTTCTTCATAAATAAATGTAAAAAAGACAGCTCTGACTTCCACATTAAGATTGTTGTGAAGATTAACTGAATCCTGCATGCACAATGCCTGAACCTGGCATATACGGTTTTCAGTAAAAGGAAGGTATACACACATAGGTACATAAAGAAACGAGTAAACCCAATATCGTCTCTTTTGAGATGTGCCCTTGAAAAAAAATTCCACTTACACTGCAAATAAAGAGAGATACAGCCAGCCCCCACCCCGCACCAACCCATCAAATAAAATCTGTAATAACTAGTTTTATCAGTAGAAAAGAACATATATATATATAATTAAATACTGGATAATGGTCAGGGCATTTGGCCAATCAGCACAAAGTTCCCTCTAAAACTCTGCCTGTTAACTCTATTTCTTCATAATCCAAGCTGTGCTATTCATTTCTTTCCCCTTCTCTTCTTCTCTCTCCCCTTTCCATGCGCCTTGAAGGAGGCGAAGCATGACCGTTTCTCCACACTCCTGTATCAACCATGTTAGAAATGTTCCCCTGCCCTCTGGGATAGCTTGAGCCAACCCCCAGAGAGCAGGATGCATTCTCATGGCTTCAGTTTTCCTCCCAAATGATAAACAATACTCAGCTTCACTGAAGGGAGACCTGCAGAGACTTACTGGTCTTCAAAACCCAAGCTCATCAACCCTTAGATACTCCCTCTTCTTCAGGAACTTCTTTCTCCTTTTTTCCTGAGAAGTCAATAGCTTATCACTGTTTTTCATCTGAATTCAACCTTTGAATGACTGTCGGTGATACTAATAATTGTATTTAAACTTATTTCCAATCTGAAGATCCATGTATGTTGTTAATTATCAAATACCCATGCTGTTTTCTTTTAATTTAAACATGAAATGCCACTTGGAAGATACTTCAATGATACGTATTTTATAATCATCCATAAGTACTTCAGATAAATATGTATGTCTATTGTATTTTTTTATATGTATACTTCAAAGAGTCTTCTAAACAACTCCAGCTACTACTTACACAAAACAATCGCATTTAAACAAACATGTTAGTGACTATAATTTTGAGGGTTAATATAAGTGAAATAAAAATATTTAGATAAGACTTTTATATTCATTTTTAGATAAAATCAACCATCCTCCTGAAGATATGAAAAATACTTTTGAAAGAAAGTGAGACAGAATTATAACTATATCTATAGATAGATATTTATATATGCATATGTACATATATATACACAGAGAGAGTAGCCACAGAATCAACCATTAACCCTTTCCAGCCCACTAATCATCTTGTAATAGCTGGGCCAATTTCGCCCAACTTTTGCAACCTATACAGGAAGATACCAAGGTTCACACCACAAAACTTTGAGAAGGAAATTGAGAGAAAGGAGAACGGTCTTCCAGCCTGGGAGCAAAAGGTCTAGCACGACATATAAAGCTGCAGAGTGTTTAGTGGTTAGGTGAGGAAAACTGTGTGACACAACTGTTCAAACAAATTAATTGATACTGTCCTTGACACCTTATTTTCCCACAACTTCACAGCCAAACCATCATTAAATCTTGTCCCATCCCCTTGCAAAATATACGACAAGACCTTGATCAAACTTGCCATCATTCCATGTTTCCTAATATGCTTTCCTGCTTCTGTGGTTAACCACCTATAGACTACTGTCAATAGGACACAGAGTGATCTTTTCAAAACAGGACGCTAAAAATACTTTCATAGCTCCCTATCTCACTCAGAGCAGAGGTCAAGGCCCTTACTGCATGGTAAGCCTCCAAGTAAGGTTGCCAGATTAAGCAATTAAAAACACAGAAAGCTTGTACTGAGCTTCAGCAAAACTTACCTTCTTGCCGTTCCTTTACATCCATGGTACTCGATGAGCGCCCATTGCCTGAGATGGGGGAGGCTGTCAGCCACCAGACCGGGGCTGAGGGACGTGTTCAGGTGTCTCCTTATCAGAAACGTCTTTCTTGACTAGCCTTATTGTAGCCTTTATCACCACCTGACAGATGAAAATTAAAAATATCAAAATCTCTCCCTCCATTAAAATGTGTAGCTCCCATAAGTCAGAGAACTTGATTTCTCACTGCCACACCACTAATACTTATCGTTTGCTGCAAAGAAGGCGCCCACTAACTACTTGAAGATCAAGTGTTTTCAAGAGACTCAAATATAAACAATGGCAGTATTGACAATTTCAGTGCAACGTCCAGGGTTTTATCACTAGGAAATGGCAAAGCTACAATCAGAAGCCATTAAACCCAGACTCTTAACCACTATCCTATTTTTATTATGTTTTTAGTGGGAAATACAGGGTTTTTTCCCTCTCGTGTCTAGATCTTTGCTCTTTGTCTATTATTTATGAAAAAATAAACAATAAATCTCTGGGATAAACAACTCGTGAACGGAACTTTCTGTCCTTACTCCTTGTACATGATGCATTTACTTTGTAGTCCTCAATTTTCTGATAATTCCAATGGATCAGAAAACAAGGGAACAGTGATGATGGATATTGTGTTTAGGGTAACACTGACAACTCTCTAAAATCCAAACATAATGATTTTCACCATCTAACTCAGTAACCATTCTCATACATATCCCACCACCACCAGTCTGCCAGAAAGTTTTCTTACAGAAGAAGAGGGAGGAAAGAATTAGTATAATTCCATAATCACAATTCCAGAAGGTACGTTGTTAAACCTCTAAAGTAAATATTACTTCAAAATATTCTAATACAAAAGTAAAGCTAAATTTTTCATTTACCAAATGAGGAAACTTAACTCACTTTAATATCTCTGTGCTTTATCTGTAAAATAGAATATTTTAATCAGTTAACTAGTTCTCTATACATTCACCTTATAAACGAGTTTAACTGATCTTAAGGAAACTTTTTCTACCTGAACATCTCCCTGAGAAAAAGAGTACTGAATTGCCCTTAAAAATTTAAATGTGGCTAACGCATTATATTACTTTCTATTAATCATTTTTGAATAACAATGACATAAGAAAAAGAAAATAAAGCATATTTGTTTACAGGAAAATTTGCTGAGGACTAGAGGACTTAATCACTCAAGGACCCTGTAAGATAAAGATTCTAGTCTTCATGGCTATATTCATTGGAGAATACGGTTCAAACAAGATGCTATATGAAGAATGCTCCCCAAAAACTAAAAACAAATATATAAAAATTCAACTTGATTCCATCTTGTAGAAGGAAAATTTATTTTTTGTTACGAACGTGGATTGATTGATTGGTTTGCAAGAAGCTGCACCTGGATGGAATAAGCATAATGTGAGAAGCAAGTGAACGTAGCCAAGTGAGAATGGTCCCTCATAGACGCTGCTGGTGTCCTTCTAGGATTCCTTTGACTGCGTGACGGTCCCTATAACATAGGATTGTTTTAAGTAGTATAAGAGGTAATGTACATAAAGCTTTTTCCACAGTGCTTGACATAAATCTCACACAATAATACTGTAGTTATTTTTTATGTCCTATTATAACATTACGTTTCTGCAGTACAGGGTGTTCAGATACCTGCTCCAATTCTTCTGAGGGCTCAGGGTCTTATTATGTAAGTCCTCACTGGGACCTCATTCCCACTCATCCTCAGCTTCTGAGGATTTATGGTTTGTACAAAAGCCACATTTTATTACGGGCAGCAGTATGCCTGGGACCCCAGGGTTTCATAGCAGGGCAGCACCACCTCTAATTTACTAGCACAGATAACTATGGGATGCGTTTTGTGCTTTCAAAAGCTCTCATTTAGTAAATTCAGTCTTTGAGAAACTGATTAGTCTTGAACTCAAACAGTGGGAAATGCCACCATATTACCAGACTTTCAATTTCACTTGATAAAATTATGTAAGATTTTTAATCTAACATAATAGGCTTCAGACAAAGCAGGAAATCCAGGACATCAGAAATCACATAGTAATGAGGGACTCGCTACCGAACGGTAAGGGAAAAATTTGCTATGATTCTGATAGTAAAGGTGAACAGAAAAATATATGAGAATCCTAGCCAGGCCAGCTAGTTCTGACAGAACAATTTTTAGTATCTTTACTTAGAACCAAAGGATTATGTAAAATGTCTTCAAGATGAATAGTCTGTTGGACAGTACATTAGAATAGTATCAACTTTGTTCACAATTTCAATATTAAGACTGACTGTAATAGGGCTTCCCTGGTAGCGCAGTAGTTAAGAATCTGCCTGCCCATTCAGGGGACATAGGTTCGAGCCCTGGTCTGGGAAGATCCCACATGCCGTGGAGCAACTAAGCCCTTGCACCACAACTACTGATCCTGTGCTCTAGAACCTGTGAGCCACAACTACTGAGCCCACGTGCCACAACTACTGAAGTCCGCACACCTAGAGCCCGTGCTTCACAACAAGGGAAGCCACCGCAATGAGAAACCCGCGCACCGCAACGAAGAGTAGTCCCCGCTCACCGCAACTAGAGAAAGCCCGCGTGCAGCAACAAAGACCTAACGCAGCCAATAAATAAATAAATTTATTAAAAAAAAGAGTGATTGTAATATAAAAAATGATTTTGCAAAAATTGTGTTGGGGTATTTGAGGTCAGGGGACCACATCATCCATCTTTATATCTGTGGGGCTTCGCCTAATTGTGCCAGACCTTTTCCAACTCCCACTGCAAGTCCATTTGCTGCTTCACCCCCTTCAATCCTCTGCCCTGGGTAGTTGATCTTCATAAATCACAACAACAGTTCTCCTTGCTCTTTGTTTCCTATTAAATTTGGCCAGTGAGGACCCCCATCAGGGATCAAAGGACTTCAGTGGGACAGTGAGGTCAGATATTTATTCCCCAGTATTTTCCCTATGAGATCACCTTGAGTTGGTTGTGTCCCAGGTCACCTGGGATTACTACTTCCAAAGGGGCATCCTATACACCAGTATTTTTCAAACATTAACATGCCTACAAATTACCTTGGGAGTTTATGAAAATGCAGCTCTAATTCTTAGGTTTAGGGTTGGACCTGAGAATTTTCCTTTCTATTTAGCTTCAAGGTGATACCAATATTGCAACTGTGTAAACCATATTTTGACTCGCAAGTTATGATATGACTGTCTCTTTCTGATTTCCGATTTTGCTACATCCCTTTTGGCCCAGGGGTAGAAATATCACAGTTTCTATAAATTTGAAGGTTTTGCACTATCCCTTGTGGTCTCCTACAACCACAGTCAGACATTTAAATATTCCTTTGGCTATAAACCCAAGCTTCCTCAATTACCTAGTAGAGAGCTAATGCTACACTTGTGCTTTAACACATAGTAGGAATTCAATAAATGTTCATGACATTAATCTCTGAATAATTCTATTAGATTGTGAAGGTAGAGGTATTTTTCATGTATTCCACCATATAATGTATGTGTCAAATAACCCATAATATATCATTTGAAGGCATGAAAGAATGAAGATTTTTAATTAAGGAATTTCTTTAGTTAAAAAATCAGTGGAGACTTCAAAACTAAGTAACACGTTTCATTTTCTAATGATTTCAACATAATGGCACAGAAAATTGATATCAAGGTAAAGGAGGCAGTTACAGAATTGAAACTGCATAATTTAGAGAGAATCTGACATTTTCCCTAGGCTTGTGAACCAAATGGTAGCAAGTCATACTAGTTGGCATCAGACCAGCAATTTGGGAAATAATATGACATTTTAGCAAGCAGTCTTTATAAAGCTTCTGTATAATATTCAAAAATAGCTGAACTGTAACATTTGCTATCTAAGGGAACTCACTTTCCTTCAGAGTATTATTTAATTAAAATTAGCATTTATGAAATTTGGAAATGCTAAACAACTTAATAGGCATATGTATGTATTAACATAGTTTAGGTGTCCAAATTATGTTCATCTACCAGCAAATGTCCACCTGTGGCTCATATATAGAAAGTCAAAACAGACAGACAGTTGAATGTATTCAGCAAGTACAGTGAAATTTTATTGCATACCTATTATCTGCCAGAGTCTGAGACAGATTCTATGTCTGAACTGAATTTCACATGGTTCCTCACGAGAAATGGGTCAGTTAACCCGAGTTTGAGCCTCACCTTTATCATATAAGAACTAAGTGACACTGGGAAACCACAATTAATTTGTTGAAAATATTTAAAAAGCTAGTGTATGTGAAAACACCTTTACCATGAAGTCTGCACTGAAAATGAGAGTTTGTATAAATATGTAATATACATGAGATGTTTTATAACTATGGCAAGGAAGATTATAATTAAAGTAGCAGTGTAAAGATATTTTTACACTGACATATAAATCTTGATTTTTATTGACTCCTGCTTCTTGCTTTCTTTCATAGAAGAGACAACGAGAAATATTTAAGGAATGTATGGCTTTTTAATGCCATCTTTTGAAACTGTTTCAATTTTTTAATAGACTTTATTTTTCAGAGTACTTTTAGTTTCACAGCAAAACTGAGCTGAAAACAGAGAGTTTCTATATATCCCCTCCCCACACATATGGCTTCTCCCACTATCAGCATCCCGTACCCAAATGGTACATTTGTTACGATCGATGAACCTATACTGATATGTCATTATCACTCGAGGTCTATAGTTTACATTATGGCTCACTCTTGGTATTGCACATTCTATGGGTTTTGACAAATGTATAATGACATGTATCCATATTTACAGTATCATACAGAATAGTTTCACTGACCTAAAAACTCACTGTGCTCTGCCTATTCATCCCTTCCTCTCCCCTAACCCATGACAATCGTTAATCTTTTTACTGACTCAATCGTTTTGCCTTTTCCGGAATGTCATACGGTTGGAGTCATACACTATAATGCATTTTCAGATTGGCTTCTCTCGCTTAGTAATATGCATTTAAGTCTCCATCATGTCTTTTCTTGGCTTGATAGCTTCTTTCTTTCTAGCTCTATATAACACTCCTTTGTCTGGATGTACCACAGTTTATTTATCCATTCATCTACTGAAAGACCTCTCGTTTGCATCCAACTTTTGGCAATTATGATAAAGTGGCTATAAAACCACTTTATTCCATGTGCGGGTTTTGTGTGGATGTAAGTTTTCAAATCCTTTGGGTAAATACCAAGGAGTGTGATTGCTGGATCACATGCTAAGAATTTGTTTAGTTTTGTAAGAAGCTGCCAACTTGTCTCCTAAAGTGACTGTACCATTTTGCATTCCTACCGGAGGCAAATGAGAGTTCCTGTTTCTCCACATCCTCATCAGCATTTGGTGTTGTCAGTAGTCTGGATTTTGGCCATTCTAATAGGTGTGTAGTGATATCTCATTGTTTCAGTGTGCAGTTCCCCAATGACATATGATGTGGAACATCTTTTCATTTGCTTATTTGTCAGCTGTAAATCTTCTTTGGTGAAGTGTCCATTCAGATCTTTTGCCCATTTTTTAATCGGGTTATTTGCTTTCTTACTGTTGAGCTTTAAGAGTTCTTTGGATAAAAATCTTTGATCAGATATGTCTTTTGCAAATAAATTCTCTTGATCTGTAGCCTGCCTTCTTATTCTCTTGAAAGTGTATTTTTCAGAGCAGAAGTTTTAAATGTTAATGAAGTCCAGCTTGTCAGCTTTTCTTTCATGAATCGTGCCTTTGGTCTTCACCACACCCAAGATCATCTAGGTTTTCTCCTATGTTTTCTTCCAGGAGTTTTATATTTTACATTTAGGTTTATGATCCATTTTGAGCTAATTTTTGCAAAGGAGGAAGAGTCTGTGTCTAGATTCATTTCTTTGCATGTAGTTGTCTAGTTGTTCCAGAACTACTTGCTGTATTTCAACCACTTTTAGAGTTATTAAACGATATCTGGATAAAAACCTAGGCAGTAACTTGGATCCATGCACAATTTCCTGGTGCACCATGGAGGTAACCCCACTCTACCCCCAAGGAAAATAAAATGATAGTTAGAAAACGAATTTTATTCATCTGATTGAAGAAAAATTGAATATAAAGGGGGAGCATCCCATATAAAAGGAGGGGAGTCCCAGAATGATCCTTCCGAGCCACAGGATCTGACTGTATCCATCCCACTCCGACTGCGGCTGCTGTACTTGTAGTCAAACATGTGTGAAATGGGGCTGTGCACTGCATCTTCACTAAGGCAGACTGCTGTGGGAAATGCCATGGAGACTCATTTCTTCACTCGTGGCCTAGTCAGCTTGTTCCTCTGGGGACTAGAATCTATACCTTGTGGGTTGAGAGCCAAAGATAGCCAGAATTCCCTTCAGGGGCTATGTAAGATTGGGCTTCGATATTAAGTACTCAAAATGGAGACTACTAAGGAGCAAGGAAAATTTAGTGAGGTGACTTAAGCAACAAAGTATGATTATGAGTTAAAATACTCAGTATTGTAAAGATGAGGAGTCTTAGACCAATTTCCTTGAAAGTAGAGCCTAAGGCAGGAATTCTTATGAAAATCATTTACTGAGGGATTATTCTATGGAGAAATCTATAAGAAAGTGAGAAAAGCAGTGTAGACCAGGAGAAGAAGCTAAAGGAAATATGTTGGATCATCTGGAGTCTAGTGTCAGCCTGATTCCACGGCAAGCTCTTAAGTCTAAATGGTTCCATAGTTTTGAATTACCTGGAGTTTTGTACAGTATCACTCAATTATTGGATGCAAGCTACTCCAGGGAAGGACATAGACTCTCAGACATTTCCTAGTGATTTCCCAAGAGGAATTCTTGAAAGAAGGTGCGGGGGGCTTCCCTGGTGGCGCAGTGGTTAAGGATTCACCTGCCAATGCAGGGGACACGGGTTCGAGCCCTGGTCCGGGAAGATCCCACATGCCACTGAGCAACTAAGCCCGTGCGCCACAACTACTGAGCCTGTGCTCTAGAGCCCGCGAGCCACGACTACCGAGCTGACATGCCACAACTACTGAAGCCTGCATGCCTAGAGCCCATGCTCTGCAACAAGAGAAACCACCACAGTGAGAAGCCTGCACACCACAATGAAGAGTGGCCCCCACTCGCCACAACTAGAGAGAGCCCACATGCAGCAACGAAGACCCAATGCAGACAAAAATAAATAAATAAATTTAGTTATTTATTTTTTTTAAAAAAGGTGCAGTTGGAGATGTCAACAATGAACAGTGACTACACAGAGCAGTTGGGGCAAGGGTACACTCGCCCATATTGATCCTAGACAGGCACAAAGAGTCTCTATGAGAGCATCCTTGCACTACTAGATCCCGTTGCTTCTCCATTAGTGTATTTCATCCAGGCATGGTTCTGGTTGTTCACAGTTTTGGGAGAAATATACAAAAGACTGATGGTGGAAATACTCTTCTGTTCCTGCTGTGCTCCCAAAGCTATAAACTGATACATCATCCCTTTTTCCTATGACCTTTCTACTTTCTCTTCCCCCTCCTTGGTTAGCACTTCTACTGGTCTAGATGGCTTTCAAGGTGGAATACCAGACGCTCATCCCTGAGGGGCCTGAGATCCAGGTTACTATGCCCTTATCAGGCTACAGTTGCTATGCTTGCCCATTTAAAGTAAATTTGGGTTAAGAACATCAAGAAATTCATTAGTGTATCACCTGAGTGCAAACATATCCCTCCCTGACAGCATTATATAATAGCATAATTACTTGAAGTATTGTAATTCCTTATTTTGTTGCCCTTCTGTACCACAGTGACCAGGTGGTGAATATGGCATTGAACTCAGTGGGACTCTGACTATGTGTTTTGGTAGGAACTGTCTCCCTCGGGGAACATGAATATCCAAGACCCACTGAGCCCACATTTGGGGAAGGAGCAGGAAGCCCTAATACCTCAAGTGATCAGTGGAAGTGATGGTAAGAATGGCCACACATACTCTCAAATCTTGTTTCCCACAGCAATTTTTCTACCTATCATATTATCTCTCTCAATACAAGGTATATACTGTATCCTGAAAGATGCAGTATAGTCAGTGAGTGACAGCACCTTTAAGAGGCAATTCCATTACTCACTTCTCCAGGGCAGCAAGTCCTATATGGCGTGGTTTGCAGTAGTAACAATGGATCTCAAAGTTGTGTGCCCAGGGATGTTCCTCTTCGGACTTAAATTGGGTTCCTTGGTCCGAAGCAAAGTTATACATTATCTCATGTCAGCAGGTCAGAAACTCTTAAGGCCTCAAATAGTGCTTAGGCATTGAGGGCAGGAGAGGGGCACACATATGAAAAATGTGTCAATACCTGTCAGGATGTCATTGCTCTTCCTAGGATAGAAGATGTCTAATGTCATCAACTTTCCCCCAAGTGCCTGGCTGTTCTCCTTGAAGGACGGCACAGTGTGGGTCTCTTCTGCTGACAGGTTGAATACTTTGAAGTAGCAGGAGATAAGTCAGATTTGATAAGAGGAAACCCATGCCGTGAGGCCTATCTCAGGCATTCGCTGGCCAAAGGTAGTTCTTTGCCACTGTGACTACTCCATTCATAAGCCCACTGCACAAGCACCAGGGCAGCCAAGGACAGTCTTGCTAACATCAACTATCTGAGTTCTCCTATTCTCTTTATTTATTATCTTTTTTGTGTGTGTAGTAGATCCTCTC
This sequence comes from Pseudorca crassidens, assembly GCF_039906515.1. Taxonomy (NCBI): domain Eukaryota; kingdom Metazoa; phylum Chordata; class Mammalia; order Artiodactyla; family Delphinidae; genus Pseudorca; species Pseudorca crassidens. Next base: position 37,508,514 of record NC_090315.1, on the reverse strand, counting down.
TGGTAGGCATTGACATGTGATATAAGATCCCTACACTTTGCATCATGTCCTTTAGGCCTATCCATATGCCTCATCCCATGACCTCCTAAATCCAATCTTCCAAACTTGCCCCACAGTAGTACTTAATACATTTGAGACATATAGTGACTAGGTTACTTTAAATGGACAAAGGAGACATATCAGAGAGTAGCTGAACCTTCCACTAGAAACAGGAGCAGCAAAAAGATAGTGAAATCAGCCTGGGAAATTCGGGACACTGGCATTTTTGTTTATTAATGACAAGAATTTATACAGATGGATGAACCTGCTGGGGGAATAGCACAGAACCAACATAGCTCTGATTACACTGCAATTGGCATTGCATTGGAAGATGGGGAGACCTGTTTCGGGGGCGGGGGTGAGCACGGCGGCAAATGACCCAGTTTTGACATAGGCTGGATGTCTGTGAAAATGAGAAGATGATGCATTTGAGAGCTATTCAGAAAGCTGAATCGAGATAAAGTTTGATGGACATTTATTTTTGAAAAGTTCAGGGAGTTTGGGCATTATCTGGTCTCTCAGGATAAGAGTATAATTCTTTATTCAGCATGTTAAAACACCTAACAGAAAAATATAGATGGTTCTCACACCTGGTATTTACAAGATCTTACTTTCTATAATTATTATACCATATGTGTGTGTGTGTATATACATATATATATATATTTCCTAATATTATTCTTGATAACTGGTACAGAATTGTTGCACTGGTTTTTGAAAAGTGTTTTTTAGCTTCAAATATACAACCACAGCTTCAGCTACTTTAATTTTTTCTCCACTTCTGAAAGTTAATAATGCTCCTGAAAAAGCAATTAAACTAAAAAACAAAGCTTCATTTTGAAGAATAAGCAGCTTGCAGCCTGGTTTAACGCTGAGACAGCACTAATAACACAGCACTTATGATCTAAGGGAGAAAACAAAAAGTCTTTATTATTTCCCCAAACACTGGAACAACCAGGGCCTAAAGACACACTATCACCATTTATTGCATTAGATAACATGCATTTTTGGAAATGAAATGCTTACTTCTGAGCATTATATCCTCCACTTTAATGACCTGGCTAAATAGTTAATTTGATCTCCAAACATAAAGAGCTCTAATGTCATTTTAAGACTCAGAAGCCAAGTAGAAAGGTGAGAGGGAAATAGAATTAAACAGAGCCAATGAGGCAGCCTCTACTTGGAGATACATGATGGGGCATAAATGCTCATTTGACTTAACCCAGAGAAAATAATCTTTGCATTTTAAGATAGGGCTATTTTAAGAAAACCTTCTTCCTAATCCCAGCTCTGCTTTCCACAAGGCTGAGGATAAAGCAGACAGGTTAGTTCAGTAAAATAAAAGTGAAACTCGGCTTTCAACTGAAGAATTTTTTTTTTTCAACTGAAGAATTTGTCTTGCTTCTCTATTAGCCTCAAGAAGTCAGACCCACTCTTGAAGTTGGTATACTCTTGGTGGTTTTCGCATAGAGAAAAGGCTTTCACAGCCCTTATGCCCCGCAAATAAGCATGTCTTTGTTTAATTTGACCCCTGAAATTGGAACCTGTTATCCTAGAGAGAAAGCTCCATACTTAAAGTAAAAGCCACAGTAAACAAAGGATTTATACTTAATAAAATGCCTCACATAACCCCCAAAGCCTTCAACAACAACGCTGATGGTAGCAGAGGTGTTTACTCAGCTCACCTCTTCTGATGGTGGTCAACAGATGCTTGGGCTGAGGGCTGCACTCCTTGATAGAAAACAGTGTTTCCTAATTAGCATACAAACCCTAACCCCATGTGGCACTACACTGATTTTGACAGAAAGGTATATAACACTTATTTTCTTTCCAGAAAAAGACTCAAGCTTGATGTTAAAGTCATACCTTAATCTGTTCTCACTCCCAATTTCTCCCCATTGGCTTCTTGGAAGCTTAGCTCTCTTTGAAGCCACTCTCATATTTCAGGCACTTTCTAAATACTATCCCTTCTCTCCCTACGTGAGTTTAGGTATATTTTCATCCAAACAATTTTGATTTTTTAAAAGAATAAGTTTTTTTTGTTTGTTTGCGGTACGCGGGCCTCTCACTGCTGTGGCCTCTCCCGTTGCGGAGCACGGGCTCCGGACGCGCAGGCTCAGCGGCCATGGCTCACGGGCCCAGCCGCTCCGCGGCATGTGGGATCTTCCCGGACCGGGGCACGAACCCGTGTCCCCTGTATCGGCAGGCGGACTCTCAACCACTGCGCCACCAGGGAAGCCCCTAAAAGGATACGTTTTTAACTTTTCTTGTAGTGCAACACTATTGTCAGCTTTTGCATATATGAAAAAGTACTTATTTCACCTACATTTTCAAAAGTAGCAACTTCTTACCAAGGAATTGGAAAGACCAGAAGAGCAAAAGTGAGAACGTGGGAATCCCTGGAGGAACAAAGAAAGGAGAGGGGAACGTTTCATGAAAATATTAAGAAGTTCCTGCAACTCCTGGACAGAAGTCCACAAGTTCCAGATTTCCACCTCCTTCTGTTTTCCAGTCAGCCTAATGTATTTGAGATGTTTAACCCCATCTGTAGGGAGGATAGTCTATAAAAGAATGAATATGAAGCTGAGAGAAACACCTGAGCTAGGAAACATTTTGGGAGAGCTATACAGTAAATAACAATGTCAAAAAAAAAAAAGTGCATGTGTTTAGATCCAAAAATTTCTTTCTGGAATCTCATGCATGTGCTTAGATCGCCATACATGCATGGATATTGCCAAATTATTCTATAATTTTATTATTATTAAATAAGAGAAAACCACACATATGTCTTAAAGTAGGGTCATGATTAAATTCTAGTACAGCACTCCCCAACATTTTTGGCACCAGAGACCGGTTTTGTGGAAGACAATTTTTTCACGGACAGCGTGGTGGTGGGGATGGTTCAGGCGGTAAGGGGAGCGACGGGGAGTGCAGATGAAGCTTCGCTCACTGGCCCGCCACTCACCTCCTGCTGTGCGGCCCGGTTCCTAACGGGCCTGGGGGTGGGGACCCTTATTCTAGTATATATTCATATTATGGAATTGTATACACAGTACAGTAGCTTTATATAAGATGAATAAAAAGACCTTTAAAATATATGTTGAATAGAAACAAATCATAGAGAAAAAAGCTAAATATAGCAATGCCATGGCAAAATCTTCCCTAATCCCCCCCCCAAAAATAATATATATACTAAACTTTTGCTTTAAATAGTTAGTTATATGTAAGGAGGGGAGTTAGGGATAATGGGGATGATAGAGAGAAAATGTTCACTTTTTATTCTATGTAATTCTAACTTTTGAATGTTTGAAGTATACATTTATCTTCATATTTCTTATAAAATTTACAACATTATTGGCATTTTTAAACTGATGAAATTTATTCATTGTCAGTATAGGATCAATTAATAAATTTTGAATGAAATACAATCACTAAGTACAGTATCTCTTACTATTTATTTTTCTACATTAAAGAATATTTCAATAAACTTAAATTTGTACATAGATTTGTAAAATATTCATATTGCTATTTCTTTTTCAATTAAACTTCTTTATTTTGAAATAATTTTAGATTCACATGTAAGTATAAGAAATCATAGAAATTCTGAGCTACTTTTGCCCAATTTTCCCTAATGGTAACATCTTACAAAAGAAGGATCTTCGGATTGCCCTTTTATACCTGCATATATTTCCGTCCTGTGCCCATGATCTCCTTTACCACTATCAGACGCTAACCTGGTCTCCATTTCTATAGTTTTGTCATTTCAAAATAGTATATAAATAAAATTATGCTGTGTGCGTCCTTCCGAAACTGGCCTTTTTTCCACTCAGCATTATTTGGAGATTCATTCCGGTTGCTGTATGCATCAATTGTTTGTCATTTTTATTGCTTTGGTTGTATTCCATGGCATGAATGTACCGCCATTTGTTTATAAACTGCTGAGGGGTAGCTGGCTTGTTTCCAGTTTAGGACTTCAAGAATAAAGCTGCTATACACATTCGTGTACATGTTTATGTTTGGACACAAATGACCAAGAGTGACATTCCTGGATTACATTGCAAATATATGTTTAGTTTTATAAAAAAGATGTCATTTTTTATTCAGAATAGCTATATAATTTCACAATCCCAACAGAAATATGAGTGATTCCATTTCCCCATATCCTTGTCAGTATTTAGTGTCGTCACTACTTTTTATTTCAGTCATTGCGATCACGTGTAGCAATATCTCACTCTGGTTTTAATTCGCATTTCTCTAATGGCAATGCTGTTCAACATCTTTTTATTCTTTGTTATGAGCATTCTTGTCATCTGTGTATCCTCTATGGTAAAATTTCTTTTGAGTTTTGCCCATTTTCTAGTTGGATTATTTGTTTATTAATAACATTGCGTTTTGAGACTTCTTTACATATGCTAGACGCTAGTCCTTTGTTGGATATGTGGTTTACAAATATTTTATTGCATTCTGTAACGTGTTTTTATCATCCTTTTAAACATGATCTTTTGCAGAACAAAAGTTTTTAATTTTGATAAATCCAAATTATCGTTTTTTCCTTTAATGGATTGTCCATTTGGAATCAAGTCTAGAACTCTTTGCCAGATCCTATATCCAAAATTTTCAAAAATTTTTTCTCAAAGTTTTATCATTTTATGATTTACATTAAGTTCATATCATTTCAATTAATTTTTGTATAAGATATGAGACTTAGGTCAAAGTTCTCACCTCTCCTCCCATGGATGTCCAAATCTATTTATTGAAAGGCTAGTTTTCCTTCATTGCATTGCTCTTGCACCTCTGTAAACAATAAGCTGGACATATTTGTGTGAGTCTATTTCTGGGTTCACTACTCTGTTCCACTGAACTATGCGTATAACTGTGTGCCAACAGCACACATTTGATTACTGTAGCTTTATAATAGGTCTTGAAATCAGGTAGACTGATTCTTCACACTATTTTCCTATTTCAAAATTATTTTTGATATTCTAGCTAATTTTCTCCAATATAAAGTTTAGAATAATCGTGTCAATATGTACCAAAAATATTCCTAACATTTTTATAGGAATTGTGTTAAACATATACATTGACTTGAAGGAACTGACATCTTTACTGTGTTGTCTTCTAATCCATGAACATGGCATTTCTCTTCATTTATTGAGATCTTTGTTTTTGTTTTTTCAGCTTGGAAACTCTCTAAGGACAGTAAACTGTGGCAGTGGTGGGGCTCACATTCTTAGTTCCTACTCTCAAAGATCAATGTTTTTTTTCGTTTTAGGAGGGAGGATAAATCTGATCCTTGTTATTCCATCTTGGACAGAAGGGAAAGTCTTCAAGTAATTTTAACTAGTCCAGGTATATTTATTTTCAAATTGTATGCAAATGAAAAGATCAAACAAACAAGCAAAACATTTTTTAAGCAGGTAGGATAAAGATTTCATGATGATAAATCCCAGATAGTCATGATTTCAAGCATTCTTTATTAGATTAGATTCCAATTGTCACATAAATGTCCTTCCATTTTTATCGTCTTTATAATGACTCTTACACTTAGGAAGGACACAGCCATTTTTTCTTTTTTCTCTTTGTTTTCTTTTCAACCTAGATGCCTGCATGTTGAATTCAGATAATAGACATTATAATTGTTGTGGTCATGGTTATTATCATTATCATGCAGAATTTACTGAGCACTTGCTTATGTCCTGGCAATATGTTACATATAAAATTATATGGGATTACAATATGAATCCTCACGTTGACCATTTCATGTTTGTAAATTATAATGCCCAATACATAAAAGAAGAAAGTGAAAGCAAAGAGGTGAAGTATCTTATATTGGAATAAAAATCCAGACAGCTTGATTCCAGAGCCTGTGCGTTCGCCGCTGTGAAAAAACTGTCTCAAAGTTTGCTTAAAGATATCGGGGAGATTTTGACTATCCTATCTGTCTGGCGTTCTGCTCATGCCTGACATATTATTCAGACCTCTAATTTTATTAACTACGTTACCAGAAAGACATTCTCACTATTTTCTCCTCAGGTGGTTATATTAGGCCATTTCATTACCAGTGAAAACCACTGACTATGCTTTTAAAGCAGTGTCTTTTACCAGTTATTACCCCAAAGACCCTACTTGGACTCTTCTTAATTAAATGATCACTATTTTAAACTTTTCAACCGAATTTGAACTAAATGCTTATGAAGAACTCTAAGGGCTAGGGTATTGTGTGTAGGTGTCCTCATTTCACACACTTTGCTTTCTCTAGTAGATAAGCCCAGATAACAACAGACCATGACTTGGACTCTTAGTCCTTTCCAGATCCGTGGTTACCCTGAGAAATTCATTCATGTTCCCAAAGCAAACCCAAAAATGCCATGTGTCAAGTTTCATGTGTATATGTATTTAGAACACAAGTAGAGTAGCAAATAAGACATAGATAATCTAAAACAGGTTGATCCAGAACTGTTAACACATGAATACATAGCCTCTGAAAGAGTCTTCCCACCACCATCGTAAATAAACTATATTTACTAAGACAGTTCCCGTGATTTGTGGGTCCCTGGTGCACAGTACTCCATGCACACAAGTAGGAGTTGATAGACTCAGTTCTTAAAGAGGAGGGGGGAACGAGGGAAGGAAGGTAGTTTGTGCAGCGTTAAAAGGGTTAGGACTTCTTTTTGCATCTGGGTTTGGACTACTCTTTCCATACAGCAGAACTCTGACCTGTGCCGGGTATGGGAGTGCTACCATTGCTATTTTTTCAAGCTGCCTCTGACAGGATTTCCACTTCAAAGTCCAAAGGAGCCTATTATTGCAAAAAAACCCAAAATATTTTGTGGTCTCCAAGAAACAGGAGATTGATTGAGGACATTTAAAAGGTAGCAGGTAAGAAAACAATCCACTGATGGCTTAACCTGCAACCCCAATTGTATATGATATGCATTAACGAGGAAAGGTAGAACAACTGAAAGGAAACTGCAGCAACACTCCTTTACAGAGACTAGTGACCTTTTTAACGTACTTGAAGAATGATTATTCTTATTGTTTTAGCAAAGCAAGTATAAACACTTTTTAATTGAGGCTTGCATTTAATTCCATCATTTCAGTGATTATTGCTTATTTGAAAACATGTGCATGAGCAGTACCAAATCACCTTATTTTTTTCTCATTTCCTTATTTAGCTTACAAATATGTTTGGCTCAACATGTTTGGAAAATAAATATGCCTACAAGAGTTTTAAAACTATGGTTTATTAAAATATAACACTTGTGAGGTATAGAGAGCAAATGTTAAATGTCAAGCTTCTTTTCGTTCAACAATTTTTCTATTGACAGATCGTCGGCATGTCTGATGAAGTATTTCATGGCACTATTTATATGTATACTTCTACACAGAAAAGATTCATTTTTTTCTTTAGTCTTTGAAGAGGTCGTTCTTCTTCTCAAAAGCAAACTCAAATAATTGGACTTCCTATATTTATATGCACTGCAGTTAGTGTTAGGTTGATGTCAAAATGATACAGACAAAAATCTGTATTTTCAGGAGGTTTAAACAAGCATACATTTCAAAGACTACATTGGGCATTTCTCTCTCTTGCACAGACAGATGATTTAAGCATGATTTAGGTTTCTGGCTGTATAATGGTGTGAGGAGACCTCTGAAAACATGCTCTGCCTTCATTGGAAGTAGTAGGAAACACTACACAGTAAAGAGATTCTGAAGTTAACATGTGATTATGAGTGGGGAATTTATAACCAACTAGTAGAGCAGGGAACAAAATGATATTTTTATTTAGAAGATGGCATTTCAAATACTCTAGATGGTATATTATTTCTTAAAGGGTAAACAGAAGAAATACTGTAAATTGACTTATATTACAGATTATGCCTGTCTACATTTGCCATCTACACTGCATGATTTAAACCAACACATGTCTTCTTTCATCTGTGAAAGGACTTATTACCTTGTCCTTTCTAGGCGCATGCTAAGTTTTATTTATAGATAGTGAGGAAAATTTACAGGAGAGGTTTGTAAGTACAATATGCAATTATTTTGAGAGCTGTATCTATCACCAAGGGGTGCTAGAGATGGTATTAATAAAGTTCCTGATTCTTTCCATTGACTTTTATATAAAAACTGAGATGTGCCTAATTAATCATGACAATGTTATTTCCTCAGGTAGTTAGTGTTTTAAGAGTACCGAAGGGATGTAAATTCTGGGAAGAAAATATATGTTAATTTCATTTAAAATGGGGAATGCCTGGTATGGAAAATATTGTTCATGATTTCACTGTGAATCTGCATAAGCATGACTCTGGAATAATGGGGATTTAGAGGTGCAAGAATGGTTTCACTAACTCCAAGTTTCTCCAAGCCTCCACAGAATAGAATTTTTTTTTTTTACCTTTAAAAAAATTTTTTTTAAATTTTTTATTGGAGTATAATTGCTTTACAATAGTGTGTTAGTTTCTGCTTTACAATAAAGTGAATCAACTATACATATACATATATCCCCATATCTCCTCTCTCCTGCGTCTCCCTCCCACCCTCCCTATTCCATCCCTTTAGGTGGTCACAAAGCACCGAGCTGATCACCCTGTGCTATGCGGATGCTTCCCACTAGCTATTTATTTTACATTTGGTAGTGTATATATGTCTATGCCACTCTCTCACTTCGTCCCAGCTTACCCTTCTCCCTCCCCATGTCCTCAAGTCCATTCTCTACATCTGTGTCTTTGCTCCTGTCCTGCCCCTAGGTTCTTCAGAATTTTTTTTTTTTTTAGATTCCATATATATGTGTTAGCATATGGTATTTGGTTTTCTCTTTCTGACTTACTTCACTCTGTATGACAGTCTCTAGGTCCATCCACCTCACTACAAATAACTCAATTTCACTCTTTCTATGGCTCAGTAATATTCCACTGTGTATATGTGCCATATCTTCTTTATCCATTCATCTGTCGATGGACACTAAGGTTGTTTCCATGTCCTGGCTATTGTAAATAGTGCTGCAATGAACACTGTGGTACATAACTCTTTTTGAATTATGGTTTTCTCAGGGTATATGCCCAGTAGTGGGATGGGTGGGTCACAAGGTAGTTCTATTTTTAGTTTTTTAAGGAACCTCCATACTGTTCTGCATAGTGGCTGTATCAATTTACATTACCACCAACAGTGCAAGAGGGTTCCCTTTTCTCCACACCCTCTCTAGAATTTATTGTTTGTAGATTTTTTGATGAAGGCCATCCTCACTGGTGTGAGGTGATAACTCATTGTAGTTTTGATTTGCATTTCTCTACTGATTAGTGATGTTGAGCATACCTTCATGGGCTTGTTGGCAATCTATATATCTTCTTCGGAAAAATGTCTATTTAGGTCTTCTGCCCATTTTTGCATTGGGTTGTTTGAGCTGTAGGAGCTACTTGTATATGTTGCAGATTAATCGTTTGTCAGTTGCTTCATTTGCAAATATTTTCTCCCATTCTGAGGGTTGTCTTTTCATCTTGTTTATGGTTTCCTTTGCTGTGCAAAAGCTTTTAAGTTTCATTAGGTCCCATTTGTTTGTTTTTATTTCCATTTCTCTAGGAGGTGGGTCAAAAAGGATCTTGCTGTGATTTATGTCATAATGTGTTCTGCCTATGTTTTCCTCTAAAAGTTTTATAATGTCTGGCCTTACATTTAGGTCTTTAATCCATTTTGAGTTTATTTTTCTGTATGGTGTTAGGGAGCGTTCAAATTTCATTCTTTTACATGTAGCTCTGCAGCTTCCCAGCACCAATTATTGAAGAGGCTGTCTTTTCTCCACTGTATATTCTTGCCTCCTTTATCAAAGATAAGGTGACCATATGTGTGTGGGTTTATCTCTGGGCTTTCTATCCTGTTCCATTGATCTATATTTCTGTTTTTGTGCCAGTACCATACTGTCTTGATTACTGTAGCTTTGTAGTATAGTCTGAAGTCTGGGAGCCTGATTCCTCCAGCTCCGTTTTTCTTTCTCAAGATTGCTTTGGCTATTCGGGTCTTTTGTGTTTCCATACAAATTGTGAAATTTTTCTTTCAAGTTCTGTGAAAAATGCCATTGGTAGTTTGATAGGGATTGCACTGAATCTGTAGATTGCTTTGGGTAGTTTAGTCTTTTTCACAATGTTGATTCTTCCAATCCAAGAACATGGGATATCTCTCCATCTGTTTGTGTCATCTTTAATTTCTTTCATTAGTGTCATAGTTTTCTGCATACAGGTCTTTTATCTACTTAGGTAGGTTTATTCCTAGGTATTTTATTCTTTTGTTGCAATGGTAAATGGGAGTGATTCCTTAATTCTTCTTTCAGATTTTTCATAATTATTGTATAGGAATGCTAGAGCTCTCTGTGCATTAATTTTGTATCCTGCTACTTTACCAAATTCATTGATTAGCTCTAGTAGTTTTCTGGTAGCATGTTTAGGATTCTCTATGTATAATATCACGTCATCTGCAAACAGTGACGGCTTTACTTCTTTTCCGATTTGTATTCCTTTTATTTCTTTTCCTACTCTGACTGCTGTGGCTAAAACTTCCAAAACTAAGTTGCATAATAGTGGTGAGATTAGACAACCTTGTCTTGCTCCTGATCTTAGAGGAAATGGTTTCAGTTTTTCACCATTGACAAAGATGTTGGCTGTGGGTTTGTCATATATGGCCTTTATTATGTTCAGGTAAGTTCCTCTATGCCTACTTTCTGGAGGGCTTTTATCATAAATGGGTGTTGAATTTTGTCACAAGCTTTTTCTGCATCTACTGAGATGATCATATGGTTTCTCTCCTTCAATTTGTTAATATGGTGTATCACATTGATTGATTTGCATATACTGAAGAATCCCTGCATTCCTGGAACAAACCCCACTTGATCATAGTGTATGATCCTTATAATGTGCTGTTGGATTCTGTTTGCTAATATTTTGTTGAGGATTTTTGCATCTATGTTCAACAGTGATATTAGCCTGTAGTTTTCTTTGTGACATCTTTGTCTGGTTTTGGTATCAGGGTCAGTCTTTCCCATGGTTAAAATCAGTGAGGCTCTAATGAGGTCTTAGGGAAGGCTTCAGCCAAACAGAAAACCTAGAATTTTTTAAAAAAGAAAAACTGTATGCAATGATATGCTTTAGAGCTTGTTTTTAGTTTGTTGTTAGATTCATTAGTAAAGGTTTCTGGGAACTATCTGTATTTAGTAATTTGATATGGAAATCCTGAAATATGGGATACTTTACAATGTTTTGGGCTTCCCCATTGGTTTTTTACCACTGTGAGAAACAAAAGTAGAGAAAAGAAAAATAATGTCAGGTTCCTAGGACCCATTTCAATGTTATAAAACTCACCAGTAGGCCCAATTTGAAACATGACAGTACTTTTTTCTAATCTAGTACAATATTCTAAGCACTTGCTTAGCACTTTCTTATTGGTAATTGAATAGTTTTTATTTCCATAATCTTTGATTTTACAATCAAATAATTCTAAACATTCTTGTTTATTTAAATATTTGCATTTAAAAGAGATGTGGAAAAATTAGACAAGAGTATTCTGGCCTCATGTTGTATAGACCAATGTGGAAAACAGTATTCTTATATTCTACATAAACTCCTGTCAAGACTCCAACAGTCGATCGAATAATTCAATTCTGAGTCAGTTTCACAGTAATGTGTGGCCATCTCTCCCCTATTTTGGTAGTTGATATCTAATATAAATAAGTACTTCCTAGTCTGTAAGCTAAGTTCAGGAAAACAAATTATGTGAAGGAATCTGGTCATATAATTATTTTTTTCTATAAGGAATTCTGAAAAATAATAAGCTGGTTTTAAAAACTGATATATCAGTGTTGTCATGTATCAATGTAAAAAATAAAAAAGATGCTAATTGACTTATAATCATCAGAAGAAATCAGAAAAATATGCTGCCATGATATAAATGCAAATATATTATCAATTAGTTCAGATACAGTACTTGACATTTAAAGATGATTTGTCCTAATTCAGACACATCGTGTTCATTTATCTTTTTTTAAGTTGGTTCATATAAGGAAACCAATATGCATTCAGTTATATAGGATGAAGACAGTTTAGAATAAAGTCTTGTAAAAAAATCTAAAGTAAAACTATAGCCAGCCCTCCGTATATAAGGGTTCTACATCTGGAGAGTCCACCAACCACAGATTGAAAATATTTTAAAAAATCTCCAAAAAGTTGCCAAAAGCAAAAATTGAAGTTGCCACACTCAGGCAATTTTTACATAGCATTTACATTGTATTTAAACCATATACATGGGATTTACATTGTATTAATTATGATAAATAATCTTCAGATGGTTTAAAGTACAAGAAAGGATGAGAATAGGTTATATGCAAATAGCACGCTATTTTATATAAGGGACTTGAACATCCATGGATTTCAGTATCCACAGGTGGTCCTGGAACCAAACCCCCTCAATACCAAGGGATGACTGTATAAACAGAGATTAACTCCAGAGAAGGGTCGAAGAGTCAGGATGAAGTGAAGGAAAGTGGTGAGACAGTAAAAAAAAAAAAAAAAAAAAAAAGTAGATTAAATTTTACACCCTTTACAATGCATTAAATATATGCCTATTTTACATGCGTTCTTTTTCAAATAAAATGTGTTAGAATTATTTTAATATATTTATTTTATAGTGATAGCTGAAATGTTATTATATGCAAATATGTTTTCCCTTCAAGACATCAAAACTGAGCAAATTTTAAATGCACAATTGTATTCCATCAATCAAATATAAACGTTATTCATATTTGGCTGTATGTGTATAACTTTAACCAAGTAACAGTTCTTTTGGCTTATTTTTTTCTGTAATCTACCCAATTTTCAAGTTCTATTTGAATTTCTTTCAGAAAAAAAAAAAATTCAATTCTTATTCTCCATAATACCTCCTGACTAACCTGAGGTCTTCAACTCTACCTGATCACTATGAATTTTAAGGAAGCAAAAAGATTTCTCATTCTCAGACTGATTTGATGCACATCAACAAACAGTCTTTCTTTTTTGTGTGCAAATGTTATTTCTTCAAAGGTAGGAACAGTGCCCTAACCTCCTTTTCATCTCACACAAAGCTGGGTATTCTTGTTGTTTGTTGAATAAATACATATTTAACAATTATGGCACTAGAATTTTTTATTCAGATGTGCCTATTTTTAATAGAGACTGTCTCATAAACTGAGCTGATTACTTGTTTTAGGATCCTGCAAAATGATCTTATTCTGGTTGCTTTTACAGACTTTTAACAGTCATTATTTCTTTAAGTATCAAGGAGTTAATTTTCCTCCCCAAAGATTAAAATTGAAGGAAACCCAGGGAAACCACCTTGTCTGGCTGAAGTTAGAGGTAAATGTGCAGTGTAATGTGGAGAAATCGAAAGTATTCCATGACATCTATTAACTCTCCAACTATGTAACAATTCTGTTCACTACCCTGCACTTAGTTTTATCATGTATAAAATGAGAATTTTTGACAAATATTATTAAAATAAACTTATATTTAGAATAGTTTTAGATTTACAGGAAAATTGCAAAGATAGTTTAGCTTAAACTTTAAAACAAAAGAGATAACTAACTGCTGAACAACCATGAACAGGAAGACACTCAAACTCACCAAAAAGATACCCCACATCCAAAGACAAAGGAGAAGCAACAATGAGATGTTAGGAGGGACGCAATCACAATAAAATAAAATCCCATAACTGCTCGGTGGGTGACTCACAAACTGGACAACAATTATACCACAGAAGTCCACCCACTGGAGTGAAGGTTCTGAGTCCCACGTCAGGCTTCCCAACCTGGGGGTCCGGCAACGGGAGGAGGAATTCCCAGAGAATCAGACTTTGAAGGATAGCGGGATTTGATTGCCTTCAAATCAAACTTCAAAGGGACAGGGGGAAACAGAGACTCCACTCTTGGAGGACACACAGAAAGTAGTAAGCATATCAGGAGCCAGGGGGAAGGAGCAGTAACCCCATAGGAGATTAAACCAGACCTACCTGCTACTGTTGGAGGGTCTCCTGCAGAGGCAGGAGGTGGCTGTGGCTGACCACGGGGACAAGGACACAGGCAGCAGAAGTTCTGGGAAGTACTCCCTGGCATAAGCCTTCACAGAGTCTGCCATTAGCCCCACCAAAGAGCATGTAGGCTCCAGTGCCAGATCACCTCAGGCCAAACAACCAGCAGAAAGGGAACTCAGCCCCACCCATCATCAGACAGGCAGATTAAAATTTTACTGAGCTCTGCCCACCAGACCAACACCCAGCTCTACCCACCACCAGTCCCTCCCATCAGGAAGCTTGCACAAGCCTCTTAGACAGCCTGATCCACCAGAGGAGACAGGAGAAGCAAGAATTACAATCCTGCAGCCTGTGGAACGAAAACCACATTCACAGAAAGACAGACAAAATGAAAAGGCAGAGGACTATGTACCAGATGAAGGAACAGGATAAAAATACAGAAAAACAAGTAAATTAAGTGGAGATAGGCAACCTTCCAGAAAAAGAATTCAGAACAATGAGAGTGAAAATGATCCAAGACCTCAGAAAAAGAATGGAGGCCAAAATCAAGAAGATGCAAGAAATGTTTAACAAAGATCTAGAAGAATTAAAGAACAAACAAACAGAGATGAACAATACAATAACTGAAATGAAAAATACACTAGAAGGAATCAATAGCAGAATAACAGGCAAAGAACGGATAAGTGACCTGGAAGACAGAATCCTGGAAATCACTGCTGCAGAACAGAATAAAGAAAGAGGAATGAAAAGAAATGAAGACAACCTAAGAGACATCTGGGGCAACACTAAACACACCAATATTCACATTATAGGGGTCCCAGAAAGAGAAGAGAGAGAACGGACCCAAGAAAATATGTGAAGAGATTATAGTTGAAAACTTCCCTAACATGGGAAAGGAAATAGTGACCCAAGTCCAGGAAGCAGAGAGAGTCCCAGGCAGGATAAACCTAAGGAGAAACATGCTGAGACACACAGTAATCAAACTAACAAAAATTAAAGACAAGAAAAATTATTAAAAGCAACAAGGGAAAAACAACAAATAACATAAAAGGGAACGCCCATAAAGTTCATAGCTGATTTCGCAGCAGAAACTCTACAAGCCAGAAGGGAGTGGCACGATATATTTAAAGTGAAAAAAGGGAAGAATCTACAACAAGATTACTCTACCCAGCAAGGATCTCATTCAGATTTGACAGAGAAATCAAAAGCTTTACAGACAAGCAAAAGCTAAGAGAATTCAGCACCACCAAACCAGCTCTACAACAAATGCTAAAGAAACTTCCCTAAGTGGGAAACACAAGAAAAGAAAAGGACCTACAAAAACAAATCCAAAACAATTAAGAAAATGGTAATAGGAATATACATATCAATAATTACCTTAAATGTGAATGGATTAAATGGTCCAACCAAAAGACACAGGCGTGCTGAGTGAATACAAAAACAAGACCCATATATATGCTGTCTACAAGAGACACACTTCAGACCTAGGGACACATACAGACTGAAAGTGAGGGGATGGGAAAAGATATTCCATGCAAATGGAAATCAAAAGAAAGCTGGAGTAGCAATACTCATATCAGATGAAATAGACTTTAAAATAAAGCATGTTACAAGAGACAAGGAAGGACACTACATAATGATCAAGGGATCAATACAAGAAGAAGATATAACAATTATAAATATATATGCACCTAACATAGGAGCACCTCAATACATAAGGCAAATGCTAAGAGCTCTAAAAGAGGAAATCAACAGCAACACAATAATAGTGGGGGACTTTAACAACTCACACCAATGGACAGATCATCGAGACAGAAAATTAATAAGGAAACACAAGCTTTAAATGATACAATAGAACAGATAAATTTAATTGATATTTATTGGACATTCCATCAAAAAAAGGCAGATTACACTTTCTTCTCAAGTGTACATGGAACATTCTCCAGGACAGATCACATCTTGGGTCACAAATCAAGCCTTGGTAAATTTAAGAAAATTGAAATGATATCAAGCATCTTTTCCAAGCACAACACTATGAGATTAGAAATCCGTTAACAGGGAAGAAAACATAAAAAACACAAACACATGGAGGCTAAACATTACTGAATAACCAAGAGATCACTGAAGAAATCAAAGAGAAAATCAAAAAATACCTAGAGACAAATCACAATGAAAAGATGACAATCTAAAACCTATGGGATGCAGCAAAAGCCATTCTAAGAGGGAAGTTTATAGCAATACAATCCTACCTCAAGAAGCAGTAAAAATCTCAAATAAACAACCAAACCTTACATCTAAAGCAATTAGAGAAAGAAGAAAAAAAAACCCCCAAAGTTAGCAGAAGGAAAGAAATCATAAAGATCAGATCAGAAATAAATGAAATAGAAACAAAGAAAACAAGAGCAAAGATCAATAAAACTGCAAGCTGGTTCTTTGAAAAGATAAAACTGATAAATCTTTAGCCAGACTCATCAAGAAAAAGAGGGAGAGGACTCAAATCAATAAAATTAGAAATGAAAAAGGAGAAGTTACAATGGACACCACAGAAATACAAAGCATCATAAGAGACTACTACAAGCAACTCTGTTTCAATAAAATGGACAACCTGGAAAAAATGGACAAATATTTAGAAAGTTATACCTTCCAAGACTGAACCAGGATGAAATAGAAAATATGAACAGACCACTCACAAGTAATGAAATGGAAACTATGATTAAAAATCTTCCAGCAAACAAAAGTCCAGGACCAGATGGCTTCACCGGTGAACTCTATCAAACATTTAGAGAAGAGCTAACGCCCATCCTTCTCAAACTCTTCCAAAAAATTGCAGAGGAAGGAACATTCCTAAACTCATTCTACGAGGCCACCATCACCCTGTTACCAAAACCAGACAAAGATACTTTAAAAAAAGAAAATTACAGACCAATATCACTGATGAATATAGATGCAACAATCCTCAACAAAATACTGGCAAACAGAATCCAACAACACATTAAAAGGATCATACATCATGATCAAGTGGGATTTATCCCAGTGATGCAAGGATTCTTCAATATATGTAAATCAATGTGATACACCATATTAACAAACTGAAATATAAAAACCATATGATCATCTCAATAGATGAAGAAACAGCTTTTGACAAAATTCAACACCCATTTATGATAAAAACTCTAGAGAAAATGGGCATAGAGGGAATCTACCTCAACATAATAAAGGCCATATATGCAAAACCCACAGCAAATATAATTCTCAACGGTGAAAACTGAAAGCATTTCCTCTCAGATCAGAAACAAGACAGGGATGTCCACTCTCGCCACTATTATTCAACATAGTTTTGGAAGTCCTAACCACAGCAGAGAAGAAAAAGAAATAAAAGGAATAGAAATTGGAAAAGAAGAAGTAAAACTATCACTGTTTGCAGATGACACGATACTATACATAGATAATTCTGAAGATGCCACCAGAAAACTACTAGAGCTAATCAGTGAATGTGGTAAAGCTGCAGGATATAAAATTAATGCACAGAAATCTCTTGCATTCCTATACATTAAGAATGAAAGATCAGCAAGAGATATTAAGAAAACAATTCCATTCACCATTGCAACAAAAAGAACAGAATACCTAGGAATAAACCTACCTAAGGAGGTAAAAGACCTGTACTCAGCAAACTATAAGACACTGATGAAAGAAATCAAAGATGACACAAACAGATGGAACAATATACCATATTCTTGGATTGGAAGAATAAATATTGTGAAAATGATTGTACTACCCAAAGCAATCTACAGATTCAATGCAATCCCTATCAAATTACCAATGGCATTTTTTACAGAACTATAACAAAAAATCTTAAAATTTGTATGGAGACACAAAAGAACCCAAATAGCCAAAGCAATGTTGAGGGGAAAAAAATGGATCTGGAGGAATCAGACTCCCTGACTTCACACTATACTACAAAGATGCAGTAATCAAGACGATATGGTACTGGCACAAAAACAGAAGTATAGATCAGTGGAACCAAATGGAAAGCCCAAAGATAAACCCATGCACCTATGGTCAACTAATCTATGACAAAGGAGGCAAGGATATACAATGGAGAAAAGACAGTCTCTTCAACAAGTGGTGCTGGGAAAACTGGACAGCTACCTGTAAAAGAATGAAATTAGAACACTCCCTAACACCATACACAAAAATAAACTCAAAATGGATTCAAGACCTAAATGTAAGGCCAGACACTATCAAACTCTTAGAAGAAAACATAGGCAGAACACTCTATGAGATAAATCACAGCAGGATCCTTTTTGACCCACCTCTTAGAGAAATGGAAATAAAAACAAAAATAAATAAATGGGACCTAATGAAACTTAAAAGCTTTTGCACAGCAAAGGAAACCATAAACAAGATGAAAAGACAACCCTCAGAATGGGAGAAAATATTTGCAAATGAAGCAACTGACAAAGGATTAATCTCCAAAATTTACAAGCAGCTCATGCGGCTCAATAACAAAAAAACAAACAACTCAATCGAAAAATGGCAGAAGACCTAAATAGACATTTCTCCAAAGAAGATATATAGATTGCCAACAAACACATGAAAGGATGCTCAACATCACTAATCATTAGAGAAATGCAAATCAAAACTACAATGAGGTATCACCTCACAGTGGTCAGAATGGCCATCATCAAAAAATCTACAAACAATAAATGCTGGAGAGGGTGTGGAGAAAAGGGAACCCTCTTGTACTGTTGGTGGGAATGTAAATTGATACAGCCACTATGGAGAACAGTATGGAGGTTCCTTAAAAAACTAAAAATAGAACTACCGTATGACCCAGCAATCCCACTACTGGGCATATACCCTGAGAAAACCGTAATTCAAAAAGACACGTGCACCCCAATGTTCATTGTAGCACTATTTACAACAGCCAGGACATGGAAGCAACCTAAGTGTCCATCAACAGATGAATGGATAAAAAAGATGTGGCACATATATACAATGGAATATTACTCAGCCATTAAAAGTAACTAAATTGGGTCATTTGTAGAGAGGTGAATGGACCTAGAGACTGTCCCGCAGAGTGAAATAAGTCAGAAAGAAAAAAACAAATATCGTATATTAATGCATATATGTGGAATCTAGAAAAATGGTACTGATGAACTGGTTTGCAAGGCAGAAATAGAGACACAGATGTAGAGAATAAATGTATGGACACCAAGGGGGGAAAGCAGGGGTTAGGAGGTGGTGGTGGTGGTGGGATGAATTGGGAGTTTGGGATTGACATACATACACTAATATGTATAAAACAGATTAACTAATTAGAACCTGCTGTATAAACAAATAAAGTAAAATTCAAAACTGATCTAAAATGTTAAGAAAAGATCTTATGTAAAAAGTCAATGCTAATAAGGTATAGAGAGCACTGAATGTTCTTTCACTTGCTGCACAGTATGTGTGTCAAAAAGTTTGTTAGAAAGTAAAATTTTCATCCAGTGAATATCATTTGATTGAATATTATTTTGACTATTACCTTTTTTTGATTTTAGAGGTATTCTCTTCCTTAAAATGTGTTTTTGAAAATAACATTTATTTTCTTTTTACCTTAACAATCACCCTTTTTATCAATATGTGATCTAAACACGTATATCTTTCTTTTTTTAAAATAAATTAATTTTTATTGGAGTATAGATGCTTTATAACGTTGTGTTAGTTTCTTCTGTGCCGCAAAGTGAATCAGTTATACATATACAAATATCCACTCTTTTTTAGATTTCCTTCCCATTTAGGTCATCACAGAGCACTGAGTAGTGTTCCCTGTGCTAACCAGTAGGTTCTTATTAGTTATGTATTTCATACATAGTAGTGTATATAACATACAGCTTTCTTTTATTCCAAGTTATCTCTGAGGGAAATTGGTAAATGTTATCATAAGTGTGTATATGTGTTTACATTTACTTGAAAATATGCATTTTTTCACATGTTATCTTAGGACAAACACCAAAATATTAGTAGTAGTTAACTCTGAGAGAAGAGATTAAACACAATTTTTTCTGTTTGGGAAAAAAAAAAATTAAAGAAACTGTAAAGCTGATTATAAAATGCATGTGGAAATACAAGGGACCCAGAATAGTCAAAACAATCTTAAGACAGAGAAACAAAGTTGGGTGACACACACTTCCCTATTTCAAAACTTATTACAAAGCTAAAGTAACTTATTACAGTACTTACAGTGTGTACTGGCATGAGAATAGACATATAGGTACATAGAATATAATTGAGAGCCCCCAAATTGTCTCACGTTTAGTGTCAGTTGATTTTTGACAAGGGTGCCCAGACAATTCAATGGGAGTTAAGTTTGTCTTTTCAACAAATGGTGCTGGGACAACTGGATATCTACATGCAAAGGAATGAAATTGGACCCCTTCTGCACACCAGATACAAAAAAAAAGCTCAAAAGGAAGCAGAGACTTAAATGTAACAGCTAAAACTATGAAACTGTAGAAGAAAACATAAGCATAATTCTTCATGTCCTTGGATTAGGAAAGTTTCATATATACCAAAAGCTCAAGTGACAAAAGAAAAAATAGATAAATGGTTTCATCAAAATTTGAAACTGTGCAGTAAAAGACACAATGAAGAAAGTGAATGGACAAGATACAGTGTGGAAGAAAATATCTGCAAATATTATAAATGATGAGGGAATGGTGTCCAGATTATATATTTAAATTAAAAAAACAAAAAACCTGGTACAAATGGAAAATAAAAAGACACATAACCCAATTAAAAATGGGCAGAGATGGGCTTCCCTGGTGGCACAGTGGTTGAGAGTCTGCCTGCCAATGCAGGGGACACGGGTTCGTGCCCTGGTCCAGGAAGATCCCACATGTCACGGAGCGGCTGGGCCCGTGGGACTTGGCCGCTGAGCCTGCGCGTCCAGAGCCTGTGCTCCACAACGGGAGAGGCCACAACAGTGAGAGGCACGTGTACAGCAAAAAAAAAAAAATGGGCAGAGAATCTGAATAGACATTTCTCCAAGGAAGAGATATACACCTGACAATTAAAGTAGTTATTCAGGAATGCAAATCAACATCACAATGAAATACCACTCCACACCTACTAGGATGACTACAATCCAAAAAGCAATGTGTTGATGAGGATGTGGAGAGATTGGTACACTGAAACATTTTTGCTGAGATTCTAAAATAGTATAGCTATTATGGAAAACAGTCTGTCAGTTCCTCAAAATGTTAAACCTAGATTTCCTATGTGACCCAGCAATTCCACTTCTAACTATATACCCCTCAAAATGAAAACCTATGTCCAACAAAAACTTGTACATGAATATTCTTAGCAGCATTATTCATAATAGCCAAAAAGTGGAAACAACATAAAAGTCCAGCAAATGGTGAATGGATAAACAAAATGTGGTTTATTCTGTCTATTATCTATTCAATGGAATATTATTCTGCTATAAAAACAAACGGAATGCCGATACATTCCACAACACGGATAGACTTTGAAGACATTATGCCAAGTAAAATGAATCCAGTCACAAAAGAACCAAAAGTATATGATTCCACTTACGGGAACTGTGCAGAACAGGCAATTCTACAGACACAGACAGGAGATTAGTATTTGCCTAGGGCTGGGTGGGTTAGAGGGAAATAGGAAGTGAACTGCTAAAGGGTACATGGAAATAAGAGGAAAATTATAAAACTTTTAGAAAAAACCATAGGAGTAAATCTTTATGACTTATATATTAGGTAATTACTGCTAAGATATGACACCATCTTAGATATGATGCCTTGGATATGACAGGGTTTCTTTTTGGGGTAATGAAATGACTTATATATTAGGTAATTACTGCTAAGATATGACACCATCTTAGATATGATGCCTTGGATATGACAGGGTTTCTTTTTGGGGTAATGAAATGCTCTAAAATTGATTTTGCTGGCAGTCACACAGTTGTGAACATACTGAAGAGCATCAACGTGTACAATTTAAATTAGCAAATTGTATGGCATGCAAAATATATCTCAGGAAGGGCATTAAAAGTAACATTTTTAAAGGCGTCTTTATAACATAAGCAATCAGACACATAAAATTCTACCCAGCAAATACTGGGACATGGGAGAAAGACGGGGCAAATAGAGAAAATATTCTGGCTAAATCAAAAATAAATGCCTATGTTAAGGCAACAATGTAATTTATGTAAAAAATGCCAAATAAATCAGCTATATTTTCAATTTTATCCTTTTTTTTGTTTTTGAAATTCCATTTCCATGGCGTGGTAAGATAGACATTTTTCCCTCTCAATTTTGTCATTCTCTCACTGTATAGTAAGTTGGCCTTTACCTATTTAGTGACATAAACACAGAGCTCCAGAAACTTTGCTTAAGTAAGTAAATCTGATTTCATTTTGCTAGTGGTAACAATTCCCTTTGATTTCCAAGTTAATCTGAACTGCTCCTATAAGAGTAATCTCTTGTTATTATGTGTGTCTACTGGGCTAGTTCTGTTAGCAAACCTTGTCTACCCACAGAAAATGAAGAATGAATAAAAAGAGACAGAAGATTTCAATTCATCACCCATGCCACATCATACGCCATCAAATCCCTTTTAAAGTTAAACGTTATATTTTTTTCCCTTTGGTTTAAGAACTCAAAGCAATTTCAGTGACTATAAGGTCACACTTCTGGAAATTAATTAAACTCTTTTGAAATACAGTCTCTGCTTTGGTTATTGAGTCTACTTATATGGTCAAAGTTACATACGTTAATCTCACAATTTTTTAATTTGATTCTATTTTCCACATTCCTCATTTTATATACAATACAGTTTTCTTCCAATTTATATAATTTGTCAATAACTGTTGAAATTCATAATTCATACTCTGAGAGTTTCTAAATTTATTAATAGCAATGCACATTGAAATGCTATCTCAAAATATTTGTACCTGTAACCTCCCTCTACCACTGTGAACCTGAATTAATACAAAAGTTAAATTACCAGAAATCTACAAGAAGCTCTTTGTTTCATGTATAGAATGGAGATATTATAACTCAATGAAATAGCTCTTTGTGAGACTCAGAATTAATGGATATAAACTGTTTATCATTATTTTGGTTCCACATTAGATACCTTTTAATAGCAGAAATATTCTGAGCCTTTCAAGAACACACAACACTCTTTTCCTCTTCTGGAAAACTCTCTACTAATTTGAAATTACTAATAGGCTTTAATTTATGTCAAATAAGTTGCCAGTATTTAAATGTCTGTTTACAGTGGAGTAATTTTCAGCTAAACTGTTTGCAAAACTCCATAGTTAACATGCAAGGAGGGTCAACCATCCCCCTAGAAGGCTGTAGGGTTCTTTTCAACCCTCAAAAGCATTAATTCTGGTTTTAGGTACCCAGAGGATTCCCAAAGTGGTTTCTGCCAGCCAAGTCACCATGCCCTCCAGCATCCCTTCTAACGTGGCAGTTTCTCTTGAAGAAAAAAAAGTTCCTCAAATTGTTAAATGAGATAATTAGAACTAGCTAGAATTGGGCTGATAATAGGCATGGGAATTTTTCAAGGGCAACCGTGTCAAAAACGTTTTTTAATACAGGTCCAGGGTTTGTGAAAACTTGTACAAAGGGAAATGTTGCCACTTTGGATCCCTGAGGAGTTCAGTCCTTTGCCAACATGAATGAACTGCACTGTGCACAAGCGATTGCTCCATTTCTAAGCAAAACATTGAAGTGGTTAGTGTCAGTCTGTTTCTTATATCTTCACAGTTAGCAACTTAAAAAAGAGAAAGAAATGAATCGCAAGCCTTTTAATGTTATACACTCAGAGCTCCAGCATGGGAATTTTCTATGTAAAAGAAAAAAAAAAGTATGATAGCTAAACCATTATGTAAATCGGAACTTCTCAAGGCGAACAAGAAAACATTCTACAATTGTAGCATGTCATATCAGATAATTTTTCGTTGTTAGAAGAAAAGCTCTTATTTGAAATGATAATTAATTCATTACTATTATTTTTTAAAAATATTAAATACATGAATCAAAAAAGAATGAAAAGCCCTGAGAAACTTGTTGCTTTTACCACTGCACCCACTGATAATAAGAGAATGATTCTGCATTTGCAAATATCTTTGTTGATATGTATGTTGGTAGGTACATTTAATAACAAAATCAATAACAACAAAATATCCCATAAAAACACACTGTTGGGCAACAGAGTCTAGGAAAACTTCAGTAGCTTTTCTTCACTGGTGATCAGAGAGTTATAGTGTAACTAATTCTTTTAACCATCTCAGAGAGAAGAAAAAAATGTGTGAAATGAGATATATTTAAATTAAATCCTCTGATGACACTGGCATTCTTTAATGACTTCACCTCATGCTATTTCCCATTATTCCTCAGCTCTAAATCTAGCCCAGAAGATTAAGGCTCTGAGAGTGAGTCTTGAAGCTCCAACATTTCATCTCAGATCTGTTTCTCACCTACTAAACAAGTCCTGTGAACCTTGACAAATCATTTAGCAATACAAGGAAGTCTCACCTTGCGAAGTCTAATGATCCTTTGTACTTTCAAGCCATACAAATATTCAAAACCTGCTGTCACTGAAGCTTATAAGAAAATTTATCCATGTTGTCCAAATACTCCAGTTCTTCTGCTTCTACAAAGGGAGACTCCCGAAATGAAGGCTACAACTTTAGGGATGTTGAATTGGTTCAACAAAATATAATGGGAAATAAAATTAAAATGGATTTCGAGTTCTGGTGAAGACAAGAGCTAAGGATAGCCTACATATACTCCAACCACAAACAACTGGATCAATGGATAAAATTTATGAAGTATAAATTATGCTATTTGTAGGCATCAGACAACACAAAGAATGGAAATACATGACGTAGGCTTCGTATCTACCTCGGCTTCTATCTGTATGGAGGCATTTCAAAATTTTGTTACAGGGGAGTAGTGGCCAAATAGAGAGAAATAGTTTCATTGGGCAGAAGAAAGAGAGATCAGAGTTTGTGGTTGTTAAATAAGCAAAGATGTGTGGGGTAGAAGAAGAGACACAGATATCTACAGAGTGATTTCCTTGAGTCTTTGACTGAATATTAACTTCCTATTTGCAGGATGAGACTCTGTGCAGCCTGGCAGGGAACAGCTTAATTTATGGAAGTCAAACAGTCCTGGGAACAATTAGAGTTCTCATCAATCATATAAAGAGAGATCACTGAAAACCCAGACATTCAATTAAAATCCCAGAAAAGCCTTTCCTTATAAATAAAGCTGATGTAATCTTAGAGTAAGAGTTACGCCAGGACATTCCTAACAAAACCTAAAACTAGCTTCAGTGTAGTTAAGGTAATCATGCAGTAAATTAGGTGACTGACAGAACAAAACTGAAACCTCTTACAAATGAAATCCAGATTCTGATACACCTGGGTCAATTAAAAAATTTGTAACACATACCCAGAGAAAACAGTCAATAGAAACAGATTGAGAGATGACACTCTTGTAGAAACTAGCAGAGTAGTGATTTAAAGCAGCCATGTAAGTATGTTCAAGGACTTAACAGGAAAAATGAATATAACCTGAAAAGATATACATAATCAAAGTCCAAAGTGGAAGTGAAGAAAGATCTGAAAAGAAAAAGTCTTCAAATTTGACAGATATCTTAACGTACAGATTTAGGAAGCAAATCAAAAACTGAACAGCATAAATAAAAAAGATAAATCTAAACACATTATAGCTTAAATTGCTGAAAACCAAAGAGAGAGAAAATTTAAAAAAAACCCAGTTGGAGAAAGATAAAAACATAAACAGGATCATTCATAAGAATGGGTGCTGAGTTTCATCAGAACAATGCAATGGAGAAGCTAACTAGATAACTTTAAATTACTAAAAATAAAAAGTCTCGGGCTTCCCTGGTGGCGCAGTGGTTGAGAGTCCTCCTGCCGATTCAGGGGGCACAGGTTCGTGCCCCAGTCCGGGAGGACCCCACATGCCGCGGAGCGGCTGGGCCCATGAGCCATGGCCGCTGAGCCTGCACGTCCGGAGCCTGTGCTCCGCAACAGGAGAGGCCACAACAGTGAGAGGCCCGCATATCGCAAAAAATAAAAATAAAAAAGAGGTACCAGTGAGGTTTGTGCTTTATACAGTTACCACAATTACTATAAAATTGTAACTGAAGTTTGAACTATGTTGTTGGGGGAATGTTATAAATCAACTAAAACATGGTGTCTTTGTTAATTCAGTTGGCTATAACAAAAATACCATAGAGCGGGAGGCTTAAAAAATATTGGTTTCTCACAGATCTGGAAGTTCAAGGTCAAAGAACTGGTAGATTCAGTGTCTGGTGTGGGCCTGCTTCCTGGTTCATAGACAACCTTTTTCTCTCTGTGTCCTAATAGGGTGGAAAGAAGGCTGGCTAACTCTCTGGCCTCTTCTTAGAAGAGCATTATGGCCACTCACGAGGGCTCTATCTTCATTAGCTCCCAAAGGCTCCACCTCCAAATAGCATCATATTGGGACAAGGCTTCAACAACAGTTTTGGGGGGAGGGGGCAGGTACAGACATCAGTACACTGCACATGGTAACAAAATGCGTGCATATCAGAATCTTATAAGGTGAGGACTGTCTGTGTGTACTTATCAAATGACTGAGATTTTCCACTTCTACATGTTTTCCCAAGAGAAATGAAAATGTAGACCCACTTAGATGTGTGTACATGAATCATCACTGCAGCATTATTCATAACAGGTAAAAGCTGCCAGTAAACCAAATGTCCATCAACGCCTGAATAAATAACAAATTGCTGTATATCCATACAATGAAATAGTACTCAGCCATAAAAAGTAACAAACTATTACTGTATGCAACAACATAAATGGATTCTAAAATATTATTATGTATCAAAAAAGTACAACACAAACACTATACATTATATGGTCCCATTGATATGAAATTATAAGAACACATGTAGTAACAAAACTTATCAGTCGTTACTTGGAGTGAGGGAAAGTTATCAAATGCAAAAGAGCACAAAGAGCTATTTAGGATGAAGGAATTGTCCTACATCTTGAATGTGAAAGTGTTTACATATAATTACTAAAATTCATCAAACTGTACACTTTGAATATCTATCTCTCTATCTATCCATCCACACACACACACAACTCTATGTATACAACACAGAGACATGATACCCCTACATATATAAATATTCCATTCCAATATGTATTTCTCCAAATCAAGGACTTATACTACATGATAACAGAAATACCAAAATCAGAATGTTTTAATAATATCTAAAATTTTAATAATATCTAATCCACAAACTTAATTGAGATTTTATCAGTTATTGCAATAATTTTCTTTAGAGCAAAAGGAAATTCAAGGTAATGCTTGCATTCAGTTGCCACTTCTCTTTAATAAGACATATATATTAAAACCTAGCACAGCCTCTACAATTCAGAAAAACATCAGATGCAAAGTAAATAAGATAATAGTGGAGATAAAATGAAAACCTAAAGTTACCTGATTAATCCAAAAGGAGGCAGGGGAAGGGGGCAGGGGGGTGTGAGGGAGGGAAGAGAGAACAAATGGAACAAATAAAAAATAATTAGGTAGATAGTGGATTTAAATCCTGTCACATTGATAATTATATTAAATATAAATAGTCTACACCTGGAAATTAAAAAGCAGAAATTCTCAGAATGGGTAAAAATAAAAAAAAAATGAAAAGACCCAACAATATGCTTAAAAGAAAGCTTCTTCACATATATAGGGACACACAAAGTAAAAGGAATAGGATGCCAAAAAATATATTATGCAAACACAGAGTATTAAAGGCTGAGGTGTCCATTTTAATATCAGACAATGCAGACTTCAGTATGTATATGAACCTAATAACAGAGCTTTAAAATACATGAAGCAATAATTGTCAGAACTTAAAGAAGAAATCCACAATTATAGAGTTCGATATTCTTTCTCATTAATTAATAGAAGACCAAAAATAACAAATTAAATAGAAGAATTGAACAATACCATTAACCAGCTTTGACAGATACTTATTGAATATTTGACCTAACATCTGCAAAAGATATAGTCTTTTCACATGTACAAGAAATATTCACTAAGGTAGACCGGATGGGTCATAAAACCAGGTCACCATAAATATAAAAGGACTGGAATTAGAGAATATCCTCTGACCTCATCAATGCTAAATTGGAGATCAATAACAGAAAGTTATCTGGAAAATCTCCAAGTATGCATATAATGTTAAATGACTTACAACACTGGTTCCAAAATAATTCAACTGGGAAACGAAATTCAACAAATAATGCTGGAATAACTATATTTCCACGTGTGAAAGAAACGAACCTCAATTCCTATTTCACAGAATACACAGAAGTTACTATAAATGGATCATATACTTAAACATAAAATTTATAGAGCTAGGGGCTTCCCTGGTGGCGCAGTGGTTGGGAGTCCGCCTGCCGATGCAGGGGACACGGGTTCGTGCCCCAGTCCGGGAAGATCCCACATGCCGCGGAGCGGTTGGGCCCGTGAGCCATGGCCGCTGAGCCTGCGCGTCCGGAGCCTGTGCTCCACAATGGGAGAGGCCACAACAGTGAGAGGCCCGTGTACCGCAAAAAAAAAAAAAAAAAAAATCCTGGGAGTGTTAGAATTTTTCTTTCTAATAATATATTGGAATCAGAGACACCCTAGGTTCACGTCCCAGTTCTGACCCTGACTGCGTGCAAGTTCAATACTCAATGCCTCATTTCTTCATCAGTTTCTGTATCACTCAGGGTAGTAGGAAAAAAAAAAAAAAAAAAGAACTGACATTCAATTTGCGTAACGTCAGGCCATTTTTATAAAGGGGTTATTTTACAAAGGTATAGGCAGTGTAATAGGAAAACCACAGGCAATCTACCACCTCAAAGCAAGGAACAGTGGGTATTCTTACACCCATATAACTGAAAGGTAAGAGGGGAAGTGAAACCAAAACCTTGAGGAAGAATGACCATCTAAAAGCCATCTGACAGGCGCCATCACCATCTGTGGAGGAGTGCAGCCAGCCTGAAACGGCACCGCATGGAGGCTTCCCAACTTCACTCCCTTCCTTGCCTCCAATCTTCAGCAGGTTCCTCTCACTGGCTGAACTCAGCCAGAAACCAAGTGACCTTGTTGACGTACTCCACTGTTTCTCAAACATTAGCATGCAGCACAGTTACTTGGAGAGCTTTGGGATACTGTGATTTATAATAAGAAATATATGTTTGACCCCTCTAGGAGCTTTCCAGAAAGCTCCTAAAACTCTCGGAATTTCCTAAGTGCTTGGAGCTATACAGGTGTCTTTTGTCATGTTACTGAGGTGACTTTTGGAAAGCCCCTAAGGATCAGGGCTAGTGGCCAAGAGAAACAACCAGGTGATTAAAGGGTTGATATTTCCGTCCCAGCCCTCTGACCTCTGGGGAGGGGAGAGGGTCTGGAGGTTGAATCACTTGTCAGTGGCTGATGATTTAATCAATTGTGCCTGTGTAATGAAGCCTCCATAAACCCCCAAAAGGTCAGGGTTCTGAGAGCTTCCAGGTTGGTGAACACGTGGAGATTGGGGGAGAGTTGTGCCCTGAGAGGGGCCATGGAAGCTCCGAGCATTTTCCCCATAACTTGCCCTATGCATCTCTTCCATCTGGCCATTCCTGAGTTACTTCCTTGTATAGTAAATGTGTGATCTAGTAAGTAAAATATTTCTGAGCTCTGTGAGCTGCTTGAGCAAATCAATCAAACCCGAGGAGAGGGTTGTCAGACCCTCTGATTTATAGTCCTTCGGCCAGAAGTACAAGTAACCCTTGGACTTGCGACTGGCATCTGAAACCCAGAGTGGCTCCAATCTACAACAGGTTGGTGAGAAGCACAGATTGCAACCTGGGAACCCGGGCTTGCAACCGGTGTCTGAAGTTGGGGGTGGGGGTAGTCTTACAGGATTGACCCGTTATCTGTGGGATCTAATGTTATGTCTAGCCGATTGCTTGGTAGTGGAGGGGGGTGGGGACCCTGCTCTCCAGTGGAACTGGGTCCAGGAACTCAAAATAGCATTAAACCACATATTGTTCTTCCTCAGTTCAGATTTTCTGTTTCAGTAGATATGAGTGGAGCTCAGTAATTTGAATTTCTATGGAGACCCTGGTGATGTTGATGCTGCTGGTCTGGGGAACACAATGAGAATGAATGACGTAGTTCATATGGGTCAGGTTTCCAGGACAAACAATATGGTGGAAAAAGTGACTGGAGGATCTGGAGTTGGGACAAATAGAAGATATCTAGCAAAGGAGACGATGAACCCTCGTACACGGTTGGTGGGAACGTAAATTGGTGCCGCCACTATGGAGAACACTATGGAGGTTCCTCAAAAAACTAAAAATAGAGTTACCATATGATCCAGCAATCTCACCCCAGGCATATATCCAGACAAAACTATAATTCAAAAAGATACATGCACCCCTATGTTCACAACACCACTATTTACAACAGCCAAGATGTGAAAACAACCTAAATGTCCATTGACAGATGAGTGGATAAAGAAGAGGTGGTACATATATACAATGGAATACTACTCCACCATAAAAAAGAATGAAATGATGCCATTTGCAGCAACATGTAGGCAACTAGAGATTATCATAGTAAGTGAAGTAAGTCAGAAAGAGAAAGACAAATCCCATATATCACTTATATGTAAAACTTAGATATGATACAAATGAACTTATCTAGGAAACAGAAACAGACTCATAGACACAGAGAGCAGACTTGTGGTTGCCAAGGCAGAGCGGGGTCGGGAAGGGATGGATTGGGAATTTGGGATTAGCAGATGCAAACTATTATATACAGAATTTATAAACAACAAGTTTCTACTGTATAGCACAGGGAACTATATTCAATATCCTGTGATAAACCATAATGGAAAAGAATATGAAAAAGAATATGTATATATGTATAACTGAATCACTTTGAGTACAGCAGAAATTAACACAACATTGTAAATCAACTATAGTTCAATAAAATAAGTGTAAAAAAAGAAGATATCCAGCAAAATTCCACATACAGTTGACCCTTGAACAAGAGGGGTTTCAACTGTGTGGGTCCACTTATACAAGAATATTTTTCAGTAAATGTGTACATGATCCTGGACTGGCTGAATACATGGATACAGAACCATGAATATGAAGGGCCTACTGTAAAGTTATACTCAGATTTCCAGTTTCTCAAGGGTCAGTGCCCCTAACCCCTGCTTGCTCAAGGGTCCACTGTATATGGAACACACACAGACACATGTGAACATTAAAGTATCTATTGATCAATTAACAACTACTTTTGCGCCCATCAATAAATTTGTTAACAAGGCCCCTATCCGCTCTACTTCTACAGTAGAGAAGAGCAGAATAAACTCTTTCAGCCATGAATAAGTAGAATCTGCATATATGTTATTGGCTAGAAGGACTGACCTCTTTAATATCTCAGAGTTGTTCAAGGTAAGTTAAGACTATCCTAAGAGATAGGTGTTCTCCGAAAAATCTTGATGACTCAGGATAAAGAAGGAAATCACATTTTCATAATGCAAATTTATAGTTTTTGAATATCTGGTGTGTTTTAAGAAATTTACATAAATGAATTTGTTTAATCTTTCTAACAATCTCAGAGTAGATACACTGGCACTAATTATTTTTTTCACTGTACAATTTGCTAAATAAAAAAAAGGAAAAAAGGTCTCTATAGAAGAGAATAGAGTATTGCATTGTTATAATTTATCTTGTTCAATGTATCCTGTGAAATTAGTTTTCAAAATGTATTTTCGGTTTTAATTTGTCACGTAAAGCTAAACTAATTACTTCCACTTTTCCCTTTAATGCTTGAGTATCTACATTTAAGATGTTTTGAAGTTATTTTTCTGTAAATGGCTCCACCTATAATTTGTCAATTTGTATTATGAACTTTTAAATCTTTTTTTCCTATTTTGTGGAGAGTAGCTAATAACAAAATGTACTTAATGTTGACTCCTTAATTAATAGGTTTCAAGCACTATATAAAATAGTTCCTCAGTTATGCCTTCTAAACATTCCCTTTTTCTTCTTTTCTCCCTTCCTTCCTTTCTTCCCTCTCTTTTCTTCTCTTCTTCCCTTTTTCTCTTCCTCCTCTCCTTCCTTCCTTATGTATGTATTTATCCTTTTTATCGTATGCTTCCCTCCAATATAAGCATCTTGTAGTCAGAGAATTGAGTGGAGATAAATATTTTAATGCACTCTAATTGTCAGGCACTTTTCAAAGCACTGGTGATACGTCCATAAAAAGGGAAAAAAAAAAACTAAAATTATACATATATCTTCTCATTGACCCTATCAACAATCCTATGACATAGGTATTCTAATTTTTCCCACATACAGGTGATAAAATTAAGACTTGGATAAGCCATGCTACCTGCCCAAAGTCACATAGCATAGAAATAGAGAAGCTGGGATTCAAGCACAGTTCTAATATTTCCCAAACACCGCTAGTAGGGCAAAGTGATTCACAGGCTTGTCACAAAATCATTCATGGAATTGTTAGTATTAAGTCAACATTTCTTTTCCATCAAGTCCAAGGAAATTCAGTTATAACAGAGGCATTTTCTATAGTTACATTTTCATCACACCCAACACAGCTAATATTCTATATAAAATTACTACCATGAATTAACTATGCCTGCAGAAAATGGGATTGCATGTAACTACTGATTTCCATTCACAATAAAATAAGCAAATTATCTTCACCAACATAAACGCACCATAAATTGTTTTGAGGCATAGAGATGAATTTCTGAAAGAAATATGGACCAGATTTGCCAAATTATTGAAAACGATTAATAAAACGAGGGCATCGAACTGCAATTGGAAAATGTTATCCTCTTAATGGTTACATTATTATTGGGTAGACGGATAATCCTCTTTGCTGATGTTCCATTTCTGGAGTATTGACAAATTTTACACATTTTAATATCAAAACATCATCAAATTTATACATAGAATGATTTACCGTTTTCAAGACCAGATCTGTCATAATGAACTGCCATCCATGAGTGTAACGTAATAACATTTTAATTGAGAGAAGGTGCTTTGGCAAATAAAGAAGAAAGCTATTTTTCTTTGGATATTTCTGAGTTTGTTGATGATTTTTAGCTGAGTGTACTTTCAATTCAGAAGACTGTTCTAACATATGGCTACTTGCATTTAATCTTAATGAGTGAAAATAACCTTTACTACGTGACATTTTAAATCAAATAGAATAATCAGCCTAATTTGAGCATAGCACTTTATAACTATTATCTATTACATTTTGCATAAGAATACAACATCTGCATCACAAAATGTCACAGATAATAAAGGTGGTGATCATTTTATTGTAAAACTCTTATGTTATCTAACAGAAAGAATCACTTACGTTATACAGCCAATTCTAGTTAACTAGTAGCACTTAAAATGTTTGCAAATGAAACTTTCACTGAACTCAGAGTAGCTATCAGTGATTTGAAAGATTTTCCATTCAATGAATTAAACAGCATGTGACCCCTTTTTCACATTTGTGCTCATTTAACTGAGACATGCATGCTAAACTTGTCACTTGGCTAGTATTTTTCTAGCTTTGGCTGTGTGATTTCCCCCCACAAAAAAAGGATGTGTCTCTATATCTACTTAGCAAGCACTGTGTTAAACACCCATTTAAGACAATTCTTCTAGGGGTAGTATTTTTTAAAAGTACACATATCAAAACATTTTGAAATGTTTTCATAAATTTAAATGCATATCAATATAATACCTATAAACTACTAAAGTATGACTATTTCAATAAAAGTCAAAATATTATTTCAAGTTATTGTCCTTATAAAGTGAACGATGTGGAAACAGTGCAAAAGCATGACTCTTTCAAAATAGTAAATATGCATACTGTTGGGAAAATTTGTTTAATAAAAGCATAATTTCATAACAAGAAAATTAAACAAATATATTTATAGAAATCAATTTCATTTTGTAAAGTCAAAAGAGATACTGTAGAAATTTACATATTTGTTTATTTCTTCTTTTAAAATTTGGATTATCTGGACACTGATACAAAGAAGAGGTTTCTCTTCTGCATTATTATAATAATTACTAAGCATTTCCATTTTATTTTTCATGGTAACCTTTTTCTTTGGAAGAGGGAAGCTGGATTTACTAATAAACAAAATATTTTTTTCCAAATCTCTATTTTACTTGAAATTCTCCCTCTTTATTCTCACTGTATACACATTTCCAAGCTTAGGAAAACTTGCCTAATGAAAAATTTATTTTTAGCCACCTATTTGTTATCTTCAGCCTTCAAAGCCTTCAAAACTACTGCAAGGTCTAGAAGTAAGACAAAATCATGGGATGTAACACTTAACAATAAGAGACCTTATTGAAACATAGTATTTGAGCTTAATTTTATTTATCTGCATAACTAGGTCAGAAATAATACCTACCTCAGTGGAAAATCTAGAGGATTGATTGACAGAAGGTAGTTAAGCAACTGGTATGCTGGTGGTTACTTCTGCAAGAAAGTCTCTGAGGTCAGAACTCCTAACTCAAGATAGTTTTGTGGAAGCAAAAGACAGATGATTGCAGAGCAAAGTGCTAGGTTCTAGCTCTACTGTGTCCTAAACTAGACTTCATTCATAATATTATTGTTTTTAGGAATATGTGTTATAATTGACCTAATTTCGTATTGTTTGGCCCTGTATATTTGATGAGAGTCTAAATAGCAAACACTTAGTTGAAAATTTAAGGAACAAGTCATTGTGTACTAACTATAACAACTAATTTTGTGGCTTGATAAAAAATAATTTATTGAATTAATATCTTTTAAACAACTATGTATGTGAGATACTATGCTGGACACCAGGGGTAAAATTGACAAATAAACCGGATGTTCTTCTGGACCTCTTTGTTTCTGAATATTGGTTACCAGTTGTCTTTCTCTTTGAAAGAGATTTCAAACAAGTGAGTGACACAGATGTAGTATGCCTTATTTCAACCAGCAAAAATGTACATTACAACTTGGTGGGCAATAAAGAAGCTGGCTTTAAAACAAATTATAAGTGTGGATACCACACCTTATAGCTCATTGACAACCACATTCTACACAGGCTTTGTAATAGATTTCACGATGGGACCTCTCTTCTGGAGGCATCTTTGGCTGCCCTGATCAAAGTCTCGGATAAAATTATGGAAGCCACACGCATGTTGATTTTAAATCAACAATAGGGCCAAGTTCCAAAATAATTTCAACAAGCTATAGTGAAGAATGAAAAGCAGCAGGAATGCATCTAACAGATGAAGGGCAAATCTTGCTTTTATGTTTAGTATCCCTCCTCCTCATTGTACATGAACATCATGGAAAACTTCCTTTACACCACTGCTTTGCGTTAAGTCTGGAACTTTCACTGAACTCACACTTGGTTTGGAGGGACTTCAAATCAAATATAGCATTCAGAGAACACATGTGCCTGTCACCTTCTTAGCTCTGAAATTCACTCACAGTTCCAAAATATGAAAGAAAGTGATGGACCCGATTCCAAATCCTGGCTCCGCTAGACTACCTCTGTGACCCTGTTTGAATTACTTAAGCTCTCTAATTTCCCAACTAGAAAATCAAGAGTTCCAGCCCTGATCCGGGAAGATCCCACATGCCGCGGAACAACAAAGCCCATGCGCTACAGCTACTGAGCCTGTGCTCTAGAGCCTGTGAGGTACAACTACTGAGCCTGCGCGCCACGACTACTGAAGCCCACGTGCCTAGAGCCTGTGCTCCGCAACGAGAAGCCACCTTAATGAGAAGCCCGCGCACCGCAATGAAGAGTAGCCCCCAAAGCTTTAAGCTTTTGTCAGAATTGGAGAAGATAATGACCTTAGTTCTGTAAGTATACATCTATATGTATATAACTATTTATTGGGCATCTCCTATGGCTTAGATACAACTTGCTTATCTTACTTGGTATAAACAGAAACAAAATCAACAAGAAAGTGAGTTCAGGTTCCTGAAGTCCTACAACTAGTAAAGCCAGAATTGGAACATAAATGTGACATCCAAAGCTACAGCCAATTTAGAAATAAATAAAAATCTTCATTCATTCTGAATAAAGCGAATGTGGGGAAACTGTCTTTTTCAGCGCCTCTGCAAAGCGATAGTTCTTCAAATACTTGTCTTATTCTTAGTGCTTCTTTATAAGAGCTAATAATTCTACTTTCTGAAGCAATAATCATAGCCCACTCTAAAGATTTTTGGTTTTTTAACAATTAGAGCTCTCCAGTATTTCTATGGACATCTTATAATGGGAAAAGTTCCGCATCACTGGCCGTTTTCAAGGAACAGACTTTTATAGCTTATTTTCACAAAGGAAAAGAAAAAGACTATTTCCTTTGAAAGCGTACCAGTGACTTTTTGATGGATGACATTGAGGAGTTGCAAAGAAACCTTTCTGTCATATGTTTTCTTTGCAAACAGAAATTTTACTGCTGTGTTTTCCCCACAGCCCTACTTCAGGAATCTCTGAAAGTAGAACAGCTGAATGGCAGGAAGACATCGTACTGCACACAATGAAAGGAAGTCTGAGACAGGATAAAGGTTTCATGTTAAAAACTAACATAGAGATGCCCAAAGTGGTACCAGCCAGGCGTTACGGTAGACAGAACAGGAAGCAGGAATTCATGTTATTTTCTAAGAGGAGAAGTGGGGAAAGGAACAAGTATTTTAAACTGCACTATGTGCTAGAGACTGTGCTAAGCAGTTTATCCATATTTTCTAGTTTAATTCTTCAAAAGCTGGAAGGTAGGTATTACATTCTTTAACATAAATAAATAAATAGGAAGGAAGGAAGAAAGGGACCTTAGAAAACTTAACTAATATGCTTAAGTCAAAGCTAAGGAGGAATAGAGCTGGAATTCATGCCTAAGTATGTCTGACTTCAAAGCTCATGCTTGTTCTCCAATATCAGGCCTTTTCCATCCCATCAGCTGGTTTCGACACCTCGCCATCAGAGACCTTAGATTTGTCATTTGTTAATATTCTGCTTCTCAGCCGTTTCATTTCAATTCTGCTCTCTGACCTTAAATTTGGAAGAACTTTTTGGATTTGGAAATAAGCTTGTACTTCACCATGCCTATTTTTTCTGAATTCTTATTTAATCGTGTGACTCTGGAAAGTAACCAATACTTGGTTTACATTCCTATTGTAATCTCTGCAAATGACTTAATTCTAGTTAGCCTTAACTAAAGTATCAGGGAAGAACAATCCTTTGCCATTGCTTTGTAAAAGGACAATTCTGCAGACTCTCTGGGGATTCTGATGACTGGAAAATTATTTTATAATGAAAAAAATAGGAATTCACCACGATCAACATGAACTATATGCTGTTTGCCCGCGAGCAAGAGAAAAAGTCATTAGCGCGGTATGTTGAGACAAATAGGGGGATACCCAGGAAAGAGAACTAACACATGCTCATCCAGAAGAGCGGATGCTCAATATTACATCCAAATCTGGAAGGATTAACTGATTGTTTCACTGTTTAAAAGAGTTACAAAGTGAGAATTTTTGGTAAATCTTAATATCTTTTTCTTAATATTCTTGGAGATTAGGAAGGAAACACATTTGACTTTAAGGTCAGGCTTATATTTGTATATTTCCTATCAGCTAAAACTGCACATGTGTTACAATAATAGTTGTAAGTTTAGGAGTAAGTCTTGTCTCTAGAGAAACAAGTATACCTCTGAAATTTACCTTAACACAACTGAACTCTAAAAGCACGGAGAAAATGTCTGCACTTTGTTATTTCTTATTTTTAACATAAATGCAATGCACACAAGAAAAACACAAGCCATAATTATCATAGGTGTAAGCAAGTGCTTATATTTTATATAAAATTAGAGATTTTATATTTTGTGAAAGACAGTTTTAAAGAAATGTGGTAGTCCTTTCCCCGCCCCCCTTTATGTATGCTTTAAGATGTCAGTAAATTTCATTTTGATACACAGCACAATTTCACTAACATGTCTTGCAAGCATTTCTGTTGACATTCTAATATGACGAATATAAGCAGCAATACGAAAATGACGATCACTTAGTCTCTCAAAATTTTAAGATGTTAAAATATTTCTTAGACTTTTAAGAAAGATGTTTTTCTGAAGCAGCTATTAAAGTCTTCTGAAAATGTACCGCTGACCTTTGCAATATTTGCTTAAGGTTTATAAAGCACTTTCATCTTCTGGGATTAGAGACACTAAAGTATTTGGTGGTTTTATCACCGTATTAGCATTAATGACTATTATCCAATCCTTCATCAAAATAAGGATGGTGCCCAGCGTTCTCTGTTGATTTTGTTTCCTTAACAACATATTTTATAGTGGAAAATAAGGAACCTTTTTTTCCTACTTAAAAAGAACAGATCTAGTACTTCCCTGGTGGCGCGGTAGTTAAGAATCCGCCTGCCAATGCAGGGGACACAGGTTCGAGCCCTGGTCTGGGAAGATCCCACATGCCGTGGAGCAACTAAGCCGGTGTGCCACAGCTACTGAGCCTGCACTCTAGAGACCGCAGGCCACAACTACGGAAGCCTGCGCACCCAGAGCCCGTGCTCTGCAACAAGAGAAAAGCCCTCACAGGGCAACCAGGACCCAATACAGCCAAAAATAAATAAATAAAGTTATTAAAAAAAAAAAGACACAGATCTAAAAAAGAGGCAGTTTGTGAGTGACAGTTTGTAGGATAAAACACCATCATCAGTGAAACTGTATTATTTAGGGAAACTAGATTCCTTTAGTTTCTGGTGGCTGCTCTAATCATCTGAACAAAGTAACAGTACGCAAATGCTTGCTCCAGAGTTTGACAAGGCTGTCACTTTCCCTTATCGGACACAGTACTTTATCACAGCGCAGTGGAAAGAAAGGGGGAAATGAGGTGGAAAATATTACTCTAGGATTTTTAGGGTACTTTCATAGAACCTAGAGACAGCTGTTAAAACTACTGTATTTAACAGCAAACGTGGGTAATGAACCATAAAGTGAAATATGTAAGGCAGGGAAATATTTCTGGTGATGCACATGCTCTAACATAAATTTTACTTCTGCATTCAGTGTTAAAGAGTAGGCTGAGGCTATGTGGAGACGTGGATCAGGCAGTCAGCACTGCCACCTTGTTTACACAACAGAGCTTGCATAGTACTTTCTGAAGAGTTGCGGGGCTGTCTTGTGTCATGTAATAGTGACCGTGTAATTCATCTCCTCCCTCCTTCCCACCTTCTCTCAGTTCCTCCTTCCCTCACTCTCACTCTTTCCCTCTTTGCACTGGCTGCCAGGAAGCACAGGGTGTAATATACCGAGTGTATGACTCAGCTCTGCCTCTCAATACAATTATCACTTTTCACAATATCCGTCTTTCTATTTTTCTCTGAATATCTGCATACCATGTACAGTGGCATGAAAGTGATTTTATTATAATCCATTTCAAATACCTTGTAGAGAAGCAGATTGTTTATTCTAAACAAACATGAAACAGGTACGAGAGTTAAATAATTAATTTCAAAGAAAATTCAACCAATACAGCAGGGTGGTGATGTGATTCTTCTTATCTTACTCTCTTGGGTAACTAATATAGAAGGAGGGTGGTGCCAACAATGGAAACATGCTAAGTTGTGCTGGAAATCATTGCTAACAGTGTTTCTGGGCAAATACAAGAGTAGCAACATGAGTTGTATTGATTAAATAATAATTTAATAGCACAGTTTGCTCTGTTAAAGCTTTGTTAGTATTTTTCCTGGCACTGTCGAGGGAAAACAGAATTTTTTTTATTACAAAATTGTGCCTACCGTTTGGCTACGTGTTTAGCTCTCTAGACAATATTTTGAAGTCTGTGTGAAATAAGCATTTAATACCACAAAGACCACTGAATCGGAAATGTTTATTGTGGTATATAAAATATCTTCTTTTGTTGTGAGTTTTACTATAGATGGCTGATTCTGGAGTTTTCTTCTCTTGTCATTTTTGTTTGGAGTAGTTTTTTTTTTTTTTTTTTGAAATATTTGTTGTGAGGGGTTAGGGGACAATAATGATTTTTCTAAAGGGTTTGCTAAACCTAAAAACAATGAGATGGTAGGATAAAAGAGGTGACAATGTTCATTCCTAAGCAAGTAGAGCTTTTTTCAAACAGGTTAGATCACCTGTGAAAAATAAAAGTGTATCATAGGAGTCACTGCAAAGATTCTGCCATGTGGAGGAAAGACGGTGAGAAATAAAACATCCCCCATATTACCAAAGACTGAGCTTCTTGGCCAGACAGTTGGCCAATCTTTCTTCTCTCAGAGAATGTGGAAGGCGGGGGGGCACATATAACACCTTCAACTTGAACTCAGAATCAAACTTGATTCAACAGTCTTTAAATGCTTTGTGGTCTAAATGAGAGGAATCTGGAAGGAAATGACACTTCAAAATCAGAAGCATGTATCTGTCTTGAAAAAGTCAGAAGCTTGAATTCTCCTCTGGGGTGGGCTGTCATTTGTTCCTGGAAATCTGTTTGAATTGCCCTTTTAGGGGCACAAATGTGAAGGCAGTCAGCTCCTCTGAGGGAAGATCTTATATTCTACCAAGGTCATTTGTCTTCTGTTGCTACCAAAAAAATGTGTGTGTGTGCCTGCATGGTGTACATAGATATCCTGAGTCTTTTTTTGTTTGTTTTTCTTTGTGATAAATACAAATGCATTTATTTATTTATTATTATTATTATTTTTTGCGGTACGCGGGCCTCTCACTGTTGTGGCCTCTCCCGTTGCGGAGCACAGGCTCCGGACGCGCAGGCTCAGCGGCCATGGCTCCCGGGCCCAGCCGCTCCGCGGCATGTGGGATCTTCCCGGACCGGGGCACGAACCCGTGTCCCCTGCGTCAGCAGGCGGACTCTCAACCACTGCGCCACCAGGGAAGCCCTACACGTGCATTTATTAACTAACCATTTATTAGCAAGCAAACATAAGAGTAAAAATGTATACGGTGCATTCTTAGTGTGACCACATATCGACACTTTATCTGTCAAACCCAGATATGTTTGAGGGTAAAATAGGACATTATTAACCATTATGCTGGGGCAGCAGTCATAAACTAGGGTTGCCTTGGCTGTTTAGTTACTCTAACTTTGATTTGTCTCTAAGCTTTCATTTGTGATGCAGTCATCATCATCACCACTTGAAGTAGAAGGTTTGAATGAAGCAAATGCCAAGACTCCAGCGGCAAACTTTTGTCACCCTTTCAGCTGACAGAATCCAAAAAGTATGACTGGACACGGCTGGTTCAGGATGTAGCCCGCCATCACGCCTAAGGCCTTACTAGAACCTCACAACTTGTTCAAACAAGGATCAAGGATTTCCCTAAACTGGTGCTCTTCAAATTAATATGCATATGAATCGCCTAGGAATCTTGTTAAATGTTTAAGTACAGATTTTGATTCTTGTGGTAGGGCCTGATATTCTGCATTTTTGCTCCCAGGTTATGTTGACTCTGCACACTTCACCTTGAGTAGCAAATCCCTAAATTATTATAGCTAATTCACAAATTTTATTTCCGATTTTGTCACTGAGCTCTCATGTCATCACACTACTTAACAAGATGTTACTAGATTCACCAATAAAACTCCATGTCAGATACACAGAAACTAATTAAAGCATGGCTTTCATTGATGATAGACAAGCATTTCAGGAAGGCTTCTGTCATCTACCTATGGAATAAAAAAACCTCAAAGGAATGACATTTTAAATGTTATATCTTGTCTATGGGCTGTTCTAAATCTTCCTTCTTCCTGGAAATAATCTGATTTTGTTCTTGTTTC
The DNA here is from genome assembly GCF_039906515.1 of Pseudorca crassidens. NCBI lineage: Eukaryota > Metazoa > Chordata > Mammalia > Artiodactyla > Delphinidae > Pseudorca > Pseudorca crassidens. The sequence continues at coordinate 37,466,509 of NC_090315.1, read as the reverse complement.
TCTGATCCCTTCTTCTCAACATATAATGTGCTCAGAATTCTTCTTCCTTTGTTTGAAGAAGGTAACTTTCATCCATCATCTTCAATCTCGGTTCTGAGGTTTCAGGACCAGCTATATCCTTCTCACTAGAAAAATTTATGACAAGGATTCAGACAGCTCAATGTTTTGATCAGTCCCCTCAGATGATTAGTTTTGTCTTGAGGGGAAAGAGGTTAAGAACAGAGGGAAATTGGAGGGGTGAGGGCGATAGGAGACAAGACTGTTTATCGATGTGGGTGAAGGCACTGCCAACTATCTCCTTGTTAAGGCATACTATCTGCAGACAACCTTTGCATCTATTATAAAACCTTATGTTTGTGACTCTGCTCTGCAGTGGTAATGTATGGTACGTAGGTCTTCCTAGGCATGCTGCAACTAGTCCCGCATGCCTAGGAAGACCTGCGTACCATTCGATATATCCATTTGCTTCTCAAGAAGGGGAAACACACATGTGCAAGCTCACATAAACTGCGAGATATGGTACACAGAGTCAGTGCCAGGAAAGTTATTAATTTTCTTATTTAGCAAATATTTATTCATTATAAAAAGAAATAACTCAAATATTTTCATTCCTGATAATTCACAATAGTATCACAATAAAATGAAAGATGAAATAAGTCAAGGGATTTTAAAGATTTGGCAGATGGACCTCCCTCATTCCAGTTCTAGTTTACCGTCAGAATTGCAACAGAGTATGAGTCTAGCCTGCCCATTAAATCTTCATCTAAATATCATCAGAATGTTTGACTCCCCCAAATGTACCTTGTCTGCTCACTTTTAACAGTGTACCTAGTATTTCCTGTTTTTTAGCTGAGGTACATTTATGAAGTCTTGTGAGGACTGAATTGTCTATTTCCATTCACTGTGTTTTCCTTGCCCACCTGGTCATCCTTGCTCACCTGTAAGAGCCATAAGTAGTCGCTTGAATATATTCCCATTATGTGTATATTTCTGTCTTTGTTTAAACGTTTTTTAATATATCTTTGTGTAACGCATCATAATAAAAATGAAAGAGTTCACATCAATCAATTCTCCCTACTAATCAAATCTGCTACTGCAAAACATTATCATTTCTGAAGCAGAAACAGACTATTTTAAAAAACAGATGAAATGAATAAAAAGAGTCATTCATTATGTAAAATTAAGCAAATTCTTAATAATTAACCTCATTTCCTTATGAAACAGTTTTTTCTGCATTTCTTACTTGAATTAATAAGTAAAAAGGAGGCAGAAAGACTAATATTCATTGCATGCCTAACTGCTAGGGATGGTGAAATATCCCCTGCTGAATATTTTTATTATGGTAATTGATTATTATGATTAGAGATTAGAAGACATTTTCCAATAATATCTTCCACTTATTGAAGACTTCCCATATGCCCACAAGCTAGGGACTTCACATGAATCATTTAAAATACTCTCATCTGGCTTTTATTATGCCCACTTAATGGATGATGGACCTTAAGCTCAGAGAGGTTAAGTAGCTTCTCTATATCTAACAGCTTGTTAGTGCCAGGTTTTGAGTCAAATAGTTCATTTGAATTATAATTTCATGTTCTGTCCATTACATTTATATTTTCTTGAGAAATATATGCCCTGAATGCACCCAGCTCTTTTATGTTATTCATATATATGTGTACATGGAAGATTTCTGAAATCAGACAATTCAGGGAAAAATAATCTTCACCCCCATAAACATTTTTTCTATGCCTTAGGCTTAGATGTATTTGTATTTTGCTCAAATTGCTCTTTCTCCTTCACAATTATTCCTTCTGTTGAGCATTTGTTCTATAAGCACAGGTGATATTATTCGCACCATTTTGAATAATTATATTTATTACCATCATCTTTACCTTTCTTTTTGTAATAATTTAATGCCATTTATTAGTACTTTCAACATTCCCATTACCATTGTACTTCCGAGACATAATATCTACTATTGTAATTAATAACTACAAAAATTAACCTAAGTACAACACACAGTAAGCATTGGGTGTCACAAAACAGTTTGACACCCAATGCTTAGATGACTTTTCTCAAGTGCCTATGTCACCTCTAAGGGTAAAATCAAGCTGGGTTAGTCTTACTTTAGAGAGTAACTTGGTTCAAGTCTATAAAATTCATGTGCTGAAAATCCATATATAGACATGTTTCCAGGTACATGATCAACATTGTTATTAGACTATGTGCATGTATTTATATGTGATATGTATGTGTTTTATTTCTTCCTTCTCATATTGTCTTTCCTTCTTTTGTCTTGTCTCTTTTCTTCTTTATTTCCTAAAACCAATATCTCAGGTTTAGCCTACTTGACTGACTCAACATTGCCCAGATCAGTGATTTCTAAACTTCTTTCATCAGGTACTCATCAGTAAAATATGGAAACATTTATCACCAATTTAAATATATTTATTTGTAAATAATATATATAGACTTCTATATTAAAATATTCTATTATAAAACATGAAGAAAATAAAATATTTTAAAAGATGATAAATATATCAATTTTAACATTTTCTTTCCACAACCCAATAAATTACATTTTTCGCTTCACTTCGGCTCAGAAGTTCATATTTATTTAATTTCTGAACTTTAGCTTTTAAGATCTAAATTGAAATACATGATACCAAGATACTGCCCTAGTCCTACCTCCTACCCATCTTTCATCATCCCAGATAAACATGTTTGCCTTTCCATGGGCTTTGACATGGGTCAGGGGCTAAGGGGAACCTTCCCTGTATGACCCTAAGCTCCAATAACCCTTGAATAAAAGGGTACTTGGCGGAGATCTCTTAGAATATTTTCTGCTGTAAAAATGTTTTCCATGGCTTGATCAAACAGCCAGGACCTAAAAAGATATGTGTTGTAAATAAAGGGGATATTTGTGTTTTCTCTCTTCTGCAAACAACCCAGAGTAATTCTTACGTCCAGTGACAGCTATAGAATTTCGTAAAAGACTTCTGAGAAGGTAGGAAATGACCTCATTGAGCAACCTTTGGAAAAGTGGTTTCCTTATACTTTTCTACCAGATGAAAAATATGATTAATGGAATACCTCAAAAGAATATCTTATTTCATATTCTTTAAAATAAATAATTCATATGCATTAGCTTTCTATAAATGTCATAAAATAGGTAAACTTTTAACCATAGATGCCTTAAGTGCTTTTATTTTCTACATAAAATGACATTAGTCTGAAAATAGAACAGACTTTAAGAACAAGGTACTTCAAAAAAAGATCTTCCTTTGTGGTAAGTGCCAACAAAGGACACATTTTACATTAATTGGTTGTCTCCATCCAGACCATCTGTCTTTCCAAATGTAATGAATCCTGGCATTCTTATTGGTATGTACTGAATAGCTCAAATTGGGTCTGAAATAAACCCTGTTTGAAGTCTCGTTATAGGATCACCTTGTGAGTTGTGGAACAAATGTTAAGAGCCTTCTCATCAGACTCCCTCCCAGTGAAAAACTGAAGTTCAGTTGCATATAGCTGGAGCATGGGCTTCACGTGGATCCATTTTGCATTTGCATAGTAGTATCACACATTCTTCTCTCGTTATACGACTTGTGCATGTGTATGTGCCATTATATAACGTGAGTGCCTAGAATTTTAAATATGACATTAAAATTCACATATGCCTTTATACTGAGTGTTTCACTGGTTTCTGACAACCTTCTACCAGATGCAGGCAATCACCATTAGCTCCATTTCGTAGATGAGAAAATCGAGGCTTAAAGGCAGTGCATGATTTAACCTGTGACTATTTCTCCTATGATACTCTTCCCTTTCATTCTGTTGGCATTAGCTATCTTGGTCATCTCCTACAGGCCAAACTCCCCCCGACACTGGATCTCTGTAATTTATGAAAGAGGAAGAGAGAGAGAGGAAGTTACCACTAGGCACTTGAACCTCATCTTAAATGTCTCATCACCAAGAAAATCTTTCATTCTATCTCAGACCAGCTTAAGTACCTCTATGGACTCCTACACTTTTTTAAAAAAAATAATTGTAATTAAAACGATACATATATAAGTATGATCCCCCAATAGAAAGTAAACTCCAGGAAAACAGAAACTTTGCATATTTTGCTGGTCAAATTCAGCAATGATATTCAATTTCTAATACTGATTGAGCAGTTAATGAGCAGGTGCTGTGCTAGCAGCAAAATCCTATAATCATGAACTGGGAAATATGAAGCTTCCTCTCACTTAGTAGCCCTTTCCATGCTGCAAGCAAAATGGAAAATGTAACAGTAACTAAACTCAACCAACATTGTTGCATATTGTGGAACTAGTGAGGCACTTTTGGAATTAGTTAGGGCTGGGACTGATTGATTCATAGCTCATCCACACTCTAGGGGGTAACATGAGACCAGTAACTCTGTAGTAATTCTGTAGCTATTCATATAGTCATATATTAGAAACCGTCTATTCAGATGCTTTAAGAATTTTTCAGCACTTTGAAAACAGGAATACATGCATTGATTGTATAGTCATTTGATAGATGATAATTTTCTCCCTTCTGAATATATATACATATATATGTATCTCCAACAAGATAGTTGATCATGAGGTGGAAGGTAAAAAATCTAGTTTGTGAATGGCAGTCATGGATAAGGCTGGAGACCTCCTCAATGAGGTCTTAAAGAAACCTCAAAAAACTTATGGCTGTTTTAATCACAGTAATAAATCACTGCAGTGAGAAAAACTGTGGATTACTTCACCACAGTCCCCAAAACAACAGGAAAAACTCCACTGAACATTCCAAAGCCTAAAGGAGAGGATCAAAGAGGCTAAGTTTGTAGATTTACCCGTGGTTTGGCCAGACTACTTCCACTCAACAGTTACTCAGTTGTTCTAAATTCTTTGCTACCAATATCACTGCTACCATCCTATTCAGAAAAAGTAGGGCTAGTCGAGGGGATGTTGGCCTTTGGGAGAGGGCAGTGATTGTAAACAGAAAGGCTCTCCCTCTACCATATGCCAAATGCTGAATTCTATTCTGTGACTTAATGAGAAACAAAACAGACCTGGGCACTATCAACACAGAGTTTATAGTCTCAAGGATTAAATGCAGTAAATCACATATTATGACCTAATCAGTGCCTATGAGAAACATACTATCAAGAAGGTTCTGATTGCGCATGATATGACAACCAGACTTAATCTGGAAGCTCAGGGTATTTAAGAAGCAACTAGAATAAATAGGAGTTATCTAGGTGAAAAATGGAGAGGGACAGAGAACATTCTAGATTGTGGAAACAGTATAGGCAAAGGTTTTGAAGCTCGAGGGAACACAGCACAAGAGCATGTAAAGCCTCAGACATTTTCCAGTCACTTTACATATACTATCTCATTTAATCCTCACATCTTCCCTAAAGTAGGCACTGTTCTTTCCCCTGATGTGAAATAAGGAGACAGATGCTTAGTGAGAATGAGTAACCTGCCCAACGTCACACAGCTACTGAACTCATATTTGAATGCAGATCTCATATTTCTGACGGAGACTGCAGTGAAACTCAATTGAAATACCAAGTTTATTAACAGACAATCAGGAAGCTTCCTGGGGAAGTTAGGCCTGAAAATTGGTCTGATGAAAGATAAAATTTAAGCATCCAGATAAATCAAGTTATTCTACATCTAGAAAGTCCAAAATAAATCCCAAGGAGCTTTTGTTCATTATTCATTTGTGGTATGAAAATCAGGTAATGGTATTAGAAATCAGCCAGCAGCCTACACTTTCCTTACAAGTAAAGACTAGCTTTGAAATTATTTAAGAAGGCTGACAGATGCGTCAAAATTATTCAACCCATTTTAAGTAGAGAAAAACAGACACCGCATTCTATTTATTTCACTTCTACATGTAAAGCTCATTCTAAATTTGACTACAAGAAAACTGCCTTTGAATATAGAGCTATTTGTTCCAAAATGCCATGCTGGCACATACAGTTTCTCTCAAGTTTTTCCTCTACACAAAAAGAGCAATGATGAAGTGGACTAGATTCATAGTGACAATTTTTATATGTTTTCTGGTGGTTGACAACTGCTCAGAAGATCGGATACCATAGGAAAAATTTCAGCCATCATGGCTATATGAATTGTCTAAAGGCTTAAAAACATAAAGGCAGAAAAAAATTATAGGAACATTTACCTTTCAAAGTAATAGAATACTGCAGTGACTTTCCCAGGTATCCCAGAGACAAGTGGTTTTGAGTCTCACTGGCTAGATAACTCCTTTTGTAACAATCTAGGATGAGATATTGTGTGTCTCTTTAAAGCCTCAAGAATGCTTCCAAGTCTCCAGGAACCAGAAATCGAGTATGACAGGCTGTATTCTGTGCTGCTTGGTGCTTCCTTAAAGTCATGCCCAATCATGTTTCAGACAGACTTGTAACTTCTTAAAGTCCCACTAAGGCTTGCCTCCATTATCAGATACTGTAGTCCCTGAGAAGAGGATAGTTGCGGGACCTACACACTGAATTGGTAATGTCAGGCTCCCACCTTCCTGATGCTCCTGGAAATGTGGTTACAAATAGGTTATAAGACATCTGGGTAAACATTTCCAAGTCATGGTCATTCCTTTCCAAAGCTTACGGAGATAAGATGTCAGCCATGGTGACTAAACTCCATTTAAAGCATAAATCCTCATTGGACTTAAAAAATAACTTAATTCATAGTGTTGCACACACTAAGGGGATTTTTCAAACTCTTCCTACACAAAGTAACAGTTTTACATTTTCTGCCTTTTTATTTTTTCAAATTAGCTGTCTCTTTCTTTCCATGTGAAATATTCGAACTCCCCTCTCTCTGTTAAGATTCTTTGGACACAAGCAACAGAAACATAATTGGGCTGGCCTAATCTTTTCAAGGAATTGATTGAAAGGACACTTGGGAGGTCACGGAATCAAATGTAAAGCTGAACACCTGGATTTTTAGAAGAATAATGGTGTATTGAAAGATATTACTAGCAGGTACTCATGCACAATCTCTTTGTAGCATTAACAAATGCTTTGTAGCATCTGCTGTTTATCACGATACTGAGAATTTATTCCAGAGATTGTTTAATGTGGGTCATGAACTCATCTTGGTTGGGAGGTGGAGGGAAAGCATTATTATGAAGATCTCCACCGGCACAGTATAGAATGTGGGATGGAAGTTTCCCAAACGATAAATGAAGTGCTATTGCCAAAGAAGGGGACAAAGGAAGCAAATGCTCACAACCATTGTTTTGATTTTGTTGGTTTGGTTTCAGGTTGTTTTGTTTGTTTGCTGTCATGCTGTTAAACTCATATTTCTTTTTTCTTTTTTAAGGTGCTACAAAACACTGTTCAAATGCTCATCCGTAATAATGTGAGTACAGTGTGTTATAGTCACAAAAATAAGTGAAGCTAACTCATAGTGTTAAAAGGCAGGATTTTGATAACCCTTGAGGAAAAGAGAATAGTGACTGGAAGAAAAGACGAAGAGGTTCTGGAGACATTAGTCATGTTCTGTTTCTTGAACTGAGTGCTGGTTTCAGAGACTGTGGTTAGTTTGTGAAAATCCATTGATCTGTGAAAAAAAAGAATCATTGAGCTGTAAACTGTAAACTTATGTACACTATTTGGTAGGTACATTACCTGAGCCAAAAGGAAAATTAAATAATATAGATCCTGTCTTTAAAAATATGATATTGTGTTAACCATAGACTTTTTTACATTAATGAACGTAATGAATCAAATGGAGAGAATGTGGAGAATGAAAGCCAAGGGACACGAAATGGATGAGCCAAAGTCACAGAGGTAGATCTTTCAGTGCCCACTCCTCTCCTTTCTCTATGGTTATACACCCATGGAATGAATCTCACAAACTTCTATACTTCCCATTGCCCAATCATGCATTTCCAAAGGAAACAAAATTAAAAACTCAAATGCTACAAGGTAACAATTTTATTCACTTTCTTGTCCTCAGTGCCTAAAACAGTGCCTGGCATTCAGTCTGTGCTCATATGCTACGTGTTAATTATATTTTTAAGTTAGAGAAACATTTGTCAAAGTCTGGTCTCTGCTATGGGAGATTCAACCAAATGAAAATTTTTTTTTCTTTAAATGTCAGCAACTCAAGGAAATTCAGTTTGAATAAGGTCCAAGGTCAGAATAGCTTCTTAAAAAAGATGAAATCTATTATTTGGTTTTCTCAAAGAAATTTTAATTTTAAAGCCATCAACAATTTCCCAAGGTTAATCATCTTCCTCAAGAGAGATAATGATAAAAGTCAATGATCAAAAAAGGTTACAAAGCAAAGAGTGTGTGATTTTCCAATTATTACCTTATGTGATTTTTTTTGCCTTTTCTTTAATGATAAATTGTATTTAATGTAATTTGGTTCTTTCTCCTGACACTTCAAAAGTTTATCAAGTGCTTTTGTCACGCCTTTTGACTTTTTTTTTGCTTTTGGATTGCTTATTTCTGATTAACAGAAGCTTGAAAATCTCTTGTTCGGAAGTCAATCAGAATGCAGCTGTTTCATAATGGTACAGTGAACAGTTGACACTTTGCTGGGCTAACATCTTCTCGACAAATTGATTACCTCTACTGCACATCAATCACTTGACATAACCAAAATAAAGCCAGCTTAATAGAACAATATCTCATGATAAATACTTTCCCTTGAAACTTCCCATCTTTGCCTCCACACATATATTGATAAATGATGTTTCTTCACCTTGATGCTCTTTTTCTCGAGCAGGAGGCCCACTGTCCTATGACAGCATCCTACTGCATTCACTACATTACCTAGATGTTTAGGGCAGTTTTCAAAAAGAGACTTCTCTGTCTCAGTATATTTCCAGTTAAATCAATAAACACTGAGAGAGAGCCCAAAGTTTAGCAAGGCAGCTGCTTGCCCTCATCCAATGGAACTAGGTAACAAGACACCTGTTTCTTACTTTCTGTCCCCTTTATAGCCAAGAGCAAAATCACAGGTTAACCAGGATGCTTGCCTTTCTTGGCCTGTTTCACAGGTCTCAGATGAACAAGAACTCAGTCTGAGCTTCCATTCAGTGACTTCTTCCCTTCATGGAGTAATAAGAACGATGTTAATCTCTTCAACAATTTTAGAAAGACAGTTAAAAGCAACCACTGGAAATGGCACAGGCTCCATATGGAGGTTTATACTTTTTCAGTTACCATACTACTGCTTTGTAAGTCTGTTTTTGTTATCTTCTAAATGAGTTAAAAGTCTTTTCTCATATAAACTCTGTATTAGTGTGCTCTTGCTTTAAAGAAAAGGCTACCTCCAAAATCTGTAGATTTAGAGAATAAGTATTTATTATTGCTCAAGAGTCCATGGGTCATCAGGGTTGATTTGGGCCAGGCTCAGTCATGTGTCAGCACTCAATGGCAGATCAGCTGGGAACTGGCTCATCTAGAATGGCTTCACTCACAGGCCTGTTGATTGGATGGCAGTCAGCCAGGGCAAGGGGGTGACAGGGCTGCTTATCTTTCATCATCCTACACACTAGCTTCAGCTTATTTACATGTCAGTGGTCAGGTTCCCAGGGAGTAAAAGGAAGCACATACCAAAACATCGCATCTGACACATTCCGTTGGCCAGAACAAATCACAAAGCTAGTACAGAATCAAAGGATGGGAAATACATGCCACCTGTTCATGGGAAGAGATTCAAAGTCACATTCCATGAGCCGCAGATATAAGGAAAGGACAAAAAAATTATAACCAATTTTGTAATCAATGTATGCTAAATTCAAGAGCACCCAGTCAAATATATTTGCATGAATTTTAAAAATTATGACCCACTTTAAAATTTCAACTAAATTTTTGAGAAATCAGTCCAATCAAATTATTTCATTTATACAAACATGTTTTTGAATTTCACTGACGGATTTGTTTTAATTATTGGGTATCTGTTAGGTGGAAAACAACATGTATGAATTTGAACACATCACCATAAATTTACATTTTGGTGGCATCATTTCAAATTCACATAAAGCAACTTTTAACTGCACTGTCATTAGCATTAGATGTTTAGGATCTTAATGAGCTGTATCTGAGAATAGAAATGATAATAATATACATGCTATATCAAATAAATCTTCCTTGGTGTAAAGTCTGAAATGTTCATACATCATATAAGGCAAAGTGAATGTCATATCTGTTCAACTCGATCAACATCCAGGTGCTTTTGATTTGCCTTTAATAAGGCAAAGAAGTATGTTATAGTCAAATCTTTATAGCAAGATATATCATAAAGGAACACTTTAAAAGATTAATATTAATATCAAGGAATTTAGAAAAATGAATGTAAGCAAAAAACATGCTTAAAACTTTTGTTTTATAAAAGCACTAAAGAGCTATATGTATGTAAATATTTGTAATATGTAAATGTATGTAGAGAAATATTAAAATATCTGATATCCATCACTCAATACATAGTAGTATTTTTTTCCTACAGTTTAGCATAATATTCATTTCTTTTTGGAGGCTAGCATGTATTTTTGAATGAATTCTGTGAACAACATACAAATATCACTGGGGCACAATTCTGGTATTTATTTTTAACCAGTAAATATCCTCACTGGCTATAACAGCCTGACATTTTATAATTTAGCAGCTTTTACTCTTACTTGTGCAGGCTGCCTTATTTTCTGTCAATTTGCCCTTTAGAGGGAGGTTGTTTTCAAATAGAAAATGTACTATTACATTAATAGATGAAAAATGGTTGTATACTATTATTTCAAATGTTTATGGAGTACTAAACAAACTTTTAAAAAATGAGAAATGATGTTAACCCCAAGGTTCCAACAATCTACAAGTGAAGATACAAGAAGCCAACGTATATAAGGAATGCAGCATGAAATAATTGTTTAAATAAATGCTTAAAACTTAATTACTGCTTTCCGTATTTCAGTCACTTTTTACTTTAAGCTGGTTTGTAAAAACTTCAAGCATTAATATTGAATTTTCATGGTTCAATACCATGAGTAGTAATTCTATAAAATGTGTGATAAATATCTGTTTCTTACTTCATTCTATCCTCTGAGATCAAGTCATCAGCAAACAACAAAACCAACTTTCAACAGGGAGACAGAAATTTTCTGTAGGCCAGAAAGACAAATTCAGGACATCACCATATCTGTCACCATCCCAAACCTTCTTTGCCTACCTAACTGAGGGTACACAGAAAGGAAAATATATAGAGAGAAAATCACTAGAGGGGATTTTATAGTCAGGCTGGCTTGAAGACATTTAACTATGTTGTGGAATTGTTGTGAAGATTACATTTATGTAATAGTTACAAAGCGTTTCAGATAGTATGTAGCAAGCGTGTGCTCAAAACACGAAATCATATTATCACTATCATTAGCAACATCATTATAATCTCCATTACTATCTTTAAAATATTTGCACTGACTTTTATGATGTCAAATTTCTAACAAAAATACTATGAAAAGCATTTTAATTGATCTGTTCTATCCACAGCTAAGTTTTACTCCTCACTACACAAACGTTTTAACTGAAGCTGACATAAGGAAAGAGTTTTTTGAGTACATTACAATCATAAACTAGCCCATGAAGATTCAAAATGATAATCACATCTTCAGCTAACGCTTTCTGTGAGCTCAGCTATTTCCAAAGCGTTAACACAAATTTCCAAGCTTGACACAGAGGTGAAGTTTTTTTTTTCAAAGCAAACAACAATACTATATTCTCTGGCTCTTTCGCAGAGACATTTACTTTAGCAGTCAGAGTTCTATATAAAGACCCAAAGTGTGGGAAGCCCCTATTCTATCTTCTGACGTCTTCCCTCTTGAGCACCACAAATATCCTTTCTCGGGGATAAAAAATGGGACACCAAGAGGTGATGAAGACACCTCTATTAAGAGGTGACCACTGGTGTGTTCTTAGGTGTAAGGCGCTTTAAGAGATGAAGCTATACTGATTGAACTTGCTTTGCACAGTGTATACAAGGAAATAGAGCTAAGAAAAGAGACTTAATCAATACTGACTAAGGATGATAATTTGAGAGGTGAAGGAAAATCTATGAGGATTTCTTTGGAAAAGCCTGAACCATCAGAAACAAGATATCAACTTAGAGCTTAATCTGTTGTAACACATTTATAACAAAATAACTTTTCAAAGTACTCCACTATCATGTCAGCATATATTTTTTTTAATACCACAGCAAACTGGGCACTATGCTTGTGGCTTGAAATATAAATGTTATTAAGATACTCATTCTGCTCTGGAGAAACACCCTTACAGGGGAATCGTCTATGTTAGTGTTTTCTGGGATGCTTATGTTTTTCTTTTTTGTTGTTGTTTTTTTTTGTGGTACGCGGGCCTCTCACTGTTGTGGCCCCTCCCGCTGCGGAGCACAGGCTCCGGACGCGCAGGCTCAGCGGCCATGGCTCACGGGCCCAGCCGCTCCGTGGCACGTGGGATCTTCCCAGACTGGGGCACGAACCCGTGTCCCCTGCATCGGCAGGCGGACTCTCAACCACTGCGCCACCAGAGAAGCCCGATGCTTATGTTTTAACATATTCAAGAAGAATAAGAGGAAGTGATTTAAGTTTAAATATATGAATGAAAATGTAAGCCCAAGCTTCATGTAAATCAGATCAAGGCAATTACTTATGGTCTACTCATCTGACATAAAAATGCATGAATCCGTTAAAAAATATATATATATACTTACATTTTTAAAGTTGTGTTAAGAACACTTAACATGAGATCTACCCTCAAATGTTTAAGTACACAATACAGTAATGTTCAGTATAGGAACAATATTGTACAGTGGATTTCTAGAACTTATTCATCTTGCATAACTAAAACATTTTTTTCAACTTATAATGAAAAAGAGTGCCTTTGGAATCAAGGACAAAATCTTCACACAAATAACCAAATATTTATCAATAAGTGTTTTCAAGGAATTGATCAAAACTATGAATTGTGCATACTCAAAACAATAATGTATTAACTAGAGTGCATGGGACTTCAGTGATTTAAGCACAAGCCCTTTATCTTTTTTCAGTGCTTCTCTAATGTGTTCAAAGACTATCACACCTAAAGCAGCCTGCACTGCTAAGGGACATATTCATGATATAATTCTACAACGATCACACTGATATGTTCTCTTTTTAGAGAGAATTTATTTTTAATTTATTTTAGCAACATCTTGGTAAAGTTGGGAGTGTGGAGTAATTTAAATCTTTTCAGAGATGAGAACCATTACTACACACTTTACTATGTACAACTTACTCTCCTCTGTACATAGTTATATACATACAACTAGTTCACTAGCTAAAAGCCTCATATGCTTTTCCACATTCTCGTTTCCAAGTAAGATGATCATATTTTCTGAATCCAAATTTATAAAGCATCATGAAAAACAGTTAAAATGTTGTCTGTCTTGTAAAATCAGGCTCACTTTTCTCTGTTTACTGAAGAGCTTTCCTTCACATGACATGTGTACTGTTTGAAATTATACATAGGATTTATTGCCACTCGTAAATTTGATTTAGATAGTTTCTAAAATAATTTCCATATCTTTAATACGTTTTGTAAATCACCTCTGAGAACACACAGACTAATATTCTTTGTGATGCTACTAGAAGAATGATGCTCATAAAAGGAAGCTATTCTAATGAGTGAATTGCACTGGAATATTCTTTTCACTGTATGTGTTCCCATTATTTTACTCAAGTAAGCAACAAAGAGAATCTCTATACTTATTGTGCAACACAACAGCAACACCTGGAGAAAAATGAAGACTGACAGTTAACAAATTGTAAAGTATCGGGTATGGTAACATGAGCAATATTTTATCAGGACTGAAAATAATTCCTCAACACTATAATAGAAAGGGTTTATATAGTCATTCATAGCAGTTAAGCATATAATTGTAACAAACACTGAAATCCAGTCAACATAATCACTGTCTCTTAGTTGTCTAGGGTTAAAAAAATAAGAGAAAAAAAAACTATGATGCTATTAGAAAATATTTTTGTTCAGGGAGAATTATTAATCAGAAAAAAAACGTCCTCCACTGAAAGAAAGAAAAAAATGTTCTTACTAAAGTGAATAATTTTTCTATTAATTATCCCCATTGAGATTTCCTCAGTGACACATACGTAAATTAAGTTTGGAATCTGAAAAGTTCTTAGATTTATTAAGTACCAAAGTACTATCAGAAATCTTTAGCATTAATGTGAACTGGAAAATTAGACACCCATAACTTGTAAACCCCAAGTTGAAATTCTGATACAAAGAAAATTGGTGAGGGAGTTATATTAAAACATTAAACCTGTGAATATGTGAACTCTTAAATATTTGCTTTCTGTCTTCTTGGCAAACCCACCTCAGGTACAAGAATAGGAGAGTCAATATTCTAGGTGTGCACAAACAGAAAAAGTTTGATGAAGCAGGTATCAAAGAAGTTCTTTAGGACCCTTTTGAAACAAAGACACCTCAATAAATGGCTTTTGTTATATCCAGGTCCCTATATGTTTCTGACTGAATATGAAACTCTATCCTGGGAATGTGTTTGAGTCTGTCTTCTATTATCATAGAAGTTGACAACTAATGGTTTTAATAACCCTTGAATTACAAGTCAAGATTTTATGACAGGTAGACACTGCATCTTATGTCCTGAAACTAAATGTGAGTTATCCTTTTAAAGGTAACTAATATCTGACATCTGATGTTTATTTAGAACATATGTGAGCATTCATATTAAATGATAAAAGTGCCATTTATCTTGGGCTTTCTCTACACAGCTGAGGAAATGAGGCAACTAAAGGGCTCACACAGTTCTTTCATTTAGTGTTTTTCTTATATAAGTTTATTTATTTTATTTATTTACTTTTGGCTGTGTTGGGTCTTTGCTGCTGTGCGCGGGCTTTCTCTAGTTGCCGTGAGCGGGGGCTACTCTTTGTTGCGGTGCGCGGGCTTCTCATTGCGGTGGCTTCTTTTGTTGCGGAGCACGGGCTCTAGGCACACAGGCTCAGTAGTTGTGGTTCGCGGGCTCTAGAGCGCAGGCTCAGTAGTTGTGGTGCACGGGCTTAGTTGCTCCGCGGCATGTGGGATCTTCCCGGACCAGAGATCAAACCCGTGTCCCCTGCATTGGCAGGCGGATTCTTAACCACTGCACCACCAGGGAAGTCCTCTATCGTTTAGTTTTTAAAGTAAACTTTTATTGCTTATAAATCCCTTAAACCATAAAGTATACTCTGTGCTGTTCTTTCCAAATGCTGAAATAATTATTTTTAAAAGGATAAACGTTCATTCTAAAGGGCAAAGTAATTAGGGAAAGAAAGTGATATACAAGCCGGCCTTGGGGTTGGGTGGCAAAATGAAGTGTGTTGGGGAATGGAGAGCCAGGAATATAAGCACCCCGTCAGGGCTGGTTGAGGCTGTGACTGTAAATGTGGGAGTAAAACACAGCGTGAGTCTCAATGTATACTAATAATGTTGGTTCAGATGGAGTGGAGCCTGGGGTATTATTAGTATCTTGCCCATCATACTACTCTAAGGAAGGCTTGTGCTAGCAGTCACTACTGGGGGGGTGGTTCAACATTAAAAGACTGAGGAAGACATCACATTGATCTTAACACTTAAGTAGAGCCACCATTCTTAACTTTTTCTAGGGTACACAAAGATGGTTGATATTTGTATCTATGAAAAACAAATTTCATTAATGTATCCACTAATGTGCATATTAGCTATGTCTCCATCATTTTTCTCTCCTATTCAGGAAAGTATTATAGCAATATAAATGTGTGAGAGTGACTTCGAGGTCCTACCTAAATGTCCATCGACAGATGAATGGATAAAGAAGATGTGGTGTATGTGTATACACACACACAGACACACACAATGGAATACTACTCAGCCATAAAAAAGAATGAAATAATGCCACGTGCAGCAACATGGATGGACCTAGAGACTATCGTACTAAGTGAAGTAAGCCAGACAGAAAAAGACAAATATCATATGATATTGCTTATATGTGGAATCTAAAAAAAGAAAAAAATACAAATGAATTTATTTACAAAACAAAAATAGACACAGACACAGAAAATAGACATAGAAAACAAATTTATGGTTACCAAAGGAGAAGTGGGGAGGAAGGATAAATTAGAAGGTTGGGATTAACATATACATACTGTTATATATAAAATATATAACCAACAAGGACCTGCTGTATAGCACAGGGAACTATACTCAATACTCTGTAATAACCTATATGGGAAAAGAATCTGAAAAAGAATATATCTATATCTATCTCTGAATCACTCTGCTCTACACCTGAAACTAACACAACATTGTAAATTATACTTCAATAATAAACAAAATAAAATAAAAACAAAAAATAACATACAGTGTGGATTAAAACTTCAAGATAAATAAAGCTGTTAAAAAAATAAATGAGTGAGAGTGACTTACAGGTTTTACTTGCTTTTGTATTAGTTTATTAAAAAAGAAATAATCTTCTAACATTGGGACTGCTACCACTAATCGTCACACTTCTCAAGGTCCACCTTACTAATAAATAATACAAAGGCTGTAAATCTTTTACAAGAAAGACGGTCCTGTTTGGAGAGCTACCAAAGAGGTGGCTGGTTACTAAGGAGCAAAAGAGGAATCCAAATAACTGACTGTTGTGATGGCAAAATCAGAGGGACTTCAACAGGCAAATTAACATCTGGCAAAGTTAAGCTATAAAAAGAATTGTTTATGTCTCAAGTTATATACGTTTCATCTTGAGCACTGTGGTTGGATCAGTGCAGTGCGTAGAAATGTTACCAAATATCTTTGGTAGAAAGGAACTGTCTACATAGCTAGAAACTAAAGGGTTCAAGAGGGAGAGCACTGAGCAGGTATCTAAAGGATGAACTTAATAAGGACACTGGGATGAAATTGATCATGATGCCCAGTGCTTGGGAGAAGGTCTGGCACATAGCAGGAATAAATACATAGGAAATCTCAGAATTTTAAAACTGGACAGGACCTATTAGAATTCCTACATCAGCCAAGTCATTTAAAACCTGGAGAAACTAAGCTTTTTAATTTTTTTTTCTGAGACTCAGAAAGGTAATTATAACATAGTTCAAAACTTAGAATGTGGAATGCATTGGTCACTTATTTATTCAATGCACCTGAGCAAATTATTTAAATTCCATGAGCCTCACTTCTTCAATGGTAACAAACAGCTGCTTTAAGTTCTAACATGTAAATAAAGAGCTTAACAAAATGTCCGACACATAGGGAGTATTCAATAAATGACAGTTGTAGTGTACACACACAAAGTCGCTAACAGACAGAGGATAGAATTTATGTCTCCCGCATCCATCGGTGCTAGTCAATCTGTTTCCAAATTCTAACTGAACTATTATTTATTGAGCTTTCATGCATGGTGAATGTCAATTTCATATATGTTATTCTTGATAGTACATCATGCTTCTATCAGAATTGGTGTATAACATTAAACGGTACTGCAACCAGCTCATTTTTTCCAGTAATAGTCCTTCTATTATAATTTCTGAACATTCCAATTTATCAGTGTTAAAGATAATTTCCTCCCCTCATAAAATATTAACATCCTTTTCTGTGTGACTAAGAATTGTCTCCAAGCAACTTCTTCCTGTCATTAATTAAAAGAATGAGCATTGTAATATTAATGTGTAATTCTCTGACAAGCACTCAAGTGTTTGCTGAGAAGTCCCTTTCTACCAAAAACATCTGGAAAATAATATGGTAAATTAAAAATCTGATACTTTAATATACTACACAGTAATCCCCAAGGCTAGGTAGGCAAAGTGCCAAACTGGCAAAGCTCTTACTCCTGGAGTGGTGCCACGGCTTCCTCATTTTTCTTTTCTCGATGCGTTATACGAGGAGTTTGCACTGCTTTACTTATCAGACGAGTAAATGATAACAAACACATTCCAACCCAGGTTAGCTTTTCTGCTTGCAGTGGACAGTGTCTCCCTCAGACACAGCTATCATAAATATTTTAGGTACTCCGATAGACTTGGGAACAGCTGTAGTTAGTAAAAGCAGTTGCATGACTCCTGCCCCAGCAGTAAAAGTAAATTGCTCCTTCTCATTGGTTTTATGTCGTCTGCTGGAAGCATTTTAATGGGCATTCAAGTCCCATTCCAAGAGGCTGTAGCCCTTTCCTTATTTTTTCCCCTGTCTCAACTTTATGTTTTCAGGGTGTTGAATAGTATATTAAGAGCCTGAAGCTTTAAAACTCAGCCATCCAATACTTTGTGAAATGAGGTCCAGGACTTCACTGTTCTGATTCCCAACCATATGATGTTTCACACTTTGTAAAGGACTGTCGTATTCCTAACACCTTCGATTCTCAGATGTACACCATGAAGGATTACTTTCCCCACTTTTCTTTTATGAAAACTGAAGCTCAGAAAGCTAAGGGATTCTTCACAAAACCAAGAGACAGATTATACAAGTGTACTTATGAAAATGTAAAACTTGCAGGAAGATAATCATTCTACATATTAGACACACATAAGTGGAAAAACAAAGAACTGAATACAGATCTCGTGACCCCACATCTAGAGATCTTTCTGTGGCAGCACCTTGGATCACAAAAGCCAGGTAGGAGGAAGGGAAATAGTACATGAAAACAGCATATGGAAAGACTTTCATATCATAGTCAACTATTTCTCCTCATCAAGTCTCAGGTAAATATCACTGAAGAAGAGAAAATGATTTTTCTTTGATAGAAACAAAGCAGTCTTCAATGATATCTTACCTTTATTGTACTGCAGGAAGCTTACGAGGGAGTGCTCTCTGGAACAAAAGGAAGGGTGTAAAAGAAGTAGAACTGGGTAGTGGAAGAAGCTGAACTCAAAGGCTGTAGTCTTCGAAAGAGAAGCCTTAGCTAACCTCAGTCAACACTCTCCTAACTTAAGGGAAAGGGCCTAGGACTTTGTACCTCAAACTGACCTGTCATTGGATGTAGTGTGATTCTGCGAAGGGGCATAACCATGAGCAAGGCCTTTCTGTGGCTGAAAGTGAGCCAAAGAAAGAGACTCAGCTGTGAACTATCAACAGCCAACATTCTAAGCAGATGGAAGAATGAATGTCTTGGTTCTAAAGGGGAGTCTGGGTGGCGCACAGTAGTGTTTATATTAGCCTATAAAGCCATTCTATACTCTTGTCTACCTGAGACAAATCCTAGTTATCTTTCAAAATGCAGGCCAAGAGTTACTCCCACCATCACTGTTCCATTATATCATTTTATGTCTCTAGAATAGTATCTATCACAAGCCTCACCAATCTGTGAGTTGCATGAAGACAGGCCCTGTATCTTATCTTTTACTCTCTCTCCAGTGCCCGGCACAGCACCAGGCTATAACAATTAATAAATGCTGAATTAAAAATCCACATCAAGCCAGCAGCATGCAGGGTCCTCTCCTGAATGCTTTCTTCCTTTCAATCTTGATGATGTAGTGGAAATTAAGTCATATACATGTATAACTAGAGAAGATCTGTTGATGTTCTGTCCTGAAGTTCTTGCATGAAACATTTTTTTGAAGAAGGATTTGTATCATTTATAGTCCAAGGAGGAAGTGAAGTAAAAGCAAGAGAGACAGCTGCAATAAAAATTGCACACCACTCAAAATTAGGAGAGCTAAATTCCAGCCCAGACATTGCCATGTACTAGTCGGGAGAACTCAGACTGTACTAGATCTCTGTTTATTATGATTTCCTAGAAAATAATTGTGTGTGACTGCATCAGAGAATATCTGAACTAAAAGGAAATTTGTAGAACTTTTCATCCTTATCCTATAACACCACAATGAAGTGAAAAATGTTAAGGGTGCTCTACAAAGAAATGCCTTTTTAGAAAACAAAATTTTAGTTATTTACAGATGAGACGGAGGTGTGCATCTATTTTAGGCAAAAGGAAATGAGCAAAAGTGAACCTCAAAATTTTTAGGTATATTCCCTAAGTAAGTTCATATGTGCAGAGGCATAATTTAAAATTAAAGGCTAAATATTTTAATATTTTTAAACTTTTTTTTTTTCTAATACTATCTCCTAGAAACCTCATCATTTTCTTATTATTTCATTTGCCTCTGCCAGGTACTATGGCCAAATCTACAGAAATGTACCAGCCCACACAGTTACTAGATTGGGTCTCAACAATAGTTTTTGCTGTCAACCAAAGATATTTTAGAGACTGATTAGAATGTTATATTTTAAACACCAGCTATAATTCTTGAATTTTGTTTTTTTCTTGAAGAGATACATGTCCATGACTCTAGAATTTTACCAGAGGAATCTGTGAAATGTTTTTCTTTGATTTCTTTTGTGACTTTGTTTTTCTCCTAAACCACATGCCATTGCATTTTGTTTTTAAAGAATCAAAGGGGATTTTCCTGTGTTGAAGATTGCTGACTCAAGTTTAAAAGATAAAAGAGTTTATTCTAGGTTACTGTTGGGAAAGTCAAGCTTGAAATTGAGGTATGGGGGTGCAGTAATCCTGGAAATGAGGAAGCTACAAGAGGGGGAACCACAAACATATGAAAATAAATTGCATCAAGATTACTGACTGATTCTTCAACTGTGCCTACCAAGGAAAAGATTTCAAGCAAAAGCATAAATTAAAAAGCTGAAAAATAACTTAATAGTTTTACCTATTTCCACCATACAATTTGGGGTTTGATTCCAGACAATTTAACTGGTTAATAAACCAATTAATTCTCTTCCGAGGAAGATAACACAATCCAATACGTCTAAAATGTTTTATTCACAGTGTTCAGTATGCAATAAAAACATACTAGATATACAGAGAATAAGAACTATGTGGCCTTTAATCAAGAGAGAAAACAGTAAGTAGAAGCTAACTCCAAAATGGCACAGATATTGCAAACTGCACACAAGGACTTTAAAGCAGCTATTATAAATACGTTAATAGACTTTTAGCAAAGATGGTCATGAATGAACACATGAACAATTTTAGCAGTAAAATGGAAACAATAAAAAGATAAAATTTGAAATGAATAGTTCATTTGCACAGCTTAATAGCAAAGTTGAGGTAATAGAGGAAAAGGTCAATGAATTTGAAGAGAAATCAAGAGATATTTATCAATTTAATGAAGACAAAGAGAAAGATGAAGATAAATGAACAATTCCTCAGTGATATGTGGGATAATATCAAACCATCCAGCTGCAAAGAAGATACAGAATGTGATAGAAAGAGGGAGAATGTGATAGAAAAATATATAAAGAAACAGTGGGAAATACATAGATATAGGAATATCCAAACACACACCCACACACACCACTCCCACACACATTTTCCCTTTTTTTTTTTTTTTCCCACTGAAAGGGATTAAAAATAAGGACATATCCTTAGCAATGAGCACACATAGCTTTCAGATCCTGTTTTTAAAATGCACCTCTTCTCTCAAATGAATCAGAATCCAGGTTGAATCCAGGGTTGGGTCAAGAAAGTTAACAATAAACTTGGTACTCTTGATGTGCCATAAAATAATGAATTATATAAAGAAAGATAAACACACGTCCAAATGACACAGTAGACAGCTGAAGAGACCTCCACTGGCCAAAACTGAGACAACTTACGCATCAGAAAAAAAGAGGAATGGATTATTACTCACTGAGTAATAAATAAAATCCATGATTTCATAATAATAAATAAATAAATGAATAAATAAACAGATGAAGAAGAAAAGAAAACTTTTCCTTACAGATGAATGCCAAATAATAAACATAGAGGGAATGGTATATTTGGAAGATCATCAATGGATGCTAAAACTACTGAGTGAGAGTTTGATAAGAGAGGAAATAGTTTAAAAATATCTCCCCACAAATGACTTATTAATTACAAGGGGAAAGTGTAACTTTATAGTAGAGAAAACTCACTGACACACCAAGCAAAGTTAACATCACCAATACTGTGACTAGTTGGCATCATGTGCTTTATGATATGATGCACTGAAAGGATACAACACTATTTCTGTGTTATTCCATCAAGTAAGGCAAATGGGGGAATCTAATAATTAAGAGAAATCAGACAAATCCAAATTTAGGACATGGTTTAAAATAATTATCCACTTCTCTTCAAAATTCTCAAGGTCAATAAATGCAAAGAAGAACTGAAATGCTTTTCCAGATTAAAGAAACTAAAGATGTGTGAAGACTAAATATGATGTGTAATCCCAGACTGGACCCTGAACTAGGAATGAAATGCCTATACAAATCATTACTGGGAAAACTCACAAAATGTACATATGGACTATGTAATGGTATTGTGTCGTGAATTTTCCAAATTTTGACCACTGGACTGTACATTTATAAGGGAATGTCTTTTTCTTAAAAACTACACAATGAAGTACTTAGACAAAAAGGTGCATGATATCTATAACTTCCTCCCAAATATCTTTTAGGAGTTCTGTGTGTGTGTTTGGGTGTGGAAAACTAGATAATGTAGCTTAGTTTTATTTGCATAACATATATTTTACATGTACAGTCACACACAGAGAGCAAAAAAAGGAACTGGTGAATCTATGTACAGGGTTTACAACTTTCCTATAGGCTTGAAGTTATACCAAAATTAAAAACTATAAACAAAACGTGATAACATGTAAAATATATCTATGCATGAGTATGTATTCCATAATGTTGACCATAGCTCTATTCTGCACACAAACATGGATGAGTTAGCAAGCTTTTATTTCTAGATAAATACATCACTTAGTTTCAAAATTAAAGACAATGGAACAATAATGGGTACAATGTTTTATTTCCGTGTTCTGTTATTCTAAAGTAAAATAATTGATTTAAAAATACTTTCTACTGGCAATCCGTATGTAAATCCATATTAGTAAAGATTTAACTCAACAAGAATGACTACAGTGATAGAGCACATGGCTTTTAGCTTATCCTTGTTCACTTCAGTATTAAAGGACTTTTATTCATTTGTAAGGGCATCTATGGTACATTGATTGCATTTATAAATAACATAAAAGTGTTCAATCCACTAATCTATTTAACTGGCAGGCATCATGGGTCAGATTTAACTAAATTAACTGTAAGAAGGTCAGATTAAATAAAAATAGATGTACACATACAAGGTTAAAATTACTGACGGAATTATATCATGGGAATTTTGACTGAATTCATTTCAAAGTGGCTTAAAAGAGTTGCCCTCTATTTGATTTTATTCCTCCAGGCCTTAGATCATGCAGCTTAGGTTTACAGAATATCCTGGACATCACACACATCAAGCTTCCCCTTCTATTTGTCCCGATAGTACCTATTTTCTTTCAAGGCTGGGCTCAAACTTTTCTTTTTTCAAAGGTATTTCATTAGATTCTATAAGTTAGCATTAACCATTCTCACCCCTAGTACCCACAACATCCCCATCATATATGTGAACCTCTATAGAATCTAACGAGAAATCCACATGCCAAACTTCAGTGACTGTATTTGTGTGTAACTCCTTTACTGGATTGTAAACCTAGGGATAGAGGAAAGGAATATTTTTCATTATTTGTCTATCACGGTCTTTGTCATACATGCCAAATAAGCTAATGCCATCTTATGCATAATGTCCATAAGCATCTTAGCATGATGTCTGTATGCTAGCAGGCCCATGGAGAATAAGCTAGACAAAAGACACCAAGAATGTCTGGTTCAGCCTGTAGTCCAGCATGGCAGTTAAGAGCGTGGGGTTGGCAGTCTCAAGTACCTGAAATCGAATTCTAGCTCTACTGCCTAATAGCTAGAGGGTATAGTGCTAGTAATCGAACCTTTTTGTGGGTTTGTTTCCTCATTTAAAAATTTGGAATAAAGAAAAATATGTTATTCTTAGAGTTGTGTGGGAACTAAATATATTAGCAGACACAGCGGGTTTAGAAAAATACCTGGCACGTAAGTGCTTCATAAGTGCTTGCTATTACTGCTATGCCGTGCATGGATGAAAAGCTGATGGTATGTAGGTGTTCTCTAGAGAAGGCATGGTTATCTTGAACCACGCCATACGAAGAACTGTTGAAAACGGTGTAATGCTTATTCTAAACTCAGCCGACAGACCAGAGCAGGAATCTTGCTTCTACTATTTGCTAGCCAGGTGATATTGTGCAAATCTCTTAACTTCTCTGAGTTTCATATCTACTTTGTAGACTAGAACTAATAGCGAGAAGAGAGAGACGATGGAGAGGACAGAGAAAGGAGGAGAAGGCGCAGGAGGGGGAAAGAGAAAATCTGCCCGCAATCGCAGTAAGGAAGGAAAAGAGAGAATAGAGTGGAGTGAGACAATGAAACACTGAGGAGAAAAAGAGGCTGAAAAGCCATGGAATAAAGTGAGTGAAAAATATCTTGGGGTAGTGAAAAGACAATATGAGGAAAGTTAAGTGTTCAAGTTGAAGTAGATGCATTTTAGGGAAGTAAACCTCTCTTGTAGGCCACTATAGTCACAGAATACCCAATCTTGAGCAAAGCATTTAGGTTCAATGGAATCAAGGAATTGAGGAAAGTGCTTAATTCTCTGTCTTGATTAATGAGGTTTGGATCAGAATGACTGTATACAGAAGAACAAACGCAAAAAAAGCACAGGTATCCCCTGAGAATGCCCATGACCCATAAAATCCCAGAAATACTAGTGGCTGATGTAAACTTCTATAAAACGAGGGATAGTGGTTGACATAGCATATGAAAATCTCAAGGGATCAGGAAACCTGACCTGTCATCTGGACACACTGTATTTGAAGGAACACATGATGCTGTAAGAATTGCCTTTAAATACTGGAATTCAATAATACCGGCAAGAGTCATTTTAGTTAATTTTTCTCTTAATGTCTCCAGAAAGCATAATGGAGAACAATATTTACAAAAGTCAAATACTGGCCAACTTCAGTTCATTAAAATGAAGACTATTTTGACAATTACTCTGTACAAAATTATTAGGAGATTGGAAACCATCTGTTCCATAACGTGTTTAAACTGAACAAAATGACCACTAGTTGGCATTACTACAGAGGGGATTTAAGCCGGAGAGAGGAAGATGAGGTAGCTGATCTTTGGGGCTCTTTCTAAAAATAAAAACAAGAACATAGAAAAGAGAACAAAACAAAGGAGAAATCATTAGAAAAAGGGGCGGGGACATAACATTTAGTAATAACTGATTTTGACTTGAATGTGATTTTTTTTAATTTATTTATTTTTGGCTGCATTGGGCCTCCGTTGCTGCGCATGGGTTTTCTCTAGTTGAGGCGAGCGGGGGCTACCCTTCGTTGCGGTGCGCAGGTTTCTCATTGCAGTGACTTCTCTTGCTGCAAATCACAGGCTCTAGGCACACAGGCTTCAGTAGTTGTGGCACGCGGGCTCAGTAGTTGTGGCTCGCGGGCTCTAGAGCGCAGGCTGAGTAGTTGTGGCACATGGGCTTAGTCGCTCCACGGCATGTGGGATCCTCCCGGACCAGGGCTCGAACCCGTGTCCCCTGCATTGGCAGGTGGGCTCTTAACCACTGAGCCACCAGGGAAGCCCTTCAATGTGATTTTTAAGAAAATAAATTAACTCTAAATGACATGGGAGGAAGTCAAGAATCCTAATTTCAGAAAACTTTGAAAATAAATAGCTGCAGGAAGTAATAGTATAGTAGTGGCATAATAACATTTGAAGCAGAGAGATGTTTGTAGCCAAACAATGCCCTTAGGGCTGATTTTGTAGTCTGAATATGAGGCTTGAAGCTAATAAAGCAGAAACGAACGACAGAAAGATGTGAAATGTAAAAGTGGGAGCTGTCATATGGGTCTATGACATGTGGCCAATTTCTACATATTTCGGAAGACACGCAAAATTTTACGTATTCACTATTACTCAACAAGTATTTTTTGGACACCAACTAAGTGTTGTAGTTGAAACGAAGAATTAAATGTGAATAGATTTTCAGAGTTTACTGAAGATAAATAATTAAGCACACAGTCATACTGTTGTTTGGTAATAACAAACGTATTTGGCTTTTTACCTTAGAGGTTTTAGAAAGAAGCACTTCCTATTCTCTCTGTTTTCTTACCACTTGACTATTATTTATCATCCTTTCTAAATCCTCTTGTGGATTAGTCACAATACAATAAAATATTTTTAAAATCCTACTATTTATTTCCATGTTTTTTTGGACTCTGAATTTAAATAGCTTTTCTACCTCCTTAAGAGAGATTATTCCATAAAACTTCTATTCTCATCTATTTCTGTCTTTCTCTTTAATTTTCTTCTCCCACTTACCCTATCAGAAAATAACCATAAACACCTTTCCACCTTCTCAGATTTCCACATTCTTTTTATTCTTCAGAGTGAAAGCTTATTTCAATACTCTTGTTCTGCTTCCTGCCACTTCTTAGACTGATGAATATTATCTAATCTTTCAAACTTTAAAATACAGATCACTTTTTCAGGGAGGACTTTTATGACCTCTAGGCTATGTCATTCTCATTTTCCTCATGTTCCAGCTATGCCCAACACTCACTGCTCATTTCATTGCAACTGCTTTGTTAAAGTTTGTTGTCTGCAGTAGGCTGTCAGTGACATCAAGGCAGGCACTACCACCTTAGTTATGTTCATCCTCTGTGTCCTCATTATCACTGGATATCGCATACAACAGCCTAGTGTTTATTTGACAGATGATGAATAAATGATTTAATAAATGGATAGATGTATAAAAAGATGACTTAATAAATGTAAATCTACCAGGTACCAGTAGAATTCTACATTATGTAGAGGTAGAATACAGAAATGAATGGGATATTGTCCCTTACCTTAAGACGCTAAAAATTTAGATTGAGAGATGCACATGTGAATGACTAATACTAAGTTAGGGGAATAAAACACACGCTATTTCAAAAAGCGTAAGTGAAGTGCTGCTGCTGGAGGTTATAAAGGAAGGAGTGAGCCTAACTGGGAGCATCAGGCAAGGCATCACAAATAGGATGGGATCTGACTTAAGTCCTGTAGAAAGAGTAGGAAATTGATAGATATGGAGGCAGGGAAAATACTGTCCCCAGTGGTAGAGGCTTAGTCAAAGATGACATCATCAGGTCTTGTAGTCTAGGCTTGGTTGGAGTAGATGCCTATGAAAGTATTTAATCAGGAAAAACATGGACATGGGACAGAATATGAATAGTTCTACCAACTGGGCTAAAGAGTTTTGAGTTTAGTCTGTAGGAAATAGGGACCCATAAAACGTTTTTTGAGAAAATTAATAATCAGTTTTTTTAAGAACAATAACTGGAAATAATACGGAGAGTTCCCTATAGAGATTTGAAAGCATCTGAGTGAAACGCGAGGCTATTTAAATAACAATGGCAAGGGATGACAATAAATGTAATGCCATGGCAAATGAATCTATCAATATGAAGTTTATACGCCCTTTTATACTTGAATGACCATCCTCAATGTATCTGTAACAGGCACATCTACTTAGATGTAAGATCGATACGTTTATAGAGAAAGCACCAAAGGGAACTTACTAAAATTTATATCTGAAAATCAAATTTGAAAGGAGACATGTACTCAAACACAGATTGAGGCTACTGAGCTATTAAGGTATTTATCTGTTAATTAAACCAATATTATGTTTATACATATATCTATAATTTATATAAAAGGAGGTTCTAATGTATCAAAATTTGCCTTTAATACTATCATAACTTGTCTTGAGAACAACAGCCCATAAACTGTAATGACATGTTACATTTGTAGCTTGAAAATTTTAGTGGCATATATATTGATTTGGGAACTTATTTATTTAACTTTTGATTGTGCATGTTTTCAAGGTTTACTGGGGAGAAAAAACTAAGGAGAATGTGACTGAAATGGCTGTATTTATTTTGAGGTCCTGAATGTGTTTATCTGTTTGTTTCATCCTGATTAAGCTGCAGCTTGTGTTAACCTTGGTGGATGCATATCTTTTTCCTGATTTAATTGCAATTGCCTGGAGCTTCAGTCTGCATTAAGTGCCGTGACAGCTTATAAAACAACAACAAAACAAACCAAAGTCAGCTAGGGAGGAGGAGACAAGAAGGAAAATGAGAAGTAGGAGATTTTCATCTCACTGAATTTCACTACGTAAGTATTTATGTCCCCCTCAAGTTCATATGTTGAAGTTGTAACTCCCAGTGTGGTGGTATTTGGAAATGAACCCTTTGGGGAGATAATTAGGTTTAGATGAGGTCAGGAGGGTAGGATTCACAAGATGGGATAAGTGCCTTTCCAAGGCGGGAGAGGGGAAGAGACGGAGAAGGAGAGAGATCTCCCTTGAGTGCAAGTCCTAAGAAAAGGCCATGTTAGGCCATAACAAGAAGGCAGCCACCTGCAAGCCAGAAAGGGGGCCCTCCCCAGATATCAAATCTGTTTGCACTTTGATCTTGGACTTCCCAGCCTCCAGGAATGTGAGAAATAAACGTCTGTTGTTTAAACCACCCAGTCTACGGTATTTTTTTTTTTTTTTTGTGGTAAGCGGGCCTCTCACTGCCACTGCCGCGGCCTCTCCCATTGCGGAGCACAGGCTCCAGACGCGCAGGCTCAGCGGCCATGGCTCACGGGCCCAGCCGCTCCGCGACATGTGGGATCTTCCCGGACCGGGGCACGAGCCCGTGTCCCCTGCATCGGCAGGCGGACTCTAAACCACTGCGCCACCAGGGAAACCCCATTCTATGGTATTTTGATTGAGCAGCCTGAGCAAAGACAGCGGGCATACTGTATAATTTGTTAACACATATTTCCCTTTCCAGAAGCTGTCTTTTTTCCCTAAGCATTTTGGTTTTTATCTACAGAACAAGGTAAGAATGTGATGGTCAATGATGACAGGTTTTCTAAATCTTACTAGCTGTAAAAGGGGAGAATAGTTTAATTTACATATAAAAACTTAAAACAGCAAAAATATTTCCTGTTGGCTTAGACAATTAAAAGTTAGATTAACAAAACGAATAATTATTTGGGGGTTTCCAGTTGCTTGTATGTACTCTTTTGTGTCCTGTGCCCTGTGGAAACTTGTCCCTGAGGATAGCACAGGTCAGGCAGGTGAAGGGTTCATTTTTAACTGGGAAACATTCTCATATGAGGCTGGAGAAACAGCCTGGTCAAGGTGAGAACTAACCAGAAAAACTGTGGGAGAGAAGTTAAAGGGGAAATTGAGACAGATGCCACTAATGGTAATTAAAAGGGTGGGAAAAAAGTGTTAAAAGGGGAGAAGATAAGCACCCAGGTTAGAAACCGGAAGGTTTCGGCGCAGCACAGATTAGGTTCAATGCACTGTTCTCAAAGAGTGGTCAAGAAGGACTAACTCAAAGGGAGACCAGAATTTCCCACAAACCTGGTGACCCAGTACAGTGGGGCTCCACCCACATTTTCACATAAAAGAATCACTGATATTACGTCACGTGTTTTTTGAAAGCATAATTTGGCAGTCCTGACCCCACCCTCACCACCCCGCCAATCCTTTTTGAAATCCTTTCCTCCTTGGTTTCTGTGATACTGCATTAGCCAGGGTTGTCTTCTCCCTTCTAGTGGCTACTCTCCTCCTCAGACTGCTCATATGAAAGTATCTTTCGAGTTATCAGGTCCAACTGTGTTTTTTCCTTGGATCTTAAGAACAGGATAACCAACTGTCTATTGAGTGGTGCCTTCTGGATGCGCTGAGGGCACCTCAAAATTAACGTGCCAATAACGAACTTCTCTGTCGCCAAACCAACTCCCTTTCTTGATCCCTGAAGCTTTTTTTCTTTTTTTTTTTTTTTTTGCGGTACGCGGGCCTCTCGCTGTTGCGGCCTCTCCCATTGCAGAGCACAGGCTCTGGACGCGCAGGCTCAGCAGCCATGGCTCACAAGCCCAGCCGCTCCACAGCATGTGGGATCTTCCCGGACCGGGGCATGAACCCGCGTCCCCTGCATCGGCAGGCGGACTCCCAACCACTGAACCACCAGGGAAGCCCCCTGAAGCTTTTTAATAGCATCTTCAGCACTTATGACAATATTCTCATCATGACTTTTTGGCCCTTTCATCTTTCTAGCTTATCACATCCTGGCCCTCCTCTACCACTTAAGTTGAATTTCAGTAGCAGTTAGCATAAACAGAACTGAGCTATAGACAAGGATTCTGTTCTCCCCCAAATCCAAAATTCACAATGATTTACATTGTTTGAGATGCAGATTTCATACGTCTACTGTGAGTGTGGGATTTGAGTTTCTTTACTTAGAAATATTTGGTTTAGTTTATTTATCTGTATGAAAGATATGCTCAGGATTTCCCTCCGAACAATATTTCATTGTGTTTGTTTTCCTTTCTCTTTTCTATGTGAATACCACATTATTATCTCTTCTGAAATGTTTGGATTCTAGAACTGTGTTAATTTGTGTTCTTTCCTCATTTTCTGGGAACTTCATGATCTCTCAAGAAGCAAAAAAGAATCTACCGTCTTATTCTGAGGATTTCAGCACATTTAATCCCGTTTCTCTGGAGGGCACATCCCCAATATCATCAATCCCACAGTCACTCTGAGAGCCATGAGGTGAAGTCTCCAGCGTACTTTGCTCCAAAGTGTTGGTCCTCAGGACCTGCTCCTCTGAGAGTAGTCAGATAGCAGCTTGTGTTTACTAACGATTTCCACTCCAAGTAATCGCAAACAAATCAGCTCTCTAACCTTAAATAATTCCTCACCTGAGTTAATAAGAGCTACCTCATAAGCAACCGCGAAGGAAAATGAAGCACTAGGTATAGAGTTTCCCATGGAGTTCCTGGGATACATTAGGTACTAGACAATTTCTGTGGGTGGCGATTATCAACACTGCTGTTGCTAGTATAGTAGGTATGCTGTAAGAAAACTTTGGGGAATTATACCAGATGCAGAAACATTGATATCAGCAAGCAAAACTGCTCAACAGCAATTTGACCTATAATGTAGTAGAAGTTTTATTATTATTATTGTCATTAAACAAAGTCAAGAGTTCATAAGACATAGACATATGCTACCACTTAGCACAAGCCAAACCTACTTTTGCATTATTAATACCCACCAGTTAAGACTCATTTCATCATGGCCTACTTGTTGATAAATTAAGATCTGGGTCATTTAGAAAATAAATGTAAATTTATCTTCACTTGGTTTAAGAAGACAATGAAGCATGCATGCTATCTGGAAAGGTTTTTATTTAAAATTGTTAATATGTAAGATTTAAAAGAATGTAATGAAGTGTAACAATTTAGAAAACTAAGGGGAAAAATCCATAGATAAACATCCTTGCTCTGAAAAGAGGGGAAAATAATCTTTAGTTGGCAGCCTGTATTTCTACCTGCTTTGCATGACTGTTTGGTATGCAGGTACCAGGTCACAGGTGGAAGACATTGAGGACCATCATGCAACGTAAATGTTTATAAGACATCATAATTACTGGCACATCTGTGGTAAATAATTTTGTGAGGTTGTGCATCAAAGATGCTGAAAATGCTCAAAAGAGAAAGCAAGAAATAAAAATTTCTCTCTTGTTTTTTAACCTACCATTGGCTGGTACCCAATTTACATGTTTCATTGGTTGGAACAGCCGTTTGTAAGTCTGTGAAGCAGAAGTTTGTCTCTAATGTGTTCTGCTTCTCCCCAGCCACCTCCCCAGCTCCCAATATTAGACACTCATGATCCTCAGGGACCATATTTTCTTTTATCATGTTGTCTCCTATTCTGAGAAATACCTTGTGCTTAGGTTTTATTTTCACAAAAACAAATCAATTAAGTATTTTCTTAAGTCAAAAAAACATAATTAACAAGTTAAAAATTTCACAATTCATTACTGTAATATCTAAAAGTTTTTGCAAAATCTCCCAGCATTAAACCGACATCCAATTCGCCCTCCATGTTTGTGGATTCTGCATCCAAATTCAACACACCTCGAATCTTTTTTGCAGAACACACGGATACAGGAAGGCCAACTGTACCACACCATTTTATATAAGGGACTTGAGCATCTATGGATTTTGATATCTGCAGGGGTTCCTGGAACTAATCCCCCACAGATACCGAGGGACTACTGTATTTATTATTACCATATCACAAATTAGTTCATTAGCTTCCTTAGCTATCTGTTTTGCATCCAGTTTACCTTAATGGTACCCCAGAAAGAAACCCGGTCCAAGATTAACTGTTCTAACAGATCTGGGATTGGCCCCAACCATGTGAGGGGAAAGATTCTCTAGAGACCAACATCTGAGTTAAAGAATACCTGCTTCAAAACATATTCTTATGTAAGACAATTAGAAAACTATGCATTTCGACAGGCTTATTGTATTCTTCTTTCTGCCACCCAACCTCACAGCATGTATGTTATTGAAATGTTTGTCTTATACTAATAGGTAAAATTGAGAAAGATTCTCTGAAGTGGCAGCTGTACTACAAACGTAATTTTAAAGGACTGTTTTCATTATAATCCTTAATATTCCCCTGGGTACTACCGGGTATTGGAGAAATTGGAACACAGCATGCTTCTGAATACATGCTTTTGTTCTTTGTTTTTCCCCTTCTTCCCTCAATGGGCGCTGAAAAGGCTCATGATCTCTGCGGTGGTTAAGGAAGGGTTGGAATCCAATTTATGGCTCACCACTTCCAAGTGTTGAGGTTTTTAAGACAAACACTGTGAGTACTAGCGTCACTCTCATTTTTATCGTCTCATTCGAAGTCTCATTTTCCATTTGTTCTAACTTCTTCATCTACTAACTTCAGGTTTTTGTATTTTTTTAATGTGTTTATGTATAAGCAAGTGGCATAAACATGACACATTTTCAACTTATTACAAAATAACCAAAGACTGCCTTGGCCTCTTCCATCTCTTCTTATCAAACAAACATCCTGAATGATAAAAGTTACTGTAACCACAGAACCAGCCCAAACTGGCCCAGTACTCTATTTGTAAGAAAATGCTGGGTTGTTTTTCAGAGATAACTGGACAAAAAAGCAAGTCACGCAGCTGAAGCCAGAACTGAGGAGAAAATGTTGACCTCAAGTAACAGTCAGAACCAAAGTTTCTCCCTGCAGTGGAACCAAAGGACCGGACATGACCAGAACCTGAAGGCAGGAACCTTTTCCGAAGTGAAGGGTCTGCTGTCCAGGAAGATCTGGTACTGAAGCCCCCTTCACCACACCTCACCATAAACGGGCAAGTTCCAAAGCCCTCCAATCGAAACCAACCCTGCCAGCACTTCCACAAGCCAACCCGCCCACCTCTAACTCATAAAAGTTTGATGGAACCCCAGATCAGGGAGACAGATTTGAGCTCTGCCTCCTGTCTATTCGCTGGTCAACCCTGCAATAAAATTCTTTGTTATCTCAAAAACTATTGTCAACATATTGGCTTCTATGTGCTTCAGGCAGCAAACCCTTTGCTCGGTAACATTACCCCCAAAATCACCCTCTGGAGAAATAAGATCAACGACATAACAAAGAAACTGTGTCTTGGACATGGAAAGTCTCGAAAATAGATGTCGTGCATGTCTCAGCCAGATCTGATCACATTTAATTATTATTTATTTTTCCCCCAGCTCTTAAGTTAAAGTTTGAAACTGAACTCACTTATGGGTCAGAGGTACTTACAAAGGAATTGGCAAATACTTCACAGACCAGAGAGGTTGCGTATTGATATAGTTTTAAGAGAGAGAGGAAAAGCTTTTCCCCATGAACTCAGTGAGTATGAAACACAGCCTGAAGCTATATCAACAGGGAATTAATGAGCCACAGGACATAAAGTCTAACAGAGAACAAAGCATATTAATGAGCTCAAGGCTCATGTTCACCCTCAATCAATTAGTCTGAGAAGACCTACCTCATGTCCCTCTGATTCGCCTTCAATGAATCATTCACGCTGCTGCTTGCGGGTCACAGCCTTCCCCATTCCGGTGCCTCATCACCTAGAGAATAAAGTCCAGATTGTTTGTCTGTCACTCAAGACCACCCACAAGAAGTCCAAAGCAACTTTCTAGTCATCATACACCTTCTTACATTCTCCAGTCATACATTTTGCCGTGTTGTTGTCTGAATAAATCATTCGGTTACAAGTTCCTTTGGATTTTTTGGTACAGATTGGTCTATTATCCCAAAATATCCTTCCCATCGTGCTCTGCCTCTGTTCAAATCCTACTCATTCTTTAAGACACAGCTCAGATATAAAATCCTCTCTGAAGCCTATCTACGTATTTCAGTCTGCATCTTCATCTATGCAATTTACACTTTGTGGAAAATAATGACTAGGTTTTGGGGTGCCCAGCACTTCTATAGACAAAGAAACTAAGCTGAAAGATTAAATGGGGACAATATTAGTGTTTACTTCAAAGGACTGTTTGGAGAATATGACAATATATAAGCCATTAGTACTAGATAAATATTAATTGCTTGGAAAATATTTATGTTAGCTAGGAAGTGACAATTTATGAACTCTAAACGTGGGCTCTCTGACTTCGAGAGTAATCTTGTATAGGTGAGCATACCTGTGGTGAGGTACTATGGTACTCCACTACTATAAGCTCTGTGTTTTCAGGTTGGTTTATTGACTGTCTTGGTCTCTTAGAGACTCACTCTTAACAAATGAACATTCTGGAGCTCTTTTATTCTGTGTTTCAGAGACAACTGTGAGACCCATCTGAGTCTGAAGATGGAGATATAGACGGTCATGGAAGAAAAAACTAAGTAGTGAGGAGCCTGCAGTGCTTTACCAAGCCACAGTGACTGGTTAGCACAAGACAGAATTTATCAGATTTGTTTGGAGTTTTGACTTTGCCATATGGGTTCAGACAAAACTGAAATGCAAAACAGAATTCTAAATCATTCAAAGCTGTGAACGGAAATTGCCAAGTTTTACAGTCTCAACTGTGAGGTGGTGGGACCACAGGAAGAAGAGAGGTACTCTAAGGAAACAAGATGATCTTTCTCTTTAACTCACAGAAGCGCCTACTATGCAGAAGACATGCACTAAAGACGATGGGGAAAATAAAGATGATTTGGTAGATTTCGTGATCTGAAAACTAAGTATCATAATGACAGCTGAGTTTTTATAGGTCTCTGGGGGCCTTATCATGAGCCTTACATGCAATCTACTAAAAGCACAGCCATCCATCCACACATGTTCATATATACTTCCCTTGTGAAAATTATCAGGTGATACCAGGCTTCACACAATGACAAACAAAATGATTTTTTTCATTATCAAAACCATAAACTTTAAAAAATTTCAGTAAATATATCTCAATCTTCTAAATATATATACATAACACATAATTTCTAATGTACAGATAAACATGATTTATTTCAGTTTTAAAAAATTTTACTATAATAAACTAGAGAAAATAACATTCTTTTTTAAACATTCATTAAGTGGCACAACTAAATATACCCAGCTTCTACATTTATTAATTGAGCACTTAATAAAGTCTTTGCTTTAAAAGAGTTTTAGAAAATTTGCCAGAATATCAGAGAGCATTCCCATACACCCTACACACAGTCTCGCCTATTGTAAACACCTCATATTAATGTGCACATGTAGCACAACAAACCAATATTGATAAGTAATGATTCACAAAAGCCATATTCTCTTCAAAGCTCCTCAGGGTTTTTTTTAAAGTATATTTTGAGATAACTGTAGTTCTACATTTGCATGTAGTTCTATAAAATAACAGAAAGACCTTGTGTATCATTTACCCAGTTTCACTCAACAGTCATACAGCCATACCTTGGAGATATTGTGGGTTTGGTTCCAGACTACCACAATAAAGCAAATATTGCAATAAAGCAAGTCACACCAATTTTTTCGTTTCCCAGTGTATGTAAAAGTTCTGTTTAAACTACACTGTAGTCAATTAAGTGTGCAATAGCATTATGTCTAAAAAAAGTATATACCTTAATTAAAAAATACTTTATCGATAAAAAAATGCCAAAACAATTAAATAGTAACATCAGTGATCACTGGAAGTGATCACCATAACAAATATAACAATAATGAAAAAGTCTGAAACATTGTGAGAATTCCCAAAATGTGACACAGAAACACAAAGTGAGCAAACGCTGTTGGAAAAATGGCGCCATAGACTTGCTCGATGCAGGGTTGCCAAAAACCTTTAATTTGTAACAAACATAATGTCTGCGAAGCACAATAAAACAAAAAGCAATAACACAGGTGTGCCTGTATCTTGAAAATCTGTAGAACAACATCACAACCAGGATATTGACATTGATATTCGAGATACAGAACATTTCCATCACCACAAGGATCCCTCCTGTTGTTCTTTTATAGAGAGAACTTAGAGGGAAAGGTCTGCTTAATTGTTTTTGTCTTAATTGTTTCTGATCTTAGAGGGAAAGACCTACGTAGTGACCACCTAAGATCAGAAACAATTGTCTTCACCATTAAGTATACTGTTAGCTGTAGAATTTTTGTATATGTTCTTTATCAGTATGAGGAAGGTTTTGTATGAGGAATATGAGTATGTAGAATAAAAATGTATGAGGAATAAAAATATTCCTATTTTTAATAGTTTATATCATAAATGGAT
This sequence comes from Pseudorca crassidens, assembly GCF_039906515.1. Taxonomy (NCBI): domain Eukaryota; kingdom Metazoa; phylum Chordata; class Mammalia; order Artiodactyla; family Delphinidae; genus Pseudorca; species Pseudorca crassidens. The sequence continues at coordinate 37,429,893 of NC_090315.1, read as the reverse complement.
GTTGGTTGAGTTTTTTCAAATACTTTAACTGCATTAATTGATTTCATCAGGTGATATTTCTTCTTTAGCCTGTAGTATGGTGGACTACATTGTTTGATTTTCTAATATCAAACCAGTCTTTTATCACTGATGATGGTATATAATTCTTTTATATATTGTTACGTCTTATTTGCTAATATTTTGTTAAAGATTTTTGCATCTGCGTTCATGAGGGATACTGGTTTACAATGAGTTTTATTTTTTTTTGTACTGTACTTCACTGATTTTTTTACCCATGTAATACTAACTTTATAAAATAAAGTAGAAAGTGTTTCTTCTTTCTTATTTCCAAGATAACACTGTGTAGAATGGGTGTTATTTCACTCTTTATTTTCTAAGTTCTTGAGGTTGGAGCTTAGATTATTCATTTAGGACTTTTCCCCTTTTACTACACATGTATTTAGTACTATATATATTCCTCACAACACTGTTTTCATCCCATCACCATTCCCCTTCAGTGATAAGATTGTTTTAAATATTTTCTCTATAAACATTAGAACCACATCAGACAGTGTTTAATTTTTGCTCCAAAAGTCAAACATAATATAGGAAATTCAAGAGGAGAAGGAAAATATTTACTGATTTTTCACTCTTTCCATTGTTCTTTCTTCCTTTCTGATGTTCCAAAACTCTTTCTTTCACCATCTCCTTTCCATTTAGAGAAATTCCTTTAGCCATTCTTCTAGGGTAGATTTACTGGAGACAAATTCTTTTGATTTTCCTTCATTATGAGAATGTTTTCTTTTCCCCTTCATTTCTAAATGATATTTTGCCTGAAAATAGGATTCTAGGTTGACAGTTCTTTTCTTACAGTACTTGAAAAATGTTGTGTCACGTCCTTTCGGCAAGTGACACTACATTATTAATCTCTTATGAGAAAATCACTGCAATTTGAATTATTTGTCCCCCATAGATAAGGTGTAATTTCTTTCTGTTTTCGAGATTTGCTTGTCTTTATTTTTCAGAAGTTTGACCGTAATGTGTCTTGGGATGGATTTATTTGGAATTATCCTTTTTGGATTTCTCTCAGATTCTTGAATCTATAAATTTGTCTTCTGCGAAATTTGAGAATTTTTCTGTCATTTCTTTTTCAAGTACTTTTTCAGCCCCACACTCTTTTTCTTCCTTAGCTTGGACTCCAATGCCATGGATATTAGATCTTGTTTTATTCCCACAGGGAATATATCTCTGAGGCTCTTCTTATTTTTAAGTGTAGTTTCTTCATGCTGTTCAGATTGTGTAACTTCTTTTGTTCTAATCATCAAGTTCATTGATTCTTTGGTCTCCTCCATTTGGCTGTTAAATCAATTTATTGAGTATTTTATTTCACTTACTGAATTTTTCAGTTATAAATTTCCATTTGGTTCTTTATATCATCTACTTCTTGCTGAGAACACCTAGTTCTTGCTGTGACTATTTTTTAATTTGTTTCAAGTGCATTCATTATTACTCATTGAAACATTCTTATACGACTGCTTTAAAATATTTGTCACGTAATTTTAATATCTATGACAGATGTTAAAGATGACAACTGTCATCTCAGCATTGGTGCCTATTAACTGCCTTTTTTCATTCAGGTTGGGATCTTTCTGATTCTTGGTAATACAAGTTATTTCTCTACTGAAACCTAGAAATTGTGAATATGATGTTATAAAACTGTGGATCTTAATTAAATTTCTGTTTAGCTGGCTTCTTCTGACATTACCATGGAATGGGAAGAAGTGGTAGTACCTCATTACCGCCAGGCAGATACAGACATCCAGGTTTCCCACTTGGCCCCCAGTGATACCCAAGGGAGGGAACTCCTCTTTACTTCTGGACAGGAATGGGCTTTCCAGTTCCTCACTAGGCCTCCACTGATAACTCTTAGCATGGGTGATGTAGATGTGCCTTGTTACTTCTCCCCATGTGGCTTCCATTCACACCAAGGTTGGGGGAATGGCCTTGTTGTTGCTGGGCAATGGTGAAATTCCTAATTATCTCATAGGTCTCCTTGATACCACCCTCGTATGGAGAGTAGGAGGAAGAGCACCCCATTAATGATGAGTGGGAATGTAAGTTCAGGCTTCCCATGTGGTTTCTCTACGAAGGAGAAAAGGGTGGTCTCATTATTCATTGTAGGAATGAAAGTTACAGCTCCCAAATCAGTCTTCTCTAACACCATCTCATCAGTGGGGTTAAGGTGCCTTACTACAGCCAGGTAACAGTTCCTAGGCTCCCCACTAGGTCTTTACTAGTGGGGGTAGGAATGGGGCCATGGCTTTTTCAAAGACATTTGGCTGAAATAAAAGTATTGTAGTTTAACTTTTTTTCCTCTGTTTTGTTGGGCTGCCCCTTCATTTTGGTTTTTTAGCTAGAGATAAAAGGCTTTTGTTTGAACCCTTTTTTTTTTTCTTATGCCCATTGGCATTTCCAGATTGCTGGCTTTTTCAGCTCCAAGTCTGGGAAATATGAGACAAAAAGAAAACCCAAGGAATTCACTACCATGTCATTCCTTGTGTCCCAAAATTCCTAGCCAGTCTTCCTTTTTTCTAACTTCCAGAGTCTTCCTATGTTTCTTTTATATATAATAGCCAGGGGTTTTAGTTGTGTGTAGCAAATGAAATAGAGTAAAGTACATCTATTCCATCTTCCCAGAAGTGGAAGTCCCCTCGTTTTAAGTATTTCTACTCAAATTACACTACTAATTTTTCCAATTATACTACTAATTTTTCCAATTATACTAGGCTCTGGAAAATTTCAGAAATAACCATATACATTTGCACCAGGCATTCCTGGGTGTAGATGATGGTTTTAAGCTTTGTCAGTTTCCTAACCTATAACATGAGGATAAAAGCATCTTCCTGGCAGGAGTCTAGTGAAGAATAAATGCAATTATGTATGCGGTATTTGGCAGAGTGCCTCACACATATTCACTCAAAAATGGCAGCTGTTCTTATTTTTATTGCTAATAGGCTCAAAATCAGATTTTTTCAATTAAAAACCATGTGATCTTAAACTTCATATAATTTTTTTTTAATACAGCAAAATGATGCCATCTATACCATGAGACTGCTGTTGGTTAGGGTAGAAATTCATGGAATTGATATAGGTAACCTGGAGTCAGAAATGGAGAGAAGGTTTACCATCAGGATGTTAGAAACATACCTTAATTATAACTATACATTTCAGAGTCCACCAAAAGTTCCAGTCTGAGAATCGGAATGAAGAAAGACAGCTTATGCACGTAGCCTTATGATAAATGAGGAGGATTCCACTACAGTACTGGAAGTGCATTCTATTATGGCAAAAAGGAAAATGTCAAAACCTTTCCCGGATTTGAGGAGAAAATGTGCCTCATCATACGTCTTGATCAGTCCTTTTATTGAATCTCTGAATATTGACCAGCCTTGTGCTACTGTATATGTATTTCTTTCCAAGGCTTAGGTAATGTTCTAAGGACCTAATCTTGACTATTTCTGAAATCTCAGGTTTTACCCTTTTAAGTTGAAAAGTCTTATACCCTGATCCAGTTCAATCTACCAGGCTGAGAAGCCAATATTCAAAAGCACAGATCTTAGGAAGGACCTTGGAACAGGTTACAGGCTGCCAAGCACTCTATGCTTTCTGCCCAATGCCAGCTCAGGAGTAATATTAAAGGATGTGCCTATTCCCCACCTACCCACCCACCCCCCAACTTAGGGCTACAATTGTGAATCACAGTTTTGAATGGATCCTACTATAAAAATCAATTAATTCAAATGGTTGTGAACATGGTTGATATTTTGGTTACCTGGAAGTGAACAGAAAACCCCTTTATTTACTACAACAATCTTTTGAGAATTCTAGGTCACAGAATTCAACGTTTCTCTGAGAAATTAGGATGAGGAAAAGCTTATCCAACTGGACTCTGCAGAGTGAGGATCTTTCCAAAGTAATGTGCTACCAGGACACACATTTATTGGGCATTTCTTTTTTATACTTCTTACCCGCCACCTCTTTCCATCCTCATAACTTACTTTGAAGTGAGGTCTGTGACCTCTATTTTACAGATGAGGCTTGTTGAGGTTTTAAGACTTGCTAGAACCAGGATTTTCATTCCGGTCTCTCTGCCTTTAAGTCCTAGGTGTTTTCAATTAAATCCACTCTCTCTCTGGGCTATTCTTCCTCAGTTTAAGTTCTGGTCCAAATGTCCCATCAGCCAAATTGATGTTTTCAAAGACACTGTGAAAGAAGCACAGTGCATCCCTGTGGCCAGCATAGTGAACAGCAGGGATTGAGCTTTCGGATTTCAAGAAAAGGGAAAATTTAGCAGCATGTAATAGTGGCAGCCTTGAGAACACTTGAAATATGTTGTTCCTAAACTAAGATTTTGGAAACTAATAAAAAAAGGCAACTTCTCTTTTAGGAGGTTCGGTTTTGTATTAACTTTTTGGTTTTCTGTTTGAGTTTGTATATGTGTGCATTTTGCAGTATAAGATTTTATTTTTTTATCATTTCCCATATGACAAAACATAGTATGAAAACTTTTATATGCATAATCTCATTTAATCGTCACAGTGGCCCTGTGATGTCAGTGCTATTAATTACCACAACTCCTTACTCTATAATGGAGGAAATCAAACTTCAGAGATGCCATGTGACATGACTGGTAGTGTACAAAGCTAAGATTCCAGCTCAGGACTGTCAGCCCCAAGCCTGGAAATTTAATTACTCTCTACATTCCTATCACCAATTTTTTCTCTTTATTCTTAATGGGAAAGATGAAGACAACAAGGGTATTTGAAATTCTAATAAAATTAATCAAGAGTTTGCTCATGTATTTGATATAATTGATTACTGATGACATCTCTTGAGCCTCAATTCTTATGTAGATGTCGGATAGCTTAACCCAAGACAAATATACACCTCCTGAAGCCCTTCAAAGCACCTACAAAGATTTTTAAAATTCTTGCCTTGTTTTCTTTTACCCATCTGTAGCAGTTCCAGGCCAGACTCTCAGAAGATTCTTCTACCCTTAAGTGGAATACACCATTGGAATCTATGGAATTCAGTAACTTTCTACTAATAGACTTTTGAAAACATTTTGTGTCATTGTTCCACTGGATGTTTTAACTGTTTGTCCAAACAGGTAAAATTCTGTTCTCTTTCAGAGAAGGAGACTGAAAGACAAACTCTCCTGTGGGCACACCTCGAAAACAACCATCTCGAGCAGCTGCATTTACTTCACCTTAACCGTGCATTTATGGGGATTTCAGGCGGGGCTAGGACTACTCAGTCTAGACCTTCATCACTCTGAACCTGATCCTCAGACCGGGTGCATCAGCATTGCCTGGGAGCTTGTTTAGAAATTCAGGATCTCGGTTTCTACCCCAGACCTACTGGATCAGAATCTGCATGATTTTAATAGTCCCTTAGGTAATCTGTCTGCAAATCAAAGTTTGAGGATAGGTTTAGACAGCCCTATCTACCTTGTGAGTTTCACTATTTGGCCTACCTAACAAACATAAATAAATCCACAAAATGTAATTTGATTGCTATTTTTCTTTTCATATAGGAACTCTGGGATTCACACGCACAAGACTCTTAATCTGTTTTCTGCAAAACAGTGGGGAGGGGTAGGGAGAGATGGTTAAGATGCCACACAGATGATTCTTTCATGGACCTTCAGCATTAGTTATGACATTCATTTTCTATGTGATTATGAAGTATGGTCAATCACAACATAGTTTATCCAAGTTGGTAAGGTTGATACAGAAGAATTTCATGACTAAACACTATTTTATTTTGAAGATACTCTCTAAGTATGCACTTGTCTCTTCCTCAGAAACCAACCAAGTGTATTTTCTGTAATAACAGGGTAAAAGCAGGTATGGGACAAATGTTACAGAACTGAGGAGAAAAGAATGGTTTAAGAGTAAAAATTTTGGTTATTTGACCAATGACTCAGGTAAAATTAAAGGTCAGCAGATTAAAATGGGGACACAGAATTCAAAGAATCATAGACTGTAGAAATGTTTAAGCTGAAAAGAAGCTAAGCATGCATTTCCTTCAAGACCCTCGAATGAACTAAGTAACCCAGATTAATCAAGTGCCTTGCCTGAAGACACATAGCCCATAAATAGTAAGACTGTCTCGATTTTCTAGGCTATCAGTTCCGTTGTTATGGAAACTATCCACTTTCCTCAACCGCCCATTTTATTGCCATATACATACTGAAAAATCAAGTAACAAATGAATAGCTGACCAATTCAACAAGACACAAAATATCACTTGGCAATTTTTTTTTTCCTTCCATCATTGCCTTATTTGGCCTGGCTTTGTTATTCTCTTTGTCAAGTTTTCGTTTTATGTTTTGATTGCCCTTGTTTCTCCCTCTGGTGATCTTCCTGGACATCTCTTCTATTTCATGAAAAGCTTCTAAAGAAATGTGTGTAAGAGTTTTTGCTGAAACAACTATTTCAGTCAAGAAGATAGCCATAGCAACTCCTTTTGGGAATCACGAGTATTAATAAATTCAGTTGATTCTGCCACATTTTAGTGCAGGGTATGGATCAAATACTGTGCAGTGTGCTTTACATGCATTTCTCCATTCAATCCTCAATCCCATTCCTATAGCTAAGGAAAATGAAGGTCAGAGAAGTTAATCATCATATGTCCTTGGGCTATTCACTTAAGTGGTGCATTCAGAATTCAGACTCAGATCTTAATCCACCCATAAGCGCATCCTGTTTTGTTGCAAAGAGTACCTTATGATTTTCCATTTTAAAAAGTAGGCTTCAGCAAACTACTGCAGGTTATGAATTTATAAACAGGTAAGAGAAACGGTGGCAGTAGATGAGGCTATCTCCATTTTCTTTGACCATTTCCATCGTATTAAAATTTTAAACATTAATTACTAATTAGACAAATCTAGATGGTAATCACAGAGATTTAATTTACCCAGTATCATTTATTGGAGGGTGAGATTTGTCACTTGGAAATGATAATTAACTCATCAAAAATGTTTTGGGATTGGAAGGAAAAAATTAAAAGGAAGTACTCAGGAGTTATGCTAAAAAAGGCATCTGAGACTCTCACTGTTACTGAATATATTGGTGTAAGGCAAAACAGCTTTCCAACAGGTATCATGTTTGTGGTTTAGAATTCTCAGTAAAGAGGACACAGTACGAGAAAGATCTTTGGATATTTTAACACCTTAATGTAACTTTAATGCTCTGTGAATGTTAGTTTCCTAATGCATAACTGGAATAACAAATTGATTTTCAAAGGGCTTTTTTTCTTGTTTTTGCTGTCTTCTATGGAAGAAATATATTACTTCTATAATAAGTGTTTTTTTCTTGTCTCTCTGCCTCTACAACATGAAAATACCATAGATAGACACAGAGTAATAAATTTTATTAGCGATGTTACAGAGCAAAGAAATGGTAGCTTTTTTTTTTCCAATGTTTATTGAGAACTTCAGTGTCAAGAGTTCAGATATTAATATTAACAAGAGTACTGAGTCTATCAGGAAAGATATCTTTTCAGTTTCCATCAGGCTTTATAAAATCACCTACATAGTACTAAGCAAACCATCAGTTTGCAAGGGATCTAGGTCTGACTAGATGATGTGACAAAGGCTCAAATATTTCATGGGCTTGGCTTTAGTTCCTTACAAAATATTCTACAGGAACCAGAAATTTTTAATTGAAAAAAAGATAACAAAAGTCATCTTTAAACATGAAAATTTTTAAAAATATGGAAAATGAATAAGAAATGTGTTCTTTAAAATCCCTAGGTACACGAGGGCTTCTCTGGTGGCACAGTGGTTAAGAATCCGCTTGCCAATGCAGGGGACACAGGTTTGAGCCCTGGTCCGGGAAGATCCCACATGCAATTAAGCAATTAATTGGAGCAATTAAGCCCATGTGCCACAACTACTGAGCCTGTGCTCTAGAGCCCGCAAGCCACAAATACTGAAGCCTGTGTGCCACAACTACTGAAGCCCGCGCACCTAGAGCCCGTGCTCTGCAACAAGAAAAGCCACCGCAGTGAGAAGCCCACGCACCGCAACAAAGAGTAGCACCCGCTTGCTGCAACTAGAGAAAGCCCGCGTGCAGCAACAAAGACCCAACACAGCCAAAAATAAATAAAAATAAAATAAATTTATTTAAAAAAATCCCTAAGTACACGAATTATAAAAAATGACCTCAAATTGTTATTCAAAATGTTTCTGCTCCCAGTTGTGGCGGTAGGATAGTCAATGTCTTTTTTTTTAAAATACATCTTTATTGGAGTATAATTACTTCACAAAAGTGTGTTAGTTTCTGTTGTACAACCAAGTGAATCAGCCATATGTATACATATATGCCCATATCCCCTCCCTCTTGAGCCCCCTCCCACTGTCCCTATCCCACCCCTCTAGGTGGTCACAAAGCACCGAGCTGATCTCCCTCTGCTATGCTGCTGCTTCCCACTAGCTGTCTATTTTACATTTGGTAGTGTAGATATGTTGATGCTAGTCTCACCTCGCCCCAGCTTCCCCCTCTCCCTACCGCCACCCCATGTCCTCAAGTCCATTCTCTATGTCTACGTCTTTATTCCTGCCCTGCCACACTGCAGTTTCCCAACAATGAAGTTCAAAGAGCTCTTTAAATAGTGGTTTTTTCATTATAAATTTTGCATGTAAACACTTTGCATGCTCTGATTTAATGAGGCCATTCAATGCTTTCTTAATACTACTGAAACTTTCTCCCCCAGGACTCATTTAATTGCTCAGAAATATCTTTGATTCATTTGCATTTACTAATTCAGGGAACCATGAGGATATCTTCTGAGCCCCTACTAAATTTCTACCAGTGAGCCCTGGGGATACAGCAATAAACAAGATAAATGTGGTCCTTGCCTTCACTGAGCTTGTAATCCACTGGATAAAACAGATTTTTGAGGAAGTAATTATAAGAACAGTGAATTTAACAAAGAAGTTCAAGGCACAATGCAAGTATAAATATTTTATACATTATAAAATGAACGTATATCAAAGTTTTTATATAATGTGTTAACTAATGAGAGAACTAGAAATTAGTTCAACTGTGAATTTACAGAGATTTATACTCTATATCAGATGAAATTTATTTCATTATTATGAACAGGAATAATTTGCATTGCTCTGGACAGAAAGCACTAATATTACTATCAGTTTTCTTCTAACTCTACATAGTTGTGAAATAGACTAGTCTACGGAACCAAGTAACCCCTAGAGGGTTCACCAGGTAATGTCCAGCACTCCTCCTAAAGGATACTCCATAATCCTTTTTGCCTATTTCCAAGTCTTTGACAGTTTGCCCTGGTAGCTTAAAAAGGATAACCTAGATAAAAGGTTAGTAATAATTGGGACAAGGATAGTTACCACATCCCTGTAAACCTTAACTGAAAGGCATAATATGAACATTGGAAGGAGTAGTAGAATCTCAAAGCAAAAGAGAAACAAATTGAAACAGTTTTAGAACATATGTCACCTTGCTTTGTTTCCACGAAAGGTACTGACAAAAATGCATGCTTTCTTATGATTCAGCATACCGGCCCATACCTTTATGTTAACGATCTTTATCTATTAATGTGGAGCTACTCACTTTTCAAATACAGTCTATGATGGTTAATTTTATGTGTCAACTTGACTGGATTGAGTCACAGAATGCCAAATATCTGATCAAATATTATTCCGTGTGTTTCTGTGAGGGTGCTTTTAGATAACTAACATTTAAATCAATAGACAAAGTAAAGCAGATTGCTCTCTCTAATGGAGGTGGGCCTCATCCAATCAACTGAAGGTATGAATGAAACAAAAGACTGACCCTTCCCTGAATAAGAGGTAATTTCCTCTTGCCTGATTACCTGAAGCTGCGACATTTTTCTGCCTTAGAACTTTAACAGAGACATAAGCTTGTTGGGTCTTGAGCCTGCCAGCTTTCAGACTGGAATTACACCATCAGCTCCCCTGGATCTCAGCTTGTTGACTGCAATCCTTGGGTCTTACCATCCTCCATAACCCTGTGAGCCAATTTCACATATATATATATATGTATATAGACCATAATGGAGAACTGCTTAATATCCTCTTGAGTATCAGGTAAAAGGTTGAAACTTCAGTTCCACCTCTAGAAGATGGCATTCAATTTTTTCTGTGTTTATCTATATATGTCTTTTTTTATATTTTTGTTTATATTGAATGGAAAAAGTATACATCATGAATTTAAATTCATTTAAATTTAGATTTTTAAATTTATATTTTTGTTTATTTATACTGAATGGAAAAAAGTATTCAACATCATGAATTTAAAATTTCTTGAATGTTGAATGTGTAGCCATTAAAATAATGTATGTAACATAGTTAAATTCAATCATTCTTCTTTAGCTGGATTTTTAGGTTTACTAAAATTACTCGTATTAAAATAATACTGCAACAATATCCTTATATGGACATATTTGCTCCTATATCTAATAATATATCTGTAAACCTATTTTATTGAGAATAACTAGAACAAAAAGATTGTAGACTTTTAAAGGACTGTATGCATAATTTTTCTAATTAACCTTTTGCAGCTTTCTTTTCTTTTCTTCTTTCATCTTTCTTTCTCACTTTTTCCAACACTAACTAGAGTAGATTTTTTTTAAAAAATAAAAAGCACACAAAATCTCTCTTCTTTCTACTAAAAACAAGTGAAGCTAAAAACTCTGTACAGAGTATATATCAAATTACTAAGTTGTACACCTGAAACTAATATAATATTGTAAGTCACCTAGACTCCAATTAAAAAAAAGTGAAAATGTCTCAACTTAATGATTACCCCACCTCCTGTCATGATTAGGGTCTAGTGGGGAAAATGCCCTTTAAGAGAACATTTCTTCTCCTTATCTCTGTTGGTGGGCTGAAAGAAAATCATGGAGGATATGAATGCTAATAATTTAGAAGAATCCAGAAGGGAGAAATATATGCTACTTAATTTAAAATGCAAGAAGTGGGGGCAAAGCCACCAGATACCCTTCGCTAGCAACAGTCACGTCATTTAAATCATTCATGCCATAGAAGAAAGAATACAGACCATTTTATTATACTCTCTTGAATGGGATCTTACAACCTCAATCACTTGAGAACTAACTCTGGGAGGCATGCAGCAAAGAAGCAAGATAGCACGCTGTCTATCTTTAGAACACAATTTTTAAACGAATTTTGAGACAGCAAAACAAATTAATACTTGGTATATGCAATGCTTGTCTGTGCTTCCTTTTATGAAGGCATTGACATGGCAACTTTTTTTTAAATCATTTAATATGTGACACCCCTGTGATTAAAGGCAGCCAGTAATGCACATGTTCTATTTGGTTATAAATTAAAACAATGGGATCCACAAATGTACATTTTCTAGATGTTAAAGTTGATACTGATTTCTTTCTTTATCTTAGGCCAGCCATCCTATCTTCATTCTTTTATCCTTTCTTAGTGTATGGACTCAATGAGTTGCACTGGAACAGCACAATTAATTTTGTTGGGCCCCATTAATACCTCATGCTCTCTTTTTACCAAAAAATGATTAAACTTGACTTATAATATTAAAAAAGGGAATTGAGCCAAATAAGAGAAGGGTAATTGTCTAGCAACCAGGCATATTTTATTAATTACTCAGTATTATTAAATATAGTTCTATACTTCCTAGAAACCAACATTAAGAGGAAAATTTGTTGAATTATATGAGTCTCATCTTCTAACAGGAGGCAGTATTATCTGGTAATGAGTGTACGTTTGCTAACAGTGAAGCCTAGAAAAACTTACTAAGCAACACTTACTTAAGAAACATTAGATAGTGTGATGGTCTAAAGGTTTGGTCCCCCCAAAATTAATATGTTAAAATTCTAACCTCCAAAGCTGATGGTATTAGGAGGTGGGGACTTGGGGAGGTGATTAGGTCATGAGGGTGGAGCCCTCATGATTGGGATTAGTGCTCTTATAAAAGAGATCCTGAAGAGGGCTTCCCTGGTGGCACAGTGGTTAAGAATCCACCTGCCAATGCAGGGGACATGGGTTTGAGCCCTGATCTAGGAAGATCCCACATGCCATGGGGCAACTAAGCCCGTGCACCACAACTACCGAGCCTGTTCTCTAGAACCCGTGAGCCACAACTACTGAAGCCTGTGCACCTACAGCCTGTGCTCCGCAGCAAGAGAAGCCACCGCAGTGAGAAGCCCACGCACTGAATAACCCAAATACTTCAGGGTGCACTTCCTAACACTAGAGATAACCTCTTATGTAATAACCACAGTACAGTAATCAACTTCAGTAAATGTAGAGTTGATACAATACTTTTACCTAACCTGGTGTTTGTTTTCCAGTTTTGTCAATTAGCCTATCAATATTAAACTCTCAGTATAGCAACCTGGTATATCTCTCCATTTGTTTCTTTAATTAATCTCAGCACGGTATACATGTCTTGATCATACTTTTAGAAATCTATGCCTATGTATCATATTTGGTTTACTTATGTGTTAACTACTAGCATATGCATATACTATTGGTTATACTATGCTGACTTTGTACTCTGTGACCTTGCAAAATTAATTATTTTTAGTAGCTTGTTGGTAAGTTTATTAGAATTTTCCAAGTATATAATCAAGTTGTCTGACAACAAAGACAATTTTGTTTCTTTTCTTCCCATCTATATACCTTTTATTTCTTTATCCTGTGCTTCTGCACTGGCTAGATCTTCCAGTATAATGCTGAATGAAATGGTAAGGGAGGATATTCTTACCTTGTTCTTGATCTTAGGTCAAAAGCAATCAGTTTAACACTGTTAAGTATGATGTTAGGCATTAGGATTTTTTTTTAATGTTCTTTATCAAGTGAAAAACATTCCTTCTATTTGTAGTTTGCTGAGAATTTTATCATGAATGTGTGTTGAATTTTATTAAATGCTTTTTCTGCCTCTACTGAGATAATCATATGGTTCTTTTCTTAATTTTGTTAGCATGATTATATACCTTAATCAATTTCTAAATGTTGAATCAAACTTGCATTCCTTGAATAAACTTTACTTGGTAATGATGAATTATCCATTTTATATAATGCTGAATTTCAACTTTTTACTACTATATTAGTTTTTTGCATCTGTGTTCATAATAGATATTCGTCTATAGTTTTTTCTTTGTTGTAACAGTTTCGCTTTTGGTATCACAGTTATGGTGGTCTCATAAATAAGTTAGGAAGCATTCCCTTTTCATCTATTTTTTGATGAAAAGAAAGGTAATATTCTTTTTCAAATGTTAGGCAGAACTCATTAGTGGAGATATCTGAGCCTGACACTTTCTCTATGAAAAGGTTTTTATTTATGAATTAAATATTTGTCTTAGATATAACACAATTCAAGTTTTATATTCCTGAATTAGTTTTGGAAAAATCATGTCTTTTAAGGAATTTGTTATTTCATCTGGGTTGTCAAATATATTGACATAAAGTTGTTGATAATATCCCTGAGTTATTCCTTTTATATCTCAGGATGTTGAGTGATAGCTCTTCTTCTACTTCTAGTACTGATAGTTTGTGTCCTCTCATTTTCTTGATCAGTCTAACTAAAGGCTTATCAATTTTATGGATTTATTTAAAAAACAAATGTCTGTTTTTACTGATTATTCTTATTGTCTGTTCACTTTCTTTAAATCAATCTTATCTTTCATATTTGCTTTCATTTACTTACTTTCACTTTCACTTGCTCTTCTTTTTCTAGCTTCTTAACAACAAAGATTATATCAGTGATTTTGGCTACTTTTTCTGTTTATATTTAATCATTTAAATCTCTAAGTTTCCTGTAAGTACTGTTTAGCTGCATCTCACAAAATTTTGATGTTTTGCATTTTCATTTTCACTCAGTTTCAAAATATTTTCTAATTTCTCTCTTGATTTCTTCTTTGATCCATGGGTTATTTAGAAGACTGTTGTTTAATTTCCAAATATATAAAGATTTTCCAAATATATAAAGGTTTTCCAAGTATCTTCCTGTTATTGATTTCTATTTTCATTATGTTGTGGTAAACGAAGATATTCTGCATTATTTCAATCATTTTAATTTTGTTGGGACTAATTTTGTGACCAAAAATGTACGTTATCTTGGTAAATTTATGTAAGCTTTTGAAAAGGATGTGCATTTTTATTGTTTTGTGGTATTTCTATAGATCACACTTCAAGTTAGTCAAGTTAATTAATGACATTCATAGGTCTTCAACAGCCTATAAATGTAAATTATTTAACATGAGTTAACAGTAGTCATATCTTCTACATCTTTATTCTTTTTCTGTCTACTTTTATATCAATTTCCAAGAGAAATATATGAAATATCCACTATAACTGTAGAGCTGCCTATGTCTCCTTCCTCTTCTATCAGCATGCACACCACGGATTTTGAAGCTCTATTACTGTGTGCATACACAGTTAGGTGAATTAACCCCTTTATCATTATAAAATGCAACATTTTATTCCTGTTTCACTCTGGCTGAAGCAAATATGAATGTTTGACCCCCCCACAGGAGACCCTGGAAGCCAGATTATAGATCCCTGGTTGCTCTTTGTCTATCGTTGAGGAAATTTCTTCAACACATGCTCAGCTTATTATTCAGCAAGAGAGTGAAGGAGTCCCCAAGACATACTTCTAAACCTCATTCTCGGCCTAGCTCCATTCTGTCCGATACTCTACAAATTTCAGCTGCCTCAGCCTCAGAAAGCCCACTGTACTCTTTTTGGGTTTCCCTTCCCAGAAGCAAGGTCTACAAAGTGCTTCTAGTATCACAGTCCTACTTCCTACTGCCTTCCACTTTCTGACAGTAGTTGTTTCACATATTTTGTCCTGTTTTCTGTGTGTTACATTAAGAGGGAAGTTTGGTCTCAGCTACTCCATTACATCTACAAGAGGAAGTCTCACTAGCTTTTTTATGTTTCCCCAAAGCTAAACTTAGCTCCAATTTCATAACAGAAACTTTCCTAGGTGCTGTGTTACAACCAGGATACTTAGAACATAATGAGTATAACTGATCTACAGGTAGATTCAAGGTCTCATCTGCCTATGGAACACACATAAGAAAACTGTAACTGATCAGCAAATTATTTATTTCCATCAAAGAAACGAGTAATGTGACATTTTTATCCCATTAATAATACTTTTCAAAACAGTTCATGTTTCAGATAGTTAATAATAATAGTTATGTTTAAAATAGTTAAAATACTTAAGTCTGTGGCTTGAGGTTTTCAATAAAGTAAAATAAAAATTAGCTGTGTTCTCTAAGATCGAATAAATTACCTTTTACAGACACACATCTTAGAAGTGTCTGAGCAAGAAGAATATAAAGTATATTCTTAAATACTCATTGCTATAAACTGCAAGATATATAGAGTAGGTAGATTCCTCTACTTAGCAATCACGGTATAATGATTAAGTGTTGTTTTTATTACAATGAATAATAATGAAACTGAGACTCACCCAGTGAGATTCTATGATGTTGCACACAGACACTTTGTGGCAAAACCAAAGGTCATCAAGTGCTGAGCAGTCATCAGACTGAGCAGTCATCAGACTAAGCAGTCTGGGTCTTCCTCCTATGCTGTTCCTACTACAATGCACAAGTAACATTGTGCATCATGTATATCAAAGTCTGCTCAGAGTATATCTACCTGAGAGTAATAGTTTTCATTCAGTTAATTGACCTATACACTTATTTTTGAATCAATTCCACATTTGAAACAGTACTACATTTGATAAATAACATAGTAATTAAGAATTCAGTCTTTGGCATCAGATAAATTGGTGTCAAATCTTACCTCTACTACTAACTTGCCCAATGTCACACAAGTAGAAATTTTCTAAGCTTCAGTTTTCCTTTATTAGGTAGAAATAATAATACTGCATGACTCATGTAGTTTTGCAGAGAATAAATGAGTTAAACTTAGTAGATGCTCAATAAATTTGTTCAATAAAGGCTCATGTGTAAAAAGCGTACTGATAGTGAATATTCATTGAATGGTTAATACAGGTCAGTAATACACAATATTTTGGAATTCAAAATACTTTAAGTGTAATCTTATGCAGTTGATTTTTCAAAAGGTAACATTTAAAACACAAAATAGGAGGCAACTGTAAGGAAAGGCCACTGTTTGACCAGATGGCCCATGCGTTAGCATCAACTTGGTGTAACTCAGCATTCTAGAGCCAAAGACACAATCTTTGTGCATGTCCTGAAGTTGATATGCTTTATAGAGACATTGAATAAATATATTAACTGTTATTGTTATTTTTGATGATTAAAAGCTCGCCAGAGAGCATTCTACAACTATGTCTTATAAGCTTCCAGGGATGGCTTACCTTCTCCTCTGTGCCCTCTCACCACCTTTCTATTTTAGGCTAAGATCTAGCAGTACTTTCTTGCTGTTGCTAGAAACGGGGTGTGTTATCATTCTTTGTTGATTTCCTTAAAACCTGCTTATACTGTATATATTATCTCCAGCATCTCTCTTGAATCATCCCTCTTGAGCATGCCATCATTCTTCTTTTGCAACCTGTACTAATACATACACACCCTCAGTTCTAATTTTGTCTACAAATTCACAAAGTTCACACAGTTCTTTCTGTCCTGTGGCCCTAAGAACATTCTATCTATATATCTTCTTCCTTTCCTCATCCCTGGATCTCCAAGTATCTTGCTGACCAAGACCGTTCTTCTTGCCAACTAAGACAAACTCATCCGCTTTATGGATTTTAAGTTGTTTATATTTCCACCAGGAAGATAGAACATATATTTCCAAACACACATTACCACATGCAAACTTCCCTACAGAATATACTTCCTATATGTACTTATTAGTTTAAAAATCTATTTTAAAATAATACATTTTTATTTTGATCAAAATCTTAAGGCATGGGCTTCCCTGGTGGCACAGTGGTTAAGAATTCGCCTCCAATACAGGGGACATAGGTTTGAGCCCTGGTCCAGGCATCTCACATGCCACAGAGCAACTAAGCCCATGCACCACAACTACTGAACCTGCGCTCTAGAGCTAGTGAGCCACAACTACTGAAGCTCGAGCACCTAGAGCCCACGCTCTGCAACAAGAGAAGCCACCAAAATGAGAAGCCCGCACACTGCAACTAGAGAAAGCCCACACACAGCTAGGAAGACCCAACACAGCCAAAAATAAATAAATAAAATAAATTGATAAAAAAAAAAACTTAAGGCAAATTTAAGTTTGTTTAGCTTTTTTTTTTTTTTCTGGTACTCTTGATATCTGCAAATTAATTTTTTCTCTCTGCATGCCCATATAAGTATGTAGGTAAAGTTTACTGTTTCATAGTTTCAGTATCCAAGTGTTTTACAGTATGATCAAAGAGCACAAGAGTAGCTGTTGTATTACATCATACAACAGAGCCATTCATGTGCAACTAGAGATGATTCACTGGATTCAAAAGTATGAAGTGATTATAAGTCTTGATTGCAATTGAGAATGATGTGACAAACACCAAAAGTGATTTATTCTAAGGAGAAAAATAATATTGCATTGGTTGTTACAAGTTCAGAGGTCAAAGGATGGCATTTTATGCATGGCAATATATTTACAGTTTAGAGAGATTGAATGCGATACTGACAGTCAATACCTAAGCTGTCATCCACTCATCACTGAATTGCAACATGTGGGAGACTGGGAACCAAGGAAAAACTTCAAGTTCAAACAGAGTAGGCAATGCTCGATGGCCACAGAGATTCTCTTTCTCTTCAGCACACTTAAATGCTGTTTGTGAGGTGAAAAGAACTGTAAAAGTTATCTCCTGTTCTGGAGTTCAATCTCAAGTTGTTTGTGGTTGAAGTGACATTATGTATGCCTTTCATCAGAGTTATTATCAAACAATATAAAAAGTTTCTTTTCATAGGTTAAATTAGTTGACTTGAATAAATTCTTTAAAATATTTCAAAAACTCAGTTTATAAGATAATGACACTTTACAATTAACTTATGCCATTAACAATGAAAATTATTTTGCTATCAAAAGATTACTAAAGCACTTAATAGATATCACATATGGCTTTGCACTCCATCATCCTTGTACAGAAATTTAACCATTTTTGTAAGATCTATAATAATTTATCTGGTTTTGCTCACCATTACAACCTTAATCCTAGGGCAGTGACTGGTACATAGAAACCATTCATTAGACAGTTGCTGAGTAACATTCTCTGACATATATCGTAGCAATGTTTTCTTAAATCATCCTCCAAGGCAATAGAAATAAAAGCAAAAGTAAACAAATGGGACCTAGTCAAGCTTATAAGCTTTTGCACAGCAAAGGAAACCATAAACAAAAAGACAATCTAAGAACGGAAGAAAATATTTGCAAACAATGCAACTGATAAGGGATTAATTTCTAAAATATAAATACAGTTCATACAACTCAATATCAAAAACAAACAACCCATTAGAAAAATGATTAGAAGACCTAAATAAACATTTCTACAAAGAAGACATACAGATGGCCAATAGGCACATGAAAAGATGCTCAACATCACTAATTATTAGAGAAATGCAAATCAAAACTATGAGGTATCACCTCTCACCAGTCATAATGGCCATCATCAAAGTCTACAAATAATAAATGCTGGGTAGGGTGTGGAGAAAAGAGAACCCTCCTACAATGTTGGGGGGAATGTAAATTGGGGCAGCCATTATGGGAAACAGTATAGAGGTTCCTTAAAAAAACTAAACATACAGTTGCCATATGATCCAGCAATCCCACTCCTGGGCACATATCCAGAGAAAACTCTAATTTGAAAAGATACATGCAACCCAATGTTCACAGCAGCACTATTTACAATAGCCAAGATATGGGAGCAACCTAAACGTCCACTGACAGATGAATAGATAAAGAAGACGTGGTATATAGATATATACAATGGAATATTACTCAGCCATTAAAAAGAATGAAATAATGTCATTTGCAGAAACATGGATGGACCTAGAGATTATCATACTAAGTGATGTAAGTCAGACAGAGAAAGATAAATATCACATGATACCACTTACATATGGAATCTAAAAAAATGCTACAGGGAGGAGCTTCAAGATGGCAGAAGAGTAAGACATAGAGATCACCTTCCTCCCCACAAATACATCAGAAATACATCTACATGTGGAAAAACTCCTATAGAACACCTACCAAAGGCTGGCAGAAGACCTCAGACCTCCCAAAAGGCAAGAAACTCCCCTCGTACCTGGGTAGGGCAAAAGAAAAAGAAAAAACAGAGACAAAAGAACAGGGACGGGACCCGCACCAGTGGGAGGGAGCTGTGAAGGAGGAAAGTTTTCCACACACTAGGAAGCCCCTTCGTGGGCGGAGACTGCGGGTGGCGGAGCGGGGAAGGCTTCGGAGCCGCGGAGGAGAGCGCAGCCACAGGGGTGCAGAGGGCAAAGCACAAAGATTCCCGCACAGAGGATCAGTGCCAACCAGCACCCACCAGCCCGAGAGGCTTGTCTGCTCACCCACCGGGGTGGGCGGGGGCTGGGAGCTGAGGCTCAGACTTCGGTCGGATGCCGGGAGAGGACTGGGGTTGGCGGCATGAACACAGCGTATAGGGGTCTAGTGCACCACAGCTAGCCGGGAGCGAGTCCGGGAAAAGGTCTGGAGCTGCCGAAAAGGCAAGAGACTTTTTCTTGTCTCTTTGTTTCCTGGTGCGCGAGGAGAGGGGATTAAGAGCGCTGCTTAAAGGAGCTCCAGAGACGGGCGCGAGCCGCAGCTATCAGAGCGGACCCCAGAGATGGGCATGAGATGCTAAGGCTGTTGCTGCCACCACCAAGAAGCCTGTGTGCAAGCACAGGTAACTATCCACACCTCCCCTCCCGGGATCCTGCGCAGTCCCCCACTGCCAGGGTCCCGTGATCCAGGGACAACTCCCACGGGAGAACACACAGCGCGTCTCAGGCTGCTGCAATATCATGCCGGCCTCTGCCGCCGCAGGCTCACCCCACACTCTGTACCCCTCCCTCCCCCCGACCTGAGTGAGCCAGAGCCCCCAAATCAGCTACTGCTTTAACCTGTCTGAAGGAAGAAAAGACGTCCTCAGGGGACCTGCACGCAGAGGCGGGTCCAAATCCAAAGCTGAACCCCAGGAGATGTGCAACAAAGAAAAGAAGGGGAAACTTCTCCCAGCAGCCTCAGGAGCAGCGGATTAAATCTCCACAATCAACTTGATGTACCTGCATCTGTGGAATACCTGAATAGATAATGAATCATCCCAAATTGAGGAGGTGGACTTTGGGAGCAATGATATACATATATTTTTCCCTCTTTCTCTTTTTGTGAGTGTGTATAGGTATGATTTTGTGTGTGATTTTGTCTGTATAGCTTTGCTTTTACCATTTGTCCTAGGGTTCTGTCTGTCCGTTCTTTTTTGGGTTTTTTTGGTATAACTTTTAGCACTTGTTATCATTGGTGGATTTGTTTTTTCATTTGGTTGCTCTCTTCTTTCTTTCTTTTTTTTCCCTATTACTTAAAACTTTTTAATACTTATTTTTTATTTTAATAACTTTATTTTATATTATATTATTCTTTCTCTCTTTCTTTCTTTTTTTCCTCCCTTTTATTCTGAGCCGTGTGGATGACAGGCTCTTGGTGCTCCAGCCAGGCGTCAGGGCTATGCCTCTAAGGTGGGAGAGCTGAGCAGGACATTGGTCCTCAAGAGACTTCCCAACTCCACATAACATCAAACGGTGAAAACTTCCCAGAGAACTCCATCTCAACACCAAGATCCAGCTCCACTCAACGACCAGCAAGCTACAGTGCTGGACACCCTATGCCAAACAACTAGCAAGACAGGAACACAACACCACCCATTAGCAGAGAGGCTGCCTAAAATCATAAAAAGGCCACAGACACCCCAAAACACACCACCAGTTGTGGACCTGCCCACCAGAAAGACAAGATCCAGCCTCATCCACCAGAAAACAGGCACTAGTCCCCTCCACCAGCAAGCCTGCACAACCCACTGAACCAACCTTAGCTACTGGGGGCAGACACCAAAAACAACGGGAACTACGAACCTGCAGGCTGCGAAAAGGAGACCCCAAACACGGTAAGTTAAGCAAAATAAGAAGACAGAGAAACACACAGCAGATGAAGGAGCAAGGTGAAAACCCACCAGACTTTACAAATGAAGAGGAAATAGGCAGTCTATCTGAAAAAGAATTCAGAATAATCAAAGTAAAGATGATCCAAAATCTTGGAAATAGAACGGTGAAAATGCAAGAAACGTTTAACAAGGACCTAGAGAACTAAAGAGTAAACCAACAGTGATGAACAACACAATAAATGAAATTAAAAATTCTTTAGAAGGGATCAATAGCAGAATAACTGAGGCAGAAGAACGGATAAGTGACCTGGAAGATAAAATAGTAGAAATAACTACTGCAGAGCAGAATAAAGAAAAAAGAATGAAAAGAATTGAGGACAGTTTCAGAGACCTCTGAGACAACATTAAACGCACCAACATTCAAATTATACGGGTCCCAGAAGAAGAAGAGAAAAAGACAGGGACTGAGAAAATATTTTAAGAGATTATAGTTTAAAACTTCCCTAATATGGGAAAGGAAACAGTTAATCAAGTCCAGGAAACACAGAGAGTCCCATACAGGATAAATCCAAGGAGAAACACGCCAAGACACATATTAATCAAACTATAAAAATTAAATACAAAGAAAAAATATTAAAAGCAGCAAGGAAAAAACAACAAATAACATACAAGGGAATCCCCATAAGGTTAACAGCTGATTTTTCAGCAGAAACTCTGCAAGCCAGAAGGGAGTGGCAGGACATATCTAAAGTGATGAAGGGGAAAAACCTACAACCAAGATTACTCTACCCAGCAAGGATCTCATACAGATTTGACGGAGAAATTAAAACCTTTACAGACAAGCAAAAGCTAAAAGAATTCAGCACCACCAAACCAGCTTTACAACAAATGCTAAAGGAACTTTTCTAGGCAGGATACACAAGAGAAGGAAAAGAACTACAATAACAAACCCCAAACAATTAAGAAAATGGGAATAGGAACATACATATTGATAATTACCTTAAATGTAAATGGATTAAATGCTCCCACCAAAAGACACAGACTGGCTGAATGGATACAAAAACAAGACCTGTACTTATGCTGTCTACAAGACACCCACTTCAGACCTAGGGACACATACTGACTGAAAGTGAAGGGATGGAAAAAGATATTCCATGCAAATGGAAATCAAAAGAAAGCTGGAGTAGCAATTCTCATATCAGACAAAATAGACTTTAAAATAAAGACTATTACAGGAGACACAGAAGGACACTACATAATGATCAAGGGATCAATACAAGAAGAAGATATAACAACTGTAAATATTTATGCACCCAACATAGGAGCACCTCAATACCTAAGGCAAATATTAACAGCCATAAAAGGGGAAATCGACAGTAATACAATCATAGTAGGGGACTTTAACACCCCACTTTCACCAATGGACAGATCATCCAAAATGAAAATAAACAAGAAAACACAAGCTTTAAGTGATACAATAAACAAGATAGACTTAATTGACATTTATAGGACATTCCATCCAAAAACAACAGAATACACTTTCTTCTCAAGTGCTCATGGAACATTCTCCAGCATAGATCACATCTTGGGTCACAAATCAAGGCTTGGTAAATTTAAGAAGATTGAAATCATATCAAGTATCTTTTCTGACCACAATGCTATGAGACTAGATATCAATTACAAGAAAAAATCTGTAAAAAATACAAACACATGGAGGCTAAGCAATACACTACTTAATAGCCAAGAGGTCACTGAAGAAATCAAAGAAGAAATAAAAAAATTCCTAGAAACAAATGACAATGAAAACACGATGACCCAAAACCTATGGGATACAGCAAAAGTAGTTCTAAGAGGGAAGTTTATAGCAATACAATCCTATCTGAAGAAACAAGAAACATCTCAAATAAACAACCTAACCTTACACATAAAGCAATTAGAGAAAGAAGAACAAAAAACCCCAAAGTTAGCAAAAGAAAAGAAATCATAAAGATCAGATCAGAAATAAATGAAAAAGAAATGAAGGAAATGATAGCAAAGATCAATAAAACTAAAAGCTGCTTTTTGAGAAGATAAACAAAATGGATAAACCATTAGTCAGACAAATCAAGAAAAAAAGGGAGAAGACTCAAATCAACAGAATTAGAATTGAAAAAGGAGAAGTAACAACTGGCAGAAATACAAAGGATCATGAGAGATTACTACAAGCAACTATATGCCAATAAAATGGACAATCTGGAAGAAATGGACAAATTCTTAGAAATGCACAACCTTCCGAGACTGGACCAGGAAGAAATAGAAAATATGAACAGACCAATCACAAGCACTGAAATTGAAACTGTGATTAAAAATCTTCCAACAAACAAAAGTCCAGGACCAGATAGCTTCACAGGCGAATTCCATCAAACGTTTAGAGAAGAGCTAACACCTATCCTTCTCAAACTCTTCCAAAATATAGCAGAGGGATGAACACTCCCCAACTCATTCTACGAGGCCACCATCACCCTGATACCAAAACCAGACAAAGATGTCACAAAGAAAGAAAACTGCAGGCCAATATCACTGATGAACACAGATGGAAAAATTCTCAACAAAATACTAGCAAACAGAATCCAACAGCACATTAAAAGGATCATACACCATGATCAAGTGGGGTTTATCCCAGGAATGAAAGTATTCTTCATATTGATGCAAATCAATCAATGTGATACACCATTTTAACACAGTGAAGGAGAAAAACCATAGGATCATCTCAATAGATGCAGAGAAAGCTTTCGACAAAATTCAACACCTGTTTATGATAAAAACCCTCCAGAAAGTAGGCATAGAGGGAACTTACCTCAAGATAATAAAGGCCATATATGACCAACCCACAGCCAACATCATCCTCAATGGTGGAAAACTGAAAGCATTTCCACGAAGATTAGGAAAAAGACAAGCTTGTCCACTCTCACCACTATTATTCAACAGAGTTTTGGAAGTTTTAGCCACAGCAATCAGAGAAGAAAAGGAAATAAAAGGAATCCAAATCAGAAAGGAAGAAGTAAAGCTGTCACTGTTTGCAGATGACACGATACTATATAAAGAGAATCCTAAAGTTGCTACCAGAAACTACTAGAGCTAATCAATGAATTTGTTAAAGTAGCAGGATACAAAATTAATGCACAGAAATCTCTGGCATTCCTATACACTAATGATGAAAAATCTGAAAGTGAAATTAAGAAAACACTACCGCTTACCATTGCAACAAAAACAATAAAATATCTAGGAATAAACCTACCTAAGGAGACAAAAGACCTGTATGCAGAAAATTATAAGACACTGATGAAAGAAATTAAAGATGATACAAACAGATGGAGAGATATACCATGTTCTTGGATTGGAAGAATCAACATTGTGAAAATGACTCTACTACCCAAAGCAATCTACAGATTCAATGCAATCCCTATCAAACAAATTCAATGCAATCCCTAGCAAACTACCAATGGCATTTTTCACAGAACTAGAACAAAAAATTTCACAATTTGTATGGAAACACAAAAGACCCCGATAGCCAAAGCAATCTTGAGAAAGAAAAACGGAGTTGGAGGAATCAGGCTCCCTGACTGCAGACTATACTACAAAGCTACAGTAATCAATACAGTATGGTACTGGCACAAAAACAGAACTATAGATCAATGGAACAGGATAGAAAGCCCAGAGATAAACCCACACACATACAGTCAACTTTTCTTTGATAAAGGAGGCAAGAATATACAATGGCGAAAAGACAGCCTCTTCAATAAGTGGTGCTGGGAAAACTGGACAGCTACATGTAAAAGAATGAAATTAGAACACTTCCTAACATCATACACAAAAATAAACTCAAAATGGATTAAAGGTCTAAATATAAGGCCAGACACTATCAAGCTCTTAGAGGAAAAAATAGGCAGATCACTCAACGACATAAATCACAGCAAGATCCTTTTTGACCCACCTCCTAGAGAAATGGAAATAAAAACAAAAATAAACATATGGGACCTAATGAAACTTAAGAGCTTCTGCACAGCAAAGGAAACCATAAACAAGACCAACAGACAACCGTCAGAATTGGAGAAAATGTTTGCAAATGAAGCAACTGACAAAGGATTAATCTCCCAAGTTTACAAGCAGCTCATGCAGCTCAATATCAAAAAAACAAACAACCCAATCCAAAAATGGGTAGAAGACCTAAATAGACATTTCTCCAAAGAAGATATACAGATTGTCAACAAACAAATGAAAGAATGCTCAACATCATTAATCATTAGAGAAATGCAAATCAAAACTACAATGATGTATCATCTCACAGCGGTCAGAATGGCCATCATCAAAAAACTACAAACAATAAATGCTGGAGAGGGTGTGGAGAAAAGGGAACCCTCTTGCACCGTTGGTGGGAATGTAAATTGATACAGCCACTATGGAGAACAGTATGGAGGTTCCTTAAAAAACTAAAAATAGAACTACCATATGACCCAGCAGTCCCACTACTGGGCATATACCCTGAGAAAACCATAATTCAAAAGGAGTCATGTACTACAATGTTCACTGCAGCTCTATTTACAATAGCCATGACATGGAAGCAAACTTAGTGTCATTCAGCAGATGAATGTATAAAGAAGATGTGGCACATATATACAATGGAATATTACTCTGCCATAAAAAGAAACGAAATTGAGTTATTTGTAGTGAGGTGGATGGACCTAGAGTCTGTCATACAGAGTGAGGTAAGTCAGAAAGAGAAAAACAAATACTGTATGCTAACACATATATATGGAATCTAAAAACACACACACACAAAATGGTCATGAGGAACCTAGGGCCAAGACAGGAATTAAGACGCAGACCTACTAGAGAATGGACGTGAAGATGCGGGGAGGGGGAAGGGTAAGCTGTGACAAAGTGAGAGAGTGGCATGGACATATATACACTACCAAATGTAAAACAGATAGCTAGTGAGAAGCAGCCACATAGCACAGGGAGATGAGCTCGGTGGTTTGTGACCACCTAGAGGGGTGGGATAGGGAGGGTGGGAGGGAGGGAGATGCAAGAGGGAAGAGAGATGGGGATATATGTATATGTATAACTGATTTAGTTTGTTGTGAAGCAGAAACTAGCACACCACTGTAGAGCAATTATACTCCAATAAAGATGTTAAAAAATGAAAAAAATAAAATGCTTTTAGTGAAAAATAAGTAAAGAAATAAAAATTAAAAAATGATACAAATGAACTTATTTACCAAACAGAAACAGACTCACAGACATAGAAAACAAACTTACAGTTACCAATAGGGAAAGGTGGGGTACAAATTAGGAGTTGGGGATTAACAGATACAAACTACTATATATAAAATAGACAAAAAACAAGGTCCTACTGTATAGCACAGGGAACTATATTCAATGTATTGCAATAAACTATAATGGAAAAGAATCTGAAAAAGTATATATATATGTATATGTATTTTTTATATATATACATACACATATATATATATAAAACAATCATTTTGCTGTACACCAGAAACTAACACAACACTGTAAATCAACTATACTTCAATAAAAAACAATTTAAAAAATAATGAAGAGGGACCTCCCTGGTGGCACAGTTGTTTAAGAATCTGCCTGCCAATGCAAGGGACATGGGTTTGAGCCCTGGTCCGGGAAGATCCCACATGCCACAGAGCAACTAAGCCTGTGTGCCACAACTGCTGAGCCTGTGCTCTAAAGCCTCTAAGCCACAGCTACTGAGCCCATATGCCACAACTTCTGAAGCCCATGCGCCTGAACCTCGTTCTCCGCAACAAGAGAAGCCACCGCAATGAGAGGGCCATGCACCGCAGTGAAGAGTAGCCCCCACTCGCTGCGACTAGAGAAAGCCAGTGTGCAACAGTGAAGACCCAATGCAGCCATAAATAAATAAATAAATAAATAGTGAATGAACTGATCAATTCTGAAAAATTATAAAGTTTCTTCTCTCTACCATCTCCCCTTTTCCCCTTGAACTTCTCCTTTCCTTTCTCTAGTACTATTAATGGGTTAGGGAGAAGTGAGGGGAGTTGGAACAGAAAAGGGGAAAAAAAAGAAACTAATCATTCTTAATGATGGTTATTTAGAAAATTTTATTTTTATATTTTAATATGGGGGCTATTACATGAATTAACTCTGGCATCAGTAAGTGAACTATATCCCCCAAATGGAATAAATGTAAGTAAATAAATCCGTATATTTGATGAAGCAGATACTAGTGAAGACCTGAATCAAAGGAGGCAGAATCGGCATGTCAAACCAGAGTAACGAATAAGGAGGAAAAACAATTCCTTTAAATAAAGGGAATAAAACATGAAGAAAATACACACACACACACATTCATACACATTAATTCAAGGTTATTTGATGAATTTGAATATATTTCTCTGATGAGATATTCAGATAAGGATGGATTAACTCTTTTTTAATGGAACCCATATAAGAATCTCGTTAATTCAGAAATAAAAATAGAGACTGTAAAAACATTTTTCATTCAGGGAGAAAAGGAGGTATGGTGTAATGCAAATACCTTTGGATCTAGAGTCAGACAATCTGAGTTCAAATCCTGACTTTATCATTTACAAACCATATGACAGCGCTCAGCCTACCTTCAAGGACTGTTCTGAAAATTGATACTAATACATGACAACACTAAACTTGTTTTTTTCCATATTGAAGTTTTCCCTGTGGGAAACTTTTCTTCTAGGAAATTCAATTCTATTTTGAATGTGTGTGTGTGTGTGTGTGTGTGTGTGTGTGTGTGTGCGCGCGCGTGTGACAGAGACAGAGAGGGAGATATCTGGGGATGGATTTCTTGCTGGCTAAGATGGGAAGTAAAGAGGAGAAAACAGAGATAAAGAAAACTTCCAACACCCACAAGATGCCTTGCTAGTAAGTGCAAGTTTTAAGTGTACAGATGGAGCGCCTACTGACAAATGTGATCTTTCCAATATTTATTTTGAAACTAAACATCGCAGTACATAAAAATCCTGAAAAATTTATTTTTTGAAAACATAAGCATTTAAAACAAATATGTCTCTTGCTTCAGTGACGACTCAATAGCCTAAATGTTATAGTTGCTTTTAAGTGCCAAGAAAGTTGGAGAAATAAAAGATAAAATTATAGTGACTGCTTCCCTCATGAAAAGTCATTCTTTTAGTAATTCAGTAAACAAAGACACTTATATAATCCCGTTCATGTGCAAAAAATACTTTATGACAAAAATGTCTTTGTGATAAGAATTAATTAAGATCAGCCATCTGGTTTGAGGAGTATTTCTCTAAAATTAAAAAGGAAATAAGTATTCTTTAATTGTTTTTAAAAAGCAACATTCATTAAAGATAGAAAATTAAATAATATTATTTTGATTAATTTAGGCAGAAATGTGTATGTTTAGGAAAGACAGGAGTAACCTGGCTGGGACGAAAACTAAATCTCTATATCTAACTATCTATATGTCACATGTGGCTTATATTATCATTGTTGTAACTTTTAACTTATCCTATCAAATGGAATATTTGTGGCTTTGAAAACTTTTGTGTTTAGAATTAATCTTGTATCCCTCTCCTCTCCAAACCCCCCACGAAAGTAAACTTACAGAGCCTTCTGTGTTTTCTATCATTTTGATCATATATTTCTTGAATTCTATTGATAGTTTCAGAGAAGAATCATTGAACAACCTCCATTGTAATGAAGTTCTTCTGTGGCTTAATTTTAAGCCTTCATAACACTGCTACATTATTCTAATTCTATTAGTAAAGATAAGTATGTCTTTCAGAATGATGGTGATGTTGCTCTGGTGTTGCATACATACTACACTTGAATCTATTTTTGGAGTATGTTTATTGTTACAAACAGGTAAGAGTATAGTATCAATAGCTGGTTCCAAAAACCTATATTCTTTCCAATCCATCAAATAGACCTGGGCATTTGTCAGGTCTCTATATGTCATTTACTAGCCATGTGGCCTTGGACTGTTTCATAGGACAGTTAAAAATGAATTCCTGGGGCTTCCCTGGTGGCGCAGTGGTTGAGAGTCCGCCTGCCGATGCAGGGGACACAGGTTCGTGCCCCGGTCCGGGAAGATCCCACATGCCGCGGAGTGGCTGGGCCCGTGAGCCATGGCCGCTGAGCCTGCACATCCAGAGCCTGTGCTCCGCATCGGGAGAGGCCACAACAGTGAGAGCGTACCGCAAAAAAAAGAAAAAAAAATGAATTCCTGTATTATTTCTTATGGTAATCTTGCTAGATGTTTATAAAACGTTTACCACAGGGAAAAGAAAGGAGCTACTCAATCAACAGTAGTCCTACAATAGGTTCTTAAATAGACCTTTGAAGGAAATTCACAGTCATCTTTCAGGTCTAAGTTGGTTAATCGTTCATAAAACATGATTGTGATGAGGAGCACATGCACATTTATGCAGGCTCTCTAATTCAGAGGAAGATAGCCATAACTTCATTCACACTATTTTAATTATACGTAAGGTTTTAATGCTTATGATACTATTAAGAAAATCCAAATTCAATACCTACTTCTACAAAGTCTAACCAAGATTTGGAGGTAAATGAGTTGGCTATTCTGGAGACGTGATTTTTTTTTTTTTTTTTTTTTGGTTTTTAAAGAGAATTACTCTTCCTCCATTTTATTAAGAAATAGGAAGATGTGATTTTTATTTATAAGTTTGTATTCCAGATAATGATTACCTGGCAAATTTAACAGTTCTCAGCGCCATTAATAGAATATATGATTTACTGAATAGATGTGTTCTGTGACTTTAGAGGTTTTTTTCTAATCCACAGAATTTTCTTTTTAAGAATATTGAGCTGGTGAATGTTTGTTCAATGGAATCAGATTATGAGATTTCTGGCATTGTGCCAGGTACATGGATCTTCCAGGTACAATTGACAAGTTATTCACTGGAAGTGTTTGATGTGTGAGTAACTGAAGTGGTATGATGGGAACTGAAAGCTCTGGAATACATTATTTTCATTGCATCAGGTAGGAACCAGTCAGGAAACAGAGATTATATCATTTATTTTAACAAAGATTTATTTTTTACTATAAACTATTGTTAACCATCTGTTGACAAACTGAAAAGGAAGAAAAGAACACTAAGGTTTCACTTTAGGAAGCAGCTACCTTCCCTAGGGATGAGGGATCCAATGGAGGAAGCTGGAATTATTAAAACTTAGAAGCTTAAGACTGGGGTCCTGAGGAACTGAGACTCAGGCCTCTGAGCGAGGACACTGGCCAGATGGTACTATGTCTGTGAGCTCAGAGGAAGGAGCATGTGGTTTGGATCCAGGTAGGTATCAATTTGTTGGTCTCTTGCCTCTGAAGAGGGGGTGATGAGGCTGATTCTGCAAGTGTTAGAAAATGTTGCAGAACTCGCATGCCGCAAAAAAAAAAAAAACGAAACAAAAACAAAACAAAAACAAAAAAAAAGTACTTATCTTCTCTCTTAATTTATGTCGCAACCTATAAAGTACCTCAGAATTTGGCAGAGAAGATTAAATGAGATAATAAATGAATATTAGCACTCTGGCTCTTAGTAGGTCTTTAATAACTAAAAAGAATTATTATTAAATTTTATTTTAGTACTTTGGCCAAGGACTATATTTTTCATTTTCTTTTATTTAGATCCTCTGATTTTTGATTCTCAATATTTAGCATGGTTATTAGTTGACCTTCTGCAGTAGAATAGTTCAAACACTATACAAGAGGTTAACCTGGAGGTTTTCCCTTTCCTGAAATGAATACACTGTCTCCCGAGAATTTTGAATTGAATTTCAATTGGTTAGTATCCTTTTTCAATTTAACATTTATTGTAAGATTTGGGTATAGAATAAAACTCAATTCAAAACTAAAAATGAACCTATCATTTTTAGTTTACTATCTCATTTTTCAAATATGTTTACTTTCATAAAAGTATTTTAATGCTGAAAAACACGGGCCTCTCACTGTTGTGGCCTCTCTCGTTGCGGAGCACGGGCTCCGGACGCGCAGGCTCAGCGGCCGTGGCTCACGGGCCCAGCTGCTC
Source organism: Pseudorca crassidens (assembly GCF_039906515.1). Taxonomy (NCBI): domain Eukaryota; kingdom Metazoa; phylum Chordata; class Mammalia; order Artiodactyla; family Delphinidae; genus Pseudorca; species Pseudorca crassidens. The sequence continues at coordinate 37,398,662 of NC_090315.1, read as the reverse complement.
CGCGGCATGTGGGACCTTCCCGGACCGGGGCATGAACCTGTGTCCCCTGCATCGGCAGGCGGACTCTCAACCACTGCGCCACCAGGAAAGCCCAGAACCTTTATTCTCAATCTGTGTTTTTCACTTTGTAAGAAGCAAAGGTATCTGCTCTTTAAAAGAAACGCAGGCCCTCTAGTTGTCTAAAGAGATTTTGCTGCATTGAGATTATTTTTCATCGCACACTTTTCTTCCAAATTCAATCCTGCTCTATGACACTGAAACTTTTTTAACAGCTTTACTGAGACATAATTGATAAACAAAGAACTGCACATATCTAGTTTGCACAATTTGATGAGTTTGGACATATGAAACACCTCTGATACCATCACCACAACCAAGGTAATAGATATATCCAATACTCCCACAAGTTTCCCTATGTCCCTTTGTTTGTTTTTTAAGCTTAATTTAGGTTTAACTGATATACTAAAAAACCCTGCACAATTTGATGAGTTTGGATACATTGCATACACCCATGAAATTATCACCACAGTCAACTTAGTGGGCAGATCCATCACCAACAAAAGTTTCATTGTGCCCCTTTTGTGTGTGTGTGCTAAGAATACTTAACGTGAGATCAGCTCTCTTAACAAATGTTTAAGTGCACAATACAGTTTTGTTAACTATAGTCACTGTGTTGTAAAGCACATCTCTAGAAGTTACTCATCTTGCAAAACTGAAACTTTATACCAATTGAATGACTCCCCATTTCCCCCTCCTTCCAGTCCATAGTAACCACTGTTCTATTCTTAGCTTCTATGAGTTTGGCAATATAAGTGGAATCATGTAGTATCCATCCTTCTGTGATTGGCTTATTTCTTATCATCATGTCCTCCAAGTTCAGCCATGTAGTCACAAATGACAGGATTTCCTTATTTTTAAAGGCTGAATAAAATTCTATTGTACATATATACCACACTTTCTTTATTCATTCATCCATCCATGCACATTTAGGTTGTTTTCATATCTTGCCAATTGTGAATAATTCTGCAACGCACATGGGAATGCAGATATCTCTTTGAGATTCCTGATTTCAGTTCTTCTGGGTATATAATCAGAGGTGGGATGGATCACATGGTAATTCTTTTCCTAATTTATTTGAGGAAGCTCCACACTGTTTTCCATAGTGGCTATAGCAAGTTGCATTCCTACCAACAGTGTATAGGGTTCAAATTTCTCCACTTCCTCACAAACACTTTTTATCTTTTGTTTTTCTGACAGTAATCACTCTAACAGATGTGAGGTGATATCTCATTGTGGTTTTGCTTTGCATTTTCCTGATGATTAGTGATGTGGAACACTTATTTTCATATACCTATTGGCCATTTGTTGTATGTCTTTGCAGAAATGTCTAATCAAGTCCTTTGCCCGTTTGTAATTGGGTTATTTACTTTTTGTTATTAACTTATATGAATTCTCTTTATATTTTCAATATTAATCCCTTATCAGATACATGGTATATGAATATTTTCTCTCATTCTGTAGGTTGTCTTTTAGCTCTGTGGATTGTTTTCTTTACTGTGCAGATGCTTTTTAGTTTAATGTAGTCCCACTTGCCTAATTTTGCTTTTGTTGCTGGTGCTTTTGGTGTCACGTCCAAGAAATCATTGCCAAGTCCAATGTCTTCCAGGTTTTCCCTTATTGTTCCTTCAAAGAGTTTTATAGTTTCAGGCCTTATGTTTAAGTCTTTAATCAATTTTAGTTGATTTTCTGTGAATAGTGTAAGTTAAGGGTCTAATTATATTCTTTTGCCTGTTGATATCCAATTTCCCCAATACCGTTTGTTGTCATAATCTTGTCATCCTTGTCAAAAATCAGTTGACTGTATATGTGAAGGTTTATTTCTGGGCTCTCCAATCTGTTTCATTGGTCTATAAGTCTGTTTTTATGCCAGTACCATACTGTTTTGTTTGCAATAGTTTTGAAATACAATTTGAAACCAGGAAGTATGATGCTTCTAGATTTGTTCTTCTTCCTCAAGGTTTGTTTGGCTATTCAAAGTCTTTTGTCATTCCACATGAATTTTAGCATTGTTTTTTTTCTATTTTGGTAAAAACTATCATTGGTATCATAATAGATATTGCACTGAAACTGTACATTGCTTTTGGTAGTATGAACATTTTAACAATATTATTGTATATTCCAATCCATGAACATGGGATGTCTTTCCAGTTATCTATGTCTTCTAAATGTCCTTCATCAGTTAGTTGTAATTTTTAGTGTGCAAGTTCTTCACCCCTTTGGTTAAATTTATTCCTAAGTGTTTTATTCTTTTTGATGCTGTTGTAAATGGGATTGTTTTATTTCCAGTTTGGATAGTTTCTTTGTGTTGTACAGAAGAACAACTGATTTCTGTATGTTGATTTTGTATCCTGCAACTTTGATTATTAGATATAAGGATTTTTTGGTGGAGTCTTTAGGATTTTCTTCATGTAAGATCATATCATCTGCAAAGAGAGATAATTTTACATCTATCTTCCCAATTTGGGTGACTTTTGCTTCTTTTTTCTCGCCTAATTGCTCTGGTTAGGATTCCCAGGACTATGTTGACTAGAAATGATGATATTGGCCATCTTTGTCTTGTTCCTGATCTTAAAGGAAAAGTTTTCAGTTTTTCATTGTTGAGTATGATGTTAGCTGTAAGCTTGTTATATATGGTCTTTATTATGTTGAAATAAATTCCTTTTTTTTTTTTTTTTTTTTTTTTTTTGCGGTATGTCGGCCCCTCACTGTTGTGGCCTCTCCTGTTGCGGAGCACAGGCTCCGGACGTGCAGGCTCAGTGGCCATGGCTCATGGGCCTAGCCACTCCGCGGCATGTGGGATCCTCCCAGACCGGGGCACGAGCCCGCGTCCCCTGCATCGGCAGGTGGACTCTCAACCACTGCGCCACCAGGGAAGCCCTAAATTCCTTTTATACCTAGTTTATTGAGGGTTTTTATAATAACATTGTGTTGAAAATTGTCAAATGCTTTTTCTGAATCTACTAAGATGATCATGTGAATTTTATTCTTTGCTCTGTTAATGTGTATCACGTTAATTGATCTGCATATATTGCACCAGCCTTTCAGCCATAGGACACATCTCACTTGGACATGGTGTTGGATCCTTTTAATGTGCTGTTGAATTTAGTTTCTGAATATTTTGTTGAGGATTTTTGTATCTATGTTTATCAGAGATATTGGCTTATAGTTTTCTTGTAGTTTCTTTGGTTTCAGTATCAGGGTAATTTAGCTCCACATTTTCTGTTTAGTCTTTTATTATTTTTACCTTTTTGTTTAACTTATTTATGTATTGTTTTCCTGATTTTATTTAGTTGTCTATCTGCATTCTCTTGTAACTCATTCAGCTTCTTCAAGATGATTACTTTTATTTTCTTTGTCATTTTATAGATCTCTATTTAGATTAAGTTATTGGAGATTTTGTTCTTTTGATTATACCATGTTTTCCTGATTCTTTATGTTTCTTGTAATTTTACACTGATGTCCACACATTTAAAGAAAGAGCCACCTCTCCCAGTTTTTTAGGTATTGGTTTTGACTGAGAGACCTTCACCAGTCAGTCTGCCTGTAGATTCTGGGCCTTTGTTACTAGTTGCCCTGGGAGTCCAGTCTGTTGTTCTTGTTTTCTGGAACCCATAAACTTCTGCCCCATCTGATGCCTCACTGTGTCAGTTTCTTCAGAGCTGCGTGTTGCTAGCCCCTCAAGCAACAAACTGAAAGTCTGGGGCTACTGAAACTACACTCCACTCCTCCCTCCCTTTTGGATAAGAAGTCTCAGTTTTGCACTGTCTCCAATACTCACAGAGCTAAGTCAGCTGAGGAAGTGCCCTTCCTCCAGCTGCTGCAGGCAACCAAACTATGGTGGTTCTTTCAGTTCTCTGTGTGCAATGAGACAGAAGCCTGCCCTCTGGGAGTCCTCTGAAATCCCTAGGACACTGGACATTCACTCCATTCTCTCTCTTCACCCTCCCTTGGGAGTAGTCGAGCTCTTTCTTGGTGCTGAGTCTTAATGGTTTGGAGGAGGGCCTGACATAGGTAATGATAATTTGCTTTCTTACTCATTTCAGCGCAGCTTGATTTTGTTCTTGTGCTCATCTGGGATACTACAACTTCTTAACTGGAATATGGACTGCTTGTAAGGTATTTTATTCCTTACATTATTACATCAGTGTTTCTGTGGGAGAACAAGGGCTGGGACTTCCTATTCCTCCATCTTGCTTAAGTCCCTCTGTATGACAATGAAATTTACAGTCTGCGCCTAACCACTCTTTTGGGAAAGGTGAATCAACTCCAAAGAAGAGGAAAAGTGTTTGGAAGCATTGAGAACCATCTTTATGAGGCATATTTGTGTTTTATATTGCATGCAAATAGCCCAACTTTTAAATTGTATGTCATTTCTTGGTTTGTGCAATTGCCAGGTGCCTTTCCTAAGATACAGGATCACCAAATCTTCCTTTAGGCAGATTTGTTACTGAGGAGATTTAGGTTACTTAAGGTAAAACAAAAGAAGACGCTAAGTAAAATATCTGTTATGAGGTTGAGCCATCATATATCATGACATTTGCATGTAGAATAATGCATAAGACCTCAAAAATAGAATGTTACTATAGCCTTCATCAACTTTGTTTTTCTCTTCTCTTAGTCCACAAAAATTGCCTGCTGGCTAGTCTACTTGCCTCTAGCTTTGACCTAGTTACATGAACATTGCCTATAGGACATCTAGCCTGTAATTTCTGAAAAACAACTATAACCATGTCCCTTTTTTTTTTTTTTTTTTTTTTTTTTTTTTTAATATATGATTCAGTGCTATGTGATTCCCAATGGGAGACAGTCTGTCCTGCAACATGGGTCTACAATGTTTCCCCAGTGTCTGGTCTCTACTTATCTATCCATCTCCCTAGTTTTATCTCCTACCACTTCAATATTACTCTAAAAATATAAAAAAGTTAGAGCTCCAGAATCGTCCTGCTGCTCACTCTGCCTGGAAGTTCTATCCCCTATATATCTGTTACCTTACTTTTCCGCTTTTTGCATCTTAACTCCTGCTGTTGCAGTAAAAATCATTTAGGCCTCACTTCTTCCAGAGAGTCTTCTCTGAATCTCCCAAGATGAACTGAGTGTCTACCATTGATGTTTGACATAACATGGAAACTTCTAACTATGGTAAATATTGTGAATTTGTCTGTTTTTGTTTGTTTGTTTACTCTGGACAATATGCTTCTTGAAAAAATTGTTTTACATTTACGTTTGTTTTCCTGCCCACTGCACAATGCTTATATCCTAAAAGTCATTTAATAAATGCATGCTTAAGGATTGTATCTGGTAGGAAAATGATTAAGACTCAAAAATCAGCTTTCAAGTCCTGTTTATTCTATCTGACAAATAGGCTACCCCAGTATTACTTTTACCTCTTTATTAGATTAATAACATAGCCTCCTAATTGACCTACCTATTTCTCTCCACTTGTCTCTGGCTCATTACGGCTATCACTGCAGATCAATCTCTAAAATCACAAGTAAAAAGGCACTAAGTGATCAAGGTTCTCTACGTTGGGCTAAAGCTATAGAGAATCACTTTCAGATATTCTAAATGAAATAAAATAAAGCACTGATTCCTTACTTGATTTTCAAGATACTCCATGGTATTATCTCAACTTTTCTGAACATATTCCCTCAGTCTCCGACTTTTATGCTTTCATTTGCATTTTCCCTTGACCTGAAATCTCTGTCTACATCCTTATCTGTTAGGTGCAATGGGACAAATTTTGAAATGGAAATTCTAAATGAAGATATCAGTATTTGTGTAGCTAGAAAAATGAGATTTCATTTGCCATCAGAGAGAATTCTCAACTGAGAGTACGTCTGGTGACATAGAGTATGTTACCTGATTGCCTAGGACAACTCTCCTGATTTGCCTAGGACTTTCCTGCTTTTAGCTTTGGAAGGCCCATGTCCTAGGAACCTCCTCAGTTCCAGGAAAACTTATGGTTGCTCCCTCTACAGCTAGCTATATAGACATTCTTACAGATCATTGAGTGGCCTTAATATAGAATTTGAAGATGTGTCAGATAGTGAAGAGTAGAATGACTTAACTAGGGAAAGACTGACGTTATAATGATCACATAGTAAGGTATTGTACAATACAGTCCCAAACAGAGAAGCCATTCCACAGGTAGAATATGAATAGGGACTTCTGTTCAATAGTCAACAGAATTTGATGACTCACTAAATAAAGGGATTAAAGAGGAGGAACTACGACCCTGGTAAGTTAGCTAAGAATCTCATTAAGAAATAAGAACTGTCATCAAATTCTTGTTTCTTGCTGAAGTTGAGCAGCCAAATATCCCCAGGACACTGAGGCAATAAATATTCTTCAAAAGAAAATTGTGGAAAAATGACATTTAAATGGGTTACTGAAATTAACATATCAGATTATATCTTGAGGTAAAATCAGACTGTATCAATTTTAGAGCCGTAGTAGAGAACACGCCACAAACACATCTGAAGAAGGTGCCAGCATAAAATGCTGAGCCAGAAAGGAGCCAGAAGAGAAGTGGCATAGCTAGAGAAGAAGTACTCTGAATCCTACCTTTCTGTCCCAACAAATAATTACAGTAATAAAATAATAATAAACGTTCAATAAAAACAGTTGTTAAGCAGGTCAAGCAGTGCGCTGAGCACACATAAGTTATTTTACTTAAACCTCAAAAATCTCTTGGAGTTAAGTATCTACTTGAGATTATATTTGGGATATTTCCATTTGGGAAGATGGGAAAGGAACAAAAGGGACAGGGATCTTGGGAGAGTGTGAGATGCAAGACTTCCTTGCTTCAAGGTGCACCGGTCTCACCTCAACCACAGTAGAATCAGAGATGCAAGCCAGTTACTAAGAAAAAACCCCGAGATTAGGAGGCGGCCATGCCAGAGACAGATGGGCTATTATCTCCTTAAGTTTAAACTATGGAAAGTGACTTAGAGAAATCAAGTGTGTCAGCAGTGATGTCTGGGAATAACTTAACAGACAAAATAATAATTTTTGAATACTGAATTGGATTTCAAAATGTTACACTTTAAACAATATCTCAAGGAATTTTGTTCTTATACATTAATTTTGAATGTATTTGGATTGTCCTACCTCACCTAAATTTTGCATTAAAGGGCTGGAACAGTAAAGACTTATAGTCAAACCAGTAACAGTTTAATAGTCAATAATGTAGTTTGATTTTTCATCAAAAGACTATACAGTTTTTTTGAGGAAACTCTGATAAGGAGTTGGGCTGAAATATTACTACTGAAATATAACTATAGAGACAAAGACATTTTCCTTTGAGTAAGTGCATACTGGATGTGTAGAGAAAGGTTAAGAAAGAATACAGCACTGTATTTAGGAAACTTCATGCCTTGAGAAGGTTAATAAGATGTAGCTCATTTATACATTTCCTTTTTTTTTTCAACTAAGGGAAAATCACTTATCAACATGGTTTCTAAGTCACTTCGAATATCTGTCACTAGGGGTACATCCTTCCATCATTTATGTGTAACTTTTTCATCTCATACAATACCACTGAGGCTGAGAAGTAGTTTTCACAGAAGACCTAAAAATAATTTGACATTTTAAGTCTTGAGAATAAAAAAAAATATGCTTATTCTATGAATGAGAAGACTAAAGCTAAAATCAGAGGACACTTCTCAATTAAAAACAAATCATTTTTAACAAATATTTATAGAGTAACTCTTATGTTCCAGACATCGGATATAGAGCAGTGAGCAGCGTAGATGTCGCAGTAGACCTCAAGATGCTTATTGCCTGTATCACTTAATTATGGTCAAAATAATGCTGCATAACATACAAATCCAACCATCAAATCTCAGCAGCACATGACGGTATGCATTTATTTAGCACACCTATTTGGGGATTGGCTGGAAGTTTGCTGATGTAAGTGAGGTTCAGCTGAGAGGCTCTGCTAGTCTTGAATGGATTATCTCACACATCTCAACTGACTGATTTTCAAGTCTGCTGATTCTTTTTTTTTCTTTGCTTACTCAAATAGGCTGAGCTCCTCCAGTGAAGTTTTCATTACAGTTGTACTTATCAACTCCATAATTTCTTTTCAGTTCCTTTTTAAAATAGTATCTTTCTTTTTATCGATCTATTTGTCAATATATTGTTCTAAACTTTCTTTTACTTCTTTAGATATGATTTCCTCTAGTGCTTTGAACATATTTAGAATAAGTGATTTAAAAGTCTTGGTGCTGATGATAGTCTGCTATCGAGGAGGAATGATATGATGGAAATAGAACTGCACTTGAAGGGATCAAAGCCCAAATCAAACATTTCACTGCTACCTCCTTTTGGGTAAGTTGTTTCACTTCCTGGTGAACTTTATTTCCTTACCCATAGAATGGAGACAATTATACAGGGTTATTGCGAAGCACAAACAAATTACTCTATTTGTAAAACTTTTATAAATGGTTAAAGCATTATGCAAGAACAAAAGACTCTTATTATGCTGTAAACCTGAGTGTGATATTGTCCTGCTGGCTTTATTGACCAAAAATTTTGTGGCTTGACTGTACGTAAAGAGAACTAGGGAAAGATTTTACTAACGGTTTTTAGCACCAACACACCAAGTTCAGAATCATAGCCTAGACAGACTGCTACAATCTCATAAAAAGATACAGGATTGCAGGGATGTGAGGGTGGTGCTTTTTGATGCAGTAATTCCCAAGGGTATGCTGACCATGCATGTAGGATTTAGGGATATAGCAATTTACTTCTGGATTATTGCATAACCTGGACAGTGTCTTTGATTTATCATTATTACATTATAATCATTTTCTATCTTTAAAATAATGATGAATAATAAATGTTAAAACACTATGCGTACTTACTATTTAATATTATTTATAATTATAATTTATAGGTACTATTTATTACATATACACATTTCTTTATAGTTTTTTACTATTAAAACATAATATTATAATCAGTTAGTATTTACTTTTTGTGATTACTATAACAATTAATATTATCATTTATTAAGTATTATGTATCTGCCAGATCCTCTAATAAACAGATAATCCTTATAACAACCCAGTTAGATATCAATTAATACCTGCAATAAACAGATTTTTAAAATGGAGATGCAAGAAGCTTAAGGAGTATATACAGGAAATGACCAAGCTAAAACTAAACGTGGGTTGTATGACTGCTAAGTATATGCTCTTGAAACAGCAAGACAAGAGCTGTTTCTCTCTCTCTGATTATATTTAAACCAAATCCCCTTGAAGTGATATAACACTACTTTTAACAGAATATTATTTTCAATAGTTAACATTTGAAGCTGATCCCTATAATTTATGGGACACTTTGACATAGAGCCCCGGGGAAATACTGATGTAGTGAAATAAAATCAACTGGGAATATATTTGAATATTCCTGATGATGTTTCCACTTAAGCTCTCTATTAGTTGGTAAAGAATTTCTCAAGGGATCCCTGACCCTACTTAGTGTCCTTCAGATTGCACAGGAAAAAAAAAAGAGCATCTCCCTTCCCCGACACATAGAGCCAAAATATATAGCCCCATTTCTCTGTGGGTTTAAAGGAAACAAAGAAATTCAGGTGTTGAAATGTTGGTTTCACAGGGATCAGTTTCAGCATACAGTGTATTTTGTCACTTTCATTTCACTCCACCAACACACAAACAGGCATGCCTGTGCACACATCATATTTGGAATCAATCAACGTCTTGATAGCACTCAGGGATTCAGGTCTTTTCCCTGACTTTTATTTTTAACTTTAGTAAAAAACATGCAACATAAAATTTACCATCTTAACCACTTTAAGTCTACAATTCAGTATATTAAATACATTCAGTATATTAAATACATTCATGAATGTATTTAATATAATGTGCAAAAGATCTCCAGAGCATTTTCATCTTGCAGAATTGAAACCCTGTATTTATCAAACAACTACTCCCCATTTCCCACCCCCCCAGCCCTTGGTAACCATCATTCTACTTTCTGTTTCTACAATTTTGACCACTTCAAATACCTCATGTAAGTGGAGTCATACAATATTTTTCTTTTTGTGACTGACATTTCACTTAGCATAATGTGCTTAAAGTTCATCCATGTTATGTCATATGACAGAATTTCCTTCTTTTTTAAGGCTAATGCTACATTGTATGAATATATCATATTCTGTTTACCCATCCATCCATCAATGGACAACTCAGTTGCTGTCAATTTTTGGCTATTGTGAATAATACTGCTAAGAACATGGGTGTGCAAATATCTCTGACACACTGCCTTCAATTATTTTGAATATATACAGAAGTGGGATTGCTGGATCATATGGTAGTGCTATTTTTAATTTTTTGAGGAATCTCCATACTTTTTCCCACAGTGGCTGTACAAATTTATATTCCCACCCATAGTGTACAAGGGTTCCCCTGTGTGTGCTTGTAAAGAATGTGTATGCTGCTGCTGTTGGATTAAGTGTCCCATAACGTCTGTTAGACCCATTTGGTCTGAAGTATGTTCAAGTACAATGTTTCCTGTTGGTTTTCTGTTTGGATGGTCTATCCATTGCTGAAAGTGAGGTACTGAAGTCCACTACTATTATTGCATTGCTGTCTATTTCTCCCTTCAGAACCTATTAGAATTTGCTTAACATATTTACGTGCTCTGATGTTGGGTAGTTACATATTTACAATTGTTATATCTACTTGATGAATTGATTCTTTTTATCATTATATAATGACCTTCTTTGTCTCTTGTTACTGATTTTGGCCTAAAGTCTATTTTGTCTGATATAATTATAGCTACCGCAATTTCTTTTGGATTCCACTTGCATAAAATATCACTTACCATCCCTTCACGTAAATTTATTTACAATTTCTTGATAGTTCAGGTTTTCTTGTATCTCACTACCTTTGAACCTCATTTACCTTTTTTCTTGAATGCTCACTCTCTTCCTATATTCTCCTGTGATTATATTTGAGTCAGATTTAATGCATGCCAAAGGTAGGCTTAGTGCTTCCATAGCTTCTTTTTCTTTTCTTTTTTTTTTTGATTAAGGATGAAGCCTCAAAACATGCTAGGTTCTAGTGACAGTAGCATCTTTTCCCACATTCTGGCCTAGGATTTATCACTGAACGCTCTTATTATTTCTTTAGACATTAATTTCCAGACCTCTGACTGATTAAGGTGAGGAAAAAATACAAGCTTACTTTTATAACTCCATTGTCTATGAGAATGTGAGCTGACTGATAGAGAATCATACAATAACACAGCATTAAATCTTGCTTTCTAGAGTTGAGAAGTTCCTCGAGCCAGATGGATGTCACCTGTTTAAGCTAAGCTGAGATTGTGAGTAAATATTGCCCAATGTTTTGCCAATTTAAGATTATTAAATTGCTGCGGATTTCCACAGTCAAGACTATACCAGTTACGATTTCATACATAACAAAAAGCTATCTGGTTATTATTCCTCCTAGCTACTCTGATAATGGGATATATTTGCCATGTATAATGCACATTTCTTTTTATTGTGGGTGGGAAAGGAATATTTACTAAGGAAAATTAATAAGAATTATAAGAATTCAGGTTTATAAACATCGGTGTTCCCTAAGTTCTGTTAGTTTGAGTGAGCCTCCCTAAGTCTGATGAACTCTCAATTGTCTGACCAAGCCCTTGTCAAGCTGAATTTGGGGTGCAGAACAGAGCCTGGATCATAGACTACCAATCAAGGTAGTTTGTCTTCTGGGATGGGCTTAACTGTGTGGTCAGCTAGCATCATTTCTGTGCCACGAGGGAGAATTCCTGCCTTTGCACACCAAATCAAATCAACTATTGGTGACTACTTGTAATAAAAATAAAATCTTAACTTCTTTAGTTTAAACTTAATTAATTCTCCTGTTATCTTTATAAAACACTGGGATAGACCAAAAAAATTTTTCTTTTATATACAGAAATACATAATATGCCCCTTTTTCTCTATAGATATATATAGAGACATATATTACACATGTCACACAGCACCATTCTGATATTAACTTTCAAGATCTCTTTTCTAAAGAAAACCCTAGAAAGTTGTGGCTGAGTCAATGGGCTCTATCAACATGACATCTTTGACCAATGATTTCTAGAACAGTTCTGATTCCTGTTTCACATTGCATTTTGTGTCTAAGTCATTTGTTTTCTCTACAATATACAACTTACACACTTACTGTAGGGATATTTCAATCTCTGCAACTACAGACATTCAATGTTTATAAATTTAAATGAGAAGTTTTTTAATTGAAGTATAGTTGATTTAAAATGTTGTGTTAGTTTCAGGTGTACAGCAAAGTGATTCAGATATATATATATATGTATATATATATATTCAGATTATTTTCGCTGAAAGGCTATTACAAAACACTGAGTATAGTTCTCTGTGCTATACAATAGGTCCTTGTTGGTTATCTATTTTATGTATAGTACATGTTAATCTCAACCTCCTAATTTACTCGCCTACCGCTTTCCCCTTTGGTAAGCATAAATTTGTTTTCTATGCCTGTGTGTCTATTTCTGTTCTGTATATAAGTTCATTTGTATCATTTTTTTTAGATTCCACATATTACGAAGTTTTCAATGGCACTCACTCAGCCTGTTGCAAACTGGTTACCACAAATAGCTATGCTGAGCTGACTTCCCCATGTTGGTCTAGAAAATGCCTGTTGCAATTTATGTTGCCCTGTGCTTGAGTTCACAGTGTTCTGAGAACCCTCTGACGTTGAACTGGCTGCTGACTGGAACAAGAATGACTGGAACAAGAATGACTTGTTCTGACTGGATTCTGACTGGATTCTGACTGGAACAAGAATGACTTCCAAGTTGCGTGAGACCTAAAAAATGCTCCCCAACTGAACAGAAGATACTGACATTTATGTTCTTCCTGCACTGCAATATCAAGAATGCTGTGTGGTGGTAGCACCCTGTGGCTTTGTTGGATAGTCATTTTGTGCTTTCCTCTCTGTAGCAGACCCATTCTAGAGTGATGTTTAACTTTTCTTTGGCTTATAAATGCCCAACCAAATGGAAGGATGGATGGATGAATTATTCCAGACATGAGCTGACAATATTTGCTTATATGTTCATCCACTGCTTTATTATTGAGCTTAATCATGATCATGTGTGCAATCTTTCAGACTTCAAATAAGCCCCCCTTTTTCCTCCAAATTACATATTATGGGAAAGGGTTTCATCATCTTCAAATAAGATATGCCAATCACCAGACAATAACTGTAAGTAGAAATTCACATAAAAATGACAAATATCTGTATTTAATAAAAGAGAACTAGAATCTTAGAAAAATAGAGCACCAAGGACATTAAAGATTAATCTCCAGGAATTTAGTGCTGAAATAACTGAAGGATAATATCACTATTGACTGAACTATATAATGTCCTTAGCAAAAAGCTTGTCAGGACCAACATAATCAAATACAAAATTGATACAGGGAATCCTGACCCTACATCTCAAACACCACACTGAGCCTTTCCCACCCAGAGGAAGGTAATTAATTAATTTCAGCTGGAGAATGTCTGCCTGTCTGTAATTAACAACATGTGTACCTACCACACTCTCATCCTCCACTGTGTTAAGGATGTGCAGAGTGATTAGTGAAGCCAGGTTGTCAACATGCCTCCTGGTTGTTCCTTCTTCCACCTCAAACTCACTCAGCCTCCCACCCTCACCCCACATTCCTTATCATGTTCTCAGTGGGATTGTCTTTTTAATCAACTAAAGCATAAATGACCTATTTTCTTCATTTTCTTAAAAAGACAGTTTTATTCTAAGTTCACATCTTGAGTTCTAAACTAAACCTCAGAGTAAGTTTTATTTTGGTTTATTACTACAGAACCTGTCAAAATGCTCGTAAAATGCATATTCCATGTATTTTGTCATGGTTAATTTTTTTAAACTTGTGAAGTATTTGAGAAATGATATTTATAGGTACATAAGAAAGATGCTACATGCTTGCTTTCTTCAAGATTTTTGGCCTGGCATCTCTACAATGTAGACAGCTCAATAAAATAATCAAGTCAGTGGAAAAATCAAAGTGTGGCACATACGAAAGGGCATAAGATTGGCATTAAACCAGAACTTTTAACTGGCTTTGCTACTTCTCAGCAGTGTGCCCTTGGGAATATTAGTTAGCTTTTCCTTAATTTCCTTGTTTCTTCCATGAAGAGAAGATATAGATTGCTAACAATATGGTGAACACATCATTATAGACATATTTAAGTATGTCTCTTAAATATAAATGTTTATGAATGGACACTTCACCAAAGAGGATATACACATGGCAAGTAAGCACACAAAAATATGTTCAATATCATAAGCCATGAGGAAAATGCAAATTAAACCCATGATGGGACAGCACTACATACTTATTAGGACAGCTGAAATAAAAAGTCAGTGACAATACCAAATGCTAGAAAAGATGCAGAGAAAATGGCTCTCTCACACATTGTGGATGGAAATGTAAAATGGTACAGCCATTCTGAAGAACAGTTTCACATTAAAAAAAAAAAAGGAACAAACACGTACTTAATTTATAGCCTAGCAATTGCACTCCTGGGCATCTATCTAGAGAAATAAACTTTTCTCAACACAAAAACATGCACATCCATGTTCAGGGCAGCTTTTCTATAATAGCCAAACACTGGAAACAACCCACATGTCCTTCAGTGGGTGAACAGCTTGATGACCTGGGCCATATCCATTCCATGGACTACTATTCAGGAATAAAAAGGAACAAACTCTCAATACACACAGCATGGATGTATCGCAAGGGAGTGATGCTGAGTGAAGGCGGCCAACACCAAAAAGTTACATACTATACGATTCCATAGAATATTCGTGAAATGACAAAATTATAGAAATAGGCAGATTAGTAGTTTTCAGAGATTAAGGATAAGAGAAGGTAAAGGGGATGGGAGTGGATATAAAGGTGTACCATGGGGGATCTTTGTAGTGATAGAACGGTATCTGGATTGTGATGGCGGTTACATAAATAAATGTATGTGTGTCATAAAATCGTATAGAAGGACTTCCCTGGTGCCGCAGTGGTTAAGTTCTGCGTGCCAATGCAGGGGACATGGATTCAATCCCTGGTCCGGGAAGATCCCACATGCCGAGGAGCAACTAAGCCCACGTGCCACAACTACTGAGCTTGCGCTCTAGAGCCATGAGCCACAACTACTGAGCCCATATGCCACAACTACTGAAGTCCACGTAACTAGAGCCCGGGCTCTGTAACAAGAGAAGCCACCACATCGGGGCTTCCCTGGTGGCGCAGTGGTTGAGAGTCCACCTGCCGATGCAGGGGACACGGGTTCGTGCTCTGGTCCGGGAAGATCCCACATGCCGCGGAGCAGCTGGGCCCGTCAGCCATGGCCGCTGAGCCTGCGCCAAAAAGTAATTTAATAGGTAGGGTTCAGAATGTCCACAAATGCTTTGACACTCGTCCCATTATGAGGTGGAGTCCCTTTATCTTCCCACTGAATATAGATTAGCCTGTGACTGCTTTGAGAAGTGGAGTATGGTGAAGCCAGTTTTGTACTTAGCCTTTAGATGACTAGCCACTTTCCTTTGCTGGCTGGGAGCCCTGTGCTGCCATATAAGAAGTCTACGTACTGGGCTGAACAGACCATATGAAAGGACTTTGAGATTATATGGAGAAGGTGAGTGGCCTGGCAGAAGCCAGCCTTCAAATCACCTCTGCCAAGCACTAGCCTGCTTATACCCTCCAAATCGGACCATTCACCAGCTGACTGTCACTGAGTTCTCTCTCTATGGCATGTGGAGCAGAAATATCACCCTGCTGAACCCTGTAGGAAATCAGGAAGCACAAAATCAGGAGATATCTTTAAATGTTTATTATTTAGAGCTGTTACATCTTGAGGCAGTTTTTTTTTAAGGCAGCAATAGATATCTGGAACTGAAATAATGGCTGAGAATTTTCCAAAATGAAGAAAATATGGAATCTTTAGATTGAAGAATCACAAGTCCCAAACAAGAGAAATAAAATTAATCCCTTCCTAGACTCACTGTTGAAGACAGCAGAACAAGAGCAAAGTGAGGTCTTTAATAAAGCAAAAAGATAGATTATATACAAATAAACAATTCTAAGACTGAAAACAGATTCCTTAATAGAAACAAAAGAGATGAGAATATAATGGAATGACACTGTCCAAGTGATATACCTGTTAACCTAGAATTCTACAATACATTCTGCCAAATAATCATTCAGGATTAAGAGCAGAATCAAGACAAAAAATCAATACACGATTGGGTTGGGATTCAGGCTACACACATCCTTCCATTAATTTTTCCAAAAAGAACAGTGGAACTTCTGACTAAACTAATAAAAGTTAATTACAGTGGTGATGTTGTTAAAGGAGGGAAAGTGGAGCAGGGGAAGGAACCCTAAACCTGGAGGAAGGAGAAAGGGATGTAAATCTAGTAAGACTCTTCTACTTGCTACTTCATTGTTCATTCTGAGCTTTATTTCCTTGGCTTATATTGTACAAAATGGCTCCTATACTTATAATTTGTGTGAATGTTGAAGGACAAGGTAAAAAGTGAGAGAATGAAGATGAAAACACATAGCATAGATCCTAGTACACTGTAGTTATTTAAAACATCACATGAATTGTTTATTGACTGTATTAATTATACTGTTTGAGAAAGAAAGCTAGTAAAGAAAACAAATGTGGGCATAACGAATATGGGCATTAAAACAGTCTATTTTAAGAATTGGGCATTTACCGCCATAAAGGAAGAGAAAAATGAACTTATTAAATTTTGTCATACTGTTTTTCCTATTAATTTTAATTAGATCTTATTAAATATTTTAGGATTCCTTTTAGTGGTTACCACACTTACTATTTAGATGTATTATTAATTGTAGATGGAACTTCCCTCTTGTTAGATTTGTTGTCTTTTGAGGAATTTTGTTTCACTTAAGTGTTTTTTCTAATGTAGATCCCATGGCATGTCCCCAGAGAATACACCAAAATGCTGTAAATATTGTGTACAGAGTACAGGTATTTCTCTCAATGCAGGCTTTGCTCTGGATACTGTAACTCTGGTAAGAATAACTCTGAATGAGTCAGACATCTAACACCATTTTATAGTGATCAACAGAAGCTGGAGATTTAACACTGGTCATTGAAATAAAAATTATCTCCCTAGAGAACTAAGGAATGTTCTTCTCCAATGATGGTTTGTGCATTGCTTCTTTATGACCTCTTCAAAAATAATCCATCCAAATAGGAAACTAGTCCATAAAAGAGAAGTACTTAAGTGTAAAAATGATTTATGGAGGCTGAGGTCTAAATTCCCATCCCATATATAGAGATGGTGACAAAAAATACACCTTAAGACTGTGGGAAATAGTTGAATTAACAAGTGATCTGCTTATTGAATTTTTTATTCACTTCTTTTTCTTTCATTTGTGCATTTTTCACAGTGGACTGGGGTATCAGAAAAGGATTCCTCAAGGAAATGACAAGGTAAAAAGGAAGGAAAGGAGGAAGGGAGGAAGGGAGGAAGGGAGGAAGGGAGGAAGGGAGGAAGGGAGGAAGGGAGGAAGGGAGGAAGGGAGGAAGGGAGGGAGGGAAAGACATTACTAATTCCTACACCAAGAAGCAGTTTGAAGTGGCCTATTAACTGGAAATTCCAGAAGTGGAGAGTAATTTAGACCTGGTGGAAAAAGTATCTTTGATGAGTGGATAGAAATAAGGTCAGAGAGTTGTACAGTGATACATCATGGAGGGAGTTCTGTGTTAAATTACAAAGTTTGAAATTTATTCTGAAAATTACAAAGAGCCATTGAAAGATGATGCATAAGTGTTCTAATTCTGCTGTAATAAATTACCAAAATTAAATAAATTTGGTGGCTTTAAACTACACAAATTAATTAATTATTTTTTTTCCATTTTGTATCAGAATTTGTTTTATTTTTCATTTTATATTGGAGTATAGTTGATAAACAATGTTGTGATAGTTTCAGGTGTACAACAAAGGGATTCCATTATACATATACATAAATCTATCCTTTTTCAAATTCTTTTCCCATTTACATTATTATAGCATATTGAGCAGAATTTGTTTTTCAATTGATTTGTATGACATTCTTTATATATTCTGGATACTAATCCTTGTGGATTTGCAAAGTATCTACACAAATTTATTATCTAACATTTCTGGAGGTCCAAAGTCTGAAATCAGTCTCATTGGCCTAAAGTCAAAGTGTCATCTTGGCTGGTTCCTTATGGAGCCTCTGAGAGGAGAATCCATTTTCATGCCTTTTTCGTGTCCTAAAGGCTGTTTGCATTCATTGATTCATGGTTCCTTCCTCACATCACCCCTACCTCTTGCTTCCATCATCACGTCTCCTAAGTCTGATCCTCCTGCCTCACTGTTATAAGGACTCCTGAGGTGACTGCACTTGGCCCACCTGCATAATCTAGGATAATCTCCCCATCAACATCCTTAACTTAATCATTTTTTTAAAATTTATTTATTCAGTTTTGGCTGTGTTGGGTCTCTGTTTCGTGCGAGGGCTTTCTCTAGTTGTGGCAAGCGGGGGCCACTCTTCATCGCGGTGCGGGGGCCTTTCACTATCACGGTCTCTCCTGTTGCGGAGCACAGGCTCCAGACGCGCAGGCTCAGTAGTTGTGGCTCACGGGTCCAGTTGCTCCGTGGCATGTGGGATCCTCCCAGACCAGGGCCCGAACCCACGTCCCCTGCATTGGCAGGCGGATTCCCAACCACTGTGCCACCAGGGAAGCCCTTAACTTAATCATATTTACAAAACTCCTTTAACCTTGTAATATCCTCGCAGGTTCGGGGAATTAGGACATGACTATTTTCGAGAAGCAATTATTCAGCTTACCACAAATTATAAACAGAGATATGACATGATAAATTCTGTACTTCAGAAGGAACTCTCTGATACAGTAGGAGTTAGTCTGAAGAACAATCAGTCTGGTGGAAGGAGACCAAGGGGCAGTTGTTGAGCTCCTGATGAAAAATGGCTCATTCCATATCTCTTCATGTGCAACATTTGGCTCTAAGACTACTGTGTCCCATGTCCTTCACAGGAGCAAAGGCCCCTGTGATGAAGAGCAAAAACATGTAGAAGGTGCCTTTTAACAGAACACAGAAACTCACTGGATAGGGAGAGAAGTGAGGAGTAGAGGTAAGGAAGCGATTAAAGTCTCCAAATTTGAATCACCATTCATAGAGATGGGAACTTTAGGAAAAGAGAAGAGGAAGAAAATAAAGAATTCATTCAAAGACCCTATTAGCCTGTAGAGCATCACTGTGCAAATTGGGAAAAGATGCCCCTTCTGGGCAGATGCTGTCCCACAGGCACATGGCTGGGTCACATGTCCATGCCTTTACAGAGAGGAAAAGGTGCCCCTTCCTCCCAGCTAATGCAGCTCTCCGGCGGGACACAGGAGGAGCATGCCGCAGACCACAGCCATAGTTGTCCTGAGCTGTTTTGTACATGATAAATATAAAGCATCAGTGAAAACTGAGGTGGAGTTATCTATAGGCACCTCTCAGAAGGAAAGTTAAAAAAAAAAATCTGGATGCCAGTTTTATATCAGCAGAAAAATAACAGATGAAGGTATAGAGTGGCTGAGATTGTACAGGCAGCAAAGAAAGTAACATAACTTCAAGAGGCAATCCAGTTTAAAGAGAGAATGTCCAAAATCACACCATCATTGCTACCATCAGAATGGGACAATCTCTTGTTGCAGAGACAGTCTAGGTGAATGTTTACTGCATTCGATCAGTGTGTATGACAAGGCTAGACCTTTAACATTTTGCTTGTCTGTATTTTTACAAAAATATTGATGTATTAATTATTAAATATAACTAATTTTGGGGCAATAATAAGAAATGGAGCAGAGCTAAATTATTTGATATCAGCAAAAGGGAAGATTAGTAGAAGGGCAACTGGGGTATATCAACCATGGGTGAAAACAGCTAAAAAATCCTTTGCTGCATAATTAAACCAAAGTCTCTTAGAAATCTCTGGAAAGGAAAAGAGGCAGAAAAAAAAAAAAAAAGGAAAAGGGAGAAAATAGAAAATTTTAAATTAAAATATTTTGATTTTTTTAACCAACTTATTTTTAAAATGAATTGATTTCATGAAATGATGCTTGATCTTGATTATTTGAACCTGTGAAATGTTTTGACAAGGGAAATGCATTTTCTTCAGTTCTATTTGTGGAATTTAGTTATCTGTTCAATGTATGCATTTCACTTAAACTTCAGCTGATTTGAGACACCCAACTCTCCCTTGGAAGTCACTTGGCTTTTCTCATAAATGTGTAATTTTCAGCTCGAAGAAACATTTGCACCTTCAGGGAGCAATATATTCTCTTCTCCCAGTAGTTCCTTATTTTATTTACCCTGTCAAGTAGCCAACAAGAACATTTTCTCATACTGTACCGAGGATAAGTGAAGTTCAAGCATTCAGCTTGCCCAGCTTTTAGAGGAAATTAGAAAATACTTTCTAGCAAAGTAACTAATAATAGTTCTTATTGAGACATAGGCCACCTGTTTGGAATTATCAATCAAATCAGCTTTTATAATAAATACCTATTATTTTCTGAAATATAATGCATTACAAAAGTGTTTGCATTTTTCATTTGGCATCTTGGCAAAATGTTGGAAGGAGAGTCTAAATCTTAGAGCATACCGTTGTTAATTGTCCCATTTTGGAGTAACCTAAGCATGAAAAAGTACAAGTGCTTTTTCCCTTATTGGGCATTTAGTGACCTGCATAAAACTGAATATGGCAAGTTCTGATTCTTTGGATTGTTATTTGTTGAAAATGTGCAGAAATGAAGCTATCAGAAATGCTTCCTTTAAATGAATATTGAATAGAAGCTAGTGGCATCTTTCCAATAAAGTAATTTCTTCCTTAGTTAGAATGGGTTTAGTTAAAGGGGAAATCCTACTTCAGTGCCATTTTTTTTCCTCCCCTCATTTATGCCCAAAGCATATTGTATGCAGAGATGTCATGCCATGGGCCCAGTAATAGTTCTGCTATAGACAGTTTCCACCTGACTGCATTTCTATTACTGCGGATAACCTTCAACTCATGAACAGAATTCACAATTTATAAGGAATATAGAAAAAAGAAGTCTTCCATATAAATCCAGAATTCTAATTGTGTGAGGTATGGATAAATTGCATAACTTTAAAACTGAATGTGAAATCCTTTTCAGTGTGATCCTTATGGGAAGGATTACTAACTTGCTGCTCATCTTGAAAGTTTTCCTCGATGTGCTATTATTTTTCAAGTGTCATATGTTTGCAAGACATTTCTCTGATATTTCCCCCAGGGCATGGAGAATAAGACTCAGTTTGACCAGAAGAGGTTGAAGATGAGCAATCTAGTTTAGAAACGGGGCCTGTCAAAGAAAAAAGGCTGGTTATTTTTGTGAACCTGGATCAAGCAGACCAGAGACCCATTGAAAGAATCTGGCTCGATGAATAAGCATTGAAGAGGTGCACTACATTTCAGCAGTATCCAGGAGCTAGCCACTGAAGACCTGGCTTTTATTGTTGACTCTGTTAATAATGTACTATGTAAACTTTGGCAAGTAAATGAACACATCTGTTCTTTCTTCCTTTTCCCCATTTGTAAAAAAGTGGTTTGAATTGCTTGATCCATAAGATTCTCCTCAACTCCAAGTTTCTCAGTTTGAAGGAGGGGCAGAATTAGTGAGCTTATGATATAAGGAAGGTATAAATTCTCTGACCTCTTCCCTGTCCTTCCATGCATGGGTATAGCAGCACTTACACATGTCTGCTTCCAGCCAGAGGAAAAGAAGGAAAATAGTCACTAGGTCCTTTTATATCCACATTTTAGAAAAGTGAAGGTCTATACAAATTGTCAGGGCCTGCCAGAATTAAGAGTATGTCTTATTATTGCATTGGGCTAGCTTTAGCTGTAAGTTTCATCCATCCATTCAAGCATCCATCCATCTATCCTTCATCAATATATCCACTGAATCAATAGGTACTGTATACTTATTTTCTGGCTTGTAAGCACTAGAAATACACTGGTCAACAAGACAGGCTTGTCCCTTTTTCAGGGAATTGAGTGGGCATGTGTTACAAACACACAATCAGTTAATTACGCATATGAAAAGTGTTATTTAAGAAAATACAGAGAGTAATAACAATGTCTAACAAGCAGCTTTGTTCTTCATATAAGAACAGACCTGATTATCCTCACACAAACTAACTTCTTTATTCAAAGGAAGCTAGAGATACAAGTTGATTAAAAAGTCAAGAATGAAATTCATTTTTCAATGTTCAGTCATTTGATCTGTTTGCAAGATCATTTTATCACAACATAAACACTACTGGCTTCTGAATAACAAAGAATTAAATTTATAAAACTCTCCATACTGTTGTGACCTCCACAGAGGTCCTGGGCAAGAGTTTGCCCTTGCGAACTCATCCAGAAGTACCATAACCTTTAATATCAAATTGGTATTCTAAGTACACGAAGGCAATAAAGAAGAACAATAACAACTAAATCCTGAAGGAACTAACGGAATCAGCCTTTATTTGGCAGAGAATGGCATGCAATTATAAAGCTATCAAGACTCCAAACTATAAATTTAATTAAGCATAAAGATGGGTGAGTACTGAAATACTAATGAGAAAACTTAGTCTTCCTTCTAATGAGATTATGCAGTTATGACCCAAATATCCCATCCTAGATTATATCAACTAACCATCTGTCCTGGTTTATCTGGGACTGAGGGATGTAGGACTTTTAGCGCCAAACCAGGAAAGTCTTGGGCAAACCGAGGAGAGTTGTTTTCCTACATATCTTCTATTAAGTAATAACAATGTAAGACTCCTATTATGCAAGCCTCTAAACTTCTTCAGTTCATGCTCTCAAAGCATTGGCAAGCCATGAATCATGGCCACCCACCCTCTGGAAAAGGGTATTTTAGAATCCACTGATCTAATCTGACTAATCTGTCAACAAAGTTATGTTCTTAGCAGGGGCTATTTTGCCCAAAGTAGTACCAGGAAACAAACATGTATAAGCTCTAGTCAAGGAAGTTATTTACTTCCACCATGCAAGGTACCTGTTCTTTGCCGAATCATCAGTAAACAGCAAAATATATCAGCTGGCTATCACACCTGTGCTTTAACTGACACTGCGGTCAGTGATTCTAGCTCTATTACTGAGTTATCTCCATTCAAAGTTACTTAGCTAGAAATATCACCATCATTTGACATTTCAATGAGCCTCTGTTTCCTCAGTTAAAAGAAAAAGTTTGATTGTCATAGATGAAACAGTCTACTGTGCCCAGAGTTGGGTTTGGTAGATAAAGATAACAGTGGAAAGTTGCCAGTGTAAGTGCATTACACAGATACATGGAGGGCCTCATTTCATTTTCCACAAAGCCCTATGAGGTATGCATTTTTATATCACTTTCTTTAGGCATGACTGACATGTAAAAAAGCTATACATATTTGATATTTAAAACTCCATGAGTTCACGGATAAATATACCCCCATGAAAACATCACCACCATCAAGGCCATAGAGATATCTATCGCTACCCAAAGTTTCCTCCTGCCTTATTTATTATTATTAATAGAAGTAGCAGTAGTAGCAGTAGTAGAATATCTAACATAAAATTTAACCTCGTACCAAATTTTAAGTATACAACATAGTACTGTTAGCTACAGGCACTATGCTGTCTAATAGAATTCCAGAACTTAGTCATCTTGCATAACTGACACTTTGTACCTTTGACTATCACTTCCCCATTTACCCCTCTCCTTAGCCCCTGGCAATGACCATCCTACTCTCTGCTCCTATGAGTTTGACTATATTAGATTCTACAAGTAAGTGACATCATACTGTAATTGTCTTCCGTATCTGGCTTATTTCACTTAGCATAATGTCCTCCAGGTTAATACATGTTGTCACAAATAGCAAAATTTCCTTCTTTTCTGAAGGCTGAATAATATTCAACTGTATGTATATACCATATTTTCTTTATTCATTCATACATCCATGGACATTTAGATTGTTTCCATACCTTAGCTATCGTGAATAACGCTGCATTGAACATGAGGGTGTAGGCAAAAAGATCCTGATTTCAGCTCCTTTAGATAAATACCAAGAAGTGGCATTGCCAGATTGCATGGTAGCTGTATTTTTAATTTTTTGAGGCATATTCATACTGTTTTCCATAAAGGCTGGATCAATTTACATTCCCACCGAGGGCGTACCAAGTTAATCTTTTCTCTACATCCTCACCAACATTTGCTCTTCTAAAAATAGGTGTGAGGTGGTATCTCATTGTGGTTTCAATGTACATTTCCCTGATGATTGAGACCGAGCACTTTTCATATACTTGTTGGTCATTTGCACGTCTTCTTTGGAACAATGTCTGTTGAGGTCCTTTGCACTTTTTTTTTTTTTTTGCAGTACGCGGGCCTCTCACTGTTGTGGCCTCTCCCATTGTGGAGCACAGGCTCCTGATGTGCAGGCTCAGTGGCCATGGCTCACAGGTCCAGCCGCTCCACGGCATGTGGGATCTTCCTGGACTGGGGCACGAACCCATGTCCCCTGCATTGGCAGGCGGACTCTCAACCACTGCGCCACCGGGGAAGCCCCCTTTGCACATTTTTTAACAGTTATTTGTTTTGTTTTCTTGCTATTGAGTTGTAGGACTTCCTAATATATTTTGGATATTAATCTTTTATCAGATATATGGTTTGCAAATTTTTCTTCCATTGCATAGGTTGTCTTTTCATTCCAATTGTTTCCTTTGCTGTGCAAAAGATTTTAGTTGCATATAATCTTATCTGTTTATTTTTGCTTCTGTTGCCTGTAGTATCCAAAAAGTTTTGTGCTTTGGCATCATATCCAAAAAATCATTGCCAACACCAATGTTAAGGAGCTTTTTTCTGAAGTTTCCTGTAGAAGTTTTATGATTTCAGGTCTTACATTTAAGTCTTCAATCAATTTTGAGTCAAATTTTGTGTATTCTACATGTGGATATCCAGCTTTCCCAACATTATTTACAGAAGAGAATACGCTTCCCCATTTTGTATTCTTGGCACCCTTGTTGAAGATGAGTGGACTGTATATGCATGCGTTTATTTCTGGGCTCTCGATTCTATTCCATTGGTCTATTTGTCTATTTTCATGCCACTATGGTACTGTTTTACTTACTGTAGCTTCATAATATAGTTTGAAATCAGGAAGTGTGATACCGCCAGGTTTGTTCTTTTTGTTCAGGATTGCTTTGGCTAATGGGGGATTTTTGTGGTTCCATATGAATATTAGGATTGTTTTTCAATTTCTGTGAAAAATGTCACTGGAATTTTGATAGATATTGCATTGAATCTATAGAGGGTGTGAGTAGTATGGGCATTTTAACAATATTAATTCTTCTAAATCATGGATATGGGATATCTTTCCTTTTATGCATGTCTTCTTCAATTTCTTTTATCAGTCTATTATATTGATAGATTTCAGCAAACAGATCTTTCACCACCTTGGTTAATACTATTCCTAAATATTTTACTGTTTTGATGCTATTGTAAGCGTGGTTGTTTTCTTAATTTATTTTTCATATAGTTCTAACAAATTTTTGGCAGTGTCTTGAGGGTTTTATATATGAAAGATCATGTCATCCGGAAACAAAGACAATTTTACTTCTTTCTAATTTGGGTATCTTTTAAATTTGGATACCTTTTCTTTTCTTTTTTTTTCTAATTGTTCTGGCCAGAACTTTCTGTACTGTGTTGAATAAAAGTGGTGAGAGTAGGGGCCCTATCTTTTTTCCTGATCTTAGAGGAAATGCTTTCAACATTTCACCATCGAGTATGATATTAGCTGCTGGTTTATCACATATGGTCTCTATTAGTTTGAAGTACATTTCTTCTATACTAAATTTGTTGAGAGTTTTTTTTTTAAGCACGAAAGGATTTTGAGTTTTATCAAATTATTTTTCTGCATCTATTGAAACCATCATGTGAATTGTATTCTTAATTCTGTTAATGTAGTGTATCACATTTATTGATTTGTGTATGTTGAACCATCTTTGCATCTCAGGGATAAATCCCACTTGATCATGGTGTACTCTCCCTTTAATGTGCTGTGGAATTCATTTTACTAGTATTTTGTTAAAGATATTTGCATCAGTGCTTATCAGAGATACTGGCCTATAATTTTCTTTTCCCATTATGTCTTTCTCTGTCTTTGTTATGAAAGTATTGCTGGCCTTGTGAATGAGTTTGGCAGTGCTCCTTCCTCTTCAATTTTTTGGAATTGTTTAAGAAGGACTGGTATTAATTCTTCCTTAAATGTTTGGCAGACTTCACCAATGAAGCTATCTGATAATGGGCTTTTCTTTGTTGGGAGGTTTTCATTATTAATTCAATCTCCTTACTCATACTAATCTGTTTAGATTTTCTATTTCTTCATAATTTAGTCTTGGTAGATACTATGTTTTTAGGAACTTATCCATTTCTTCTACTTTACCCAGTTTCTTGGCATATAGATTTAATAATAATCCTTCATGATCCTTTGTATTTCTGTGGTATCAGTTGTAATATCTCCCCTTTAGTTTAAAATTTTATTTTGAAATTCTCCCTTCTTTTTTCTGAATTAGCCTAAAGATTGGTCATTTTTTTTTTGTCTCTTCAAAAAAAAAATCAACTCTAGCTTCACTGATCTTTTCTATTGGTTTCCTGTTTCCTATTTCACTTATTATCACTCTGATCTTTGTTATTTATATCCCTTTGCTAACTTTAGGCTTATTTTGTTCTTTTTCTAGTTCCTTGAGGTGTAACATTATGTAGTTTACTTGATATCTATCTTTTTCCTTAATGTAGATTTTTATCACTATAATCTTTTCTCTTAAAAGTGCATATAAGTTTTAGTATGTTGTGTTTTCTTTTTTATTTTTATCAAGATACTCTTTTACTTCCCTTTTGTCTTCCTTGACCCATTGGTTGTCCTGGAGTGTGTTATTTAATTTCCACTTATCTGTGAACTTTCCAATTTTCATCCTGTTATTGATTTCAAATTTTATATCATTGTGTACAGAGAAAATACTTGGTATGATTTCACGTTTCTTTAATTTGCTAACATGTACTTTGTTGCTTAAAAGATGATCTCTCCTGGAGAATGGTCCATGTGATATATATCTATCACAAATCATGTACACATGTGCCCGCGCACACACACTCACATATATACACTTCAATACTGAGATGAATTATTTGCTAATTTCCTCATTACTCTCACTTTTTAGAGTAATGGTCAACGTATTCTAACTACCTTTCAGAAAATACTTAGGAGTTATCAATATAGGTAATATTTTCAAAGCAAGAATGGCATATAATAGAAATTTTTGTTTATAGCCATGTTTTAACCACCAAAATCAGCATTGTCTTCAACATAGCCACTATGTTTTTTAACACTTCTGTTTTGTTCTAATTTTCAGAACTTAAAATTTGTGATTTTCCCCTGAGTCTCTGAATTTAGCCTGAAAGCTGGAATAATATTTCTTAGCTCTAAAAAACAATAATGTGCCCAAAGTTTTGCTTAGTCTGAACCAGAAAGTCATCTCTGGGCAGTAAGTGACATGTCCACACTGGATAAAATGGAAATCAATTGAGCTTAGGTGTCATGTCATCATAGGTGATGGGGTGAGAGCAGAAGGACAATATGTAGAGAAGGGTTAATTTTCAACTTTTAGTCTCCTCAACAGAATCAGTAGACATGACACCTTCTCATGAGAAACAGTGGCTCATTGTAGCAGTTATCCTCAAATAAGGGGAAACATCAGAATCTCTACCAGAAGGACAGGAAATACCTGTTGAATCTCTGTCCTACTGCCCATTCTTGACAAACATAAATTTCCTGTAAATTAGTTAGATAAACAATCCAAGAATCAGGATTTCTGAATTTTATCCATCTCTGACAACTTACATGGAATAGGAGACATAGGATTGTCACATTTTTCTAGTCTATGTTTCCTTCGAAGAGTTCTGTTGATGAAACTGATATGCAACTCCATGATATATTTCTCATGCCAACTTACCTCATGAAATTAAAATTTTTTAAATAAGAAGAATAAAATGATAGCTTAAATGTACTTTTTGTTAGTAAGAATCCACCTGACATGGTATGCACATGTGACAATCATATATTAGAAGGGATATAAAAATGGTAACATTTCCATGGAAATGACCAAAATGATAAAGAAAACACCAAGTATTTGAGGGTTTGAAGGAGGAAGCAGTGATGTTTAGATCTGAATGAGACCTGTGAGGTGGCACATGATAGATTTCATTAACGAGATACTTGAAAAGAGTTATTTTCTATTTACTAGTCCTTTAGCTTGATCCAACAAGACAAAACCAGTGATTGGAAGAAAAAAGCCATCACTTCCAAAAATTTCCAAATGTCATCAAGAGTGGAACACAATGTCTTACACAAGAGTGAGTTTCTATCATGTAAGTACTTCAAGCAAGAGACTGTTAAGTAAAAGATTTCTAAAGATGTTTTGGACTTACGTTCACAAGGTGTGTGCCATGGAAGAGGAGATACAGGTTACGTTAAACAGTACTTCTGAAAAAGAAAAAAATAATCTGTCATTGAATATGATTGAAAGACACTAGGTTAAATGAAATTAGACTTTTTAAATTGTAGGACTTAACAGAGCACTTCAAATAATAATGTGCATTCCTAGACAATGAATGGGGAGGAGGGGGTGTGGATAAAAAAGAATAAAAGAAATGATGTATCTGAGATCTCAAGATGTTATTTTTGCCCTGTTATCGACCTTGCTCAAAACTATTTTAAAAACCATTGCTATACAATGTATGCTAAAAGAATAAAAATAAACACAGATAAGTTATGGGAGATAATCACCATATTGGTATTTAATACAACATGAATGTCTAATATTTTATGAGTGCATGAGGTTATGCCAGAACCACAATATAATAACAAACAGCAGTAAATGTGGTGGCATTATCTACACCTATTTACCCAGCTGGCAATGAATAAGTAACTGAGCATGAGGCAACCACTATGAGTCAATTTGAGAGACCCTGGGGTAACCCATTCATTTAACTAAAGTCGGAATAATTTTAAAAGTAATGAATAATTTTTCTACCTCTAATGGGTCAGTTGATTTGTGCCAGCCCATGACCTGTTTGCCTTCAGATCTACTCCTTAATCTTTTTCTGCCATTCTCTGGGTGACAGGGAAGCTGATTTCTGCAGACTCCCAGGTCAGGTGACTTTTGGCTGGGTTTAGCCAACAGGAGATGTTGGTGAGAGACTGGAGGGCAGGAAGGATAGAAGGTCTAGCGATTTCCCTTCTCCTTCTCTGCCTCAGGCTGGGTCTGTGTAGTATAAGAATTACCTTGGTGATTCAAGCCCTTCGGATCTGGTAACGGTGCCTTTTCCTTGGTTCATCCTGCCTAGGATGGCAGAGGTTTTTTGCTTTTGCTAATCTCTGGATTATACCAGAGTTTTCTTTTGGCTTCTTAGCAATGCTATCACCCATATAACAAATTCCCAGCACTTTATTTCCTGTGACTTATGTACTTTCAGTGGTTTCTGTTTTCCTGGTTGGACTCTGGTAAATATAATGGTTTTCTACATTACAGAAGCATTTTTTTAAATGTTAATGCATTATTATTTTCTCATAGGATTCCAAAGATGAAAAGGATCTTGGAGACTGCTTAGCCAAACAGTCAGACTGCAGTGTCTGATAAAGACAGGGAGAGAGCCAAATGGGTAGGGATGTGAAAAACTCTCACCCTTGCTTCAACAAGATCATTGTAACTATTTACCTGTTTACAGGTATTGCTTCTATATCATAAAAAAGGTGTTGCATTGATATAGTTGTAAACCCTAATATTGCAGAAAAGGCCCAGGTAAGGGGTGACTTTTATTTTGTTCAATTCACTACATCCTTTCAAATTCATCAATCTTTTATTGAGCAGATCCTGCTTTCCACCCCCAACCCCCAGCAAGTATCGAAAGGGACTCTACCTACACTGTTTTGCTTTATCTTCCCATCAACTCATTGAAGGTGGAGTATTATTCAGAAATTGAGATTGAGAAAGGTGAAATATCTTGCCTATATCTCTATAGTAAATAAGTATCCAAATCAGACCTAAACCCCAAATTAATGTCCTTCCACAACACAATCCTGTTTCCCTTGATGATTAAATGCTTATCTGATCTTAGAGTTACAAGAAGAGTTTTAGAGAGTAAAATGATGAGTTTAATTGTGGGGATGTGAAATAAAAGTGAATGTGCCTTTCAGCAAGAACTTAATCTAATGCCTGATCTAACCGTGATATAGTAATTTTTGCCAACTGTTGTTTTTGTTTAAACAGTGTCTTATAAAATATTCCATTCCCAAGGTACAGGATGAATATTAGCATCTATAAACTTTCCCCTAGCCTACCACTTAGAACACACCTTTATCACAAATTATTCCACCCAAGATCCTCAATTAATATTAATATTATAACCCCCATCATCATCCTCTCCAAAATAATTCAGTGTACAAACTTTGTCTAATGAGGGAAAGAATAGAAAAAAATCTTTAACAGATTCGCATATGGGAGGGAAAAACCAATTAAAGATTATCTCTGAACCAGGACCGCCAATATGAGATGAGATGCATAACTAATCAGCCCAAGAAGTACAACACGTGAAGTGAGGAAAGTGTCATTGTGAGAAATGTAACAACAGTCTGATGTGCATAATTCACTTTTCCCATGGAGCCCTTGCCCATCTGCTGTGACTTAGCTGAATATCAGAAGATGCAAGGAGGCCATCACTCATTAACTCACTCAGCTCCTTCAGGGCCTGGCTTTGCCTTCATTTTGTTTTTATTCTTGCACTAAAGACTTGGAAACCATTAATATTACTCTATGGGTTTCTGAACTTTCCAGGCTAGGATCTAATCAGATTCTCTTCTAAAGGGAGCAGAGGTCTGAAGTTCTTTATACACAAAGCAAAGAGTATCTAACATTTGTTAAAGCTCCAAAGAACTACCTTCTCCCCGGCTATGATGGATTAAAACCATGAAAACACAGTCCTAATTCTAATGTTCTTGGAAACAATCCTCCCACGCTTTATTTTTCCTATGTCTGCCTGGGCTCAGGCAGGTTTTTGACACTAAGCACTCCCAGTCAGGCTTTGGAATCACTGCTTGAAAGAATTTCTCAACTTTAAGACACACATGGAATGAGTAGATGATTTTAAGCTAATCCTGCATGATATGAGTTATTTATTTTAAAGATGTTGATCAAATGATGCTTTGATTTGAAATGCCCTTAATTATTCCTTAGTATTTTAGGAGTAGTGTTGTTTTTCTCTCATTCAGTCATGGATTCATTTGACAAATATATAATGAATAGCTTTCTATGTCAGGCCCTGGCATAGGCATTAGGGATTCAGTAAACAGTAGGACCTAGTTCCTTTCTTTAATACTTTAAGTTCTGGTAGGTGCTTAGTACTGGCATTAATATCATAGTAAGAATGTTCATTATTCTGGTGCATTATTTTCCCCTTTCAGGATGTCCTTCTTTCTAAACCTCTACATCCTGAGTCCTGTTTCCATTCCTTAAGCTCTGTAGCTCTATCTAAACTAAATTCCATCAGAATGGTGACTGTGTCTGATTTTGCTCACTAGCTGTTTATCCCCAATCCCTATAGTGCCTGTCACATAGGAGGCACTCAACAAACATTTAAATTATTTATTTACTGAAAAAACTCTGTTTTATCAAGCCAAATGATATCCTATTTCTCTGAACTTTGTTCCACTCAGACAAACCACTGGTATTAGATGCTTCTAAAAATGAACAAAATTTTTAGAAACTAGTTGAGCTTATAAAATATACAGTTTACAAGCAGAGATATGTCTTAACCATGTTGGTGATCCCTTCAGTCTTAAACCCATACAGTTAGCAATCCCCACACTTTGTTTGACAGAAAGATTTTCAGTTGGCCAGTGTAAAATCAAATGGCACTAAAACTACTGTGAACTAAATGCCTTTTTAGTACTATTTTTTCTTTTGTTAAAAATTAAAGACAATATACAAATATGGAATATTTGAGTATCAGGATTATTCTCTGTTATACATCTGTATAGAAAAGGCTTGATTTGAACATTACTCTTTCTTTGCAGTTTTCAAAATAACTATTTTTGTTAAAAATTAAATTTTAAAAGTGTACATTTGGGGAAATGATGAATATATAAAACTTTGTAACTATCAGCCAGACCAAATTATAGAATACTTCCATCAACCCAGGAAGTCTTCCCTCCAAATATCCCAAAGATGGAGTCACTCTTCTATTCTAATACTTCATATAAATGATGTCATACAGGAGTATCAGACAGGTAAATTGAAAAAGATATGTTAACATTACTCTCTTAACATTTTATTAACAATTTAGAGCTTTATATCCAATGGATATTAATCAGTGGACCCAGTTTGCACGTTTTTTTGGTAGAAATGTTAGAGTGCACAAAATTATTTTTTTCTCCATTACCATTCTGACTAACCTATTTAAAAATTTTAAATAAAAACAAAAATCAGTACTGGTCTTGAAAACAGAATAAATATACTTTTTAAAATGAAGGAATGGAAGAGTATAAGACAGCCTCTAAATATCTTTGGGTAAAAAGTGGATTTAGCATTATATCTGGAAATATAAAACTTATTTCTTTTCATTAGGGAGTCTTACTTAAAACTAGGATTGTTGGGCAGAGTACAACCCTGTGGGATCCAACAGGACAATGGACAAATGTTATGACTTAGGTATAATTTCCAAAAGCATTAAAAAGTCTTTAGAAACTACTAGTAGTATGCAGAAATTCTGCAGCTTGAAGGGTTATATTTAAATATGTCTACCAAGATTCTTAAGAATGTAAGCTTACCTGCAGTTGGAAGGCTGCAAGTTTTGCTTTCCTGCCAGAAATCTTAATCAACTGATACTGTTGACATCGTCCAAAAACAATAAGCAAGATTAGTGGAAGTTACACATCCTACTCATTATTGCTTTGTTGAAGAGTCACTCAACTGAGAGAACAATATTATAGGACTTATTTACACTGATGTAAATCATTTCGTCCATAAACAAATGAGTAATGACCTGTTAGTCCAGGAGATTAAAAGCTAAGCAGATGTTTCACAAGAACAGAAATTAGTCTAGGGGAGGAAACAGAAAGCAAATTCATGTTAGCCATTGGCTTTCAAAACTGAACGATGTTAGACCACTTGAGTTTGTTGAGTGGGACAAGGGAACGCAATTGCTATTTTTGCTAAGGACCATTTATAAAGAAGTTTCAAAGTTCCTTTTAAAAAAATTACTTGCTTTTTAAACAAGGAAGCAGCAACTAAGAAAATGGGTCCTCAAACAGCTCACCTCCAACTCTGTAAAAGACTGCCAAACATCTCTTGTGCATTGAAATTTATGGCTCAGGGACTGATTTCACTGGACTTTACACAAATCTTTGATCCATGGACCCATTTTAGTAGGTAATGCTATATCCTGTAACTCTATTTATCCTATTAGTCAGTGAAGGGGAGAGGAAATGTTGCCAGGATGTCAGAAGAAGATGAATAACTGGAAAGTAGAAGTTCAGAGAGATCAAGAAAGTCAATCTGGTAGCAGTAATGTGATTAGAGTAGATGACTCAAAAGGGACCTAATGCTGGTGATTTTAAATGTACTTATTTACAAAACAGAAATAGATTCATAGACATAGAAAACAAACTTATGGTTACCAAAGGGGATAATGGCGGGTGGGGGATAAATTAGGAGTTTGAGATTAACATATACACACAATATATGAAATAGATAAACAGGAATGACCTACTATATTGTGCAGGGAACCATACTCAATATCTTGTAATAACCTATAATGGAAAAGAATCTGGAAAAGAATATATATATATATATATATATATATATACACACACACACACACACACACACACATATGTGTGTGTGTATATGTACACATTAACTGAATCACTTTGCTGTACACTTGAAACTAACACACTGTAAATTAACTATACTTCAATTAAAAAATGAAAAAAAAGTCAAGCTGGTAGTAATAATGTGATTAGAGTAGATGATTCAAAAGGAACCTAATATTGGTGATTTTGTGCTTACTATCTCATGAAAAGGACTTTACAGCTTTGTAATAAGATGCCCTGATTCTGGACCTCTGAGCCTGCAAGGATGCAGTGACTTTCCTATTTAGGACCCTGTTACATGTCAGATAGCCACTTAGGTCAAGAATATTGCTGGTTCTGGGCTGAGGTGAAGATCAAATGCAATGATGATGTTTAATCTTGGAATCTCACATGCTTATATTTTTAGAGAAAGATAGCTAGTCTTTAATTAACACTAAATCTTGATAATACAGCATTCTTTTTTTCAATTTGCATGATCATCATGCACATTAGTTAAATATTACAATCTTGATTTTGCAGTTATGAAATTTAAGGTGCAGAGAGTTTAACAAAATTACTGAAGTATAAGTAACTGGCTTCAAATTCACGGGTAAAAATTTAAGTAGGTTTGAGTTTAATCCAGTGTTTTTTCCAAAAATCTAGTATTAAAGGACTTATACATGGTCAGTCTCGATGTAAATCAAATGGGAAGC
This sequence comes from Pseudorca crassidens, assembly GCF_039906515.1. Lineage (NCBI taxonomy): Eukaryota > Metazoa > Chordata > Mammalia > Artiodactyla > Delphinidae > Pseudorca > Pseudorca crassidens. The sequence continues at coordinate 37,363,833 of NC_090315.1, read as the reverse complement.
TTTTCAAATCATACATATTAAAACTCCACCCCCATGACACCCATGTGCTATTATAAATATGCCACATTCTAAAATGTTTTATTTTTCATTAAAGTTGTGCTGGCTTAGTGTTCAACATGTTTCAGACCTAGGCAAACTGTTTGAAAATCACCTAACTATGCAAACTAGTACAATCACTGGAATGGCCCAATTAAGAACATACTATTCTTCTCAATGTAATTTAACTATGCATGAATATTAGAAAATTTTGAATGCATCTGCTAATATGCTGATTATATAATCAATGATACTGATCATGTAGTAGGATAAATTGCCATTGACTTTGAACTGCTTTCAAATTCCCCAAACATAAATTACCATAAATTTTTCATTTGAATTTTGTTTCTAGAAAAAGCAACAGAGACTATCATTTCGTCTATGTAGTTATTTGTAATTCATTGACTACAATTAGTGTTCTTAATATATCAGATGAAGTCTTTCAGCTGAAAATTTTCCATAAAAAATATCTAGAGCAGACTTCCTGTGTCCTACTACACATTATGTGCATATCCCACACCTGACACATACCCTCATTCCTCACCATTTCTGTCCTAATAAGTTCTCTGTTACTTGTACTACCATGCTCAAGCATCACATCCTTAAAAAATATCTTTCCTGCAACTACAGGTCATGGTACACAATCTGTGTGTGACACATTTTCATGGAAAGAAGGAAGGAAAGAGAAAGATATAGTATTAAGAACATCAATTCTACTGCTAGTAATAATAGCAGCTAACATTTATTGATACTTATTCCACTAAGCACTTTATATACAGTAATGCTGTCAGTGACCCCCAATCAAACCACCAGGAACACTGCCTGTGGCTGAAAAAGTCAGTTTATTACTCATAGCAAAGGAGAATGCACAGCATGGGAAACAATAGGATAGCTCAGTGAAAGCATGTTAAAAAGGACTTATTATAGGATTTATGCTCTGGTTGAGCTGGGGCGGGTCCAAAGAAGTGGGGACACCTACTGGTTTGGGTGATGTCAGAAAGCAGGAATCATTCTATAATTGTATATCTCATTAAATCTTATTTGCAGGGCAGGTGAACTAAAGAAAAGCTAATGCTGTTTTTGGTAAAACAGCAGTAGCCATTCATACCACCTAGGAGAAAGGGTTATTTGGTATATTGTGCCTTGGACAAATAGTCATAATTGGTCAGTTTTTAGACGTGACTGTGGAGTGGTCTTTTGTTTTGATCCATCATGACCACAGAGCGGCATTCTGATGTTGATATTCTATGTAACTGCTTATGTTCAACAGTGCCTGGCAGTGAGTGCGGGAACAGCATGTAGTAACACAAAAGCCTAGCTGATAGTCGCGGGCTAGCTCCAGATGTCAGGGACTGCTTTTCTCTTTCTTAATACCTATGCTAGGCCATTCATTTCATCAATAATTCAATCAGTTTTATGCTATTACCGTCTCCATTCTATCGATGAGATAAATGAAAGTCAGATGGGTTATGTAACTTGCTCAAGGACACAGTGACAGTAATAGGACCCATTAGTTGAACATTAGGCTGTCTGCTTCCCTGATTCCAGAGGCCAAACCATTAATCCTACACTAAAGTCTCCATTAATAGACATGAGAGAATTATTCTGTTTTTCTCCCTTTGAGTCAAATTATTACCCTAAGAGCTACAAACATTAAAAATGTTTCTAGTCTCAACCCAGTGATATTGCCCAAACATTTCAAATGTATTCCTTCCCTCTTCCCTCACAATTCACAATGTTTTGGCTTGTAAAGTGGTCAGTTTGCTCTGTTGAGTCACTAGGTCTACTCACTCAAAGCGTATTATTCTCATGCCTTCAGCTGAAATACAGAAACCATATAAATGTTTACAGGATGAGCCACCTAAACCCATGAATAGGCAAAGCTTCTTATTTATTTTTTTAACCCAAGGAGATGAGCAGCAAAGCTTTCTTGAATAATCCCTGAAACAACCTCTGAGATCGCTTCAGGATTCATGTGGCTCACAATCCCAGTCATAGCAGCCCCGTAAAGCTCAGCAACACGATGGGACTCTCATGACTCCCTTTGATGCAGACTCGTATTCAGCTGTATGTTCTACTGTGAGTTCAGGCAATCTGGGAAGAACTCAGAATCGTATAACTGCACATTTCACACTTTTAAGACAAAAGGGAGTTGATAGCTTGACCCAAAATTTGTTTGATTTATTTTTATGTTGACAGATATGTAACATTTTGATAGTTACAATTATATAATGTGATAATCATGTTGCAGAAGGTCTATATAACGTTAGAGATAAACTACCAGTTTTACAACAACAACTACAAATTCTTTAACACTCCTCTCAATGAGAGATGCGGTAAGGCCCCTCTCTTTGAATTTGGACAGGTTTGTGACTGCTTCGGCCATTAAAATATGGCAGAAGTGACACAAGGTGACCTCTGAGGCTACATTATAAAGGCCATGCAGCTTCTGCCTTGTTTGTTGGAAAACTCATTCTTGAAGCCCTAAGCCCCCATATGGGAAGTCCAGTGAGTCGTGAGTCGGAGATTGCCCAGACCGACAGATGAGCCATCCCTTCAGAGGAACCAGTCCTGTGAATGAAGCTGTCTTGGGCCCTCCGGACCATTTACCATGATAATACCACTGCGAGATATCTTACAACACCATGTAGGATAGAAGAATCACCTAACTGAGCCCTGCTCAGATTTCTAACCCTAAAATCATGACATACAATAAAATAGTTATTGTTTTGTCATAGTTTCACACACAGAAGTAGATAACTGGAACAATTTATCTCTAAAGAACTGAAGATTGCAAGGAATTTCACATGGCTGGAGAAATGGCTAAAAAAAAGAGACCTGTCTTTCTGGCAAACTCAATTCACCATGAACATTATGTGATTTTTTTCCCCCCCAAAGTATTGAAATCTGGATATGGTTGGGAGGCAGACAAATATTCAAATATTCCTTTAAATTATCTGGTATAAAACACACAAACTATTATTTAACTATTCATTCACTCAATCAGTGAACCACTCTTCACCACAGAGAATAAATTTTGACTTGGATTTTACTTGGTGGAAGGTTTAAGCAGGAATTATTAGGGATACATTAGGTTCCTAGCTCTAATCCCTACAGTAGTAAGACACAAATACATACTATTTCTCCTCAAGGATTTTTTACTTTAGAGAAAAAAATACACATTTTAAAAAAAATTCTGGTATTTTTGTGACCTATTTCCAGTCCTTATTTTCTACCCTGTCCAGTCATCTATCTCAATTTCTTGATTCAAATATCAGCATGGAAACACATTTTAGTATGATGGGTAGTCTAAGGAATGATGAACATAACAAAGTGATTTAAGTTAGTAAGAAGTGATTTTGATGTTAATACACACAAAAATACTTAATTTAACAGAAATGTTACTTAATAAATATTGAATCGCCTAATTTAAAATATAATAAGTAACAAAGGTTTGTATCAGTAGATGTCATATTGAATCCATATTTTCATTTCATACACTTTTTGTCAAGTGTGTCTAGTATCTTGGTAATTAAAACCCTGCAAAAAAAAAAAAAAAAAACCCTGCAAACTCTATTTGTCAGTGTTCACTAAATGAGTGCATTGGAAATCGTGATTGACCTCATTTTTGAAGTTCAGGTTGTAAAAAATATATTAGGAGATAGGTCCTGAAAAAGCATAACTTTATATCTGACTACTAGTTACTAAAAATGTACAGTCTCTTATAAAATTATAATATTCTATCATAAATAATCAAGATTTTTATTGAATAGTTTTATAATCATTCCTATGGTTAAAATATAGGGGTAAATAATACATGAAGTATTTAGAGACCCGTGAGGAAACTGCAAATATAGCAGGACTAATGCTGAAACAAAAGGACAATTGGACTACTAAGAAGGCCAGGGGAGGAACTGAAAGATATCCTCACACAATTCTTTGATAAATTCTCCAAGATTCATAAAGGGGGACATGTAGAGAACTCTGTAGCTACATATACTTATACATTGATGCTGTGGACAGTCATTCACGTAGACCAGATCTTTTCCCACAGGTGGCCCTTAAAATGATTTTAGGTAGTAAGATAGCAAAATATAAAATAAAATAAATCCCATATTGAGAAAGCCATTTTCCTTTTAATCCATCTTTCACTCCTTTTGAATACACTGACTCAGTTTGGTGCTGGTATGTCCTGAACACCATTCTAAAACTTGCTTCACCTAACAAAGAGTAGGTTTATGGCACAAAGCCTTCACAAAATAATACTATCTTATTAAAATGTAACTGCATCGCTTTTTTGTATTTGTTTTTATATTTACCTTATTTTTTTTCAAATGGCAGCAAAGTAATACACTCGTAGTAATAGATAAATAGTCTTTCCAAAATGCTGAAAGGTACACAGGAAGATTTAATGAGGTATATGTGGTCACTGCCTGAGCTTTCTGTTCCGAATGAAGACATGTACCTATAAAGTCTGAATCTGACTGTACAACCAAATCCACCCGAAATTTTGTAGTCTATAAATTTGGTTGTCTAGATACTAATCCTCACTGCTTTACCGCTACTCCCTTGTCAGAGTTACTATCATCTCTCACCACAATTAAATAGCAAGAGCTTCTAATTCATCTGCCAGTTCCTACCTCTTCCCCTATCTGTACTCCATTCTCAAAACAGCATCCAAAGTGTCCCATGACAAATGCTATCAGGTCTCGCAGCTTCTCTGTACAGAATCCTCCAATGTCTCCCTATTTTACTCAGTTTGAAAGTCCATCTATTTGCAATGTCCTATTAAGGTCCGGCTGCTGGTTATTTACTTGACCTCATCTATTACAAATCTCATCTTGCTTCCACCCACTGGCAAAAAGTATTCCTAAAAACATTACGTCTCCAAGATGGTTGGCACTAATACAAATATTTTTAGTTAAACTAGATTCTGCTAATAATTTTATTAGATGTAGTTATTTCATTTTTAATTTCTGAGATAACTATACAATTCCTTAAATACTTAACGTTTTCTGCAGTTTGAATGAATAATTTCTGATCTTTAAAGTATTAGTACAGTCTTTAAAAATATTAACCATTTATATGTCCCATTATTCACCAGTTCTCAAATTCCAGGCGTTATTATTCCTTATAGAAGGCCCAAGTCTTACAGATTAGAGCCAGATTTAAATAGCCCAAATGACAGGATGCTGAAGCAAGCGGGAGAGACATGCTGATCACTCATGCACTCCGTTATTACCATGCTCCCAAAGCTCTGTTTTCTATTTCACATCATGTAACAGTAAAAACGTCGCAATGACAAGGTAATAGAAGGATGATTAGCTTTAATGTACTCCCTTTCATGTTTGTAGTTAGAGCTAATATGAACTAATTTACACCCTTAGATATTTTTCTTTTCTCTGTGTTTTGTAACAAATGTGAAAATTACTGGTGTAAGTGCAATCGATCAACTGAGATAAATGCAAGTTGAGCTCAATGACTCCTTAAAAAATTTTCATAAGGCTACCCCTTTTGGTAAAAATTGTTAGTCATTTCTATGTCAGCATAAACACTGTAGAATCCTAGGAACTCCAGGTTCTGGTAGGTGACATGGATTTTTTTGATTAAACAAGTGAAACAAATAGCAACAAATCGAGTTGGCAAACAATTGGATGGTACAGAACAAAGAAATCACATTGCATTTTATCATCTTGTATTTGATCTTAAAACTGCATTTTAGGGTTTCCCTGGTGGCGCAGTAGTTGAGAGTCCGCCTGCCGATGCAGGGGACACGGGTTCGTGCCCGGACTGGGTAGATCCCACATGCCGCGGAGCGGCTGGGCCCGTGAGCCATGGCCACTGAGCCTGCGCGTCCGGAGCCTGTGCTCCGCAATGGGAGAGGCCACAACAGTGAGAGGCCCGCGTACCGAAAAAAAAACAAAAACAAAACAAACAAACAAACAAAACCCCAAAAAACTGCATTTTATATTATCAACAGTACAGCTAATCAATATTTTGAAAGATCTTGGACAACTGTAAAGTGGTATAGGCAGTCAGTTCTGAATAACTCTAAATGAAATGTACCCAAAATTATTCACTATTTTTATTTAGTGTTCTATTTCTGGATATCCTTTAAATACTATGAAATATAATTAGAACGACTAATAGAATCTTTATCAAATTTGATGATATACTTAATATATCAATAGTGAATGCTTTGAGTCAATTTGCAAGGTACATACAAATACAAATTTGCTCAATGCTTTGACTAATGGAAGTCACATTTTAGACAGATAGATACAGATAGATATAGATACAGATGTATAGATAAATAGATATATATAGTCCTATATTGCGTATAATCTAAGCACATACACTATCTAGAAATGCTTATACCTCAAAAGCACCTAGAGATGCCTCAACTAATAACAGTGCTTGTTAATTTCCCATGCTAACACAGTTCAAAACTATGGTGGCTTGATACTGAGATGCTAAGTATGGTTCCTGGGGAAGGAGCTTGGTGGTGTCATTCTCCCCACTTGAGGTGTGCACTGTCTCTGTAACAACGAGCTGCAAAACAAACACTGAAAGCAATTTTCACTTTTCACCTTTTTTCATAAAAGTGAAAACCTTCTTCAGATTTCTTTCGGTTAGCAAAAACTGGTATTAATGTCGGTCTTTCATAAAAGCAAATTGGCATAAAACAAACCTTAAAAAATTGGGGGGTACCTCTATACAGAAGGAACTGAAATTAGGTTCTCAAAGAGATATCTGTACTCTCCTGGTCACTGGTGCTCTATTCACTATAGCCAAGACATGGAAGCAATCTAAATGTCCACAGATGGATGAATGGATACAGAAATGTAGTATGTGCATAAAGTGGAATATTATTCATCTTAAAAAAATAAATCCTGCTTTTGTGAGAATATGAACAGACCTGGAGGACATTATGCTAGGTGAAATAAGCTAGACAAACACTACATGATACAACTTAACAAGAGAAATCAAAAACAGTCAAACTAATTGAAGCAGAGAGTAGAATGGTGATTTACAGAAGGTTGGGGGAGGGAGAAATAAGGAGGTGTTAGTCAAAGGGTACTAACTTTGTTATGCAAGGTAAATTAAGTCCTAGAGATCTACTACATAGCATAGTGCCTGTAATTAACAATACATATACATAGTTAAAAATTTGCTAAGAGGGTAGATCTTATATTAAATATTCTTATCACAAAAATAACAATAATAAAGAAAGAAGGCAGGAGGAAACACTTGGAGGTGATGGTTTAGATTGTGGTGATGGCTTCAAAGATGTATAGTTCTCTCCAAACTCATCAAGGTGTATATATTAAATATGTAGAACTTTTTGTATGCCAATCAGACCTCAATAAAGTGGTTTTAAAAATGAAAAGTTAAAGCAAAAAAGTGACAGTCACAGGAAATCACCACTGTAATCCTGATTGCTTAAATGCAAAATCCATTCCTCTATGAACAATTCATGAGTTTCCCTAGACAGGTAAAACTCTCCTTCTCTAAATTCCCATGTCATTTTATTGGTTGATTTTGCCTCAACAAAATAATAGCTTTTCATAGTCACAAAAATTGCTAAAGCAATCCATACTTCATTTCCATTTAGTCTTCAGGGCTATCTTATCTTAGGATGAAATTATTGATATAAATAAATGTGGTCCCAAGATATATTTTAAAAGGTTAAATATTCTCTATAGCATTTTTTATACTCAATTCAGGGGATGAATCAATTTCTTTTTAGAAATATATATTTAAACCACATTTAAATAGAAAATTTGGCGCTTACATAAATTTTACAGGGGTCTGAAATGACAGAGCACGTCTCAATATATTCAGATAGGGCTTCTCTGGTGGAGCAGTGGCTGAGAGTCCGCCTGCCGATGCAGGGGACACGGGTTCGTGCCCCGGTCCGGGAAGATCCCACATGCCGCGGAACGGCTGGGCCCGTGAGCCATGGCCGCTGGACCTGCGGGTCTGGAGCCTGTGCTCCGCAGCGGAAGAGGCCACAGCAGTGAGAGGCCCGCATACCGCAAAAACAAACAAAAAAAAAAAAAAAAAAAAAAATCAATATATTCAGATAAATTTCATTCCTTAGTGTGGCAGTTGTTAGCATCATTCACCAAATACTTCTGGTTCTCTTTCCAGTCAAATAGTAGGACTGCATTTTCCTGCCTCTTGAAGTTCATGGGGCCATGTAACCAGCACTGGCCAATGAAGCTATGAGTGGAAATAACGTGTATGACTTCTAGGTGGAAATTCTAGGAGTTAATGTGCAATTATTCCTATTTAATTTTTCTGCCTTTGCAATCATGAAGGCACACCCAGACACTGAATCAAATTCACACTGTGTCTCTGAATGAGGATGATGTAGAGGTGAGCCCATCAGCTACTCTGTGCTGTTAATGTATTGTAAGTGAGCAAGAAACAAACCTTTGTCATTTTAATACACTAAGATTTTTAGAGTTGTTTGTTACAGCAGCATAATCTAACGCTGACTGACACATTTATTATTATCATTTTTTCTTAAAAAATGGAGAAGATATATATGGCTCATATTTTCTGGAGCAATAGGTTACAAAAATAAAGTTAAAATATTGAATGCATATAATTAAACAATGAATGATGTGATATGCTCTATTCCTTCAAAAAATCATTTCACTAGATTGGAGGGCATGTAAAAATTATCTGTCAACAACTTGTCACTTTGATCACATAAAAAAGAAAGTTACTCTATGAAATCCTTTAATTTGAAATGTTTAATTTTTAATTTTACCCAGAATCCTGTCTGCCATCCTTGGTTATGACACCAATCAAAAAATTTTTTTAATTATACTGATCAAAAATAGAGATTATGATAACTTGACAGCCAAAGGCACCTACCTTTTAAAACTGATAAAAGTTCAAAAAGTTGATAAGTATGTTTGAAAAATGCACAATTTCTGCAATACATATCAACTTAGTGGAAGGAAATTCACTTTGCAGTTTGCATACTAGATATGCCAATATAAACTGCATTTGAAAGAAATAAGACCATGAGGGTTGGAAATGTCTGTTCCCAGTCCCTTCACTGTCAGGTGGGTCCATATGATAAGTTCTGGCCAATAAAGTGTGAGCAAATTTGATGTACATTATTTTCAGGTGGAGGAATGGTGATGCCTATGGTTAATTTCTTAGTCTTTCTTCCCAGCCTCCTGTTCCAGGTAGGGCAGGTGAAAGATGGCATAATCTCTGCCAGTACGGCACTATCTCTTGTGATTCCCTTGTATGTTGCTAACACCTTAGCAAACTGCCTCTTTATTAAACATTCCTTGAATTACACTAATTTAAGTATTCCATCGGCTTCTTGCTGGGCCCCTGAGTTATAGAATCAGACTACTGCCCAGAGGTTTATGTAGAAAAGAACACCCCTCTTTCCTCCAACTGGCTTATGATAAACATGTAACATCAAGAAGAAATAAACCTCATACATTAAGCCATTGAGATTTGGGGATTATTTGTCAAAGCTCCATAACCCTAAGCCAAACCTTAAAAATACACCTATCAGGGGCTTCCCTGGTGGCGCAGTGGTTGAGAGTCTGCCTGCTAATGCAGGGGACACGGGTTCGAGCCCTGGTCTGGGGGATCCCACATGCCGCGGAGCAACTGGGCCTGTGAGCCACAACTACTGAACCTGCGCGTCTGGAGCCTGTGCTCCGTAACAAGAGAGGCCGCGATAGTGAGAGGCCCGTGCACCGCGATGAAGAGTGGCCTCCGCTTGCCACAACTAGAGAAAGCCCTCGCACAGAAACGAAGACACAACACAGCAAAAATAAATAAATGAATAAACTCCTACCCCCAACATCTTTAAAAAAAAAAAAAAATACACCTATCAAACTAGATAAGGATTCATCTGTACCTGTTTTTCTAAGAACTCCTGACAAGAGAAACTGGTAAGTGAGTGGACACAAAAGGAAAAAAAAGCCAAAAGGAGGTACAATTTTAGCATAGTGTTAGTCCGGTTTTTCAGGGGGATTCTGGAATGTGACACCTCAGAGTTGGGAGCTTGGAGCTTGAATTTCATATTGAGTCAAGGAGCTTGAATTTCATATTGAACACTCACTGATCACTGATAAAACTTTTCTTACACCTGTGTACGTGGGCAAGCCGCCAAAGGTCATTTTCTGAGTAAGTGCTCAAAAACTAGTACAGGTAAAAGGAGCCTAAGGGGATTTGATACAGCATAAACAGTGTCCAACTAGAACAACTTTCAAAAGAGAACACGGTCTTATCAGTCAACATTAGTTACAGTCTGTACCTTATAATCAAAAGGAGAAAGAACAATGGTTATATTTATAAAGATTCAAGGAAATTAAAAATATATGATCTCAAAAGAAAAAAATTATGTAAATTAGTCTTGCAGTTTTCTGCTCTAAATTATATAATCTGGAAGGATATCTTGGTCAATTCACTTCTAACACTTTAGGTCACTTACCCCAAAATAGTGATGGAAAAACAGTATCAGGTACTATATATTCAAGAAACTTCATTATTTCTCTAAAGAAAAAATGATTGTGGGACTACTACATACCCACGGGGAATACAAGAACAAATATAACAAATTCTATTTCCTCAACCAGCATACATTCTAGTGAGGGAGACAGAAAAGTACAACAAATAGAGTTATAATACATTATCGATGGTGAAAAATGTTATGAAGAAAGTATCAGCAAAGTAAGAGAAAGGCCATGAAAAGAGTTGGCTATTTTAAATAGTAAAGTCATGTTAGGTCTCTCTGATCAAATAACATCACCTAGGAACCTAAGCAAATTGAGGGAGTGAGCACTGAAAAAATCCGAGAGAACAGCATTCCAGGTAGAGCAAACCTCAAAATCAAGTTCCCAGAGCCTACAGTAGGTTTACTGTGTTCAAGGAACAATAAAGGCCAGTGTTCTGGTCATGGCTAATGGAGCGAGGAAGAGAATGTTGGAATATACAATTGGAGAGAACCAAGGCCAGACCATGTAGGCCCTTGCAGGCCAAGGTGAGGTTTACTTCTGTATATGTTTGTTATTGTTTTCTATTGTAAGCCACTAGAAGACTATAAACACAGGAGTTGCATTAACTGATTCTAGACATAAAGAGGTAACAAAAGGTGAACTTAATCTCCCACCGTAAACAACTAGAAAACTGTCTATTATATATGAAAAACCTGGCTCCACACACTGGACAATAGGTTGCACAGAACTGTGATCCCCAAAAGAAAGGAAAGGTAGTTGAAATTGTCCCAATTTGCTGCCTGGATGCAATGCCTTAGACTGTATTCACAGAGATGGGGAAGAACACAAACAAGAGCCTGGCAGTCTCAGCGAGTTCAGTCACTGGAGACCAGAGTTTAGGGAGGCTTATGAGACTGTAAGTAGCAGGGCAGAGCTCGGGAAAGGACCTATGCAGAAACACAGCTCCAGACATCTATTACATAAAGGTTTCCTTAAGTCTTTGCTGAAAACTTAGCTATATGTACATTAAGTAAAATTCCACAAGCCTTGGCCAAAACTACCAGCAAGCTGTAAGTTAAAAATTTGTAAAAGCTCACATAAGGCAGGGAGTTATTCAAAGTCTAACCATCCAGAGAGTAGAGTCCTTGGTGATCAGCCAGGCCATTTGGTGGAGACCTCAGGAGAATCGTATCTCAGAAATAGGGCTTACACATGCCTGGAAACACTCTAGGAAATCTTAAAAACAGGGTCAAGTTCATAAAATTTATCCAGAATAATCTAATTGTCAAAATTAACTGCCAAAACAGCAGCATAGCGTTCATAAGATCCAGCCTCCTATCAAAATATTTTATACATACCAAGAAGCAGTAAAGGTAACTAACTATAGCCAGGAATAAAATCATTCAACAGAAAAAGACACAGAAATGACTGACAAGGATGTTAAGTAGCTATTATAACTATGAGCAAGTATTCCATTAAAAACATCAAGCAAGAGAGAAATTAAAGATATTAAAAAATGGACTTCCATAGATTAGAACAACATCTGAAATTAAGATATCACTGGATGGGATTAACAGCAGATTAGATGTTGCAGAATATATCAGTGAACTTGAAAACACAGCAGTAGAATCAAACCAAATGAAACAAGGAGGAAAAAAAAAAAAAGAAAGAATTTAAAAAGCCTCTATGACCTGTGAAATAAATTAAATAGTCTGACAGACATATGACTGATCTCCTAGAAGAAGCAGAGAGTCTAGGAAGACATCAAAAATATTCAAAAGGGCTTCCCTGGTGGCACAGTGGTTGAGAATCCGCCTGCCGATGCAGGGGACACAGGTTTGTGCCCCGGTCCAGGAAGATCCCACATGCCGCGGAGCGGCTGGGCCCGTGAGCCATGGCCACTGAGCCTGCACGTCCGGAGCCTATGCTCCGCAACGGGAGAGGCCACAACAGTGAGAGGCCTGCGTACCACAAAAAAACAATAATAATAAATAAAAATAAATAAATAAAAAATACAGTGACTAAACAAGTTGCAAATTTGATAAAATATAAAAGCCCACAGATCTAAAAGTCTCAATGAACTTAAACAGGATAAACATACACACAAACACACCAAGATATATCAAATTGCTGAAAATCACAAATAAAATCTCAAAAGCCACCAGAGTGGGGAAAATATGTATTATGTACAGAGGAATGACTATGTGAACAAATGAAGACTTTTTTTTCAAAAACTATGCAAACCTGGTGACCATGAATGGAATCTTTAAACAGCTGAAAAAAGAAAAAAAAAAAAAAGATGAAGACCCGTCCATCTAAAATTATTTATCCAGCAAAGAAATATCCTTTATAATGATTATGAACTCTAAGAGAATTTGCAGGGATGGGTAATGGAACTGTTCTATAATGTAACTTATTTCTTCCCCCCACCACCACATGCCCAATACTCTTCACTTTTCTCTACCTGTTCTTTACCCCAAGTGGCTGACCAGTTTGGACTTCCTTGACTTCTGACTTGCAATTAGGATCAGTCAATGAAAAGCACAGGAAGGAAATTCAAGGGAGGGGAGAGGAAAGGATGGTTATTTCTCCAACTCTGTTTCTGTAAGTTCTCCGAGGCAACATCTCTATCTCACTTTTTTAAATGTTTTAATCCATTCACCTATTGATGGACATTTGGGTTGTTTCCAGTTTTTGAATATTACAAATAAAACTGCATGAACATTCACATACACTTTCCTTTTTTTATACAGGACACACAGTTTTACTTCCCTTAGGTAACTAATGAATAAATTATATAAATAACATTTGTATTTATTTATAAATATTATCATTTATAAATATTATCCTGTATAATTTATAAATATAAATAAAATGAATGGAATGATTATGTTAAGGGAGGTATATGTTAAAATTTTTAAGAAAGTTCCACATTTTTGTAGCATTTTACATCCCCACAGCACTGTATGAGCACTCTAGTTCCTCCATATACTACCACTAGATATGATCAGTATTTTTAATTTTAATCATTCTAATAGGTACGTAGTAATATTTCATTGCGGTTCTTATTTGTATTTCTTTAATGACTAATAATGTTGAACATCTTTTTATGTGCTTATCTTCTATCCATGTTTGTTATTTGATGAAATGTTTAATAAAATTATTACCCTATTTGTTACTTTTGTTGTCGTTTGCTTTGTTTTCCTCATTATTGGATATTGAAATGTCCTTTTTTTTAAATTTATAAATGTATTTATTTATTTTGGGCTGCGTTGGGTCTTCATTGCTAAGTGCGGGCTTTCTCTAGTTGCAGCGAGCGGGCTTCTCATTGTGGTGGCTTCTCTTGTTGCAGACCACGGGCTCTAGGCAGGCAGGCTTCAGTAGTTGCGGCACGTGGGCTCAGTAGTTGTGGCTTGCGGGCTCCAGGGCGCAGGCTCAGTAGTTGTGGCATACGGGCTTAGTGTGCCACAACTTCCGAAACTATGCTGAATAATAGTGGTGACAGTGGGCAAGCTTGTCTTGTTTCTGATCTTAGTGGAAATGGTTTCAGTTTTTCACCACTGAGAATGATGTTGGCTGTGGGTTTGTCATATATGGCCTTTATTATATTGAGGTAGGGTCCCTCTATGCCTACTTTCTGGAGGGCTTTTATCATAAATGGTGTTGAATTTTGTCAAAAGTTTTTTCTGCATCTATTGAGATGATCATATGGTTTTTCTCCTTCAATTTGTTAATATGGTGTATCACATTGATTGATTTGCGTACATTGAAGAATCCCTGCATTCCTGGGATAAACCCCACTTGATCATGGTGTATGATCCTTTTAAAGTGCTGTTGGATTCTGATTCTAGCATTTTGTTGAGGATTTTTGCATCTATGTTCATCAGCGATATTGGCATGTCATTTTCTTTCTCTGTGACATCTTTTTCTGGTTTCGGTATCGGTGATGGTGGCCTTGTAGAATGAATTGGGGAGTGTTCCTCCCTCTGCTATATTTTGGAAGAGTTTGAGAAGGATAGGTGTTAGCTCTTCTCTAAATGTTTGATAGAATTCACCTGTGAAGCCATCTGGTCCTGGGCTTTTGTTTGTTGGAAGATTTTTAATCACAGTTTCAATTTCAGTGCTTCTGATTGGTCTGTTTGTATTTTCTATTTCTTCCTGGTTCAGTCTTGGAAGGTTGTGCTTTTCTAAGAATTTGTCCATTTCTTCCAGGCTGTCCATTTTATTGCCACAGAGTTGCTTGGAGTAATCGCTCATGATCCTTCATATTTCTACAGTGTCAGTTGTTACTTCTCCTTTTTCATCTCTTATTCTATTGATTTGAGTCTTTTCCCTTTTTTCTTGATGAGCCTGGCTAATGGTTTATCAATTTTGTTTATCTTCTCAAAGAACCAGCTTTTAGTTTTATTGATCTTTGCTATTGTTTCATTCATTTCTTTTCCACTTATTTCTGATCTGACCTTTATGATTTCTTTCCTTCTGCTTACTTTGGGCTTTTTTCTGTTCTTCTTTCTCTAATTGCTTTAGGTGTAAGGTTAGGTTGTTTGAGATTTTTCTTGTTTCTTGAGGTAGGATTGTATTGCTATATACTTCTCTCTTAGAACTGCTTTTGCTGCATCCCATAGGTTTTGGGTCATCGTGTTTTCATGCCATTTTTTTCTAGGTATTTTTTTATTTCCTCCTTAATTTCTTCAGTGATCGCCTGGTTATTTAGTAACATATTATTCAGCCTCCAGGTGTTTGTATTTTTTACAGTTTTTTTCCCTGTAACTCATATCTAGTCTCATAGCATTATGGTCAGAAAACATACTTAATACAAATTCAGTTTTCTTAAATTTACCAAGGCTTGATTTGTGACCCAAGATATGATCTATCCTGGACAATGTTCCACGAGCACTTGAGAAGAAAGTGTATTCTGTTGTTTTGGGATGGAATGTCCTATAAGTATCAATTAAGTCCATGTTGTTTAACATGTCATTTAAAGCTTGTGTTTCTTTATCTTCATTCTGGATAATCTGTCCATTGGTGAAAGTGCGGTGTTAAAGTACCCTACTATGATTGTGTTACTGTCAATTTCCCCTTTTATGGCTGTTAGCATTTGTCTGATGTATTGAGGTGCTCCTATGTTTGATGCACAGGTATTTACAATTGCTATATCTTCTTCATGGATTGATCCCTTGATCATTATGTAGTGTCCTTCTTTCTCTCTTGTAATAGTCTTTATTTTAAAGTATGTTTTGTCTGATATGAGAATTGCTACTCCAGCTTTCTTTTGATTTCCATTTACATGGAATATCATTTTCCATCCCCTCACTTTCAGTCTGCATGTGTCCCTAGGTCTGAAGTGGGTCTCTTGTAGACAGCATATATACGGGTCTTGTTTTTGCACCCATTCAGCCAGTGTATGTCTTTTGGTTGGAGCATTTACTCCATTTACATTTAAGGTAATTATCGATATGTGTGTGCCTATTCCCATTTTCTTATTTGTTTTGGGTTTGTTTTTGTAGGTCTTTTCCTTCTCTTGTGTATCCTGCCTACAGAAGTTCCTTCAGCACTTGTAGTAAAGCTGGTTTGGTCGTGGTGAATTCTTTTATCTTTTGCTTGTCTGTAAAGGTTTTAATTTCTCCGCCAAATCTGAATGAGACCTTTGTTGGGTAGAGTAATCTTGGTTGTAGGCTTTTCCCTTTCATCACTTTAAATATGTCCTGCCACACCCTTCTGGCTTGCAGAGTTTCTGCTGAAAGATCAGCTGTTAACCTTATAGGGATTCCCTTGTATGTTATCTGTTGCTTTTCCCTTGCTTTTATTATTTTTTCTTTACATTTAACTTTTGATAGTTTGATTAATATGTGTCTTGGCATGTTTCTCCTTGGATTTATCCTGTATGGGACTCTCTGTGTTCCCTGGACTTGGTTAACTATTTCGTTTCCCATATTAGGGAAGTTTTCAACTATAATCTCTTCAAATATTTTTTCAGTCCCTTTCTTTTTCTGTTCTTCTTTTAGGACCCCTATAATTCGAATGTTGGTGCATTTAATGTGCGTTTAATGTTGTCCTAGAGGTCTTTAAGACTGTCCTCAATTCTTTTCATTCTTTTGTCTATATTCTGCTCTGCAGTAGTTATTTCCACTATTTTATCTTCCAGGTCACTTGTCCGTTCTTCTGCCTCAGTTATTCTACTATTGATTCCTTCTAGAGAATTTTTTATTTCATTTATTGTGTTGTTCATCAGTTTGTTTGCTCTTTAGTTCTTCTAGGTCCTTGTTAAGCGTTTCTTGTATTTTCTCCATTCTATTTCCAAGAGTTTGGATCATCTTTACTATCATTCCTCTGAATTCTTTATCAGGTAAACTACCTATTTCCTCTTTATTTGTTTGGTCTGGTGGGTTTTTACTTTGCTCCTTCATCTGCTGTGTATTTCTCTGTCTTCTCACTTTGCTTAACTTACTGTGTTTGGGGTCTCCTTTTCTCAGGCTACAGGTTCTTATTTCCTGTTGTTTTCGGTGTCTGCCCCCAGTGGGTAAGGTTGATTCAGTGGGTCATGTAGGCTTCCTGGTGCAGGGGACTGGTGCCTGTGTTCTGGTGGTGGAGGCCGGATTTTGTCTTTCTGGTGGGTAGGACCACGTCCAGTGATGTATTTTGGGATGTCTGTGAAGTTATTATGATTCTAGTCAGCCTCTCTGCTAATGGGTGGGGTTGTGTTCCTGTCTTGCTAGTTGTTTGGCATGGGGTGTTCAGCACTGGAGCTTGCTGGTCGTTGGGTGGAGGTGCATCTTAGCGTTGAGACGGAGATCTCTGGGAGAGCTCTCACCGATTGATATTACGTGGGGCTGGGAGATCTCTGGTGGACCAATGTCCTGAACTCGGCTCTCCCACCTCAGAGGCTCAGGCTTGACACCCAGCCGGAGCACCAAGACCCTGTGAGCCACACAGCCAGATCCAGGTACGTGGGGAGTTTCTTGCCTTTTGGGAAGTCTGAGGTCTTCTGCCTGCCAGCATTCAGTAGGTGTTCTGTAGGAGTTGTTCCACATGTAGATGTATTTTTGATGTATCTGTGGACAGGAAGGTGATCTTCATGTCTTCCTCCTCCGCTATCTTTAAGGTCCTCCTGAGCTTGCCAAACTTAATCCTAACCCCAAAGTTATGTTCTTCCCTCTGCTTTTAATGTTCTTCCCCAAGGGCATAAGTGGTCCCTGGTACTGTATTCAGATCCTGCTTACATATCACCATGTCATGAGAATAACTGTCATGTGGGCAATAGGGGATGGAAGGGGGAGAGTAAGATTAGATTCAGAGAACTTTCTTACCTCTAAACCACTCTGCAGATTTATTTGCTTTTAAGAAGATATCACTATATTATATTATTGTTAATTAAATTTTCAGTATCCTCTAACAAGAAACTAGATCTGTCTTGCCCTCTACTGTATCAGCTACCCATAGAATCATGCCCAGGATATAGTGGGTACTAACAAGTAGATGTGGGATACAGACTGCCAACAAACACATGAAAGAATGCTCAACATCATTAATCATTAGAGAAATGCAAATCAACACTACAATGAGATATCATCTCACACCAGTCAGAATGGCCATCATCAAAAAATCTAGAAACAATAAATGCTGGAGAGGGTGTGGGGAAAAGGGAACATTCTTGTACTGTTGGTGGGAATGTAAATTGATACAGCCACTATGGAGAACAGTATGGAGGTTCCTTAAAAAACTACAAATAGAACTACCATACAACCCAGCAATCCCACTACTGGGCATATACCTTGAGAAAACCATCATTCAAAAAGAGTCATGTACCACAATGTTCATTGCAGCTCTATTTACAATAGGCAGGACATGGAAGCAACCTAAGTATCCATCAACAGATGAATGGATAAAGAAGATGTGGTACATATATACAATGGAATATTACTCTGCCATAAAAAGAAACAAAATTGAGTTATCTGTAGTGAGGTGGATGGACCTAGAGTCTGTCATTCAGAGTGAAGTAAGTCAGAAAGAGAAAAACAAATACCGTATGCTAACACATATATATGGAATCTAAGGGAAGAAAAAGGTCATGAAGAACCTAGGGGTAAGATGGGAATAAAGACACAGACCTAATAGAGCATGGACTTGAGGATATGGGGAGGGGGAAGGGTAAGCTGTGACAAAGTGAGAGAGTGGCATGGACATATATACACTACCAAATGTAAAATAGATAGCTAGTGGGAAAGCAACCCCATAGCAGAGGGAGATCAGCTCGGTGCTTTGTGACTACCTAGAGGGGTGGGATAGGGAGGGTGGGAGGGAGGGAGACGCAAGAGGGAAGAGATATGGGAACATATGTATATGTATAACTGATTCACTTTGTTATAAAGCAGAAACTAACACACCGTTGTAAAGCAATTATACTCCAATAAAGATGTTTAAAAAAAACAAACAAAAAAAAACACAAATAGATGTGGGAAAGGAAGATATATAGAAGAAAAGGACTTTCAAAACTAGGTTTCAAAAATGCCTTTAAAAACCTTTCTCTCATTTTTTGGCCTTAGGTCATTTGCATTCTGTTTTGAATATGCATAAATTAGTTTCCTTACTGGAAGTTAAAATGTTACTTAGTTTGCTCTTTGGGAAATAATAAAGTGAGTTGAAATTGAGGTGGCATTTGATCATTATTCCCTCTCTTGAGTTCTTCTAGGGAGATGTATACACAAAGGATGAAGCAAGGCAGAGTAAAACTTTATTACTGGTTGACATTCTGTCCCCACAGCCCTGTGAAGAACACTTGTGATATAGACTGGAACAATTAGAGAAATCATTTTTTAATCTGCTTGGAAGGCCTATGCAAACCAGAATAAAGAAAACCAAAAGGCTGGGCTTTGTTCATTTCCACCCCAAAGAACAGACATAATTATCAAGTCTACATTGCAGAGAAAGAGAAGGACTGGACAAGAGTACAACTGCAACGGTTGGTTAGAACCGCTTC
Organism: Pseudorca crassidens; assembly: GCF_039906515.1. Taxonomy (NCBI): domain Eukaryota; kingdom Metazoa; phylum Chordata; class Mammalia; order Artiodactyla; family Delphinidae; genus Pseudorca; species Pseudorca crassidens. Next base: position 37,344,336 of record NC_090315.1, on the reverse strand, counting down.
TTTTTTAAGTGTGTTTTATTTTTTATCACCATCACAGACCATGGTTACTATCCCCTTGTTTAGCTGTCTTCTTGAAAGGAAGAAACCATTTTTTAAGAGCAAGGGAAATTGCCTTCTGCCCCTCCCTCCCCCCCTAAACCCAGAGATTTTTAGGCTTTCTCCCTATTGGAGCAAACTGGACAACTAATAAGTACCTACTTTATGGCACAGGGAATTCTACTCAGTGCTCTATAATGACCTATATGGGAAAAGACACTAAAAAGGAGTGGATATATGAATAATATATATATATGACTGATTCACTTTGTTGTACACCTGAAACTAATACAATACTGTAAATCAACTATACTCCAATAAATTTTTTTTTTAAATTGCATCTCAGTAAAACTGTTTTTTTTTTAAAGCCTTTAAACTGTGAAAAGATAATAGATTGGTGAGCTATTACCAAGGTTAACAATCTCATGCATCTCTATTTCTTTGCATGATAAATGTTTAAAACGGACAAGGGTGTGGGAGTGGGGTGGGGTGGGGTGGGGTGGGGGGGGAATGACTGGAACTTCTCCCAGAGAAGTAAGGCAACAGCTTTATTCAGTGTTTCCTTTAATTACAAAATCACAAAAGGACATAAACACAGAAAGTAAAAGATGATTAGTAGCATGGGCCCAAGCTCCTCCCTCATGTAAAGAGGCTCTTTCTAGTATCTTTGAATAAAATGAGAAACTGAGTATGCAGACAATGGCCAGACCATATGTGACAATAGAACTTTGACCTACAATCTCTACAGCAATCATTCCCGAAGGCCAAACCACCACCTCTTCACAATCAACCCAGAATGGCTAGAAATTAAGTTCCAACTTCCCTATTTTTGCCTCTGCTTTCAACACAGGACCAACCAGAGAAAGCCAAATATTCTTTCTAAATCAATCACATAATTTGCCTCATTTCTAGTTAGCCCACCTTCAGCTTCCCCATGCCAACAATTTCCAAAGAACACCTAAAGTCTTCCCTGTTTTTCACTATACAGCTCTCCCACATCCCTGCCTGATTTTTTTTCTTTTTTTCTATATATTTATTTTAACATCTTCATTGGAGTATAATTGCTTTACAATGGTGTGTTAGTTTCTGCTTTATAACAAAGGGAATCAGCTATACGTATACATATATCCCCATATCCCCTCCCTCTTGCATCTCCCTCCCACCCTCCCTACCCCACCCCTCTAGGTGGTCACAAAGCACCCAGCTGATCTCCCTGTGCTATGCGGCCGCTTCCCACTAGCTATCTATTTTACATTTGGTAGTGTATATATGTCCATGCCACTCTCTCACTTCGTCCCAGTTTACCCTTCCCCCTCCTCGTGGCCTCAAGTCCATTCTTTATGTCTGCGTCTTTATTCCTGTCCTGCCCTTAGGTTCTTCAGAGACATTTTCTTTCTTGTACATTGAGTCTCTGCCAAACTCAAGCAATGGCAATTGACTCCCTCACTATAGTAAGCTCTGAAGAGTCTCCATTTGGGTTTTCTTCCTTTATTTCCACAAAGTAAGACAGGCATAACCTTTATCCCCATGTACAACGAAAGGTGATAAATTTCTATAACAGCATTTTATTTTCTACAGTATTTTTTACCTTGCTGATAAGGATTGGTACCTTGAAAATCCTTTAGACTTTCATGAACTCCCTTGAACCATAATAAACTTAAAATCAAAATAATAAATAAAATAATGGTTCATATTATTTTTAATAAATATCAAGAGGAGAGAGCTCTATTGCTTTGGTAGGTTTCCTGATTTTTTTTTTTTTTTCCTGTTTGGTAGGATTTTATCACCCCAAGATGAAACCAGAGGGAATAATGGAAAGGCTGATATAGGAGATTCTCCCGTGCTCTTTCCCCTGTGACCACTACCAGCTTCTTAATGAGCAAGATTCTATAAAAGGTTCAGGAAAGAAAAAAAAAATCTGCATTCCTTTGAACACTCTCCCTCTTATCTCCTACATCAACAGCTCCACAATCTCTAACCCCTTTGTAAATACCCTCCAAATTCCCAATTTTTCTGTCATATCAGGAATGAATCTGTAGATGCTCAGTTGCTTTCTAAGTGATGGCAGGACAAAGGTGCCACTTCAGATCCTGTGAGAAGAACAATTTTAAGATAACCAAACTTTCTGCATGGGTAAAATGAGCCTTCTCTTAGTATAGAGCTAGAAACCATGCTAAATGCTTTATTTATATCATCTAATTTAATCCTCACAACAGTCAAGCTGGGTATTTATGGCTTCTTCATTAAAATGTGGATGAGGGACTTCCCTCATGGTCCAGCAGTTAGGATCCGCAGTCCCAATGTGGGGGCAGGGGGCCCAGGTTCGATCCCTGGTCAGGGAACTAGATCCTGCATGCCACAACTAAGAGCCTGCATGCCACAGCTAAAGGATCCCGCATGCCACAACCAAAGATCCTGCATGCTGCAACTAAAGACCCGGTGCAGCCAAATGAATTAATAAATAAATATATTTTTTTAAATGTGGATAACACTGAAAATGGGACAGGTGTGGTAACTTCCTATCTATGAGATCATGAGACAGCAGACTTGCTGATATTTCAAACCATGTCTCCCTGACCCCAAAGACTGTTCTTAGTCAATACTTACTCAGTCCTAAGCATATGGAAAATATTCTTGGAAAGGAGCATATTTTAGAGACATATGCAACACGGTAACACAACATTTTTCCACATTTCAGCTCATTAAAACAACAAAAAAAATCTCTTCCAGGGTAGCTAGGGCATTGTTGAAGACACAGACCTAGTAACTGGGCTTCAATTTTGTTTTACCATATTCTATCTGTTCTGATTCAACAGAAAATTAAGTCAACGTGATTTTTTCATTAAAGCATACTGTAACATGGATTGGAAAGGAAAAAAAATACTGTTTCAAGTGACTTGAAAAGTCAAGGACCAGCTTTCTTAGCTTAGATTTCCTGGGGGCGGGGGGAAGAGCCTGAGGCAAAGCTTCAGGTAAAATAGGGTCTGGATTATAACCCCAGGCTGGCAAGAATAAGGGGGAAATGCAGTCAGTTGAGGAAGAGGTAAAGCAAGGCAAAGTGGTCCGTTACTGACTTAACCATGTCAGGATAACTTTTCAGCTGTGTGTGGAATCATACTGTGCCTCACAGTCTACTGGGAAAAGTAAAAGAAGAATGTATCTTTCAGCGGTTTCCCATCTTCTGCAACTTGTCTGTCCCAGTATCCCCCCCAGGGAATTAACATTCCCAAACTTTTGGGCTTGGCAACCTGACCCCCCCACGGTTGCCTCTGGGGAATCCATTTTCCAAGCCCCATTGTTTAGTTCTTCATCTGAAACCAGGAGTGAAGGTAGTATCTATTGCCTTCATAGCTACAGTTGCAGTAGATATAGGAGTTACAGCCCTCGCAGCTTCCACTCTGGAAAGGTCCAATGATGGTCAACCGATACCTGGCCCCTCTACTGGGGCTGCTGAGACAGCTGGTGGTCTCAATAAACAAGGAGACTAATGGGATAAGTGCCTAATGTTCAGGTAGTGAATATGTATGTGAGTTATATGTGGGTGTACACACATGAACACCCAGGGCGGGGTGGGGAGGGGTGGGCAGAGGGAGCTAAGAGAATCGGAGAAGGTATATAAACTGAGTCCCATAGAGCCACTCCTTCAAATCTGCATTCAATATTCCTGATGCTTCTCTATTGCCTAATGAGCAACGCATGTGAATTGAGTTTTGTCATTTTCAAAACAATACACAAATTGTAGTATTTTAATGAAACATACCAAAGTAATCCATCCTACAGACTTTACTCACCTATTAGTTTATTTAATAAATCCCAACAATTCACTCAGCATTCATTTATTATTAGGTTGTACTCTAGGAATTGGAGTTACAGCAGGGAATAGACAAAAATTTCTGTCGTGGTAGAGCTTAAACTATTAAGATAACTATTAAGATAGTGTCAGCTGGTGATAAATCTTATGAAGAAAATCAGATAGTGCAATGTGCAGAAAGGGGAGGGATAGCGTTAATTTAGGTTGGTTTTAACTGAATACCTAATGATAAGAAGGAGACAGCTAAGCTAAATTGAGGGTATGGGGGGATAAGAAGTTTTTGAGGGAAAACAAAGTGCAAAGATCCAACAGTGAGAATAAACCTGGTATGTTTAAAGAGAAAAATGGAAGGCCCTTTTTCCCATCCTTCTTTGCTAGTAGAGCTATGGAGTTCAAGTTCACGTGGAAAATGACAACTGTGCTTTCCATGTAAGAATAAGGAACATTCTTTCCCAAGAATGTTACTGGGGGATGAAGGGAGCAGGTGTTGTAGTGGAAAGTAATCCTTTATTTCCTCTAAAGGATGGCTGTGATATAAATGCAAGAGAAATTTCAAAAACTTATTTGTGGCTCCTAGAAGATAAATTATAGTAGGGTAAACGTTGATCAGCCATGAGGTGCGTCCAATTTTTTACCTCATGGGTTTTAGTGCATAAAAATTGATGCTTTCATGAAAAAGGGAAAATGTCCTTGGCCATATGAACAAATTTCTGACACAAAATTGTCCTTGTATCTAAAGGGTAAAACTTTGAAGCTTAAGTCTTGCTCAATATTTAAGCCAAAGGCTAACCTGACTGCATTTCTTTTAACATAAGTTTTAAATTCAAAAGACAAATACAAATCAAATACAGCCATAGACAAATGCATACAAGTTACTTTATCTGCCCCCCACCAAAAAAAAAAAACTTTGTGTCTTATTTTGCAAGGTGTTCACTGATCCTCAAGCAAACCCTAGAAGGAAAGATGAAGGCGGAGAAAGGAGAAATGCAGCTGCCTTGACTCACCTCTCCACAAGTTTACAGATGCTTATATAAACCAGTGCTATATAATTACATTCTGTTTATCAAACTGACATTTCATTACAGTGGTAATACTAAGTGCTGGCAAAGATGAGGTTTATTTATTTTTTTAACATCTTTATTGGAGTATAATTGCTTTACAATGGTGTGTTAGCTTCTGCTGTATAACAAAGTGAATCAGCTATACGTATACATATATCCCCATATCCCCTCCCTCTTGTGTCTCCCTCCCACCCTCCCTATCCCACCCCTCTAGGGAGACACAAAGCACCGAGCTGATCTCCCTGTGCTATGCGGCTGTTGCCCACTAGCTATCTATTTTACATTTGGTAGCGTATATATGTCCATGCCACTCTCTCACTTCATCCCAGCTTACCCTTCCCCCCCCCCCCATGGCCTCAAGTCCATTCTCTATGTCTGCGTCTTTATTCCTGTCCTGCCCCTAGGCTCTTCAGGACCTTTTTTTTTTTTTTTTTTTTTTTAAGATTCCATATATATGTGTTAGCATACGGTATTTGATTTTCTGTTTCTGACTTACTTCACTCTGTATGACGGTCTCTAGGTCCATCCACCTCACTACAAATAACTCTTTCTTTTCTTTTTATGACTGAGTAATATTCCATTGTGTATATGTGCCACATCTTCTTTATCCATCCATCTGTCGATGGACATTTAGGTTGCCTCCATGTCCTGGCTATTGTAAATAGTGCTGCAATGAACATTGTGGAACATGACAAAGATGAGGTTTATTTGATAGTATCATTCACTGATGTAATAAGCATGATCTCTCTGGAAGTCAATGTCTATCAAGAGCCGTAAAAAACTCATAGTAACACCAAATTTACTAGCCTTGATTCTTAGGGAAAATTAGATTTGTTGAAATATTTCTCAATATGTTAATGATAATAGTATAACAAATCTTTGAAAAATTAAAATGTAAAGGAAGTAACAGAAATGTGTAAAAAAAAAAAAAGGGGGGGGCGGGGAATTTAAATAAATTATGGTATAGTACCAGGGTGGAAATTTTGAAAAATAATGTCTTTTGAAAACAAAATTTTTTTTTTACCTAGGAAAACACAGTACTGTATTAAGGAGGAAAATTGGGAGCAATGCCATGCTGTGTTAGAGATCTTTAGACAATCACCAAATTCCGTGCTCCCCTTTCTACAGGAAAGAGTTGTCATTGCTAAGTGACTGTTGTGCCAGTTATTATGTTTTCTAGCTTCTATTACATCTAGATGAGTCCATGAGGCATTTGATTGTGAAGACATTAGAAGAATTTATTTGTGCCACTTCCAGCCAAAATTTCTTAAGAAGAGGATGTATTCTTTCTATACGTTTTTTTAAAGCCATTTCTTGGATGGAAGAAAACAATTACAATGTTGTGGAAGATGGAGGTGGAGAAGACACAAAATAGGAGCCTGGGTCTATGTACCACTCCATAAAATAGAGTCTCCCAGAGACAAGGAAGAGTCAGACTTGTACACATAGAAGAAATAACCTTCTGTTATGTCAAATCTTTGTGTATTTTGAGGCTATTTGTTTTAGCAGCTGGTGTTATCCTAACTAATTCAGAAATGTACCATCGACAGTGAAAGTCACATATATATGTGTGTGCACATGCTCTTAAGTGTGTAGTTCTATAGGTTTTAGAAAATGTAATATGCACTCATTTAATCTATTTAACCATTCATTATACCAGAAAGTCCCCTTGTGCTTTTTTCTTGTCATTGCCCTCTCCTAAATAAAAAACAAGAAAACAAAAAAAAACCCTCACTGTTCTGATTTCTCTCACCATAGATTAGACTTGCCTATACTTAAAATTCATATAAAAGGTTTTTTTAACATATCCCCATATACATAACTTTAAAAAAGTAGTTTATTTTGAGATAATATTACATTCACAGGGGAGTTGAAGACATTTTATGAAGAGTTCTTATACACCCTTCACTCAGCTTCCCAAAGAGTTAATATAGTACGTCACCATTATGGGTTGAATCTGTGCCCTCCAAAATTCATATGCTTAAACCCTAATCTTCAATATGATGGTATTAGTAGATGGGGCTTTTGGGATATAATCTGGTTATAAGGATGAAACCCTCATGAATGAGATAATCAGAAATGTAAAGCCATATATGTTCTACATGTGAACTAAGAAACAGCAAGTGTCAGTTTGCAGCAAAAAATAAAAATAAAACCAATATGAAATATGATTTCAACTTATTCCTGGTACCTAGCTTTAGCCCCACCTTAAAATACTAGTCAAACTATTGTCCTCTTATAATAAAGTATGTTTTTTTGCCAAAATCAGAAGTATGTATTTTTTCTAGCTTTAATATTATTGGCACATAAGGAAGTTTAAGGTGTAAAATGTGATATAATATGATACATGTATATATTGTGAAATAATTATGACAGTAAGGTTAGGCATCACCTCCAACTCTATTCATAATCACCATTTCTTTGTGTGTGCTGATAACATTTAAGATTTACACTCTTTAACAACTTTCAAGTATGTAATACTGTATCAGGTTTTTTTTATATAAATTTATTTGTTTATTTATGGCTGTGTTGGGTCTTTGTTGCTGTGCATAGGCTTTCTCTAGTTGTGATGAGTGGGGGCTACTCTTCGTTGCACTGCACAGGCTTCTCATTGCGGTGGCTTCTTCTCATTGCGGTGGCTTCCCTAGTTGTGGAGCACAGGCTCTAGCTGCATGGGCTTCAGTAGTTGTGGCGTGCAGGCTCTAGAGTGCAGGCTCAGTAGTGTGGCGCACGGGCTTATTTGCTCTGCGGCATGTGGGATCTTCCCAGACCAGGGATCAAACCCGTGTCCCCTGCATTGGCAGGCAGATTCTTAACCACTGCGCCACCAGGGCAGTCCCAGTATTGATAATTATAGTCACTATGCTGTATACTAGATCCCTAAATCAACATCTCCCCATTTCCCCCACTCCCCAGTACCTGGCAACCACCATTCTACCCTCTATTTCTTCGAGTTTAGCCTTTCAGTTTCTAAAAGTAAGTGAGAATACACAGTATTTGTCTCTGACATTTCACTTAGCATATTCCCTCAAGATGTATCCGTGTTGTTGTAAAAGACAGAAGTTCCTTCTTTTTGATGGCTGAATTAAATATTCCATTATACACACACACACAACCACACAGATACATATACACACACATCACACTTTCTTTATCCACTCAATCATCAATGGATGTTTGGGTTGTTTCAATGCCTTGGTTATGAATAATGCTGCAGTGAACATGGGGGTGCAGATATATCTTTGAAAGAGTGATTTCACTTCCTTTGGATATATTCCCGGAAGTGGGACTGCTGGGTCATATGGTAGTTCAATTTTTAATTTTTTGAGGGATCTTTTCACTGTTTTCTACAGTGGTGGTACCAAGTTACATTCCCATCAACAGTACACAAGCGTTCCCTTTTCCACATCCTCATCAACACTTGTTGTCTCTGGTCTATTTGATAATAGCCATTGTAACAGGTGTTAGGTTATAATAATATCTCATTGAGGGCTTCCCTGGTGGCACAGTGGTTGAGAATCTGCCTGCTAATGCAGGGGACATGGGTTCGAGCCCTGGTCTGGGAGGATCCTACATGCCACGGAACAACTAGGCCCGTGAGCCACAACTACTGAGACTGTGCGTCTGGAGCCTGTGCTCCGCAACAAGAGAGGCCACGATAGTGAGAGGCCCGCACACCACGATGAAGAGTGGCCCCCGCTTGCCACAACTAGAGAAAGCCCTTGCACAGAAACAAAGACGCAACACAGCAGAAATAAAGTCTTAAAAAAAAATCTCATTGTGCTTTTGATTTTCTCCCTGATAATTAGTGATGTTGAACACCTGTTCATTAGAGCTGTTGCCCACCTGTATGTCTTCTTTGGAAAAATGTCTATTCAGGTCCTCTGCCCATGTTTTAGTCAAACTGTTTATTTTGTTGCAAATTGAACTGTATGAGTTCCTTATGTATTTAGGATATTAACCCCTTATCAGACATATTATTTGCAAATATTTTCTCTCATTCTATAGGTTGCTTTTCATTTTGCTGATTGCTTCTTTTGCTGAATAGAAGCTTTTTCATTTCATGTAGTCCCACCTATTTTTTTGTTTTGTTTGTTTGTTGCTTGTGCTTTTGGTGTCATATCCAAAAAAAATGTTGTCAAGACAAGTGTCAAAGAGCTTTTCTCCTATGTTTTCTTCTAGTAGATTTAACAGTTTTTGGGTCTTATGTTTAAGTCTTTAATTCATTTTGAGTTAATTTTATTGAGTTGTGTTAAAACAGGGGCTCAATTTCATTCTGTATGTAGTTATCCAGTTTTCTCAGCACCATTTATTGAAGAAACCATCCTTTCCCCACTGAGAATATTTTACGCATTGACAATATCCTTTGTCAAATATTAGTTGTCTGTATATATATGATTTCTGGGCTCTCAAATCTGTTCTGTTGGTCTGTGTGTCTATTTTTATGCCAGTACCATACTGTTTTGATTACTATAGCTTTGTAATAAAGTATGAAATCAAGGAAGTGTGATACCTCCATCTTTGTCCTTCTTTCCCAGGACTGCTTTGGCTATTCGGGGTCTTTTGTGGTTCTATATGAATTTTAGGGTTTGTTTTTTTTTTTCTATTTCTGTGAAAAATGGCATTGTAATTTTGATAGGGATTGCATGGAATCCATAGATGACTTTGGGTAGTACGGACATTTTAACAATATTAACTCTTCTCGTCATAGACATGGGATACCTTTCAATTTATTTGTGTCTTCTTTAATTTCTTTCATCAATGTCTTCCAATTTTCAGTGTACAGAGCTTTTACCTCCTTGGCAAAAGCTACTCCTAGGTATTTTACAATTTTTGATGTTTTTATAAATAGGATTGCTTTCTTTATTTCTTTTGCAGATAATTTGTTGCTAGCGTATAAAAATGCAACTGATTTTTGTATGTTGATTTTGTTACCTGCAACTTTACTGAAATTGTTTATTAGTTCTAACAGGTTTTTTTGGTGGAGTCATTAGCGTAGTCTATATAGAAGATTACATCATCTATACAAACATTGACAATTTTACTTCATTCATGCCTTTTCTTCCTTCCTTCTTTCCTTTTTTTTTTTTTCTAATTTCCAAATTGCTCTGGCTAGGACTTTCAGTACCATGTTGAATAGGAGTGATGAGGATGAAACAAGACAAGAAACCTTGTCGTGTTTCTGATTTTAGCAAGAAAGCCTTCAACCTTTCACTACTGAGTATGACATTAACTGTGGGTCTGTACAATATGGCCTTTATTATGTTCAGTTACATTCCTTCTATAATTGATTTGTTGAGAGTTTTTCTCATAAAAGAATGTTGAATTTTGTCAAATGCTTTTTCTGCATCTATTGAGATGATTATATGATTTTAATCTACCATTCTATTAATGTGGTATATCACATTTATTGAATTGTACATGTTGAACCATCCTTGTATCCCAGGGATAAATGCCACTTGATCATGGTATATGAGCCTCTTAAAGTAGTGTTAAATTTGGTTTGCTACCATTTTGTTGAGAATTCTTGCTTCTATATTCATTAGGGATATTGGCCTGTAGTTTTTCTTCTCTTGTAGTGTCAGGACATGTAGGTATATTTTGCTTTCTGCCAAGACTCTAAATTAAAACTCCATTGGGTTTTCAACTTTATTTATGTACTCACTACATACTTTTATTATATTTAATTATACTAATTTAAGTTATAATTAAAATTTAAGAGTAGTTATTAACAGAGACTTGGCAGTAATTATAGTAATAAAACTATTTTAGTTGAGTATTTGACCTGTGTGGATGCCTCTTGAGCTCATACTCATTCTGTGATTTACACATTATGCATTTCATTGTAATATACTAAATAATGACTGTTTATATGCAAATACACTTAATGGTGCAGTATTTTTTATTGTCTTTGTCTTAGTTAAATATGGATCCCAGGTCATTTCTAATGGAGGGCTAATTTATATCACTAGATTTTCAAAAGAAATCTTTATCCACTGGAAAAAAGTCCTCACCTACCCAGAAGTAAATATTTTCTGCATTTTGGTTAGAAAATGATCCCAAAAAAGTCATCAAAACTGATAAATCTTGTCTTTATTAAGCTAGATGACTTTTAGAAATAGCACTTTCTAATCCAAGTCTACTCCCATGTAAATGATATCACTGAATTCTCAAGGTTTAGCAAGTTCAACTAAAAGTATAACTTTTGCCTTGATTCTTCTTGAATCTTCTCAGATTACTTAAAATTGCTTTCTACACTAAATAAACATAGAATAAAAAAAGCATTTGCCTTCCAAAAAAGAGTTTTAATGAAACCTGAAACATGTATCCAAATATCATAGGATCAAATATTCTTATAATTGTAAAGAAAATAACAATAAAAATTGGGTTGATATTCCATCTTTGTAAAATTTACTCTAAAATGCTACCCATTCTTACATTAAAATACTTTTGCAGAGCAAAACTGAACAAACCCAGGCTGTGATATTTAGAAATATTTTATTTTTCTCTCTTTTCATTGCTTTTGCTCCATGTCCACTGCAATTCATCCAAAGTTGAACTACTGCTTGAAGTCAAATTGAATGTCTGGAGTTGTATTTGAATGTTTGGAGCGACACTTTGAATATGATTAGATATCTATAGATTTATCTGTATTTTTTTCTCTCCATCCCCACTCTGCAATTTTTCAATCTTCCAACACAAATAACTACTAAATGCCTTATTACTAAATCCAATAAAAAACTGAGTTTTCTCCCTACCCATCAGCAGCATTTGACATAGCTTTTTCTTCCTCCTTGATGAACTCTCATTACTTGGCTTTTAGAACAACATAGAAGACTCTTCATTTTCCGCTCATCTCATTGCTGATCCTTCTCTGTCTCCTCTAATCGTCCCTATTTCTGTCCCCAACCTCACAGTGTAAAGTGTTTGAGAATCAATCCCTGGTTATCTTCTCATCTTTACCTGTACTTATTTCCTGGATAAGCTCATCTACTTTCTGAAAATTCCATATATATCCAATGACTCTCGTACCTGCTCGGGCAAAAACCTCTCTCCTAAACTCCAGATTTGTGCATCCAACGGCTTACTCAAAGGCCTACCATCACCATTTGAATGTCTAAAGACATTGAGAATTTGATTTACCCTGTACTGGACTCCTTAAATTTCATCCAAACCTGCTCCACCTACATCCTTCCTCATCACGGCTGATGGCAAACACCATTCTTCTTTGTTGCTCTTCATAGTTTGTCCAGGTCAAAATATTGATATTATGTTGACTCCTTTTCTTCTCTCATACTTTATATACAATATGTCAGCAAATCATGTTGACTCTATCTTCAGTATATAATCAGAATTTGACTACCTCTAAGCATAGCCACTCACCTTTTGCATTTGAATACAAATTATAAACTAAAGAGTTCTGATGTAATAGAGATGTTTTACAATAGTTGGACATATTTTTGGGAAACTTCGACTGATTATATTGTCATTAAGAAAAAAATCAACACTTGATTCGGCAAAATGTTGTCCACAACATTCAGGACATCAGACTTCCTTGCATATGGAGCACTTCTTAATAAAATCACTGAAATAATTCAATGCACTGGCTTACTTGGGTAAGTTCCAACACAGATTAGCTTAACCAAAAGTCTACTGCAGCAAGAGAGGGAAAAGAGAGCGCTGGGTGGAATCACCTTGAAGGCCTTTGCTTTTGCAGTGTGAAATCCTAAAGAACTAAATAAGCCACGGAGTCAGTGACCTGGGTTTGAATTCTACCACTTCTGCAGTTTATGCCTCTTTGGGTTAGGTTTCTCCACTCTGAAATGTGTGCCTTCCTTGCAGTAATCTTGTGAGCATTGAGATTAAGTGCCTAGAGAAGAAAGCAACTGGCACAGTTGCAGGCTGATGACCGGAATCAAACGCTGCTTGCCTCATTTGTCAGCGTTTGTCCCAGGGAGCACGAGGTAGATTACAGGGCTTTGTGTAAACAGGCATGGAGCCATGATGAAATTATTTCTAAGGATACATAAAAAGCCTTGCCTGAACAGCCTAACATGCTTTTCAGCACTAATTAACTTGATTGAAAACTTGTCAAATGTTTCCCCATCACTTTGTATAAACACAAGAGCAACTGAGAAAGACAACTTGAATGCAGTCAATAAAAATATGAAAAAAAATGTTTTAAGAATATAAAAGTATTATTATGTTCTCTGAAGGTCTGTTACTTGGTAATATTGAACCGAAAGCAAATCTGTTATTAGTTGATAACATTACTTTTTTCCATAACATTTTGTTAGAAATGTAAAACTAGACTGAGCTGACAACCTTATTTTAAAGATACTTTAAATACGAAAATGTCTAAAATTTTATTATGCACTCTCTTGATACAGGAACATATCTTTTTTTTTTAATGAACTTCTTTTTGTGTTAAATACAAATAGAAAGTTAAAAAAGAGATGCCCAAATACAATGTTACTGTAAAACGTTATCACATGATTATAGAAACAGTGTAGCTTTTGAGAGCTTCCTAACTTCAATACAGAGACACAATGTGACCAATATGGAAACACTCGTTAAAGAAGGTAAAATCTATCAAACAGCACTACTCTGATTCTAACAAATTCAGACTTAATGACATATTTAGCATACGCTATTGCTGTTCATTTAAATATGCTATTACTGATACTGTTTCATCAGGAATACAATTTCTTGCTCAGTATTTTCATGCCTAAGTGACCTCTAAATTGGTCTGCTGCAAATCACCTCTAATGCACTTACAACAATCTACTCCACTCAACCGTTTATAGAGACTGAATGACACAGAGATGACAGATGAATCTTCAGAAACACAATATGCTTCCTTTTCCCTGTGGTATTCTTCCTCCCTGTCCCCTTCATCTTTTGCTTTTCCTTTCTCTTTCCATCTCCCTGTCTCTCCTGTACTCTCTTCTCTTCCCGCTCAGCATCCACAAACACTTTTCCCATACACACCCAACTAAGATCGAGTCGGGCACTAGAGTGGGATGATCTGCTGTCTGAAATAACAGAACTCACTGCTCAAAACTGTGATTTATGAGCACAGGAGAAGTGAAATATCTCCAACTGTTCTATTCCAAGGGACATTCATATCTGAATGTATAAAGCCAGTAAATAGCACAGTTATCGTTGAAGAGTGAAAGGGGGCATGGATTCTAAAGTCAGATAGACAGCTTAAGTTCAGATCCTGCATTTCATTACCTGTCCAGCTGGAGTAAGGGATGTGTCTTTGCAGGGCTGTTGCTTAATATCTGGAAATTGGGGCTAAGAACAAGTTTTATTCCATAGACTTTTCACACAGATTATTCATTTATTTAAGAAGTATTTATTGTGTTCCTACTCTGACTAGATATTGGTCAATGGGCTGGTGATACAGCAGTGAACAAAACAGACAAAACTCTTGCCCCATTGGAGCCTACAGTCTGTTTAGAGGAGGCAGGGCCTCAAAAATATATAATATCCTATAATAAATATAGGAAAATACGGGGTGATGATAAATACAATGAAGATGATGCTATGAAGTGCTTAGCAGCATGGTTGGAATGTAGTAAGTGCTCAGCAAATATTCAGGGTGGTTTTCAGAGAAGTTTATCTGGTGGGAGGACAGTATCCATCATGAAATGAACATAGTCCTTATTCATCTTAGCCCGGGGCTGAAAACACAGAGACAATGACTGCCTTGAAGCAAGGGAGAATCAGTCAGCTGCCTGGACATAGGGAAATACAGCACATTACTTCTCCCCTCTATGCAGCCATGTACCCTCCAGCCCCCAAAGGTGAAAATAAAGGCCATTTTGTTCTGCCCACAAAATAGTGTGTTCAGTGCCAGAGAAAAAGAAAGTTGTTATTTAACTCTGACAAGGTCCCTGATAAAAATAATATATAAGGATCTATTGATGTTTTTCATGGTCAGTTTTTTTGTTTTCCTTGAAGTTTTATGTTTACCATGCCCAAGTAAAAGGGGATTTATTTTAGATTCTGACACATTCCATCAAGGAGTCATTTCAGAGGTTCCTTTGAAAATAAGTGCATGGCAACAAGATGACCTGTACGTTCACATAATTGCACACTAGCTGCAGGAAAGGGGAGCAAAGCCCAGTGAGGCCTGGGACTGTCTCTCCTATAAATAAGCAAGTAAAAGAGCAGCTTAGAGACATGAGAGGGATCAGCAGAGAATCCTGAAACAGAAGAACACCCAGTTAAAAGTCAGAGGCTCGTGGCCGCTGGGTCTGTGCGTCCGGAGCCTGTGCTCCGCAGCGGGAGAGGCCACAGCAGTGAGGGGCCCGCGTACCGCAAAAAAATAAAAAAATAAATAAAAATAAAAAAGTCAGAGGCTCATGCTCTATAGACCACTTGGCCTGTGTGCATGTGTAATTAAACAACAAAGCAAAGTAAGACTTGATATTTGGGAGGCTGCCCTATCTGTCCTTTTACAGGCCGCCTCTAACAAGTTCAGAGAAATGACAACATTAAATGGAGAGATGTGCACTTATACTTAATTTGTCTTTGGGCCATTAGCCCCAAGAATAGCAGTGTTCAGGCTGTTTCATGCCTGATGGGCAACACCATGGAGTTACTCTATGAGAAAAGCCCAATTCCTTTCTCTAATTTATGTCTTTTAAAACTCTGTGCTTACTGGTTCAACCTAACAGGGTATTTATAACACAGTAATTTCCATTCATTTGGTCTGTATCTGCCAGATTTATCAAATCATTTGGAGGGTTTAGTATTATATAATTTTAGTCCTCCAGAATACAGCATGGCATGCCACTACCGACGGCAGATTGCTTTGGGGATAAAAAATATATACATCACTTTACAAATAATATATAGCGTTGTGTATGTGTTTAAGTACTCATCACATATTGCCTTGGGATAGAAACAGGAAATAGTTGCAGCAGTTTGCTACAGGCTGAAGATATTTGTAAACCATGATTATAAATTTAACACATGCTGCTGGAGTCAACGCTTATCTGTGCTGAAGGCTAAAGGGGGCCTTGCGGGACTGCTGCTTAAGAGTTACAGGATTTCAAATAATCATATGGGCCCCAATTTTGTCTTACTAAGTCTACGGGCACAATTCCCATCATTTGTCCCCACCATATTTGCTTGGATTATCCCCCCAAAAGTCAAGAGTTCTTGGTATATCAAATAGTATCCTTGTGATACAGAGAGAAATTACCTGAGTATCACAGGGTTACTCTGAGAATGAAATAAGATTAAAGTGTCTAGCACATGGGGAAGTGATTGACAACTGATGGACATATTTGAGGAATAGTAAGAATGCTCATGTGTCTGGAATATAGTGGGTCCAGGAGAGCAAGGGGCAGAGAAAGAACTGCCTATACACATTTTGTAGCGAAGACCGATACGTAATGGATACTGACTGGATGCTTTGAGGAAGCTTTGAGGAAAGAAAGGAAGACTGCTTATCATTGCCATGAGTTCAGATTATAAAACGTTAAAGCTGGTCTCTCTCACTTCCAGGCCAAGTCCATTTTGTTTCATCTCACTCTCACTACCCACACTCTTATGATAGCATTGTTTATTCGTAATTCTAAGACAGGGTAACATGTTTGAAATAGCACAGCCCTGTCCTTACATAGACAAGGGTTCTAATTCCATTTCTGTGCCTTTCTAGCTAGATGTCTTTAAACAGCTTCCTTTCTGAATTTCTTCTAAGATTGGGATAATAATTTCTGCACCTTAGGATCATTGTGGGAATTAAATGAGAGCCCTGAGTAGTATGAATACTTGCATCCCTAAAGAAGACAGACATGAGGCAAAGTGGCACAGTTACCTGCACACACGCACACACACACACACACACACACGTTCCATGGAGCTTCCCCTTTGTGTCACTCCTCTTTCCTTCCACAGATGCTCCAAGCCTCCTACATTACTCACAAATAGTCAGTAGCAGGGTGCATTGTTCTGAGCTTTCCGTTTTTCTATACATTCTTCAGTACCCCAGTTGTGCCTCATTTTTCATAAGGCGCTCATCTCCAGATTTGGCCGGGCTTCTATATCCACTGAGATTACACAATCAAAATAAACTCAGGAATGCTTTTTTGTCTTACATTCCCTAGGAGTACTGAAATCTGAACAGATGTCGAGCCCTAAATGAACCCAGCCAGCCCATTCTTGGAGGCCACTGGGGAAGGACTGTTGTTCCACCGCAGGATTCTGGCAAAGAGCAGAGAATAATCCTGCGTATCCCAAAAAGAACAACGGAAACTTTGTTTTTGAATCCTGCTGTCCTTGCAAAAACCTTTCAGTAATTTTTCCTTCTAGATAACACATCTCTTTGATAAAAGTTCAGTTCACATTGTGGTGGGTCATTAAAAGGAATTATTTATCTCTAATACAAATATTAGTTGTTTGCTTTTTTTTTTTTCTTCTTGGTCACTAGAACATAACTGGTGCTTATTTTAAAATAACTTGATAAATGTAAAGAAAACATTTGGGAAACATTTGCTTATTTGGATTGAAAACACTAGTATGTCTCAAAGTATACTTAAAAATTACCTAAGGTACTTGTTTAAATGGTAGAGTCATGGCCCCATAACCCATAGGCAGATTCAAATCCAAGAATTTGGAGTCAAAAGCGGCACATTCCAATCATTTTCCAGGTGATGCCTATGTAGGCTTTAGTTAGAGTTCCACTTATGGGTAATCAATGTGAATAATTCAGAAAGAATTTGGATCACATATAATTTTCCTGCTTTTCTAAGAGCCTTAAATCATTGCTAGTGCAGTATAAAAAAGGACATTAACATTCATTGAGCCAGTGTTCTGCAAGGCATCTGCTATGCAGAAGTTCATTTACTCTTCATAGAAAAGCTATGAGAAAAGCTTTATTATTCTTCCCATTTCCCACATGAATCAATAGAGTCTCAGAGTGATTAAGCCAGTGAGAGGTCGGTCACACAGCTGGTAGGGGGTAGGATGCATCCTGGCCTGCCTCAGTGATAACTCTGGTCCCTGAGTGACTGAGCCCTATTCCTCTTAACAAATCCTTACACAGCACCCTTTAAAAAATAGGATGCTTGGTCCTTCACTTAATTTATATTCATCAAACTGAGTTTTCAGTAGTTACAAACTTTTATGAGTTTTTTTCTGTTTATTACTGATAATATGCTTTTCCTACACTGCCTTGTAGTTAAACCCACATGTTACTGTCTGGCCTCTTAATAGAATGTACTTATTTGCACAATAAGTTCCCTGTACAGTTGTTTATTTCTTGGCCCAGCTGTAGATTAATTATAATGCCCATGTTTATGTTCTTATGGATGCTGTTCTAAAATCATTTTTAAGTCAGTTATTAAAGATGTCAGATGACATAAAAACAGTTGTTTTTTTTAATGAAAAAATCTCATTTAAAATTCCCAAGTTCTAACTCAATGATAGAAATTAATTTCATGCTGTGAGGTTGGGGATAATTTACGGAATCTAACAAAGATAAATAAAACATTGTTTTCCCCAAAATACATGTGATTGTTTTAAGAAGTCAACAAATTCAATTAAAATAAAAAAAAACGCTACTACACAAGTCCTGAAATAAAGGGACTGCTGTATTTAGGAAACTACTAAAGTTTAGTATTCCAAGTGTGGTCTATTTGAGTTCAACCCCTCTTTTCACCATATGTGGCAAAAGACCTAAAATTGAGGTCCAGTATTATGTGCTGTGTCTTGACATCTGGTGAAATTGAGAAGTTCTTAAATGGCTTGCCTACAAGTTTCCCTACCCACTCTGCTCCAGGAAATAAGGCCCCTTAGACAAAAATTCCTCTTTTATTGAAGAATCAAGTGCAACCCCTGAATATTAGGCTTTAGTCCTTTGGCAGCCCATGGAATTATTCAACCAAACCAATCACATACTCCCCACAGGAACTAGAGGGCACTCCATCCTTTTTTTTTTTTTTTTTTTTAACATCTTTATTGGAGTATAATTGCTTTACGTATAAAGATGCAGATGTAGAGAATGCACTCCATCCTTCTGATGCAACAAAGTCTGCCTCACACAGCTCCTGGTTGTTCACTCCTTTGCCAAGGGCAGCCCTCATGTGGCCCTGCATGGCGTGAGGTGCCCTCCTTCCCCGGGCTGTGCAACTAATAAACTAATCATCTCATCTGTCCAGCTACCTTGCTAATGCTTCGGCAAGAATCCCTCCCTCACCAAGGGTGTAAATAGAAGGCAATTAGAGCACCATGCCATCCTTTGCACTTGTTATGTTCAGAACCTGCAACTTCTATGAATCTAGCTGGGATCTTCATGGTAGAAGAAGTTAATAGGGAATACCGATATTTTGAAAAAAGATTCTATAGGTCAGACTTGCTTAGCCAATATGGTGAGAAGCCTGTTCATTCAGATTGGCAGTAAAAGTCCAGAGGACATTGGAAGGGGAGTTTGGAGAGGAGTGACATGCCAGTTGGGGCTTTCTGCTAATATTACTCTTAAAGAATAACTTCCTCAGATCTTACTCTATCACTGCTGCCGCCAGTGAAAGCATCTGCTAAATTTCTTATTACTGGAGAATTATGGAAAATAGACAATTGACATAGTTGTAAGGACACAAGGTATTTCAAGATGCACTAAAAATTACTGAAAGAAAAACTAAAAAGAAAGTAAAGGTCACTTATAACTTTACTATTTACAATTATATATGTTAATAAAAGGAAGTTCTATCCTTCCACTTAAAACCCCCAGCTCCAATGATTTTATGCACAGCCTTCCTCGTTTTTCTCATGTCTTCATAAACACATGTACACACATACATACATATCTGTTCTTTTATTTTTTCAAAAGAGGAATCATTCTATTCATATAGTTCAGCAAGTTGTTGTTTCTGTTGTTTTTCAGCTCACAATATATCACAGTTATATTCTCAGGCGGGTAAATATTAATAATTCTTTTTTTTTTTTTTTTTTTTTTTTACTAATTGTTATTCCATTATTTTGGTGAACTAAAATTCAACTAGTACCCTATGTCAATGGAACATGCAGCTTGTTTTCAGTATTTTGCTGTTACAAATGAAATGCACAGACACTGAAATTAAATAAAT
Organism: Pseudorca crassidens; assembly: GCF_039906515.1. Lineage (NCBI taxonomy): Eukaryota > Metazoa > Chordata > Mammalia > Artiodactyla > Delphinidae > Pseudorca > Pseudorca crassidens. The sequence continues at coordinate 37,324,327 of NC_090315.1, read as the reverse complement.
TAAGATTTGAGTCCCATATCTGTCACTTACTAGGTAGGCCATCTTATCTCGGGTAATTTTCTTAACCTTTCTGAATTCCATTTTATTTTAGATAAAAAATGGGGAATAAAATAACTGTCCAGCATTGTTGCAAGGATAAAATGCAATCACGTGCTTAAATAAACACTTATAATCTATGTAACAATTTAATAATTGTTTAATAATCATCTGAGCATGATTTAGAAATCAGAGAACTACCATTAAATATCCTCGATATTTTGTTTTTTTAAATAGTTCAGACTTTCCTTAACTTTAGCCATTGTGTAACTGTTATGATTTTGCCATATTCATGAGTTACATTCACTCTTATTTATGAAACATTATATAAGTCAATTTATTTAAATTTTAAAAGTGAGTTGTTGTAGGGTAGAAACTTTATATTTCTGTCATGAAATTATGAATTTCCACAAATCACAATTTTGTACTAAACATAAATAGTAATAAAAATATTAAATACATTCTATATTAGTCAAGGTCCAGTCAGAAGACAGAAACCACAGTGGAAATTTGAACAGGAAAACTGTAATGTAAAGAAATATTAACTAGTAAAAGTAATTAGCTACTAAAAGAGACTTTTAATTTTAAAAAAGTATTCTAACAGCAACTATAAGGAAAAGCTACCACTTCTAGGGCTGAGGGAGAATCATCAACGAAGGAGCTAAGCAAGTGGCAGAGCCCTGGCCTCCCAGGCTGAGATACTGATCTCCTTGGATGCAGCCTTCTGGAAGGTGGAAAGGTCTGTTGGTAAGATTTGGGGCAGAGTTTGTGCACAGGAAGCCAGCAAATGAGGTGATCCGTGGACTGGAATTAGTCCACCGGAAGCTGTTCACTTGGGTGCCTAACAAACTTCCTGGAGAGCGAGTGCCACTGGGTCCTGCACGCCACTGGCAGCCACAAGAGAATGAAAAAAGAGGAATCAAGAAGAAAAGCCTTGTAGTACATGACGTTTTGAATTATGGTTTTCTCAGGGTATATGCTAACACATATATATGGAATTTAAAAAAAAAAAAAGGTTCTGAAGAACCTAGGGGCAGGACAGGAATAAAGATGCAGACGTAGAGAATGGACTTGAAAACACGGGGAGGGGGAAGGGTAAGCTGGGATGAAGGGAGAGAGTGGCACGGACATATATACACTCCCAAATGTAAAACAGATAGCTAGTGGGAAGCAGCTGCATAGCACAGGGAGATCAGCTCGGTGCTATGTGGCCACCTAGAGGGGTGGGATAGGGAGGGTGGGAGGGAGGGAGATGCAAGAGGGAAGAGATATGGGGATACATGTATATGTATAGCTGATTCCCTTTGTTATAAAGCAGAAACTAACACACCATTGTAAAGCAATTATACTCCCATAAGGATGTTAAAAAAAAAAAAAAGAAAAGCCTTTCTGTGCTATGCTTTCCAGTATCCCTCTAGCATCCTCTGTGGAAGGAGTCCAACACTGCACCACCTGGCAAAGGAGAAATACAGGTTCTAGCTGAGATAATAAATCAGGACAAAGAAGGGTAGATTTGGAGCTGACAGGAGATTTAATAACTTCTGTACATGTTTTCCCTTATTGTCTAAGATCATCTGATGTAGTCCCAGGAGGGAATGCACCATGTGGAGAAACACTGACATGGAACATTGCATTTTAAATATAGTGTCACATTTATTTTCACATATCACCTTAAAAACTCTATGAAGGTAGATAGTATTGACGGTCTAGATACAACTCTACTTTATAGATTAGAAAACCAGAAAGCAACACATTACCTAAGATCTCTTATTTAGCTACCGGCGTAACAAAACTCCTCTCTCCTGATGTTCAATATGGCTTCTTGCTAGATATTTTACATTCTGAAGCAATGAAATGTAACATGCATGCTTCTCGTTTCTTTCAAAGAATTAACACTTACAAAGCGTTTAGCTAATTTACTAAATTTCATCTCATTTCAAATTAGAGAACAGTAACCAGGCGTTCAGTTGGAATGGACTATAACACTCACATCAGATTTGAATCGATCAGGAGAAAGATCTCATTTGGATACCAGCTATCCTAGGGTGTGATTTTAGGTTTCAACTTTAACCACTGTTTTGCTGTGTGACTTAGAACAAATCACTTCCCCCTTTCTCTGAGTCTCATTTGCTTCATCTGTAAAGAATAAGGAGGATATTTCTATATTCCCAAGCTTCCTTATAATTCTATTATTTTGGAAGGAGGATCAGTGACCAGAGTTTGGCAACAGGCTTTGGGACATACAGAATTTCATCAGCAATCATTCTACTCACTTCTTTCAAACTGTATAAACCTCATCCTTTCCAGGATAAAATCTATGCATCTCAGTGTGATACACCACGTTTCTAAGACTTGGCCCATATTTTTTATTCCAGCCTCCATATCCCATCTTTTTTTATTTTTGTACTACTCCAAATACCGTACTAGTTCCATTTCTAATGGTTTATTTGCATATTCTCACACTATAATGTCCCTTCCTCACTTCTCCACTTGAATAGTTATTCCTTGTTCTTCATCATCCAGCCCAGAGCTCATCTCCTCTAAGAAGCATGTCACTCCTCAGGCCTGGGCTAAGTGCTGTGTGTGATCCACCACAATGCTTTACAAGTTTCTCATAACTCTAAACATTTGTCTGTGGATAAGTGGAAATTATTTAAATGTCCCCCTCACACATCTGAAGGCAGCAGCGAGAACATTATATTTTTATCTGGATCACACTGTAATAAAAATAAACTGAATGCTTAACATTTTTCACTCCTTGGTTGTTCATACCTTTTCTACTTCCCACCACTTTAAGAAAACTTTGCAGAACATTATTTGTATTTACATGTGCCCCCAAAAGTCTGTGTTAATGTCTGATCAAGAGTTATCCAATCCAGGTGTCAAATGATTTATTTTGAAATGGTTTTCAGCATCCTTGGCCAAAGTCTCTGCATTTGTGGATCTAGGTGTTAGTAGCACTATAATATCAAAGTGTCATTTCTGGTCTGAAAATGCTTCACTTCAGCCACAAATAAATATTGTCAAAGGCGATTAACTGTGTCGCCTTAATAGATGAGGATGTTCTCCCTGCTTGCCCTTGCAGGGGTGCTCACCTAGAAGGAGTGTTGCTTTATAAAGGAATGGAAAGGTAAACAGACAATCTGGCAGAGAAAAGAGTGAAGCAGACCATTAGCCTACTCAGTGTTCAGGGCATGGTTTTTTTGTGGGGTTTTTTTGTTTGTTTTTTTGCGGTACGCGGGCCTCTCACTGTTGTGGCCTCTCCCGTTGCGGAGCACAGGCTCCGGACGCGCAGGCTCAGCAGCCATGGCTCCCGAGCCTAGCCACTCCGCTGCATGTGGGATCTTCCTGGACCGGGGCACAAACCTGTGTCCCCTGCACTGGCAGGCGGACTCTCAACCACTGCGCCACCAGGGAAGGCCCTCAAGGCATGGTTTTTAAGTTAAGTTGAAGTTCAGCAGTTTGGCATTTCAGATATTGCTTAACTACCTGGAAATTGAATTAGACCCAAGTGCTTTTTTCTTAGTGACCCAGGAATTTCTTAGGTGAGAAAAGGGAAAAATAGAAAAACAAACACAGAAGGCTGCTTCCAAATCTTCCCATGCTGAACACCATTCAGAATGGTTATTCCATATATGATTTGTATTAATCAAATGCACTCATGTTATAAAGTTTAAGGTACTTGTGCTATAATTAGGTAGAATATATTTTTCCTAGCCACGATCCCCAGCTCCACACACACATACTCAAAAGGGAGTCTCACTTTCAACTCTTAATAATTTTAGTTTAATGATTCTATGGTATTTATCCCTTCCTTAAATTCTGGGGTGCACAACTGGATACTTTTATTTAGAACTTAAGAGGATGTCTAGGGTGACAGGAAAACACAAAAAGATCTGTTGAATAAGTGGTTTATTTTAAGAAAAGGTAGAAAGTATATAACCTGAGTTTCTGTAATAAAAATTGCATTTCTTGGGCTTCCCTGGTGGCACAGTGGTTGAGAGTCTGCCTGCCAATGCAGGGGACACGGGTTCGTGACCCAGTCTGGGAAGATCCCACATGCCGCGGAGCGGCTGGGCCCGTGAGCCATGGCCGCTGGGCCTGCGCGTCCGGAGCCTGTGCTCCACAACAGGAGAGGCCACAACAGTGAGAGGCCTGCGTACCGCAAAAAAAAAAAAAAAAAAAAAATTGCATTTCTTGAATACAGGCTTGGACCAAGAGTTAACAGACACAATTATTCCTGTAAGCAATGCTGTAATGTGGTGGAAATCACATGTATAATGGAAATTTGGTGAGTTATCCTTATATCTTCATCTTTTGTGAAACATTCATTCAAATGAAGGTGAGAGAACTACAAGCTAGATTCCTAAAGTCCCTTCCAATTTAACTCCCCATTTTGTCGGTGAGGAAACTGCTATCTGGGGAAGTGACTGAATTTTCTAATGTCAGTTAGATGAGCAAGCTCAGGACTGACACTGAGGTCTTCAAAGCTCCAGACAGACACACTTTTGTGTGTTCTCGCTCGCTCTCTCTAATTTATAGGAAACTCAGCCCTTTCTATTAATTATTAACAAGAGATAAAGTGCAAATTTATTAATTTAATTATAAAAATTGAGGCAGTTTGCACAGGTGTAAACATTAATACAAATTAAATATAAATACAGTAATAAAGTAAAATTGAATAAAGCAGGTATGATGTCAGTATACAACAGGCTTATTATAAAGTGTGATTCAATTGTTCAACCAACAAAAACTTGGCTCTGGGCATCTACTGGCAAAAAAAAGTTAAACTAGAAGTACTTCAGTGTTTATAAAATAAACACCAAAAGGTTTAGTGAAGGAAGTGCTGAATTTCTTAGTTCTAAAACCTGAAAGACAGACTTCCCTGGTGGCTCAGTGGTTAAGAATCTGTCTGCCAATGCAGGGACACGGGTTTGATCCCTGGTCCAGGAAGATCCCACATGCCATGGAGCAAGTAAGCCCATGCACCACAACTACTGAGCCTGTGCTCTAGAGCCCGCGCTCCACGACAAGACAAGCCACCGCAATGAGAAGCCCGTGCACTGCAGTTAAGAGTAGCCCCCGCTCGCCACAACCAGAGAAGGTCCGTGCACAGCAACGAAGACCCAACGCAGCCAAAAATAAACGAATAAATTTATGAAAATAAATAAATTAAAAAAAAAAAACCTGAGACACATTTTGCAGTTTTCAGTTTGGTGTGTAAGGAGTTAGGAAGTTATCACTTGTGTCGTACCAACAAGAAAAAAGTTGAACACACTGAAAATCAATAACTCTTCTTAGGTCCAGCAAAGAATTGATGTCACAAGGCAAACTTCTGCCCCGCAGATTGGAGAGAGAGATTGGTGAATGCAGAGAATCACAGCTCACTAGCATAAAACCCCAAGAGTATAAACTTTCACAGGAACCATTACCAGAGTAGAGAAAAATGACACCATAAATTGCCAGATGTTAGAGGATCAATGTGCCCAAGCTTGAGAATTAAGGACACCAGGGGCCCAGTCTTGGAGGAGCTCCTATACTTCTGTGAGTTTTATTCCAGGAGCCTTACCAGGTTCTCACAGTGAAGATCTGAAGGATGAGGGAACAAGTTATCATTCTGAAATAGAACTTATTTTACCAGAGCCTAACCAACCTTGGGGAAGAGAAACATCCAACTCCAACTTCTGCTAGCCTTCCTATCATATCAAAGGGGGAAGAAAGAAGCATTTATGAGGATCACAAACCAAGGGCACAAGTTCACTAAAAGACTGACACCTGATAAAAAGACTGCAGAATGTGTCCCCCTCTACACAAACACACGCGCACACACACACACACACACAGACACACACACTACTACTACCACATCAATAAAGCTTCTGTGCAATAGGAGAAACAAAATCAAGAACATCAGAGGAAGTTTTAGCTTCTGATCCTTTAGCAAACTGTAAAAGCAGCCTAACTCCTACTCAAATAAACGTAAAACCTCACACTAGCAACTCATTTACCTCAGATCCTTTTGCCCAGTATATCATGTAGAAATTTCAACAAAAAATTAAAAAGTAAAATAAAAAACAAAAAAATACAGTTTGAAGAGACAGCATAAGAAACAGCACCAGCTGAGGTATGGCAGAGATGCTGAAACGATCATACTGAGAATTTAAAAATTTTTTGACTAATATGCGAAGGGCTATAGTGGAAAAAGTGTACAACATGCAAAAATGATGGATAACGTAAGCAGAAAGATGGAAAGGCTAAGAAAGAATCAAAAAGAAACACCAGAAATAAAAACACTGTAAAAGAAAGGAACAGTGCCTTTGATGAGCTCATCAATAGACTCGACACATCACAGGAAAGAGTCAGTGAACTTGAAGAAATATCAATGGAAATTTCCCAAAGTGAAATGCAAAGAGAAAAATTGTATATATAAATGGCAGAATCAAAGAAACAAGAACTAGGGAACAATTACCAAAAGTTAAACCAAACCACAAATCCAGGAGGCTCACAGAACACCAAGAAGGATAAATACCAAAATAACTATTATACACCTAGGTGTATCATATTCAAACTGCAGTAAATCAAAGACAAAGAGTAAATCCTGAAAAAGGTAAAGGAGAAACAAACAAAATAACACCTTACCCATAGAGAAACAAAGATAAGAATTACATTGGACCTCTCTTCAGAAACCATGGAAATAAGGAGAAAGTGGAGTTAAATATTTAAATTGCTGAAAGAAAAAAAAAAAAACCCATAATTCTGTATCCAGTAAAAGTATCCTTCAAAAGTGAAGGAGAAATACTTTTTCAGAAAACAAAAATTGAGAGAATTTGTCACCAGTAGACCTACCTTGCCAGAAATATTAAAAGAAGTTCTTCAGAAATAAAGAAAATAATATAGGTCAAAAACCTGAATCTACATAAAAGAAAAGCACTAGAGGAGGAATAAATGAAGGTAAAATAAAATATTTCATTTTTATTGTTTTTAATTGACCTAATGGATGACAATTTATTTAAAGAATAATAACAAGAAAATATTTGGCGATTATACCTTATGTATAAGTGAAATAAATGAAAAAAAATTATAAGAGGCAGAAATTGAGAATACTTTGTTATAAAGTACTTGCACTTGTTATAAAGCACATGTCAAGGGCAAGTACAAAAGCAAATAAAAACAGTAAGTATAATTGATGGGATGAGAGATGAAAAAATTAGGTTACATAAGATGTAACCATCTTTCTGCCAAAGATGGCAGAAAACAAGTGGAGGACAAAAAAAGGAACAAAGAATAAGGGCAATGAATAGAAAACAGTAAAATAAATAAAAGTTATATTTAAAAATCACTTAAAATATCAATGGTCTAAATGCACCAGTTAAAAGACAGAGACCTTCTGTCTCTGGATTAAAAAAAGATTAAAAAAAGATAAAATTGTATGTTATGTACAAGAAACGTACTGTAAATATAAGACACAAATAGATTTAAAATGAAGAGGTGGAGGAATCCGTACCATTCTGACATTAATCAAAGGCAAGTTGCAGTATCTATGTTAATGTCAGACAAAGTGAACTTCAGGGCGCTGAAGATTATCAAGGATTGAGGAACATTACATGATGATAAAGAGGTCAATTATCCAAGAAGAAAAAACAATCCTTAATAGGTATGCACCCAACAGCAGAGCATCAAAACACATGGGGCAAATGTGCAGTTGATTGAACTGCAAGGAAAAATAGATGAATCGTCTACTACAGTTGGACCTTTAAATACCCCTCTATCGTTATCTGGCAGATTCAGTGCACAGAGTGTCAGTAAAGGATACAGGAGAGCTGAATGACACCAATAATCAGCTTGATCTAACTGACACCTATAGAATCCTTCATCCATCAGTGGCAGAACCCACATTTCTCTCAGTTCTAACAGAATATTCAACATAGACTACATTCAATAGGCTATACAACATATTTGAACACATTTAAAGGACTAGAAAGTGTATGAAGTGCGCTTTCAGGCAATTATGTATTTTAACTAGGAATCAAATCAGAAAGATAATTGCAGAACACCAAAATACTTAGAGATGAAACAGCACACTTTGAAATAACACATGGATGACAAAAGAAGTCCTAAGAAAAAATCTGTAAATATTCTGAAATAAATGAAAATAAAATAAAAATAATAAAAATTTGCAGTGTGCAAGAGAAAGCAGTGCTTAGAAGGAAATTTATCCTTCATTCTGTCAATGTAAATCTTTCACATTTATTGATTGGTGTTATTTTGAACCATCTTTTTAATTCCAGGGATAAATTTCACTTGATCATTGTATATGGTCCTTTGAATTTGCTGTTGAATTCAGTTTGCTAGTATTTTGCTGAGGAATTTGGCATTTATGTCTGTTAGGGGTATTGGCCTGTAATTTTCTTTTCTTACACCATCTTTGTCTTGCTTTGATGTAGGGGTAATAATGGCCTCATAAAATGAGTCTGGAAGCAACCCCTGCTTTTCAATTTTTCTGAAAGAGTTTGAGAAGGACTGAAATTAATTCATTAAATGTTTGATAAAATTCACCAGTGAAGCCATCTGGTCCTGGGCTTTTCTCTGTTGGGAGGTTTTTTGATCCTTTTCAGTTCTGTGGCATTTGTTGTAATTTTCTCCTCTTTCATCTGATTTTATTAATTTGGGTCTTCAACAAACATTTCTTCAAAGAATACATACAAATGACCAACAGGATAATGAAAATACTCAAAATCATTATCAGAGAAATGCAAATCAAACCCACAATGAGATACCACCTTACATCTCTTAGGATGGCTATTATTTTAAAAAATAAAATAAAAAAGCACTGGAGAGGATTTGAAGAAATTGGAACCCTCGTCAACTACTGGAGGGAATGTAAAATGGTGAAGCAGCTATGGAAAAACAGTACAGAGGTCCCTGCCCCCCCACAAAATTAAAAACAGAACTACCATATGACCCAGCAATCTCACTGCTGTATATATATATGCTCAAAAGAACTGAACTCAGGATTGCGAAGGGATAGCTGCACTCCCCTGTTCGTTACAGCCTTATTAACAATAGCAAAGATATGGAAACATCCTAAGTGTTCATGAATAGATGAATGGATATGTACATACAACGGAATATTACTCAGCTGTGAAGAAGAAGGAAATCCTGCCATTTGCAACAATATGGATGAACCTAGAGGACATTATGCTAAGTGAAATAAGCCAGTCACTGAAGGACAAAATACTGAATTATTCCACTTCTGTGAAGTATCTAAAATAGAGAATTCACAGAAGCTGAGAACACAATAGTGGTTGCCAGGGGCTAGCGGGTGGGGGAAATGAGAAGTTGTTCAATGGGTATAAAGTTTCAGTTACCCTACATGAATAAGGGCTAGATATCTGCTGTACAACATAGTGGCTGTAGCTAACAATATGGTATTGTGCCATCAAAATCTGTTAAGAGGACAGATCTCACATGAAGTGTTCTTACCATTAAATAAACAAAAAAAGAGATACAAGCAGACATGTTGGATATGTCTACTACCATGATTACGTTGATGGTATAATGGGCGTTTGCACGTACCTAAACCCATCAAATTGTATACATCACATATGTACAGATTTTGTGTATCAATTACACAACAATAAAGCTGTTAAGAAAAAGAAGGGTATTTATAACATCACATGCATACATTAGAAAAGAAGATCTCAAATCAATACTCTAAGCTTCCACATTAGGAAACTATAAAAATAAATATTAAAATGTGTATCATGAGATATTAAGCCTCTCTTATACAACTGTATGATCTCAATTCTAGCATCCTTAAGATCCAGTCCCATAAAACTCTCCTTTTATCCACTGGTCCATGCTGGCTAGATCTTGCACCTCCTTTGGAGTATATTCCTTTTCTTCCCCTAGCAGGCCCAAGGGAAAATTATGTTGTGCCATGATCCAGTTTATACTGGTCTGATGGTCAAGAGGGAAGTTAGAGTAGACCCTTAGATGTGTTATTTTCATGGTCCTGCTGGCAAAGTCCTCTGCTATTTTGTCAAGAAAGGGTAGAATTCTCTCCTTAACAGGGCACAACGGATCATTTCTACATATTTCTCTAAGTCCAGAGCATTGTGAGGCATCTGAAGAGTCAAGATTTGGGGATGCGTTAACCAATGTGTCCTCATCCTATATCTTTAGAGCATCCTGGTCTTCCAAATCAAGACGCTGATCCTGGCATAATAGACTTTGGGAGCTGGAGATTAACTTCCTCTAATATTCTGCTATTCTTTTAATTAAGTCCTAGGCTTGACCTGAGTTATTTTCTGCTCCTTGATTGCATGAGATGAGAGTTTCTCAATATCATGCTGACAATGTTTTCTGGATTCAAACTTAGTCCTTCATCCATCTAATTCCATTGTCCTATAATTACTACCTCTATCCCCCAATTTGTCACCCCCAATTTTTCAAATACCTGAGACCCTGCCCTGGCCAGCACACATTCCTTCACTAATGGCTTATCCATTTTTACCACAACTGAAAATGTCTATAGAGATTTCTATAACATATAGCACATATGCATATAATATATAGCATGGTGCTATATGCCAAAGGAACTATCCATACCCCATGTACTACTAGTAATGGGCTGATTATTGCCAGGTCTTTGATGGTTAGTCCAGCTCCAAAATCCTTTGTCAGAGCCTGTTTCTTCTTGGCACCACCTGTCTTAGGTCAGGTTCTGGGAGACAGATTCTAAGAAGATTTGCATGCAGGAAGTTTACAGGAAAGTGATGGAAGTACGAGCAGACAGAAGGCTTGAGCAATTTAACTGCAATGTATTCATAGCAAAAGTATCACCTGATTCCATGGGGAGCTCTGGAGTTGGGATGAGCTTTCAGAGTTGTCATACCTTGAGGCAAAGAAACCAGGCATGTTTACTCCCATAATGACCAATCAGTGGGTATTTGAGTGTCCTTGGGCAAGCGGTATGACCATGAAAGCCCATCTTTTGGGCTGAGGGCAAATTCCCAGAGACAAATTCAGCTGTCAGCTGACACCACTCCAGGTAGTTGTAAGAATGAGTGTGTCATTCCTGAAGGGAGATCTGTACATAACCACTAGACTATCTTGTCAGATTCTTTACCATGCCTGTTTAACTGATACTTAGTTTTGTATAGAGACATTAAAAATTAGATTATATTTCCATGTGCAATATTTGTATTTTTGGACAAATAACTTGACATCTCCAGGAATCAAAATTTCCATACGAAATACAGAAACGTTAGTATCTTCTCTAACCTACTTGCCAGCACATTAATGCAGGGAAAAATGAAATCACGAAGATTTAAAAACTGTAAGACTATCTAAAGATGACTCATATAAGCTCCTACTTTTGCTTAAGCCTGAATCCACGCCTGTTTCTCATGTCCTCATATAACATGGAGTCAAAAGTTGTTATCTGGGTGAAATTTGATGTACAAAATTTTCCTTGCAAAGGAAGGATGTAAATATTAGAGGAGACATGTTTTCTCATGTTGGTAAGTATAAGCACAAATTTTACTTCTACTATATCAGGCAAAGATCAAGTGGAAGGTGTACATAAGTACATGGACATAACCAGCCAGAAGATTCATGCCGGCAAGCAACCAACAGATTAGAGCTTCCATCTTACCCTCAGGGGAACTGCTGAAACCATCTATTGAGGAAATTACCAGACAAGGCATTCTGACACACTGAACAAGTACCTAAAAAAGAACTCTTTTGTTTCCCCCCCCCCCCCTTGACTTAGAGGTCAAAACAAAACAAAATAAGTGCCCTCTTCCAATCCACTCCAGGCCATTAAAAAATAAGTAAAATAAAATTGTTCCATCCCATGCCGAGTTATGCAAGTGTTAGAGATGACTCAGAACTCAGAATCACCCACGCTGCTTGGGTAGAATGCCAGCAAAGCAGATGGGACAGCCTGTAAAGTATCTTCAGATGGTCCCAACCATCTATTGCATCTGCTTTTATGATGTGAATAAATGGGAAAAAATGTCTTTGGCTTTGTAGATTTTTATTGGTTTCAGAAATCAGGTTATGTCATTTTAAAATCTGTCTGTGGAAGGAACTTCGCTTAATTAAATCCTCCCAGTAAAGACTGGATTTAAACTTCCAGTGTTGACTGTATTGTAGTGATGTTGTTTACAGAAATCTGAGAGATTTGCTTTCAAGATCATCTGTTCCTTCTGATGAAGCAGGCTTTCCTGACACATCTGCTGGCCATCTTTTGATCTTGAAAGCGACTGGCCTAAGGAACAAAGCCATTCCTAGAGTATGACAGGCCAGTAAGATGGAAAGACAGATATTACTGACATGGAACCTCTGATTAACTAGTATTAATATGTATTTATGTTAGGACTTCTTGTTATGAGATATGATATTTTTTCTTTAAGTCCTTTTGCATTGAGTCCAGTGTTACATCTGAATGGAAACACAAAGGTAAAGGAATATACATTAGAAGGCATTATTTGTGATGGATGTTTAGGTAGAAATGGTATTGAACAAAAACACCAAAAAACCTGAGCTATAGATTATACTCTACCCTTTATTAGCCATGTGACTTTGTATCAGCTACAGACTTCCCTTGCTTAAATGGGGATAATATCGTGTAGAAATTCTGGTTAAAAAATATAAGTGAATGTGAAAAAAATAACTTTGAAATTATTAGAGGTACTACATAATATGCTATCTAAAACGTAACTTTCCAAGAGTTTATACTAAAACTTTAACACAGAGATTTGTGCTGACAGAATGACTCCCATGTGTGATATGTGTGTTCGATGACATGATTTCACATAAAGAAGTGAACTGACGCTTTTATGCCACATCAACAGCCACCAGCCCTTCATACATACTAATACAATTGGAGGTGATAACTTTGATTGGAAAAATTAAACACAACAGACAAGTAAACAAAAATTTCCAGAACAATGTCTACATTACAAAATCACCTTCAGGACATGAGGGAATTAAAAACCCTTCATTTATAAAAATCATGGTGGCCTGGTAACTTTGATGGTTTGCATTTTGATTTTTCATTAAGAGAAAAATGACAGCAAATTCTTAAACTCTTCCAATTAGCTGGTGTAAACTGGATGAATTTATCTCAAGGGAATGTTTGTCAAATTTTTAAAGATAAATTACCAGGCTTATCTAAAGAATCACTTTTTTTTTAAGAAATGATAAACTATAACAACAAGCAATCAACATCATTCCATTCAAATTACTCACCAGATGTCTCAGAGTTGACCCACACTTTAAGGTAAATAATAAAGCTGGCATAATACATATTTTTAGGTAATTTTTATTGACTTTTAGAATGCCAGTGATGGGAAATTTAGAATAAAGGTTATTCACACACAATACCATATTTGAACTTAGCATAACTAAGGCTTAGAAAGGATAAAATTCACCATTTATTGGTGATTTATCATGTGGAAAGGTCTTGACACCCATGATCCAAGTGAATCCTTGTAACAGTTTATTATATCACAACCATTATCCTAGTCTTACAGATGAAGACAGTCAGATTCAATAACTAATTCAAGATCTCCCTGCCAGTAGACAGGAAAGAAGAAACTCAAGCTCACAGCTATATGACACCAAAGTTCAAGGTCATAGCCATTACTCTAGGCAGGCTTGGAAGTCAGGAGACTTGGATTTTAAATCAAAGGGAAAAGACTCAGCTGTTTGAATCAGACGTGTGGGCTTAGATGCTCTCTCTGTGTCACTTGATGCTGAGCTTTGTGTTTCTCCCCCATGTTTGTTGGATTGAAATAGGACTGAAGAGATAACCATTGGCTTATAAAATTCTAAATTAAGACAGAAAACCTACAATTTCCAAGAGAGACTGAAATACTTTACTCACACTTACGTTAGTCAGGAACTATCTGGCACATGTTGGTAAAGCCCATGGTGAAATCAGATTATCCATGTGAAATATTTTAACCAGATGTTTAATAATGGGTTACGTTTTATATGGAATGTTAAGCTCAGTAACTTTTTTGTCATGTCATTGCAGACACTGGAAACAACAGTGGAGCAAGAGCTAACCCAGCCAGCTGACTCTTTTGTATTACTCAGGTACTTTGGTTAAGGCATGGAGGTTCAGTGTTTCATAAAATTGAGACACAGGTTCAAAGCTTACTTCAATTGCTTTGTTCAACAATATCATCAATAATAATAGAATTTGGGAGAGCTTAGGAGGTCCAGGCTCTGCGCTCAATATTTTAGGACGTTGGCTTACTGAAATCTTACGAAGTAGGGACTATTGTTACCCCATTTTACAGATGAGAAACAACAGTTACAGAGTTTGCGCAACTTGCAAATTCAGTCACAGAGTCAATGGAATCAAGATTCAAGCCCAAGCCCATTGTGTGTCAGTGCCTGAGTTCTCAACCACTGCAACATTTTTTGAAAATTATAAACATCATGTGGAACATGATTGCAATTCCGCTCTTGCTAATATTTCTGTTCCTGTCATTATCTTATTTGATCCTCACAGCAACTTTGTCGAGGAGGTATGATCAACTGCATACAGCAGACAAGGACGCTGAGGGTCACAGGACTGAATGTATCCATGTAATACATCTACTGCTGCCTGATATCCCATAGAAAGATATTGGGAAATGAACGTGTCTTTCAAACAAATCTCCATTTTTTTTTCCCTTGTAGAAAAAAATGCACATACCCCAAACACACACACACACACACTCACACACACACACTCACACAGAGAAAACATTATTTTGGATACATTTTTATAAGCTATACATTGTAATTATGTAAATGAAATTGTCATAAATTTTAATCATGCTAAAAATGCTCTTTTTATATAAGAAACAGAGGAATAAATACTCATTAACAATGAAGGCCTCAAGAACTGAAATGAAATTTTACTTTGAGATAGGAAACTGGTATAAAAAGAAGGATGCATTAATTACACTATCCACTCTTCCCACCCTCTCCATTAAAAAATAATTTGTACAAGTAGTCATCTTTAAAGCCAAAAGTAATTTCAGAGGAAAAATAAATTCTATACTGTTTAGACTTTTAAAAGCACCAAGCCTCACCAAGTCTGTAGGTGTGTACGAACTCTCCTATTACCCTAGAGAACCGCCTCTTTCGCCCTACTGGGTCTCTGGAGTATTGAGGGGGTGGGTAGTGGCAGAAAAAATTGATTATGCTTTGTGTATTCACTTATGTATGTCTTTGCATGTGTATACAGACATAGGCATATACATGTAGAATCATTTACATAAATACATATTTTGTGGTATTCTTGTGTGTTGTAATAATTAAATAAATTTTGTGTCCTAAGATCTTTCATCATAGTGAATACTCAACATTTTGGTTCCCTTCAGGCAATCCTTCATTCCAGGACAACCTGTAACTGCTTTCAGGTTGTGGCTATATTTGTTTAGTTAAAAATAATTGAATATCTCTGTACAACTTCACAGCTATCCTGGCCAGGAACTGGCAGAACCAGTAATGTATAAAAATGCACAGGATACATTTATTTGTTAGAAGGAACATCAGCCTCTTTCAACCTAATTCAGTTAATTAGGTGATTCACTTCCCCTTGACTTATACTGCTTTTATATCCAGGGAAACTCAGAGACATGACTACTAGTACTAACAACAAGAGCAGAAAAATTAGTATCACATATAATACGCTAATACTAATGATAGTATTTAACAAGTAGCCATTTATATGGGCCAAGTTCAGTGCTAAGGGCTTCATATCTATCTTTCTTTTCATGCTCACAGTAAGCCCAAGAGGTAGATACTATTATAAATAACTTTCTGATAATGACATTGAGTTTGGAGAAGAATGAGTAATTGGCTCAAAGCTACAGTGTCACTGAATGTCTACATTCTGATCCAGAACTTGCCAACTTTCCGAACTCCCTTAGCCCTCAGATTAACCCACTTTCTCGTGGTTGGTATCTTCCATTTCTTCCTCCATATCTACTCCTCACACATCCACACTCTACCCTATTCCAAGACGAGCTGACCTAGGGGTACTCAGCCAAAGCTCCCCGCATCCTGTGTTTGCTGTTAAATCCAGTCCACCAGGAGCACCAGAAAGAAAGCAGAGAGGGAGAGCAGAGAGAAGGCGGGCTTTCATTTTCTTGCCTCCACAAGCTGCTTCAGGCTAGCTGAGATCTGTCCGGTGACTTCTTCTGCCCAGAATTCTCTGTCCCCAGATCTGGAAAACTATTCCTTCCCCTCACTCCTCCAGAACTACAGGTACTAATTCCAAGGTTCTGTACTGCTCTCTGTGGTTTCCTTCACCAGCCCACACCTTTGAAAATGGTTCTCTTCAAGAGTGTGGAGAAAAGGGAACCCTCCTACACTGTTGGTGGGAATGTAAATTGGTGCAGCCACTAAGGAAAACAGTATGGAGGTTCCTCAGAAAACTGAAAATAGAGTTGCCACATAATCCAGCAATCCCTTGGCATATACCCAGACAAAACTATGATTTGAAAAGATACGTGCACCCCTGTGTTCACAGCAGCACTACTCACAATAGTGACGGAAAGGCATGGAAACAACCTAAATGTCCATCAACGGATGAATGGATAAAGAAGATGTGATACACAACTACTGAGCCCACATGCCACAGCTGCTGAGGCCTGTGTGACTAGAGCCTGTGCTCCACAACAAGAGAAACCACCGCAGTGAGAAGATTGCACGCTGCAACGAAGAGTGGTTCCCGCTCGCCACAGCTGGAGAGGGCCCGTGCGCAGCAGCGGAGACCCAGCACAGCCAAAATAAATTAATTAATTAATTAATTAAATTTATATATAAAAAAAGATGTGGTACGTATCTCCAGTGGAATGTTAACCACAAAGAAGCATGAAATAATGCCACTTGCAGAAACACGGATAGACCTAGAGTTTATCATACTAAGCGAAGTGACTCAGAAAGAGAAAGACAAATATCATATGATATCACTTATATGTGGAATCTTTAAAAAGGTATAAAAATGAACTTATTTAAAAAACAGAAACAGGGCTTCCCTGGTGGCGCAGTGGTTGAGAGTCCGATGCAGGGGACACGGGTTCGTGCCCCGGTCCAGGAAGATCCCACATGCCGCGGAGCAGCTGGGCCCATGAGCCATGGACGCTGAGCTTGCGCGTCCGGAGCCTGTGCTCCGCAACGGGAGAGGCCACAGCGGTGAGAGGCCCGCGTACCGCAAAAAATGATAATAATAAAATAAAACAGAAACAGACTCATAGACTTCGAAAACAAACTTATGGTTACCAAAGGGGAAGGTGGGAGAGGGATAAATGACTTTGGGACTAGCAGATACAAACTACCATATATAAGACAGATAAACAACAAGGTCCTACTGTATAGTACAGGAAACTACATTCAATATCCTGTAATAAACCATAATGGAAAAGAATATGAAAAAGAATATACATATATATATATCTGAATCACTTTGCTGTACACCAGAAACACAACATTGTAAATTAACTATACCCCAATTTTTTAAAAAAGGTCCTCTTCTAATTCTCTATTACTGATCCCAATTGGAGTGTGCCATTTGTTCCCTACCAACATCCTGACGGATGCATGCTTGTTATACAATGTGAACACAGTTCTTTCCCTTTAAAGTGCTTACCATTGTTCACAATTACAGATTAGAGCAGAAAAACATTTATTTACTACTTAATTTGTTTCCTGCCTGGTCTCTATTAAGGCAGTGACTATGTCCTCTGTGCTCAGTCTTGTACCCTTGGTGCCTAGCAGAATGCCTTGTGCTCAGCTGGTGCCCCAAATATTCATTGACTAAATGATTGCCTCAAGGTATGGAATGGGTAACTTATATGTTATCTCTGTAATTTATTGTTTGTCTTTTAGAAAGAACAATATATATGTGTATGTATGTAGGTGTGTGTACATATATATACACACACACAGAGACAGAGAGAGAAAGAGACAGAGAGAGAGGAGAAAGACACTAGTACACCAACCCAAAGCTATTTGTTAAGTTTCTTCACTTAAATTTATCAGATAATAAGTATTTTGGACACTTAATAAGTAGAATATCAGCAGGCATGCCAACCCAGAAACCCAATCTCCAAGACAATACAGATTTTTTTTTCCTGCTAAATGGAGTTGAATATTATAAAGGTGACAAAGGGTTAAGAGATAACCAGGCTAGCAGCTTAAAATGCCATGTCTCTACCAGGTTTTGAAGCAGGCTTTCACAGTGTTCTTTTAAAAATATTTATGAAGACACGGAAAAATAATAAAAATCACATCACAACAAAAGACTGAGTGACAAATACATAAATACATTCTAAGCTGAATTTTCAAATGGCATCAATAGATAGAATGGGGGTGAGAACATCATGGTTTTGGTAACAAAGATTGCTCAGATATAAAAAGCAGAAGGATATAATATTTTATACTTCAACTCTCCATCCCCTCACACAGATTCCAGGGCCCATAGCAAACAGAAAACTGAACAAACTTCTTCCTCTCATTTTTTTGATGAAACATCTAGAACCTATAAAGAAAGTAACAGAAAAATCAACTCTCTTCTTGATTAAAATAATCATAATAACCTTAGTAAAATAGTCATAAAAGTAGCTGTTTAATGAAAAATAACAACCAATACTACCTTTATAGTGTAACAGATTCTGTCTTATTAAAATCAGGAACATGACTAAGATTTTTACGGCTCTACCATTAAACAATGTTCTTGAGATTACATCCAATACACTTAACAAAAACAAAAACCAACCAAAATCAAAAGGATAAAAATTGGAAAGGATACAAAATCATTCTTCCTTACAGATGATGTGCGTATCTGCCAAGAAAACCATAGAGAAGGAACTAGAAGTCTATTCAAATAGCTGGGTCCATTAAGGAGGTCACTTATGAAATAAGTGTACAGAATCAATCAAAACTTACAGGGACTTTGTTAAGAATTCGCCTGCCAATGCAGGGGACATGGGTTGGATCCCTGTTCCAGGAAGATCCCACATGCTGTGGAGCAACTAAGGCCGTGCGCCACAACTACTGAGCCTGCGCTCTAGAGCCCATGAGCCACAACTACTGAGCCCTCGTGCCACAACTACTGAAGCTTGCGCGCCTGGAGCCCGTGCTCTGCAACAAGAAAAGCCCCCGCAATGAGAAGCACACACACTGCAACGAAAGTAGCCCCTGCTCGCCGCAACTAGAGAAAGCCTGTGCTCAGCAAGGGAGACCCAACACAGCCAAAAAAACAAATAATCTATGAAAAAGAAACTTACAGAACTTTGCTGAAGGCAAAGAAAAGAAAAAAAAGTATTAGAATCCTTACTGAGGTATATTAAAAAAAGAATGTGGAGATAAAATGCAATACTATAATGTTAATTCTACCTTGTTTGAATTAACTTACAAGTATTTTTCAATTCATCTAGGAATTAATAGTTATTTTTAGAAAAATGTCTTTGTTATGGTAATTAAAATCCTGAAATATCTGAGCTTCACCATAATGAACTTTCGAAGTCTTAAGTCTTAAAAGTATAAAAGGCTCGGATGGTTGAAATTGCAGAAAGTAAGGTGAGCTGACTTCCTCGCTTTCTGTGGCTGTGAATCAAGTGAATCATCCAGTGGGTGGATGTCTCCTTGGGTGTCACAACTTTGGATTCCGTAATCAATCACCCACAGGGTCCCATCTGCTGGCAAGGCATCACAGGAAGAAGAGCAGGCATTTCATTCTCCAAACGGCTGTTTGAAGTTGAAGCTCTCGACGCTTCTCAAAGGGAGGATGCATCCACCCATAAGGTGATGCCACTAGATGAAGTTGGACATGAGTATGGGGCGGTCTGACATGAACAGTGTCAGTGTAAGTAAAATATGTGCCTTTGTTGTGTCCCCAGTACTTCTGAAGTCTGAAAAACATATTTTCTTTCTACCAAAGGAGATGGAAACCTCCTTAACACAAAAGGAAAAATAGAGTTTTATTTTGCTTTCTTCTCCAGCCTTCTTTTCTTCTCGTATGAAATGAAGGTGCCCCAGAAACTTGTAGATTCCAAGACTTATGTGGAACTTCAAGTATCTGTAAGTCATTAAATGACTGCTTTGTACCATACGCACCTTCCATGCAATGAGTCTGTGAAGCAGAAGTGCTTAGCAATAGCCTTAGAATCAGACTGATCTGGGCCAATCTCAACTCTGCCACATTTTGGTTGTGTAGAGTTACGTACAATCCACAGTAAGCATTTTTATAGCCATGGTTCTCTTATTTGTCAAATAAAGATAGTATGGCTTACCTCAGAGGGTTGTTGTCCGGAATAAACATGATAATGTATGCAAAGAGCACAGCACTTTACAATAAATATGAGTTATCTATTTCAGTAATTAAGTTGTTCGAAATAAGTAACAGTAATCTATTCTTCAAGAGAAATATGTATTCTAATACTATTTTGAATGCCTTCAGTTGTAAATATCCAGAAAACTCAATGAAGGATAGTTTAAAATTACAGAGAATTTCATGGATCATGTAATTTAAATATTCAGAGTCAGTTTAGTTATAATTTGATCAAGGTTGTGAATTTTCGTTTTGGTTTTTTTTTTTGCTATTCTCTTGGCTCAACATACTTCCATTTTTCAGCTAAACACTCAAAGCGGCTTCCCTGATGGTTGAAAATGGCTATCGAAGCCCTAAACTTCATGTGTTTGTGTTCCACAATGTCCAAAAGGAGCTCACCATGTTCAAGATTCTGAGAAAAAGTGTTAATGTTCCTCACAGCTGAACTACAATTGAAACCAGCCAATATATCTAGGGGAAGCAATTGTAGTAGTTGGCTAAGATAGATTAACTGAACCAAAAATTGTCACAAGTAGAATATGATTAACCCACTTATTCCAATCGTGGCCCTTGTCCTAGAAGTAGAGGTTAAAGTTTAGAGTAACTTCTAATCCTTTGTCCAGGGACAGTTAGGAGGGGACGGAGGACTAGAAATAGAGGTGAATTATATTCTTCAAACAGATTGCATATTTCTGTATCAATAGGACAACGTTTTCTAAGACCCTGTCACTGACTTCTCTCATTTGCAGGACTAACATGCCTTGATATTTTTAGCTTGATGTCTGGAGTTGCAATCATGCTGAGTCCTATTCTCAGGCTCAACCATTACTGAGTTGCAGGATCTTCAGCAAGTCACATCTGATCTCTGGGCATCAATGTTTTCACTTGTGGGAAAAAAAAAAAAAAAAAAAAGAAGGCTGGATTCGATGACTTAAAAATTCTCAATAGTTTCAGGGGTCTCAACGAACCCAACACATTTCTCTTATAAGTAGGGAAATGGCTGTTAAGCAATCTCTCAACTTCTATTCTGGAAATTACACAAACTAACTCAAGTTCCTTTTATCTTTCCTCACCGGTACTATTTTCTATTCCTTTAATCTTTCTGTTGATATTCTATGGACCTGCTACAATTTCTCCATATCCTATTCTCTATATGAAATCTTTAACCAGAAAAACAAAAAATCTTAGCTATCAGTAATGTCTCCTAAGTAAGGAGAGATCTCTTCCAAGCAATTATTTTGAAACTTGCTTGTGTATTTAACAATATTTTATTCTTGAAAATTCCCAACGTAGACTATTTTGGCAGGTGCTTAAAATGTTCTGTTGCTTTTTGAGTTTACCGTTATTTTCATCTTTGTAAGATTTAAGTACAATGAAATGTACAATTCTTATTACATATTCACTGAATTTAAACATGAATCTACCTATGTAACACACTCCTTATCAAAAATTAGAATGTTATCATCCCATAATATTCCTCATGCCCCTTACAAGTCAAACAACACTTACATGGCTCCACGAGTTTTGCACTATAGATTAAATTTGTTCCAGAACTTCACATAATTAAAATCATGCCGTATGTGCTCTTTTGTATGAAAAAAACTATCTCTATAATTAAAATTCAATTAACTATATTTGTGCATGTCAATTATTGGATTCTATATTCTGTTTCATGAATCTGTATGTTTATTCTTTTGCCAGTAACACACTGTCTTGATTTCTGTGACCTAGTTATAGAAATACATCTTGAAATCAGTTAGTGTGACTCTTTCTGCTTTGTTATGCTTTCAAGCTTGCTTTGGCTCTTCCACTTCCTTTGCCTTTCCATATATACTTTAGAATGAGCTTGAGGAGGCCCTGCATGTCAGTTTTATAGAAACGTTCCCAACATGTGAGAAGGAGACTTGGGAGAAAGTCTTACATCATGCTGTGGATATGTGGGGTAGTTGTGGCCACTTGGCAATTAAAAATGCAAGTTTGGGGCTTCCCTGGTGGCGCAGTGGTTGAGAGTCCGCCTGCCGATGCAGGGGACACGGGTTCGTGCCCCGGTCCAGGAAGATCCCACATGCCGCGGAGTGGCTGGGACCATGAGCCATGGCCGCTGAGCCTGCGCGTCCGGAGCCTGTGCCCCGCAACGGGAGAGGCCACAACAGTGAGAGGCCCGCGTACCGCAAAAAAAAAAAAAAGAAAAAAAAAAGAAAAAAATTCAAGTTTGAACAGTGGTCAGGGTCCTAAAGTTGGATTTTTACAGCATTCTCCAGGAATAAAGAGATAAGATTCTGTGTAATTCTCTAGACTCAATTCTCTCCACTGCTGAGTCCAACAGACATGAAGCTTAATGCTCCAGAAATACTACAAACATTTTATTTCCCCCAAACTTTATGCTGCCCAGTACGCCCTTCACTTTTCCCATGCTGTTTGCCTTCTCCTATGACGGCTTAGTTACACTCGACTTCTTATCAAGAGCCTGTGCAACTTTTAATCATCAGTTTAAATGCTTCCCTTTCTCTGACAAAATTCCAAACTTATCCTGATTCTTGTTCATTCTCCTTCTTGGTTCTTATTTTGCTCTGTAAACACTGGGGTTGATGCCATGCTGCATTTGAATTATTTGCTTTTATGAGTATTTCCCCAATAGACCTCAGTAAGTTAAGGAAAGGCAGAGTGCTAGTATTTTTACCTTTTCATCCCTGATTCCAAGCAGCACTTGGCACACAGTCTTTACTTGGAAACTTTTCAAAGATTCTTTTATCTACCAAGAGTTTTCTGTAAACAATATTACAATTAAAATGCCACAGCAGATGTTCCTGGGGCAAAAGTAAGGTAGGAAAGAGGTTAAGCAAAACTGAAAACAGAGAATTCCAAACCAAACTGACACCCAGGTTATAAGACACTGAATCAAACAGGCAGCACTTTCCCATTATAGCCATTTCTGCCCAATTTATAGAGTTTTATATTTACTGTAGCTTGTTTCCCTCTTGGGGTTATTCATGTCAATGTGACAAGGTATCATAACCAATGATTTTGCTCATTAGGTAGTAAGATTTGTTAATATTACTAGTTATTTGCAATTATTTTTCTCTTTTCATATTCACCATTATAACCTCAGCACCTAGCAAAATGTCTGGTGCATAAGGAAGACCCCATTTCCAGGCCACTGGAAATGATTATCATGAGGTACAATCGTTTATGTTATTTCTCATTTGAAATTTAAATTTCAGTATTCATTTAACTAGCATTTATTAAAATCGTTTGTTAATAGAGTTTAAAGTATAAACTCTCAAAATTTGTTTAAGTCAAAAAAATCAATTTAATTACTTGTATAGTTAGGATTTGATAATGAAAAAAGATCAAATATATAACCAGATTTTTGAATCAAAAAGTATTTTTAATATTATAGCATTAAATTATAGTTACCATTATTAGTCATATTTATTCATGAGAGGTAATTTGATATCTTACAAAATAAGCCAATACATGGTATAACCTCTTGCAGTCTAATTTTTCATGGATGAGCTCTTGCATATTTTATATCCTTGGAGGTTATATTTTAGCATAGTCTAATTACCACTTTCCCTTTATTTCTATTCAGTTTGATACAACCACTTTGCCTAAAATAATTTAATATTCTTATGAATGAGATAGTGTTAAAACTAGCCTATAACATCAATTGCCTTTGTTTATGCCAACAACTCTAGTGAATTAACAACTAGAATGTGAGAACAAATGGCCCTTAGAAAGAAGTGAAAAAATATTCTGCATAATTTTTATAAGATTTTTGAATAATTTTAAACATTTCTAGTTTGAATACCATACATCTGCACTACATATCAGAATCCCTGGTAATCTAATTAATATGGAAGTAAAGAACGTTTTTATCCTTTTTTTCCCCACTGCAATCTTACCCATACAACCAGGCACCATGCTGCCTGATTGGTCCCAGGTGCTTTGGGCAAGACCAGACGTGCTTGATGAAACATCGTACGGCATTTCTGCAGGCTCTGATGCCTCTACAGAGACCCTCAGACAGCTGGCCTGTGCACAAGGGAAGTTATGAACACAATTCCTGAAGGTGGGTACTTACAGCTGAATCATAATACTGACTCTTACCAGGCATGCTACCTTGGGAGAGTTAGGTCACCTCCCTTAGCCTCAGTTTTCCAATATCTAAAACCTACCTCATATTACTGTCCAGATATGCAAATTAAATGAGATAATCCATGGCAAGTAAGTATTTCAGCCTGGCATGTCATATGGTAAGAATCCAAATATTATCAGCTGCAGTATTATGATCGGCATTGGTCTAAATTTTAGATTATTTATTTATTCTAAAATCAATGATACTCCTTGCATCATATCCTGCATCTTTGGGCAACATAACTTAATAGAATTTAATAGATGTACAGGATCTATTAACTTTGGGAACCAGATCAAGACTTTCCAAAAGGCCTATAAACTTTACAAGACTACACAGGATGATCAAAATACTTGTTCCACGTTTTTCTAGATTTTAGACTCAGCCCTAGCATTAGCAGTGGATAAAATGACATCCACTGATATTAACCATAAAAAGCCATGCTTGCATTAAGACATCGGGAACAACTTAGAAAGCAGAGAAAGGAGAAAAGAAAAATGTGCTCACAGTCACTACCTTCCATTTCATAGCTGGTTGCCTTACTGGGGGAAAAACAACCTGTCATCCATAATGGTCCAAAGCCATGGAAATAACTATTCACAAAATCATGATTGTGAAACATCGAAAATCTATAACAGACATTTGTAATTTAATTCTCAGGATGTTCTTGCTAATATATTTACCTTAGCTGAGAGCCTCTCTGAGGCAGAGAGATTCTGCCTGTAGCAAATGTGGGCAGTACTTCAAGATGGCCAGAAACATACTGATTTGCAGAATTCATGTTCTGGTCTCTATCTATCATTGCAAACATTCTCCGTTAAATATGCGCATTAGCCCCACTTCTGCACAATGATTTCATCGTGCTAATGCGAGAGAACAGTGCTGCAATCTGTAATGTCTTCAGCAACCAACCCTAATCAAATAAATCAAAATATATATTTCTTCTCATAGCTGGACTCTGATCTATTCATGTGCTGCCTTAAATACTCATTCTAGGACTCTCAAATCTGATTGATGATGTCTTTGAACAGTTTAGAAAAGGATAATCAACCACAAAGCCCAACTTGAAGCTGAGCTGAATCTCGAAGCCTAAACATCTAATGTGCTTTGATTTATCCTTGCTGAAAGGCTTAAGAAATCCACACTGTTTATGTATGTATCATCATTCATAGGCTTAAAATTTAATTTTCATTACCCAAAGTGTTTCTGTTTGTGGACAGTGCTCCAACTTAGCACCTGGACTTCAATAAAACTTTTTAAATCAGGTAAGGATTTGATCATCCTATGCCATCATTTGATAAATTTCTCTCAATGCTAAGAACTACATTTTATATGTTCCCAGTATTAACTACATATGATTTATTGGTAGCCATGAATTTTACCTTGCAATCACTGAATAACCGGTAATAATTCACTGAAGGCATGGCCATAACATTCGAATGCAGGGTTTTCTAGAATTCCTATGAAACAGACATAATCGTGAAATACCTGTCACATAATACATGTTGGACTGGGGACAGCAGAGGATTTTAAGCTTATTGAGGGGCTCAATTAAAGATACCCGAATGTCATATATTAAGACATCATAATTACAATTTCAGATTCTTCTTCTTTGTTCTCAGCATATTCATTACACAGTAATTGAGAAATTCTGCCTATTGCATGTTTGCATAAAAACATAAATTTACCTTTCCAGAGAACATGCTAGACGTTTGATATGTGTAACTAGCAAATTTTACTTTCCTTACGAGCTTATTATCTCTGGTTAAGAAAACCAGACAAATAAGTGGCCTAATTCTTACTTTCAGCTACCTGAAAGATGATTTGCAAAGAAAATTGTTTTTCACTGTAACATTAATGTTATTGATGACAGGTTAGAAAAACGAGAATTATTCTACTGGGAACTACAGATTGAAGTTGGTAGTTATCAAAGCTCTTATTAGATGCATAAAAGGGCTAATGAGTTCATTTCTGAACTGCCGCATTTTCCCAAAGACAGTGAGTCACCAGAAGACTAGTAACAGACACAGTCAAAAAGGCAGAGATGGGGCAAATGTAGGTTCGTGTGCTGCCCAGTGTTTGGACACATATAACTCACAGGACGCTCTAGTCCCATGTCAAAGATGGGGCCCCAATCAAATATTCATATAAAATACTCCTGTCACTATAGACATGCCCATTCTCATACATCCTGTAGGCAGCATTAGAAGATTCTAATTCCCCACTTTTGGGTGACAGTGAGATTGTACTTTCAGTTCACTCTCCTCTTGGCAATCATGAAGATTTTTTCCCCCACTACATTCCTACCACTGGGTAGGAACTCAAAAAACATTGCTGAATGAAAAACGTTATCACTGATGACTGGGAAAATTTAGATGGTTCAGAATTTCCTATTCTGTACCATGATTTTCCAGCTCTCAAACTTGCATAAACATACAGAATTCAGTGTTATCTGTCAAGCAGTGGTCCTCTGTTATTCTGGATTTAAAAAAAAATCACCGAAACCTGTATTATGCATACAATACTTGAAGGGTATACCTGACCTGTTTGTAATATCCAGCAGCAATTAATTAGACTAAGGCAGGGAAAGAATAATACAGATATCTGAAAAACACAAGATACATATTGGGATGAGAAGTTACCATTTCCTTTAAGAAAAAATGCTGGAGTTAAGTTTCTATACTTAGTAAAAAAAAAAAAAAAGTATATATATATAATGGTAATAGTTGCCATTCTGCCCATCACTGTGTTTTGCCAGCAGTTATAAGAGTCTATCTATCTGAGGTGTTAATACAATGAAAATACAAACACCTTCCCTGGTGGTCCAGTGGTAAAGAATCCGCCTTATAATGCAGGGGACTCAGGTTCGATCCCTGGTCAGGGAACTAAGATCCCACATGTCACAGGGCAACTAAGCCCGCATGCCACAACTACAGAGCTTGTGCACCTCAACTAGAGTCAAAGTGCTGCAAACTAGAGAGCCCACGCACTCTGGAGCCCGCACCACAACTAGAGAAGAGAAAACCTGCATGCCACAACTAGAGAGAAGCCCGCACACCGCAACTAAGACCTGATGCAGTCAAAAATAAATAACTCTTTAAAAGAAAATACAACCATTTAAAATAAAGAGCTCACTCAGTCAAAGCTCTTAAATCTTTAGGCTGAAAGTAATCTTAGACTAATATAGCTCAGTATTTTACTCATGGCAGGTCTTCCCTTCTAAAAAACATTTTTTCCAGTGGTTACCTAGTTTCTTATGTATACTTCTAAAGAAAGGGTAGATCACATTTAGTGGCCTGTGCAACTTTAAACGCTTTTATTATCATCATTATCATTAATAGGTGTTTCTACCCCTTGGACTAACCTGAAACCCACCCTCATATTGTAATTTCCACATATTTTTTGCCCACTTGGCCTGTGCAGAACCACCTACAGATACCAGTCCCACTCAGCTCCAATCAAAAGTCTCCAGTCTCTTCAAAAAACTATCCTTTTTTTCTCCCAGTTTGCTACTTTTACTACATCCGCTGGCAACACAGGGCACAACCAGGACTATAATCAGATTATACTCTTTTGTCCCCAACATTTCATACCTTAGCTCACAGTTGTGAAGTTTAATGGACACAACCTAATGCAGAATTCACACTGCCACTACTGAACATGTAAAACTGATAAGCTCTTTCTCTCAATGTCAGATTAGCAAAGATTTAAATGTAAGTCACCTAATCGCCATGGCTGCGGGGCATCTTCCTAGCTCATCTCCTGTGCCTTTTGTGTACTTCCCACACCAATCTGGGATTGTTTTCAGTTGACCGCAACCCCTTTTGCCTTTTCAGAGTCCCTAACCCACACACAAGCCTCTCTTAGTGTGCGTTTGGCTGATGGCAGCATTTATAAAGGGAAAAGGAAAATCGATTTTGTCCCCTTCCCCTCTTTCCTAGACATGTTAGGCATCATTATCACCATCACCACCACCATCACCACCATCATTTATTCACCTTAATTTTAAGCTAAATGCTTGGCAGAGTCAGTTCTACAAAAGTATTATTATTCTCCTTCTAATAACAAAGAAAAGTTCAGAGAAATGGACACCAGTCTAAGGTCACACTGCTAGTGAGTGGGACAGCTGTTTTACAAACGCACATTCACACCAGTAAATATCAGACTTTCTGTAACCATGTATCTTCAGCAAAATGTGGTACGGCCAGACTTTGTGATTTTTGCAGTCTGGTGTGTCCATACTCTTTCTCTGCCTATTAAAAAAAAAAAACACATAAAACAAAAAAAAGCTTAGCTGGCTCATTTATCAAAGTAATATTTTTCACTATGTGGTTGTGAGGACTATGCCGTACTCTGTCACACACTTAGCATATTATAATGACGCAAAAGATGTTTACTATTATGTCATCTTCTCCTTTATTCTG
Source organism: Pseudorca crassidens (assembly GCF_039906515.1). Lineage (NCBI taxonomy): Eukaryota > Metazoa > Chordata > Mammalia > Artiodactyla > Delphinidae > Pseudorca > Pseudorca crassidens. Next base: position 37,295,385 of record NC_090315.1, on the reverse strand, counting down.
ATACAGTTTTGTTGGTTGGCTTTATATTTTTCTTCCCCAAGAAAGGAAATGGTCTGGACAGCCTCCCTTGCATATCCACAGACACACTGATGATAGTCCTTCCTGTTTACAATCATTTCCTCCTCCATGCCAAGCAGTGGCTAGAGTCCCACATTCATCTTTTCTTTCTGTTACACAAATCCCACACATATTCAGGACGTATATAAGGCAGGTGCCTCAGTACGGAAAACTTCTGGGTTTTGATTTCTTAGCACCCTAAATATTCAGTGTGTGACCCAGTGATAGGGGGGATTATGGTTGAAAATCGGCACTTCCTAAAGAGACCTAGATATAAGGACAGACAGAAAATAAGATACGAACTTGCAGTGTAATATGCTGACATGTGAGGAAAAATCTGCCCTGAATACGTATGGACACCACATTATGATTCCAAGAGTTGATAATGCTTCTTTCTACAGCACCGTTGAGGATTTACCTAAAACACGTTCCCCAGTTCAGCTCAATAACGCCTGTCATCCTTTTCCTTTTTAAAAAATATTTTCCATTTAAGGTGCTTAGTAAAATACCTCATGATGTTCAACAGTGAAGGTATTCAAGTTGCTTCTTATTTTAGTGTCCTTTTTTCTTTTTCACTTCATTCCTCATTCCGCACGCTTCCCAGCAAAATGTCTTAAGCAAATCAAAGGAAAATTTTTGGATGCAATTTTTCACCCTCAGAAGCCCCACGTCTCTCTGTAACATTTTAAGGGTAACCTGGTGAATAACACTGATCATATTCTACGCATAAAAGAACATTCACTGAACACACTCTTTGTTTCCCAGAAAACATCAAAGATTTAACGCTACCAAGTATTCTGTACTCTGGGACATCTGAATCAGTATGATGCTCTTATATTCAGGAGAGATATCTGCAGTTGAATAACCTATTTATAAACAGCATTACATATTCTACTTAATGTTAGTTCGCCCTTCATATAAACTTTACTGGGCTAAGAATGCATGATAACACCTACATATCACCATCATGACTCCCTGCATGCCACTCTGACCCTTAGGCCATGGTATGTCACCTCTTACCTCTTTTTCTCCCTTTCCAGTGAAAGAGACAAAAGCATTTGCAACAAGTGGCAATTTGATGTGAGTTAACCAGTCAGTCGTCTTTAAATTATTATGGATACCTTAAGTGCCTGTTATCTGAGAAACCTGAGATGTCAACACAAACATAATATACTTCTCACCCTCACGTTGCTTTCGGTTTAACAGGAAACACAAACAGGTGAACAAATCATTCCAGACCCAGATGAGAAATGCTAAAGGAGACACAAACAATGTGTAACGGACTCATCAAGAAATGAATGGATTACTGTTCCTGCTTGGAAAGCAGAGGAAGTAATATTAGGGAAAACTCTGGAGGAGAGGGGAAGATAGAAAAGAATGTTTCCACAGACACATCCCACGTTCTCTCTCAGAGTTTCAGCTTTCCACAAGTACAGTATGCAAAGTGCCCTTTCCAAAATTAGGACTTTTTTTTTTTTTTTAAGCATCAAAGCATGAAAAGGCACTGCTGATGATACAGATGTAACACTTCACCATTACTTATCTGGAATAAAAGGAGGGTCAGGATGTATCTGTAGCCAGGAAAACCTAGATTCTGGAATTTCTGTCCTGTAACCTTGGACACATTATCACAGCTCACTAGAAGACGTCAGACAAGGTAATATTTAAATATAATTAGATGTCAAAGAGGCAGAGCAGTCTGTGGAGTCATAAAGACCTGGGTTCAAATTCTTGATTAGCTATTAAATAGCTGAATGACATGTGCACAGCTTCCCCCCACCCAAAGAAAGTGATAATAAAACCTGCTCTACAGAATAGTAATAGACTAGAATCCTGTATGTAAAGCACGTGGAACAGTGTGCACTGTATAAACAAGCTACGCTTTGGTAATGCTTACCTTTTACTACTCGTAGCAATAGTAGCTGCATCAGTGGCAACAGGAGAGGGGAGGAGTAATAGTAATGGCTACTGTGAAGAACAGTTTACTATTCCAGGATTGTGAGCACAGGCATCTTCTTAATAAGATTTCATTTACAACTAAAATCCTTTTTAGCTCTACTAGTAATTCTGTTACCTATCTAATATTTTTCTGCTGTGAAAAATAAAACCTGAGAGGCTCTTTGTAGAGAACAAATATCCTCCAACCACCAGAGTTAAAAGGACACTCTTGGCTCAGCAGTATTTATAATCACAATTCTGATTATTCTAAGACAGAGTCCAGGATTTTCCCCAGCCATCCCACTCGGTGGAGCCATGTTTGTCCATCCAATGATTTCCAAGTATATCAAGGAGATGCCACTCTCTGATTAGGGTGGATTTAACTGTACCTTACACAGCGTGGCAGAGAACACCAGGACTCCTAAGTGCCTTAGCAGAGCTTCCACCTCCCAGGCAACTAGAAGGCATGTCCTGCAAGTCTCCGGGACAGGCAGTGCCTGGGCACACTATACACTGATGACAGAGGGGGCTGTCCCTGCTGACAGCCAGCCAGCCGCCTCCGGCAAACGAGCAGTGGACGAAAGATGTGAGACTAAAAACTAAACCTGTCGTCTTGAACCGACAGAAGCTGTGCATTTTCAGTGCTTTTGAAAGAAAGGTGTGGCATGTTTGCATCAGGTGGTTGGTTGTTATATGTGTAAACGTTCACTTCTAGGAAAACTCTGAGCTCAGTGGAGGTGGCAAAACACTGTGAGTTAACAACCTACTTTGATGTCCACATGCCAACGTCCCAGTTCTGCCCAGACGTGGCACGTATTTATGGGACGTTAAATATGTCAGGTACTGTACTTAATATTTCACACAAATTTCCTTGTTTCATCTTTCTGACACAATAGCGTAAAGGTTAAGCTGGGGTTTTAAAGTTCGAGCGCCCCAGTTTAACCAGGATCTATCACTGATTAGCTTCTGTGATTTAGGGTAGGTTAATTCTCTTGTTTAAATCACAATTTTCTCATCTCTAAATTGGGATAAATAATAGTATTGCTTTGTAACCACTCTAGAGAAATAGGATGGACCCTCATCCAAAATTTGTTTCAGATATTGAGACTGAATACCCCCCCACACACACCAAGAGGATCTGAATATATGAAAATGTTTATTACTCAAAGAATGAGGCTTTCTCAGGAGAGCAGAACAGGTTCCCCAAGCTGGCCCTAAGATGGCTTGAGAGATCAGGGAAAGGAGATTGGCTTGGGGTTTCTTTGGTGGTGAAGAAGTAAGGCTGGAGTATACGGGTTCCTCCCATTGGAACTTCCTCCTGGCACCAAAGGAGGGCGCACCCAGCCTTTACAGCTTGCTCAGATGTGGGGCAGAGGGCGAAGAGGAAGAGGCGCAGCTTAAAACCTATTAGCAGTCAAACATCAAAAATGGAATCTGTTTCTTTATTACAAGTGGTTCTTATCAAGATTTGCTGAAATAATTAATGTTTAACTCTTTATGCCCCGTCAGGCACAAAACAACTGGTCAACTTATGTTACCTATGTATTGGTGGAGGCAAAATCATTTCCATTTTACAGATTTGAAAACTGAGGCTCAGAAAGTAACATGACCTACGTTGTTTAGCTGACAAGTGGAAGAGCACAAATTCCAACCCACCTCTTAGGAATTCTAAACACTGAACTTTTAAATACAATACAAACAAATGCTCACCACCACTGCCCAGAGCAAAGAAAAGAAGAAAATACTGATTCAGTATTTGGTTTAGTAATAATTCATTATTTGCTTCAATACACTCAACGCACTCAGAACATTTTATATACATTATATATAATATATGTAATGCTGTACTATATGTATATATAGAGAGAATATTGTGTAGTGCTTCAGTTTAAGCTTTGTAATAGGTAGTGTGGCCTGAGTTCTGGTATTTTCAATTACACTGAGTGACTTAGGTTTGCCATATTTAGTAAATATAAATACAAAACACCCAGTTAAACTTGAATTTCAGAAAAAAATCAATACTTTTTAGTATAAGTATGTGCCACGCACTATGGGATCAGTGACGTACTGCTTGCTCTGGTGATATCACTGGTAGAGATGAACATAAATTGTCCAAACCCTCTACATTTTCTTCTAATTTCCTTTCCAAATGAAGATGTTACTCTTTGGGACAATTAGGACTCCTAACTTAGCTGTAATTTAAAACCTACAAATGTTCATGTCCGTGTACTTCTAAACGTTCCCGTTTTTTATTGCTTGTTTCCATTTTAGAGCAGACAAGCATACCCACACATGTACACAGTGCAAGTAAACAGAATTGCTTGTCATCCGGGGAGCTGGTTCCAACCAAGCCTGTGGTAATTAAGGAATCACATTATTTTAAGACTCAAAAGGCAAATGGTTGATTCTTTTTTTTTCTTTCTTAGGGGAATAGTGATTTACATTTTGTAATAACTAAAAAAGCTACCTTGGGATGGAGCAAAATGGTGAATTAAATGCAAATGCTCAGACTTTGATGAGGATATTCCCTCTAACATAGTCTGATTTCTTAGCCTGGAGTCAAAACCCCTTTTGGAAGAAATATGCATGACTCTAGGATTCAAGCCAGCTTGGCATCAAAAGTCCTTCTGTGTGATTGGTTTTATCTGCCAGCAGCTTTGGCTCCTCAGAGAAAGAGAGAAAGGGAAAAAAGAAAAAGAAAAAAAACCCAAAAGCCCAAACTTTCTTTAACTGCTTTCTCCTAACTGCAGGGAAAGCCTTAGTTTGCCTTTTCAGACACTTTGCTCTACTGTAACTATATGAGGAGGAAAAAGAATAAGGGCAGAAAAAAAGCCTCTAATTGCTGAGTACAAAATAGCTGTGAAAAAATAACGTCTATGGTTTATAAGGTAAAAGGTGGGGATTGGAGCTGCCTTCTCGACCAGAATCTCTACTGAGAGATGCCAGTTCACTGGAATCTGACATTTAAGTACACTAATACACCATCCTAATCTTCGTATTTGTTTATTTCTCTACCGCCATCATGCCTTACTCCGTATCCAAATTTCTTTCCATTCTCTGTTTCAGTCGTCTTGTCAAATTGATGAATTTCTATCCATTTTCCAAAATTCATCTCAGGGGTTAGCACCTCATGAGAACCTTCACTATGTGAAGATTCATATGTCCAGCTAGATGTTTTCCCAACCTCTTCCACGGCACCATATACCATCAATCTACCGCTTACCTCACATTGTTTATCATATGCCCCAATAGATTATGATCACCTTGCATGTCTTATTTTGTTTTATATCCTAGCACCAGTATAGAATGTAGCTAGATGTATTTATTTAAGTGTGCACATGTGTGTGGTTGCTACTTTTTTTTGACAAGGGTCTTATGCTTCATATGAATTGGTAAGGCCCATCAGAATGCCTATAATTTCGCCTGCATATGTAGTAGATATCGTTGTTGCCCCACCCATAGCCCCTCACCCTCACAGTTCCGCTGCAAGCTGACCTGACATCCGGCTGGGGACATCTGTATTTCTCTGCTATAGATCTCACACTGGCAGCTTGAGCCTGCTTTTCCCACACTAGAGGTGGTACAAGAAAACGTCTCCTCCCACTGCCACCACAGCCCTTGTAACGGGATGAATTGTGTCTCTTCCCAAACTAATATTTGAAATCTGAATGTGACTATATTTGGAGATATGGCTTTAAACATATGATTAAGTTAAAATGGGCAGTTAGGGTGGCCCCTGATCCAATCTATTGTCCTTTAAAAAAAAAGTAAATTTGGACACACACAGAGACACCAAATAAAGCATGTGACAACACAGTGAGACAGCTGCCACTTTCAAGCAAAGGAGAGCAGCCTTGGAAGAAACCAAACCTGCCAACACCTTGTTCTTGGACTTCCAGCCACCAGAACTGTGAGAAAATAAACTTCTATTGTTTCAGACACCCAGTCTGTGGTACTTTGTTATGGCAGCCCTGGCAAACTATTCGAGTCCTCAACCAGTGAGGTGACAGGAGTTGACATTAAAATGTCCCAGGTCCCTCAAATCCTGGTTGGAATACTGAGATGTGAGTTCTATTCTATTTCCTGGGGAAATAAGTTTCAATTAGCCACAGTGGTCACTAGCTTGATCACGTAGACACCATTGGGCCCTTGCCTTCTCAATCTTGCTTTTAAGATGGCACTGGTGTTTCTCAAGATCTCTTCCCAGATAAACTCCTTCCCTGGCTCTTTCTCAGGGCTGCTTCTCATGGAACCCAACTAAGATAACACAACCAATTCATAAGGATCTATTTTATAAATACTTCACTTGGTTCAGTATGATTGATTAAGCAACATCTCCAAAGTGTGAGAAACTGCTCTAAGTAAACAGAAAAGACTATTAAAGGCTCAGAATACCTGAGTTTTTCTTTCCTTTTGCTAAATTTTCAGAAATTGACTTCTTCACTATTCCACACCCACAGAATATCATTTTATGAATGTATGAATGATGTGGGGAAAGAAAAGATTTAGGAAAGGAATGTTAATTCAGACCACTTTTACTTAATAATAATTGTAAACATGTATACACGCACCTAAAAAAGAGCCTCGAAATACATGAAGCAGAACCTGACAGAATTAAACTACAGCAGCTGGAGACCTAAATACTCCACTATCAATAATGCATAGAACAACTAGCGAGATCAACAAGGAAAGAGCAGATTTGAACAACACTGTAAACCAACTAGACCTAACCGACATTTATAGAACAATCCACCCAAACCAGCAGAATATGCATTCTTCTCAAGTGTATGTGTAACATTCTCCAGCATAGACCATATGCCAGGCTTCAAACAGGCCTGCACTTTTTTAAAAGAATTGAAACCATGCAAAGTATATTCTCCCACTACAATGGAACTAAATTAGATATTATAACAAAAAGAAAATAAAAAGATAACCCATATAATGAGAGAAAATACTTGCAAATGATATATCTGATAAGGGACTTATATCCAGAAAATATAAAAAACACAACTCAGAAATACAAAAGACAAATAATCTAATTAAAAAATGGGCAGAGGAACTGAGCAGACATTCCTCCAATGTCATGGGCTGAATGTTTGTGTCCCCCAAAAATGAAAACCCTAACCCCCAGTGTGATGCTATTAGGAGATGGAGCCTTTAAGAGGTAATTAGGTTAAGACTAGTTCATGAGGGTGGGGCCCCTATAATGGTAGTAGTGCCCTTATAAGAAGAGGAATAGACAGGAATGCTCACTCTCTCTCCACAGGTATGCACTAAGGAAAGGTCATATGAGGACACAGTGAGAAGGCAATTGTCTAAGCCAGGAAGAAGGCCCTCACCAAGGACCAATCTGTTGGCACCAGGTATTATACTTCTAGTCTCCGGCACTGTGAGAAATAAATGTCTGTTATTTAAGCCAGTGCAAGCTAAGATATGTAAAGCATATACGAAGATGCTCAACATCATTAGCCATTAGGAAAATGCAAATCACATTGAGATACTATTGGGTTGGCCTAAAGGTTCGTTTGATTTTTTCTGTAAGATGGCTCTAGTAGCACTTAGTTGTCTTCAACTTCACTCGAAACACTTTTGTTAAATTGTATGTGACAGTTGTCATATCAGCGTGCATTTAAAAAAAAGACATCAAAATTGGTGAAGTTTTGTGTAGCAAAACTTCAAGTACTGATACATACTACAACATAGCTGTATCTTGAAAGCACGCCAAGTGAATGAAGACTGTCACAAAAGACCATATTTTTATGATCATATTTATATGAAATGTCCAGAACAGGCAAATCTTTACAGTCAGAAAGTAGATTATTGTTTGCCTAGGGCTGCAATAGGGATGCGGGGGGGAGTAAATGCTAATGGATACAGGGCTCTTTTGGGGTGATGAAAATTTTCTAAAATTAGATTTTGGTAATGATTGTACAACACTCGGCATATTCCAAAAACCACTGAGTTTTATACTTTAAATGCATGAACTGCATGTTATGTGAATTATATCACAATAAAGCCATAAAATTTGACAATTTTAAATTTGTTCAAGGGATTGAGCAAAGACTCGAATGAGACGTCAGGATTTTGTGACATAAACTATTGACAATATGGCAAAAATATTCATTACATGCTCCATAAATAATAAATGCTTATTATGTAAAATATGAAAGGTTTCATCACTTGGGAATATTCTCTCTATAGGTCTCTGCTCTAGCTTCTCTTTTCTTTCCCTGGATATCAGATTCATAAGTGATGAACAATAAGGTTTGATAAAATAAATAACAGAGGTGAAATCACAAAATTCCTCAAGTTACTGGAAAAATCAAAGATCTAATAAAACAAAAAGAAAATCAATAACTCTGTTCAATCAGAATAATTTATATTCAACTGTGTCTCCTTTCCGCATTTTCATACCACCTTGGTAAATGTTTACCTAAAAAAAATGTGTCCACATTTCTAAGGTTCTGGATTGCCTTTTAAAAAATATACAAACATGAAAAATAAATAGATAAAAACAGACAAACATGAAATTTACCATTTCAACCATTTTTAAGTGTACAATTCAGTGGCACTAAGTGCATTCACATCGTTGTGTCTGAACTGCCTTCACAAAGGCTTTAGTGTCAGCATTTGACATACGGCAATGACAGAAATACACCTAAGTTAACCAGGGATCTCAATTTTCCTGGGACAGATTTTGTTTATATCTGTTTCTCCAGCTCAATTATTAATAGTGCCTTTTTTCATCCTGTAAAATGTCCTAATTTGGAAGATACATTTTATCATCACCATATACCCATACCTACTTCTCTCCTGTCTTCTTCTGACTTTCTGCTATTTCTTCATCCTGGAACTGGACTTTGGGACTGTCCATCCGGCAAATCACTACTCATCATTGATTCTATTCAGGTCACTTGCCCTTTGCTACCTTCTTTAAACTCTCAAAGATCTAACCTCTCTCTAGTCTGTGTCTCCTCTCCATTTTTTTATGTAAGTTTACTAAGGTAATTAGGTCTTTCCCACCATGCTAGAAAGGCCTCCACATTAGAATTATGCCTAAAAAATCATTTTTGCACTCTCTACTTCTTATACAGTGCATGACACTGAACAGACTCAAACGCTTATTGAATGAATATTTAATGATTTATGTTTTGCACGTCTAATTCTAGAGAGGTGGTGAATACGCAACAATATTTCTCAGAGGATTCCTATACAGTGTTTGATTACCTCTTAAATAACCACACACACACACACACACACACACACACACACACACACACACACACAAACCTCCCTTCCCCATGGCTACTGAATAAAGAAATAAGCTACTCATAAAGCTTGTCAAAGTACTACTTCCCACGGGAGAATTTTGCACTTCTCTCTCATTTATCTAGGCATGTGCTGAGGCTTTTGACCCATTTAGCATAGATAAATGACCCATGATGTGAAATTTCCCAACAGTTTAATAATGCATTTAACTCAAAGTGACATTTGCTTGCAGCTGCCTTGAAGCACTTTGGAGGCGATATATGTCTCTTTGAAATGATGGATGGTGAGGAGGCATGCCTGCATGAGAGAGCCACCACCCATCTCCCCTAGGGAAGAAGTGAGGAAATCCTCTTTGAATTGCCTGCAGCGAATCCAGAGCTTTTGAGACAATTTAATATGTACATTTTCCAGTATCATGTACCGTTATGACCATCAGATTAATTGTAGTATGAAGCTTTTTGTATCCTGTATAATACTTTTTTTTCTGTGATACATTTAAAAGGTTGTACTGATTTCACCTTACAAAAGATCAAGAGCAGAACTTCTTTACTTATTAAAAACACTTTCATAATCCACATAATTTAGTTGTGGCAAAATTGTTTTGCATGTTTTTAAAATCATATGCCATGGAAGAGAAATTTTTGCCTTGTTTTTGTTAAATTCAATGATGACTAAGTCAATAAATCCAAACAGGTTGTTCATCATGTTCAATATTATAGTCAAAAAAGGAAGATGAAAGAGGACGAACTTCCTAATTTGCGATTGCACTTTCTTTCTTAGAAAGACATTCCACATTTTGTGTAACAATATCTGTTATGTGGTAAACATTAAGAACAAAGAAGTTTCCTTTTTTCTTATCACATAATCTTATGTAGACATATTTATAACTTTTTGGAGGATACAATAAGTAATGGCAAAATGTTTTGAACTGTTCTATATCTATAAATTGTTTTATTCAACCATATTTTTTTGAGCATTTATAAGTGAACCCAGAAATGCTGAAAGAAAGAATGACATCAATGAAAACAATCCTTAGGGTGCTTTCTTTGTTTTATGGACTATTTATTCTGATAGAAAACCTGTAAGTCTCACAGTTGCATCTACTCTGAAAATGATGTTTTATGATATTGTAGCAATGTGAGAGAGGAGACGGACAACATGATTTAACAGCATGAAGAGAACAAATGGGCATTAACTGTATCATTCCAGCAGAAACACTCCTAATATCTTAACTGAAGAAGGCTGAGCAGAGGAAATGGCAGGCCAATTACAGTGATTACAGCAGCTGCAAATATGTGTGGCTACCTTCATGCTTCAATGGTGCTGGAATTATGTTTCTAAGAAATGCTATATGCAGGCAACCTCATTCTTATTTCAATCCTGCTGTTTATTTCCTGCCATTTTAACACACATTCTTATGCGTGGAGTAATGCTATATGTTATACCACATAATGGGGTACCCGTGATGAACTCCCATCAAAGTAATGGAAGTTTTAAAAGATCATTTTACACATTTTTCTAGTTTGGTCAAAATGCAGTCAGTCTTTATAAAATCAATTTGTGCTAACAGGGCGCTTTCACAAATGTACCTGCCTACACATATATCCACTATCTGACTGTAAGGCCTGGGATGAAATTGTGAAAGAATGATCAAGGGTGACCTGCCCATAATTATGCCGTAAGACTGTATGTCCTTTACCATCTCTGTATGAGCATATAATTGAGAACTATATGGGTACTTACATGGGTAAAATTACATGGGTGTTACATGGGGAGCTGTATGGGTATTTCAATGTTAGGAAGATGTTTCACTTTTTACCTTGTTATTACTGTTAGTATCCATTAAATATACTAATTTTGTACATGTGGACATAAGAAATGACTGGTTGAATTTTCTGGTGAATTAGATTCCATAAAGAGTTGATCTCTGGGACAGAATCTTTTAAAATCGTCTCCTCTCATTCTCATCAGGTAGAGGTCACTGGTCGTCCATATTTGGGACATGCACTTTCCTCTTTTTCTCCTTCTAAACTGCACTTCAGGAAAATAACTCTGATGTGCAGAGGATGACCTGAAGGTACCAGACTGGAGCTGGAGGCAGGGGTCCTGGAGAGAGGGTAGTACTACTCATTAGGGGAACACTACTGGGATAGATTAAGCCAGATAAGATGAGGGTCTGATGCAATAATGCTGAGAGTCGGTGAGGTACCTAAGGAAAAAAATGACCAGAATTTTGTAACTAATAAAAGTGGGGCTGAGGAGAGACTGAGAAATCTAGAATGATTTCCATACACTGATTGAGTGAGATGGGGAATAGTGACACTATTATTGAGATAAGGAATACAATTGGAAAATCAAGATAGTTTTAGATGAAGATAATGAGTTCAATTCTGAATATGAGTTTAAAGTAGCAATGAAATATTTTTCTGCAAAGACTAATGTTCTCTCACTCCCAAGAAAAACAGGGAAGGTTAAAGAAAAGAGCTAGGGATTCTTCTGAAGGCTAGAAAATGCATCTACACCTTCAATCATCCTTGAAATATTCTGAGAACAAATTATTTACGCTAAGAAAATGACTTCTCTTCACCACATAATTATTCCTCTGATCTTCTTTAATGGACCATTTGGTTCTCCTAAAAAATATCGTATTTTGGTGTTTTAATTAATACCAACACATTATTGCTTAGCTAGACATTTAAACAATTTTTAAGTAGTTAGATTCGGAATATTGAAAGCTTTCTGGCAATTAAAGTAATAATTCATTTCTACTCACTTAGGCACCTGGAGTGTGCTGAAAAAAGGTAATTATATTCATTGTACATTTACATGCTATGCATATCCTGGTAAGCATTCTGCAGGAAAGTGTTACAGGAAGACACAGGTGCTTAAATTAATAAACATTAGGAAATCAGCGAGAGAATTTAACTACACTAGTTATTGTTTCCAAACTAATTATTTAGTAATTGAATATCTCTATACACCTGGCCCCAAATCAAAAGATTCCATGACCTCATGGGGTTTGACCTCATATTTGATCATTTAATATCAAATTTGCATAGTACAGGGCAGTGAACTGGGTAGTTGTTGGAGGGCAATATAAATTTCCCTAAGCTCTCCACAAAGTTCACAAATCAACACATTCACACTTGTAAAACAGGGTGTAATTAATTGTTAAGAAGCCTCGTTAGTACTTCAAACCTAAGAACAAACAAGGTTTGTTGCAGACACTAAGATCCCTGGCAGAACTTTTGAAAGAAGTATTAACTGAGTGATTACCCATGGGCTTGACATAATAATTGTAATATCCTCAGCTTTGGGACAATACTGTTCCCTTGCTTTAAGATCTGTCCAAAGGCTAGAACCTCCGGAGGCCTTTTATTTTTACCCTGAGTATTGGCATTCTGAAAATTTCAGTGTGTTTGTGAGACATTCCAGGGGATTCCTTCCACAAAGTCAATACTACTTCACTGCAGCCAAAGCAGTATTAGGGAATCTATGTACAGCTCTCCCCTGCCTAGGATTACTAAAAATCTTTTTAAAATGTTTACAGTAATGCTTCTATTTCACATTACGTCATTAAAAAATTAAATAGATGAATGAATAAATGAGTAACTAACTGACTGAATGAATGCACTGATGAATGAATGCATGCGGTAATTTTCTGATTCTGCAACAGTAGTGACAGTGGAAGTGGTGACTACTCAATTTTTTACCCATTCATAAGAACTCCAAAACTGTCGGAGTTAACTCATCTCCATCCCTAGGCTGCCATTCACTGGAGTATACAGAGAAAATCACCTTTATGACCCTTTGTATTCAATCTTTCCCTTTAGAAGAAACCATCGTTCAACTGTAATAGCTTTGTTTTTCATGTTTTTGAACTTTATTGAAATGAAGTTTTGTGTCTTTTGTGTCTTTCTGCCTTTTTTGCTAAAAATAATATTTTAGATTAATTTATTCTATTGTGCCTATCAGTACATAACTCCTAATTGCTGAGTAGTATTCCATTGGATGAACACACCACATGTGTTTATGCCTTCATCTACTGATGGGTATTGGGGTTTTCTGTTTCTCATTATTGAGTAAAACTTCTATGACTATTCTTGTACAGTATTTTGTGGATATATGTTTTCATTTCCTAAGGTAAATATCTAGGAGTGAAACTGCTAAATCATGGGTTAAGTGTCTGTTAAATGGACGAGAAACTTTCAAACATTTTTACATTGTGGGTGTGCAACTTTTGCTTTCCCTGGCATCCTCCCAACAATTAGTCTTATCATTATTATTCATTGTAATAAGTATGAAATGATATATCAGGTAATGAGATGACTGATGAGTCTGAGCATCTTTTATAAGTACATTGGCCATTCCTTTATTCTATATGAAGTGTCAATTAAGGTCTATTTTTTATCATTACATATTGTATATTTGTCTTTTTATTTAATTCTCTATAAGGTATCTTATTTGGATAGAAATCTTTTCAGTTATATTGCAAATATTTTCTTCTACCTTATGGTTGACTTTTCAATTTTTTAATGGTGCTTTTTGAAGATCAGATCTTTAATTTTTTTATTGAAGAAAAATTCCCATAACATAAAATGAACCATTGTAATGTGTACACTTCAGTGACTTTTAGTATGTTGACAGTGTTGTGCAACCGTCACTAGTATCTAATTCCAGAACATTCTCATCACCCTCAAAAGAAACCCAAAACCACTAAGCAGTCCCTCTCCATTTTCACTTCCCCCAGCTATGGGAAACCACTAATCTTCTCCCCGTCTCTACGAATTTGAATATTCTGTACATTTCAGATAAATTTTATGGTCTCTATTTTATCTTATTTTTATGATTGAGTTAGCACTATTTGTCATGACTGTGAAATATTTACTTATCTCAAGATGGTAAAGTTTTTCTTCTAGAACGTCACAGTTAATACTTAGGTCTATGAATCATATTGAATTATTTTTTGTATGATGTTAGAGAAGGGTTGCTATTGATTTTTTCAACATACATACCTAGTTGTTTCAGCTCCATTTCTTGAAAAGGCTACCTTTCCCCACTGAAATTACTCTGTTACCTATTTTTATAAAATAGGCACAAAAATATATTTGAATATATTTCTGGGCTTATTGTTTCATTTCATTGCTCTCTATTTTTATGTTTATGCTAATAGCAGGCTGTCTCGATTATTATAGCTTTATAATAGTTCTTAAAGTTAGTGTAAATCCTCCAACACTGTTACACTTTTGTAATTTTTATTTTTATTTAGTTTTTGACTGAAATATAGTTAATCTACAATATCACTTTAGTTTCAGGTATACAGCATACTGATTCAGTATTTTTATGGCTTATACTCTATTAGAAGTTATTATAAGATAATAATTCCCTGTGCTGTACAATGTATCTTTGTTGCTTATCTATTTTATACATAGTAGTTTGTATCTATTAATCTCATACTCCTATCTTGCTACTCCCCCTTTCTCTCATGCCACTGGTAACCACTAGTTTGTTTTCTATATCTCTGAGTCTGTTTCTGTTTTGCTATATATATTCATTTCTTTTATTTTTTTTTAGATTCCACATATAAGTTATACCATATAGTATTTGTCTTTGCCTGACTTATTCCACTAAACATAATATTCTCTAGATCCATCCACATTGCTGCAAATGGCAGAATTTCATTCTTTTTTATGGTTGAGTAATATTCCATTGTATATATTCCATTTTACACACACACACACACATACACACATCTTCTTATCCATTTATCTCTTGATCAACACAGGTTGCTTCCATATCTTGGCAACTCTAAATAAATAATGCTGTTGTGAACATTGGGGTGACATGTATCTTTTTGAACTAGTGTTTTCACTTTTCCTGGATATATACCTAAGGAGTGGAATTCTGGAATGGAATCTAGATCATATGGTAGTTCTATTTTGTGCCAATACCATGCTGTTTTAATTATTGTAGCTTTGTAGTACAGTCTGAAGTCTGGGAAGGTGATACCTCCACCTTTGTTTTTCTGTTTTTGTTTTCCTCAAGATTGCTTTGACAAATTGGGGTCTTTTGTGATTCCATATAAATTTTAGGATTGTTCTTTCTGTGAAAAATGTCATGGGTATTTTGATAGGGATTGCATTAAATCTGTACATTGCTTTGAGTAGTATGGCCATTTTAACAATAATTTTCCAATCCAAGAGCGTGGGCTATCTTTCCAATTCTTTGTTTCATCTTCAGTTGACTTCATTGATGTTTTATAGTTTTTAGAGTTCAGGTCTTTCATCTGTTTTTAAGTTTATTCCTAGGTATTTTATTCTTTCTGATGTGATTTTACTTTCTCTTTCTGATACTTCATTATTAGTGTATAGAAAAGCAACAGATTTCTATATATCAATCTTGTATCCTGCAGCTTTATTGAATTTATTTATTAGTTCTAATAGTTTTTTGGTGGAGACTTCAGGGTTTTCTATAAAAAGTATCATGTCACCTGCAAATAGTGACAGTGTTACTTCTTCCCTTCCAGTTTGGATGCCTTTTATATCTTTTTCTTGTATGATTGCTGTGGCTAGGACTTCCAGTACTGTGCTGAATAGAAGTGGTGAGAGTGGGCATCTTTGTCTTGTTCCAGAATTTAGAGGAAAGGCTTTCAGCTTTTTACAGTTGAGTATGATGTTAGCTGTGGATTTGTCAAAAATTGCCTTTATGTTAAGATATTTTCTCTCTATACCCACTTTGATGAGAGTTTTCATCATGAATGGATGTTGAATTTTGTGAAATGCTCTTTCTGCATCCTTGAGATGATCATGGGATTTTTATCTTTCCTTTTGTTGATGTAGTATATAACATTGATTTGTGAATACTGAACCATCCTTGAGTCTCTGGAATAAATCCAACTTGATCATGGTGTATGATTATTTTTATATATTGTTGGATTTGGTTTGCAAATATTTCGTTGAGGATTTTTGCATCTATATTCAAATCTGGACTTTTGTTTGCTGGGAGTATTTTTATTACAAATTCAATTTCACTACTAGTGATCAGTCTGCTCAAATTGTCTGTTTCTTCTTGATCCAGTCTTGGCAGGTGTTATATTTTTAGAAATTGGTCCATTTCTTCTAGGTTGTCCAATTTGTTAGCATATAACTATACTTAGTATTCGCTTATGATTTGCTGTATCTCTGTGTTATCAGTTGTTGTTTCTCCTCTTTCATTTCTTATTTTGTTGATTTGGGTCCTCTCTCTTTCCTTCTTGATGAACCTGGCTAAAAGTTTATCAATTTCTTTAACAATTTAAAAAAACAGCTCTTGGTTTCACTGATCTTGTGTATGGTTTCTTTGGTCTCTATTTTATTTATATATTTCCTCTCCGATCTCTATTATTTCCTTCCTTCTGCTGACTTTGGGCTTCGTCATTCTTTCACGAAGGTGGTAGGCTAGGTTGTTTATTAGGGATTTTTCTTGTTTCTTGAGGGAGGCCTGCATCACTATAAACTTCCCTCTTAGAACTGCTTTTGCTGCATTCTACAGATTTTGGAGTATGGTGTTTCCATTTTCATTTGTCTCCAGGTATTTTCTTTTCTTTTTTTTTTTTTTTGCGGTACGTGGGCCTCTCACCGCTGTGGCCCCCCCTGCCACAGAGCACAGGCTCCGGACACGCAGGCCCAGTGGCCATGGCCCACAGGCGCAGCCGCTCCGCGGCACGTGGGATCCTCCTGGACTGGGGCACGAACCTGCGTCCCCTGCACTGGCAGGCAGACTCCCAACCACTGTGCCACCAGAGAAGCCCTCCAGGTATTTTCTGACTTCCTCTTTAATTTCTTCATTCACCCATTTTTTTTTCATAGTGTATTATTTTCAACATGTTTGCTTTTTCCCATTTTCCTTCTGTAATTGACTTCTAGTTTCATACCATTGCAGTCAGAAAAAATGCTTGATATATTTTCTATCCTCTTAAATTCTATACAACAGAACATTAATAAAAATTTATTGAGAGCCTTCTTTGTGTCAGGCACTCTCCCATGTGCCAAGGATACAACAGTGTACAAAACACTCCAAGTCGGGGCTTCCGTGGTGACGCAGTGGTTGGGGGTCTGCCTGCTGATGCGGGGGAAGGGGGTTCGTGCCCCGGTCCGGGAGGATCCCGCGTGCCACGGAGCGGCTGGGCCTGTGGGCCACGGCCGCTGAGCCTGTGTGTTCGGAGCCTGTGCTCCGCGGCGGAAGAGGCCGCAGCGGTGAGGGGCCCACGTACCGCAAAGAAAAAACAAAAAAAAAAAACACTCCAAGCCTTTCTTTCATCAAGCTTGCAGTTTAGTAAGAAAGGCAGCTGGTATGAAATAATACAAATGGGTATATAGCATAACGTCACATGTTGCTTGGAGTAAAAATTTAAAGGGGTAAGGGAATAGAGAGTGACAAGGGTGACATCCAGAAACTGCTCCCTGAGCAGGTGTTATTTAAGCATAAACTCAAGGGAAATGAGGGTGTGAGCCATAGAGATTTCTTGGGAAGAACTTTCCAGGCAATGAGGCTGAAGCAGGAAAATGTTTGTACCTTAAGAGGGAGCAGCAAGCCTGGTAGGGCTGGTGAGGATCCTGTGAGAGTAGGAGTGGGAAGACATGAATTTGAAGAAGAGGACAAGTCCATGCATGCCTTGATGAGGACCCAGGTTCCCTTTTATTGCTTTGGGAATCCTTTTTTCAGCAAAGGAGGACCATGATTTTAGCTTTGCAATGAGAGCACACTGCCCCGCAAGAACCACAAGTGTAACCTGTTTTTTCATCCTGTTTAACTCCCCATTAGAAGATGAAAAACAAGGCTCTTACTCTAAGACGGAAAATAATTCACAATTTCACATTATTATGTTTTTCACCTAAATATACATTTGAACTCTTTAGAGGGTGATTTATGCATTACTTCTGTTGTGGAGAGTTTTCTTCTGAACATTTTATAAATAGGCAGGCTAAACTAAAGAAAAGTTCTTAGCTCTATTTTTAGGCAGTGCAGTGCTTGGTCTGCTGCTTAAAATTGGGATTCTTTTTTAGCTAAGCTGTAACTTTCCATTCATGGGTCAGATGGTCATAGATTCAAATGTGAGTCTATCACATACTAGACTCACATACTGTAATACATACAGTATGTAATCACATACTGTAATCTTGGACAAATTACCAAACCTCCCTTTTTCCTCCGAGTAAAGGGACTATTAATACCTATACCACTGTACTGAGCTAGCACACTGCATGACACATAGTAGGTGCTTCAGAACTTTTTCTATCACCTCACATTGGTTATCATCAAAAAATCTACAAACAATAAATGCTGGAGAGGGTGTGGAGAAAAAGGAACCCTCCTACACTGTTGGTGGGAATGTAAACTGGTATGGCCACTATGGAGAACAGTATGGAGTTCCCTTAAAAAACTAAAAATAGAGCTACCATAAGATCTAGCAATCCCACTCCTGGGCATATATCCAGAGAACACCATAATTCGAAAAGATACATGCACCCCTATGTTCTTTGCAGCATCATTTACAATAACTAGGACATGGAAGCAACATAAATGTCTATTAACAGAGGAATGGATAAAGCAGATGTGGTACATATATACAATGGAATATTACTCAGCCATAAAAAAGAATGAAATGATGTCATTTGCAAGCATCATGGATGGACCTAGAGATTGTCATACTGAGTGAAGTAAGTCAGACACATAAAGACAAGTATATGATATTACTTGTATGTGGAATCTAAAAAAAAGGGTACAAATGAACTTATCTACAAAACAAAATAGAGTTACAGATGTAGAAAACAAACTTATGGTTACCAGGGGTTAAGGGGGAAGGGATAAATTGGAAAACTGGGATTTACATATACATACTACTATATATAAAATAGATAACTAATAAGGACCTACTGTATAGCTCAGGGAACTCTACTCAATACTCTGTAATGGCTTATATGGGAAAAGAATCTAAAAGAGAGTGGATATATGTATAACGGATTCACTTTGCTATACACCTGAAACTAAAACAACATTGTAAATCAACTGTACTCCAATAAAATTTTTCTAAAAAAGAACTTTTTCTTCTCATTCTAAACCTGCTATTTTTCATTGCATCTGAGTGGCAGGCATGGTTTGATCAGGAGTCACTATAAAGATCTGTTTGAATTGCGAATAATAAAGGCTGACCAAGGAAAATGATCAAGTATGCAGTGATCACCCTTATCTTTTACCACCTGGAGCAATGTGTGTTTAATATGGCCAGTGTCTGACAAAATATTTTGATCAAAGTCTGAGTCAGAAAGATTAGTACCAGCTTGAGAAATGAGCAGTGAACTTACAGGACCGGATGGAGATGGAGCTTCCTATGGTAGCAATCAAACATTATCCTTATAGTTCTGTAGCTGGACATACCTCACTTTTGACCGATGGTGTTGTGAGGGATCTTTCACTTTAAAAAATTTATTTACTTACAACTATAGGATGTAATTTAGGACATTCAGCTTTCTAGTCACCAACCTACATGGGAAAGTAGTTAATTTGCAAGGCAGGAGAGTTGTCATCTCTGTAATCTTGGAAAGAACACAGAATTTACAGCAAGACACTGTGGTTCCAATCCCAGTTTTGAGTCCTTCATTATGTGTCTCACCTCTACCTGCCCCCACCCCACTGTAAAATGAAAGACTTGGAGTCCCTATCTATCTCTGAGGTCTCTATAATCTGTCGAATTCTAACGTTCCACATCTATAAGAATTTTTTAAGTTACCCAGGTAACATGCAAAAATAATTTAGGATGCTCAACCCTGTGGTGATATTAAGATGCCTAGAAATTCCTTCTTTAGGCAGTGACATCTATCAAGAAGGATGACAGCTCTGAAGAGCAGTTAAAGCAAGAGAGAATTTATCAACCTTCCTATTAACTGCAAATTTATAGGATGTTTGAAAGTTGCAAGAGAACTCTTAGGGCCATGTTAACGAGGTGGCCTTTAACTTGAAAGAGATCTGTAGCTGAACTGTGTCTTTGAGACCTGGTATTTTAATGAGGTTTCATCCAATTTGAACAGAGGCAAGGAAGGCCAGCAAAAATGCCATGTCTGCTAGACACTTGATGATTTTTGTCCTAGGGAGGAAAGGTTGGGCTATGTCAGAGCCCACACACTTTTAGCCATTTATCTGTCCCTTCCACTACCCCACGGCTTTCATGCTTCCCAGGTTGCCTACTTCAGGTTCTCCAAAGTGCACCAGTATCTAAGGATAAAGAGGTAATGGACATATCCAAACTTATGACACTACGTTACCAATTCATTTACTTTCCTGACATTTCAAAGTGATCTTCTACCTTTGTGACCTTTAGAATAGATTATTTATGTAGGTATTTCAGAAAATGTACCGTGCATTAAAATTACTGAAGTGTCTTGTGGGCTGGTGGGGGCACAGGGAAGCCTCAAGTGTAAGGAAAATAGTGTTCCTCTTTTTGTTGCTTTTGAAATGGCTTAAATCATTCACAGAATAAAGGTTACACTAATAAATGTCTCATTTGCTTTAAATGCTCTGAAATGTGAACACTTCTGTGGAACATATAAAATCATATATGGTAAATGGGCTGTGGTGAGATACAGTGAACTGTAGTCATTTCTTTTTGAGTTGCTCTTTAATCCTCCTTCCCCTTGACCAAGTTTCAAATTGGTGTAGAGTAGGAGTGAGGCAGGTATTGGTATCTTTGAGGTTGGAAGTAGTATGGAAATGTGGAGATAGATCTGGTTTTCCTTACCAGCATGGCACAAAGGGATGCTGTGAAGTGCACGTGCTGTGTTCTCCAACTTATTCTTCCGTCATTTTCCTCCATGCTCATTACCAGTAAGGAATACCAAACTATCTACAGTCCCCCAAACATGGCATGCCTTTGTGCATGTTTTGTCTAAAATATTCGTTTCTTTGTCTACCTTGCCATCTTCCATTTACCCTTCAAAACCCAACTACTCTAAGAAGCCCAACTGCTACATAGCCAATCAACGTTTTCCCTATATTAACTCTGCATCGGGGGTGTATTTTCACACTGTACACGGTAACGCTTAAACACATGGATTCAGAGGTCAGACTGTCAGATTACAAACCTTGGCTTCACTGTATGTTTGTTGTGGAATCGTGGGTGAGTTTCTTAACCTATCTGTGCCTTTATTCATATGAAAGAAGATGAAAATAAAAATGATCAATTCCACTTGGTTTGTGTAAAGATTCTAAAGATATATACATCAAAACATTTTAAAGCACTACTAGGTACAAAGTGTTCAATAAATGTTAGCTCTTTGTCATCCTATCGCCACATTACATATATCACACAGAAAAATTCAACACCATGTTGCTGATTCCTTGGCCCTGTCTGGCACCAGTTCTGTCTGACTCTCAGCCCTCATCCAACTCAAGGAATGATGACTTCAATTTCTTGCTTTTTTATGCAAAGGAGGAGTCAATCAGAGAATATCCCTGTTTTATAGTTTTCTCTAAACATTATAAAATGGAGTTTTAAGTCTTTGGAATGTTTTGATTATACCACAGTTATTCTAGAATCAAATGACTTACATCTTCCATGAAATTTGTCACCTCTCCAGTAAAAATAATAAAAACTAAAAAACATTAGTCTGTAATATTTTTCATGCATGCATCAATTCAACAAATTGTTCAAAGATCAGATACTGTGCTGAAACAGTGACTCACAACAGGTGCATATAGTAAGCCTAGGGCTGCGTGAGGCCCCCTTTGTTACTTAGCAGAAGTCCTGTTTTAGGAAACAAAACAATAATCCAGCAGAAAGGCAAGCTGAGCTACGAGATAGAAAACAGAAGAGCTTTGAATACATATCCAACTATGTCACTTCTCATTTCTAAGCTCTATTAAATAATAATAGTTATCACTCATAGTAAAACAAGTAGCAGCAGTACTTTGCTTATACTAATTTAAGTAGGTTCTGTAAGCTTACAATTAGAAGAATACTGTTCATACACCAGATGAGTTTCCCCATCTGAAAAAGGGTCATAATATTGCATTACGGTACTAATCAAAGGATTGGGTTCTTTTATTCTTCAAAGTACGTTCTAAGTGCATACCATGCTCCTGATGGCTCTTGAGGCACTGGGATACAGTAGTGAAGTACAAATAAGGTCTGTACCCTCATGGACCTTACATTCTAGATGTATGGGATGATGCATGGGCCTGGCACATGGTAGCAATACAATAAAGATGGATCCTTTCCCTTTTACTCCTTCTGGCATTATCTGGGTAACCCAGCGACTTTGTTAGGAATCCAAAGAAAATATAATCTGACATTTAGGAAAACAGGAACTTTCACAGCCATGAAGGTAGAGGATATTCTAGAACACAATATCTATCTTCAATTATTTGACAAAATTCCACAAAGCAAGCTATTAAAATGCCTTATACGGTAAAAAAAAAAAAAAAAATCAAGAACAATTAGATGCACTCATTGTAATTTAATATAAGAAATTCTTTTAATCAAGATCATGTCTTCCATGGGGTCAGGGGCCATGTCTGTTTTTTTCCCCATATACACTAAGCCTAGGACAGCAGGGACACATGTTAAGTTTCAATAGATTTCTGTTGATGAAAATAATGCAGAATTGGCTGACTGAGTAAATGAATGATACAAGATAAGCTGTCTCATACGGTTTGTCTTTCCATTCACTTGAGCTTTTCAAAGAATCTGTGCAACCTCCCCACTAAAAGTCCTTGGCAAATAGAACATAGAATCTGATTAGGCTAAGTGACAGGTAGGGTCCTGTTTGCCATTCAATGCTCAGATCCTTTTTCTATGATTCTATACTTCATCATGGGTTAGATTTTTTTTTCAACTTGTAACAAGGAGCTCCTCTTCATTTACATCAACATTACTGTGTTCTGCTCTATTAGTCTCTTAATCTCTTTGCTAATTCCCATATGTCGCTGCATCATTTAATTAAGGGCTACACTGCCATGTGGCTGAAGCTCAATGTCCTTTCCTGCCGGGAGCATACTCAGGCTTGTGGGAATGTAGAGGTTCTGACTCTGTCTGAATTTTAGAAAACCTGGACTACTTTACATTTCTGAAATAATTTTTTTCTGAGAGAAATTCATGCCTGTATCCAACAGAATCAAATTCCTGGAACTGTAGATATTCGCTCTTTCCTTTTTTTCAAATGGGGAAAGTAGGGTAAACTATTCTTCCAAAATATTGATATTATGCTTTATAAAGTACCTCATGGATTGGTAGGAAGAGACATTAACCCAATAAGTGGCTTAGTCCTTACTAATTGCATGACTTTAGGAATGGCCATAGCTTCTCAGAACTTAAGAATTCTTGCCATTGAAATGAGTTTTGCTTTACCATTTAAAAGATACTTTGCTAGCTCTTTTTGAAATTAAATCTACAATAATTCGCAAACCATCCTGTAACGTAGGTCTGAAGATGTATTTGCATTGTAATTTATAAAGATTTATTTTACAGATAGGAATTTAATATAATCTTTTAAACTGCATACTATAAAATGCTCTGTAAATTCTTAGAAAAAATTTAATTTCACTACAAAATCCATAAGAATTACCTAATCTACATTAATCCTACCCCAAAAAGATCTAATGAAAGGGCTCATGATTTTTCTACACACAGGTAAGAATTTTTTTCTTTTTTTTTTCTTTTTTATAGGGTGCTCTATAAAATCAGCCAGAAACAGCATCTATTGTGTTTCCACGACATTTCCACTATTGTTTTCAACATTGAAGAAAATGAAGACAATATATAAAGCCACCGAAAAAGACTATTTCAAGCCATATTAATAAGGGAGATGATTATTTTATGTATTGCTCAGGCTACACCTGGAATATTGTATGCCACTTGGGTTAATCCCAAATTTAGAAAGTGACTGTGTCTTGACCACCTTTAAATGTTTTTAAGGACGTGAAAATCATGCATAATAAAACATGTTTGCAATAACTGACATTTAACCTGACAAAGGAAAAACAAATCCTCAAAAGGATGTGACGGACTTCTAGTTTAAGCCCCAACGTGTAAAGAGCTTAAAAGTCATCATACCATCTTTACAACAAGAAAAAATTGTACAAACTGAAAATCATTGACCTTAGTTGAGGCCATTTGTGAATGGAATTTTCAAGACGGACCACTACTCTGAAGTCTGGAGAGATAGGCAAATCTAGAGAATCAATTCAAGATCTGCTTACATGGAGTTTAAGGTGGTGGATTTATAAATGGGTAATAACACTTAAATGGTAACTTTGATAAAGTGCTGGAGGCTGAAGGTAGACGAGTCTTAGGGAGGTCCCCACACTTCCATAGGCTTTACCCCCAGAAACCTCACTAGGTTCTCATGGTAAAGATCTGGGGGAAATCCCCACATTGGTCTGGAAGGAGGAGTTAAAGAATAATTATTATGAATATGCCCAGAGCCTCCTCTTTAGTTCTCCACGGGTAAAGAATCTATCAGGACCATGTTGTAAAGCCATGGGGAAAGGTCATGAGTAAATCTTCAATGCATATTGCTAAGTGAAATAGTCTACTCTGAAAAAAGCTACATATTGTATGATTTCAATTATGACATTCTGAAAAAGACAAAACTACACAGATCACAAAGAGATTAGTGATTGCAAGGGATACAGTGGATGGGGGGAGAGGAAGGCTGAACAGATTAACCACTAGGGATTTTGAGGGTGGTAAAAGTCTTTGTATGCCACTGCAACCATGAATGTGAGTCATCTAGCATTTGCCAAAACCCATAGATCTTTACAAAACGAACAGTTAACCTTATTATATGCAGATTTTCAAAAAATCAATTGAGAGGCTGGGGAATTCCAGGATGGAATATACAATGTGACAAAAAATTCATTATAGATATATGAAACAACTTCACTGAAAAGGATGGATGGTAGAATAAGTTACTGACACAAGTAACTTTGGAAATGAATGCAGTCTATAAGACTAAAGGCAAAAGAAACTGTAAATACCGTATTCTAGTTGATTGTTTCCCATAGACATATGGGTTAAAAATTCTAAAACCACTGTGCACAGTACTGGAATTAACCAATTAAGCAAACAGATGAAAAACAGTGGGAGCCAATTTTCTCACTGTTGGAGAGGAATATTACAAATAGTAAAGAAAAGATGACAAGAATGATCCATGTAGTAATGAATTAGAGTTGGAGATACCAGAATGAACTCATGCTTAGCTGATTATAGGTAAAGAAATATTTACAGATATGTGTATGTACATGGATAAATATACACACATATAACTCTTTGCTTTGTCAGCTGAGAGGTCCTAGAAGTAACAGCACCCCAATAGCAATGAGCTCACCTAATACTCAGAACATGGTTTCTAATACCATTCTCCAATACAAAGAATGAGAGTTCCTTGGATAATTCCTTGGAGGCTGATTCTAAGATTGGGGCAGGAAATATATAAGAGAAGCTTGGAGAATCTTATAGTGTCAAAAAGTAAGAAAGTAATACATACACATGCATACAAAATAATTGAGGTATGTCAAAGGAACATAGGAACAAGCTGAAAGAACTCCCAATGACCAAAGCTGGAACGATTTGAGCAACACAATAACGTAGTAATGGGCTATAACCCAAAGTATAAGTATGAGACCATACTGATATAAATAACTGAATAAATAATAGAGAGATAGACAAATCTCCCATTTACACAAAATTCCAATCTGTGTAGACTTTTCACCTTTAAGTCACTTATTAAGTGCTGACTGCACATAACACCCGCCTTCCAAAAATTACAGTGTGAAAAGGGAGAAAAAAAGAGTAACTTTTCAGTGGAGGAACCTGCCAAACACTAACAGACAGGTGATCAATGTTAAAATCAACCAAAATAAGTCACATTGAAAGTATGTACCTGTATTAATCAGGGTTCTCCAGAGAAACAGAACCAGTAGAAGTTGAGAGAGAGAGAGAGAGAGAGAGAGAGATAGATATAATTATAGAAATTGGCTCATGCAATTACAGAGGCCAGGATGTCCTACAATATGCCATCTGCAAGCTGGAGAACCAGAAAAGCCAGTGGTATAATTTAGTCTGAGTTTGAAGACCTGAGAAGGAGGGGAACTGATAGTATAAGTCCCAGTCCATGTTGAAGGCCCAAGAACCAGGAGTGCTGATGTGCAAGGGCAGGAGAAAATGGATGTCCCATCAAACTCATTCTTCCTTGGCCTTTTGGTTCTACTCAGGCCCTCAATGGATTGGATGCTTACCTGCATTGGTGAGGGTGACATCCTTTACTCAATTTACTGATTCACTTGCTACTCTTCTGGAAATACCCTCACAGATACACCCAGAAATTTAATGTTCTAACAGCGATCTAGGCATCCTCTGGACCAGTCAAGTTGACATATAAAATTAAACAGCACAGTACTCTTGATATGATGTAATGAGAATGAGATTTTACCTCTCTGGTCTTCCTTCAAAATCCATAACCTCAGTCTAATTATGAAAAAAATATCATCAAATCCCCATTAACGGATATTCGACAAAATGCCTGACCAGCAATCCCCAAAACTATCAAGGTCATCATAACACAGAATGTCTGAGAAACTACCACATCAAAGAGAAGCCTAAGAAAATATGACAAGTAAATGTAATTTGGTATCCTGAATGTTAGCTCAGAACAGAAAAGGGACTTTTGAAAAAAGTGAGGAAAGCTGAATAATATATGGACTTATGTCAATAATAATGTATCAAGTTTGGTTCATTAATTGTGACAAATGTACTATACTAATGTAAGATGGAGACACTGAATTTGAATAATTACAGAACTGAACTTGAAGTGTATGGGAAGTCTCTGTACTATCTTTACAGTAATTCTGTAAACCTAAAACTGTTCTAAATTTAAAAGTTTGTTTAGAAATAAAAGAATATGGCAGCCATCTTAATATATTGGAGAGATCTCAGATGAAAACACTTGGCTTCATCACTGCAGTCTCCCACAATGGATTTAACTTAGCATGTGATCACAGTCCAGATGTTGACTCAAAGCAAAGAAGAATCAAAACAACAGAAACAGTAACATCACACATAAACACACGCACGTGCGCACACACACACACCGCTAACCCTATTTAGAAAAGTTTGAACTAAGTGGTAGTGAGATAGTCAAAGAATTCAAAGAAAGACTGGATGATTAACTAACAGTGATTTTGTAGTATAATTCTAGCAACCTACAGATGTTATACTGTTGTCTACAATGGCCTCTGGGCTGGCCACTTGTTTCTGTAAATAAAGTTTTATGGGAACACATTTTAAATGTATCTTCTATGACTGTTTTCATACTACAATGGCCGAGTTGAGTAGTGGTGACAGAGTTTGGCCTGCAAAATATTTATAATATGGACTTTTACAGAAAAAGTTTGCCAATCCACGCTTTCGACAACATCATCAATCTTTTGAGACCTTAAACACCATCATTCCACATTCCCACCTTCTTCACAAGATCCCAGCTTGTATGCTTATCCACTATCAGTGTTCATCCACATCCACTCTATTTCAGATGCTGCTTAATAAGCTGTTCTCTGTAGTATGTCCTATCAGCTTAACCAAAGAGAAAGCAAACATTGCTTCCAAATAAACAATGATGATCCCACAAAAGCATAACATCAAATGTCTCCCTGATTTGGTCTCTAAGGACAGGTGTGAAAGTGAATAAGCAGATAAGCAGTGAAGCATATGAGATTACCATATGCAACATTACCTGCAGCACATTGTTTTTAATCCATTTCTGTACCTCTGACCCCAGACCTCATCTCCTACCAATGGTAGAAAGGCAACATTAATGCTACAAGACACGTGGCTTCACAAACACAGAAAATGCAGCTGTTCATTACTTGCTTCCAGCTTTTCTAACAGAAATTTGCCTCTTTCTTCATTCTCTACTCTCTTCCTTCTTCCTTCCCATCTCTCTTCTTTATTCCTTCTTTTCATTTTCCTTGTAATAATTTCATTCATTTTTTTGAAAATGTATTGCATATAAAAGTGATATCCAGAAGTCAACAAGATAGAATTTCTTCCTTAAGGAGCTCATTTTCCTTTGGAATAGTCTGAGAGTTACTCCAAAAAAACGTATTATGTCATATTAAGTAGTATAATAG
This sequence comes from Pseudorca crassidens, assembly GCF_039906515.1. Classification (NCBI taxonomy): domain Eukaryota; kingdom Metazoa; phylum Chordata; class Mammalia; order Artiodactyla; family Delphinidae; genus Pseudorca; species Pseudorca crassidens. The sequence goes on along the minus strand of NC_090315.1, from coordinate 37,266,960 downwards.
AAGTATAAATAAGGAGCTAGTATGAGAGATTCTTAGAGAAACTGATGCTTGAGTAAGATGTACTTTTTTTTAATTGCTTCCTCCTACCAGGACCAGATATTTGGCCTTACAGATTTAACACAAACACATCACGACTATTTTCCACATATAAGAAGAGTATAGTAGAAACAGTAATAGTTAAGTATGATTATTCCTTATGTTTGTATAGTACATAGAAGCTCACAGTCACTTTTATATTCGTTATATCCAAAGACAGCCTTCTGGGATATAAAGGATCTAACAACCACGAGTCAAGTATATTGTATACATGCAATCCTGCTGCCATTTTATTCCCAAATCTCTATTCTAAGATGCTGTTTCCCACCGACTCCATTCTCCCCTAACATTTCTTCTCAGCATGAGGCTCTTTACAAACTCCACAAGATCTGACATGCAAGTTTAAATAAAAATGTGCAGGGCTTCCCTGGTGGCGCAGTGGTTAACAATCCACCTACCAACGCAGGGGTCCCGGGTTTGAGCCCTGGTCCCGGAAAATCCCACATGCCGCGAAGCAACGAAGCCTGTGCACCACAACTACTGAGCCTGCACTCTAGAGACTGCAAGCCACAACTACTGAGCCCACGTGCCACAACTACTGAGCCCACATGCCACAGCTACTGAAGCTGGCGCGCCTAGAGCCCGTGCTCCACAACAAGAGAAGCCACTGCAATGAGAAGCCCGCACACTGCAACGAAGAGTAGCCCCCGCTCACCGCAACTAGAGAAAAACCGCATGCAGCAACAAAGGCCCAACACAGCCAAAAATAAATAAATAAATTTATTTAAAAAATATGCAATCCTTTCCGTAAATTACAACACTTTAAAAATATAGCTGTTATGCAATGGCATGGCCACTTGGGAAGTGTAATCAAGTGAGAAGAAGTAAAAAGTATTAGGTAATTTTTATTATTCCTCCTTCCCAAGGGTCTCAAATCCAGAGCAAACCATCCTCTCTAAAATACTAGAATTGTATTTCCAAGAAAAATAATGTGAAAATATGAATATTTTTTGGTAATAAACTTTGCTCCTGTATCTGCAATTTAGGATAATTCTGGCCAGTTCACAGTCATTCTTGGATCCTCTACGCTCTTCAAAGTTATAAATATCAAGAGTCTTAAGTGCCCCATGAAGATCAACATTGGTTAAAAATTTCTTTCCTGAAGATATCTTTATTCTTCCATTCTGGTTTCACTGTGATCTCTAAATATTAAATTTTAAGTGCATTGAATTTTGGGATAAAGTGTTAAGGGAACCATTTATTTTCTTTACCTATAGACAAGGGTGAGAAAGTGTCTTTTAACTTTCTCACCATAACAGCTTTTATAAATAAATAAATTCTTCATTTAGCCAGGGAAATATTAACACTACTATGTTTCACATCTAAACCATGCATGGAACATGATCAATGAGACCCATTTTTCCAGCATATTAAGACAAGAAGAATATCCTTCATAAAAGAAAACTGCTTTGGCTACGTTAAAATCTCCCAAGTTCTCTCATGTTCTTTCTCCTCTGCTTTTCAAAGTTACAAAGGGCAAGACTCCGAAGTGCCTCATGAAAAGGAACATTTCTGTTACTTTTGTTAAAAATTCTCTCACTGGATAACTTCTTGCTTAAAAGTATGTTAATTTCCTCTGCCCACAACTGAGCATCAGGGAGAAGGCAAAAAGAGCCCAAGGATTTCTAAAATCCATGTTGCAGTGGGCAGACACTGAAGTTGATTATCCTTTCTACATTAGAAAATCAGTTTTCCACCCACACTGTTGTTGGTTTTAACTCTCACACTACTATCACATTCACAACACTCCTGACCCAAGTTGTGTGAGGGTTTTCTCTTACCAAGAAATTATCTTCAACCACAGATAATTACCAAGAAATTATCTTACAATTTAACTCAATTCTGACACTATCTACCCTGAGATAGTGTCAGATCCCACAGGCTAAGGGCTTGGACATGACTGCTTCCACCCCACTTCAGATCCCAATCACAAGTCCAGGTTGTCACCCGTCCCCCTCCTCGGGTTTAATTTGCTATAGTGGGTCACAGAACTCAGGGAGAATATTTCCTATGTTTACTGCTTTACTAAAGGCTATGAAAAGGATACAGATGAAGAGCCAGATGAAGAGGTCCATAGGGTGAAGTTTTGGAGAGTCTCAAGAGAGGTGCTTCTGTCCCCATAGAGTTGGGATGTGTCACCCTCCTAGTACATAGATGCCCTCACTGACCTGGAAGCTCTCTGAAATCCAAACTACTGGGATTTTTATGGAGGCTTGCTCACAAAGGCATGATCAAATACTAGCTTCATTTCCAGCTCCTCTCCCCTCTTTAGACAAGTGCAGGGCTGTAGGGCTGAAAGTTCCAAGCATCTAATCATGGCTTGGTCTAGGAGCCCACCCAGAGTTGCCTCATTACAACAAAAAACACTCCTATCACTCAGGAAATTACACGGATTTAGGAGCACTGTGTCAGGAACTGGAGTCAAAGGCTAAGTATCAGATAGAAAGCCCAGAAATAAACCCACACACCTATGGTCAATCAATCTACAACAAAGGAGGAAAGACTATACAATGGAGAAAAGACAGCTCTTCAATAAATGGTGCTGGAAAAACTGGACAGTTACATGTAAGAAATGAAATTAGAACATTCTTTAACACCATACACAAAAATAAATTCAAACTGGATTAAAGAACTAAATGTAGGAACAGATACTATAAAATGCTTAGAGGAAAGCATAGGCAGAACACTCTGACATAGATCGCAGCAGTATCTTTTTGGATCTGTCTCCTAGAGTAATGGAAATAAAAACAAAAATAAACAAATGGGACCTAATTAAACTCAAAAGCTTTTGCACAGCAAAGGAAACCATAAACAAAACAAAACTCCCACAGGATGGGAGAAAATATTTGCAAATGATGTGAACAACAAGGAATTAATCTCCAAAATTTACAAATAGCTCATGTGGCTCAATATCAAAACAACAACAACAACACAATCCAATCAAAAAATGGGCAGAAAACCTAGACATTTCTCCAGAGAAAACATACAGATGGCTAAGAGGCACACAAAAAGATGCTCAACATCACTAATTATTAGAGGAATGCAAATCAAAACTACAATGAGACATCACCTCACACAGGTCAGAATGGCCATCATCAAAAAGTCTACAAATAATAAATGCTGGAGAGGGTGTGGAGAAAAGGGAACCCTCCTACATTGTTGGTGGAAATGTAAATTGGTACAACCACTATGGAGAAGAGTATGTTTAGTTTCTTTAGGTTCCTTAATAACTAAAAGTAGAGCTATCATAGATCCAGCAACCCCACCCCTGGGCATATATACGAAGAAAAACATGATTCAAAAGGATACATGCACCGCAATGTTCACTGCAGTGTTGTTTACAATAGCCGAGACATGGAAGCAACCTAAATGTCCATTGACAGATGAATGAATAATGAAGATGCGGTACATATATAGAATGGAATATTACTCAGCCATTAAAAAAAGAATGAAATAATGCCATTTGCAGCAACATGGATGGACCTGAAGATTATCATACTAAGTGAAATAAGTCAAACAGAGGAAGACAAATATCATATGATATTGCTTATACGTGGAATCTAAAAAAAAAAAACTGATACAAATGACCTTATTTACAAAACAGAAACAGGCTCAGAGAACTAACTTATGGTTACCAGGGGAGAAGCGTGGTGGGGAGGGATAGATTGGGAGTTTGGGATTGACAGGTACACACTGCTATATTTAAAATAGGTAACTAACAAGGACCTACTGTATAGCACAGAGAATTCTGCTCAGTAATTTGTAATAACCTAAATGGGAGAAGAATTTGAAAAAGAATAGATACATGCATATGTATAACTGAATCACTTTGCTGTACACCTGAAATTAACACAACATTGTTAATCAACTATAATATAAACATTTTTTTATAAAAAGGAATTTACAAGGGTTTCAGAAGCTTGCGCCAGGAACCAGGGGCAGAGGCCAGTATGAGTATTTTCTATTATCTCACACTTTCCTAATGGGGTGTCTCTTGGATATTCATTTAGAACTGTGTCCCTGCTTTTGCCACAATTACGATAATATTGCCATTAGATTTCTTAGTTTATAAAATACTTTCAGCAAATTTAAAATGTTAGTTACTAGATATAGGCACACTAAAAGATGCTAAGAAATTTTAAGTGACTTAAAAAGAAGTAACAGATTAACACAAAAATTATTCCAGAGAATTTTAATGTGAGGGATCCTGAAAGAGCAAATCCTTAAGGGTCCTATACCATCATCATTCTCTAAGGAAATAATACATTATTGTTGTTTGAAAGATTATCCTGAATTTGACTGAAGGGTTATAACTGTGATGTATTTTATTCTCTTTATGTTGTTTGTATGTGTTTACTAAAAAATACCTATTTTAATACCTATAAACTTAAAGTGATCTTAAAATATTAATGTTCAAAACATTGCATTGCAACTTTTAATTACCTTTTAGGTGCAATGTACTGTGTACTCAGTGACAGGTACTTTTAATGCACTATCCCATTTACTATTATTATTATAAAGATAAGTGACACATGTCATGTATTGAAGTTGAGGTTCACATTTACTAAATATTTTAAGTTACACAAATAATAAATAACATATCTGAAAATAAAATTCAAGTTTTCTGGTTTCAAGTCTAGTGATCTTTTTCTCTTTATCACATCTGCTTCTGTAAATGTTTTCTTTACCCCTTAGGAAAAAAAACATTCTATGTGAAATTCCACCTATTTATGGATTTCAGAAATTCCAAGAGAGCACAAACTAAAGTATATTATAATGATGCTGTGAACACCCTTATAAACTTATTTTTGTTAACTTTGAATTAGTTACTAGAATTAGAATGGATAAAAGGGTATGTGCATTTTAATCTACTCTTTGTTATGTATTGCTAATTAGTCCTCCAAGATTTAAACAAACTTTTAAAAAGAAAAATATTTCAAGTGCATCTTGCATCGTTGAGGTACTCATCGGTTTTTTTTTAACAACTTTATTGGAGTATAATTGCTTTACAATGGTGTGTTAGCTTCTTCTGTATAACAAAGTGAATCAGATATACGTATACATATATCCCCATATCCCCTCCCTCTTGCATCTCCCTCTTACCCTCCCTATCCCACCCCTCTAAGTGGTCATAAAGCACTGAACTGATCTCCCTGTGCTATGCAGCTGCTTCCCATTAGCTATTGTACATTTGGTAGTGTATATGTCAATGTCACCCTCTCATTTCATCCCAGTTTCCCCCTCCCTGTGTCAAGTCCATTCTCTACATCTGAGTCTTTATTCCTGTCCTGCCCCTAGGTTCATCAGAAACTTTTTTTTTTCAGAATATATATGTGTTAGCATACAGTATTTGTTTTTCTCTTTCTGACTTACTTCACTCTGTATGATAGACTCTAGGTCCATCCACCTCACTACAACTAACTCAGTTTCATTTATTTTTATGGCTGAGTAATATTCCATTATATGTATGTGCCACATCTTCTTTATCCATTCATCTGTCAATGGACACTTAGGTTGCTTCCATGTCCTGGCTATTGTAAATAGTGTTGCAATGAACATTGTGGTACATGACTCTTTTTTGAATTATGGTTTTCTCAGGGTATATGCCCAGTAGTGGAATTGCTGGGTCGTATGGTAGTTCTATTTTTAGTTTTTTTAAGGAACCTCCATACTGTTCTCCATAGTGGCTGTATCAATTTACATTCCCACCAACAGTGCAAGAGGGTTCCCTTTTCTCCACACCCTCTCCAGCATTTGCTTGTAGATTTTTTGATGATGGCCATTCTGACCTGTGTGAGGTGTTATTAAGGTACTCATCTTTGAAATATGTTCCTTTTGACAAATCATCCTACTAATTCCTAGGAACAGATTAAAGCTGATTTAAGATCCAAAGTAATTGTAATTAGGCCAGGGAATGAGCCATGACCCCAATTCCTTTTTTTAAATCATTCTAGCCAAGAATAAAAGATAACTCTACAATTGAAAATAACAACTCACAGATTCAAAGCTCACATCAAACCTTTGCTACATGTCAGATCCTGTGTACAAAATGATGTGCTTGACTTCAAGCCCACGTTACATCTGTGGGCTGGGTAGACGGATTGCAATTTTGGCTACAATTATTCTTTTACTTTGTACAGGACTCTTCAAAGTGTAACATTGTGACTCCCCCCATGAAGAGGTAGAGCTTATTTCTTACCACCTTGAATCTGCATTGTCCCTGTGTCTTGTTTTGACAAACAGAATGAGACAGAAATGACGTTGTGCCAGTTCTGAGCTGGTACACCAGCTCACTCTTGGAAACTAGCTTTGTCGCCATTAATTAATTGGCTAGCCTGCTGGATGATAAGAGACACATAGCCCAGTTGCCCCATCACCCCAACCAACAGCCAGCCAAAACAGAGCCACAGATGCATGAGTAAACCCAGCCAAGATCATACGACCATCTAGCTGAGTGCAGCTCAGATTGCTAAACCACAAAACCAAAAGCTAATATTTAGTGGCTGTTTTAAACAGTTAAGTTTGGGGGTTGATAGTTATACAAGAAAAGTTATCTGATACTTACAACATCTTTCCCACAAATTTTAATTAAGAAGAGACAGGAAAAGAACTCCTATATCCAAGAGAATAGGAATTTTTTTTTTTTTCTGTATAGGTATCTGATCCTTTGATCTGATCCTTGAAGGAGAATCTGAAATTAAAAACCTGATGTTTATAGAGTATTCCAAACAAGTGAAAGAACCATCCCACAGTTGTCAATGTTGGAGGCTATTTGTGGGCATTATTAAAAAGATGGAGCATTTTATACCAGAGGTTAAATCCCATTCACGGTATTAACTGTAGGAGCATGGTACGGTTCTGTTCCTTAGTTTTCACATCTTAACTGAGGATGATACGTAGCACTTGTATCGTAGAATTACTGTAAGAATTAAACAAATCAACAGACGCGAAATACCTAAACTAGCACCTAGTATGTAGTAACTATTAGCTATTAGCATCAGATACCAAGTTTAGAGTTTGTTATGTTTACCTATCTGATTCTGTATTATATACGTGCATATGCATCCATGTATGTGAGCTGAAGGTAGCCAAGCACAGAAGGTAGGAAAAGAAATACCTGGAAAGACAGAAGCATGAATACAGAATTGGCATATGTGGCTGTGCATCTGAATAGTGATTGGTAGTTTACAAAGAATTTTCACAGCGTCGTTTTATTCACAGCCAAAGAAACCAAATAATTCAGCAAATATTTATTAAGTAACTTCTATATTCCAGGCATTGCATTAAATAATGCTTAGGGAATGTAGGAGCAGCTATAAATAACATTAAATTTATGGACCCTGAAAATCTTATAACTCAGCAAGCTTCCCTCTTTACATTTCCCAACAGGAAGTTTAAATTTAAAAATTCTGCCCAATTCTACCAAGTGTACATCTCTGTGTATTAACATTGTCCCAGTATAAAATTGTTCTCCTACTATTACCCTTTTATTTTTCTAATACACTAAATTAGTGACTTTTTTTCAGCTTTTTCTTTTTCGAAGGAGGAGAAAACAGACACACAGTGAAAAAAATCCTTTACAAAATCAGTCACTCCTACATTCCTTTGCTTTAGAATGTGAGTCACAAAGCTCCGTTCAAAAACAACTTTTCATAATCACAAATCTATAGACTGAACTGACGGGAGACTCAAACAAATTGGCTTGCATTTATAAAGTTTGCCTCTGCACCTTTCTTGTGTCAGTTGCTCCCTACTGTGTCAATATATTGATATTTTAAAATCTGCTTTTTGATTTTTATTATGATTTAAGAAAGGGTTTCTCAACCTCAGCACTATCGACATTTTGGATATAGATGGTAAGGGGATTTTCCTATAGAACGTTTAGCAGTATCCCTGGCTTCTGGCATCCACTCCTTTCCAGTTGTGACAACCAAAAATATTTCCAGACATTGTCAAATGTCCCCTAGGTTTAGAACCACAGATTTAAGGAATGAACTATGTGGCAAAATGTTTTTGTTAAGAGTTTGCTTCATTCATTTGTTTATTGAAAATATTTTGGGCAATAGCATGGAATAAGCTAAGAGCCTAAATGACCTCACAGCTGACACAATGAGTAAACACATGAAATTATAAAGTATGTCATTGACTTTCAAACTGTAAAATATAGAACCAAACTGTCTCCAGAATGACCAAGTTTATAACCAAACAGTGGGAAGTATATTCCCTTTTAAAGAAACATATATGTCTCATTAATTATTATATCAACAGGAAAAAAAAATCCTATTTATTTAGCAAACAGTGGAAAGAACTATATATTTTTATTCAAGATTTTCTCCTTTTATTTACAAAATACCCATAATTCAATTCTGCTGAGTCACTACACTTCATGTGCAATTAACACCATTAAGTTAATATAACAGATATCTTTCAAACTGTCAAACATTACAATTAACTGAGTGTTTTAAAAATAAGATTAAATTGTGACTTATTTTGAATTATGGCTCAACAAGCTAATATTCTTTTTTCAAAGACTGAGTATTGACTGATCATGGTAAATAGTGATTACAAGATAGATTTTTTAAAAAAGACTATCCTCGGGGGGAAAATGTGATATTTTGTGTGCTATCTTTGAAGCAGTTCTCAGTCTTTTGCATGGAATGAAGTATATGTTTGCTACATCCAAAGTATAAACCTGTCTGTATTTAATAGAGGTTGAACAAAACGCCAATTTTCAAATCCCTATCAAGACTTACCAAGGGCTCTAAAATCTTTTAATATAATAATTTTTGATAAATTTGTAATAATTTGTCTTTACCCACAGGAAAGGAGACTTTAATTTTTAGATATTTCAAGCAGAAGACTCAAAATAGTAAAACTACTATTAAATATTCTAATATCTGAGTAGATCGGTGTTTACCTCATAAATGCAAAAATCCCTGAAATGCACTCATATAATGCATATCTATTTGCCTTGTAACCTTATGACTTATATTACAAATCTTACTATAAACAGATACTGAACTTGAATATATTAAAACTAGCATGAAAAAAGCTATTCTCTAATTTAGATATTGCTTGAGCTCTGATGACCATATATAACTCATTATTCTAAAATGGTGGAAGTGGAAATTATGTGGTACTCTTTAACCTTCACTAGGTTTCAAATCAAATTTAATCTCCAATTCCTGATGTACTGCTTACTATGGAAATCAACACAGGCAACTCGTCTAACCCCTACCTTCATCTAACTGCCTTGTCTATCAAGTGGGGATAATTAAAATAATCCATACCTATCACTTTGTTGCTGTTCTTTGTTTTAATTTGTTGTGTATTTTGCTTTTGCTTAGCTCTATCCTAGGAAAATGTTGAGCGAATATTAGCTCCACTAAGTTTTCACATGGGGAGAACCAAAATTTGACCTATGACCCAGATTGCTAACATTCTTGGTATATCCCTGGTATTTGTAGACAAAGGATCCAATCATTCTAATAAAAATAATATGTAAGAGATTTTTGAGCTTCTGACCTCCGCAACTGTAGGATAATAATGTCTTGTTATTTTAAGCCACTGAGTTTGTGATTTGTTATGTCAGCAACAGAAAACTAATACAGATTTCTGTTTATGCTTTTTCCCAAAGATACCTCTTTTGAATCCACCCTCCTTTTCTTCACATACTTCCCTTGTATCCTTACACTTTAAAGAAAGCAAGCCAAGTTTTTAACTTGACATCCAGCACAATCCAACTCTTGGTTTCAGCCAAACTTTCTCATCTGATCTCTCAGTGTTTCTAAATAACATTATAAACATTAGAGTTTCATCCGAACTACACTGATCTTTTACTCTCAAAATTAAATGCATACACAGGATTTTGTTATTATTGTAAAAGAGAAAAATACCTCAAACAAAACATTTTGAAAGGGCGTTTCTTGGTTTATGTAACCGAAAAATCCAGTAATAAAGCTTGCATTAATCAAAGCTATATCCAGATCCTTGAATAATATCTTCAGGTATCTGTCACAATCCTTTGTCTCTATGTGTTTCTGTTGACTTTCTTCTCACACTTTCTTTTCAAGATAGCACCAGGTTTGCATTCTACAGATACTGCAAACTAGTAGAAAGAGTACTTTCTGAAATGCCCCAACAAATGTATCAAATATGGCTGCGATTTAGACTCAATTTCCCAGAAAGCAAAGATCGAAGCAAGGATTAAAGTGCTAACACCATTTTTTTTTTAGAGGTTCAAGCTAAGGCAATGAAGGTAAGGGAAAAACACAAGTGAGATAAATAATGATGTGCTACATCACAATACAAGGCTTTAACACACTACTTATTCTTCAGAATGTGCTGCAGAGCGACAGCTGCAGTAGTCCCAGTTGGCATATTCACTGGGCACATGAGACTTCCCAACGACTGAACGGAGAACCCTTACCTGTGACTCATAACAAGAAAAAGAAAGTGGAATCTGCCTATCTCCCATTTTCTATTATTTGATGTTGCTCTCACAAAGTCAGATCCTCTATCTCACACTATGGTATTTACCCAAATCTCACAGTGGAGTGACAACCTGCACAATAAGTGTTTTTAATCTAAAAAGAGATAAAAGAGAAGAATGTGGTTAAGGGAATCTGGGGAACACACTGTTTATATATCCAAACAGGCTCTTAATGGTCCAACTTGGGTTATGTGCCTATTTCTGAACCAGTTGCTCTAGCTGAGGGCTATGGAGTTTTGACTGGGAAGCCTTTGGTCACATGTCTATCCCTGAAGCCAGAGATGGGTGGGTATCTGCTCACATGTAAAAAATGTGGATTTATAAGATCAAGTGTGCTATTATTGCAAAAAGGGGTAAAGGATGCCGGACAGGCTAAAGCAACAAATATCAACCTCTCAAATCTCTAAGTCAACAATAACACCTAAAACTATCCTTCAAGATTCACTATCAACGCTTCTAAGAGATCTCTGGAAATGTCTCATGACGACTCAGTACGTACAGTGTTATATCGCTCACATCAACTCGTCACTCACTGTTTATCCTATAATATTTTATATCATGTAGTAGACTTTAAGCTCTGGATGTATTATATAAGAGTTGTTGAAAAACATGTAGATACACACACACATGGAGAATTTATTTATGTATTTTTAGAAAATATTTATTTAACCTCATTACATGCTAGGCACTATTCTGTACAAAGAAGAGTACAAAGCCATGACTTTCAGAAGAGCTTTGTCTAGAAAAAAAAATTAAACAGACCATTATAATTTGATTTGAAAAGTTATTATAATACTACATACTACACATACTGCATGATTCAGGCCCTCAGCAGGAAACTGAGCCCAATCTAAGAAACTATATATAGACTACATACACATGTGAGCAGGGTTAAGGGGTGCTGAGGTATCCATAGACTAGCAACAATAGGAATACATCCCTAAGATGAAATCATCCCTAAGATGAAAAAGAGCAAAAAGAGGAAACAGAGCTCTGTAAAACAGTGTGAACTAGAGTCATGGAGGAAAAACTGACAATGGAAAGGGGTCATGGTTGGACACACCTACGTTTAAGGAACAAAGCTTAAAACATGTAGAGATCAGGAAAAAAGTCTCCTTTTCACACTGACTCCTTTCTTCTCCCATCTTGCAAGATTTCCTCTGGGTACGTCCCATAGACTTAGCCCAAATAGGTGCTCAAAGGTAATAGTGGTGAAAGTGGGAGAGCACTTGGAGTCAGGCCCCTGGTCATTGGGCAGGAAAGAAAAGGGTGAACAATGGATCTGGGTACCTGGAGTGATGGCTGGGCAAAGGCAGAAGAAGATGAATGCACACTCACTTTGGAAAAACATGGAAGAATGTGTGTGTCTGAGTGTGTTTAAGTAGCAGGAAAGGGAGACCCTCAGGGAGGAGACTCAATAGAAAGATAGCAGTCATTCCAAGTGAAGACAACTGCACAAAGATGTGAGAAGATCTGGGACGGCATGATCAGAGTGCCTCCAGGGAGCAGGTATTGCCTGGAGGAATCTGGAAAAGTATCCATAACCGATACCATATTTCCTCTTTATTTCTTGAAGAGCCACAAATACGGGCAGCTATTCACTGAACAGTATTGTTGAATGAATGACCAAATGGATTAACTAACGTTTCCCTTATGTTGATTTCTACACAAATCAAGAATGACAGGTCTGGGGACTTCCCTGGTGGTCCAGTGGTTAAGACTTCACCTTCCAACACAGGGGGTACAGGTTTGATCCCTGGTCAGGGAGGTAAGATCCCACATACCTCACGGCCAAAAAAAACCAAAACATAAAAAAAACAGAAGCAATATTGTAACAAATTCAATGAATACTCTAAAAATGGTCCACATCAAAAATAATCTAAAAAAAAAAATGAATGACACGTCTGGTATTTCTGATCATCATAATACAATTCTGGTATATACTCTCTTGTGAAATATGTCTTGATAATTCGACCTCACTGACTGGATTACCATTTTTATAGCCTTTTTTTCATTGTTTGAAATAAATAATTCACTCTGGGATGGAGATATTGAGTAAAACTTTATACCAAGATTTGTATATGATTTTTCTGGTAGTATCTTAAATTTCAAAGGAATTGGAGAATAAGTAGCCTTTGTAATTACTATCATCTTTATTTAATTAAAATGAACTTCAGAAGTTTACAAAATAAAGCCTAAAATGTTAATAATGATTAGAAACAAAATAAAAATTGAAAAAAAGAACATATAATCAATATTTTTCCATTCCAATACCCACAAAGTGCATCGGTTCTGATAGATAATCCAGTGTCTTTAAAGTCAACTGAAGAAATAAGAACTATAAACTACTTGAGTTAAGTCCCTTTAGGACAAACTGACATTTGGTGCTACCCTATGCAAACTCTACATTTATCAGCTTAGGCAGATGTCATCATCACAACAACTTTTCTTGAGTTTTCTAATGCACTTATCTCTAAGACAAGAGCATTGCCATTTCATTTAGCCTTCACAATGATCCTGTGAAGAAGGGACTTTTATAGGTGAGGAAACTGTTTCAAAGAGTTTGCATAAAAATAAACATATTAAAACGTGGAGCTGATATTCAAACTGAGATCAGTCCACACCCTGAATCGTTAGGCTTTCCTGAATACATGGTATACTGTTTTTCTAATGAAAGTTCTTGACTTATTTATACATGTCTGTAAGGCAACCAATCTTGAGGATCTAGTTCAAATGTTCTACTCCCTGAAATCATTGCCTACTGCCCCAGCCAGAAGGGACTGCTCTCTATCTTTGAGTTTCTATGCTTTGTGATTTGAGCATAATTAATATTTGTTTTGAGTATACCATGATAGAGGCTGTATTTTACAACATTTCTATTAAAAAAATGCATTCAGAAAAGCAAAAATATAATATACAACTTGATGAATTTCTACATAGTAGAAATTCCAAGAAACAGAACATTACCAGAATAACAGAAACTCCTTTTTGTTCCTTTCCTACTCCTATCCCCTAAAATAACTGTTACTCTGATTTCTAAGAGCATACACTAGTTTGGGGCAGGTATTACTTTAAGTGCTGTATATATAATTTAACATTCACAACCATTCTAGGCACAGAGAGAGAGAGTAAATAACCTACTCAAAATAATACAGCTCCTGAATAGTGCAGAGTTAGGATAACAGGGGCAGAGAGAAAGAGAGAGAGATTGGAGGATAGTGTGCTGTTGGGAGAAGGATGGGACCATAAGCCAAGGAATGCAGGAGCCTCTATAAACTAGAAGAGACAAAGAAATGGATTCTCCCCTTGAGCCTCAAGGAGTACAGCCTTGTTAATCCATAGATTTCTGACCTCCAGAACTATAAGAAAGATGTGTTGTTTAATGCCACCATGTTTGTGGTGATTTGATACAACAGCAATAAGAAATTAATCACCTTGTGCTAAAAATTGTGGGACAAGAAACTCAGATGTTCTGATTGCATATGGAAAGAAAAGAAAGAGAACCTCAGATTAAAGTAGAAAAATAATTTAATAGCTGGAATAGTTTAAGAATTTACATCAATTATCTAGAAAGAAATTAGACAGATAATAGAATTCACTCCTTTATCCTTTATTGTATTTGAATATGATAATGTTCAATTGTATGGAATGGTAAAAATTTTATATAATTTCCCTGGCACAGATTGGTTAAATCAATCTCCAGTTAAATAAAATATTGTCATCTTCACATAAAAGCTTGTATTGAAGAACTTCTGCAAGATTTACTATAGATTAAAGTATGTTCTTAATTTATTTTTGCAAAATCTAAAATTTTAAGAGTGAGGAAGATTTAGAGTGTGCCAATTTAGGCAGGTATGTGTGTATGTTTGTGTGTGTGTGCTGAATCACCATCTGGTTTCATATTAACAAGAGTTACTCTGAGTAAACAAAAACAAAAAAACCTTAACAAAATTTAGAATTCAAATGTCATGTATTCTCCTATATGAAATTCTTTCAGTCAACTAAATTTTAGAGGTTGCAAAGTGTCACACTGGGGCCAGTTATGGAAATAACTTGGTACAGAATTGGAGTAGGCAGAACCACAAAGGTTAGGGTAAGCACGTGGTAAGCTGAATAATGGCTCCCTAAAAGATGCCCAAGTTCTAATGTCTGGAATCTGTGAATGTTACCTTCTATGACAAAAAAGGACCTTGCAAATGTAAGTAAGTTAAAGATCCTGAAATGGGGAGATGATCTTGGATAATTCAGGTGGCACTTAAATGCATTTACATGTACCCTTATAAGAGAAAGTCAGAAGATGTGACACAGAAGAAAAGGAGAATGTGACCACAGAGTCAAAGATCTAAAGTATGTGGCCACAAGCCAAAGAGGGCCAGCTGTCACTGGAAGCTGGTAAGGCAAGAAACAGATTCTGTCGTAGAGCTTCCAAACAGAGTGCAACCCTACTGGCACCCGGATTTCAGCCCAGTTACACTGGATTTCAGACTTCCGGCATCTAGAACTATTCTAGAATACATTTCTGTTGTTTTAAGCCAACAACTTTATGGAAATTTGTTACAGCAGCTGCAGGAAACCAATATAGATTTCAGCACCTGAGAATGGGGCACTGCTGTAACAAATACCTAAAAAGTTGGAAGTGGCTTTGGAATCAAATAATGAGTAGAGGCTGAAAGAAGTTTGAGGTACAGGATGGAAAAAGCTTACCGCCTTAAACAAACTGTTGGTAGGAATATGGGCATTAAAGGCTCTGTTGGTGAGGGGTCAGAAAGAAGAGCATGAGAAAGAAAGAAAGAATATATTATCTTAGAGAACACTTATACTGTCATAAACAGAATATTGTTAGAAATATGACTCAGCACTGCCGCCTGAGAACTCAGAAGGAAATGAAGAACATGATTTTGGGAACTGGAGAAAAGGGCATCCTTGTTACATAGTGACAGAAAGCCCAGCTGAATTCTGCCCTTCAACTATGAGGAAAGCAGACCTCATAAGCAATTAACTTGAGTATTTACCTAAGAATTCCAAGCAATGTGTTGAAGGTGTGGCTGGATTTCTTTTTGATGAAAATAAAATATATGAGGAAAGAGATAAATTGAGAAAGACAGGGCAAACAGAAAGAAGGCAGGTCTTAATGATTCAGGAAATTCTCAGACTATCCAGATTGCAAAAGATGTTAAAACTAGGAAATTCACTGTTAGGAAAGTGTGCTCTGAAGAGAAAGCCATGGGTATGGTTGGGCAACCACTAGCTAGTGCCTCAAAAGGATCAAAAGGTGAGAGCATCACCTCACACAGAGGGTTCTTTGAAGAGATTAAGCCTATGACTCATGGATGCCCTCAAGTATCTCAACAGAAGCCAAGAATAAAGATTAAATTATATAGAAAAGATCTAAAAAACAAACAAACAATATTCATCGGGTTCCTTTTAAGTTTTATTCTCCAAGCCAGTAGTTTTTTTTTTGTTTTTTTTCTTTTGAATTTTTTTTTTGCGGTACGTGGGCCTCTCACTGTTGTGGCCTCTCCCGTTGCGGAGCACAGGCTCTGGACGTGCAGGCTCAGTGGCCATGGCTCACGGGCCCAGCCGCTCCGCGGCATGTGGGATCTTCCCGGACCGGGGCACGAACTCGTGTCCCCTGCATCGGCAGGCGGACTCTCAACCACTGTGCCACCAGGGAAGCCCCAGTAGTTTTAATATATATTATTTTATTAAAAATCGATATCACCTTTGTGAGTAAAATATAATTGTTCCCAATTTATATGTACAAATATATCCGTTTTTTGGTTGCAAGCAACAGAGACCACTGCAATTAAATTAAAAATGGAAGTTAGTGAAAAGTTATCAGGCAGCTCATAAAAGTGAAGGAGAAAATAAAATATGACATTGGAAGGAGAAAATCCAGGTGAGTTTTGGGCAACCAGGACAAATAGATAATGCCTTCAGGAAGATTCTACCAGAATGAATCAGTTCTAAATCTTTTCTATATTTGCATCACTTTGCTCAGGAGTTCATTTCCGTGTAGGGAGAGGCTGGTTGACTTAATTCGTGTGAAGAATTTACACCTTGCTCCTCATGAGGGCAGAATAACTGAATGAAAAGTCCCATTAAGAACATACGCAATGGGAAAGAGAAGTTCCCAGAAATGAAGGGAGATGCTAAAGGAAAGTAGAATGGATGCTAACCAGACTAAAAACACACAGGAAAAGAATGTCTCCTTCAGTGATGGCTAGAGTGTCCCATTGTCTTTCCCAAAGCTGTCTATCTAGGTCATAGCTGAGCCCTGACAAAGACTACTTGATTTAAATTAGAGTCTATGCATCTATAATATAGCTGCTAACCTTCTCCCAGGGGGTTCAGTGCTTCCATATATACAATGAGGAAATAAGGTATGTATAACCTCTAAGGGATCTTCCAACTTTTGGTGTCCTTCTTATATGATCCAGCTTGTTGCTTTGAGGCACTGGATGGTTTTTTATCATTGACAACAGATATATTCACTTCATTCTTATTTACATAGATGGAAACTATGTAGTGACAAGGTCTCTTCAAGGCTGGAATACTTCCTTAATAACACGAACAAAATTGCATATGGTATCAATCTTGTCCCACTGACTTGACTGTAGTGATTTAAAAGCTTTCATTCTTTGAATTCAAAAATCTAATTTTTAATGCACTCTGTCAGCTGTCTTCATGGATTGTAAATTAGTTTCTGTCATCCTGACAGACTCTCAGATAAACTGAAACTTAACTAGGGAAAAAGGATAAAATGTTAAAAAACAATTCGGTTCTGAATAGAATAAACGTGATATATATTTTGGTTACTTTCCCTCTAAATTGTCATTGGTTTCTCTGCAGTGGCGAGCTGATGAGTCCATGTGATGATCAACTACTTCTGTAATTTACTGTCTGACAACAGATTGTAAGCAAATTGCCAGGCTGACTTTGAGTGAACCCATTAAGCATTATTCCTTTCAAACACACTGACCTGAAGAAAAGACTCAAATCATTTTATTCACCAGCATAACCTAAAATTACTGAGCATTTCAGCTGTTATTTCCTCCAAGTGTTCACTTTAATTGGGTGAGTAATCATTTTACTTGAAAAAAAAATCCATTAGGTTGACCAAAGGTGGGTGAGAAGGCAATAGTGTGGTTCTCACTGGTAAAGAACCAGAAGACAGGGAAATTCAGCTAGGGAGAGAAGGGGCATGAGAGAAGGGGCATGATCCAGGGAGAAAAGGAAGGATAGAGTGGGGAAGAGAGACAGAAACACAGAGAAATTAGGAAAATGGTATTTAATGACATAGGAAAGTCTGACTACCCAAGGCTTTCTATATTAATACTCCAAAGTGCTGGGTTCTCTCAAAATACATATAACCATCCACATTTGTAAAGCAATTTACTACTTAAATGTAAAGCCACCTCCCTCCTCAGAATCTCAAAATACACTTTAAGTTACAAAGAGCTCCATTTACAGGTGGGGAACCTGAGGCTCCATGAGGACAAGTGATTTAATCCACAGCTGGTTGACGGCAGAAACTACATCAGAACCAGGTCTCTACCTCCTCCACCCAATGTAATTTCCATCCCACCTCACTGCCTTTATACCAGAGTTCCTTAATTCACTTCCACCATTCAATTAGATCCTTCTTTCCACGGAACTTCCTTGAGAAAGCTTTTGCTGTTGTTTCTGAGAATGTTCTCCCCCAAGTAACCCTATAATCTTTGAAGACAGCCTTAGATTAAGGCTCTGACACTTCTGGACTCTACAAGGATGACTACCACCTTTTCATACTGGTTGAGGCGATAAAGCCTTTGTCCAATTTAACCTGAAGAAAACTACTTAACTGGCAGAGAAGAAGTGTTGCGTGGGCACCCTCCACTTGGGTACCCTTCCTTCTAATACTTAATTGGCTGTCATTGGAAACACAGTTAAACCATTTAGGTCCCATGTCTAAAATGAGAATAGGAATATCATTCCTGTAAGAATTATATGAGCTAATGCATGGAAAAGCATGTTGCCCATGTAAGGTATTAATATTAATGAGATAATTCTCCAAAATGAGGACTAATGTTTACTTGAAACAGTCTGTGTGATGACTGAGCCTTGTGCAGAAATGGGGAGAGTATGTGGCAGAATGTCTATAGCAGATACTATTAGTACCTCACCCATGTCTCGTAGGGACTCACCAATCCCATACTCACTGTAGCTTCCTAAGGCAACCACTGGAGGAATTTCTCTGGCCTGCTTGGCTAGTGACAGTGACACCAGGATTGTAGAATCTGATATCCCCAGAGAATACCCCTCAACCGAGAGTTGAAGGACAAATATTCCAGATTCTTCTCCCCTTAAGTGGAGCAATGCTAAGGAATTGTTTTTTAACTATAATGTTTGTTGTACTAGAGTGTCAATAACCTTAAAGGAATAGGTCCCGAAGAAGTGAATAAATCAAATGGAACATTTTTTATGTTTACTCCCTCCTCATGTCCTCCCTTTGTGACTGTCTGGCATCACTGCCTTCATGCAGAGTATGTGGACATGCCAGTTAACTAACCATGGCATTTTATGACCCTATAAGAGGAATAAATGTCAAGAATGTACAAATATTAGGACACTTTCCTCTATAAATCATAGCGCTGAGGGCTTCCCTGGTGGCGCAGTGGTTAAGAATCTGCCTGCTAATGCAGGGGACACGGGTTCGAGCCCTGGTCTGGGAGGATCCCACATGCCGCGGAGCAACTAGGCCCGTGAGCCACAACTACTGAGCCTGTGCATCTGGAGCCTGTGCTCCGCAACAAGAGAGGCCGCAATAGTGAGAGGCCCGCGCACCGCGATGAAGAGTGGTCCCCGCTCGCTGCAACTAGAGAAAGCCCTCGCACAGAAACGAAGACCCAACACAACAAAAATAAATAAATTAATTAATAAACTCCTACGCCCAACATCTAAAAAAAAAAAAAAAATCATAGCGCTGAACTCACTGGCAGTGGTGTAAATCTTGAAAAATCAAAGAAGGTACCCTCAGGATCTTCTCTTGTATTTTTTTTTAAATGGTTGATAGGATGAAAGGAGGGGCAACTGGAGTAAAAAGATGGAAATTTATTTCCATTCCAGAGACTATCAAATCTTTGTAAAATATTTTCTTTATTTTGTCTTTACTTCAAGCTTTAACTAATTCATTGCTTGACTCAAGGAACACATTAAATGTATACGACAAATATCATTAAAAATCTTCTGGTCTAGTGATCTATTTCAAAGGTCAATTGTAAGTCACTACAGTACACTAAGGTCATGGAAGCAAAAGGAATGTATCCTAATAGTCACACCTGTATTTGTAAATCTAACTTCACCTGCATATCTATTTATCTACCTTGGAACATAATTATTATTCATGCAACGAACAAACCAACTCACATGCACACATACACACACAAATGTACATATATATATAAATGTGTGTGTGTGTATATATATATATATACACATACATACGTATATAAAATACACATATTTATGCATGTTTGTGTGCATGTGTCAGTTTATTAGTTATTAATTATTAATTACAGAATGAGTATACAGAGAAGCCCACATGTTTTGGAACCAGACTGCTTGTGCTTGAATCTCAGTTCTGCCACTTATGATCTGGGTGACCATGAGCAAGTTACTTAATCTCTCTGTGCCTCAGTTTCCTTATTTTTTTCCTTAAAAAGGGATGACAATTGTACCTGCCTCTTAAAGCTATTCTGAGGATTAAATGTGTTAATATAGGTACATATAGAGCCTAGCAAAGAATAAGGACTATATCAGCATTAGCATTACCTTCACACATATTCTATCAACCTATATTATACACACATTACCCACATATATATATATAAATATATATATATATACACACACATAAGAATTCATCCATATATGTTGCTGAATACTATACAGGTACAGTATAATTATTACATGCATGTAGCATAATGAGTAGACAATGTGATTTTGGTGATGATGTTGACTATTCCCATTAACAGGCAATCCCCCTCCTGTGGTGAGTTAAGCAGGGCCTCACTGGGTGCTCCATGATAACTCCAACCCTGAATAATTAAAAGCCCTCCTAGCACCACTTGAAATACATCTTCTAAAATCATTATTCAATTCTCCCCTTACAGGTCAAATTATTTGCTTCCACTTTCAAATGAAGTTATCAATCCCTTTAAAAGAAATAAAAAACAAAAATAATAACATAAATAATCATAAGCTATCACATTAATTGGAGTCATTTTCCTCCTGGGCGTCTCTAGATAGTATATCCCTTCCCTGATCGGCTTGCTGATCTGAGATTAATATTCAGTGCACCCTGCAGTCATTCTTTTCCACAGAGTTCTGACAGGGAGGATCTAATAGAAGAACAAAGAGAAAATTCAACTATTTGGTGTCGTGGCTACTCAGGAACTCCCATGCCTATTATTTCTAGGAAGGACTATAAGGATTTCCATTACACACTGTTGAAATCATCGTGTGTTGGGATAATTATAGGAAAATTAGAAAATAAAAGGCAATAGAAAATTTAAATGCTACCCATGCTTACGTCTCTGAACTCATCACTTCTCCCTCACTGCCCTGAGTCTCTTCACCCAAATGACACTGTCAGACCCCAGGTGGTATATTTGCCTAGCACCCCCTGTGAACTCTGCATTGATTCTAGTAAATTCAAATATCTGCTCCTTATTGGAAAATGTTAATGCTAGATATGTATGTGTCAAGATAACCGCAGGCTTCATTTGGAGGAAGAAAGGCCAAAGGGAACTAATATTTATGGAGAGCCGACTATGTTTCAGACATTTTACTTCGTGTGCTTTATCTTACTTAATCCTCACCTCAAGTCTCTGAGACATTATTATATTCATTGCATAACTGAGGAATCAGAAGCTTAGACAGGTTGATTAATTTGCCCAATTCCACATACTGACAAACCACACAGGCAGGATTGAATCCAGGCCTAGCCTACACCAAAGTTCATGCTGTTCTACTTTTACGGCACTGCTGATGTAACAGCAATTTAGGGCAAAAAATCTCATGGCTGGATTCACTGAATATAGAAACTTTCCCATGACCATTTCACAGAAACGCATTTTTATACACAAAAAGTAGCTAAATGTAGAACAGCAGTATAGATTATCATGTTCTTTGACGCATCTCCCATCAGAGGCAGGGTCTGTGTGTCCTCTCCTTGAACCTGGATGAGGTTGTGACTATTTCAAGCCATAGAGGACGGCAGGAGTGACAAAAAGGATTTCTGAGAAGGGCCATAAAAGGCATTTGAATTTCCCACGTTTGCTGAAACACTTACACTTAGAGCCCTGAATGGCAATGAGAAGTTGGACTTCCCTGGGGCCACCATGTTGTGAGGAAGCCACGCCAATAGGGATGCTTTGGTGGAAAGTCCTTGTCTTTGAGTCACCCCAGCCCAGAATCCAGACATGTGATTGAATGTAACTCCCCAGCCCTGTCATTTTCCCAGCAGAGGACCTAAACATTTTAAACACAGATGGGCTCTACCTTGTCTGCTGCCTGAATTCCTGACCTCAGAATTCTTTGGGCATAATAAATGAGTTATTTTAAGCTAGTAAATTTTAGTATGCTTTGATATGCAGCAAAATAATGGAAACCAACAGCTGAGCTATAGAAGTATGTAAGGCACAATTCTCAACATTGCGAAGAAAACAAAGCTGAAATTCATTGTGGTCCCTGAATACAAATCTACAAAGAAAAAGACATATACGCTATTATTTCTGATTCTAGAACGAATCCAACAAAGAAGGAAGTTTCTTTCAAGTTAGTTCGTAAAAATGAAAAATGAGTAATACTTTGAGAGAATCAGAAGTACAATAATGTTCCAAAAAAAGGAATCATGTGAACTAACTTCATAGCCTCTTTTTAGGAAGGACACTGAGTACAGAATTATCAGACTATTTAATCTGCGGGGAAACGTGAGAAGTCAGATAAAGCTAGGTCATTAAGATTTTTTAATATCCTGCTTGGGAGTTTCCATAGATAAGGTAGATCCTCAAAGATACTGAGCTTTACAAGGACATTTCTGATGGTATTCAGAGGACAGATTGGAAGTCAAGAAACAGATGATAGGAAAAATAATTAATAGATTTTTTAAATATTCTGGATCAAGGATGACAAAACCCAAATAAAGTCAGTATTCATGAGAATATAGAAAATGGGAATGTACAACTAATTTGTTTTTTTTGTTTGTTTGTTTTAGGGGAAAAGGAAGTGATGCAACCAAAGAAAGTGAGGAAAATCATGAAGCACCTGGTATGTCACAGTAGAGGAAACGCATGGTGATGAGAATATGATTTTAAGATACATTCTGTATATTTTAATAACAAAGAAGTGTGTGTGTGTGTGTGTGTATGTGTGTGTAAAGAAATCCAGTCACTGCTGATACAAGGCAGAGTGCATTAGAGATTCCTTTCTATTTAACTTTCCTTGAGCCTCTACAGTACATGTGCACTGGGCTTTTGTGTTCCTTTCACATTTACTTCTAGACAAAACCCTTGGAAATGTATTAGTACATTTCCCATCTACCCACATTCTTTAATACAATTCAATTTCACTTAAAATCATCATTTTTCAAAATGGCTTAGTTAATATAAAATTTCTGCATTTTCCCACCTCAGTTCCAATAAATTTTATAATTATTAGCCTAAAGGAGGCGGGGTGGGGAAGGCAGGGAACTGAAGCAGGCTCTTTATTACATGCTTTGTAGGACTACATGTGATCGCCTAACCACTGAAACACATCTGCCATATCTTATACTCCTCACATGTCTCATTCTATACCTAATATAATCATATCTGATTATTTGTCATATATGATTATTAAGTAAAGTACTTAAAGACTGGTGTTCTTACTATAATGAGGCTATAGGGATGAAAAATAAACTTTAAAAATTATGAAAATAGAGAAAGAAAATGAAATAGAAGAGTGTAAAGGTAAGAGAAATGCACTCATTCACTCAACAAATACTTACTGAATATTTACTATTTGCCAAACACTGTTCCAAGTGCTGAGAATGCAATAGTGAATAAAATAGGTAAAGTCCCTGCCTTCAGGGAGCTTACACACACTTGGAGAGAAAGTGGAGAAAATAAGCAAGTAAAATTCAAGTATATTAGTTATATGTACTTCGGCAGACATTCAGTAGGTGAAAGAGGAGAGGGACTTCTGGAGAAAATCATAGGGATGGCATGGCATTTGATCAGTCAATCAAACAAGCAAATGGAGGTGAGAAATGAAAATGATACAAATTTCCGGGGAGAAGGCATTTCAGGCCAAACAAGTAGAGTCCCTGAGGCACAAGCATGCTTGACATATTGGAGGAACAGCAAGGAAACCTCGGGAGAGGAATGATCTAGCAATGAAACAAAGATTAAATTAGAGAAATGATAGGGAGTGAGAGGCCGTCAGATCATAATTGGTCTTCTAAGTCAAAGAAGCTTGGAGAGAATTAAAAGTAGCCTGGACTCGATCTGGGTCCTGTCTCTGCTACTGCCTAGCTCTGAAATCTTAACAAGTCACTCAACCTCTGAGCCTTATTTTTCTCTTGCCTTAAACAGAGATGATATTGAATTACACTCATTTCCTGTAGGGGTCAAGTGAGATAATGCAATGTAATGCTAGGAAGTGCTTAGCACGGCGTCTGAAAACAATGGGAAATAATAATGTTATTGCAGTTATTTTAGATAATACATAATGAAAACCTCAAATATACTACTTTTGAGAGTGGGATGGTGGGGTTAGTATCCTAAACTTTTCAACTATAACATATCCTGAGGATTCTTTGACTACAAGAGATGAAAAACTGTTCAAGACAACTGGTAAAGGAGTTTTGGAAATGTGATGAGGGATGGCGAGGATTAATAGAAGTGTACTTTTGTACCTGCATCCTCATACCTATGGCCTCTCCATGATTCACTGTGCCATGAAGAAAAAAGAAAACATAAGTTGCAATAATATTTTTTCAATAATTATTACTGAATCAATAATAAGTAAAAGCATTGGCTAATATGTAATTAATATTAATAGTATTAATAAATAAGATTCAATAATAAATAGTTATTATCTCTGTCAATTCTGTTTAATACTTTGTTAGAATCTGAGGAACAGCAAATATTTCTCTTGGATATTTAAAAGAAGTGACCATTTAACTAGTTTTGGATTGCATATAATTTTTCCACCTTTCAACCACAAGTTGAAGCCCAATCTTTGGAGTTTATGATTTCTATTCAAGATGGTATCACTCTAAAAACTTACTTGGCATTTGAAAATTTTCCTGATTTTTAGGAATGTGGATCAAGATAATTTTTAGAATCAAGGTCAACCTTAATCTTGACGTTTTTGTCTCTCTATGTGTAAGACTGGAAGCACCTAACCATTGATTTCTGCACTACATTCAAGGGCTAGTACCAAGTGGAAAGGGGTTGAAAAGGAGAGGAAAGCTATCTGTTCTGAGTATTGTCCAAAAGTGAGGTAATGTCCAGAGGCACACCAGCTCTACCCTTCCCACTCCAGGCAGAGAATCTCATCACCTAGAATAGTCTCCCCAAATAGTTTGGGAATCCCACATTTCCAGGAGTTCACTTTACTTCTGATGTATTTCTCTGATGTACTTTTCTTTTAAAAACTGAACTTAGATATCTCTCTTGCTTCTCTGTTCAATGTCTTTGTATTTGAGACAGGATAATATCACATACTTGTTAAAAACCTACTGGGGATCCTTATTGCCTAGAAGAATACTTCCCAAAACTGTTCTGGGGGGCATCTTCAGGACTTACATAGAAAAAGTTTTCTTGGTCAAATACATATAGGAAATGCTGAGTTAAATCAAGGTAAGCAGATTTCTGACTGAAAGAATTCTCGGATCTTCTTAGTGGTAAATGTGTGTTTCAATCTCCCAAGAGGAAGATATACAGTCAAAAATCTTCTAATTTTATGCATATTGATGAATGACATTTTTGAGATGGCTACTAGGTGTTCTGTGAAATTTAGGCTGGGAATTTCTTAGCTTGGACTTCAAGACTGTCCACTATCTGGTATAATTTACTACTCCATTCACATTTCCTCTCACTCCTCATAGCAATTTCCATGCTTTGGCCACATAAACTAATGCCTATTCCTTGAAGACAGAATGTTTTTAATGTTCTCTGCCTCCATTCCAGAGGGAACATTGACAAGTAAACAAACCATTTTGATATAGAGACTATCTTAATGTCTTTTCATATCAAACCCATAGCCTAGCAAAGCCATTAGTACTTGATTACTAGAATAAATAATTGAATCAACTGATACAGCTATAGATATAGTCAAGCTAAAGATTACTCTTATTCCTCATATTTCTTCTTTCTCATTACATGAGTATCTGATTTTCTAGACAACATAACCAAGATCATTTCACTTTGATGAAAAATTTTTATCATCCATTAAGAATAAGCATTCTTTTGTCTGAAAATGCACAAGCTTTCCTATGAGATTCGATTAGCATTTTTCTCCAAAATTAGAGATTATCAGTGCAAATTTATTACATTTATTACGTTTCCATATTTCAAATTTCACTGGTGTGAACCCACTGAGGGAAATTATAGTATGTAATAATAATAGAAAAATAAAAGAGAGAGAGAGAGAAAGCCGAGGAGAAAAAGGGACACACTTGTGAACATCACACAATAGATAAAATAAATGGATTCCTGGCAACTTAGTGATATATACACAAGTGGAAAACAGTATAAAATTTGATGCCCAAAATTACAGTTCTACAAATTTAATTCAAGGAAATAAAAACAAGTGTGCAAATATTTCTATACATATGGCAAATACTCGTTGCTTTACTTGTAATAGGGGGAAAATGAAGACCACAGTGTTGTCCAACAATAGAGCATTTGTTACATACATGATAGTATTACATTCTATGGATAGTTTAGATAGTCATAAAAATAATGTTACAGACAAAAGGAAAAGACAACCTGCTGAATGGGAGAAAATAGTTGCAAATGATATGAACCATAAAGGGCTAATATCCAAAATGTATAAAGAGCTTGTACAACTCAATATCAAAAAGCAAAGAACTGAATTTTAAAATGGGCAGAAGACCTGAATAGATATTTTTCCAAAGAAGATATACAGATGGCCAACAGGCACGTGAAAAAATGTTCAACATCACTAATCATCAGAAAAATGCAAATCAAAACCACAATGAGATATCACCTCCCACCTTTCAAAATGGCTATCATCCAAAAGTCTACAAATAATTAATATTGGTGAGGATGCAGAGAAAAGGGAAACCTAATAAATGGTTGATGGGATTGTAGATTGGTGCAGCCACTACGGAAAACAGTATGGAAGCTCCTCATAATACTAAAAATAAAAGCACCATAGGATCCAGCAATTCCACTTCAGGGTATACATCCAAAGAAAACAAAAACATTAATTCAAAAAGATACATGCACACAAATGTTCACAGCAGCATTATTTACAACAGCCAAGATATGGAAGCAACCTAAGTGATGAATATATAAAGAAGACACAAGATATATACATACACACACAATAAAACATATATATACACACAATGGAATATTAGTTATAAAAAAGAATGAAATTCCGCCATTTCCAACAACATGGATGGACTTAGGGAGTATTACTCTTAGTGAAATGAGACAGAGAAAGACAAATACTCTATGTTATCATTTCCATGTGGATCTAAAAAATAAAACAAACAAATGTATATAACAAAACAGAAAAAGACTCACAAATACAGAGAACAAACTAAGTGGTTACCAGTGTAGGGAGGTTGGGGGGAGGGGAGAGATAGAAGTATGGGATTAAGAGACACAAACTACTATGTATAAAATATATGAGCTACAAGGATATATTGCACAGCACAGGGAAATATAGTCATTATTTTGTAATAATTTTAAAATGGAGTATACTCTATAAAAACATTGAATCACTATGTTGTACAGCTGAAACTAATATACTGTAAGTCAACTATACTTCAGTTAAAAAAAACTTTAAACCACTTTGAACTTCACATGCTTTGGGGAGATATCAGAAATATTATCAAATGAAAGAATCTATTCAATTCAAAATAGCATTAAAATAATCAACTTTTAATTAAGGAGCTAAAACTAAAAAATATATATTACAGAACACTCTTTCAAGCTCTGTTTCAAAGAGTCATCAGGGGATTGCTGGTTCAATCCTAACCTAACAATTTAAGTTTATAGGTGTGCATAGTCTGTTTCTCAGAAGGGCATAACTTTGAGAGACATCTGGACATTCTATAAATACGAAATTGTTCTGCACACCTCCCTTTAGTGTCAAGACAGGCACAAGATGAATATTATTTTTCTCTCTCCCCCTTTCTTGCCTCAGCATTCCATAAACTGAACTGCTGAGATTCTTTGGGACTGTTTTGGAAGTAGAAGAAGGTTATTGTCAAGTGAACTGTGTCTGTTCTGCTTCATGGTTCTGTTTGCAGACCTGAAGCAGATGTGCAGGCAAATTCAATTTACCTTAATTCGTCCCAGTTTAATTAGCAGCTGGGTTACTCCTGGCTCCAGGAAAGCAAGAGAATGACAGTATAACAGAGTGTCTGTCCTCTAGAAACAACTTTCCCCTCCGGAAAGCTACTTGATCAATAGATAAATCTTACTATGTTGACACCAAAAGGGACAGACTTCTAATACCAGTTAATTCTAAACAAAACCACTCTCTTCAGCTTCAAGAAAAACTTGTGTCTTATGTGAGTATATGTTGTATTATTGGAAATGGCAGATGCATTAAGACATAATCCTCTAACCAAAGTTGAGAATTAAGTTCACATTTGCAAATTCCCCATCGTCTAGGCAATTTGGGGGGAGCAGAAGGTCTTATGGACATTAATTTAAGGTAGAATGGAGTAAAAACGATCAGGTATAAATCTATTATACCATTATATTAATTAAGTATAGAAATATCACGCCTTAAGAAGCATCACTCTATTTCTCTTTTTAAATTTATTGTGGTAAAATGCACATAACATAATCTTAACCATTTTTAAGTATATAGTTCAGTGGTAGAAAATACATTTATAATGTTGTGCAACCATCACCACCATCCATTTACATAAGTTTTCATCTTATAAAAGTAAAACTCTATGTCCATTAAACAATAATCCCTCAGTTCCCTTTCCACTCAGCCCCAGGTAACCACTATTCTACCTTTTGCCTCTGTGATTTTGACTACTTTAAGCGCCTCATATAAGTGGAATCATAAAATATTTGTCTTATTGTGACTGGTTTATTTCACTTAGAATAATGTCCTCAAGGTTCAACCATGTTGCAGTGTGTGTCAGAGTTTCCTTCCTTTTTAAGGCTAAATAATATTCCATCGTATGTATATAACACATTTGCCTATCTATTCATTGGTCAATGGACACTTTGGTTGCTTCCATGTTTTAGCTATTGTGATTACAGTGCTTACTGAAAAGGCATAAATGTACATAAGCTCATAATATAGTAGCTAATATCAGAACCCATGCTGGTTTAAAGAAATGAGTCATAACCACTGAGTAACCAGACAACAAAAGTTGGAAGTGACTTGGAGGAAAAAAACTCTATAAGACTGTCAGTCAACAATATATATAATCCTCAGTGATGATGCTAAAACGCTGTGCATGTGTTCTTCTTCTATTATGTTCCAGACACTGTGTCAGGTGTGTGTGTGTATTATTTTCTGTTTACCTTTGCAGACACTCTATTAAGTAGGTATCATTATCTTTATTCAGGTTTTTTTTAAGAATAGCTCAGATATAAGTTATGATTAACCCCAAAATACTGAAATATGAATCAGTTTGATTCATTTGCACATATTACAGAAGTAAATTTTCACAATAGGGAAATAACACAAGGGCAAATGCTAGAGAGTCAAGTTTGTACTAGTGCAAATTATGAAATTTAATTAAATAATCCATAAATCATTGAAATGCAACTATCGACAGAAAAAGGCTTTTTTCCTTCCATGTTGAGTGTGCTAGAAAAAACATATATCTTTGAGCGACAAAGGAGAAAAACTCTGATGAATTACGTGTGAGAGATATCTGTGAAAAGGGCCTGAACCCAAATTCCCTTCTAGTTCCCTTTGAAGTACTTTTTCTCCTGAAATCAGAAATTACAGACAATTCGCTATGAGAATGTCTTGTAATAAGAAAGACTACATGGGTTCCAATCAATGGAAACATACTGAAAGAAAAGACCATATGACCCTACCTGGAGACCTTGGCAAATGGAAGCAGTATTTATTTATATATTATTGATAAGTTAAAATGTCTAGGTTATGTATCTTTTAACTGATGCTCAACTTTCAATTAAATAACTTGATTTGATTAGGTCCCATAAAAGGAACAAAAACAAATCTATGGTTATCAAAGGGGAAACGTTGGGGAGAGGGATAAATTGGGAGCTTCGGATTAACATACACACACTACTATGTATAAGAGAGATAAGCAAAGAGGACCTACTGTATAGCACAGGGAACTCTACTCAATATTCTGTGATAACCTATATGGGAGAAGAATCTGAAAAAGAATGAATATATGTATACGTATAACAATCACTTTGCTGTACACCTGAAACTAACAACATTGTAAATCAACTATACTCTAATAAAATTTAAAAAAAAAAGATAGTGGTGGGTGGGTC
Source organism: Pseudorca crassidens (assembly GCF_039906515.1). Lineage (NCBI taxonomy): Eukaryota > Metazoa > Chordata > Mammalia > Artiodactyla > Delphinidae > Pseudorca > Pseudorca crassidens. Next base: position 37,236,636 of record NC_090315.1, on the reverse strand, counting down.
TTCTCAATCTATACTTTCCTATTTAATTTTGATTTTAAAAGGTAATTAAAAATTAAATTTAAAAAAGGAATTCAGCTTTACCTATATCAGACTGTTGAGTACTTAATGAGACAATGCACATATTTCCCATAGAACAATTATCTAGCATGTATTAATTATCCAATCAATGTTGGTTATTATAGTTGTAGTGCTAATAATGGCATTAGTAATAAGGGTGATAAAGCAAGATACTTAAATATAGACATGTAAGAATATTTAACTTGTCAGTTGAAGATGCAAATAATTTCAACAGGACAGGTAAGTTAAAAGCTACAAAAAGGCAGGCCACACACTGCCCTAATAAGAAAATTTCTGCCCAGTATTTGGATGGGCTTTCTCAAAAGTAGTAAGTGTTGTGCTATAAGAAACTCACTCATAGACTAGATAACCCTATGAAAGTGATTTTAAAGAAGATGGTTTGGGAGCCCTGTGTAAGAATCCTGAAAGGGTTCCTCCATATCTGAGCATTAATCATTTCAATGAGCTCCTTTAGTTTCCTCCCTTGACAGAGGTGATCCATCAGCCTTGGGGACCAAAGGCTGCTAAGCATATGCTTTTGCCCTTTATAAGCTCTTAAGGATACACAGACAAACACAGGCAGCAGTAAAAGTGACTCAACTTCATACTTGGATCATTTATCTTGCAACACAAGATGTATTGATTTGCCAGGGTGGAAGTGAGGGGTGGAGGACTGATTCCAGAATTTGTAAAATATGAATACAGGAGCAATGACAAAATTGACAACAGTTGTTAAACCATCCTAACCATAATGGATTTAGCTCGATAAAAAAGCCCAACACACCTGGCCCAATATCTTCCCAGCAATGTCAGATCTGCTTTTGTAAAAAAAAACCAAACCATCATCTTCCCTCCAACCAATAAATACAGAAGACTACTGGGATATTCTAGAATCCACATACAAGTCCGAGAAACTTATTTCAAATTTCATCTGACCTTTTGTGAGTGCAGCTACCACCAGCATTTGCTGATTTTTCTGCCCAAACTTAGACCCCCAAAACGCTTCTAGTGCTATGGACAACACCTTCAGAATTTCAAAATGACTCAAAAATTTAGGCTTCAACTTCTTCGGAGTGTGACTTGCCATAACACGGAAAAAGTGCTTTGTGAATATTTAAAGGAAGTTCAGATCTCATGTATATGACCTGCCTATTTGGGGTTTTTTAAATGGCTGAATTTTATCAGTATATCTGAAATTAAGATGTCTCAGTGTTGATCCCAATGACCGTTTTCCTGTACTCAACAATTACCTCTGAAAAAGTGGGAAATATAGCCAGTAGATAATGTGAAGTGCTAGACATTTTTCTACTTTGCTACTACCTCGCTATACATTGGGTGGAATTTATCAGCATGAAAATCTCATATCTAGAACTCTAACATTTGAGTATGTTGAAACACATATCTGCCCATCTTTCCAAATTTTAATAAGCATTTACAGAACACCTACGATATGCCAGGTACTGTGTATTGAGTGGCGAACAAATCAGAAAATTCCGATTCTCTAGAACCTTGAGCTAGCAGAAACGACAGATATTAACTAAAGAATATAAATATTTCGTCTTCTTTTTTAAACAACATAATTGTTAGTTTTAGAAGGTATTAACAAGTATCATCCTGTTCACATTTGTATTAAAGGACCTGGTTCCTGACGTATAATTGATGCAAAGTAATTATTTGATAAATAGATGAAATATATTTCTGGGAATATATAGTGGGGAGTTATATCAATCAGCTCTGATAGTCTGATTTCCTAAAATATTCATTATTTCACTAACTAAAATTTTTAGCATACATCAAGTTGCAGAGGAACATGAAAGAATGCATGCACCACATACCGCTCCTTGGAAACTGCTCCACCTTTGGATACTCAGCCAGATAACATGTAATCAGCTTTCCCCAGTGCAGGCCATGCTGACATTGTTTCTCCTGTAAACATGGGACCTTGGAGAAGCATGTAAAATCTTCCCACATCGCTGCCTCCAGCATCCATCTGGAAACAGATCGTTTCATGTTCTTGGTGGGCATCCCAGATGTATTCTGTCACTCCGTTAAGATATTCTTGTGTCACTTGCTGACACCACATAAATCTCTAATGTCACCTGCACTTTCCCTGGCTATTCTTTCATGAGCACTTTCCCCTCTCCCACCATCTCCACCTCCAGCTCTGCAGAGAATTAAATGCAAGGCATGTGTAATGTGTAGAAAGATGTCAAATACTGTGAGGTGAAAAAGATGTGTAGAGAGAAGTCACATACAGATAATGAACAGCAACTTGCCTTCATACCATTAAAAGCCTGGCTTCAGTGGGCACCAATAATTATTTCACACTATTATAACCCTCATGTTACTATGGCTTACATAGGTAGGAAAATCATGTTCCTAGACTGTTATACTTTAGGGGACTACATTGGACAGGAAATTTTGTTTAGGTTGGATGGGTTTCTTTTAATAATAATGACTGATAAAATCTCAATTATTCATTCATCAAACATCTATTGGACTCCTATGTGCCAGTCAATGTGCCTGGGACAAATTCCACATGAGTAACTCAAAGAACTTTGATAGAAAGAATAATCTACATGATAATTACTACAATTTATCACAAATCCTATAAACAAATAAGTGGAGGAAGCTATGCAAATACATACATGTAAGGGCTCCTAAACCAATCTCAAGGGTTGAGGAAAGATTTTTCTGGACAAAGGAAAGTCTAAGCTAAACCATACAGGATAATTAGGAATTGGCTAATTATTTATTTACCCTATAATGATATATTGAGAACTTTGGCAACATGCAATATAATATTCCAAGCACACTAAGAGTAGAAGAAGAGAGTGCAGAAAAAGATAATGGCATTGCATGGAGAAAAAATAAGTACAAACTAATGAAAGTTTCAAGCCTCATAAAGCTTGTGAATGGAGAGTCATTCACTGGTATAGGTAATGCAAGACGAGAAACAAGTTTGAGGAGGATACTTTTATCTTGGACTTTAATTTGAGGAGACGGGTCATTTAAATGTAGTTAGTTGGTTCTAAATTCAGAGCAAAAATCAGAAAACATTAATAAAAGTGAAGGTCACAGGTGAGATCAAAAGTCTCCCAAATTCCAATATCTGCTTTATATTCTTCTGAATAACTAAATTTAATTCACTATTGCGATGGTCCCTCATCCTGTTCTTCCTAGTACCTTAAATCTAATGAATTATTGGTCTTACGCATTCATACAGTTGCTACGTCCAGGCACTAGGAATGTAGAGATGGATAAAAATTAATTCCTGTCATTGAAAAGCTCAAGAGGATAATCTATTCAATGTGTTTTTCTCAAAAATTATTCTTTGACAGTCAGCAAATATTTCCCCAAATACTCTACCTCTCTGAAATATTAATGGGAATTTTTGAAGAGGAAGTATTTACGGTCAAATACATTTAGGAAACTGCTTTTTTTTTTAGCCCACTCTTGTTGACTCACAATTCAACTGGCATTATAACAGTGACAAGAAAACCTAAAGCAAAGAAACTTGTTTAACTTAGTTTATTTGGTCATGAAATCCATTGTTATTGCTTCTTTGTGTGCCTTATATTAACATCACATTAATAACATTCCTCATTATTTGTCTCTCATGCAAATTTACACTAATGTATACCCTCTAGCTTGTATGTTTTTCATCTCCTTCCAGCCACTTACATAACTGGACTCTCAATCCCAGAGGGTTTTTTTAAAATTAATTAATTTATTTATTTATTTTTTAATTTTTGGCTGTGTTGGGTCTTCGTTGTTATGTGCGGGCTTTCTCTAGTTGCGCTGAGCAGGGGCTACTCTTTGTTGCAGTGTGCGGGCTTCTCATTGTCGCAGCTTCTCTTGCTGCAGAGCACAGGCTCTGGTTGCACAGGCTTCAGGAGCTGTGGCATGTGGGCTCAGTAGTTGTTGCTTCCAGGATCTAGAGTGCAGGCTCAGTAGTTGTGGCACATGGGCTTAGTTGCTCCACGGCATGTGGGATCTTCCCGGGCCAGGGCTCGAACCTGTGTCCCCTGCATTGGCAGGCAGATTCTTAACCACTGTGCCAACAGGGAAGCCCTCCCAGAGGGTTTTATGACAAACTTTTTAACACACCAAGCACAACCTCGATTGGGAGTTTGAAAACATCCTTCCCCAATAAACTTTGATTTTACCAAGAGCTTGCAAAATTCTGTATTGCTACATCCCAGGGAGAGGACTGGGGTTGGCTGTGTGAACACAGCCTGAAGGGGGCTAGTGCACCACAGCTAGCTGGAAGGGAGTCTGAGAAAAAGGCTGGAACTGCCTAAGAGCCACGAGACGACTGTTTCAGGGTGCGTGAGAAGAGGGGATTCAGAGCACCACCTAAATGAGCTCCAGAGACGGGCATGAGCCACGGCTATCAGGGTGGACACCAAAGATAGGCATGAAATGCTACAGCTGCTGCAGCCACCAAGAAGCCTGTGTGCAAGCAAAAGTCACTCTCCACACCTCCCCTCCCGGGAGCCTGTGCAGCCCACCACTGCCAGGGTCCCGTGATCCAGGGACAACTTCCCTGGGAGAACACACAGTGCCCCTCAGGCTGTTGCAACGTCACGACGGCCTCTGCCGCCGCAGGCTCGCCCCGCATTCTGTACCCCACCCTCCCCCAGCCTGAGTGAGCAAGAGCCCCCTAATCAGCTGCTCCTTTAACCCCGTCCTGTCTGGGCAGGAACAGACACTCTCAGGTGACCTACATGTAGAGGTGGGTCCAAATCCAAAGCTGAACCCCAGGAGCTGTGCGAACAATGAAGAGAAAGGGAAATCTCTCCCAGCAGCCTCAGGAGCAATGGATTAAAGCTCCACAATCAACCTGATGTACCCTGCATCTGTGCAATACCTGAATAGACAACGAATCATCCCAAAATTTAGGTGGTGGAATTCGGGAGCTACGGTAGTCTTGCGGTTTGTTTTCTGCATCTAATTTGTTTCTGGTTTTATGTTTATCTTAGTTTAGTATTTAGAGCTTATTATCACTGGCAGATTTGTTTATTGATTTGATGCTCTCTTCCTTTATATATATATATATATATATATATATATATATTTTTTTTTTTTTATTTCTTCTCTTTTAGTGAGTGTGTATGTTTATGCATCTTTGTGTGATTTTCTCTTTATAGCTTGCTCTTACCATTTATCCTAGGGTTCTGTCTGTTTGGTTTTTTTTTTTTTAGTATAGATTTTTGCACTTGTTATCATTGGTGAATTTGTTTATTGGTTTGGTTGGTCCTTTTTTTTATTACTTTTTAATTTTTTTTATGTTAATAACTATTTTTTTAAATTTTACTTTCTTTCTTTTCTTCTGAGCAGTGTGGCTGACAGTGTCTTGGTGCTCTGGCTGGGTGTCAGGCCAGAGCCACTTAGGTGCGAGAGCCAAGTTCAGGACATTGGTCCACCAGAGACGTCCCAGGCCCACATAATATCAAACAGCAAAAGCTCTCCCCGAGATTTCAATCTCAACTCTAAGACCCAGCTCCACTCAAAAACCAGCAAGCTATGGTGCTGGATACCCCATGCCAAACAACTGACAGGAACACAACCCTATCAATTAGGAGAGAGGCTACCTAAAATCATAACTTCACAGACGCCCCCAAAACACACCACAGGACGCAGTCCAGCCCACCAGAAAAACAAGATCCAGATTCATCCACCAGAACACAGGCACCAGTCCCCTCCACCAGGAAGCCTACACAACCCACTGAACCAACCTTAGCCACTGGGGGCAGACACCAAAAACAATGGGAACTACAAACCTGCAGCCTGCGAAAAGGAGACCCCAAACACAGTAAGTTAAGCAAAATGAGAAGACACAGAAATACACAGCAGATGAAGGAGCAAGGTAAAAACCCACCATATCAAACAAATGAAGAGGAAATACACAGTCTACCTGAAAAAGAATTCAGAGTAATGATAATGAAGATAATCCAAAAGCTTGGGAATAGAATGGAGAAAATACAAGAAATGTTTAACAAGGACTGAGAAGAACTAAAGAGCAAACAAACAAGTATGAACAACACAATAAATGAAATTTAAAATACTCTAGAAGGAATCAATAGCAGAATAACTGAGGGAGAAGAAACGATAAGTGACCTGAAAGATAAAATAGTGGAAACAGCTACCACAGAGCAGAATGAAGAAAAAAGAATGAAAAGAATTGGGGACAGTCTCAGAGACTTCTGAGACAACTATAATGCACCAACATTTGAAGAATAGGGGTCCCAGAAGAAAAAGAGAAAAACAAAGGGACTGAGAAAATATTTGAAGAGATTGTAGTTGAAAACTTCCCTAACATGGGAAAGGCAATAGTCAATCAAGTCCAGGAAGGACAGAGAGTCCCATGCACGATAAATCCAAAGAGAAACACACCAAAACACATAATAATCAAACTATCAAAAATTAAATACAAAGAAAAAATATTAAAAGCAGCAAGGGAAAAGCAACAAATAACACAGAATGGAATCCCAGTAAGTTTAACAACTGATTTCTCTGCAGAAACTCTACAAGCCAGAAGGGTGTGGCAGGACATATTTAAAGTGATGAAAGGAAAACACCTACAACCAAGATTACTCTACCCAACAAGGATCTCATTCAGCTTCGACAGAGAAATTAAAACCTTTACAGACGAGCAAAACCTAAGAGAACTCAGCACCACCAAACCAGCTTTACAACAAATCCTAAAGGAACTTCTCTGGGGAGGAAACACAATAGAAGGAAAATTCCTACACTAACAAAACCAAAACAATTAAGAAAATGGTAATAGGAACATACATATCAATAATTACTTTAAACGTAAATGGATTAAATACTCCAACTGAAAGACACAGACTGGCTGAATGGATACAAAAACAAGACCTATATATATGCTGTCTTCAGGAGACCCACTTCAGAACTAGGGACACATACAGACTGAAAGTGAGGGGATGGAAAAACATATTCCATGCACATGGAAATCAAAAGAAAGCTGGAGTAGCTATACTCAGATAAAATAGACTTTAAAATAAAGAATGTTACAAGAGAGAAGGAGGGCCACTACATAATGATCAAGAGATCAATCCAAGAAGAAGATATAACAATTGTAAATATTTATGCACCCAACATAGGAGCACATCAATACATAAGGCAAATGCTAACATTCATAAAAAGGGAAATCGACAGTAACACAATCATAGTAGGGGACTTTAACACACCACTTTCACCAATGGACAGATCATCCAAAATGAAAATAAGGAAACACAAGCTTTAAGTGATACATTAAACAATATGGACTTAATTGATATTTATAGGACATTCCATCCAAAAACAACAGAATACACTTTCTTCTCAAGTGTTCATGGAACATTCTCCAGGATAGATCATATCTTGGGTCACAAATCAAGCCTTGGTAAACTTAAGAAAATTGAAATCATATCCAGTATCTTTTCCAACCACACCACTATGAGACTACATATCAATTACAGGAAAAAAATCTGTAAAAAATATAAACACATGCAGGCTACACAACACTCTACTAAATAAGCAAGAGATCACTGAAGAAATCAGAGAAGAAATCAAAAAATACCTAGAAATAAATGACTATGAAAACACGACAACCCACAACCAATGGAATGAAGCAAAGGCAGTTCTAAGAGGCAAGTTTATAGCAATACAATCCTACCTCAAGAAACAAGAAACATCTCAAATAAACAATCTAACATTACACCTAAAGCAATTAGAGAAAGAAGAACAAAAATAACCCAAAGTTAGCAGAAGGAAAGAAATCATAAAGATCAGATCAGAAATAAATGAAAACGAAAGGAAGGAAACGATAGCAAAGATCAATAAAACTAAAAGCTGGTTCTTTGAGAAGATAAACAAAATTGATAAACCATTAGCCAGACTCATCAGGAAAAAAAGAGAGAAGACTCAAATCGATAGAATTAGAAATTAGAAAGAAGAAGTAACAACTGACACTGCAGAAAAACAAAGGATCATGAGAGATTACTACAAGCAACTCTATGCCAATAAAATGGACAACCTGGAAGAAATGGAGAAATTCTTCGAAAAGCACAACCTTCCAAGCCTGAACCAGGAAGAAATAGAAAATATAAACAGATCGATTGCAAGCACTGAAATTGAAACTGATTAAAAATCTTCTAACGAACAAAGGCCAGGACCAGATGGCTACATGGCTTCACAGGTGAATTCTATCAAACATTTAAAAAAGAGCTAACATCTATCCTTCTCAAACTCTTCCAAATTAAAGCAGAGCGAGGAACACTCCCAAACTCATTCTACGAGGCCACAATCACCCTGATACCAAAACCAGACAAAGATGTCACAAAAAAAGAAAACTACGGGCCAATATCACTGATGAGCATCGATGCAAAAATCCTCAACAAAATACTAGCAAACAGAATCCAACAGCACATTAAAAGGATCATACACCATGATCAAGTGGGGTTTATCCCAGGAATGCAAGGATTCTTCAATATATGCAAATCAATACGATGCACCATATTAACAAACTGAACAAGAAAAATCATATGATCATCTCAATAGATGCAGAAAAAGCTTAAGACAAAATTCAACACTCATTTATGATAAAAACCCTCCAGAAAGTAGGCATAGAGGTAACTTACCTAAACGTAATAAAGGCCATATATGACAAACTTACAGCCAACATCGTTCTCAATGGTGAAAAACTGAAAACATTTCCACTAAGATCAGGAACAAGACAAGGTTGTCCACTCTCACCGCTATAATTCAACATAGTTTTTGGAAGTTTTAGTCACAGCAATCAGAGAAGAAAAGGAAATAAGAGGAATCCAAACTGGAAAAGAGAAGTAAAACTGTCACTGTTTGCAGATAACATGATACTATACATAGACAATCCTAAAGATGCTACCAGAAAACTACTAGAGCTAATCAATGAATTTGGTAAAGTAGCAAGGTACAAAGTTAATGCATAGAAATCTCTTGCATTCTTATACACTAATGATGAAAAATCGGAAAGAGAAATTAAGGAAACACTCCCATTTACCACTGCAACAAAAAGAACAAAATATGTAGGAATAAACCTACCTAAGGAGACCTGTATGCAGGAAACTATAAGACACTGATGAAAGAAATTAAAGATGATACAAACAGATGAAGAGATATACCATGTTCTTGGATTGGAAGAATCGACATTGTGAAAATAACTATACTACCCAAAGCAATCTACAGATTCAATGCAATCCCTATCAAACTACCAATGGCATTTTTCACAGAAGTAGAACCAAAAATTTCACAATTTTTATGGAAACACAAAAGACCCTGAATAGCCAAAGCAACCTTGAGAAAGAAAAACGGAGCTGGAGGAATCAGGCTCCGTGACTTCAGACTATATCACAAAGCTACAGTAATCAAGACAGTATGGTACTGGCACAAAAACAGAAATATAGATCAATGGAATGGGATAGAAAGCCCAGAGATAAACCCACACACATATGGTCACCTTATTTTTGATAAAGGAAGCAAGAATATACAATGGAGAAAAGACAGCCTCTTCAATAAGTGGTGCTGGGAAAACCGGACAACTACATGTAAAAGAATGAAATTAGAACACTCCCTAACACCATACATAAAAATAAACTCAAAATGCATTAAAGACCTAAATGTAAGGCCAGACACTATCAAACTCTTAAGGGAAAACATAGGCAGAACACTCTATGACATACATCACAGCTAGATCCTTTTTGACCCACTTCCTAGAGAAATGGAAATAAAAACAAAAATAAACAAGTGGGCCCTAATGAAACTTCAAAGCTTTAGCACAGCAAAGGAAACCATAAACAAGACGAGAAGACAACCCTCAGAATGGGAGAAAATATTTGCAAATGAAGCAACTGACAAAGGATTAATCTCCAAAATTTACAAGCAGCTCATGCAGCTCAATATCATGAAAACAAACAACCCAATCTCAAAATGGGCAGAAGATCTAAACAGACATTTCTCCAAAGAAGATATACAGATTGCCAACAAACACATGAAAGGATGCTCAACATCACTAATCATTAGAGAAATGCAAATCAAAACTACAATGAGGTATCACCTCACACCAGTCAGAATGGCCATCATCAAAAATCTACAAACAGTAAATGCTGGAGAGGGTGTGGGATAAGGGAACCCTCTTGCACTGTAGGTGGGAATGTAAATTGGTACAGCCACTATGGAGAACAGTATGGAGGTTCCTTAAAAAATGAAAAAATAGAACTACCATACAACCCAGCAATCCCACTACTGGGCATATACCCTGAGAAAACCATAATTCAAAAAGAGTCATGCACCACAATGTTCATTGCAGCTTTATTTACAATAGCCAGGACATGGAAGCAACCTAAGTGTCCATCAACAGATGAATGGATAAAGAAGATGTGGCACATATATACAATGGAATATTACTCACCCATAAAAAGAAATGAAACTAAGTTATTTGTAGTGAGGTGGATGGACCTAGAGTCTATCATACAGAGTGTAGTAAGTCAGAAAGAGAAAAACAAATACCGTATGCTAACAAATATATATTCTAAAAAAAAAAAAAAGGTTCTGAAGAACCTAGGGGCAGGACAGGAATAAAGACACAGATGTAGAGAATGGACTTGAGGACACAGGGAGGGGGAAGGGTAAGCTGAGACAAAGTGAGAGAGTGGCATGGACATATATACACTACCAAATGTAGATAGGTAGTGGGAAGCAGCCGCGTAGCACAGGGAGATCAGCTCGGTGCTTTGTGTCCACATAGAGGGGTGGGATAGGGAGTGTGGGAGAGAGACGCAAGAGGGAGGAGATATGGGGAAACATGTATATGTATAGCTGATTCACTTTGTTATACAACAGAAACTAACACACCATTGTAAAGCAATTATACTCCAATAAAGATGTTTAAAAAAAAGAGGTTTCCCAATAGGAAAAAAAAAAAGAAATTCTGTATTGCTTTCTCCAAGTTTCCAAAGCCCTTACTATCTATATATTAATTTAATGTTTTCTCTAAATCTAGTTTAAATCTAATAACTTTTTGCAATCATCTAAGCAATAATATTTGTGACATAATGGGTTTGAGATCAATTGCACTTGCTAATACACATTAAGTTAAATACATATTTTAAAGAAAGTTTATGTAGTACCTAAAATCATCTCACACTCCACAAGTATCATGGGGAGAACATTTTGAGAAACAGTGAATTAACTAATAGAAATTCTCTCTTTTCTGCATCTACTTATATATATGCAAAATACTAAGACTTCTGGAACAACAGTTGGACAAAATTCTAAGTTGAAGAAAAATGTGATTTTAAAGTCAGTTTCCAATATTCTAGACAATTCACGTGAAATGAAAAAGGTTATTGGTAATTAACCAAATATTTCAGTAGGATTCAATAAAAACAAATCTATTATCATGTGTTGAAGGCAACCTTATTGGGAAAATATATGTCCTGAAATAAAGACCGTAATGAGGAACTGAAAACAATCAAACAAAACCCAAATAAAATACTTAAAAATTCAGGCAATGGAATTGTGGTTGACAAATAAGTAACCTATATTTCCCATGACATCTGAAAAATAAACAGAATCCTTACTTTCCAATAGCAGCCTAAGAGAACTGATTCAAAGATTGATGTGGGACCCTTGTTTGTGGGACAACAAGGTATGCTAGAAACGCTCAATAATTATAATGTCTACATCTCAATAGCTTTATGTTATCATCACTTTGGAGTACTACTATAAAATATTTTTGTTAAGACACATTGTAAAAATTGGTTGATTTTGGTTTCTTTGGGGAGATTTGAAACCCTAAATGGTAGAGCCATAAATGTGCAGAGATGATACTTCAGGAGAAGAGAACTATATAGTCCTATGAAGAAAGTAGTCCAGGACTATCAGAAGTTAAGTGAGTTTTGTGACCCTTCTTGAACTCACAATATCACCTTTTCAAAAAAGGTGAAGACGCAATGTACTTTTTATATGCATACAACATTAGAAATACTAGAAACATTGGGGGTACACGTATTAACAAGCTGGAAATCTTCTGTCCATTACCTCCACCACCACTACCACTCTAAGAGCTACTGCTAATTAACTTCTATTAAACACATTATCTGTGAGCTATTTTCCTAAAACTTTTATACGGTTTCATTAGTCCTTAAAGTAATCCTACCATGAAGTTACACTATTATCTCCAATTTCATATATGGACACTGAAACTTGTAGAGACTGAAATACTGAATGATGGATCTACACAACACACAAGCAATGGCTAACATACATTTTTTCTTTGAAGCAACTTTGAGGGCAACGTTTTTGAATAAATGTAAAACACAAAGTTCGGTCCCTGGCATATATTAGGTGCTGAATACATTTTAGTTCTCTAAAACTCTATCAAATAAACTTCGTATAGTAAAATAGATGGTGGCTATGCCTTCGTGCATTTCTCTCATTGGGCTTGCTGAGTCATTGACAATTATTTAAAGTAGATAGTATAAGTTATTAATAAAGGGAATTGTGATTTTCTCATGTCATACAGCTGGTACATGATGAAGCCAGAATGAAAACCAGGTTTATGAATTTCAGATATAATGCTCTATTTGCCTTCAATGTAGAGGAAGATCTCACACCCCTTCGAATTTGAGGTGAATTTTTTTACCCTATAAGAAACATAGGTGAATTTCTAGACACACTTAGGATCATAAAGAATGGGAACAGAAAGAAATGATAGGTACAATGAATAAGAGGAATGATGATACCACTTTAGGCATGTCAATCTGCTAGGAAAGCCCACAGTTTCAGAAAAAGTGAACGGGGAATCTACCCTATAGCAGCAGCTTCGGAAATGAAAACTGGATTGTAAAAGTGTCTTACATTTCAACTAAGTGTTCAACATATATAAAATGGAATGCTTGCAGGAGTTTAACAGGATTAAACCAAGGATCATACCAAAATGACAGTTCCACTTAAAAGATGAATTGTAAAGTCACTAAAGTACAGAGGGAGGTCAAGCCACAGCAGGAGTTTATTGCTAAAGGATTGATGAAGTGACATTTTCCAATAAAGGGAGACAACAATCGTTTTGAAAAATAAAATCAGAAGTATATTCAGGGCTCATGGGAAAGAGTCAGGTAGTATTATCAGGAATCTTTTAAAAATCACCAACTATTTTATTTAATACATGACCAAACATCTCAAAATATCCCTACTTAAATTCACAAATACAATCATGTATTAAGAAAACATTACCCTCATTTTAGCCCACTAACAGGGTTGTTAATTAGTTCTGTGTTCCAAAAAATGAACAATAACTGAAAAATTATCTAATTAGTATGCACAAAAACTAACCAAAGAATTTTGCTTTGAAATATAAAAACAAAAATGGAAATAATTACAAAGGATGCAACTTATTAATTATGGACACATTTTATAGCATTTGTGTTTAAAGATTCAAGTATTACCTCTGCCTTAGGATTCCTGGGTAACTTTTCACTGACTTTTGAGACCCTGGGTAACTTTGCATAAAAACAGTCATTTAAAAAAAAAAAGTTTCATTTAGGACTTTTTAGTTCAGAGTTTTAGGTGCTAAGATGTATACCTAAATTGCCGTCATCACCAATGAGATAATGAAGGTGAGAAGAGATGTATGAACATCGCATAGAATCTACAGGAGATAACAGATGAATCCATAGAAGGAAGTGAAGTGACTATCTCAAGGCCACGTTACTCTAAAAGCAAAACTGCCACTAGTTGAGTCAATTCCATTTGAAAAGTAAATCATGACTCAATCTAAAGGATTCCCTGTGCTGACTATTCTTGACCTTATTCTAATATTACAATACCTTGAAAATATTTTCTGTATGCATGGACTTTAAACTACATGAGGATAGGACTGTAACAGTTTTGCAGATCTTATTTTCTTAGTTCACATCTGTATATATTCTTGTTAAAATGTGACTGCTTGTTTGTCCCACTTCCTCAGGGGGACTTTCAAAGAGTTTTGAGCTACCCTGGAACAAATACAATACTCTGGGAATACAATATTAAAGAGTTATGTGTAAATGGGCATCCAAATTTTAGGTTTGGTTAACAGTACCTTCAATACTTTGTGACTAGTCTTGCAAAAATCCCCAGACATAGAGCCTAGGTTGTGGAGCGTATGTTTTCGTTGGCTTTACTGGTGGCTGCTTCTGGTTAAGGTCAAGACTTACTGATAACATAATCAGCAGAATAAATGGCAGCACAGATAATAATAAAAATCATCAAGCTCAACAAGGACTATGCAACCCATATTTGATATTAATACATTAAAGTGGAAATCTGTCATCTGAAACCCAAGCACTTAAACTTTCTAAGTCACTTTAAAGAATGAAACATTACTGAATAAAATATAAATTCCTCTCTGTACACTCAGTAAAGCAATTTTCTTTTTAAAAAAGCATACAATTAGGGGACAAGTAGAAATATAAAAGAAAGATGGGCTATTCAAGCCACTTTTTCACCCAAAGAACATAACGGGGCTACTTCCTCAGTTGATCTTACTCCTCAGGTATTTATGTTTTTTGTTGTTTTTTTTTTTTCACGCAACTTGGTCCCTTAAAAACAGCCAACTGCTTCATATGGGATTCAATAGAAGAAAAAGCAATGTGTTTCCTTATTAGAGGAAAACATTCTGCTGGACTCATGTGGGAATACTTTGTGTCTATTTTGTACATTATGAATAATTTAAAGTCTTTTCAAGGGTAACTTTCACCCTACCTGCTGACACTGGGGCCACTGTTCCTTGTAAATCAGTAACTATATACAGTCATCCTATCCTGGATTTATGATCTTGAGAAAGACATTTACCTTCTTGGACATTAGTTTCCTCATCTGCTAAAGGAGATAAATTTTCTTTAAGGTACCTTTTAGTGGTAACATTCTGTGATTCTAGGGAATACAGTTCAATGCATGGAATATATGTAAAAACATTTTGCTCAGTGAAAACCTACATATTTGTATATTCTTATTCTCAGAGCCACTACCCTTGAAGAGTCTCTTTCTTCATCTCCTACTTCTTACCTCACCCAAAAGCTGCCCCATGGTCAGGGAAATTAACTGTCCATTTGAGAATGTTCCATTATCAATACTTTAAAATTTGGTTATCATAACTTTTTTATTATAAACTCAGTTTCAAAGTTGAAATATATAAAAAGCAAATAATTTGAGAATGTGACTCACTGTTAAAGGTATCAGCAGAGTTAGTGTTAAGTGATGACAAGTTTCCATTTCAGCCGCTTACTTTTGCTGCATTAATTAACAACACCTGGATGACAAGATGTGCACTGACTTCATTGCTCACCCCAGCATACTGCATGAGCCCATCCAATCACAGCTACGCCTATTAGATAAATGAGCAGTACACATAGGTGCATGTTATAAAACATGAATCACGTAGAGCTGTGGGGTTTTACCAAGTGGTATGCGTGTGGCTTTGTTTATGTTTTTCTTTTCTTTTTTTTTTTTTTTTACTGTGCAAAGATGGGAAATGCACAGACTTCTCAACGACTAGAGTCTGAATAACTTTCCAAACAGTACTTGAACCCTTACCTTAAAGTCATCCCATCATATTTTATAGCCACTGTTGCTTCTATTGTTTATTTTCATTTTTAAATGGTTTCCAGTTTTGTATTTTTTTTTTTTTTTTTGGCGGTACGCGGGCCTCTCACTGTTGTGGCCTCTCCCGTTGCGGAGCACAGGCTCCGGACACGCAGGCTCAGCAGCCATGGCTCACGGGCCCAGGTGCTCCGCGGCATGTGGGATCTTCCCGGACCGGGGCACGAACCCGTGTCCCCTGCATCGGCAGGCGGATTCTCAACCACTGCGCCACCAGGGAAGCCCTCCAGTTTTTTAAGTGTACAACCTGAAGTTTTGCTGGAAGTTAATAAATTCATTCAGATCTTGAAAAAAAAAAGATATCAATGTAGATGAGATCATTTAAAACCAACAACTGAACTCACAGATTTTGCATAATGTGGGGGAGGAGGGGGGAAGATCAAAACAATATGTTTTCAGGCCAAATGGGTCACTTTTACTCATAATGTACAAATGTTTGTATTATGCCCAGGAACAGCAGGTATCTTGTAGAACAAAAAATATCAACTATAAAAGGATGAGTTGTAACAATTCATATTTTCTAGTCTCAAAACACAGTCTTTGATCCTTAGTATCAAAAGGACACTTGATTTTTGTATTGTATATTTTTCCTTTTTTTTTAACCTTAGCTTCACTCTACTTTTGATGATAAAAACCTTTAAGATAATGATTTGTCATAGCCACAATCTGAAAGCATTCAATAACACACAAGAAGTACTTTGGATTAGATTTAGAATATTTTTAAAACACATGTGTCACCTAAGAAAGGCAATTTTTTTTTTTTTTAGAGAGGATAAAATGAAAAATTTGAAAAAGAAATTTTAAAGGAAATTCTTTTAGGATATGTAGGCAGAAAGGACTAACGCCTGTGTACTCTTCTTGGTGTTATTATTTTCTTAATGGGATTACATAATGTGCTGGGGTCACAATTAGAAGGTCCTTTAGATCCCCTGCAACCCTGCAGGGAGAACTATCAGCAAAATGGGATTCCAGGGCCTGGCTGCTCTCTGTTTTTTTTTTGCAGTACGTGGGCCTCTCATTGTTGTGGCCTCTCCCGCCGTGGAGCACAGGCTCCAGACGCGCAGGCTTAGCGGTCATGGCTCACGGGCCCAGACGCTCTGCGGCATGTGGGATCTTCCCGGACTGGGGCATGAACCTGTATCCCCTGCATCGGCAGGCGGACTCTCAACCACTGCGCCACCAGGGAAGCCCAACATCTTCATTTTAAAAAATATTTTCTTTGATACACACATATATTCATTGTAATGTTATCTAACAGTCTGTGTAGAATCATTGCATCTTTCCAAACAAAAACAATGCATGTCCTTGTCGGACAAAAGTATACTGAGTATAACAGGACAGTTATTAGAAATGGAATAGCTTCAGAAAATTTGTATTACATATTTTCTACATTAAAATACATATTTTCTGCTTGGCTCATGGAATGGTTTCACTGATATAAAAAGTAAAAGATTTTAACATAATTTTAGGCAGTCTCTTATTTAGTTTTGTTGCATAAGAAAGATAGTATCTGTCAAGTCAGGTCCATGAAACTGAATTATACTAAAAGATATACATTCTCTTCCTAACTAATTATAAAAGGAACCAAAACTCAAAAAAAACATATTTGTCATAAAAGATATGCATCCACACAAAATTTTGTAATAAATCATCCTAGAGGATTACTGGAAATAACTTGAACTTCAGAAAGACTAAAATCAGAGCGAAGCCTGAGGTTTTCTTATGTTTTACCCATCAATTGGATAGTTCCTCTATTTTCTATCAACAGAAACGAAAGTAATCTGGCTGTTTATCAATAGTAGGAGCCAATTTCTATCTCATCAGAATTTTATATAGTACAAATAATTGACAGTATCAAGCGACTTTGATAAGAACACCTCTAGGTACTTTCAATTAAGCCAAAATAGAGTATCACATTGACAGACTCAAAGGTAACCAGCGAGTTGGACTTTTACCGAATTTCACCCAATGCAATTCACCACTGAAGTGGGAAAGTACGCAATAGTGTCAGTGGGATGTGAGATAATGCTACTTGAAGTTTGCTTCTTTTTTGTGAAATAAAAGCATGTATACAAAATTTCATTATTTCATATGAGACATGCCTATGACCATACTAGAGATTATTTCAGAAATAATGAAGAAAAGGCAATCATTTTTCCACATCACTGTTTTACTTGCTAATATATGGCAGACACTGTTCTGCATTATGTATTACATTGTGCTTGCATTGGTACCATAATTTTTACCATTTAAAAAAATTATCCATCCCTTTCCTTCAGTTTTACTCCAACTTTCTGCTCTTATCTTGTTCCTTTCCTATAGAACTTTACTACTTTATTACTCTATGAAGTAGTTCCTTGAGTTCATTTCCTAAAACAATGATCAGATTATAAAATTCTGAGGGCAGAGACTGTCTCCAATTCATATTTGTATCTATTCTACAGTAACTGTTATTTTATCTTGGAGAACTTAGGGCTTTATAGTTACGTCAGTTTGCTTCTACTGCTTAAAGCATCTCCCAAAATAATGGTTTATAAAAAAATTATTCAGCTTATTATATGGGGGGCTGGGATTTGGGGCTTGGTTAACCTAGGTAGTTCATTCTTCTGGTCCTTGCTGGACTCACTCAAGCATCTGCAGTTAGGTTCCTAGGCAGTTCTGCCAGTTTTGACTGGGCTCTCACACGACTGGGATGATGACTACCTGACCCATGTGGTCATTCATCCACACAGCAGCCTATCTTAGATTAGTTCTCAGGGTAACAATGGAGAGACCAGAAGTTTTCAAGACCTCCAGGGGCCTTAACTCCAAATTGGTACAACACTGCTTCTGCTTCATTCTCTTGGCTAAAACAAATCACAGCCCAGATGAAGGGGACTGGAAAACAGACTCAACCTTTTCAAACAGGATCTGGGGAGTCACACTGGAAGGGCACAAGTACGGGAAGAGGAAGAATGTATGGTTATTTCTATAGTTTACCACAACAGTTTTACTATTTTTCAAGATAGCATGTCTATTATTTCATATATTTTTCTCAAAATAGGTAGTTTGAGAATTTACAACCATAAATGCTACTTAACATTTAATATGGAAATCTCAAATCAGGCACTTAGAGAGCTGGATGGGAAATATATTTACTAAATCTTTCTTTTCAGATGAAAATTGATGCCTGACGAGCTTGCACGACTTGCATACAGTCAATGGCTAAATCAGCCCTGGAGACCAGGTCTCCTGATCTACTCCATTTCCTAGCAGACTACACTACAACCATGCTGATGTTAAAAAGTTATCTCTAATATTTATTTTCAGTTAGAAATATTTCAAAATATACTTATTTTAATGCCAACATATCTATCATTATACCATAGCTGAAATTTACTTAGAATTGACATATTTGATGGTCTTTTAAAAAAATTATTCCCAAGAAGCCTCACTTTGCATACTTGCTCACCAGACTTCTGTTGTCCTCATTCAAGTTTTTCAAATATGTGTATTAAACATTCAGATACAAGCTGCTAAACAGACACATGAGTGCTGTTTGATTTAAATGGCCCTAATTAATACTAAAAAATAGTTAACATGCTATATATTGTAATTTTAAAGAAATTGTGTGAAAATGATAAATTATATATAAAAAGCTAAATATTAACTGCTTCCCTTACTCATCATACATTTTCAATGTCTCAATATCTCTTTTCTATGAATTCTGTCAAAAATGAAAGTCAGATGATGTCAGTAAAAAGAAGGAGAAACAGGCAATTTCTAAGCAAACTGCCATGTTTGCATGAGTAACTCCAGAGAGTATAGTATTTAAAATATCTAACATAAGAAAGTTATAGCAGTAAGCTCAATTATATAGATGAAAAATAGACAGCATCAATATGGACTAAATTTTTTTATTTGGAGCTCTCTAGAAATATGAAAGTAGGAAAAACCCAAGAGATCTACTCACTACTTCTAAATTACCAGAAGGAACTGTTTTGGCCAATCATTTATTTATTCATTCCTTTTTTGTCCATTTATATTTCCATTATTTCTATTCAAAATCAACCGTAACCATACCTGGCCCATGTGCAAGGCATGTGAATGTCAGGGACTAATAAGATATGCAAATCACAGGAAAGACTAAAAGATAATAATGATATCACCAGTTTACTGATGAACAGGTTGCCAAGGCTCTGAACTCTGAGTGTAAGGACTATGTTTATCTTCCTCCACAATGAATCTCTAGTGCTGAAGAACAAGAGCCAGGCTCATAGCAGAGACTGAAAGAAGGCTTATTGAATAAATAAGTAATATGACTAACACTAAGTTAGTATCATTCAAGATTACAACACATCGGGACTTCTCTGGTGGTCCAGTGGTAAAGAATCTGCCTTACAATGCAGGGGATGCAGGTTCAATCCCTGGTCAAGAACTGAGATCCCACATGCCACGGGGCAACTACGCCCGTGTGCCACAACTACTGAGCTCACATGCCTTAACTAGAGAGACTGTGTGCCACAAACTACAGAGCCCACGTGCTCTGGAACCTACACACCACAACTACAGAGCCCCAGATGCCCTGGAGCCCGCACGTCACAACTAGAGAAGAGAAAACCCACCGTCACAACTAGAGAGACGCCCACACGCCACAACAAAAGATCCCGCATGCTTCAGTGAAGATCCAGCCTGCTGCAGCTAAGACCCGATGCAGCCAATAAATAAATAAATAAATAAATATTTTTTAAAACAAGATTACAACACATCACATGACTCAGTTTAGGAACTGGATTAAATCAAAATAAACATTTTTGTATTATTATAACAAAAAAACAACCTAAAAGTATTTTTCCTTTATAGTCACAAACACTCCAAGCTTAAAATTTCTTACTTTATGTATCAAAGAATCAGAAATTAATTACTAGACCTATCATTGAGAATGAGTATGCACTTTATTTTACAAATATTGTTATCACTCCTTTTCTCTATAAAAGTCTGCATAATCATTTTACTATGTTAGAAGATATTTATCAAAATGAAATAAATGTAATTTTAATAGTGAGAATAAATTCTAACACTTCAATTACGTGAGCTGACTCTTAGAATCAGATAGTTTGCAGTATTATCCTTCTCTTCCATATTTGATGTATCTACTTCATGTGCTAAACAGGAAGGACCTCGTATGCTTACCCCAAAGTTATGAAGTCTTTTTCCATTTAATCCAAGTACAAATCTCTAGGGAAATTACCAAAGAAATTCAGCATACCCAAACAGGTGAGAGTGAGAAAATAAATATCATAACTGCAATTAAAAGTAGAGTATTTAATGTACTGTAAAGGAGGGTGTGAATTAACTAGCTGATTTCAAACTGCTAAGTTAAATCTATATTATCTGTTTGCCTTGCAATAATTTAGAAGCTACAGTTGCCTGGAGGTCACCTTTGAGAAAGCAGAGAAAATCAATACATTTCACTATAAGTTAAGTAGTGTCATTTACCTCTATTAAATAAGGCCTTCATGAGTTAAGGGAAAAACACACACACACGACAAAACAACCAAGACCAGCAATGATTTTTTTTGGTTTGAGGATACACATTCCTTATATAATTCTTCCTAGCTAACAAAATATTTCTGACATCCTCTGACATGATGTAGGGGTGAAACTAGCAGGGCTTCTAGCCATGGTGCTAACATTAGGGTGGTATTTCCAGGGGTAGAAATGGTAATCAGCAGTTTAGGAATAGGAAACCTCAAAGGATTAATTGACAATTTTGTCCTAGGAAATCGGGAGGATCAGAGGAGAAGGAATCTGACAAGAACATCTATATAGCCCAGAGAATGGGCATAGCATGAGTAATGAAAGACTAGGTCAAAATGATCAGAAGCCAGGTAGATCTTGCATCAGAGTCAAGAAAGATGATTAATAATAAATTATTAATAATAAATTAATTACTTATTTGGATTCAACTAAGCTCTTATAACAAGGCAGCCCTTGTGCAAAACTGGGCAGATAGAACAATGAACAAAGCTTAAATGTTAACTCTCCCAAAGTTTTCACTCTTATATTAGTGAAATTCACACAAATTCCTGCGGAATTTTGATTACCACAAAATATGATATTGAAATGCTGAATTAAATTCAAATCCTAGTAAGTAGTTTCGTTATAGAAATCCCACTTTCACAGTAGAGCTTTCTGAGACTTGGAGTCTGGCTACTTTCTTTAAATATGCTAATGAACTCGCCCTCATAGTTCTATTCATCGAAAATTAATTACAATAGAGTTGCTCTGACAAAATACATGCTACACTCTGTAAGCCTTAATTTATTCTGTTCAGAACCACACTCATTATCAACAGACTGACTTTTTCAATGACTTTGGATATGTGGTGATAATCTACGGCAGAATATTTTCACAAATCCATTAAAATTTTAAAACATTTTATTCTGAATATAAATGGAAAAATGGACTAATTGATTCAAAGTAAGGTAATGGGATTTGTGCTGTAGTTAAGTCACAGAACTTGGATCTAAAGAGTCCTTCAGTTAATTCCTAACTTATCTATTTAGTTGGAGTGTAAACTTGAATAATTTCTGAGATGTAGCCCATGCAAATGAAAACTGGTCAAATCTCTTTATAGCAAAATTCTTGCTTGTAGCTGCAAAGCAACAGCACATTCTTTGGGAAGACTGCATAATTAGAACCAAACCCTTAAGCTGTCAGATGCCCATCATATCACTTTGTATGTGTTATGGGAAAGCCAGAGAAGATACAATTTTTTTAAAAAATTAAGTCTGTGGAAAGACAAAGTGACTCAAGTGGAAAACACTCAGCCCATTCTCACTGAATACAGACATGAAACAACCAGAATCCCCATTTATAGTGATATGCTGGAAGAGGTTGAAGCCAAACCATAAAAGTCCCAAGAGACAAGAAAAATAGTTTTCATTAAAGCCAACAAAAGAAACAAGGTTTTATTTTTTTCTTTAAGGAAGATGACTGATAAATTTAATTAAAATTTAATAAGATAAGCAAAATAAAATAACAAGGTGGGAAAAATTATTTGCCACTTATATCACCACAAAGGATGGATATCCCAGATATATAAGAAAATAAAGAAGAAAGAATAAGAATAGAGAAGAAAAGTGCCAAAAATGCCTCAGAAACTCTGGATGGTTCAAATGAAGAGAAACACAAACATCTCTCAACCATCTGAAAATATGTTCAACTTTACCCACAAAAAAGATTAATGCAAATTAATACTTTGCTAGGATAGCTTTTCTCTCCTATCAGATTGGCAAAATTCCAAAAGCCTGACAACATACCCTGTTGCAAAGCTGTGGGAAATAGACTTCTCATACTTTGCTGATGGGAATACAAAATGCTAAAACTGTGGAGGAAGGAAATTTGGCAATACCTACAAAAATCACATATTCATTTACTATTTGATGAAACTATTACACTTCTAGGAATCCATCCCAAAGGTAAAATGGCTAAAATACTAAAAAGATATACAAACCAGGCTATTAATCACAGCAAACATATAAATAGGATACTGACCTATCAATATACTACATACCTGAGAAGGAAATGAGGAATATGGTTGAAAACAACAACTGAGTATTCTTTAGGATGTATTTTGAAGTGAAATCAATCAAAATAGAGTGAATACATGTAGTATGCTCCATATGCATACATCAATTACCTTTTATCTGAAGAAAGCAATTGGAAAAATGAACTATAAAATAAAAGCTACGTTTTAGGAAAGGGAAGGAGAAAAATGGAGGAAACAAATAGAAGCCAGACCTTTATAATATATATATCTTGTTTAGTAGACTTGACTTTGGAACTCTGTGCACATTTTACATAATTATTCTACAAAAAGTAAAAACAGCTTCTAAAAATTAAAAATGGCATGGATCCAGTTGTCAGCATAAGCACATAGGGAGAAATTGTTTAATTCTTCTACACATCCTGGTAGAATATACGCCTCTGGAGAAAAGAACTGCACACACATAAATAAATAAATGAACCAAACAAACTCTTTCCAGTAATCATATTTTTAGCAATTATGTTGATATTTTTATATATGATATGACATAAAGAAAATGAGTAACTTCATTGTTAATTGGAATTTTCACCATGATTAAACAGCAATGTGATACAAGGTGGATGAGAATAAGTGAAAACTTGATTTGGAAGTATCACTGTGAACTCGTAATTTACATTAAAATTAAAAAACACACTATGCTTGTACACTGAAAATCCCAGAAATGAAGACAAAGCCAAATACCAATAAGCACCCATGGTGTGTAGATGGATTTTTTTTTCTTTGAATTTAATTTTATTTTTTATAAGGCAGGTTCTTATTAGTTATATATTTTATACATATTAGTGTATACATGTCAACCCCAATCTCCCAATTCATCACATCACCACCACCACCACCACCCCCGCCGCTTTCCCCCTTGGTGTCCATACGTTTGTTCTCTACATCTGTGTCTCTATTTCTGCCTTGCACCAGTTCATCTGTACCATTTTTCTAGATTCCACATATATGTGTTAATATACGATATTTTTCTCTTTTTTTTTTTGCGGTACGCGGGCCTTTCACTGTTGTGGCCTCTCCCGTTGTGGAGCACGGGCTCCGGACTCGCAGGCTCAGCGGTCACGGCTCACGGGCCCAGCCGCTCCGCAGCATGTGGGATCTTCCCAGACTCGGGCACGAACCCGTGTCCTCTGCATCGGCAGGTGGACTCTCAACCACTGCACCACCAGGGAAGCCCGATATTTTTCTCTTTGACTTACTTCACTCTGTATGATGGTCTCTAGGTCCATCCAGGTCTCTGCAAATGACCCAATTTTGTTCCTTTTTATGGCTGAGTAATACTCCATTGATTATATGTACCACATCTTCTTTAACCATTAGTCTGTTGATGGGCATTTAGGTTGCTTCCATGACCTGGCTATTGTAAACAGTGCTGCAATGAACATTGGGGTGCATGTGTCTTTTTGAAGTATGGTTTTCTCTGGGTATATGCCCAGTAATGGGGTTGCTGGGTCATATGGTAGTTCTATTTTTAGTTGTGCATTTTTTTTTAATTTTTTTATTTTTGGCTGTGTTGGGTCTTTGTTGCTGTGCATGGGCTTTCTCTAGTTCCGGCGAGCAGGGGCTAATCTTCGTTGCAGTGCTTGGGCTTCTCATTGTGATGACTTCTCTTGTTGCGGAGCACAGGTAGTTAGTTGTGATTCTGGTGCTCTCGCAAGTGGGAGTGAATGCACGTCCTTCTAATCCGCCATCTTGAACCCTGTTCCTGTAGACTGATTTCTAAATACCTTTTCCTACTAAAAGAAATCAGGATTTTAAGAAATTTTGATTACTGGTCTAGAGCAGGAAATATAAAATGTGAGCCTGGAACATTTTGTCTTACATGAAAGCAGGCAAGCTATCAAAGGCTAGCTAGATTCTTGTCTAGATCTAACTACCATTCTAGAGGAATATTAGGGTGAATCACATAAAAGTGCCATGTTGCACAACAAAACCAGATAAATATTGACAGTTTCATATGATTGGGGCTACTATAAGGGATAGAGAATCATATCAAGTAACACTACAGAAATGTACACATTAAAACATGAACTGTGCAAAAATCTATAGGACTAGTAACCTAATTTCTGTATCAAAAATATGCAAGAACAACAATTAGGGAAGCCTATAGAACGAAAGAGAATGAAAGAGAAGACATCAAACAATTACAATAAATAGACCTTACTAGTTAATGGTCAAATGAATACATCTTTAAAAATCAGGAAATGTGAAATTTGATTGAATAATGATTACATTAAGGAGTTAAATATTATTTCAATTCAGTTAAAATTTAATATTTATATTTAATATAAATCAAATATAAATATTAATTAAATCTTATTTTCAAGGTCTGATAATGATATTGCAATTATTTTTTCTTAAGAGTTTTCTTTTAGAGAATGATACAAAAATATAAGAAATTATTTGCTTCAAAATCAGGGGTGGAGGATACTGTAGCAGATAAAATATGAAACAACATGGGTGTCACGTACATCACATTTGTTAGACTCTCTTCTCTAATTCTGTACATATTCAAAATTCTTTGTTATAAATATCTTTAAAAACAAATGAGGGCATTTTGTACATATTCAAAATTCTTTGTTATAAATATCTTTAAAAACAAATGAGGGCTTGGGTTTTGTACATATTCAATTTTGTACATATTCAAAATTCTTTGTTATAAATATCTTTAAAAACAAACGAGGGATTGGGTTTTTGTCCACTTTCTTATGGATAAATAGAAATGCTTATAAGATTTCCATGATTTTGATGAGTAAGTACTTTGGGGAGCCAAGTAAGAAAGGCAACTACAATTTATTGATTGCTTATTACATTCCAGAAACTGTGCTTGGAAATTTGCATATTAACTCAAAGTAGGTATTATTTCAATGTTATATTAAGCTTTATTTATATTAAGATCCTAAAATAAATTGTGTTAGTAAGAAATAAGATGATTGAATTAGATTTGAATTAAAAACACTGTGGTTATTTTTCAATGTCAAATAAGCTGACTCAGGTATATACATTTCTGATACATAACTGTCCAACAGAGGAATGGATAAAGAAGATGTGGTACATATACACAATGGAGTATTAGTCAGTCATGAAAATGAACAAAATGATGCCATTTGCAGCAACACAGATGGACCTAGAGATTGTCATACTGAGTGAAGTCAGTCAGACAAAGACAAATATCATATGATATCACTTATATGTGGAATCTAAAAAAAGGGTACAAATGAACTTGTTGAGAAAACAGAAATAGAGTCACCAAAGTAGAAAACAAACTTATGGTTACCAGGGGCTAAGGAGGGGTAGGGATAAATTGCGAGATTGGGATTGACATACAGACTACTATATAAAATAGCTAACTAAAAATGACCTACTGTATAGCACAGGGGACTCTACTCAGTACTCTGTAATGACCTATATGGAAAAAGAATCTAAAACAGAGTGGATATACGTACATGTAAAACAGATTCACTTTGCTGTACACCTGAAACTAACACAACATTGTAAATCAACTATACTCCAATAAAAATTGTAAAAAAAAAAAAAAAAGATATTGGAACTGCCATGTTCTTGGAAAACAGTGGGAAGTGAAAATGAAATACTAACTTCCACATGATCCAGGATATGGGCTGGGGTAGAAGGAGCACAAAAGAAGACAAAACATTCCAATCAAAAGTTGATGGACATGGGGAAGTAAGGATTGGTTTTTCCTACTAACCATTCAGCCATTGAATAACTAGATTTTTCTGAGTATACATATGATTGACAAGTTATTGAGCAGGTAATATTTACCTGTCTGCTATATCTACACATGCACACACACACACAAACACACACACACACTCCTCATTTAAAATTTTTAAATGCTAAAATAATCTCAATCTTAACTCCATATGATATTCACTGTTAACACTGTTCCTTTTGCTAGTCATATCATCGATAAACAGTGATATGATTAGGGAGTACTGTGGCTCTATGAGAATTTGGCTTGTTACTTATTTTCATTAGGTCATAGATAACTCATCCGTACAAGGGGAAAAATAACAATTGGCTGTAGTGTGATTGTGACGATTAACATCTCTAATGCACGCAAGATTCCTGCCATGAAGTGGCATGTCCCTGATAACCTAGCGAAGTGTTTATAATTAACACAATTAATGGACCTCAGGTCAAAGCCTGGCTCTGTCATTTAGGAGCTGGGGGCTTCTAACGAAGCAGGTTACTTTCACCCTCTGGGCCTCAGTTTCTCCACCTGTAAAATAACTCCTCATAAAATTGTGTGAAAGGCTTCAATGAGTTAGTATAAAATAGTTAAGTGCTCATTTCAGTGTCTGACAAATAGTGCTCAGTGATGGTGATTCTCCTTTACAGGCTTTCAATAATAATTTACTAATATTGTTATTACATTTTATAAGGAGTTTTATTCTGCTTTTTTCAATAAACACAGCAGTAACATTTACCATGCTATCGAGAACACTTCATAGATGTCCTTCTTACTGGAAAAAGTACAATGTTGACAGGTGGCGATGTAAGCAAGAGGACAGTTATCTGATGGAGAGACATCTCCCATGCGTTTTCATGAGCAAGAATTCCTGGGTGGTAGGTGGTGCTCAGTTCATCATTTTGTCAAACTTTAAGGCTTCAAGTTGTCCAGTCATAGCCAAACGCTTATATTAATTTTGTGCCACTTAATTTTGCTAAATGCAGTGTACCCTTTCTGTGTCTGGCTATGTACATGGAAAAGCTTTTCTCTCCTTGAACATAATTGTCTATCAGGAAAGGAGTTTCATTTTGGCTTTTTTTTTTAACTACAAGGACAGATATGCTCCTGAGTGACAGTTAAATTTGTTGAAGGTATTAAATTGCTAATGCTAATGCATTTTACAATCTTCTGAACTGATTTAATATATTAGACTGCCACTCAAAGTTGAAATAAACAATACCGCACTCTTAGTCGGAAATCATTCTGTCAGATCTAGAGGCTTTCAAAAATGCCCACCTATGTTCAGAGTTTACAAACACATTTTTATTTCTCTGTGGGCTGCCCCAAAAACCAATGGCATAAAGACTTCAATTTGCATCTCTTATTGCAGAGTTTGGAAGTAACATGGAGCCTTAATAAACACCTGGCTGGAAATCTGAAGCTGGGAAATAATTCTCCTCTTACGGAGGTGAAGATGCTATTTCACATAAGGGAAAAACATTTAAAACTTATTGTCAGCTAACTTCACGTACTTGTCATGACTTCATATGTATTTCTCAGGTTTGAATAGAGTACAGTAGGCATACACAGGCAAAAAAAAGCCTACTGAATAACCACAAAAACCTAGAGAGCGATATGACTGAGATAAAGATTACATACATATAATACATATATGTTATGTATTTTTTCTATAAGGACATGTCTTAGCTGTTAAGAGAAAGTATTTGACTCAGCTTAGGTCAGGAATAGTAATAGCCCAGTAACATTGCATTAAAATTTTTTCAGTGTTTTATATAGTCTACCTCACTTTATTTTCACAGTGAACTTGGGAAAGTGGGTGGGGCGAGTATTATTCCCTTTCATAAAGGAGAAAACTAGAAATTCCACTTGGAAAAAAATGGCACACCCAGACTTATGTAGGTATATTGTCAATGGGGTCAAGAAGAACTCAAATACTCTACCTTACGTCGTAACTTCATTTTTCTTTTCATGTGGAAAAAAATGAGCGTTTTTAATTACAAGTGACGCTGAAAATATTTTCGTATACTTGTTTTGATTGTCTCTTCTGTGCTGTGAACATTTTTCAGCTTTATTAAGGTACAACTGACAAACTGTAAGGTATTTAAAGTGTACAATATGATGGGGGTTTTTTTTGTTTGTTTGTTTTTTGCGGCACACGGGCCTCTCACTGCTGTGGCCTCTCCCGCTGCGGAGCGCTCCGGACGCGCAGGCTCAGCAGCCATGGCTCACGGGCCCAGCCGCTCCGCGGCATGTGGGATCTTCCCGGACCGGGGCACGAACCCATGTCCCCTGCATCGGCAGGCGGACTCTCAACCACTGCGCCACCAGGGAAGCCCCAATGTGATTTAATATATTTACACATTGTGAAAGGATTCCTCCTCATCAAGCTAATTAACACATTCATAGAAACGGAGAGTAGAAAAGAGGCAGGTGAGGTAAATAGGGAGTGGTTGATAAAAGGGTACAAAAGTTCAGCTTTAAGATAAATAATGTCTGAGGATCTAGGACATACCATGGTAACTGTAGTTGTTAACAAATTTCATTTATACATTACAGTGTTAAGAGAGTAGAAAATGTTTTCACCAAAAAAAAAAAAATTCTGACTTCTTTTTGTATCACAGTGAATGTCTTTCTGAGACGAAAATATAATTAATATACATGAATTTGGATGAAAGCGATAATGAAAATAGGTAAGTTGGAAATTTGTTTTGGGTAATGTAAACCAAAATAGATTTAAGCAAAAGAAGTAGTTCCAAAAAAATGACTGCATGCAGTGGGACTGAAAGAAAGTAGACAATGGCCCTGTCCTAAGGGAGCTTAAATTTTGAGGAAAGAAACAGAAAACAGATAAATATCAATACCTGGCATTATAGTATAAATATTATTAAGAAAAATAAGAGGGTCAAGGGATAAAGTTTGAAGAAAGGTGCCATGTCAGAAAGAATAGAGAGGGATGGCTTCCCTGAGGAGAAAAACTTTTCAACAGAAATAAGAATAGTTTGAGAGAATCAATGAGGTGAACACTGGGGAGAAAAGTGCTGTAAAAAGAAGCTACAAAGGTGACTGATAGGATGGAATCTTACTGTACTGCTCATTTATTGATTTTATTTTCAGAACCTACTTTGAAAAAAAGTAGGCAAATAGAAAGGAGGAATCAAATTAATCACCAGACATTATAGATGTATTCTGAAACTGCCATGGACTGTTCTGAATGCAGCAAATCCTCAATTTAATTTACCATCCTGTTTTGTCCAATCCCTAATTCATGAAAATGCTAAGCCTTCCACTGGAAAGGTGCTCTTAATGCAGAGGGGGTCACCAGAAAAGGCCAGCTGGCTGCCTTAGCTGGGACTGCATTCACTACCACAGCTCGGTATCTGATCTGGTCTTGCAAACTCAGCAATGCTTTTGTCAATTCAGAAAGTAGTTCTCTCTCCCCCCTCTCTCTCTCCCCCCTCTCTCTCTCCCCCCTCTCTCTCTCCCCCCTCTCTCTCTCCCCGCTCTCTCTCTCCCCCCTCTCTCTCTCCCCCCTCTCTCTCTCCCCCCCCTCTCTCTCTCCCTCCCTCCCTGTATGTGTGTGTGTGTGTGTGTGTGTGTGTGTGTGTGTGTGTGTGTGTGTGTTGAGAGACCAGAGGTGATAGGATAGCAGCTCAGTCATCAAATGTATGCGGTCAATGAATAAAATTAGGACAATTTATTGCTGCACAATGAGAAAATTAATTGTCCATTGCAATAGAATGTTTTTAAACACAGAGAGTAATTATTTCCTACAAAATACCTGACACTTAGTAGGAGTTTAATTAAATTCTGGTTGAGCTGGATGCCCTTGTTGAAGGATATACTATGTGATTAGCCACATAATAATCAGAACAATAATTGTGAACACGTTTCAGAGCAAAGAGTTTTCCATTGGAAAACTTGGATAGACTGATTCATGTAGTTATACAACATGGACAGCCCTGACAGTTGCAATTCATTTTTTAAAACCAAGAGTTAATTTTCCCTCTACCTTTGCTGGGTCTTGACCAGATAGTATTGAACAATACTAACTGGTTCTCTACTTGCTCATCTTTTCTCGAGACCTCATTGCTGACCACATCACTCTGGAACTTCCCTATTCCTTCCCCAGATACGTTCACACTTTCTGTCAAGTCTCTCTGAGGACCAACAGCCACAGAGCCTTTTAAGGGAGACTGACATATTTCTGATTTAATGAATTCTGTGCTGATTGAGGAGCCCTTTTTCCGAAGGCTTTCTTAGCTCCCTTTTTTCCAAATGGAAGTATATAGCAAACCTTGTTAAAAAAAAATAAATTATGTTAAAAAAATCCTCATATAGACAGGAAATAACTTATCTTGAGGCCACTATTCTCATGAAGTCCTGTTAATGCAAATGACTAATATTCACTAACTAGGGCAGAAAAAGTCTGTAAAACATCCCCTCCCTTATCTACTGCCTTGTAGGAGGATCCTTCCTTGAAATGACCAGCTGTGTTGAAATATTTGTTTAAAAACACTGTCATAGGGAGTGATGTCAACAAGATGATGGAGTAGGAAATCCCAACACCCCGCCCCACTAAAACACTGATTCAGCAACGATGCATGGACCGAAGTTCAGAATTCAGTTAAGAAGTTATAGTATCACAGAAGAGCAAAAAGCTAAGAACAGCCACAATGAACCAGGACGGAAGAACAAATTCACGATGCCCGCATCAGCCCCTCCCCTCAAGTCCCCACAGCTCAGTGCTGAGAGAGATTGCCTCAGCCTGTGACTTCTCCCCCAGGGAGAAAGAGTGGAGTGTGCCTCCAACACACCAGGACTTTAGAGGAGCTACCCAAGAGACCTGCTTCTGTCTCACCTCATTTTGAATGCTGAGGGAATGCACACAGTTTGAACATCTGAAGGAAGCTAAGAACGAAGGGAAAGGAAGAGGAGTTTACAATAGTTGGCATGGCTCTGTGAGACAGAGAAAAAGTGTGCAACACTGAGACTTCTCCCCCTAGGAAGAATGGGGCAGGATGAAGTGTGCATCCAACATCCAGGTGCTTCAGTGCACTGTACGAAGGAAATGGGATAGGTGACTTACTGTGGCCAACATGGATTTGCAAGATTAGGAGAAGGAACACAACTTTGAGACTTCTTCCTCACGGTGGAGAGAAAAGAGTGGAATGTATACGACCACACAAAACCTTTGAGAAGCACCTGGAATCTCAAGCCAGGATGACTGGTGAAGACCATTCCCTATTAAAGCCAGCTTGTAAAGAATGCGACAGGCAGAAGCTCATTTCAATGCGCAGGCATTAGTGTAACACTAACAAAGAACATGAATAATCAGGAAAATAAGACACAAGCAAGGGAACAAAATAAATCTACAGTAGCTGACCCTAAAGAAACAGATCAATTGCCTAAGAAATCAAAATAATCACCTTAAAGTTGTTCAGCAAAGCACAAGAGAACGCAGGTGAATGAAATCAGGAAATGGTATATGAACAAACTAAAAGTATCAGCAAAGAGATTAAAAACCATAAAAGAGAGAGCTGAAGTATACAGTAACTGAACAGATAAAAATCAGTAGAGTGCTCCAAAGCAGATGTGATCAGGCAGAAAAGAATCAAACCTGAAGACAGGTCATACAAAATTTTCCTGTCAGAGGAACAATGACAACAACAACACAGTAAAAAAGAGTGAAGAGAGCCTGAGGGACTGATGGGACAGTATGAAAAGAATATGTGCATATTAAGGAGTGCCGAAAAGAGAGATGTGTGCAAAAATTACTTACAGAAATAATGGCTGAAAACGTCCCAAAACCTAGGAGAGAAATAGACATCCAGATTCATGAAACATAAAGAATCCCAAATAGGAAAAATTCAAAGAAATATTCAGTGACCATGCATTATCAAAAGTCAAAGACAAAAAGAATTTTGAAAGCACCAAGATAAAAAAGACTCATCAAATACAAAGAAGCCCTCATAAGATTCTCAGATTTGGAAAAAGAAACCTTGAAGGCAAGAGGGAAGGGGAATGATATATTCTATTCTAACTATTAATCAAGAATGATATGTCCAGCAAAACCATCCTTCAAAATGAAGGAGAGGTAAAGAACAAAGAAAAACTAAGGGACTGTATCAACACTATACCCTTTACCACTTACAAGAAGTGCTAAAGGGAGTTCTTCAAGTTGAAGCAAAAGATGCTAAACAGAGCCACAGTAAAACATAAAAGTACAAAACTTGCTAGAAAGGTAAATATAGGGACAAATACAGAATACTATAATACTGTAATGATGGTGTGAAAATCACTTAATTTTAATACAAATGTTAAAATGCAGAAGTCTTAAGAATTACTATAATTACATTTTTTTTTAAATAATTGATTAGAGTAATAATGATGTAAAACTATCAATAACAGGCTTTTAGGTAGAGGTAAACATGCACATTTACTCAGTCTACTTTTCTGTTTCCAAGAGCTATGTCAATGTGATGGGATCTACACATTTTGTTAATTCCATGATTAGATGTAATTATGGTCAATTTTTAAATTATTAAAGGATACATAATATAAAAAGTGTGAATTATGACATCAATAACATAAGGTAGGGGGAGAAGTAAAAATGTAGAGTTTTTTTTTTTTTTTTTGCGGTACGCGGGCCTCTCACTGCTGTGGCCTCTCCCGCTGAGGAGCACAGGCTCCGGACGCGCAGGCTCAGCGGCCATGGCTCACGGGCCCAGCCTCTCCACGGCATGGGGAATCCTCCCGGACCAGGGCACAAACCCGCATCCCCTGCAATGGCAGGCGGACTCTCAACCACTGCGCCACCAGGGAAGCCCAAAATGTACAGTTTTGTATGTTATTGAAGTTAAGTTTTTAATCAGCTTAAAATAGATTATTACTCTAAGATGTTTTATGTAAGCCTCATGACAACCATAAAAATTACTTATAGAGTATAAACAAAAAAAATATAAAGGAATTAAAGCATAGCACTATGAAAAAAAAATCAATGAAACACAGGAAGACAGCAAGGGAGGAAAACCGGAGCAAAAGAACTATGACAGACAGAAAGCAATTAACAGAAGTGGCAATAGTAAGTCCTTCCCTATCAATAATTACTTTAAACACAATAGATTAAACACCCCAATCAAACGATACAGACTGGCTGAATGAATAAAAATAAAAACACCCAACAATATGCTGTCTATAATAGACTCACTTTAGATTTAAGGAAACAGGCCGAAAGCAAGGGGTATAAAAAAAGATTCCATACAAATTATAACAAAAAGAGAGCAGGGGTGACTATACTTATATCAGACAAAATGAACTTTAAGTAAAAAACTGACACAAGAGACAAAGAAGGACATTATATAGTGATAAAAGAAACAATTCATGAGAAAGATGACAATTATAAATATGTGAGCCCAACATCAGAGAATCTGAATATATAAAGCTAACACTGACATAACTGAAAAGTAAAATAGACAGCAATACTATAGTAGAGACTTCAATACTACACTTTCACTAACGGACAGAACGTCCAAACAGAAAATGAATAAGGAAACAAAGGACTTCAACACTACAGAACAAATAGACCTAACAGACGCATATAGAACATTCCACCCAACAGCAGCAGAATACTCATCTCAAGTGCAAAAGGAATATTCTCCAGGATAGATCATATGTTAGGCCACAAAATAAGTCTTTACAAATTTAAGAAAATTTAAACAATATTGAGTGTCTTTTCTGACCACAATGGGATAAAACTAGCAATCAATAAGAGAGGAAAGGAAGAAGGCGGAAGATGGCGGAAGAGTAAGACGCAGAGATCACCTTCCTCCCCACAAATACATCAGAAATACATCTACACGTGGAACAACTCCTACAGAACACCTACTGAAGGCTGGCAGAAGACCTCAGACCTCCCAAAAGGCAAGAAACTCCCCACGTACCTGGGTAGGGCAAAAGAAAAAACAGAGACAAAAGAATAGGGACGGCACCTGCACCAGTGGGAGGGAGCTGTGAAGGAGGAAAAGTTTCCACACTCTAGGAAGCCCCTTCGCGGGCGGAGACTGCGGGAGGCGGAGGGGGGAGCTTCGAAGCCGCGGAGGAGAGCACAGCAACGGGTGCGGAGGGCAAAGCGGGGAGATTCCCGCACAGAGGATCGGTGCCGACCGGCACTCACCAGCCCGAGAGGCTTGTCTGCTCACCCGCCGGGGTGGGCGGGGCTGGGAGCTGAGGCCGGAGCGCAGGGAGAGGACTGGGGTTGGCAGCTTGAACATAGCCTGAAGGGGTTAGTGCACCACAGCTAGCCGGGAGGGAGTCCGGGGAAAAGCCTGCACCTGCAGAAGAGGCAGGAGACTTTTCCTTCCCTCTTTGTTTCCTGGGGCGTGAGGAGAGGGGTTTAAGAACGCTGCTTAAAGGAACTCCAGAGACGGGCGCGAGCCGCGGCTGAAAGCGCGGAATCCAGAGACGGGCGCGAGCCACGGCTGAAAGCGCGGAATCCAGAGACGGGCGCGAGCCGCGGCTGAAAGCGCGGAACCCAGAGGCGGGCGGGAGACGTTAAGGCTGCTGCTGCCGCCACCGAGGGGCCTGTGTGCGGGCACAGGTCACTCTCCACACCCCTCTTCCGCGGAGCCTGTGCAGCCCGCCACTGCCGGGTTCCCGGGATCCAGGGACAACTTCCCCGGGAGAGCGCACAGCGCGCCTCAGGCTGGTGCAAAGTCACGCCGGCCTTTGCCACCGCAAGCCCGCCCCGCACTCTGTGCCCCTCCGTCCCCGCCGGCCTGAGTGCGCCAGAGCCCCCAATCAGCGGCTCTTTTAACCCCATCCAGTCTGAGCAAAAAACAGACGCCCTCCAGCGATCTACACGCAGTGGCAGGGCCAAATCCAAAGCTTAGCCCTGGGAGCTGTGAGAACAAAGAAGAGAAAGGGAAATCTCTCCCAGCAGCCTCAGAAGCAGCGGATTAAAGCTCCACAATCAACTTGATGTACCCTGCATCTGTGGAATACATGAATAGACGGCCAATCATCCCAAATTAAGGAAGTGGACTTTAGAAGCAAGATCTATGATTTTTTCCCCTTTCCTCTTTTTGTGAATGTGTATGTGTATGCTTCTGTGTGAGATCTTGTCTGTATAGTCTTGCTTCCACCATTTGCCCTAGGGTTCTATCCGTCCATGTTTTTTTTTTTAAATTTTTTTCTTAATAATTAATTTTAATAACCTTATTATACTTTACCTTCGTTCTTTCTTTCTTTCTTTCCGTCCTTCCTTCCCTCCTTTAGACAACGAATCATCCCAAATTGAGGAGGTGGTCTCTGACAGCAAGATTTAGGATTTTTCCCCATTTACCTCTTTTAGTGAGGGTGTATGTGTATGCTTCTGTGTAAGATTTTGTCTGTATAGCTTTGCTTCCAACATTTGTCCTAAGGTTCTTTCCGTCCCTTTTTTTTTTTTCTAAATAAGAATTTTTTAATTCAATAACTTTATTATACTTTATTTTATTTTTACTGTATCTTCTTTCTTTCTGTCTTTTTTCCTTCTTTCCCTCCTTCCTTCCTCCCTCCCTCCCTCCCTCCCTTTCTTTCCTTCTTGCCTTCTTTCCTTCTTTGCTTCTTTCTTTCTTTCTTCCTTCCTTCCTACCCTCCTTTCCTTCTTTCTTTCCTCATACTTCTACTAATTCCCTCTACTTTTTCTCCCTTTTATCCTGAGCCTGTGGATGAAAAGCTTTTGGTGCTCCAGCCAGGAGGCAGGGCTCTGCCTCTGAGGTAGGACAGCCAACTTCAGGACACTGATCAACAAGAGACCTCCCAGCTCCACATAATATCAAACGGCGAAAATCTCCCAGAGACCTCCATCTTAACACCAGCACCCAGCTTCACTCAACGACCAGCAAGCCACAGTGCTGGAAAACCTATGCCAAACAACTAGCAAAACAGGAACACAACCCCACCCATTAGCAGAGAGGCTGCCTAAAATCATAATAAGGCCACAGACACCCCCAAACACACCACCAGACGTGAACCTGCCCACTAGAGAGACAAGATCCAGCCTCATCCACCACAACACAGGCACTAGTCCCCTCCACCAGGAAGCCTACACAACCCACTGAACCAACCTTAGCCACTGGAGACAGACATCAAAAACAGGAGGAACTACAAACCTGCAGCCTGCAAAAAGGAGACCCCAAACACAGTAAGATAAGCAAAATGAGAAGACAGAAAAACACACAGCAGATAAAGGAGCAAGATAAAAATGCACCAGACCTAACAAATGAAGAGGAAATAGGCAGTCTACCTGAAAGAGAATTCAGAATAATGATAGTAAGGTTGATCCGAAATCCTGGAGATAGAATGGACAATAGATTGGACAAAATGCAAGAATCAGTTAACAAGGACCTAGAAGAACTAAAGATGAAACAAGCAACGATGAACAACACAATAAATGAAATTAAAAGTACTCTAGATGGGATCAATAGCAGAATAACTGAGGCAGAAGAACGGATAAGTGACCTGGAAGATAAAATAGTGGAAATAACTACTGCAGAGCAGAATAAAGAAAAAAGAATGAAAAGAACTGAGGACAGTCTCAGAGACCTCTGGGACAACGTTAAACGCACCAACATTCGAATTATAGGGGTTCCAGAAGAAGAAGAGAAAAAGAAAGGGACTGAGAAAATATTTGAAGAGATTATAGTTGAAAACTTCCCTAATATGGGAAAGGAAATAGTTAATCAAGTCCAGGAAGCACAGAGAGTCCCATACAAGATAAATACAAGGAGAAATACGCCAAGACACATATTAATCAAACTGTCAAAAATTAAATACAAAGAAAGCATATTAAAAGCAGCAAGGGAAAAACAACAAATAACACATAAGGGAATCCCCATAAGGTTAACAGCTGATCTCTCAGCAGAAACCCTACAAGCCAGAAGGGAGTGGCAGGACATACTGAAAGTGATGAAGGGGAAAAACATGCAGCCAAGACTACTCTACCCAGCAAGGATCTCATTCAGATTTGATGGAGAAATTAAAACCTTTACAGACAAGCAAAAGCTGAGAGAGTTCAGCACCACCAAACCAGCTTTACAACAAATGCTAAAGGATCTTCTCTAGGCAAGAAACACAAGAGAAGGAAAAGACCTATAATAACGAACCCAAAACAATTTAGAAAATGGGAATAGGAACATACATATCGATAATTACCTTAAATGTAAATGGACTAAATGCTCCCACCAAAAGACACAGACTGGCTGAATGGATACAAAAACAAGACCCTTATATATGCTGTCTACAAGAGACCCACTTCAGACCTAGAGACACATACAGACTGAAAGTAAGGGGATGGAAAAAGATATTCCATGCAAATGGAAGCCAAAAGAAGGCTGGAGTAGCAATTCTCATATCAGACAAAATAGACTTTAAAATAAGGACTATTAAAAGAGACAAAGAAGGACACTACATAATGATCAAGGGATCGATCCAAGAAGAAGATATACCAATTGTAAATATTTATGCACCCAACATAGGAGCACCTCAATACATAAGGCAAATACTAACAGCCATAAAAGGGGAAATCGACAGTAACACATTCATAGTAGGGGACTTAAACACCCCACTTTCACCCATGGACAGATCATCCAAAATGAAAATAAATAAGGAAACACAAGCTTTAAATGATACATTAAACAAGATGGACTTAATTGATATTTATAGGACACTCCATCCAAAAACAACAGAATACACATTTTTCTCAAGTGCTCATGGAACATTCTCCAGGATAGATCATATCTTAGGTCACAAATCAAGCCTTGGTAAATTTAAGAAAATTGAAATTGTATCAAGTATCTTTTCTGACCACAACGCTATGAGACTAGATATCAATTACAGGAAAAGATCTGTAAAAAATACAAACACATGGAGGCTAAACAATACACTACTTAATAATGAAGAGATCACTGAAGAAATCAAAGAGGAAATAAAAAAATACCTAGAAACAAATGACAATGGAGACACAACGACCCAAAACCTGTGGGATGCAGCAAAAGCAGGTCTAAGGGGGAAGTTTATAGCAATACAAGCCCACCTTAAGAAGCAGGAAACATCTTGAATAAACAACCTAACCTTGCACCTCAAGCAATTAGAGAAAGAAGAACAAAAAAACCCCAAAGCTAGCAGAAGGAAAGAAATCATAAAAATCAGATCAGAAATAAATGAAAAATAAATGAAGGAAACAATAGCAAAGATCAATAAAACTAAAAGCTGGTTCTTTGAGAAGATAAACAAAATAGATAAACCACTAGCCAGACTCATCAAGAAAAAAAGGGAGAAGACTCAAATCAATAGAATTAGAAATGAAAAAGGAGAGGTAACAACTGACACTGCAGAGATAAAAGAGATCATGAGAGATTACTACAAGCAACTCTATGCCAATAAAATGGACAACCTGGAAGAAATGGACAAATTCTTAGAAATGCAAAACCTGCCAAGACTGAATCAGGAAGAAATAGAAAATATGAACAGACCAATCACAAGCACTGAAATTGAAACTGTGATTAAAAATCTTCCAACAAAGAAAAGCCCAGGACCAGATGGCTTCACAGGCGAATTCTATCAAACATTTAGAGAAGAGCTAACACCTATCCTTCTCAAACTCTTCCAAAATATAGCAGAGGGAGGACCACCCCCTAACTCCTTCTACGAGGCCACCATCACCTTGATACCAAAACCAGACAAGGATGTCACAAAGAAAGAAAACTACAGGCCAATATCACTGATGAACATAGATGCAAAAATCCTCAACAAAATACTAGCAAACAGAATCCAACAGCACATTAAAAGGATCATACACCATGATCAAGTGGGGTTTATTCCAGGAATGCAAGGATTCTTCAATATACGCAAATCTATCAATGTGATAAACCATATTAACAAATTGAAGGAGAAAAACCATATAATCATCTCAATAGATGCAGAGAAAGCTTTTGACAAAATTCAACACCCATTTATGATAAAAACCCTGCAGAAAGTAGGCATAGAGGGAACTTTCCTCAACATAATAAAGGCCATATATGACAAGCCCACAGCAAACATCATCCTCAATGGTGAAAAACTGAAAGCATTTCCACTAAGATCAGGAACAAGACAAGGTTGCCCACTCTCACCACTATTATTCAACATTGTTTTGGAAGTTTTAGCCACAGCAATCAGAGAAGAAAAGGAAATAAAAGGAATCCAAATCGGAAAAGAAGAAGTAAAGCTGTCACTGTTTGCAGATGACATGATCCTATACATAGAGAACCCTAAAGATGCTACCAGAAAACTACTAGAGCTAATCAATGAATTTGGTAAAGTGGCAGGATACAAAATTAATGCACAGAAATCTCTGGCATTCCTATATACTAATGATGAAAAATCCGAAAGTGAAATCAAGAAAACACTCCCATTTACCATTGCAACAAAAAGAATAAAATATCTAGGAATAAACCTACCTAAGGAGACAAAAGACCTGTATGCAGAAAATTATAAGACACTGATGAAAGAAATTAAAGATGATATAAATAGATGGAGAGATATACCATGTTCTTGGATTGGAAGAATCAACATTGTGAAAATGACTCTACTACCCAAAGCAATCTATAGATTCAATGCAATCCCTATCAAACTACCACTGGCATTTTTCACAGAACTAGAACAAAAAATTTCACAATTTGTATGGAAACACAAAAGACCCCGAATAGCCAAAGCAATCTTGAGAACGAAAGAAGGAACTGGAGGAATCAGGCTCCCTGACTTCAGACTATACTACAAAGCTACAGTCATCAAGACGGTATGGTAGTGGCACAAAAACAGAAAGCTAGATCAATGGAACAGGATAGAAAGCCCAGAGATAAACCCACACACGTACGGTCACCTTATCTTTGATAAAGGAAACAGCAAAGTACAGTGGAGAAAGGACAGCCTCTTCAATAAGTGGTGCTGGGAAAACTGGACAGGTACATGTAAAAGTATGAGATTAGATCACTCCCTAACACCATACACAAAAATAAGCTCAAAATGGATTAAAGACCTAAATGTAAGGCCAGAAACTATCAAACTCTTAGAGGAAAACATAGGCAGAACACTCTATGACATAAATCAAAGCAAGATCCTTTCTGACCCACCTCCTAGAGTAATGGAAATAAAAACAAAAATAAACAAATGGGACCTAATGAAACTTCAAAGCTTTTGCACAGCAAAGGAAACCATAAACAAGACCAAAAGACAACCCTCAGAATGGGAGAAAATATTTGCAAATGAAGCAACCGACAAAGGATTAATCTCCAAAATTTACAAGCAGCTCATGCAGCTCAATAACAAGAAAACAAACAACCCAATCCAAAAATGGGCAGAAGACCTAAATAGACATTTCTCCAAAGAAGATATACAGATTGCCAACAAACACATGAAAGAATGCTCAACATCACTAATCATTAGAGAAATGCAAATCAAAACTACAATGAGATATCATCTCACACCAGTCAGAATGGCCATCATCAAAAATCTACAAACAGTAAATGCTGGAGAGGGTGTGGAGAAAAGGGAACACTCTTGCACTGCTGGTGGGAATGTGAATTGGTTCAGCCACTATGGAGAACAGTATGGAGGTTCCTTAAAAAACTACAAATAGAACTACCATATGACCCAGCAATCCCACTACTGGGCATATACCCTGAGAAAACCAAAATTCAAAAAGAGTCATGTACCAAAATGTTCATCGCAGCTCTATTTACA
This sequence comes from Pseudorca crassidens, assembly GCF_039906515.1. Lineage (NCBI taxonomy): Eukaryota > Metazoa > Chordata > Mammalia > Artiodactyla > Delphinidae > Pseudorca > Pseudorca crassidens. The sequence continues at coordinate 37,194,826 of NC_090315.1, read as the reverse complement.
ATAGCCCGGAGATGGAAACAACCTAAGTGCCCGTCATCGGATGAATGGATAAAGAAGATGTGGCACATATATACAATGGAATATTACTCAGCCATAAAAAGAAACGAAATTGAGCTATTTGTAATGAGGTGGATAGACCTAGAGTCTGTCATACAGAGTGAAGTAAGTCAGAAAGAAAAAGACAAATACCGTATGCTAACACATATATATGGAATTTAAGAAAAAAATGTCATGAAGAACCTAGGGGTAAAGCAGGAATAAAGACGCAGACCTCTTAGAGAACGGACTTGAGGTTATGGGGAGGGGGAAGGGTGAGCTGTGACAGGGCGAGAGAGAGTCATGGGCATATACACACTAACAAACGCAGTAAGGTAGATAGCTAGTGGGAAGCAGCCGCATGGCACAGGGATCTTGGCTCGGTGCTTTGTGACAGCCTGGAGGGGTGGGATGGGGAGGGTGGGAGGGAGGGAGACGCAACAGGGAAGACATATGGGAACATATGTTTATGTATGACTGATTCACTTTGTTATAAAGCAGAAACTAACACACCATTTTAAAGCAATTATACCCCAATAAAGATGTTAAAAAAAAAAAAATAAGAGAGGAAAGTCAGAAAATTCATAAATATGTGTAAATTAAACAACACACTCCTGAATAACAATGGGTCAAAGACAAAAATCAAAAAGAAAATCAAAAGGTATCTTGAGACAAATGAAAATGGAAACACAACATACTAAAACTTATGGAATACAGCACAAGTAGTTCTAAGAGGGAAGCTTATAGTGATGAATGCCTACGTTAAGAAAAAAAGAGTTTCTAAATAACAACCTAACTTTGCACCTCAAGGAACTAGAAAAATAAAAAAATTAGCTGAAAATTAGCAAAAAGATGGAAATAATAAAGATTAGAGCAGAAATGAACAAAATAGAGAAGAGAAACAACAGGAAATATCAACAAAACTAAGTTGTTCTTTTTAAACAAAATTGACAAACTTTTAGCTAAACTAAGAAAAAATGAGAAGACTAAAACTTTAAAATTTAAAAACAAAAAAGGAGACATTACAACTGAGGCCACAGAAATAAAAAATATTATAAGAAATTACTAAATAAGAAAACAATTATATATCAACAAACAGGTAACAAGGGAGCAATGAATAAAGTCCTTCAGACATACAACCTACCAAGAATGAAACACGAAGAAACAGAAAACCTTTACAGGCAATGAGTACAGAGACTGAATCCGTTATCAAAGATATCCTAAAAGAAATCCCACGACCAGATGCCCTCACTGGTGAATTCTATCAAATATTTAAAAAAGAATAAATACCAATCATTATCAAACTCTTTTAAAAATTGGAGGGCTTCCCTGGTGGCGCAGTGGTTGAGAGTTCGCCTGCTGATGCAGGGGACACAGGTGCGTGCCCCAGTTTGGCAAGATCCCACATGCCACGGAGCGGCTGGGCCCATGAGCCATGGCTGCTGAGCCTGCGCATCCGGAGCCTGTGCTCCGCAACAGGAGAGCCCGCAACAGTGAGAGGCCCGCGTACCGCAAAAAAAAAAAAAAAAAAAATTGGAGAGCAGCGAACACTTCCAAAAACACTTCATGAGACCAGCATTACCCTGATAGCCAAGCCGACAAAGATACTACAAGAAAAGGAAACTATAGGCTAATGTTCCTGCTGAACATAAATACAAAAACCCTTAACAAAATATGACAAATCAAATTCAACAGCATATTTAAAGTATCATACAATGACTAACTGGGATTTATCCTTAGGATGCAAAGACAGTTCAATATACACAAATCAATTAATCTTACATACCACATTAACATAATAAAGGGTAAAAATCACATGATTGAGAAAGAACTCTGGGAAGATAGTAGAGTAGGAAGCATTAGGAATCTGAGTCCCCACTGAGACAACAATTGCACTAGCAGAATCTGTCTCATGTAACTATTTTGGAATTCTGGAGTCAATTGGAGGCCTTCAACTCCCAGGGGAAGGCTTGGACCTGCCTTCAGGTCCAAGAGTACAGGAGTCAGGGTGGGCAAAAAAGGACCCTGTCCTCCAAATATTGAGGATATGTGCTATGACTGCTACTTCTATCTTAGAGGTGCTAAGAGGCCAGCAGCCATTGTTGCTGTACCGCCCCTGACTGTTGCAAGCCACACCCCCTCTGAATGAAGTGAATTCCAAAAGACTTAAAGAGCCAGCACCTTCCCATACCCTCTTCATTTTCTTTTTTTTTTTTTTTTTCTTTTTTAGGAGTCAGACATTAAAAACTGGTACATTGAAAACCAACTGAATACATGGGAAAAACTATAAAGTTACTTTGTTATACCCAGGGAAAGGAGCAAGCTCAGAAAAGACCAGAAAAGACTTTAGGTTTACTCATCAAGCTGATCCTTGGCACACAGAACACAAAAACAATAAACAAAAACAATAACAAAAATACCAAACACTGGAAAAGTAGGAGAATCTTTTTCTAGATTTATATTGTATTCAAATGTCCAGAATTCAATAAAAATCACAAACCATACATAGAAACAGGAAAAAATGGCCCTTTCAAAAGAAAAAACGAAAACCAACAGAAACTGCCCCAGAAAATACCTGATGGCAAATTTACCAAAGACTTTAAAGAAATTTCCAAAACATGCTAAAATAACTAAAGGAAAGGTAGACAAAATTAAGAAAATGATGTATGAACAAAACAAATATCAGTAATGAGATAGAAACTTTAAAAAAAGCAAAAGAGCTTCCCTGGTGGCGCAGTGGTTGAGAGTCCGCCTGCTGATGCAGGGGACACGGGTTCGTGCCCTGGTCTGGGAGGATCCCACATGCCGTGGAGCAGCTAGGCCCGTGAGCCATGGCCGCTGGGCCTGCGCTCCACAACGGGAGAGACCACAGTGGTGAGAGGCCCGCATACCACAGAAAAAAAAAAGCAAAAGAAAATTCTGAAGCTGAAAAGTACAATTGAAATGAAAAATTTACTAGAGAGACCCACCAAGAGATTAAACACAAAAAAGAAAGAATTAGCAAACCTGAAGATAGAAAAATGGAAATTATCAAGTCTAAGGAACAGAAATTGAAAAAAACTGAAGACACAAATAAATGAAAAAATATCCATGCTCATGGATTGGAAGAATTAATGTTGCTGAAATCCATACTACCCAAAGCAAACTACAGATTCAATGCAATCCCTATCAAGATTCTAATGTCATTCCTTACAGAAATAGAATAATCTTAAAATTTGTATGGAACCACAAAGGACCTTAAATAGCCAAAGCAATCTTGAGAAAGAAGAATAAAGCTGGAGGCATCACACATCCTGATTTCAAACTACATTACAAAGCTATAGTAATTAAAACATCATGGTATTACCATAAAAACAGACACACAGATCAGTGGAACAAAGAGCTCAGAAATAAGCCCATTCATAAACAATCAATTTACAACAAAGGAGCCAAGAATATACAATGTGAAAAGGACAGTCTCTTCAATAAATAGTCTTAGGAAAACTGCACAGCAACATACAATAGAATGAAACTGGACTATTTTCTTATATCACACACAGAAATAAAATGTAAATGGATTAAAGACTCAAACATAAGACTGAAACCATAAAATTCCTAGACGAAAACACAGGTGGTAAACTCCTTGATAGGTCTTGGCAATTATTTTTTTAAATTTGACACCAAAAGCAAAAAAACAAACAATTGGGACTATACCAAACTAAAAAGCTTCCACACTGGAAAGGAAATCACCAACAAAATGAAAAGGCAACATATCAGATGGGAGAAAATATTTGCAAATCATATATTTGATAAGGGTTTAATATCCAAAATATATAATAACTCATACAACTCAATAGCAACAAAAAACAAAACAAACAAAAATATCAAAAACAGGCAGAGGATCTGAATAAACATTTTTTCCCAAGAAGACATAGAGATGGCCAACAGGTACATGAAAAAGTGCTCAACGTCACTATCATCAGGGATATGCAAATCAACACCACAATGGACTATCACTTCATACCTATTAGATGGCTATGCCAAAAAAACAAGACATAATAAATGTTGGCAAGAATGTGGAGAAAAGGCGACTCTTGTGCACTGTTGATGGGAATGTAATTTGGTGCTACCACTATGGAAAACAATATGGAGGTTCCTCAAAAAAAAATAGAACTACCATATGATCCAGCAATTCCACTTCTGGGTATTTATCCAAAAAAGCAAAAACACTAACTCAGAATGATATATGCACCCCTATGTTCATTGAAGCATTATTCACAATGGCCAAGACACAGCAGCAACCTAAATGTCCATCAAAAGATGAAGGGATAGAGAAAATGTGGTATGTATACACAATGGCATATTATTCAGCCATAAAAAGGAAGGAAATCCTGCCATTTGCAACAACATGGATGGACCTTGAGAGCATTATGATAAGTGAAATGAGAGAGAGAAAGAAAAATATCATATGACCTCACTTACTTACAGAATCTAGAAAACAAAACAAAACAAAACCCAGATTCGTAGATATAGAAAACAGATTGGTGGTTGCCAGAGGTATGGGATCAGGGGTTGGAAAAAATGGGTGAAGGTGGTCAAAAGGTACAAACTACCAGTTATAAAATAAATATGTCCTAGTGATGTAATGTACAGCATGGTGACTATATTTAATTATATTGTATTGTATAGCTGAAAGTTGCTAAGAGAGAATCTTAAAATTTCTCATGACAAAAAAATTTGTAACTATGTGTGGCGATGGATATTAACTAGACTTATTAGGGTGATCATTTCACAATATATACGTATATCAAAACGTTATGCTGTATATCTGCAACCAGTATTTAATGTTATATGCCAATTACATCTCAATATAAATAAGTAAATAGATAACAATGAGATGTCATCTCACACCTGTTAGGGTAGTGTTATCAAAAAAAAAAAAGTGTTGGAGAGGATATGGAGAAATCGAAACACTGGTATACTTTTGTGGGATGCATAATGGTGTATCCACTGCGAAAAACCCGTATGAAGCCTCCTCAAAAACTTTAAAATAGAACTACCATGTGATCCATCAATTCCATTAGTGGGTATATATCCAAAAGAATTGAAATTATGATCTGAAAGAGATTATCTGTACTCTCATGTTCCTGGCAGTCTCATTCACAATAGCAAAGATAAGGAAATCCATCAACAAATGAATGGATAAAGAAAATGTTACACACAGTGGATTACTATTCCACCTCAAATAAGAAGGAAATTCAGCCATTTGGGACAAATGACCTGTTAAGTGACGTAAGCGAGTCACAGAAGGACCAATACTGCATTATTCCACTTACATGAGGTATCTAAAATAGTCAAACTCATAGACGCAAAGAGTAAAATTGAGATTGACAGTGGCTAGTGGGAGGGGGATATGGATGGTTGTTGTTAAGTGGGTATAAAGTTTTAGTTATGCAAGATTAATTACTTCCAGAGGATCCGCTGTCCAGCATAGTTTCTACAACTAACAATGTATTGTGCACTTAAATTTGTTAAGAGTGTAGATCACATGTTAAGTGTTATTACCGTAAGAAAAGGGTTTAAAGTAATTTGGAGATGAGGGATATCTTTATTACCTTGATCGTGGTGTTGGCTTCATGGGTGTATGCATACGTCCAAACTCATCAAACTGGATAAATTAAATATGTGCATTTTCATATCAATTACACCTCAACAAAGCTGTTAAAAAATAACTTCATGAAAAGCAAGGTTGGATGAAAGTTAAAATTCTCTGAATACCAGATACGTTTAAGAAACTGTGCTTAGTAAAAAAAATTAATACGTGAGCCCTGCCATCAAGAAATACATCCCTGTTTGTAGAAATAAAATAGCTACATAAGACAAATACTTAAAATACCAAGCACAATGGTTAGTAGCTCCCCACTGTTGTGAAAGGCAACTCCAAATTTATTAGCACTTATTCAGCAAATATATATTGAGTAACTTTTATGCTTCAAGCATTGTGCTAGCTGTTGGGGAATGCAAAGATAATAAAAACATAGTATTCTGTGATCTGGTCCTTGAGTACCTCTCCTTCCTTGGCTTGCCACTCTTCTCCTAAAAATGCCTTCAGCCAAACTGAGCAATTCCAGTTTGCAGACTCACCCAGCTCTTCTAAACCTCATATATTTGTAAACATTTTCTTCTCCACAAAATGTTCGTCTTGCCTTTTCTGCCTGGCAAACATCTTTTTTATTCAAGTCCCAAGGTCTCTGACTCACCCAATATTAGTTATTGCCATTGTTTTATCTCCTCTTGTCTAGTACACCTATTATTAATGTCCATTGTTTGCTCATCTGTCCGACTCTTCTTAGATTCTATATGACTTGAAAACAAAGACAATTCTGTCCTCATTTCTGAATCCTCAGCTTCTTATCCAGTACCTAACATTCAATACATGCTGAGCAAATGTTGGCTGAAAGAATTAATGAATATGTTATACCAAAAATAAATGCTGTAAAAGTTAATAAAAAAAAGGTTCACAGTTGGATGGGGCCTGTGGTATGATGGTAAATGTTTTACAACTGCCTCCCCAGGAAACCAAAGTATCATAGATTTATAATGTTTGCTGATTTTCATGGTATAAATCTCCCACTACATCTGATTTTTATGCTTTGTCCCTGTACGTGGAGCTGGGAAGCAGTACACACCACTGTATAGTATTTCTACCATTCTTATATAATATTCATAAATAAAACTCAGAGTGTAGATTACAGTAAAATAATTAGGAAGTAATGATTTTTCAGCATCTATTACTTTGGTTTCTAGTATAACTTAATTAATCATGAGTTTATATAGTTACTTTTAAGTCATGGTCATGTTTAACAATTGGCTTGCAAAATTCCTGAAAATTTTACAATCGACTCCTGCAAGTTGGTATGAGTCAGTGCTAAGTGCTAGCACACCACTAAATGAGGCATTATAGGCAAAGTAGTAAGACAATTTTATAGAGGAAGTAGCACTTATTTGTTTATTGTGAAGCAATTATTTCAAGAAGACAATTAAGTTGGATGGAGAATATATGATCCACAAGGACACTGATTTTTGTATGTTTAATTCAGTGGTTTATCCCTGGTACCAAGATAAGTGCTAGACACATACTTAGTGCTCATAAAATATTTGTAACGTGAACGAATGTTCAATAGAAAGTACATTTCACAGGCTTCTTAACTGCAACACTAAGTCAAATTAGAGAGACCTCTATTGGTAAAGGGCAGCTAACTGAATCCCACTCACACAATGTCCACATGTTACTTTCATTTAAAAATGAAGAACAGTGATGAGAATCTTGCCCAAACAGAGACCTCAGTCATCTGAAAGTGATGGCCTATGTTTAAACATAGGCATAAAAAGACAAGAAAAGCTGGTATCACTGAATATATCTGTGAGCCGCCCAACCAGTGACAGAAACCATGCACTTTGGGATTTCTTGCTCTATGAGAAAAAGAATGCACTGTTTGTTTAAGCTATGCTAGGTTGAATTTTTTATTACTCGCAGCCAATATCTAACTAATATATCTAACACAGCCTAATGGAGAACTCTTTCCTGAGCATGTGTAGAGGAGGAAAAGGTAAAAGTGAGCAGAGCTGGTCTGCAGCCCAGAGCAAAATACCTGGGATTTCTGAGCAAAATACAAACTTCTCTTTCTTCTGGGCTTAGGGCCACTTTATCATGCATGAGATGATAGCTTATGCAGCGCATATGAGGAGCTGGAATACAAGCGACACATAAACAAACTGCCTACAATAATGGAAGAATGTCATTGCAGATACTTGACGTTCCCTGTACAGTTTGGGAAACTGATAAAATCATAATTGTAAAAGAGACATTCCATATTGCCAATCCAGAGTTGCTTCTTGCATGCAGTCTGGCACATACGTCTTACTCTTCGGCACAAGCAGGCAGAAGGAATGAACAAAAAGAAAAGAGCAATTTCCCCACCGTAAATTGAAAAGTCTGCCAACCAGCTAAATGATCTGCCATCAATCAGTGTTAAATTCTCCTTAGCAGCAGAAAATTCAAGGGCTAACAATTACTGAGAGATTTCACATAGTGACTAATGATATATGACAAACACATTTAAAGTCTGCATAGACCAGCACCAGTTTAAAATGTAACATGAATAATAAATAATTTTAAAGAAATCCTAGCATGCAAAATAAGATATAATCTTTTCAGACATAAATTACACAGAGAATATTATAGTTCTAAGAAAGGCATTTTCAAACTGACCAAAACAAAGTCAAAAGTGTAATTCATTCAGAAGGGAACTATATTTGATGTTTTTGCACATAAACAGATTTTCAAAGTGTTAGGCAGATACGCTATAAAACAGTGGTCACTGAAGTATGACCAGGAAAAATCTCAGGTCTCTGATCATTTATAAATGACAGTGAGGATTCTGGACAGACATAAATGCAATAGGACAGGCTTTCTGTTTTCCAAGAAATACAATTTTTGTGAGAATAATAAGAAAATGCTTTCCTTTTTTTAAACCAAGCTGAGCTACAAACCTGGAAGAAAAATGTATAGATGCAAGGTGGGCAGTAAAGGATTTAAACATAAAATTCCCTTATGCTTATAAGACACTGGTATTTGGGAAGCAGGAAAAATAGCACTGTATTTGGAAACCTGAATTTGAGAGTCTATTCCCAAATTTATCACATCTCAGTTTCTCCGTTCATTTCATGTAAAATAACATGACTAATCTCACAAGACAGTTGAGATGGGCAAATAATGATGTGGAAAAATTATTACAAATGGTAAAGGATTATTCACACATTTGTGTGACTGTTCTATTATTTATTTTAAATCTAAGACAAAATGAGTGTGTGTCAGAAGGAAAAACAGTGGAGTGGAATGGAAGCACAGTGTTCTTGCCTGTCTTTAAAAAAAATAAAAGAGCTTTTATAAAGTACGTAGACAACCACCACCTTGTTGAAATTAAGCTCCTGGAAGTTTTGAGAACTATGGAATCTATATAAAACAATCAACTAAGTAAAGGCAATTTTTTAATCATGAAAACTAAATTTTGTTAATTCACTTCCCAAATATTAACACATTTAGTCTTCAATTAAGTGCCATTATTCACAGGTGTGCCATGATGAACTATTTTTCCTTGATTGGATTTTAATTATTGTTATCAACAAGAGTTCAAAATTTTTTGACAAAATTGAAATTTCCATATATTAGTTTGGTGAATAGTGAATATACAACTTCCTCATTCTGAAGCAGTAGGGAGCAGGGAACAACACGACTAAGTTTGTATTTTGTCATATAAAGGAAATTAAACGCCCCTGATTGTGAGAGCACAAATAATAAAAAATAAGTCTACTGACTGAGACATTTAAGAAGAACATACAAAGTTTTAAAATATCTTTGACCTCATCTGTCCCTGACAAAAGGCCCGGGATGTAGAATGGGCTATCACTCGTATTTCCTTTTGAAAGATGAGAAAAATCAATCTCATCAAGTAATGAAATGTTTTTTAAAATCTCCCAGCCAATTCGTAAGAGTGGAATAAAAATTCAGGTCCTTCCATGCTTTTCTGAGCCATAGTTTTTGCACCCATCCCAGTAATGTTCAAGACAGCACCCTACTTTATCATCTGAAAAAAAAAGCATAAATCGGTAAAAACAATACTTTTAAATATTCTGAAAATTCAGTTTTACCTCTTAAAATATTCAGAGTGACTGGAACTGGATTGATGAAGTCATTTAAGTCCACTGTGCTCTTGTTTAAGTTACGCATTATATTTCATGAACGTTATTTTTTTTTTGGCCAGAATAGTACAAACTTATAAGTAGTTTGGTAGATTCCAGATTTCTAAATTATTGTATTAGAGGAAAGACACTTGTGTATTGGGTATTTTATTAAGCAGAAACAGGACAGGTTATTCTGTGGCAACAAATAACCCCAAAACTTCAGTGGCTTAGCACAACAAAGTTCACTTTTTGGCCACGCAAAGATCACAGGGCCCTGACCAACCCTCTAGGAAGTTCCATCTACATGCTGCATGGGAAGTTCAGGCTGCTTCTACCTTATTATTCCACGACCACTAAAGCAGGGGAAGAGTGAGCTGGAGATTCCAGTACTGGAAATCAAAAGCTTCTATACACAGTTCATTGGCCAGAGTAAGTGATATGTTGAAACTCAAGGGGGTTGCTCTGAACTGAGTTATGTCCCCTTCAAAATCCAAACCCCCAGTGCGATGGTATTTGGAGATGGGGTCTTTGGGAATTAGTTAGGTTTAGATGAGGTCATGAGGGTGGGACCTTTATGACGGGATTAATGTTCTCTGTCTCTCTCTCCTTCTCTCTCTCTCCATGTCAGACAACATAGGCCATATGCATATTTCGTGTATATATGTATAATTAAATTTTTAGCCTGATGTTTAGTGGAATTTTTCCAAGGTCAGATGATAGTAAGTGTGTATCCCAAAGGAATAAAAAGTGCTATCACAAAAAAAGTTTTCAAATATTAGATAAATGTCTTACTGTACAACTGATAGTAGACAAAATAAATGGGAGCTGTTGATAAGATCAAATATCATAATTTTTTCTTTATATATTTAATTGCATTTAATTTTTATCATGACCCTTTATTATGAATTAATGTCATTACTTTCAAAAATAAGGAAACTGATACACATAGAAATTAATTAACCTGTCCATGTTCACACAACAACTACAAACCAAGACTCAGACCAAAGTTTGAGCTGTTCTATTGCCCCATGCTGCAAGGCAGGTCTTAGCTTTTACAGTAGTTATTTTTTTATATTTTTTTGCTTCTCATATGCACATGTCTTATTTTATGAATGCTTATATTCCAAGAATATAATCTTAGGCAGTAAAAATGAAACTTCTCATATTATTTTCGTTTTAAAGAAAACAAAAATACCTCAAAGTACAAGGTTTGCTCAGTTTAGTTGATCACTATAAAATCAGATAATATGAGAAAGGAGTAGACTGCTGCACCACAGTAAGACTTCCATGTCTGAAATTAGCAGATGGCAGCCACTGTAACTTTCTCTTCAACTCCATCTGCAGCAGATACAAGTGTTATGCTAGTATATTTCTGTTAAGGAATAGGGCAGGAGCAGTGTTATCAATTCGCTGTAATTGTTCCATGATTCAGCAGTTGAGACACTTAATGACTCCCATGCATATACCAACTCATATAATTTTAAGAAGGGTCTAGTGTGTGGACCATCTGTTACAATAAATCCATGGTGCCTTGAGACATCAGTAGATAATGATTGTGATGCCCCTGGCTTGAGTAACTAGGCTGTACCTTTACTGAAGGTGAAACATATAGAAAGACTGTGTTGGAATTAGGTCTGCTGAGGATTGTACATAGTTCATTTCAATTCATTTATGAGACATTAACAATAAAAAAGAATCCTGCTACTGACCAATAAATGGTGTTAACATTTTTCAGTCTATCAGGTGAAGACATGGAGGTATGAAGTTTCCCAGATTCAAACTCACTGCAGCATCCCCTAAGTGTAAAGATATCCTAACTTCTTTTATATGCATTTGAAAGAGATGTACAAATATGACATTAAAAACCTAAAGCAAAGTTCAAAAGACCAATGTAAACCCTTGGTCAATCATATATTAACTTCCTGCGAAGTACAAGACACAGTATTAGGCACTGATCTTGTAAAGATGGGCATGTCATGATCCATGCCACCAAACTGTTCACGGTCTAAAATAGGACACATAATTATGGCACAGTAATACAAGTGCTACGGTAGAGCTAAGCACAGATTATTATTGAAATGTAAAAAAACAATAATCTATCCAGACCAAGAATGCAGATGGAGGAAAGAGGCTATCTATCCTAAATATTAAATCTAGGAGATGATGCAATTTGAATGGAAGCCCTGAAGGATCTGCATCCTTGCAGTCCACACACGACATGTGATTTCTTTCAAGCAATACATAGTCCATGTACCCTTCAGATTTTCACTGAAGATTTGAGCTTTAAATTAGTTACCAAGTAACCATGGCAAAAGCCAAGCTAAAGTCTCATGCAGTGGTAAAGGAATGCAAATGACATGCATTTACTCTGATCTAGAAATCCGATTTCTAGGAACTTACTGAAAAATACGTAGGCAAAAATATTAAAAAGATATGCACAAGACTATTTACCTCAGCACTTCTGTGACAGCAAAATACTGGGGGAAAAAACACAAATATACATCAATAGAAGACAACTTCTGTAAACTACTGTGTAATTACACATCAGAATATTATGGAACTATATACTGTAATACAGAATAACTCTATAAATAACTATGAAATGATCTCCAGAAAATACTGCAAAATGAAAAAAGGAGCAATAAAGAGAGGAATATAACGATACTATTTACTGATAAGAGTATTCACACACACATACATGCAAACACACACAATGACCTCTTCTTTTAAATGGAAGCATAAATCATATAATGCAATACAGATTATGTATGGAGTGGACAGGAACTGAATAGAAAGGGTCAGGGATAGACTAGTCTATACTACATTGAATACCATGTTTTGGTCTAACTGTAAAACAATGTAAGTATTTTACATTATTACAAAACACAATTTAAAAGTCTTGAAAAAAAAACAGGAATAGAATTAAACAAGTGAACACATAACTGTGTATCGCATTTTCAGCAAAAGAGAGGAATTCTTCCAAGGGCCTATCAAACACAGGACTGGGGCTTCCCTAGTGGCGCAGTGGTTGAGAGTCTGCCTGCCAATGCAGGGGACACGGGTTCGTGTCCCGGTCCAGGAAGATCCCACATGCCGCGGAGCGACTAGCCCCATGAGCCACAATTACTGAGCCTGTGTGTCTGGAGCCTGTGCTCCGCAACGAGAGAGGCCGCGATAGTGAGAGGCCCGCGCACCGCGATGAAGAGTGGCCCCCACTTCCACAACTAGAGAAAGCCCTCGCACAGAAACGAAGACCCAACACAGCCATGAATAAATAAATAAAATTAAAAAAACAAAACAAAACAGGACTTTTACAACAGGTTCCTAGTGGGGTATACCTTAATGCAAAATGACTACAAACAAAATCCCAAAGTGCTTTTTTAATAATCATATTATAGGTGGTACTGTACATATTGTCATTTTAATATTGTTCCGTAGGTGAGAATTATAGGACCAAGAAAATGGGTATATATGTTGATGTCACTGAAAACCAAGTTTTCAAATTGGAAGAAAGGAGATAAAAATATGAGATCAACGTAGATAAAAAAAACCTTTATGGTCCTGAAATTTAACAGAAAATATCAGTATAAACAAATAACATACTTTATCTTAAAAACAAAATAAAATTTATATTCTAACACTGCCTACTGAAAACACCTAGTAACCATAAGCACCTCTAAAGACTTAGTGTGGTCTCTAAATATCACTTCCTATTACAAGGAACAAGCCTTCCATAAAGAAGCAGCTCACTCCAGCTCTAGAGTAAGAAATACCAAGATGACCATGGATCAGAGCAGGGAAGCTGCCAAGGAAAATAGGTTCATGAGGAATCAACTTGCATATGGTACCACTAGCCAAACATAGGACAATTAAGCACAAGTTAATACATTCAATGCATTGAAACACACAGGTATCTCAATTCTTGAATTCATAGTGATTCTAAAACACAAGTAAAACTCTATTATTTTTGGAGGATGATAGAGAATCAGCACCATTCTGAAAACTGATCAAAGAGAAAATTCAAGTGTTTATCTTTTCTTCCTTATAAAATCAGAAGGCAAACATATACATGTGTGTGTGTATATATGTGTGTGTGTATATATATATATATACACACATACATCCCATATATAGATATGTATCAGATAAGCCAATAAAACCTATTAACTATTCACTCCAAGAGTTTCTGGTTCCAAAACTATATAGTCCATCAATTATAAAGCTACACATAAGAACTAGACTATACTGCCTCCTCATATACCTCCATTAAAACTGCAGGTAAAGAGCTCTGTATCAACTTTATGGACCCTCTCAGTGAGGGTGGATGCATCTCTTCAGATATTTTGCAAACCTGTTCTCCAAAACATGAACTTTTAAAAAAATATTGCCCAGTAATTTATGCATAAACACAGATGCAAATTCCTGTAGGAATACAGGATTAAAAAAAATAAAAACAATATTGTCTCTATCCTTATGACTAAGTAGTGTTTATTAATATTAATAGCAGTAACAGTAATAGAAGTTGTAGTGGTATTTCAAAGTGAAAGCTACTTGAAAGATTGAGTTTTTAATTATGTACCATATTCTTAGCAGGCAGATAAATTAGTTACAATACACTATTAAAATCTTTTAGAAAGAGATTATGTAATAGTCTGCTCAGGCTGCCATGGTAAAATACCACAGACTGAGTGGTTTACACACAGAAATTTATTTTTCATAGTTCTGGAGGTTGGGAAGTCTAAGATCGAAGTGCCAGCTGATTCAGTTCCTGCTGAGAGCTCTCTTCCTGGCTTGCAGACGGCTGCCCTCTCAGTGTCCCCTCATGTGGTGAACAGAGAGAGAGTTCTGGTATCTCTTCCTCTTCTTATAATGGCACCAGACCTATTGGATTAGGGCCCCACTCTTATGGCCTCACTTAACCTTTATCATCTCCTCACAGTCCCTATCTCCAAGCACAGTTACATTGGGGATTAGGGCTTCAACGTATGACTTTTGAGGGGACACAAATATTCACTCTATAACAAATAGTAAAGACAAAAGATATGTAAATGAAAAATATAAAAATAGAATAAGAAAACCAAGTCCACAGAAAAAGGGCAACATGCCAACTATAGAGATTGCAGTGGCTATCAATGAACATCGGATTCTGAGCTTCCTGGCAGTCAAGGGAAAAAGGGGAATATGATTTTCATATTACTTATCCTTATCAAAATAGAGAAAAAACCTATTTCCTCAAGGATTCTCTACAATTGAATTCAAGGGCATCTCGTAAGTGGGACTTTAGAGGGGACACAAAGATATAATGAAGGCTATGCCTCAAAAATGTGAACATTCCTATAACTACAGTCGACTCTTGAAAGACAGGTTTGTACTGGGTAGGTGTACTTATACATGGGTTTTTTTCTATAGTAAATACTACAGTACTATACCATGTGTGGTTAGTTAAACCCATGGATGCAGAACCGTGGATACACAGGATCCGCAAATACAGAGTGTGAACTGTAAGTTATACGTGGATTTTTGACTGCAGGGATGGTTATTGCCCCAACCCCCATGTGGGTTAAAACTCAACTGTCTTTTTTTTTTATATATAAATTTTGTTTTATTTATTTATTTATTTTTGGTCGCGTTGGGTCTTCGTTGCTGTAAGCAGGCTCTCTAGTTGCAGTGCGCAGGCTTCTCATTGAGGTGGCTTCTCTTGTTGTGGAGCATGGGCTCTAGGCGCATGGGCATCAGTTGTTGTGGCACGTGGGCTCTAGAGCTCAGGCTCAGTAGTTGTGGCACACGGGCTTAGTTGCTCCACGGCATGTGGGATCTTCCCGGACCAGGGCATGAACCCGTGTCCCCTGCATCGGCAGGCGGACTCTCAACCACTGCGCCACCAGGGAAGCCCAAGGTCAACTGTATTTCTTAATTTGAACTTAAATAATGCTCAAGGGCATGGCACACGTAAACCAAAAACAAACAAAAAATGCAGAGAAAGTGGTTCCCCCAATCCCCTGAAGAAGAGAAATACAGAATACGAAGTTTTAGGTATTAAAAGCTGCCACTTTTCTTGACTTGCTTTTCCTAATGTAGTTTTCCCTTTTCTTCTGACTCTTTCTTAACCTGAGTTTGACCTGTACCTGTACAAACAGCTTATGAATATCTTCAATTCTTACTACAAGTTGCCTAAAAACCTCTTTGGAAGTAGTCAGGTTTAAAAAGGCAAATAAACAAGGACATTCCCACCATCTTATTGGAGAGAAAGAAATTGCCCCTTGCTTTTGAATGAACAAGGCAAAAATTTTATTCAAGTCTCCAGGCTGAAGAGGAAAAAAATCAGAAAATTAATGAAATGAAAATGAAACCCAAAAAGAAATGCCTGGAGCCTTAGAAAGTGCAGAGTACAAAGGGACAGCAAGAGCCATGAATAGCAATGAGGTTCCAACTACACTGATATCAGGAGCTATTCTTTTGTGTCCATTTAACCAAAGCCTCAAGTCACCTCCTCTGACTGGTGAAAGAAACCCAATCTGTTCATTCTTCTCCAGAATTGAAACATTCAGTGACATTGGAAACTGTGTTACCAGCAACCTAAATTTGATTTTTTGTGTGTCACTGGTCTAGATTCATGCCCATTTTGTACAGACAACCGTAGACAATAGACAACCGTAGACAACAGACAACTGTAAATGCTAAATTGAAAAATGCTCCTTAAAATGTGAAAAATATATTGCTAAATTACTTCATATATATTTGGCTTGCCTCATGGGGAGTGGTGTCTTTTACAATAATGATCGTTATGGTTATTATTAATTACATTACCTGTAACAATTAGCCCAGCATTTAGAAAGAGTTCAAAAAGGGGTAATTATTTTATATATTTCACTTAGCACTAGAAATAAGTCTATGGGATAAATATTATTTCCATTTTACAGATAAGTAGTACACTGAGGTTTATGGGAGCTATGCAATTTGATAAGGGTCTGTCAGCTAATAATTGCAGAGCTGGGAATGAAAGAATTGAACCTACTCTGTGTGACCAGAGAGGCTGAGCTTTTAACCAATAGGTTCACTCAGTTCTCTGAAGCACACAGGTTTAAGAAAAAGATACAATATAAATTTATTATTCAAGTATTTCAAATATTGACTGAGACAACCATGGGGAAACCCCAGGGCTTAAAAGAAAACAACTACATTATTATCATTAATAGTAACTATTATTAATGATAATAATAATGCTCATAAGTTTTGTTATTAACTTAACATTTATAGCTGTGATATATATACATTATTGCCACTTACACATATTTTGCAACTAAGAACAGAGCAGAGATGTAGATGGTCCAAGTCTGTAGTGTTAGCAAGCAGCAGGGCCAAAAGTATTAACACACACTTAATCAAAACATCCTACAGGGAAAACAGTGTCCGTGGGTTAATCTCTGTCTTCTCTTAGAACTGGGCATGTACTCTTGATCAGTTGCTCAGTACCAATGAAATTCTGTTTCTTTGTCATGTGATTTCTGTAACAGTAACTGCCTTGCACTTGCTAATCATGGTACATACTTCGCCTGTGTACTTTTGTGCACTATACCTGTACACCCCTCCATTAGAAGGCAACCAACCATGTGGTTTTCAACAACTGAATTGAGTACCTAGGATGCTAGATCATGGCAAGCAAAAAAGAAACAGTTCCTGCCTTCCTGAGGCTTAGAATCTTAAAGACATTTACATTTGTGACTCAATCACACCACAAAGTATGAAATTATTATCAGAAAAGAGCTGCATGGAGTTGTATGTATTAAGGAGAGATTTTCCATAATTCAAGGTCAAGGTAGGCTTCCCTAAGGAAGTTAAGACAGGAGCTTGACTAAGAGCAAACTCTATGAGACAGGTATATGCCAAGCGGAGGAAAGCATGTGTGTAAAGAGCAGTAAATGTTTCCAGGCAACGTGGTCTGAGGAAGCATGACACAGGGGAGGGGCTGCAAGAAGGTCTGGGTGATTGAAGCAGAGAACAGGGTGAGAGGTCTGAGAGGAGGCTACCAAGCTGCATAGGGGCCAGACCATGATTGTATTACAGGCTGTGTTAAAGATTTCCATTTTGATCCCAAGAGCAATGGAGGCCATGGGTTGGTTTTTAACCAGGCAACTGGCATATCAGGTTTGAATTTTGGAACTATCATTCTGGTTGCAAAGCAGAAAGAAGTCTTAGAGTGAAAGCAGTGGGAACAGGCTTCGGTGCGACATCTTTAAGAAAATGGGCCAGGTCTTATGCCTGCATCCTCAGCGACCTGCACCATGCCTAAAACACTAAAAGAATACTAACACTAATAACTGATACAACGTGATAAATGCAGTCATGGAGGCATGCATTGGATACAGCAGAGGGAGGATGGGGTGGGAGTAATCAGCTCTGACACAGGGCATAATAGTTGGACTCAGCTTCTGAGTTACATGGGTGAACCTGTGTGTTACTACTGGCACTGACACTTACAACTGTGTTACGGATTTGTTAAATTAACATTTGTTACGTGGAACACAAGGAGCTGGATGGTGAGCATCGATTCAGAAACAGACCACAAGAGAAACTGAAATAGACAAGGGTATAGCTCACAGATCCTGGAGGAAGTACATGCAGGGCACACCTCAAGGGCCCACACAGAGAAGTCAAGGCAGAGTGCAGACAGAGAGACAGGACGTGGGGCAGACGCCTTTATTGGGATCCATGAGTGGAGTGCTTTGGGATTCCCAGGCTAGGGACAATACTGATCAATTCAAACTAAAAGAGTGGGGTTTGGCACAGGGGTCTTATCTAAGGGGTCTGTAAGGCATACAGGCACTGGCAGTCAGGGAAGACTGCTGATCACAAGGGCTGCTGGGGAAGTCATATCAGAAACATATTTGCTGTGACTCTAGCTGATATCTAGGGCACAGGCTTGCATGAGGGGGTTAATGTCAGTGTAAGGTCCCTGCAGGCCATCTGGCCAAACAAAATGCAAACTAAGGTGGCAATACTATGGACTAACTTAGCTGAACTCTCAACACTGTGTTAACTTTAGTTAAATTCTTGATTTTTCTAAGTAGCCTTATTTTATAGATGAGAAAATCCAGTATATCATTCATAGGGTTGTTATAGAGATTAAGTAATATAACTTAAAGTGCTTAGCAGAGTACCTGAGAGGTATTTAGCAGTCAATGAATGACAAACTTTTATTTTGTTTTAATAATCATTACTTTTACTATTACCTACAAAAGGGAAATAATTGATATTGATGAATGAGAAAGAATTCAACATGTGGACAGTAGGAATCCTGTGTCTACAAAAAGATGAAAAACTAGCATATACAGATGAGTATTTTTAATACCAAAGAATCAATATGTTATTATCTAGTACATGCAAAAAATCAAGCTGTAATAAGCTGAGTGGCATTTGCCAATCAACTATGAAGGTTCATTAAAACTTCACAAGGTTAAAAAATAATAAAAAGAAACATGCTGAAAATGAAATCTGAATCTAGGTTTGACACCTGCTGCCATGATTCAGCTACTAAAACCTGCTGCTGCTTCTTTTCCATCTGTCTCTACCTTGTGCTCCAAGAGTTTAGTGGCAATGAGCATCTTCAGCATTTTCAGAGCTCTTCCTTCTCTCCATTCTGATTCTGGCCTTTGCCCCCCAAGTAGTAGGACTCAGGGCAAAAATCCTCACAGAGCAGTTTGACCTTCAGTGTTTCAATTCAACTTTGCCTTTTCTGGCAAACACCAGTTTATATGGAGATAGTGTAATGGTTCCACCCAAACACACACTGGCTATGGAAGTGCACTCCCCATCCCCATGGAGCTACCACCAGTGTCCCTGGGCTGGCATGAGCAAGCACTGTATGCAAAGATGCTGGGAGTCTTGATAAGTAGAGGGCAAGGAAATGCCAGCTGTGCCCTGGATTTACAGCTCAAGATCATTCCCCACATTCCCAGTTGGGTTGAGGGGTGGGAAGGGAAGGAGAACTTATTCTACAGTGCCACTTGCCCAGCACAGTAATTCTAAAAACAAATAGGGAGTGATTTACCATAAGAAATAGTTAGCACTAGGTTGTATTTAATGACAATGACAGATGTTACATCATTAGTTTATAATTCTGTAACTGCACCAAAGAAACCAAATAAATAATGAGTAAAAAGAAAAAAAAATTGTGTCATTTCCTAAGGACCTAAATAGTTGTCTATTGCAAACAACTCAAGGTTGGAATTTGTTTCTTATTTCTCCTCACAGCTGCTTTTTATTTCCAAGTGTGACTTCACTTAAAGTTTTGTCTTTTTTCCCGCATAAAGACTTCATAAAAGCTTAAAGGGCTAATACATTTTGGTGTGTATATGTTAAATATTAACGGCAGTTTGTTCTGAGATTCTGCCTTCCCCACAGTCTTTAAAAGCTGAAGACTGGGGCTTCCCTAGTGGCACAGTGGTTGAGAGTCCGCCTGCCGATGCAGGGGACACGGGTTCGTGCCCCGGTCCGGGAGGATCCCGCGTGCCGCAGAGCGGCTGGGCCCGTGAGCCATGGCTGCTGAGCCTGCGCGTCCGGAGCCTGTGCTCCGCAACAGGAGAGGCCACAACAGTGAGAGGCCTGCGTACCGCAAAAAAAAAAAAAAAAAAGAAAAAAAAAAAGCTGAATTATACCAAAAGTTATGACATTACACAAGAGGAGCAGCAATCTTCCTCATAATGAAGTCATTTGTTCATCAGCCTTAAAATATTCAGTGGCTTGGTTATGCCTCCTTTTCTCCCTCCCTCCGAGGCAAGAAAGCATTAGAAATGCAAAGGACACACCTGGCCATTACTTAGCACACATTTTAGTTCAGTTTTCCCCCCTTGATGCCAGACTGTTCAACATAATTATATTAAGAAAAAAAACTGTAACCCTTTTCTCTGAGAATTAAGTGCATATTTTAATGCTCAGTAGCCACTGGTGAGAGGAGCTGTTTAATATCAGAACAAGTGGATCACGCGCTGCACTGGGCATGGCTTTGGTTGGACGTGCTGGGGGTGACATGTGAGAAGGGAGTGTTGGGAGTGCCCACCCATCAAGCCCTGGGTCGTTTAGAACAACTTGTTCTCTGCCCTGAAGAAGTCAATATCTGTAAGTATTGCAATAAACTCCTGCAGATTTGCAGGCATTTACTGAGAGTCCACTGTATCCCAAGGACTTTGCACTGTGCTGGAACAGTAAATATGAATAAAGTGTTGATATTCTTGTCAGGATTCTACTCCCCAGGGAGAAGACGGCCATGTGCCAGGAAGACAAAAGGAATCAAACTAACTTATTTATGAAGAGGAAATATCTTGGTTTATATAACTTAGAACTCCAAAGCCCATCTTTGGAAGACAACCACTCTTGCAATAGGTCTGGTCAAAATCCTGTGTGAGGCTTCAGGGATGAGGTTAAGCCAGAGGGCTCTTATTAGTCAGGTTTAGGACATCTGCCCAGCCTTGAAGCAAATACCTGTAGCCGTGGATTGACAGTCCTACCAGGGAAACATGACATGAGGAAATAAGTAGACATTTTCCAAAGGAAGATTATGGATCTATAAGCAAAAGAAAAACACTGGATAGTCCCAAACCACAATGCCCCCTTTAAGAATACCTAACCCATTCAAATCTAGACAGAAACTAAGATTTCCTTAAAGTTAAGGCAGACAAGTCAATATAGGCAATACTCACTATTAAGTCATACATTTGTGTAACACTTTATATTTTGCAAAACACAGACATGCAGTATAGCAGCCAATGCTTGCAAAACTGACATTCATACTGAACACAGAAAGCAAGTAAGTCATATGCTCAAACCACAGAGTTAAATATTCCATAATTCCCAACCTCCACTCTATTGCTATGAGGCTGACCCAAGGAGAAATGAAAAATATAATTCACTTCACTTTCCTGGGTCTCAGTTTCTTCTATGAAGTGGGAAAATACAATGACATCTAAATCAATTTCATGAAGTTAGATACTAGCATTTAGTCGATGCATCATATAGATGCAGTAAATGTCTTTATAAAATGTTCTATAACAGAACATTTGTCATTTAATAGACAAATACGCTTACCTTGCTCTATTGTATTATTTCCATTATACCCTTGCAAAACATATCTTATTAATCCTTCAATTCCTAGTACCAATTATGTCCTCATTTAGCCCTTAACAAAATAAATGAGGAATGGACTGGCCAGATAAATAAATTAAAAAAAAAACAGACAAAAAAACACTTACTTTGATTCAGCATCCTACTACTATTTTCTTTGTTACATGGTATTTACTAAAATTAGAGGCATGAGTAATGAATTTTTTTTTCAAAGGAGAAACAACTAGACCTTGGAATCCACAGATGAGCATGTGATTTTACTGCAACAACTTCTTCCAGGGTACACCACCTCTGGGTACCTGAAGCCTCCCACTCAGAGGCTCTGATTTTAGAATGCTTAAAATTAGAATTGTCACCCAAACTGCCACTCAAAAAATGGGTATAAAGACACCTGGCACTGCGCTCAAGATGTGGTCCTGACATAAACATGAAGCCCAACTCACGGATCAACTGCCTATCATTGAGCCTGATCATTTGCAAATGCTTAGGAGAGCAATTCCCTTGTTAGGTAAGGGACCCTGCATGTGTGATAGCTCATGCATGAGTTCCGTTGCCAGACTAGGGTATTCTGATGCCTGAGGTTAAGTCCTGGCTCTGATAATGTGAACTTGAAAATTTGCTTAAACTCTGTGCCTCCTGAAGAATAGTACCTATCACATAGGCTTACTGTGAGGATTAAATGAGATGATGCATACAAAATACAGCGACACTGGGAAAGTGGAGATTTCTGCAGGGCAAGGTCTGGAAATCTACACAAAGTTTTTATGCAACTCCCTGGTAGGACAAAATCCTAAAGCTTACTCAATTTCAGCTGCTATGGATGTTGACAGAACATCTAGAGATACTACAGGCTAAAGCATGCAGCCTGAGGGGCAGTGCTGGATGAATTTGGAGTTTAGGCCCTGCCAGAATGGAGAGATCTTGGTAACACACTGTTAAAATACCCGGTACTCAGTTAAGATAACAGAAAAGTCATGACTTTGGAATATGGACCATGCTTAGGAGTAAAACCTAGGCTACACTCACTCCCTCAAAGCATAAAAACAAGTCCTACCATAATCATCTGGGAGACAGGAACTTGAAGACTGAGTTTCAACAAGTTTGGGTGGTTTGAGAAACACGTGTCACAAACTGTCACTGACAAAGCATGAGACCAAAAGCCTGTATAAGTTTATCAGGCAGTAATCGAACTGACTGCTAAAGAGAGTTAACATTCTTCAGAGGAAATTTTCGAAATCCAAAGTCTCTTCAATGTATTGACCAAAATATTATATATCTTTAGATATACAAAGCAAGAAAAATGGGATTCATAACCAAGAAAACAAATCAACTGAAGTGGAACCCAATGGATGTTGGTATGAGAAGACAGAATATATAGCAATTATTATGAATCTACTCAAAGCACTAAAGCGAAGTGTGATTTTAAAGAATAAAGAGACAGGAAATCCCATCAAGAAAAGAGAAAATTTTAGAAAAAAGCAAATGGATTTTTCTCCTTTATTAAGATAATGAGTTTTTCACTTATATATTTTTGTCCCCAGTATTTCCATCTGTCTGAGCACCAGTCTCTCATATAAATAGATGCAAAAGTCTTTAAAAGAACGTTAAAAAAAAGAAATATATGAAAAGAATCGTATATCACCACAAATTAGGGTTTATCCAAGAAAGGTAAGTTTGTTTCAGTATTCAGAAACCAATTATTATAAGTCACCAGACTAACAGAATAAAAGAAAGGTTGTGTCATCGTATTACACCAGTTGATGAAATTCAATAACCAATCCTTTAAAAATAAAACCTCTTGGCACACTGGAAATATACTGAAATTTTATCAACTTAATAAAGACCATCTATGAAAAATCTGACAAAAATTACACTAATAAAGACCAAATGCTTACCCTCTAAAATTGGAAATAAGAAAAGAATGTTCACTCTTATAACTTCTATTCAATATTGTACTATAGCCAGTGCAGTAAGAAAAAGGAATGATATGCTTAAAGATCGGAAAATAGAAAGTAAAACGTAATTATCAACATAAAACATATACCAAAAAACTGATAGATTTAATAAATCTATAAAGATTGCAGTATACAAAATCAATATACAAATCATTTCTGTTTCTATATACTAGCAAACAATTGGAAAATGAAAAATTAATATCTACAGTAAAGTACAAAAACTAGAAATTAATTTACCAAAAAGTTTAAAAAAAACCTTTATGCTAAAAACTAAAAGAGAAATAGGGAAAAAAAGTATTGCTGAAATTTTTTAAAGCTGAAATAAATTAAGAGCTATCCCACGTGTATGGATTCAAAGGTTCAATACTATTAAGATGTCCATTGATCTATAGTTTGAATGAAATCCAGTTGAACACCCCAGTGAGCAATTTTGCCAGAAATTGCCAGACTGGGTCTAAATATTTTATATGGAACATACAAAGGACTTAGAATAATCAGAAATATTTTAGAAAAAAAATGAGATTGGAGGGCTTACCCCTCCCTAATTTCACTAGTCATTGTAAAACTTCAGTAATCAATACAACATGGTATTAGCACAAGGATATATTTAGATAAATGGAACAGAATAGACCCATCCATACATAATCAACTGATTTTTAACAAACTCTTTGACATATCATAACAGTTCAAATCATACAATTCATCTATTTAAAGTGTAAAATTAAATGAGTTTCACTATATACGCAGAGTTATACAACCATCAACAATTAATTTTAGAACCTTTTCATCTTCCCAAAAAGAAACCCCATACAATTAGCATTCATTCCCCCTTTGACCCCATATCCCTCCCCAAGCCCTAGGCAGTAACTAATCTACTTTCTGTCTCAATAGAGTTGCCTGTTCTGGACATTTCATATAAATAATACAATATATGGTGATTAGCTTTTTTAACGTAGCACATTTTCAAAATTTGTCCATATAGTAGCATGTATCAGTACTTCATTCCAAGTAATATGCCATTTTAAGTATATATCATGTTTAAGTATACATCATGTTTTCTTTATTCTTTTATCAGTTGGATGGTTTCCGATTGGGGGTATTATGTATAATGAATGTTATGAACAATCCTGTGTAAGTTATGTGGACATATTTTTCATTTCTCTTGGGTATCTACCTATGAGTAGAACTGCTTGATCATTTTTTAACTCTGTGTAACTTTTTGAAGAACTGCCAGACTGTTTTCCAGAGTAGCTGCATCATTTACGGTCCTACCAGCATGAAGGCTCCAAGTTGCCTACATCCTCACCAAATCTTATTACCTTTTTTTTTTTTTTTTTGCAGTACGCAGGCCTCTCACTGTTGTGGCCTCTCCCGTTGCGGAGCACAGGCTCCAGACGCACAAGCCCAGCGGCCAAGGCTCACGGGCCCAGCCGCTGCGCGGTATGTGGGATCTTCCTGGACAGGGGTACGAACCCGTGTCCCCTGCATCGGCAGGCGGACTCTCAACCACTGCGCCACCAGGGAAGCCCTATTACCTTTTCAATTTTAGTCACCATAGAGGTATGAAGTGGCATCTCATTATGGTTTTGATTTTCATTTCCCCAATGTCTGATCAATTGATTTTTGACATAAGTAATCAAATGGCTAAATGATAGGCTTTTCAAAAAATTGTACTGAGATAACTGTCTATTCATAGACATACACACACACACAAACACACACTACGCTTATGTCACACCTGCAGAAAATTTTAACTTGAAATGGAACACAGACCTAAATGCAAAGGCTAAAACTATAAAACTTTTAGAAGAAAAGTGGTAAGCAAAGATTTCTTAGGACAAAATAGCACAAATTATTATTTTTAAAGCACAAATAAATATGCAAATTCAACTTTGTTAAAATTAAAGCCTTCTGTTCTTCAAATGATAAAATAAAATCCTACAATTGGAAAAACTATTCTTTAGAGATATGTCAGATCAGTGGTTACCGGGGCAGGTGGGCATAAGGAACCTTTCTGTGGTGATGGTCATGTTCTCTGTCTTCATTGGGTGGCAGTTATCAAATGTATACATTTGGCAAGAATCATATACTTTACATTTAGAGTAATTTTATGAATTTTAGTCTAAGGAAATTATACCTCGATGAAGATGATATTGTAAAAGGACTGTGAAGCAGTGATTATGCTCCCAGCACTGCGTTATGTGGCGGGTATACAATGATAAAAGAAACAGGAAGCCTCTGCTTTCATGGAGGTTGTAATCTAGTCTACTTTCGTGTTATCCAAGTTATTTATTCAACCTCAGAACAATCTTGTAAGGACATATGGGCTTGAATTATTCCTTTTTCAGAAATGAGTAAACAATAGCTCAGAGGTTTTAAATGAATAGCTAAGATCAAAGACATGTCGTTGAGTGCAGAAGGACGAAAGCCCACATTTTCTGACTCTAAAGACAACCTTTTTTCTACAAACTATAAAGTGACATCTTTTATTATTTCACAAATAGTTACAGAACACACACACACATACCCATACGTTGCAATAATAGCATAACTTGTAGGAGAAAGCATAGTTCTGGTAGACCTATATCTAAAGACCTATACCAGCTCTACTTCTTTCTAGTTTTATTACTGTGGAAAATGTACTTAACTTCAAGACTCAGTTTCTTTTTCTCCAAGACTGGAGTGAACTACCTGTTTATAAATGCCATAGCACATACAACTGATTAACCAACGTGGTTTTAGAAAGTTCCTTCCCTACTTTCCTTCATGCTTATAAAAACACACAGGAATATGTATACATTATGGCAGTTTTTGATAATAAAAATTCCTATGTGTGTGCCTGTATCTACAGGAGCATTTGTGTTTCTGTATCTTTGCAGTATACATTTTATACTGAGTGTAACATACATTCAGATCTATATATAAATATCTACCTTATTCCTTCTAATAGCTACATGATACTTCTTAGCAGTGACTTGACATTTTCCCCATTATTCTCCTTGAGGAAGAAGTTCCAAAATGTTTTATTTGGAAGTGGGGAGTGCTATAAAAAAATACTGTAGATTTGTATGCACACCACTGCATTGGTTCTACTGATTCTGTAGGATGGGTTCTCTAAAAGAAGTGAACTGCTAGCTGAAGAGTTATGCATTGGTAATATTCGTTAAAATGACCAAACTATTATCTAAAATATTTGTAGCCATTCAAATGCATTCTCACAGCAATGTGTGACTATAAATAGCCTGTATTCATGTGCCCTCTATGATGTTTATCCCAAACAAAGAAATTTCTATTTGTCATGTTCTGCCCATCCAAATCCAGTGCCTCTGCTTCCTTTGTCCCAGGCAAGTGTGATCATGTCATAGCTGGGCTGTGATAAGCCACCGCTGAAACAAGTCTGGGCTCTGAACAGAGTCACTGTGCCAGGGTCCACGGCGCAGGAACAGCAGAAGCACGCTTTTCCTCCACTCCGGCATCTCGTGTATTTACCCTTTTCCACACGTCTGAGCTAATGACTCTACTGACGTGGAGCAGAGGATTACACTAAGCCACTCTTTGTAATGCTCGCTTGACTGAGAATGAACTCAGGATGAAATGATGTTTGTAATGTTTTTTCAGGAATTGTAGGCCATTGCAATAGAATTTTTCAAATATTTATATTGGGCAACTATCATCTGTCAGTCTCTCTGTCCATCCATGTCTATCTAGAAAACCCTGCTCTTTTGTCCCACACTATTTTCAAAGGGCTTACAGATATAACCTATAACCAGATAGGCTATAACCTCACTCAGAGGTATGGAACAGGATTCCAAATGAGGGTGTTGATATTATTTATCAGTTCCACTGGGTTTACATTCAGTGAAACCCAGTGCATTAGAGCATTAGCCGTAGACTAACGCCCCTTGTTCCTTGTCCCCTTTTCTCTTTTCAGTTTCTGCTCTGCTTCACTCCCTTAAAGATCCTAACTTAACTTTGAAGCTATTATTTACCACTGAGATTGTTAGGACTCATCCTGGCTCCATCCTAGGATGGCAATAGCTCATCTTTCGTGAGGAGCATCTTCAAACCTCTACCTTGCTAATAAAAATCGTTCTATATAGAAATCTTAAATAGCCACTGTTATAAAATACCTCTCTCCAGCAGGAACAAGGATGGGTGGAACAAAGGTGGGGAAAAAACCTGGAACATACCACCTGTCCACAGGTAAACATGTCCGAGTCCCCAATCTTGAGGAGCTCAACTTCTAGTAAAGTCAGAGGCGTACATAACTAGCTTGAATGATACCTGCTCGAATGGGATGAGGTTAAAGAATAGGAATAAGGAACACAGGGCAACTTCATAGCACAGGAAACTATCTTTCCTTGACTGGACTGGAGAAGGCTTCACACAGGAGTTGGACCTTCAAAGATGGGTCAGACAAGAAAAGGCCAAGCAAAGGACATCAGTGAAAGCACAGATGCTGTAACGTATGGCACTTAGAAGCCAGCACCACTTTGTAAACATAAACTAATAATTAGAGCAGTTTCAATTTTAGAACTGAAAGACTAAAGTTCAGACTCCACTGGAAGAAATCAGAGGATATTTTGTTAAGATAATAATGAGAACATTTTCAGTTTGTCATTATTTCTCATTTTCCAGCTCAAGCCCAGTGCACACCCTGAATCTTAGTTCCAAAGGTCTCTGCACACAGAAGAGAACGATGGGATATTTATAATCAGGGAAATAAGCCACTTGGGACATACAGAGAGCGGCAATCCTGGGCATTGTTAATTCTGACCCTGTGGCCAGAAAGTCAGAGGACACCAATGTAGGCATAACCAGCCCTTCCAGCTTAAAACACATAGGGGAATATCTTCATAATGATCAGGGCCCCTGTGAGCCCTTGATTTCTTGTACATGTGGGAAGGTGCCTGGATGCCTGGTCTGATAAACCAGGCTCTATCAGTTCTGAGCAAGAAGAATAGGGTTATGACAGGTGACAGATCCAATTGCTGTTAATGCCAATAAAAGGACACATCTGACTTTTCTTACAATTAAGCCAATAGGTCCTTCTTGTTAACACTGCATTGAGGAAAAATGAAAACAATAACAAAAGTAAAATAAATATACACAAAAGTGGAGGGAATAGTCATCTGCAAAAGAAGACCTTTGCTCAAATGGCTTATTTTGGTAACTAAAGTATGAATAATTGGATCAATCTGCTTGCAAAAAAAAAATCAAGTGTGAACTCAGCATTTTCCCCCAGATAATGAAAAGGACAGGCAACAGGAGCCATTATTAAACACTTCTAGTTAGACAAGCTCACAGCAATTCTAGGGAAAAAAATGTCAGAAAACAGTTTTTCAGGTTCAAGCTGTAATTGCCAATAGATAAAGAGTGTGTAGGAGATAATGAGTTTGGAAGGACAGAGCAATGAGACAGCTATATATCCACAGGCCTAGCCCTTGAGACCACTTTATATGTTCACTCCACCCATGCAAATTTGACCTCGTGTTTCTTCCTGTCTGCTAAAAAGGATAACTATTCATTTCCCACTTGTTTTACTCTATGGCATGTGTGTGTATGCGTATGTTTGTTTCAAAGTCACGAGTGTATGCATTTGAACATGTGTATGAAGATACAGGTATTAAGTGGAAAATGGGGAGCAACATCCTATATGGGAAATGAACATCCAAGAAAATCAAGTCTTTGATACATTAAGACAGGCTACGTGTTAACACTACTCCAATATACCGTTGTCCTGAGATCAGCTTTTTCTTCCTTTGCCTCAAGCCTCATACCAGGTCCAACTTTCGTTAACCCAGTTTCTATCTGTGCCAGGACTCAGAATTAAATGGGCTTAGGCCAAGGCCCTGGAGCGGGAAGGATGTACAGATGGTCCCTCACTTAACAGTTCAACTTAAAGTTTTCTGACTTTACGATGGTACGAAAGTGATACACGTTCAGTGGAAACCATACTTTGAATTTTGATCTTTTCCTGGGTTAGTGATATGCTGTACGATACTCTCTCATGATGCTGGGCAGAGGTCATGCCACAGCTCCTAGTATGCCATATATATGATCATGAGCCATAATAAATCGTTTGTTTCTCACCATAACTCTAATAGGAAAACATTCTACAGAAGAATGCAGAGATCAAAGACATTTATAATAAAAAAATAATGAGAAACATAAACACTCATCATTGAATATAAAATTATTTACTATCCATTATGGGCAAAACAAAGCCATCAGAATAACTGAAGTTCAAGAGATTATTGATTTTTTTTTTTAATGAGTCATGGTGGCTGACTGTTTTTGCAGTAGTACTTACTATAGTACTTTGACTTGGGGTGGTGGGATTTTATTTTTCAGGCACAGTTTTTTCCTGTGCAAAATTAAGGTTATAGGTTTGCTGTATGGTAGACAGGATAATGACCCCCAAAGATGCCCACATGCTAATCCTCAGGACCTTTGAATGTTATGTTACATAGCAAAGGGGAATTAAGGTTTCAAATAAATTGATTGCTATTACTTCAAATCAAATTGAGATTGCTAACCTTAAAATAATATTATCCTGGATTATCTGGGTGGGCCCGGTGTAATCACAAGGGTCCTCAAATGTGGATGAGGCAGGCAGAAGGGCCAGTGTCAGAGTGATGTAACATGAGAACCAGACATTGCTGGCTTTGAAGATGGAAGGGAGCCAGGAGCCAAGGAACACAGGCAACCTCTAGAAGCTGGAAAAGGTAAGGAGATAGGTTCTCTCCTAGAGCCTCCTGAAGGAATGTAGGCCCACTGAGAACCTTGACGTTAACCCGCTGAGACTGATTTTAGACTTGTGACTTCCAGAACTGCAGTGGAATAAATTTATGTCATCTTTAGCCATCAAGTTTGTGGCACTTTGTTACAACAGCAATAGGAAATTCATACAAGGTCCAATGATCTTTACAAGGTTAGAGTGGTGATTGCCTCCAAACACAAACTAATGCATTCTTTCTCATTCTCATTAATATTCATCCTCCCTCCCTCCCTCAGAAATCTTTGAAATCTCCCTCCACACCACCTAGCCTTGTTTTACTTGCCGTCTTTATCCCTTTTCTCATTTTAGGTCTCCCTTCTTTCTGCTCTATATTGATTCTATTTATATTCCATTTTTTAAAAGTCAATAACATCTGCCTTGGTTTCGCTCATTTTTTTCTCTTATCCATTTCTCTTGATAAGTCTAAGTCTCCTCCAAACACCAAAGATAAAATAGTCCTGAGGAGGAGGAGAAGTTGTAAATATCAATATACATTACTCGTATTTATTTCTCTCACCACAATACATTTTCTGAAGACCCTAATTTAAAGCATGGGATCATCATGCCTACTTCACCAAGATCATACAGGTTACCATTAATTTATAAATTATTTCTAGTAATATAGAAAATGTTCAAGTATAAAAGCTAAATGAAAGCAATTTCAGTTGAGGTGCAATACCTCGAAATCAACCTTTTCAGCCCTATCGGAATTCTTTTTTATTCACCACATAGGTTGTCTATTAAAAAACAAAAAGAAAGAAAACCAATATAAAAGGATTCAGAAGACTCACCCCAGCTTTGTAAATAATGCAGTTTGAATATACATGAATTAGCTATTCACTTGAATTTATCAAGATGCAGAGGTAGCTGAAAACTACTCCTGTTTCAAACACAGCTCAATGTGCACTGAAGAAAAAAAGAGATGTCTCAAAGTCTGTGGAAGCCCATCTGAATAAGCATTCAGTATAAACTAATAGCAGCTGGGAAATAAAATGCTTTTGGTGCAGATGGGCAAGTGTTCTACAGAAAACATTATCCTTTTTTTAATAAAAGGTTTTTTCTCACTTTTAATACAAACATAATCATAAAGAAAATTTCAAAGAATTCATTGCAAAGTATGCTCTTAGAAAAACCCATTAAGTTTTTTAATTCCCTCTTACCATGTGTGTGTGTTTTCTATAGAAGAAAAATATAACCAGTACCACTAGGTTAGGCTGTAAAAGTTTATTCACAAGCAGTCATTTGAGACTCAGTAGTGTTCTCCATGACTTGACTTTTTATCTGGCAAGCTAAAGTATATGTAACCCATAATGTACTGAAAGTAGATTTTATCCAAGGAAATAAAAAATGTTGCAATTCTGGGAATAATTAATAAATATTTTGCTTTCTGATATATCAATGATTTTTAAAATGTGGAGTATACTAGATGCCTCATATTGCAAAACATGTGCGGAACACTGCTTAGCATTCTATATTTGGAATGTTACGAGGTATGAGTGAAGGAAATTCCTTCATGTTTAAGGAATATTAATACTCCAATCCCGTAGCTTTAGCTTTTCCCACAATAACCTCTTGCTGGAACAAAGCAAAACGTTGTGGCCACATTCCTAAAGACCCTCTAAATATACCAACACTTATGCATTCAGTAAAGCTTACTGAGTGCCAACTAAGCATCAAGTATCATGTTGGTACTTTCCTTACAATCGCCTTATGAATAGATTATCATCCCCATTTCACAGATGAGAAACTGGGACATTTTAGTCACATAGCTAATTTTCCTTACACTCATTGTATGACTCAGAGTTGTGTGTCATCTCGTTTATTCCTCATAACAATCTTCTAAGGTCAGTACTTTTCTTACTCTTACTGTACTGAGGAGCAAACTAGAACTTAACAGAATTTAAAAAACTGACCAGAAGCATTTTAGTGATATAGCCAAGAGTCAGTCCTGAATTTTGTTTGATGTCACATCTCAAGCTCTTAACCTCTATGTTTAGGTGATTTCTCAACAATGGAAAATGACTAAGATGTAAAGTTGGGGTTTGAACCTACATTTCTTACTCCAAAGCCTAAATGATTGATTTAGTGGAGAAGGTAAGCTACATGACCCAGTAATTATGATGCAATATGAAAAGTGCCATAATCAATGTGTGAGAGGTTAAGGCAGGGTAGGCTTTATAAATCAAGTTTATTGAGCTGACATTAAGATGAATGTAAGTTAAACAGAAGTAAAAGGGAATGGCATTTCAGCAGAGGGAAGACAGTCCTAGCAGCACAGGTGCATGAAAACAGCATATGTATTCAGGGAACTATGAGACGTCAATAAAATGGAAACACAATATTCATACTGGAAATGGTGGAAAATCAGACTGGAAATATAAGCGAAGATCAGTTCGTACTCCTCTCATAAAGTTGGGGATACCTTTCTGTGAAAAAAAAAGCAGCCAGTTTATCTGGCTAGAGCCAATGGTTCCTCACCTGCATTTTGAAGAGCACTTTGAAGGACAGGACAAATAATGCCTGGGTAAGCATTAGAATCTGAACTGAAGAGTACCTATGAGGCAAGATTAACTTTCTCAGAAATTTGCTGGAATGTCAAAGAAAGACTTGATTGGTTCACATGAAAACTGTCAATTTAGCGAGAACACAATTTAGAGAGGGAAAACGTAGCTCTGCTCACTGACGCATGTGCGAGATGAGATGCTGGCAGTGGAATTGTGTATATATGATAATTTTTCTATTGCAGGGCAAGGGAGGCCGTCTACCAGAGAATTGCAGCAATTAGATGAGGAAAGTGATTGTTCCATAAAACTCAGCTACAACGTTACAGTGGAGCTAAGAGAAATGAAGAATAAAGAGTATTTCCCAAATCAGAAAAGATTGTTTTATTGTCTATTTTACAAGCATAGTTAGGATGTTAAATTGGAAGCAAATCTAGCTGGAAAGCAGTAACATTCCAGATTTGGCCATCAAATTAATTCTATCATAATGAAATGTGAAATTTGACTGAAATGAAGAGGAATTGGATTTAGGTTGCCTATGCTGGTGGCTTTCAATTATAATATAATCCACTTCCTTTTGTTAAACATAAAAATAAATGCTGAGCAAACAGAGGCAACTAGTGAACGCGAAACATAAAAAGAGTTGCCAATCCAGAAATTTACAAAGCTTACCTGGGAGGGCATCAGAAAAATGAGATTATCAGTATTGATCATCTCCAATGTCATTTACAGCTCTACTGTAAATGACTGTAGCCATAAATTTAGGTCTTAGGAGGGAATAACATGTCATAGCATGCAATAAAATATTAAAGTTGGCAGTTTTCTTCTTTATTAAACCTGTTCTAGATGATTCCTGTAACGATGTCATGCTTGCTCTCCTGCTTTTGGCTATGCTTTCTTAAGATGAAAAGAAAGTGGTAAAATTATAAGTAGCAACCTGTGTAGCCTTTGTAGCCATGGGAACCGCTGGAGAATCTAGGATGTTCATATTACTTACTTCATGTTTTAGCCCTTGAACATAGTATAGGAAACCTATTACTGTTTTCAGGTCTTTTCCCTCTATCAGCTTCTCTCCTTGAGAGAGTATAACTGGCCATATACTTACACATTCTATTTTGACTTCCCTGTACAGGAGTAAGTGATAGAGGAAGGCTGTCCGACCTCATCCAAAGATCACTTTTCAGACCCAGGGCAAGGGAAAAAGAAGCATCAGTTATGCCCTCTGTTATAACTTTTTGTACTGATGGCATGTTAAAATGTTACACGTGGGCGGATGGCGTTAAGTAAAATATATTATTATAATTAAATTCACTTGTTTTGTTTTTCTGTAATATGGTTAACTAGGCATTTTTAAATTATGTGTGTGCTGTGAATTTCTACTGAACAACGCTGATCGAGACAACCCACAGAATAGGACGCTGGCCAACTACCTGGTGACACCATGCTTCCTGTAGCTGAGGAGCAACAAGTGGCAAGTATTTCTGGATGCCCTGGTAGAACACGCAATCTCTAGAATTTGGGAGAGCCTACAAGGGTTTAGGAGCCTGTTACATTGGTGAGGTTCTTAGGAGTCCAGAGTTCTGAAGCATGCTAACATACCCCCTCCAAAGTAAAGGGTGCTTACTGCACCTGGCACCACCTGTCTCCAAGAGACATGTACAACAGTCGTCAGGCCTCTTTCACACTTCTATACAGGGAATATTATTCTCATGAGCTTACTGGATGACATGGAAGGATGTTAATTTTGAGTTAGTCTAAGAACAAGAAGTAGCTCTGTATTAGTCTAGTCTATAGTAAGAAAGCCCTATAGCTTGGTCCATACAGCCTGACAGATCCCATGTGGTAGAGTTAAGTACTGAGGGATCAAGTTTGTATCAATAATCTTCCCCTTCACATTTTCCCAGAAAAGGGAAGCTGGGCATGGATGGATTGAATTTAATGTGAAAAGCAAGGAGATCTGATTAATTCAAGGGGGTGAACTGTATTAGATGCTTTTGGTACTTGCCCAGATACCCTTCACTGCGCCAGTGCACTCACCCTTTAGGTGTTATGTGTGACTGTCACAAAATGCCCCTACCTGCAGAGTTCTCCTTGGATGAATGGAGCTCCTTTCCCAAGACATTACACTCCTTATAGGGAGCAGTCAGCTACCAACAACTGACTAAAAAGGGGAAAAAATGCTAACACCCCTTGCCTCAAGGTGGGACTATCTCTGCAGTACAAATAATGGTCCAGACCTCCCCAAGACACAAGGTTTAAATTATTCCCAGCCACGTCTATATCTTTGCTTAGCTTTTTCCCCTGCCATACCCTGCTTTTCTTACCTGCCATATGCTTTTTCCCTTTCCTCTATTCTCTTAAGAGCACTCTTTTAATAAATCCCTTTAATAAGAATTCTAATCTTAGTCTCAATACCTTTCTGTTGTTGGACAATTAAAATACTGTCTATTGCTCAGTTTGTGCATCTACTAAATGAGATAAGAGATGTAAATCATCCCGCAGGGGCTCACATTTCTCATGGGCTTGGTTTACTCATCAGGCAAGTCACCGACCTAGACCAGTACAAGTGCTAGCCAAGGGGGAGGGAAGTCTAGAATGGACAGTAGACAAGGAATATAGTATCATTCAATCTATATTAAGTTATAATTTTTGTTATAATTTTAAAATAATGAATGTTAGAAAGGGGGCACTAGTGGTAATGGTGAAGATATTTCAGGGAAGGTAATGTTAGAGCTTAGTTATAAATGAGTAGGGGTTAGCTAGGAAGAAAGAAGGAAGGGGGAGGATATTACAGGTAATGAGAATAGAATAATCAAAGAGGACACAAAAATAGGGATGTGTGCAGTCTCATCTCACAGTAGCTTACAGCAGAATTCACCATTTGTGCCATGCAAAACAATATTTAAATTTAGGTTTTACAACATGGAAACTTCTTAAGCAGGAGAAATAAGATGAGATTTATTCTTCTCCTTACTTTCATACTGTAAGTAATATCAGAACAGAGACTGTGTCCCTGTTATTCCTGTTTCCCTATTGCCTAGTAAATAACATTAATTACTCTGGGTTCTAGCAACTGTTCTATACACCCTGTTCCTAAGTAATTTCATATTAGGCCATAGTTAAAAAAATACTGTGTTATCTCCGAAAACTTTAAAATTTCTCTCTTTCCCTGACCTCTAACTTGAACTCTATATTTGTAGACCCAACTGCCTACTTGATATCTCTACATCAACGTCTAATAGGTATCTATTTGTGAAATGGATGAATAACTACCTTCCAGATGAGTTGTTGAGGATTCCAAGGACTGGCACATAGTAGGTGCTCAACAAAATCAAACAAAATAATGTAGTGTGGTTCCAGAAATATTAGCCTATATTCTTTAGGAATGGAGCAAAAACAAAACCAATATAAAATAGTTTAAGACTAAGAAGGAATTAATTATTTTAAATGTGAATCTTGGGAATTCCCTGGCAGTCCAGTGGTTAGGACTCTGCACTTTCACTGCTGAGAGCCCAGGTTCAATCCTTGGTCAGGGAACTAAAATCCTGCAAGCCACATGGCTAAAAATAAAAACAAATGTGAATCTTATCCTAGTGTATGAACACTGTCATCTATTTTAAATAATGAGAGAAAGGACTTGTGTGCATGAGTATGTGTGTTTGTGTGTGTATCTCTGTTTGGGGAAATTTGGCATCACTGGAGAGGAAGGAGACAGAACTAACACATAGACTTGGCAGGTAGATGAAGCATTTCAATCTAATGTAAAGAATACTAACCTGGAAATTGAAACACTGAAAATGAAATATTTGGTGAAGCACAGAATTTCCTCTTTTAAAATATTACCATCCAAGAAGATGGAACAGATGTACCTTTCTCTGTTACTCCTGCTAGATATAACTGAAAACCTGAGCATTATAGATAAAAAAAAAAAACATAAGACTCTGACATGTGGAAAGAAAAAGACCAGTTAGGGACCTCAGAACTCAAGGAACAACATAGTGGTGAGTTCCCTGGGTTTTGTTTTTGCCTCACATATCCAGAATTTGGGGCTTAAGAAATCAGCAAGCAGAAAACATCAATGAGTTCTAACAACAATAACAAAAAGCCTCAAATGACAGATGTAAGCCCTAACTTATCAATAATTACATTAAATATAAATGGTCTAAAAACACCAATAAAATGATAGATTGGAAGAGCAGGGTTTTTTTAATATAGCCCAACTCCATACTGTCTACAAAAAATTCACTCCAAATATAACTATATAGGCATATAAAAATATAACTGTATAGGCACATGAAAATTTAGAAGATGGAAAAAGATATATCATGAAACATTTATCAGTGGAAAGGAGTGGCTGTACTAATATCAAATAAAATAGATTTCAGAGAAAAGATTACTAGAAACAGAAAGGAACACTAAAAAGGATAAAAGGGTCAGTTCACCAAGAAGACATAGTAATCCAAAATGTGTATGCACCAAGCAAAAGAGCTGCAAAATAGGGGAAGCAAAAATTGATAGAACTGAAAGGAGGAATAGACAACTCTATAGTTTAATTAGAGATATGAATGCCCTTCTCTAAACAATTGATAGAAGAACCACACAGGAAATCACCAATTCAGCAATAACATCAACCTATAGGATCTAATTAATATATTCAGAACAGTCTACCCAACAACAACAAAATATATATTCTTTTGGAGTGCAGAGCATGTAACATGTTAGATTATATTCTGGACCACAAACAAACCACAAAAATTTCAAAGCAATTGAAACCATACAGTATGTTCTTTGACAAAACTGGAATGAAAATAGAAATCAATAACAGAAAGAGAACAGAAAAACTGCCCAACAATTGGAAACTAAACGCACTTCTCAATAATCCATGGGTCAAACAGGAAGTCAAGGGAAATTAAAAAAAAACCACTGAACTTAATAAAAATGGAACTGAATACAAATGAAAATAGACCATATCAAAGTTGTGGGACACCTCTAAAGCAGTGCTGCAGTGAACATTTATAGTAGTAAATGTATACATTAGAAAAGAGGAAAACATCTCCAATTAGTAATCTAAGTTTCTACTTCAAGAACCTAGAAAAAAGCAGAGCAAGATGAGCCCAAAGAAAGCAGGAAGAATAAATAAAGGTAAGGGCAGAAGTCAATGAATCGAAACTAGAAAAACAACAGGCAAACTCAGTAACACAGCTGGTTCTTTGAAAAGAGTTTTAAAGACTGAAATACCTCTAGCGAAACAAAGAAAACAAAAATTACCAACACTGAGAATGAAATGGGCATATCACTATAAACAGTGCCAACATTAAAAAGATAATAGGGAATACTAAGAATTCTACATATAAATTTGACAATTTAGAAGACATAAACCAGTCTCTCAAAAAACACAAACAACCACAACTCATTCAATATGAAACAGATAATTAGAAAAGCCCTATAAATACTAAGAAAATAGAATTCATAACTAAAAGGCTCCTAAAATAGAAATCTCCAAGCTTGGATGGTCTCACGGGACAATTCTGCCAAATACTATATTTTAAAAAGCAGTGGGCTTCTCTGGTGGCGTAGTGGTTAAGAATCCGCCTGCCAGTGCAGGGGATATGGGTTCAAGCCCTGGTCCAGGAAGATCCCACATGCCATGGAGCAAATAAGCTCATGTGCCACAACTACTAAGCCTGCGCTCTAGAGCCTGCGTGCCACAATTACTGAGCCTGCATGCCACAACTACTGAAGCCTGCACGCCTAGAGCCTGTGCTCTGCAACAGGAGAAGCCACT
This sequence comes from Pseudorca crassidens, assembly GCF_039906515.1. Classification (NCBI taxonomy): domain Eukaryota; kingdom Metazoa; phylum Chordata; class Mammalia; order Artiodactyla; family Delphinidae; genus Pseudorca; species Pseudorca crassidens. Next base: position 37,155,928 of record NC_090315.1, on the reverse strand, counting down.
GCAATGAGAAGCCCCGGAATGAGCCCACGTACCACAATGAAGAGTAGACCCCACTCGCCGCAACTAGAGAAAGCCACGCACAGCAATGAAGACCCAACGCAGCCAAAAATAAATAAATAAATAAATAAAGCAGTGACACCAATTCTAAATAATCTCTTCCAAAAAAACAAAGAGGAGGGAACACTTCCAAATTCATTTTATAAAGTTAGTATTACCCTAATACCAAAACCAGAGAGAGTACAAAAAAAGCAAACTACAGACCAATATTCCTCATGAACATTAGCAAACAGAATTCAATAACACACACAAAAAATTATACACCATAACCAAGTAGGGGTTAATCCCAGGAAGAAAGGCTCATTGAATATTTGAAAACCAAGGAGTGCAATCCCCACGATTTTCAGACTAAGTAAAAAAAAATATATATATGATCATATCAATACAGAAAAACGTGATATAAGTCAATAGCCATTCACGGTAGAAGCCCTCCAAATACATAGTGAGTTACTTCCTCAACTCAGTAAAGGGCACATAACCTATAGCTAGTACTATACTCAGTGGGAAAGACTGAATGCTTTCCCTCTAACATCAAGAAAAGGCAAGCATGTTCCCTCTTACTACATCAACACAGAGATGGAAATTCTGGCCAGTTCAACAGGTGGAAAAAAAAAAAACAAAGAAAAATGAAAAGAAAATAAAGTACATTTCTATATACTAACAATGAACATAAGGATACAACATTAAAAGCAATACCACTTCCAACTGCCCAAAACATGAACTGCTTAGGTGCAAATAAAAACATATCCAAGACTTTTATGCAGAAGATTACCCAACCTGATGAAATTAAAGATCTACATAAATGGAGGGACATGCCACGTTCTAAACTGAAAGAGTCAACATAGAGAAGATGTCAAGTCTCCCAAATTTACACACAGGTTTGATGTAACTTCTACCAAATTTCAGCATAATTTTCATAGATACAGGTAAGATTATTCCAAAATTTATACGTAATGGCAAAAAATCAGAACAGCCACAACAATTTTGAAAGAGAAGAATAAATTGGGAGGAACTGTTCTACCTGATTTCAACTGTTGTTACACAGCTACAGTAATGAAGACTACGTTGTGCCACCTCACACCAGCCAGAATGGCCATCATGAAAAAGTCTGCAAATAAACGCTGGAGAGGGTGTGTAGGAAAGGGAACCCTCCTACACTGTTGGTGGGAATGTAACCTGCTACAGCCACTATGAAAAACAGTATGGAGGTTCCTCAGCAAACTAAAATAGAGTTACCATATGATCAAGCAATCCCACTCCTGGACATATATCTGAACAAAACTATAATTCAAAAAGATACCATGCACCCCTATGTTCACAGCAGCACAATTCACAGTAACCAAGATGTGAAAACAACCTAAATGTCCATCGACAGATGAATGGATAAAGATGTGGTGTATATATATATATATACACAATGGAATACTACTCAGCCATAAAAGAATGAAATAATGCCATTTGCAGCAATATGGATAGACCTAGGCATTATCATACTAAGTGAAGTCAGAAAGAGAAAGACAAATACCATATGATATCACTTATATGTAGAATCTAAAATATGACACAAATGAACTTATCTATGAAACAGACTCACCAACATAGAGAACAGACTTGTGGTTGCCAAGGGGGAGGGGGTGGGGGAGGAATGGAGTGGCAGTTTGGGGTTAGCAGATGCAAACTAGTATATATAGAATGGGTAAACAAGGTCCTACTATATAGCACAGGGAACTATATTCAATATCCTGTAACAAACCATAATGGAAAAGAATATAAAAAAGAATCTATGTATATGTATAACTGAAACACTTTGCTGTACAGCAGAAATTAATACATTGTAAATCAACTATACTTCAATTAAAAAAAAAAACACTATGTGGTATTAGCTGAAAGACTGACACATTGGTCAATGAAACAGAATGCAGAACCCAGAAATAGACCCACATAAATATACCCAACTGATATTTGACAAGGTACAAAAATATTTCAACAGAGGAAAATTAGCCTTTTCAACAAATGATACTGGAGTAACTGGACATCCATAGGCCAAGAAGAGGGGGCAATTTCAACTTCAGTCTTACATCTTACAAAAATTAACTGAAAATAAGCCATGGAGTTAAATGTAAACTGTAAACCTATGAAAATTTTGGGGAAAAAAAAAAGACAGAAGAAAATCTTCAGGATTTAGGGCTAAGCAAAGAGTTCTTAGACTTCCCACTAAAAGCACAATCCATGAGAGGAAATTCTGATAAGAGTTCATTTACATTAAAAACCTGTGAAATACTCTGCTGAGTGGATAAAATGACAAGCTACCCAAGTGGGAGAAAATGTTTGCAAACCATATACCTGACTAAGGACTAGTATCTAGAAAATATAAAGAACACTCTCGACTCAACAGTAAAAAGCAAACAGCCCATTAGAACCTGGATGAAAGACATGAAGGAACATTTCACCAAAAAAAGATACGTCAAATAAGTACATGAAGATGTTCAACATAATTAGCCATTATGAAATGCAAATTAAAACCACAATGAGATCATTGCACACTGATCAAAATGGCTAAAATAAAAACTAATGACAATCCCAAATGATGACAAGGATGTGAAGAAAGTGGATCACTCACACTTTGCTGGTAGGAATTTTAAATGGTACAGCCACTCTGGAAAACAGCTTGACAATTTCTTTTAAAAAAGCAAATATGCAACTACCATAACTACCATAAATGCATTCTTGGGCATTTACCCCAGAGAAATGAGAACTTCTATTCACACAAATACCTGCACACAAATGTTTACAGCAGCTTTATTTTAACAGCCTAAAACTGCAAACAACCCAGATATCTTTCAACAGGTGAGTGGCTAAACAAACTGTAGCGCATCTAGACCATAGGATAATCCAGCAATAAAAAGGAATAAACTATTGATGCACATAAAAAGCTGGATAGAATTCCACAGAACGATGTTGACTGAGAAAAAGACAACCCCAAAAGGTTACCTACCTACATTGATATGACATTCTTGAATTGACAAAGTTATAAGTAAAGAGAAGATTCGTGGTTTAACAAGTTAAGGAGAGACGGGATGAGGACAAGTAGGTGTTCTATAAAAGAGCAACTGAGAGATCCTCGTGTTGATGGAAATGCTATGTATCTTGGACTCTGTGTTAATATCCTGGTTGTAGTATTGTACTATGCTTTTACAACAGTTTACCATCGAGGGAAACTAGGTAAAGGATACATGAGCTCCTCTGCTTTATTTCTTACAACTGCAGGTGATTCCACAATTACTTCAAAATAAAAAACTTAATTAAAAAATATTTGGGGGCTTCCCTGGTGGCGCAGTGGTTGAGAGTCCGCCTGCCGATGCAGGGGACACGGGTTCGTGCCCCGGTCTGGGAAGATCCCACATGCCGTGGAGCAGCTGGGCCCGTGAGCCATGGCCACTGAGCCTGCGCGTCCGGAGCCTGTGCTCCACAACGGGAGAGGCCACAACAGTGAGAGGCCCGCGTACTGCAAAAAAAAAATAAATAAAAATAATAATAATAATATTTGGGACTTCCCTGGTGGCGCAGTGGTTAAGAATCCGCCTGCCAATGCCGTGGACACCGGTTCGAGCCCTGGTCCGGAAAGATCCCACATGATGCAGAGCAACTAAGCCCGTGTGCCACAACTACAACTGCGCTCCTGCGCGCCTAGAGGCCGTGCTCCACAACGAGAAGCCACCGCAATGAGAAGCCCATACGCTACAACAAAGAGTAGCCCCTGCCCGGCTCAACTAGAGAAAGCCCGTGTGCAGCAACAAAGACCCAACGCAGCCAAAAATAAATAAATTTCTTAAAAAAAATAAAAATTAAAAATATTTAAGCAAAGTCCAGATCAACAGCAATCGTGGTTGCTATAAGGGAGGTTAGCACAATGGGTCATGATTGTACTAAAAAGGCCTGTGATGTTCCAGCCAATACAAAGGTTCATAAGGCAATCATTTTATGAGCAATCAATTCAGAGTAATTTGAAGACTCAAGAGAAATTACTTTCTTTGGCGGCATATTTGGAACATAATTTTCATAAATACATGCTGAATGAGCACATGTTTCATTTTATGAATTTAATTGAACTACACATATCTACTGGAAAACTATTTTAAATTATAAAATATATAATTATTTTATAAAGCGTTGGGCATTGACCAAGTGTCAGCATCATGATTAGTCACTTTGTGTAAAATTTTTCATCTGATTTTTACAGTTATCCTTTGTGGTAACCCTGGTAACTTTATGAATAAAAAAAACAAGTTCTAGAAGTTTAACTTTTCCAAGCTGATACAACCTTGTAAGTAGCAAACCCTAAATTTGAGCCCATGCTAATCTTGCTACATCCTATAGACAAGCACACAGCCGCTCAATAATAAGAGATGTCCTCTTATAAGCCAGGATGGTCATGAAGAATAGTTAGTATGCAGGTAAATAGAAAGAATCAGGAAGCACTCCTGATGGATGGACCAAAAATGAGGGAAAAAAAGGAAAATCAAAGATCTAATTGGAGGACAATGTTTGTACTGTGTGGCATGAGGAGAGCATTCGTACAAAGAGAAGACGGAGATGAGCAGGCAATGGCAGTTAATTGGCTCCTGTGTCCCACGAAAAGCACAGTTCTAATTTTTTTCAGAGTGGCAAATGCCTCAAACAGGACTCATTATACTCCCCGCAGATCTACCCTTCTCAGCATTCTCTATTTCATTAAGTGTTCCCACCGTTTATCCAGTTGCTCATGGCAGAAGCCAAGAGCTAAGCTTGACACTTTTTCCTCCTGCAACTCAAATATCCAATCATTAAATTCCGTAGGTTTTACCTCCAAAATTTTTTTCAATTCCATTTCTATATTTTTATACCCACTGCCCAGTTTCTCTCCTCCTGGGCTGTAAGATCCTTGATTAAATTATGTATGTGTTTCCTATTTACCTGTAGCACAAAATTTGTCATATAGCAGGCAGACGCCCCACTGCTTCTGTGTACTTCCACTGTATCAAGGTACAATTCTAAACACACTTTTAAAGCATTCTCTGTTCATTTGTTGTTGTGAAGATTATTGCCCTATTTTGTAGACAAGGAAACTAAGGCTTAAAGGTTAAATTATTTGTCCAACTAATACAAGTGGGATCTGAAGTGAAACAGACTAACTCCATTAACTAGCGCTCTTAGCCCCAAATGACATTGCCTTTGCCCTGCACCTGTAGGGCTCATCTCCTACATCATCACCTTCCCAGAGGACACAGAAGGGCTTCCTAAGCCTTTTGGCGGCATCCTGAACTCAAGACTCTGACTCTTTTCCTTTAGGATTTTGATCCTAAATGAGACATCAGCTAAGAACAAAAAGAATTTTGGCTTTGAGAGGCATCATTCAACCTGTGCAAGCTAATAAAAATGCCTAAAATGGCTTACAATAATCAATATCATGACAACCATGAAAATGTGTCACTCAGCTCTCCTGCCGCAGGAGCCCAAGATGCTATTCTTCTGAGTCTACCACCTATTTATGTAACTTGCCCAAAGTCAGAAAGTTAATAGGCACAGTAATAATCTGACTTCACCATACAGGTGACGGCTACGCTGAGGCAAGTTGAGACAACCAGGATTAAAGGAGGCATTCACTTTCAGGTGGATGCAATGCCAGCACTGCACTTGCATAACCCTAAAGATGAGTGCCTCCCTAGATGCTCACCCTCAGTGCCTCTTTGCCTTATCCTAGTCCTGACCCTGTCACAGTCCAGACGGAAAGATCAAACTTGCAATGATGGTTCCAGATCCTCTTCTTTCAGGGTTTCCATGTTGAATATATCTATGTACACAACGGACATTAAATGAGCGCTATCTCCAGTTTGAATCTTCAAGCTAATCCACCCCTTCCCTGGTTTCAACTGAGAATATGTGGATACGTGAAAGGTCATGGAATCCGTCTCAGTATCATTAGTCCAATCTTTAAGATACCCTGTGACACCTCAACTTTCCCAAATACTCTCCATCTGCTTTCTCTTTCCTCTGCCTTGTTTCTCTTCTCTATGACTGTGATGGTGATTAACTCACACCCACTGCCTACTCCAGCTCTGGCTGGGTCAAAAATGGGAAGCTTTCCTTTCTTATTGTTATTTGAAATCAGCGGAAGAGATGTGTAGCAGTGAACTTTTCTGTTGTTGAAATAAATTACTCAAATTCACTCTCCTTAATATTTTTGAAGTGTCTGATTTAGTGGCACCCCATCATCCATATACCCTAAATATTTATTTCATTACATATATGAATACATATTTATTTATAGATCTGGTTACGGGTGCAAAAGGTCTATAACCTTAAACATTTTTAAAGTGGTTACTCCAAACTGAAATTACAAAGCTAGGGACAGAAACTAATGTCTCAACATGCTCGTTGCAGATAATCATCTTTCCTTAACCAATAAAATGACTAGTGAAAGAAGGGTTTCTTAGGCACAGTGATGTTGAGTGTATCATGATTGGAAATTTAAGGTTCATGGAACCGCCCTTCCATGTCTTGCCCCCAGTCTAATACCAAGTGTCTTCAGTTAGATGCTTTTATTATTAAAGTCTTTTTTCCTTTGGAAATTGCAATTCTGAAAGGCTTACGGTATTTTTTTTTTAATGGCCTAGCAGTTCCAACTCAATGATATAACATCATGGCTTAATATTTAGCATAGAATATCGAAAAACACCAGAGGGGATAATTAAGCTTACCAAATGAGACACTGGAGCCCTTCATGAGCCAGCAGTAAGGTGAAGACTACATTGTTAAACTTACATAACAAAAGTTCCAGTCCCCAACTCTAACTACTTGAATATGTTGGCTCCTTTTGGTCATTTTTTATTCGTCAAAGGAAAACAGCCATGAAGTTGATACAATGCAGAAAAGAAAACTTTACATATTGGAAGGAAAGTAATAGCACTCTTATTTGCATTTGCCTCAATCAATTATGCAACCTCAGGAACACAATAAATGCACATTGACTGTTTATACATCATTAATATTCCAAAATCAACTACATTACCATAAATTTCCTTTACTTATCTCAGAATATAGTCTCCAAAGACTGTAGTCTCCATGAAACAATTGTCCATCTGGAATTCCTGTGGCCCCCTAAATGAGGCTAGTTACTTTTTTCCTATTAGGAAGCCATCCCAAGTTTGATTCCTTTCACAGTCATATCTCAAATGTCTATTTCTGAATTTATTTTGTTGCAAGCTTACAGTTAGCATTTGACAAAACTTTTACCTTTTTTATACCCACAATAATTTGACAAAACATTGTTTACCTTTTTTATACCCACAATTTGACAAAACATTTTTTACTTTTTTTATACCCACAATAATTTTGTCCATTTTCAGTGTGCCAAACCTGAAAGTGGGCGCATCACATCTGCCTTTTTATTTTATTTTCCCCTTATTAACACTAACTTTTCCTCTTCATTTTCTACTTGCTCCACAGGGATTCCTGAAACAATGTAGTGGCTGCAAACCCATAGCATTGCCTTACAATTACTATATGTTGCTGCTTTGGGATTCACAACTTATACCTCTCCCTTGAAATTTTTAAAAATACCATATGAGATGGAACGTTTTTCCATGGAGACTCAGTTGTATAAATCATTCTGTGTATATCTCAGGTCATTATGGAATTCTTTAGAAAGAGGCTATAATTTTACCAGACTCTAGTGTTTTCTATATATACAGTTTATTAGAAGGTAGAACTGACAGTAACAATATAAGCCTCCAGAGATGTCTAGGGACCATGTAGAGGAGGCTGACAAGAACTCTGAGGGCTAGAAATTTTGTCTGTGAAAGAAAATTTACGTATAACCCAGAGGTTAAAGGACTGTCTCTTTCTAAATAGCCTAAGGGCAATAATTATATCAACCTTCCTGAGTACCTTATGCTCTCAGTGCCTAGTATATTCATCCATTCATTCATTTAACAAATATTTTCTGAGCAGCCCCAAGTCTGAGAGCACAAAGACCAAACGTCTCATTTCCAAAACCTTGAAGAGAATGATCTGTGATCCTGTCATTCAACCTTTGTCAGCTTGATCCAGTAAACGTTGTTCTGTTTCCCTCAGCTTGGCATTCTTTCCCAATTCTAAACCATTACCCAATAATATGAATGCTAAACTTCAGGGAGGTTGCTCACTTTTAGGCCTAGTGCTAGTCTTCCTAGAATGTTCTTCCCTTAGTGAGAAATACCACCAAGAGAACTGAAAATGTGAAGAGAAAGACTGTTTGCTCTCTTCCCGGAAAAACCTAGTAGACAGTCCCCTCTAATATGTAAGAATCAGGTCAAAGAAGAGCATTTTTTGAGTGTACCATATGTCTACCACCCTGCTAGGTCTTAGGAGGATTCTAAGAGAGGAATACTCATTCAAAACTGTTTTCTCTCCCAAAGAAGAATGTAAATAATTTGGGAAGTGATGATAATTACATGAAGGGAATAAAGGATTTAGCTGATGCTGATTTTGTCTTCTCTAAAAGCTACAGAAGTTATTCTTTAGAGGTTATATTCAAGCCATGTTTTAATAGTGGGTAAAACTGGGGGAATCGGAATATATGAAGCTGTAGGAAAAAGATAGTTTTGTTTTAATGGCACTAACGTGTATTAGATGTTATGATTTAGCTGAGGTTGGATCCAGGTTTCAGAGTTTCAATTCCAGGAAGATCAAATGGTACCTGGACAAACTCTTCACTCTCCTCCTTAGAAAAGAGCAAAGTCTATTCCAGATGACCCATGTTCTCCCCCAACATTGCCATGCTCCCCTAGTAAGCTCTGCTCTGGTCATGACCTTCATGGAAGGAGATAAATAGGAAGAGTGCAAACAAGCTCCAGGATCCAGCTTTCCAACCACAGCTCTGTGTTTCTATTGTGAGTCCAGACAAAGTTCTTAGCTCCTTTAGCTGATGCCAACATTTTAAGGACAAGTTTTGAGTTGTTACTCTAGGCTTAGCCTTATGCTGGGAAATGTCAAAATACATAAATGATATTGCCAGTTCCTACCCTTCTAGAGTTTACTTCTGAATAAAGGAGATAAGATATTTATAAAAATAAAGGCAAACATGAATCACACATCAAGGTGATGTAGACAGACAGATGCTCCGAAGTTGTAGGTAATCTGAGTCCAATAACAATCAAGAGAGAACTCTAAGAAGCCAAATCTGTTCACTGAAGTCATAAAAATCAGGATGATTATGTATATGTAAAAGGACTTTTCCCTTCAAAGAAACAGGCTGGGTGATAAAGCTGCGAGTGTGAAGAATCATCAAGTACCACATGGATTTTTTTTCCCTCATTCTTACATTAACACCTGAAATCCCTTCACTGAGCACGTATTTCAACAGCTGTGCAAACAAAGTCAAAGTCATGTGTCTAACTGAATCTTCAATATCCGAGTCAATACCTCACAATTGCCTTTCAGTGTGTACCCCGAGTCTTGTTGGAAGCTGCTAATGGTGAGGACTGCTACTGCAGAAGGCAGGCAGTTGTCACAAGTGAAAAGCACTTCACTTCTGACAGAGTCTAGCGGAGGCAAAAATGAGCTTGCTCTTTAAAATCGCTGTGACCATCTCCCTCTCAAGTTGCTCTTTTTTTATATATAAATGAATCACTCTCCAGGGATCGCTGAAATGAGTAAAGCAAAAAATCCCCAGCTCGCAATTTCTACAGAGACCTGAATTCATCCTAGGGACTGCTGACTTGACTCCTTGCAGGGAAATAAGGAAGCCCGAACGTCAGTACTAAGAGATGTTTGGCAGTTAAATTTAAGAACGGGAATGGCCCTCAAAGCTTCCAAAGTCTCAGGGGAAGGTTTTTGAACATTCCACTCAACACTTTGGAATTTTACAGTATCAGACAATGACCCAGAGCCTTCCTGAGACATCTACATCCTGCCACAGCCTGTGGAAGAGTTATTTAGCTTAACAACATTTATTGACTCTGAACAAGGGTGATGATTAGTTTTCATTCCAGGGGTGAACCAGTGGTATCACCTAATGGCTACTTGTTCTGTATTCAATAAACTACATCTGCCTTGGAACTGGAATAGGTAGTAACAGGCATCATACTCTGGTTGTCCTATGTGAGAGATTCAGTAATTCAATGTGTCCAATACAAAGGCAATACAGCATTTGGAGATGGACTTTAGGAACCAAAATGTCTAGGTTCTTACTACTTTCTACATAATTTTTCTAAGCTGGCCTTTCCTCATTTGTAAATGAGGATACTTATATTTTTGTGCCAGGGTTGCTGCAGATTACATTAGGTTAAGGTAAAATAAAGCACTTAGAATGGCACCCTGATGCACTGTAAGTGTCAAACAGTATAATTATAATTGTTCCTTTTCTTCACTATTAACATCTTTAAAATTTTACAGTTCAGCTTCTCAATGCAAATAAGTCATTGTGGCTCTCTTCCTCAACACTGTTGCCATCATTATCATCACCTAAATTTACATTTTCAAAGTATTTTACATTTATTATCTCATCAAATATTTACTGCTTGAACACCTCCAATAATAAGAACAAGAAGACAGTCTCATTCACAGATCAGCCCTTAGGTTACAAGAATTCTTCCTTGTATTGAACAGATACCTGCCATCCTCTAAGTTTCACTTATCAGTCCTTGGTTTCTCTTACCCAAATTCAAGTCTGATACCTCTTCTACATAATAATTCTTCTGAAATCTCAAGGTAGTTATTATTGCTTCTCTAAGAAGTTACACAGAATCATAGAAATTCTCTCATGGCCCCTGTTTTAAAATGCATATTAGAGGCACTGTCCCTTAGACTCAGCAATCGGTTTTTTGCACACACTCAGAATTCTGACACAGCTAGTCCTAAGATCTCACCACCGAAGGACTGAATAGTTTGTTGGATATCTGTAATTCACCTAAGCAGGTTTACTCCCCCTACCCTCTTCACCCTGCTCTGCGTTCTTGGAAGGTGAATCTGGACTATATCGATGCCTCTTTGGCTTCCTTTGAGGTTCACATGACTGGAAGCACCAGCCGGAGGCCATGGACTCCCTCTCGTGGGTCTCTTCGGGCTGGACCAAAGGACAGCTCCTGTCAGGGGTCCCAGCTCATTCTTTCCGATTTCCAGGGATCACGTGTTTCCGCTGTACCTTCAGATCTCTGGATGAAAAAGACACCCTGTTCTTACTATTCCCAGAGAGCTGCTCTATACCTAGTGATTTCCCTGCACCCTGTCCCTTCTTTGTAAATGGTAACTTGATTAAACTCTCCGTGAAACTACCCAGTTAGATGGTGTTATTTCTTTCTTGCAAGTTTCCTGGCTGATACACTGGTTTAGACAAAGCTGTTCAAATCCCCTCTTCTCTAAGAATCATAAACTTGGGGAGCTTAAGATCCCAAATCCTCAGTTTCCTCACTTTGAAATGAGGTAAGAAGACCTACATCCTGGAGGAGTCACAAAAATTGAGTACATGTATACGTGAACTGCTTAACCAAGAGCCTGGTGCACAGTAAACACTCGATGTAACTTGGCAGAACTGTTGTCATTCTTTTCCAGTCTAAATTGGACTTTAAACCCAGAGAGGCTACAGGTGAATTTACAAAACATAAAAAAAATAATTATATCAAAGGAGGAGAAATATAATTACAAGGTAAATAAATAGTTTAAAGGAGATTTCAATCAAAGAAATTAGACAAACATTTTTAGCTCAAGAAATTTCTGAAGCTACAGAAGTCCTTTCCAAGTAAATATTAGATGAGAATTTAGGAATACATTTCATTAAGGAGAGTTAGGATTCTAAATCAGAAATATAACAAGCTTTAGCTGATGTTTTAAAAAGTCCATTAATATAAGAAGATCCCCAATACTAGTCATATTCATTGATTTAGTTTGATGAAAGCCAAAGATAAAAATGTAGAAAAAAATAAGGATTAGACCAAATCCCATATAATCTTTCCAGTAGGATTACTTACGTGTGAGGGTTTTTTCTCATCTTAAGATAGCACCTTGAAAATTCTGGGCTTACTGGGAACAAGAAGATAACATGAATCCTTTCAAATTTATTTAATTTTTAAAAATAACCCACATTGGCTACATGGGAAAAAGGCTTAGTCTGAGAATAAACCCTGGGGCAACACTAGGATCCACATTCATTGTAGTCTCTGCCAACACCATATCATTACTACAGGTTCAAAGCAAAATCAATAGCAAATCATTTGACTTTGTAATAGCAGAAACACAAGACGCCACCAGTTTAATCAAAGAAAGCTGTCTGGAAAGAGGTAGCTACATGCACCACGTTTAAATACTGTGAAGGATTTCAGCGTCAAGTGAAATAATTGTCTAAAATCTAGCTTTTATATTTGTGTATTATTTAGGCAGCTAAATGCCTTGACATAAATCTTAGTATTTGACAAATTACCTCTCCAGAAGACCATGTGGGTTGTTTCTGCTTTAATAAATTTGTCAAAAGCCAAAGGAACAATAGCAACCACCCACCAAACAAGGGGATATATATTTCTCTGAACTGAAAAAGGTACTTTTATGTGCAAGAATCTCATACATGTGCGCAGAGATGGGCCTAGCTTCTGGCGGCTTTAGCGAATTATTAGCTACTTGCCTATCCCTATTTTGATATTTAGTTCAAATTATTATTTAGTTCACTCATATGATTGAATTATCTTTCTACTAATGCTGGAAAGAAAAGGAAGGGAAGGTTAGCTATCGGGTGGGATTGGCATCTGCCATTTACAGTCTTGTCTGGATTTACAAATGGGCAAACCAGTTAATACTATAAGAAAAAAAAAAGCTCGAGTGCCACGAGATACTTGTTTTCTTATCTGCTGAGATACTCCCATAGAATCTCCTCAGATCACAAACGTAGGGTGGACCTCCCATCCTAAGCATTAAGACTAGAAAAGAGGAGGTGGGTGTACTTGTGCGTGGAAAATCATTGGAAAGGTTATATATTTCACAGAATAATAAATTTTAACTTCAAAGAACTCGAGGTAATGTGCAATTCTCTTTTTTTTTTTTTTTTTTTTGTTGGTACGCGGCCCTCTCACTGTTGTGGCCTCTCCCGCTGCGGAACACAGGCTCCTGACACGCAGGCTCAGCGGCCATGGCTCACGGACCCAGCCACTCCCGCGGCACGTGGGATCTTCCCAGACCGAGGCACGAACCCGTGTCCCCTGCAACGGCAGGTGGACTCTCAACCACTGCGCCACCAGGGAAGCCCCTCAATTCTCTTTTAAGATGAAGATGCTGAGGTCTGGGGAGGTCCGTGACCTACTAAAAGGCTTTTATTTGTTAAAATAATTAAAGCACTTGATTAGTCTAATTCATTTATTTCTCTTTACTCCAATTGCTCTTACCCTCTGATTAAATTTTTCTTCTCATATGCTAAAGGCATCTGCTCACCATAAAGACTTAGAATATACCGATTATCTTATTGTGGCAGAGTAGATTAATAAATTTGCATTCTGCTTTTAGAAAACAACCAACCAAGCAAAGCATCCAGTTCAAAATTTATGCCTGAAAAAAGTAAAATAATAAAATTAAGCTATGAAAATCCAAGGTAGTTAGATAGCAAATTTTAATCCACTGGTCTAAGGGATGAGGTGGTGATTATATCCACTTGCTAGGCTCCTAGACAATACACAGGTTTTGAACATGCACTTTGTAGATTCATTCATTTATCCCTGCAATCATCAACCATTGTTGGAACTGCTGTCCTCAAGTCTAAGATGAAAAAGATTATAAAACAAGGGCTCTGCTCAAGGAGATCCAAGTCTGTGGGGCTTCTCGATAAGATCTGATAATGTTTCCACTTCAGAAATGAAGAAGCAACAAGAGGAAGGAGCTACATGCAGCTTCATAGGGAGAGGTGATTTTTTTTTTTTTTTGCTTGTTTTTCACTTATGTTTGAGAGACATTTGAAACTCTCCTTTGGCTATTATCACTAACTTAATGCCATGTGAAGAACGTTTTTACAGTATTTGTGAGGATTTTGAAGCTCCTGGTCTTTCCTACTATGGAAGAATCTGGCTCATTCCTAGAATACTATTATTAGTAAGTATAACACTAATATTTATTAAATGGCTACTCTAAGGGTCCCTCGTGTGTTAATGCACTTAGCCCTCACCACAACCTTGAGAGAGAGTTAAAAAGCATTATCTGTGCCATTTTAAAGATGGGGAACCTGAGACACAGAGTGCTTATATAAGTCCCTAAGTCACCCTGCTAGATCAGAGAACAACCAGGATTTGAACACGTGTTCTCCCTCCAAAGTCTATTTACTTTGCCGTGACATCATGCTGCCTTCCTATGCTCCTTTTGTTATTAAAGTGGTTAAGAGCTTGGGCACCAAGTCAAGCACACAGTTTCAAATTTTATTACCTCTTAAAAGTATAACCTTCAGCAAGTAACTACCCCTCAGCTTACCTATCTGAAAATGGTGATTCAATGTATACCTCCCTCAATGGATTGTTACGAAAATTAAAGAAAACCGTATGAAGCCACTGATGTAGAACCAAAGTAAACACTGAATAAATGGTAAAGCTCTTCTTATTGCTATTGTTAACTGTGAGACGTGTTAATAGCCTAAAAGCAAACAGACTTGCAACCACCCAATAAAGTGAGGTATATAGCAATGGGGGCACAGAGGAAAAAAATGGATAAATCTAACAGAGACCATCAAAGGACATGGGAGATTAAATGAAATAGGAAAGGAAAGGACCACCTGCTATAGGAAAAAGAATATAGAGATTACTTCTGTCTTATAACAAATGGAAAGAAAGTTTAAAGAAAAAAATAAAGGTAATACAGCTGATAAATTAGGATCTGTTATAGACTGACTGTGTTCCCCTAAAATGCATATGTTGAAGCCCTATCCCCAATGTGATAGTATTTGGAGATGAAGCCTTTGGGAGGTAATTAGGTTTAGATGAGGTCATGAGGGTGAGGCTTCATGACGGGATTAGTGTCTTTATAAGAAGAAGAGAAGCCAGAGCTCGCTCTCTCAGCTGGAAGGTGACAGTTTGCAAGCCAGGAAGAGGGCTCTCACCAGAGCCCGACCATGCTGGCACCCTCAGACTTTTAGCCTCCAGAACGGCGAGAAAATAAAATTCTGTTGTTTAAGCCACCCAGCCTCTGGTATTTTGTTATGGCAGCCTGAGCTGACTAGGAGAGGGTCAAAAATCTGGAAGGCCAAGTATAACTGAAGAGATGGTAAGAGTATCTGACAAGTAATCTTGACAAGTAATCTAACACGTGGCAGATGTATACTTTAAACATTCTGTTACTGTTCTAGATGTGTTAGTGTATTGCCTCTCTTACAGTAAAGGGAGCTGAGATGAGAGACAGGGAAAGTTGTTTTGTTTCTTTTTAAGATACATATGATACAGATGGCCAGGAGAGTGACACTAACACGGTAGGGCAGAATGATTTGTTTAAATTGGTGCCTTCTATTTTTTCCTCCCTGTTTTCATCTCTTTTCGTTAACCAGCCCTTTGTTCAAGTCCCAGATGTTGGAAGGGTAAAGAAGAAGCAATTTGAAGTCAGTGGCCCTTGAGACCGAGCTGTATACCTCAACGTAGCAGGCAGGGTCCCTGCAGCAGTATGACAGTACACTCAAACTGGTCCACTGAGAAGCACTTAATGAAGACTGCTTGTTAACATCCAGGCAGAATTTAGGGAAAACAACCATGATTAGTGCAATGCACCAAGGCTAGCAAAAGTGTGGAACTATTACCATTCTTAGGCTTTCAAATAGCCGAACAAAACACAGAGTAGGTAGCTTCATGGAAGATCTTCCCAAGAGGAGCTGCGGCCTTCAGTAGAGTGATGTAGCCAACCCATAGTAATTCAGCAAGGGCAGAACTGGGGGAATAAATACCTTAATCTCACTTCCCTTCCATCCCATTCTCTAATCTCCTGCCAGAACAGCCATTGATAGCAGATGCTGGCCATATACATCAGGCTTCTAGGATACAGAGCAGGGTAGACAGGGGTAGAAAGTGGATTTGGAGGGCAAATAGAAGATAATCTACCACAGGAAGACAGAAAGAAGGGGGAGATAATAGCCCACTGAGAAAAAAGATAGTGCTGTAGGTTCCTTCAGCTCCCTGACAGTAGGGGAAGTGGTCCCGGCTTCCTGACAAGTGCCTCAAGGAAACTGCAAGATTTCAGAGTGGAAGTCTGCCTGCAAGCCTTAGCTAGTCAGATCTTAAACACAAGGCTTCAGAGTCCACCAAGAGTGTGGCTTAGGAGTCCAAACGATCAGGAATGTGAGACATCTAGGGGCTTCAACAATGAGAATATCTTTTCCTGTCTTATGGTGCAGAGAAGGTAAGTCATTTGCTCAGATCACACAATCATCAATTGGAGAAATTGAGCCGTGTCAGTTCTGGTTTGAATGACATTTTTTTCCCCCTTGTACCAATATGCTTTAGAAACATAAGCCCTCTGGCCTTTATCTTCGTTTTCATAAAAATATTTTTACAATAATTTATATAACCATATCCTGTTTGATCAGTTGAGAAGACTCAGTGAAACATCTACGAAAGTGAGAAATGTAAATTTGGCTGTCTTTCAATACTGTCAGCCTCATTCTCCAGAAAGAGACAAGTGATAAGTGTGGGTAAATTACATGACATTTTCTTCCTAATAAAATTATTTATCTGGATACTGTGAATTCTTAACTGAAGCAAAAGGATTCAAAATACTTTTTGGCAGCTGGATTAAGAGATAGATTCTTAGATTTATGATCTACAGATTAAACCTTAACGGGATTAACAGATTTGTCCAAATAGTACTCTAGGCTTCTGGAATGGGGATGAGAATAGAATTAGAAAACTTTGCAGAAGTGAAGATATTTTCTTTGGGAAAAAGCATTGAATATTTAGAAAAGGGCAAGAAAGATTATTGGGTATCCTTTCAGAGGAGTGGGGACCCTCTGGGGATTATCTGATTCCATAGGATAAGCACCTTTGATTGTCTTTCAGTTGGCTTGTTTATACTCCTCTATAGTGGTAGGAGTTGTAGAAAACTGAATGTCATGCAAATAATTATTGTCCACAGCAATAAAAATGAATGTTGTCTAGTAAAGATAAAATCGATTTTCCAATCTGTAGAAAAGATGACTCCAAACATTACATTTTATCACCCAATAGCCTTTTAGCCAGTTTTGCACTTATTAAATTCATTTCTGCATTTCTGTTTGCCTGATTATATCTGTCTTCCAAATTCACCTGTGAACCCAGTTTTAGCATCTTCCTGGTTCCCCATTAATGTTACATACATCTTTGACAGGTTTTCATTTTACATATTTGTATAGGAGTCATGATATAACCTTCTTATAAATTATACTTTAAAATTTTATGCAATCACTTTAAAGTTGTTTAGTGATTTTTGAGTAGCATTTATTTTTATTCAACAGGTACTTATTGAGTGCCTGCTTTGTCCCAGCTAGTGAGACTCTGGGGACACAAACAGTGAAGAAGACAGCAAATATTCCAGCCTTAATAGATGTCACAGTCTACCGCAGATGATAGGCAGTGGAATAATTTTTTTTAAACGTACAAATAAAATTCTGGTATATGTCATGGAGGAAATAAATACTGACTTTTAAGGGCAAATAATAGAAGAACTAGACCTGGTAAGGCAGTTCAAAATGATGTTCCTACTGTTTTGAGCTGATATCTGGGGAAAAGTTTCTAAGCCACTGTGAGGTAAGGATGAGTATGAAGGAGGATATTTCCACATAGAGGATTTAATGCATGTAAAGACCTAGGCACGAAAAAGGAAAGTCACTTTTGAGCAGAAAGCCAAGAATAATGTGATGCCAGAAGGAAAAAACATAAAGGGCCTTGCTGCCCATGTTAAGTATTTTGGTCCTAAAAATACGAATTGTATATACATGCTTAAAACTCTACAGTAGATTCCCATTGCTCCTATGATTAAGAGAAAAATCTTTCTAGCAGTACAGGGAGGGTGGAACAGAAGGGAATAAAACAGATGTGGAAAGTGTGCTTTTGTTTCGTTTTGTTTAATGGGAACACTGAATTGGATTTCACATAGGATGAGTAAAAGACACTTTGAGATTTTCTAATGGGCACTGATGTAGGTCATTGTACAGAAAGGTCAGCCTGTTAAAATGAGCTAAGATGAACACTGGATGTAACGAAAAGAAGGAATCCAGTGTAGACACATTCAGGAGCTCTGACAACTTCAATATTTGACCTATTAATCCTACATGTAGGCGATTCTTCACATATTTGAAAGATTTGACCAATTTAAGAGCTGAATTTGAAATTATTTGCTGTTACGTAAACAGTGAGGCAGAGAATGAACTCAGCTGCAAGGAAGCCTTGTGATATCAGCACTATCTTAAAGGGCACAGTACACACAAGCAGGAAGCGTGGACAGTGTAAGCATCCCCTGAGCAGTTTTAACGCAGGTTGGATGACGCAACGCAAGGTGACTTGGAAGTCTCTGTTAATACAAAGTTAGCTGTGGCATTCCTCAGTTTGAGGGAATGAGGATTATTCAATCTTCTAGTTTCTCACAGCTTCAAATTTTTATACCACATTAGAGCTTCAAAAAGTTATTTGGCCTGAGTTATGTTATACAAGTTCCCCCTAAGCATGCTTTTGCATTGTTTTAATAATCTTGGCCTTGGCCTTGGCCACTATACACAAATATATATTCTTGATTACTGTTGATATAAAAAGGCTTTGACCAATATACTGGCACTGTTCCCAAGACCAATGTCAGTGACAACATGGTCCCCTTTGTGTAGAAATTTTCCTTCCTTTTTCTTTTTTTTTTTTTTTTTGGCCACAACATGCAGCTTGTGGGATCTTAGTTCCCTGACCAGGGATCGAACCCAGGCCCAGGCTGTGAAAATGCCAAGTCTTAACCACTGGACCACATGGGAATTCCCAAAATGGTCTCCTTTGAGAGGATATCTTAAGTTCTTTTCCAACTTCTTCTTCAGATAAATGTATGTCTGTCATTTCAAAGAATAAGGAGAACTACTGAAACTAAATTTTTTTACTTTCCCAAAACAAAAGTTTAAAGAAAAAACCAAATTACCATTATAGTTATTAACTTGTACTAAATGGTTTGTAAAACAATAATATAAAACATATCAATAATAATGACAGTTCTTAGTATAATACTGATTACTAGACATATGTTAAATAAGCTTTAATCTTTATTTGTATTTATTTACAAGTAAATACTGGTCTTGTTTATAATGTGATTTTACTAATTTATCAACATATTTATTGCATGCCTTCCATGTGGCAGGCTCTGACTTAGGTTCTGAGAATTTTTTAAAAAAGAAAAAAGGTCTGATCCATAGTTCCTAACTGCAAACATTTTTAAATTTAGAACTGAGTTCCAGCTGCTGGAAATAGGTGAAATAAAAATTAATATTTTGAAATATGATTTAAGGCCACTTCCTCTTCTTATAGTATATTACCCAGAAATTCCTAACCTTCTAAGAATTTCTGTTAGAACTCCAGATTTCCTTCTCTCCCGAATAAGGGCCAACTTATTAAAATAATTCAAGCAAGGAACAGAAATCAAAGAGAATTAATTGGATATTCCTTAAGTAGTGTATAGGACATATTGAAACCTTCTAAAAAAACAAAGCCTTTAGTGCAAATATTATCTATCTCTAAGTAAGGAAATGAAGATTCAGAAAGGCTAAGTTAATTGTCAAATGCCATGCAGCCTGTTAGTTCAAGAGCTAGAATGTAAAGCACATCATTTCTTTTCAAAGTCCGTCTTGCTTCTCCTACACCATGTGGTCTTATGTTGCTATGAAATTATTTTTTAGGGTTCTTTTGAGGAAGATAATGTGGAATCAACAAACATTTTAGTAAAAAGTGGCCAGCCGCCTGCTTTAATCTCATGTGTTATCTTTTCTTTCAGTTATAGCTGTGGTGATATTGCCTGGAGCTTCTGACCAAATAACACAACAGCTCCTAAAACAAATCACATTATAGGGAAGTCTGCCTGTTTTGAGAAAGCTGTTCAGATGATCCCTTACTAAAAGGAAAATTTACCATCATGGAATCCCCAGACACTGCAACTAAAAGCAGTGTCTACAGCCCTGTTATGGAGAACTATGGTTGTTTGAAGTGCACTGTTAACTGTGAAGATGAAATTGATCATGTCTTTTACTTTCCTGTGGCCTTTCCCATGTTTTTTTTTTTTTTTACAGGTTATGTAATTTGCTAGACCAGTCTCTCTCACACACATACCAATCTAAATGTGTTCATGCAAACACTCTTTATACTAATTTTTTCTTCCTTTTTTTCCAGTCCCATTATCTTAGATTATAATTGACTCATTAGTGGGGAATATAGACAAATTATCTGAAATCCCTCTGGTCTAGAATTGTGGTTTGCTCATTAACATTTCTTTTTTTTTTTTTGTACGGTACGCGGGCCTCTCACTGTTGTGGCCTCTCCCGTTGCAGAGCACAGGCTCCGGACGCGCAGGCTCAGCGGCCATGGCTCACGGGCCCAGCCGCTCCGCGGAATGTGGGATCTTCCCGGACTGGGGCACTAACCCGTGTCCCCTGCATCGGCAGGTGGACTCTCAACCACTGAGCCACCAGGGAAACCCACTAACATTTTTTAAAAGCCTGAGATACTGAATAAATGTTAACTGAATGAACAAAGAAATGAATGAATGCATCCATTTGGATAATGTAACGTGCAATGCCAAGTCACTGAGCAATTTAAATCAAGGACAACATGATTTGATTTATGTTGTAATTATGCTATATTTTAAATTCACTTGAAGTGGGGTGACGATGGTAGGAGTGAAATACTAGAATATTATAATAGTCCAGGTGAGAGAAATAAGGAGCTTGAGGTAAAAATTCTTGTTACGTATAAAATTCATTATTAAGAATATATCTTATGGTTTCTATGTGATATGTGTAAATTTATCTTCATGAGTACCACCAAGTATTTCATGGTAGATAATTATACCCCCGTTTTGCACAAGAGGCAAATGAGGCTCAAAAGTTTTAAATAATTGTCCCAAGGTCTCACAGCTAGACCTCTGATCAAATTCCAGCTCTGCTGCTTTCTGCTTCAATGCTGAAACCCTTGGCCTGTCAACTGTAGTTAAGTGCCTACAGTAATTACATAGGAATGCATACTAAACCCGAGGCCGGAGACCTCAGCAAGGGCTAGGTTCTGGTCCACGTAATGATACTCTTGATAATTTATTTAAACTACATATATTATCAACACTTTCAGACTTCCTTTATGCTAAACTCATTTTGAGGGACCATCTCAGATTACTTTTCAGTCCCCTGAGAAGCAGTTAGGTTGGCCTTGATGGGGCTATTATTCAAGGGACACTTTTACCTGACTGTGGCAAGCAGAATAATGGCCTCCCAAAGATGCCCAAGGAACCTAATCTCTGGATCCTGTGAATATGTTGCACTACGTGGAAAAGGGGAATCATGGCAGCAGATGGAGTTAAGGTGGCTACTTAGCTGCCATTTAAATAGAAAGATTATCCTGGATTATCTGGATGAGCCTCATCTAATCACAAGGGTCTGTTAAAAGTACAAGAGAGGCAGAAGACACAGAATGAAAGTGATATATTACAAGAAACACACAACTGGCTGTTGCTGGCTTTGAAGAGGGAAGGTGGCTACAAGCCAAGGAATGAAAGCAGCCTCTAGAAACTGGAAAATGTTAAGAAACAGAGTCTCCCTAGAGCATCCAGAAGGAACCAGCCCTGCTGGTACCTTGACTTCGGCCCAGTGAGACTAACTTTGGACTTCTGACTTTCGTAATTGTATGACAATAAATTTATTTTGTTAAAAAATGAGAGTTTGTGGTAATTTATTACAGCAGCAATAGGAGACTCAGACACTGACTCTGATAAAACTGTTGAAAATGAAAGATTTTTTTCCTAGGAAAAAGCACAATGCAACAGGCTCAGTCCCTTACAGGCCTGCATTCAGCCTATCTTCTACAATCCACCATCACCACCCCAACTTGCTGAAAAGTGACTAAGCTAAACTCAATGGTTAGTCTTTCTGGTATCAAATAAGAACATCTGGACACAGGTAAGGAGAGATTTTATTCACAAAAAGTATTCTAATAAGGAAAAGAGGATTATAGCAATAGGGA
Organism: Pseudorca crassidens; assembly: GCF_039906515.1. Classification (NCBI taxonomy): domain Eukaryota; kingdom Metazoa; phylum Chordata; class Mammalia; order Artiodactyla; family Delphinidae; genus Pseudorca; species Pseudorca crassidens. The sequence continues at coordinate 37,133,687 of NC_090315.1, read as the reverse complement.
GAATGCTCTGGCCATAACATCTGCAAGGATCTCAAAGGTCAGACAGAAAAGGGTTTTTCTTTTATAGGGAGGAGTAAACAATTTTATTGATCATATCTTCCTATTCTGCATTTCTGATGCTTTGTTATCTTGAGGACTTGCTGATCTTGCAGAGACTGGCCCAACTAGGGCTAGCCAGTTCCTAGAGATAGTAAACCATTTGCCTGCTAGAGAGTGAATGCCTTTCATATGCAAACCAACCAACGTAGAGCAGAGAAGACCCTCGAAGGCTCTGGGGCTGGTGAGCAAACAAGTGTGGTACCCACAACTGAGCCTACTGTGCTCACTGCTTTTCTCATCAGTCATGGAATTTGAAGGAATGTTTTTTTCCTTGATCTGAGCTCACGCCCTCTTTGCATTTGAAGCTCTCCCCTTTATTTGGGCTCTATTTTAAGGTTTTGTTCTTGCTGGTTAGGGCTTTGCTCTGTAACCAAGTACTCATTTGACACGTTGGTCTTGCTTTTGAGATCAGCGTTTTAACCAAAGTTGTCTGAGAAGCCATCAGCCATTTCTTCAGGAACAAGGGCTGTTTCACTGAAACTGTGCTAGTTTTTCACCTTTCTGTCCATTCCTTTGGAATAGGGGCTGTTCTCCAGATACTGGCTGAGAAGCCTTTAGCCTGGTTCCTCTCGGACCAACCTATTTCCTAAGAACTGGCTGGTGTTAGCTTGTGGGCTGCTTGAGTTGAAAGCTGTTTGAATTGAACTGCTTGATCTATAAGCTATTTGAAAATTATTCTTTGACGCTGGAGAAAAACCGCTTAAAAATATGATCCCAGCTATCTAAATATTTTAAGAGCCCCCCCCCCCCCAACACACACACACACAGGGACTCTGGCTGATTTTATGTTTAAGAACTGCAGTCCTTCCTCATGCACATTTCTAACTAAATGGACCCACCTGACCTGTCCAAAGGCAATTTAACATATCAATGGTCATTATGGAGAACTTTTGAAATCTTCCAACTTAATTTTCTTAAACTCAAACTGGACTACAATTGCTCAAAATTTTCCAGCACTGAGTGGAATGCTTACTTTGATTAGTGTTTCGAGGCTTCCAAATGTTATCAGGGGCCAAAATTGTCTCTCCGCAAAATAAGATGTTAAGATGAACTGAGGCAAACAAATAATTAAAGATAAAATGGCTCCTGAGGGCTCAGCCTCTTCCTCCTCGACTTGTCTCGCACCCTGCCTGCAGTGCCACCTTCCTTCTTCCCTTCTGTGCTGCACATGCCTCCACTGTACCCTCAATTCCCCCCACGCTAATTCTCTTGCTAAACTCCCCCTGTTCTTCCAAACTCTCCCCACTCCTTTTTCCTCTGAATTTATCAGAAACTGTACCTTTAAAATTAGCTTTCTGAGGATCCAAAAGCAAATTCCTTTCATTTCTTATATTCTCTGGATAAAGCTGAACTGTGAGCCACTCAAAGGTTTTCCCAAAGTAACAAAAGGTCCTCAAAGATTTGCTGAGGAATTTAATAATATAATCATTCAAACTCATCAAGCTTGTTTCTCAGCTAGTTCGTATGCTTGTCCGTGAAGGACAGGGCCAGCAATTGAATGAAAACCATTAATTGGGTAAATACTGAAGGGTCCCTAGAATTACAACCAGAGGACCAGCCCACTAACTCATATGATCAGGCTTCACCGATCACCAGACGACTTCGCTGATCAATTCCTAGTGCTTTTCCAAAGTCTGTTGACTGGAAAAAAAAATTCAGGCTTGCACACACAAATCTGATAGACCTGTTCATGAGTATTACAATTGACCTCAGTTTGTAAAGTAAATGCTGGTCTTCCTTCAGATGTTCATTTATCCAGGCAGCTTTTAACTCTATGTTTATTAACGGGCTGAAACGAGAACTTTCCCTTCTAGTAAAAAAAAAAGGACCAGGATGGAATGGGAAACTGTCCACTGCAGAGTTAATGTAGCAAACCAGCTTTCTTACACTCTTGATGAATCACCTCAAAGGAAGATGGCTAAAATTCTTAATCTTATACTTCAACTCCAGTGACTAAAGGCTCCTAAATGAAAGTAAAACCCTCCTAGTTTCTGCTATTATTGCAAAGAGCCAGGAAATTAGAAAAGAGATTGTTACAAATTCAAGTGCTTCAGGTACCTCCAGCCCTCTAACTAGCTTTCCCAACATCCTCCCAATTCTCAATGATGGGGCTCCAGGAACAACAGGGGCTCTTCCCAATCCTCCCTCTTAATCAGCTCGGAGGAACATTTCTCCAGAGGGGATGAATCTCTTCCAGTCCTAATGGACCTGGAGTCATGCTTTCAGTGCCTGACCCCACTACTATAAAGCAGCCCCTGCCTCAGAGTACCAAAACAGCTCAAATAGTGGGGCTCTCTAACGGACCTCAAGAGGTTCCTGCCTCTGAATGTTTTCCCTTCTTTCTAGACCCTTTGATAGATACACACCCTTTTCTCCTTAGTTCCTATGCTCCTACCCATTGATTAGGCTGAGACTTAGAGAATTATGGAAGGTGAAAATAATTCGAGAATTTGATAATAGTCAAAGTAACCAGCCAGGTGAATAAATGTCCCTTTGATATTTTTCGTTTGTTTCATCTCTGACAGTACTAGAGCTGATTCTTGAAAAGCTATCATGTGTCCCTACTGAATCAGCTATCACCTTCCCTATGAGCAAAATCTACAACCGATATTGGCAAAATTCACAGCACGTCTCCCATCAAGATTCAAGTAGACCCCTCACCTCTTCCCACAATTAATCAATACCCTATAAGTAAAGAAGCTCTTTATGGCATAAAACCCATAATAGATTACAAGACTCAAGGCCTCACCATCCTTTATACAAGTCCCTGTAACGTTCGTATTTTACCAGTGAGAATCTAAGGGCAAAGGATGGAGGTGTGTCCAGGACCTCTGAGCAATAAACAACATTGTTATCCCATGACACACTGTTGTTCCTAACCCTCACAAGTTACTAACATTCATTCCCACCAGAAGTAAATTCTTTACTGTAATTGATTTATGCAGTACATTCTTTAGTATTTCAGTTGATGAAGCTACCCAATATGTTTTTGCTTTCACTTGGGAAGAAAAATAATTCACCTGGATAGTAAAGCCTCAGGGTTTTACTGAGAGGCCTTCTTATTTCTTGTAAATCCTACAGGCTGATCTGGATGATATAAAGTTCCCTAGAGGTTCTATTTTGCTGCAATATGTGGATGATTTGCTTCTTTGCTCTCCTTCTCAAGCCTTCTCACGGGAAGAGAGTATCCACTTGCTAAAGCTTTAGCCTTAGAGGGACATAAAGCTCGCCAAAGAAAAACTGAAGTTTGCCCAAACCCAGATTCAATATTTAGGATATCTGAAACCAGAACAAGGCCTACTCCTAGATCCAGATAAGCTTCATGGTGTCCTAAGCTTCCCCAAACCCAAAACTAAGCACCAACTGTGAGGTTTTCTTGGGCTAATTGGTCATTACTGAAAACTGGATCCCAAATTTCTCTCTTACAGCCAAACCTCTGTATGTTTTACTCATCAATAACAATCCCAACCCAATTTTATGGGAAGAACTGAATGACATAGCTTTTAAGGCCTCAAAGGAGAGTTTGATGAACCCACCTGCCGTTGGGCAGTCCAATGATCAGATCCCATTCTTCCCCGTTTATATCCGAAAAGGAAGGGAATGCTTTTGGGGTATTCACCCCAAACACAGAAACCACCATCAACTCATAGCCAGCAACTGGACCCTGTGGCATGGGGATACCATGCCCTTAACCACTGCCCTTTTGCTTAAGGCCACCAAGAAAGTGATCATGGGATCCCCTTTAACCAGCTGTGTCCCTCATACAGTAGAAGATCTTCTGAATTCTCAACACACTCAACATTTCTCCAGCTGCCTCATCTACCATGCAGTCCCTTGGTAAACTGGTCCTCACATAACTCTTTTACACCGTAGTAACCTTAACGCTACTACTCTTTCCTCCATCATCAACAAAGTCCCTCACGACTACTTAACATGCTGACGCCACCTGGTATCTACAAGAAAGTCCTCTGGGTAACACTGACTTCTCATGGTTCTCTGACGGTTCCTATTTAAAATGTGGCAATGGCAAATACTGTGCTGGGTGTGCTAAACTGCCAGTATTTACATTGTTAGTATACGTGCTTTTGAAGGAGCTCATGATTTGGGGATGCTGTGGGAGCAACATGATTTTCTTACTTTCAGCAGAAATAAAATTTTAAATGGCCCCTATGTTTAGCAATTATAGTGTGCAATACTTTTACCTGCCACTTGAGCTATTATTAAGATTACGGGGCATTCTCAACTTCTCTCTGGAAGTTTAGAGAGATCATGTTGCTGCTATTTCCACAAGGAATGCTGCCCTTCAAGGGGCCAACAGCAGCCAAACCTCTGTCATGGTCCAAAGGGATATTTCCCCAAATGATAATTTAGAAAAACTGGCTAGAGAAGCCCAACAATTGGCTTCAGAAAAGGAAAAACAAGATTGGAAATTCAACAACTGTTGGTTTGATAAAAAGAGAAAGCTCTCGTTTGGACCAAATAACTCAGTCTTACTGGAGACTCTAAAATTCCCACTCCTCGCCACTGTACATGCATGAAACCATGGTCTACTAACTCATTCACGAGTTAATATTCGTGGGGAAAAATTAGCAAACCTACAAAAAGTGCCTACCTCACTTGTCCCACTTGTCTGAAGTACAACCCAGGGAAGCCTCTTCACATGCTCCCAAATATTTCAAACTGCCTAACTGACCATTTGAGTTCTGGTTAAGTGAATGTCATACAACTTCCTCCTCCATCTAATGGATAAACATGTTACAGTCACAGTTCATATGTTTTCACACTGGGCTCAAGAACCTTTCTTTGCAGATAGGCTACTGCCTCTTTTGTGGCTAATGTCCTTTTGGAAAAGATTATCCCCACCTGGGGAACTCCTCTCAAACTTCAAAGTTATTGAGGAACCCATTTTACTGGCCACGTGTTTCAACAAGTTTGTGCTGTTTGGCCAGTTTTACAACAGTTGTACCGTGTTTACACCCTCCCTCAATCCTCTGGTTTAGTTGAACGCACTAACAGCATTATTAAGACTCAATTGGCAAGATTTGTAGAGGTCCTCCAAGTACCCTGGCCAAAAGCATTTCTGTTGTTCCTTCTAAATCTCAGATCCATTCCTTGTGGAAATCCAACTCTCCTCTCACCCTTCGAGATCGTCACAGGACACCTAATGCATTTGGTTCCTGCTTCTTTTCACCCACAACTGACAAAAGGAGAGATACTCCAATACTGCAAAGGCCTAATTGCTTCTATTAAAAATAACCATGTTTTGGTGGAGCAATCTTTTCACAGCATGCTCTCGGGGGACAAAGACCTTAAGCATCATACCTTGTAAACCTGGAGATTTTGTCTGGTGGAAAGGACACCTCCAGAAGAACCCTGCTCAGCCTTACTGGAGAGGCCCCTATCAGGTACTGCTAACCAATCCTTATCCCACCAAACTTCAAAGAATAGACTCTTGGATTCATGTGACACACCTGAAGAAAGCAGAGAACCCTGACTGGACCTGCAAATCACCTAGTGACCTGAAAATAAAGATTTCCTGGAATTGAAACAGATGATATCTGATGAGACAGCTTTCCCAAGATATCCAGACCAGGCATGTTGGAAGTTTGTTGCCAAACCTTTGATGATGACATAACACTTTAGATAACCTCTAATGCCTATGACCTTGATAAGATATGGACTTTAGATTAAAAGTGCTCAAGAGTTCTCCCTCCTACCCCCTCTTTTACTCAAATGTGACCTCAATAGGTTTACAATCTGTGTACTTTTTCTCTGATGTGAGACACTACACTTAGGAAAGGTCCTTCCTGGCACTGAGGGACAGAAGCTGCTGAAACTAGAAAACCTGACTCTTGATCAACAGTGCTTTCAGGGAAAGGTCTTGATCAGAAGGGGTAAATATAAAAAAAAAATTAATAAACAGAAACCTCAACCAAATATAGTCAGGGGACCAGAAGGGGGAGATCTCATGCCCTGCACCAATAGCAGACCCCAAGGAGGAGAAGAAAGACCCCTTTTCCTTCCCAGCAAGGACTCAGCCAATTAAAAAAACATGGACTCTTTCTTTACTATAACCCTCCCAACTTTCTTTTTCCCTCTGTAAAAGAGCTATCCTTCCCTTGCCATGCAGGGACTTGCACATGGCTCACCATGGTTGCAGACACAAATAGCAATTCTCTGTTAATCCCCAATAAACCCATCTTTGCTGGAGAAATATCTGGCAGTTTATTTGCTGTAGGTCAATAAACCCATGTCCCAACCACCTCCTTTATCAGGCTCCCCTCATAGGACTTATACTCTGGGCCACTTACCCCAGGGCCAAGTACCAGACAACTAAGAACAGCCTCCATGCCCCAGAGCATGCCAAAATTATTCATACTAGCCAACTCTAAACCTGTTTACCTACTCCACCCATTCCTTCTTGCAGAAATCACTATAAAGTCTCTTGTTCACTCACTCTGCCTCCTGATTGACCCTGGGGCTTCTCTGCATGGCCCTGCATGGCATATCATGCTTTTTGTTTCCTGTTTCTAAGGAGCTGTAAGTATAAAAAACTTCTTGCAATGACAGTAAGTTACATGTCTGTGTGTCTCACCATACTTGATTAAAGCAAATGCTGGGCACTCTTTTAAGACAAGAAGGCTAGAAAGAATTGGATGTAAGGGAGTGATGAGTGTGTTGCATGACTGGACAGTTGATCAAGGACCATTTAAGTGGGGACCATTTAACTTCAACTAATCATTTATGAGACAAAGGATGGGAATTTAAAGGGTCTATAACTAGCCTTGTTATAGATACATAAAATTTGAAGATAACTTGTTTAAATCATATGGGTAAGAGTGGATCTCTGCAATAAACAATGTCCAGAAACACAAAAAGGATGGGGGAGATTTCTTGACTGTTCCTGTTTTCCAGGAGAACAGGGCTCAGGTAAAGTTCCACGATGTCACTAGCCTTTTTAGAACAGGATTCTTATCATGGCAGGTCATATTGTTTAACTTTTTTTTTTTTTTTTACTTTTTTCTCTACACTTGTGAGCTTTAACAGTGCTTTTGGAGTGGGACAATATAAAATTTGAGTGTCAATTATAAATATTGTTTGAGATTCCATTAGACTCAAAACCAACTTTGCTGAAACAAATAACTTAGGGTTAATACAAAACAAAATAAAAATTCCTTCATATAGTGATTATTGCGCTCTGTCTCAAAACACTTGTGGAATATTAACTCATTCTACATGTTATCAGACTGGGCTTCAAAATGTTAAAACAACCTAGATCATTACTGAGATTCTTCCAGGGTCTAATACAGATGATTCTAAGATAAAGATGCCTTTATGTTTCTAAGTCCCTGACCCATTAAATTCCACCGTGGTCTGTCTCCGTTCCATAGAACACTATGCCTCAACCCCTACCCTACTGAGAAAGGGACAGTTGGTGAAGGGGAAGAGGTTGAGAAAAGAGGATGTGCAAAGAATTAACTCTGATGTACGAATTTGCTTCCTACAGGGTCTCAATCACAGAACAGAGAGGAAATCATAACATAATAAAATTGCATTCATGCATATTCACTTAGAAAGAATTGTATTTAATATTAACAATATCTTAAGTCGTCATGATGTAGCTAATAAACCAGCAAACAGCAATTCATATTGGAATTGTTTGACTTCCTGTCAAATAGCAGCATTCTTGTACATGTAGAAAGAGTGAGATAAACAACTTAGCTGAGAATTAATGAATTAAGAAATACCTGAAAAGCTTTGTCTATGATCTGGGTTATTGGAAGAACTCCAAGGAGTAGTCTTGATTTTGATTAATATTATAATTTATCTAGTTAAGGAAGTACCTCATAAATACTAATGAAGCATTTTATTAGATGACTGTAAATACTTAAAATCTTATTTTGCAGTCCTTTTCATCACAAAGAAAGAGGAACAGTCTGTGAGCTGTATATCATTTAGCCTTGTTCATTGACAGCCAGTCACACTGTTTTAAAAACAAGATGTTTCAATACTCATGCTGCCTTTGCATAAAGTTGGTGTTCTTATAGATCTGCCCTTGTACTAATGTGATATATAGAACTTAATTCTGTGATGACACATGCTCTCCTACACCCTCTAGTGGCACATTTTCCCTAAGGCCATTCCAATGATGAGCTAAGGACAGATAGGGTCTATTTACAGCAACTCAGTGGACATTTGATAGCCCAATATATGCCAGCAGCTTGGAGAGAGAAGGGCTAAAAGCAGCATTTCAAACCTACCTCACAGGAAGTAAGGCTCTGCAAAACTTTTAAAACTTTCATCCATCTGCCCTTCTCCACTTTGCAATAACCATCCTCTCTCTGCTGTCCAAACCGTACCACCACTACAGCTAGTGCCCTCTGGTTTCTCCTCTCCATAGCTACACTCTCATCATAACAGTACACACACACCATAATACAAAAAAGCAAACACTTTCATTCATCTATCAAAGGGAAAGGAGTAATGACTTTCAGTGACGCCGCCCATCTACAGAACAGGTGCACTTTTGATATGCCAGGACTTACAGATCTTCCCAATCTCCATTTACAATCCCACTTCAATTTCATGGACATTTTCATGCCAGTGATACTTCTGTCCAACATCCATTTATAAACAAGCATGTATTAGTTGAAATTCATCTGAACCTTTTTTTTTTACTCAAGCCTTTTTGGGTCTTCTACACACTTTCCACATTTTCAAGCAAATATCCATAAAATCTCTGCTTTCTCAACTCAATCTGATCCACTAAGCCCTATAAGAAACCTGACCCTTCCACTCAATCCAATTTGTTCACTGTATGAAAAGTCTCTATAGGTTCTAGGACCGATTTGAGAAATTATCCAGAACATTCCTTCCATCTACAAGTTTCCCCAACTTGCTTTGTCCTAACCAGCAACTGAGAATGCTTTATTCAAAATATAAATCCCAAGGATTGACATCCACAAGATGACAGGAATTGTTTTTTAAAAAAAAACCATCATCCTCAAATAGAACATTGATTTTAACAGCCACCCCTACCTTTGTAGGAGTCAAGGAGTCCAGCAGAGAAGTTTCAGCACACCACCAAAGCAAAAAAACCCCTGAAAATAAATGCATTGAAGAAAGTGAGAACAGTTTCAATTTACCCATATCAGTCCTCCCCCAAGGGGGCACATCTCAGTGCCAAGAGCAATTTCTTGGCCCCCAGCAATTTCTCCTACATGGGAAAGTAACAGTGTAGTGAGTGCCTTGCTTCCCTGGCTATGTGAGATACTGCCCAAGAGGCACCCTTCTTTCTCACCCAAACCAGAACACTAAGGTGATCAGCACCACCAAGGGACTGAGAGAAGCTAGGAGCACAGTAACCAAGACACAGAACTCAAAGGACTTTGAGTCCTATGACAAATTCCATCAGGAAGATGCCCCATAAGCCACTTGGGACACCTTGCTTACAGGTCCCCCCAGCTGGCCCATGGATGCCCTTGAAGCTCTGTCTGCCTCACTCACCCGAATCCTCTTCCCCACCACCCACACGGCGGGCTCCCTGAGCATGCGCTGGTGGATTATGAATGCAAGTTTTTGCAGATGGCTTGTGAGCACGTGCATAAAGTCAAGCTGACTGCAGGACTGGAAGAGGGCACAGTTAGGGCACCACCCCCAGGGAGAACAAATGGGAGGCTCTCAAGCATCTGGCCTGGCTTTCTAGAATTCAGAGAAGGCACACAATTTTAGTAATTCGCTCCCAAGAGGGAACAACAGATGTAGAGCGGGTGATTCCATCGAGAGCCTCAGAAGCCTTAGCCAGACTGGTGAAACTATTTTTCTCCCGAAGCCAGTCGTCAAAGAACAGAGAAGGTGACTGCTCCTTCAGTAGAAATCATAAAAAAGAACCAAATAAATTCTGGAACTAAAGAATACAAAGAGAGCAAGCTTAAGAGTCTGTGAATTCAAAGGTAAGTCATTTGAAATTATCCAGTCAGAGAAGAAAAAAAGATGGATGAATAAAACCCTGCAATTATTTACTCTCATTATTCCACGACCCCTGCCCTGTCAAGGTGATGACATTATTTTGGAACTATTGGTTCACACAAAAGTGTGGTTGCTTGTTGTTATCATTTAAATAATTTTGGAAAACCCATCACACCAGACTTCCCTCTGGGATTGTGGTTTTCAATTTTTTTTTTTTTTTGGTCTCATGAAAATTCTACATTCTTAAAAATAAATGAGGACTCTCATGAGGTTTCGTTTATGGGGGTTGTATCTGCTAATATTTAATGTATTAAAAATAAAATAGATTAAAAAATTTAATTTATTGATTCATTTAAAAATAATAAACCCATTACATGTTAACTTAAATAACAACCTTTATTTAAAAAGAAGAGTGAGAGATGTGGTATTGTTTTACATTTTTTCAAATCTCTTTAATGCCTCATTTAATAGAAGACGGCTGGATTGTCATATCTGTTTCTGCATTCAGTCCATTGTGTAAGTCATTCTAGTTGAAGTAAATGAACATTTGACCTCACAGAGATAGGTAGTTGAAAAGAGAGGGACCCCACTGACCTCCTGAAAAGGTCTCAGGGAACCCCAACCTTCCCCAGACCACTCTTTGAAAACCTCTAAAAACAAACAGACAAAACCTGTTTAATATCCTTTAACCAACCATTACTAAAGCTATTGGAATAACCACGGTTATTGAACTAAGGACATGCTATGTTGGGTTTGAATTTCAAAATCTTAATTAAGGTTTATTTGCCTTTGTTATTGTTTCCTAAATGGCTTTCCTCTTTAGGCTTGAGTTTGCTCCAGGACTAAGTCACTTAACTTCTCTAAATGCCATATAGTGTGTTCCTTTCCCCATCTCTACTTTCCTGGGTATAGCACAGGAGTCTAAAAAAGAATCAGTGCTGCCCCTCTATTGGTGCCACAAGTGGGATCTCCCCAGCCATTTTCTTTGCATCCTGTGACAGTTCATTTGTAGTACATTCATGCTTTTTAGTTCTCTCTTGGGGAAACATCTCAGCTAGAAACTGAAGCATAAGGTGTGTGTGCACAGACACAGACACTGTTGTTTGCTATTATCTTAGGAAGATGTAGTAGAAGTAAATAAGTTTTATGGTGCAAATATTTCACATTCTGATAAATACAAGTCACTTCCTACTTTATCCTTTTCACATCGACATTCTTACCTGAACACTCTTTCCATAACATAACTAATCCAGAAGTGGTGAGTATAAATTTTGTAGATTAAAACAACAGTATGTCTAATTACATATAATTACCCAAACCATTATCTGCCACAACTACCAACATCCTTTGAAGCACAATTTGTAAAATCTATTCTAGACTATACCTAGGAGAACTGCTATTAAGATAGTGTTGGAAATCTCTAGTGGGTCACTGAATGCTCCTGAAATCATCTCATTAGCAAGTTCTAAACTATCCCTCCAGATTCTACATTTCTACTTTAAAAAAATGTAGTGATCCATTTTATATAGACAAATTGGGTAAAAACTTACAATAATCTTGAAAAGCACGCAGAACATAGAATAGATAACAAATTACTAATTTGGTAATTCTTGCCAAAACAACACTCTTAATTTTGTTCAGTTTCTGATAATGTGTTTAAAAAATAAGCAAACAAAACTTAACAAAATTAGAAAAGATGCCCAATTCGCAAATAGGCATAAGAGGAAAGAAAAATATATTCCTCCTACTGAGAAAAATTTTCTTAGATACCTACATATGAATGACATATCAAAAAGAAACTATGAAAGACAGGAGAGCAAACTGAGATTAGTTCGATTAGTACGTTGATTATTTCATGCAAGGCACATGTGTACTGAGGGATTCAAAGCAAAATAAACTATGGCCTGTGACCACCTGGAGCTTATGATCTACTGAGTAATATAAGACTTTACACAACTCAAATTGCCAAATCAGATTACTACTATTATTGCAAATATTAAAGTATACTGAGTGAATAAAGAAGAAAAAATAAGTAATTCCAATGAGTTCTAAAATACAGTTTATAGAGAAAGTGACATTCAATTAGTTTTTTATAAAACAGACTGAAGTGTGACCAGTGAATCTTCTAAGTTAAAAAAAAAAAATAGGACCAGAGGTCAGAATATAAGAAAACGCAGGGTATGCTTAGGTGTATTGGGGGAAGTTTCTGCTTCAAAGAATTGTTGATTATAGTCAATGCATTATAAAGCATATTTTCCCTTATGACCTGTATTCACTCAGAATTAGATTAAGGTCTTTATAGGTCAGAAGTCATTCGAACTCAGTACGGATGAGCAGCTGTGGAAAGTTAATAACTTGCACAGATTATTTATGATCCCACTGAAGTTTCTTTAATTAAGCGAACTTTCATAATCCCTTTCTAATACCTTATCAACTTGATTTTTATCTATGTAACCACTGGCTGCCATAGACCAGGGGACCTGTTATGAGACTCAAGATGATACCAAAGAATTTTAGACTTAAATGAACAATTGATGGCTAGCTACCCACTCAGCAGTGGTTAGGGCAAGAATTGGTCTGACTAAAGCTTTCTATCCTGAGCTTCTGGTACATAATGTTCCACTCCTGAAACTGGATCAGTTGTCCTAACACTGCTAGACAATCCTTTGCCCCGTCCAATGCATGGACTTAGAAGAAATCGTCTTAACCTCTTGACTCTATCAGGCCATCATCTGTACATCCTTTTCAGACTTAGTATATTCTCCTCAGGAGGCCCAAGGATGTCCTCTATCATGAGTTTAGTAACCTTTGGCAAACTTTTTCTGTAAAGAGCCAGATAATATCAACATATATTTAGGCTTTCCAGATAATAAACAGTTGGTCTCTGTTGCAACTGCTCAGCTCTTCATTATAGCACAGAAGCAGCCACAGACACTATATAAATGAATGGATATAGTCAGATTTCACCTGGGGGCTGGCTGTAGTTTCTGGTTCCTGCACTAAGGTGTCTGATTTATGAAGGGAAACCCTTATAAGATCCTGGTAAAGCAAAATTAAGAGGGAAAGAAAAAAAAAAAAAAACTATAAAGGTACAAAGAGGGGCTTCCCTGGTGGCGCAGTGGTTGAGCGTCCGCTGCCGAGGCAGGGGACACGGGTTTGTGCCCCGGTCCGGGAAGATCCCACATGCCGCGGAGCGGCTGGACCCGTGAGCCACGGCCGCTGAGCCTGCGCGTCCGGAGCCTGTGCTCCGCAACGGGAGAGGCCACAACAGTGAGAGGCCCGCGTACCTCAAAAAAAAAAAAAAAAAAGGTACAAAGAGGAGGTACAACAAAGAACTTTTAGCTGCAAGCAACTCATACTCGAGAGAGAAAAAGAAAATACAATTAATACGTGTTCGGCTGCAGCCCGCAGACCTGCAAGCCTTGTAGTTGCCCAACCCCGAGACTGAACAAAGAGCCCGAAGACAAGGACAGAGACATAAACGGTTTATGGACTGGGGGGCTCTTACATACCCGAAGGAAGGTCCCAGAGCTACACCCCACCGTGTGAGGCAGACTGCGAGCAGAACATGGCGTCAGCCTTCGTTACTCAAGGGAGGGGCCAGGGCAAGGAGGCTACCATTTATAGGGGGAATTGGCATCAGATGCGCTCAGTTACCAGGGATTAACTAGGCCCTATAATTAAGAGGATTGGATAGTCATGTGAGTGAAGCAGGGACTGGTCGAGCAGGGGACGTACAGAGAGCAAGAGAACAGCCACGTTGAACGGCCTGAGCATACAACAGGTAACACAAACAAAAGAGAAAAAGTCATTGTGCCTCATCACCTTCATTTCTATGCCTCAAAACAGAGTTTGCCAAATACCCCCATCTTAGATTTGCCTGGGAGTCTCTTGAGACATGTAATCCTCAGGCTCTAACGCAGGCCTCTTGAATTAGGGTCTCCAAGGTGGAAGATTACCATGTTTAACAAGATTCCAAGGTGATTCTCATATATGCTTAAGCAGAATTGTTGTATAGCTTCAAGAACTTTCTCTGCATTCTTTAGCTCCCTAATTAACTCTTCTCTTTATCACTGCATGAAGTCTCAGTGAAGAGGAGAATGTATTATCAGCTCCCTTTGAATTGATGCCTTGGTCTGTAGCTTCCTAAACTTACTCTCACCCCTTAGACATAGGTCTTTGATTCTATTCACTGTATTTAGGGATCACCCCCACTAGCAGACCCACCTGATGCTGATCTCCAGACCCAATCAAGATCAGAAACCCGTGCTTTTCACTTAATAGGATTCCTCCTGTTATATGTGGGATGAGCATTAAGGAAACAACTTGTATCAAGATTCTTAATAACACTGCTTTCCTATGTAAGTCTCTTCAAAGTAATACAGTTTGGATTCTGGAAATGTTCCACTGGCTGAAAAAATATCAGGAAAAAATAAAACTTCTAGACAAACATGAACTGTAAAACATAACAAAATAAAATCCTTAGAAGGGAATGCTTTCAGTTTTAGGCTTGAGGCAAAAACAAATGTATATCTAGTAAAGAGACAGGAATTCTGTCTTATCCTACCTTTAAGTCAACAACAAACTTGCAATTTTGGACGACCTCAGATGTGTTATTTTTTTTTTAAATAGACAATCACCATGTAACTAGACACTGAGGATACCAATTTAGAGACTTGGCAATTTATAGAAAAGTGAAATTATGAAGTGGATGGAATCTTAGATAATATTTTTTGAAAGAATTGACAAAAGACTTATGAATAATGGTAAATTTTCTCATAATCTGGTATCTTCCTGCCAAAGTGAATTTATATATTCTTTTAAGCCAATTTATTCTTAGAAGCAAAGTTCAATACAAATTGGGCTGAAATTTAATTTCCTTTTGTCCTAGGGATGGATTTGAGAAGTGACTTTTGTTTTCTTTGATTTCAGAATAGCTTTGAATGATTTCCTCTTTAAGGATTCAGAAATGGCTTTGCAGTCTTCTGTTTCTTTGTTAATCCCTGAAGACTTGTGAATTCTATGTTTCTTTTTTTTTTTCGCTGTACACGGGCCTCTGACTGTTGTGGCCTCTCCCTGTTGCGGAGCACAGGCTCCGGACACGCAGGACCAGCGGCCATGGCTCACGGGCCCAGCCGCTCCGCAGCATGTGGGATCTTCCCGGACCGGGTCACGAACCCACGTCCCCTGCATCAGCAGGCAGACTCTCAACCACTGCGCCATCAGGGAAGCCCGAATTCTATTATTTTTAATCTCATTTTTTTTCTTGTCCACTTTTCTCTGTTGGACTTTATGCAAATCTCATCAAAAGTGGACCATCCTGCTTAAGAATAACACTCCTTTTTTTTTTTTTTTTTCCCTACTTCTGTTTCAGCCCGTTTCTTGATCCAGTCACTTTTGGTCCAGAAGCTCAAGTTCATCTTGAAGAAAAGTTATTTATTTCTCAGGAGATATGATTATATTATTTTTCTCTCTCCTCAAATGACCTGTTGAAATAGATTTCTGGGGACTAATTTATATTAGTTCCAAAGTATGACTCTGAGAGCACGAGCATTAATTGAAAGACTATTTTTATCACCTTATGCTCTCCTTTAAAAAATAAATGACATTTTTCCTAGATTTAATTCAACTTTCACTTTTGACTAGGATATTAAATGTCAGGAATTATACTTCTCTATGTATGTATGTTTAATAATTCTCTAACGAATGCAATTAATATCAAGAGAATCAGGTTATAATGCATTTCCTTTAATACCACAAAATTAAAGAGTCACTTTTAATGAGGTAGAAGGTGCCTGGAAGTACGTTAGCCTTAAGAAATGAGTAGCTCACAAATACACATACCTATAAAAAGCAGACGTTTTTTGAAGGCCATGAAAGCAAACCTTTAAATAATTTGGATTTACGGTATACGGCACAAATGCATCAAAGAATTATGACTGATATACAAACCTTTAGCTTCAACTCGAAAAAGTTATAACTGTTATGCTAACATTTGTCGAGTGATTACTAAGTGCCAAGCATGGTGCCCATTTGATTTAATAATTACAAAAACTTTATGTAGATATTATTATCCTTAATTTATGTAAACTGCCCAGAGTCACACATCTCATAAGTGGTCGAGCCAGAATTCAAATTCAAGTATTTTAATTCAAAAACTTCTATCTTTAGCCCCACATTATACTTCGATATATCACAAGGAAAAAAATTTTTTTCAGTTAAACCAGTGTTCCTCACAGCTCTACCCGTCTCCAGAGCTGAACATGTTTGTCTGCAGGAAAGGATTCTGATGATGGCATCTATACCAGATCAAGGTTTGTCACATTCACACTTGGTTAGATAAAGAGTTCATTCTCACCAGGATTCTGCTTTGGAACAGTTTTTGCATTCTAAGATCCATTTTATCTGTAGAACTATGATGCTACTGCCTGCCCATCATCTTCTTTGGACTTCTCTTCCAAAAAAATCAATAAATTCAACAAATATTTATTCATGAATGATTGAAAAATGAACTCATGAAATAACCAATGACTACTCAAATGAAAATATCCAAAACGTATATACCCAAATCAAGGTAACTGGAGAAAAAATTCTGGGTAGGGTATAATCTTTTCTTCCTCAAAAAGTAAAACTACATTCTATCATTTCATAGCTCAAGAGCCCTTCTTTCTGCTCTCCTTATTCACACGCACATACATACCCACACACCTGTCCACACGCACGTGTCAACAGGTGCTCAATCTTAGGGGAAGTTCTATTCTATGAAGGGAACTGTGGCACACTATGTGCCACTGTAGGGCATGTTTCCAGTTTATATTTATGTATTTCTGGTGTGAGGAGTTCTAGCATCTACTTCCACCAAGAACACCACTATTAACCTCTGCCAGAGCAAGAGAGTAGTCATATTAGTAGAATTCTAGGATACAAAGCATTGAGATTTTCATTTCCTATTTTCTCCCCTGAAAGTGGTGGTATGTCAATTCTTTAAAGTCTCTTTGATATTTAAACATCTGATTTATCCTGATACATTTAAGAATTACAATAAAAGGTAAAGTTTCTTAAGAATCCTAGAAAATCACAAATAGTCTGTGTACCATTTAACCACTGAAGACATTTGGAAACTTAGGTGCAACCATGTTAATTTGCTTCATGTTTATTTGTGAGATTTTATTAAAATTATCTGATAGACGAAAGCCTAAATTTATCAACCTCAGGGATTAATCTGGTGCCATTGGAGAGAAGGAAAAAAATTAGCCACGAATTCCATTCATACTCCTGTACGCAGAATTCCTGTGGGAACACATTCTGCACATCCAAGTCAACCAAACTCACTTTGAGGTCAAGGACTACTTCAGGTGAGTTTCAGCAGAAAGAATTTTGCCATCTGTTTGATATATTATTCATTTTAAATATTCAGAGAATTGCAAATGCCAACAGAGGACATTAGATTGAATGCAAGCCCTCCTATGCATATTCAAGCAGCTTTATATATCCTTCATGAGCCAAAATAAAGTGGCTAAATGAGAAGGTACAGAGAATAGACCATGGTGAACAAAAGGATGCATGAAGTCTTCCATGTGAAATCTAAATAACATTAGGCCATGGCAAGATCTTCAAGGTCAGGTATAATAAAGAAATTTAATTTTGTACCAGGTGTACTATAATCGTCTAAAAAGTTTTTTTCTATATATGAGTTAAGCTATGACTTAAAATGTAATTTTTGTCAGGTCTTCAACTTGTAATGTGCCAAAGGATGCCTTAAATTTTTCAGTTTTAAGGCCTTCCAAGAGATTTTATATTTGGAAATATTTTCCGTCCTATATTATCCTCAATTCAATAACCTCAGATATCAGGTTAACAGAAGAATGAAGACTGGCCCAAGGATGCACTGCTATATATGTGTGTATATGTGTTTGTGTGTGTGCACGTATATTCATATGTGTATTTATATGCATATATATTTTATATGTTTTAGATTAATGTATGTGATTAATAGATAAAACCACAAATTCAATATAACTGGCAGAATAACTCTCCTAAAGACTGTCTTCATAAAATAGCCCGTTGTATATAAAATATGACAGTTGGATTGTATATTAATTAGCCACCTGTAAGGAGGATAATACATTTGTACGTACAAAGCTAAAGTGAACACTGGATCTTAAAAAAAAACAGCATCCTTAAGCAATGAAATACGTATCTTAGTTTGTTTCCCTACTTAACTATTTTGCTCTCTGATTTCCTCATGAAAATTTCCAAGTCTACAGTTTGTACTTTTTTCACAAAGGGGCAGTAATGCCTGTAAAATCATTCCAGGTCAAAGTAGACCACTTTTTCTCACTTTCCTTACCAAATATCAACTTTCTTCTTTCAACTAAAGTGGTTTTACCATATTTTATTTACTTCCTTATCCAAATATTATTTGTCTAGCAGTCTCAAACCTATGGACCCACAAGAAGTAAAAAAATAAAACTATGGACAGTGAAAATAGTTGTCTCAAATCCCATGCAGATGGACTTTGATGTATTCATGCAGAAGCTTATGACGCATCTCAAACATTCTTTGGGCCAGCTGTGAATAATGGCAACTAAGAGCACCAGGAAACTAGAAATATCCAGCATGCTGTGCTCCCTGAGAATAGAAGCAAATCCACCCTACTGAGCTATAAACCCAACAGGTGTTCCAAATTATGGAATTAGAATTCATAACAATGTTGACCCCAGTCTGTGAACAACTGAAAGAATTTACTGAGGAATTGTGTGTTTGATGCTGCACTGTAATCTCAACCTCTGGAATAGTAAGCATTCATTAATTTATTTAGCAAATATTTATTGACCTCCAGTAACAAATAAAAGACTCTGTCTTAGGTATATAAGACTCTGTCTTACATTAGAATGCAGAAGAGTGTGCATTTGTGCATGCATAAATGTGTTCATGTATATGTACATACATATTTACATATTACATGTACATCTATATATGTGTGCATGTATGTATACATATATTTGTGGGTCTGTTTGTTCTGTGATGTTAAATATTTCTTCTTCATATAGAATATAAAGAAGAGATAAACATCTGTCTCACAAAGAAAACACTGGTTTTTTTCTTTCCTTTCTGGTGTTTTGCTAATGCATTGAAATGATCAAAAAATCAGCAGCCAAACTCTTGTCTAATGTGAACCATTAGTATTACTTAAATTATTTCCTGAAGTTCCGTCTCCAGGATGATCAGTGATCTCTAGCTTGTTCCCTGCTTGCTTCTAGCTGGCAAGGTTTTTCATGATAATTACCCTCTTGCCTTTTTAGCTTTCAGCAACTTCAGAATTTCTGCACTAATTTATCTCTGTTTGGGATGTAAATTGCATGATATCAGTAATAGCTATGATTATAGATCTGATAGTACTTTCAAATCCAGTCTCAGGATTTGGTCTGATCTAGCTGGATTTCTGGGTGTCCTGCACTGTCTGCTTGACAAGTAGCCTATGTCTAAGCTGTCCTGGATCATGTTCTCTGATAGATGTATTATTATTCCTACAAATTGAAATAGACTTACTTCTTTCTTGCCAGAGAGACTTATTTTGAAGTGTCATGGCTTCTACAAAGGACCCATGTGCTCAGGGAATGAGACCTTCTGTTTAAACAGGAAAAAATATAATGCTTGCTATAATTGTCTTCCATTATGACTTATCTGCATTTTTTTTTTAAATCATGGGTTCTTACACAGAATTTGAAGCTACAATTTCCTACCCAATGCCTGAATTTCCTCTGCTAATTCTCCAACCAAAGGTCATGCAGACTTCTGCTTGACCACCGTCTGTAATGGGGCAGCATTCTTTTCCTCGCAGGAGACAATCTGTTAGGCTATTTCCAAAGATGAAATCGTTAGGTTGTAATTCTTTAATCAAATGAAAATGTGCCTTCCTTTTTGACTCAGGTTTTTCATTCTAGTTCCACACAAAATACATCCTACCCCTCCATTCCAGAAAAAATCTTACTTCACTTGGTTAAGCACGACCTTCACTGAGAAACACCTATTGAATTGCACCCCAGTCCTCAGGATAGGCAGACCCTCCTCAGAGATAGCTAACTGGGGAACAGGACCACAATTTAGCACTTACGTTACAATTTAGTAGAGAAGCCATTGGTACTCTGATACTTTGTATGTCTGTTAAAACTCAGAGAAACATATAAAAGGCCTGATACTTGGAACTCTGGTTATACTCATTATCTCCTTTGTCAGAATTTTCCCTTCAGCAAGTTCTTAAGTGAGCATAAGAAAAAAAATTTAAATAAATAAACAAGAACATCCATCATCTAGGTGGGCTATATCAGGTGCCCTAGTGAAGCCATCAGAGTTCTGTAGTCTTCATTTTTCACCTCGACTTCCTCAGTGTGTGAGTTCAATTACGTCAAGTGCTTCTTCCATGCAGTCAGGGAAGATGACCATTGGAAACTCCATGCTCACAGCCTGTGACCCCAGCAAATGCACTCTCTCTCCTATTGTCCAGATGTTACTACATTGCCTGAAAGGACCCTGATTAGCCCAGGCAAAGGACATGGAGCTACTGGACAGGCCCAACACAGCTGCATGGGATGGAGAGGGAAAATTCTCAAAAGGAAAGAAATCTGGGCAATCCACCTAGCTCCATTACAAAAGGGTGAAAAATTTTAGAATACATGAATAAACAAGCAAAGAATGTCACCTGTATCTCATACAGTCCTGAAATCTGGCTTTGGTAAACTAGTGGGAAAAGTGAAACTGCCTTTTTCTTTTTGGAAAGTTTGACAATGGACAGCAGCTCAACATCTGTAGAAATCCCATTGTCCTTTAGTCTCCTGACATAATACCAATCTCATTTCTCGCACCTGAAAGACTTTCCATTCAATAAAGTCAAGGAGAGAATAAAGAGTAAAGCGGTCAGTCTCAAATAATAAAGGAGCTGGAAGATCACAATTTAGCAAGCCTCTGGCATGACAAAAATCAAGACCAGACGAGTGTGCAAGCAAGAATCTGGAGGTTAGTACAGGATTACACCAGAGGAGGTTTTAAAAAATTCCATGTATGGCATTAGGGCCATACATAACACATAGGTGTCCCTATTACATAGGGACAAAATTAGTTTCCACAGAAGGATTTCTAAATATTTTGTATTCTACCACAATATGTCTATCTTCCCCCATCCTAAACACTGGATTCTTTTAATCCATAAAAGGTGATTTGGGTTCATACACCACACTCTATTAAAGTACACAGAGCTAAGCCTAGGAGATAAGTGCCTTAGGTACCTGACCTGGTCTTTGCCATCAACAGTACTTCACTCAGCGATTGGCCCACAGTATTTGCTCAGAAAGTGTTAAAATAAGACTGAAAATCTTGGACTAGTTGACTTTGAAAATCCTGACCATTTCTTAGTATCTATAGTTCTATTTGTGCAATAGTAAATCAATCCATGAAATTTGTATCAGATCCTTTTTACTGTTTTGGTTTCTACTTTGTTTTAGAAACAAAGCACATTTTCAGAGCTACAAATTGGTGAAATATATTCTAATGCCATGCTATGGCCATGTTTAATTTTTCAAAGAATTCCCATGACATTTCTTCCACGAAGCAATTCTATCTTTGTAGTGGATATTATTGTTGTGTTTTTCAGATGATGGAATGGGTTTACTATTGGGCCTTAGGAAAACTCCTAAACTACTGAATTTCAGTGATTCAGTTGGAACTTACTTCACTCTCCTCTTCCAATTTCTGACTGGGAACAATGTTCAAATGCCTTCTCTGCGTATAATATAGGGAAAAAGATACTGTTGACAGAAAAAATACTTCCTGTCTAAAACCAGTGCCAAACAGGAACAATGACAAAAAGAATGTCTAATTATGTAAAGTTTACTGCTTCGTTTAAAAGCCTTTCTATTGTACAGGATCCTTTTAATTACTGCGGTGAACTGCTATCTCCTGTGATCTTTCACGTACACTGCCATCCGTTTTTAAAATATCTTATGATATTGAAATAACATTGCATGTAATTTGCTGTCTTTTATTCGGTCTACCAGGACAATGTGAAGGACCCCACACAGTGTGACTGCGAATCTCAGGGCTTTCTATGAAAGAGGGAAAACGAAGTCAACTACAAAAACCCAGTATGTTCTCAAACTTCATCTGGACTGCAGCATCCGGATCAATAAATTATAAAAAACAGTCCTACCACTAATTAGCTATATGACATTAGGTAAGTTAATGTATTGTGCTGATTTTCAGTCTTCTCACTTGTGTAAAGAACAGATAGGCTAGATGAAAACCAAAGGACTTGTGGCCTCCAGTATCGTGGAGCGTCGCCTAATCATCTCTAGGAGCTCTTGCTCTGCCTGCAAACACACACAATTAAATCAAAGCTTTGTCATAATCACAAAATAATATCTTTGCTCAATACTTAATTCCAGGCTTGGTTTTACAACATCCAGACTTTCTTTGGCTGCTGAAATAATACTGTAGCGGAAAAACATGAACAAAAGTAATCCTAATGCATTGCACAAAAAAATACTCATGTGTGTTATTATGTTAGTATGTTATTGTACATGTTTATGTTATCTGGCATGATGGAGCATAGGGAATCATTAACTCAACAACAATGGAAACTCAAAACTCAACTATATTGAGTCCATAAGGTGAAGGAAGTTGGGCAAATCCAAGCTTATGTCTTATTAGAGCTTACAGCTTTGCCTTGCACATAGTAGATGATATATAAATATTTACATAGAATTTCTTTAGAATTTTATGATTTCATGATAATAATTATTTGAGTGGAAGAGGTAAGTTAATACATAACAAAACAGTGCAGTCTGCTCAGTACCTGATACATAGCAAAACTGAACTTTTAATTAATTAATCTATTTATTTGAAGAAAGAAAACTTGTCAAAATATTTTTCTAAAAGGCCTAAGTTTTTATTTCCATCTGAGATTATATTATGAACATTTAAAGGAAATAATTGAAAAATACGCAAAAGATATATAGGTAAGAATGATCAACCCAAGGATTAATAATAGCAAAATATTTGATACAGGTTGTTAAAAATTGGGTTGATTATGGTAATCATGGGGCATCTATAGGATGCATTCTTAAAAGGGTAATAATATACATAATAGTTAAGTAAAGGAAAACGTAGAATAGAAATTGTGTAATTATTGCCTGACACTGATTTAAATTTATTTCTAGAAATATGACATAATTTGTTAAGATAAATACATTAATGTTTTATGTATAGTAAAATATTTGGTTATTTTATCATATAAATATATTTATTGCATTTAACAAAATTAATTTAATTAATATATTATATATAATAAATAATATATAATAAAATGAAACACTATGTGACAAACTAAAATTCTTTAATATTAACAGCTATCTCAGGTTCTAGAACCATGGGAAGATTTTATTTTTCATAAGCATTATAAATTTTCCCTGCATAAATATTAAAAAAAAGATTTTTTCCCCTATTCTTTTTTTTTTACATACTTTTGTTTTAATTTTAGTACTACTACTCATTATTTGTGGGGCTTAAACAACTCAAGTTTTCTCCTGTTTCTTCTCCATAAAATGCAGGAGATGCTCAACTGAAAATTGCTTGGACCAATGATCTAATCAAAGATGTGAACCAGCCAAATGCAGCAGGCTCATCACCCAACCATTATACAATTCTTGTGGAAACACAGCCTGAAACACCGTATTAATTCCAGAAGAATGTTTGAGCTGCACAGGTAAACCATCCATTCATTATAAGGCCCTTCAATGCAGAAAGAACAAACTTAAATGTCAACAAAAAATGGAAAGCATTGCAAGGAATGCCGAAGATTGAAGCGAGCCCTAAAGCAAAAGAGAGGCCATAGAATTGATGAGGAGTGTGGACGACTGGAAAGTACACCTTCCTGGTGTCCAAATGGTACAGACCCACGTCGCTTCCATGACCTGTTGCCAAGTGGAAATGTGGGCTCTGCACTGACAAATCATTGACAAGAAATCCAGAATTTTTGGTAGTTTCTCAGTGCTGACCACCAACTATGTTGGTAACTTTTGTCTTTGCTGTTATTTTTAACACCCTGATGGCCATTATTTTGTGTTCAATAATGTAAGACTACTAACACCAGAAACATGGGAGGGGATGAGAAAGAGGATGTTTACTAGATATGGAAGCACAGAATCCTAAAGACTTGTTTTGACCAAAACAGGTACCTCCAACTGAGGGACAGTCACTCTCAGGAAACATCACAGGGAAGGAGTGAGTAGAATAATAACCCTGACCTCACTGCCCTCTCTCCCTCCATCCCCTGGACCTCCAGCCAGAACTCCCCATTAGCCAAGCCCAAAGATAAGCCAGAGATGGAGGGGGCCCATTGATGTGGTCATACAGGTCAGCCCGCTGGGCAGAGAGCAAAGTGAGTAAGAGAATCCTCATGTAGAGAGGATATGCAGGCCAAGAGAGGATGTTTGGCACAAATCCTAAATTACTATTCATAAAGTATTAAAGCCAGAGTTTATCTCAAGAGTGCTCTGTACCTTTCAGTTAGCCCACATTTTTTCATTCCATCCAGGATATTTGTAACCAAATACAATCATCTGCCGAAGTGTAACCGAAGATAAACTAATGTATGACTTTGTAGCACCACAATCTAACAGGCTGTTAAACAGCATGATCGAATTAGAGGTCCTGAAAGTGGCATAACTAATGGCACTGTCTAGGAAAAAAAAATAGTGCTAATGCAGAGGTTCATGAAATGTGTATGAACCGTATAACATATTCATGCCCTATTACTGAGAATTTCAAAGTGTCTCACTGCTCGAGATAATAGGCCTCGATTCAATTCAGTCTGATGTGGCATGAATTTCATGCGCTAATTAGTAAAGCATTTCTTAATGATTAAGGGGGAAAAATCAGATAACGTTTGATTGGAAACACAACTGTCAGAGATAAAACATAGCTACAACTAAGGTTAGAAGGAATGCCATACATTTTGAATTCAGGTGTCTTAATTATGACAATTAATGATTGTATTCTCTCTATAAATGAATTCAACCAACATGGTAAGCATATGGTAATTAAAGTGCTTTTGTAGTGCAAGAAATTTAAACAAATGACATCAATAATAATCGTGTCCTTTCTTGCATTTTAAGTTTAGTTTCCTATCAAATCTGTTTTCTCCGTCAGTCATTTATGAGTTTTATATACTGTTAGTACTTTAATAACAAGTATACTTCCAGGAGTTGATATCTGTTAACATTGGATTTCTGGCAAGAATGTAAATTATTTCCCATTCATTGAAGTTATAGATAGTGAATCCTGCTTTCTATCAGTGCTATGGAAGTTTGTTAAAAATAGCGTCGGATTATCAGACTACAGTGCCTAGAGTTAATAAAAAATAGACCATTGACCCAGTAGATATAGGTTAATATGGATAGCATTACATAAGGATAACTACATAAAATTTGATAGGTCATTTAAATTCTGAATATTCTGAGTGTAGTCTAATCACAGGAGATGGTTTTAAAGGCTCACATTGTTATTGAAAGCGTTTTCACGCTGACACATTATTGATCCAGACTTCATCACCTCTTGCCTGGCCTGCTGCAATAACTGCCCTGCCTCCATGACCTCACAACTCCATTCCTACACACGTTACCTAAGACTTTTTCCTCACTTCAGTAGATAGTAAAGAGCCTCCATGATAAGACGCCAACCTCTTTTCCAGCCTCATCTTCCACTTTTCTTCTGTTTGTGCCTTACTCTTCTGGTCAATTCACTTGGTCATCTGTAAGTCTTTCACTCTTCTGCCACCTTGGAAGTCCCTTCCTCCTCCACCTGATTTGCCCCCATCCTCTGGAAAGATGTTTGCAGACCTTCAGAAAGACCGTTCAGAAATCTCTCTCTGGAATCGAGATATCTCTGACTTGAGTAGCACAGTAAACATTTTCACACTGTGCTTCCATACAAGACTATGACACTTGAGTATAGGTGTCCTTTTCTCTCCTCAATGCTTGGAACATGTTTTGACATAAAATAGATGTTCAAACAATATCCTCAGCAGTAAGATGGGTCAATCAATTGCCTATAACTTGATAAAACAAGAAAAGCACCTTTAAGGAATTGTATTATTCACTAGTCAAGAATACATGCTGAGGTTTATTCGTTTATATTGAGAACAGTATGAAACTCATTGCATATTGCTCCCATGTGTTGTTGGACAACCATCAACTACTAATCCACTAAGAAGAGAAGAGAATTAATTGCTATGGGAGGGGGAGGGGAGAGCAGGTGACAAGGTGATGATGATAAAGAGATTATGCCCCCAAGCCCCAAAACAAATTTATCTGTAAAAACAAAGAAAAAGTCTAGCTCACAAACCGTCTGTCTGAAACAAGAAAAACGGAAAGACTAAAATTTTATTTGTTTGCTCTTTTGCAAAGAGATCCATTCTTGATTCTGGGTGGCCCAAAAACAGTCATAGAGAAATAGAAGCTGGTCAAAGGAATGGAGAGACTGTTCCAAAGCTGAAGAGAAAGGATGCTGTGACCCTATTTCCTGATGCAGAGCTAAAATTTAAGTAACCACATAATCAAATGAACATATCCCTCAGTTCAAAGTGTAAATTCATTCATTCTTCAACAGAACTTTTGTTGATTATCTAAAACCCTGAGTTGAAGAAAGTGTTTCTCTCCTGAAAATGTATCAGGCAAATAACCAATCAGGGTGGATCCCAATGTACAGTGAGAGCCGAAGTTCCAGTATATTCTATGTGTGAAAAATGGACTCACGTAGATATTCGAGTAGCCATAAGGGGTAGAACTGCAATTTCTCCATTTTCTTTCTATTCCACAGTAAATGTTATCTATTATTAGAATGTTTTCATATGCAAACCACACTAGTCTGTTACTTCAGTCAGGCTGGCCTAAGCCACTGCTAAATCCATAATTCCTAAGTCTTGACGTTCAGTAACTATACTTGTTTTTAGCATGTTTCACATGCCTTTACCATAATCGTGTACGAGAGAATAATATTTCTAACTCGGTTTTGGAAAACCAGTATAGTGTGCACAAACAGTAACTTATAGAATAGCCCACTTACTCACTTTCAATACAAAGTCTACAGAGAGTCAATACTGATCACTATCCTTATATGGCATGATGATTCTCACTGGGAGAGCAGTAATGGAGACGGGGGGTAGCTGCGATTTATCTTTCAACTGTTCCAGTAAAATACCTGTTTATTTAAATCTACTTCTTTCTTGTCATTCTGTCTGAATGCAGTACAATTTAACCATAGTAGCAATAAGTTCCGGATTTTTGCCACAAACATTTCATTTTATACTATATTATTCATTAAATGAATAACTTTAAGGTGATAGACATTTCTTCTATTTGTAAGACTTTTCATAAAGCTAAATCTACAAAGCAAAAATGGGCCATCAGATATGCATGTTGGAATATATGGCTACTGTTACTGTTACATAATTTTAATACAATGGAAGACATGTCTATGAGCACGCAGAATCCAGAACCTTTTAGCAAAGATGCTTCCAATTCAGAAACAAAAACAAATGCTGATCTGTACCGTGTGGCACTGAGGCCAAAGCTAATGCAGCTCAAAAGCCACCCGTGTCGTACAGGGAAGCAAGGATACACACTTCTTCAGGCATTTGTGACAAGACTGCCAGTATCCTGACCTCATATGCATGAATCCTATCAAACTGATCACTGAATACATTTTTTTTCTTAATAGTAGAAAAATTCATAAACCACAGAATTCTAAAAGTTAAGATGCATCGGTCTGCTGTCTTTTTCTGAAAATAAAAAATAAAAAGAAACAGGAGGAGAGACAAAACCAAAGTCCTAAAACAAAGACACAAAAAATTGTTGTTTTCTTTCTTTCCTATGAAGCAGCTCTATCTATTGAGGTTGTTTTGCAAAGAGAAAAGTATGAGTTAGGGGCCAATAAATTGTGTGTTTTCCCAACTCAGTTCCTCTGCCTTTGCAGTAGGAGTATCCCCTGATAGCTAAAGCCTTCTAGAGGCCATAATTCTTGTTTTTCCACCCCTACACACTTTTACATAAAACAAGAAAGACTGCCACTGCATGCACTTCGGAGCAGTCAAAACGTAGTCCTGGGGAAGTTATTCTGTAGTTTTCTAACTTTCCCTTATCTCTCCTCTGCCGAATCACAAAGTACACATGTTTGGAATTATCGATCTATCGCAACATCTATCTGAGGCAATGTGGGTGGAAGAGGTCGGTGTTGCCTTGCATGTTTCACTTTGTGATCATTAGTGACACCATCTTCCTCACTTTCATTTGCTTCCATAATGCAATTGAAATCTTGTGCCCTTTCTTGCCTGAAAAATAACTTTAAGAAATGCTTTGGGAAGATTGGTTCAAGATGGCAGAGTAGAAGAACGTGCACTCACACCCTCTTGTGAGAGCACCAGAATCACAACTAACTGCTGAACAATCATCGACAGGAAGACATTGGAACTCACCAAATACGATACCCCACATCCAAAGACAAAGGAGAAGCCGTGGTGAGATGATAGGAGGAGCACAATCACAGTAAAGTCAAATCCCATGACCACTGGGTACGTGACTCACAAATTGGAGAAAATTATACCACAGAAGTCCACCCACTGGAGTGAAGGTTCTGAGCCCCACATCAGGCTTCCCAACCTGGGATCCAAAAATGGGAGGAGGAATTCCCAGAGAATCTGGGACAACATTATACACACCAACATTTGCATTATAGGGGTCCCAGAAGGAGAAAAGAGAGAGAAAGGACCCAAGAAAATATCTGAAGAGATTAAACTCAAAACTTCCCTAACATGGGAAAGGAAATAGCCACCCAGTTCATGAAGAGCAGAGACTCCCAGGCAGGATAAACCCAAGGAGAAACACGCAGAGACACATAGTAATCAAACTGACAAAAATTAAAGACAAAGAAAAATTATTAAAAGCAACAAGGGAAAAATGACAAATAACATACAATGGAACTCCCATAAGGTTAACAGCTGATTTCTCAGCAGAAACTCTACAAGCCAGAAGGGAGTGGCATGATATACTTAAAGTGATGAAAGGGAAGAACCTACAACCAAGATTACTCTACCCAGCAAGGATCTCATTCAGATTCAACAGAGAAATCAAAAGCTTTACAGACAAGCAAAAGCTAAGAGAATTCAGGACCACCAAACCAGCTCTACAACAAATGCTAAAGGAACTTCTCTAACTGGGAAACACAAGAGAAGAAAAGGGCCTACAAAAACAAGCCCAAAACAATTAAGAAAATGGTCATAGGAACATACATATCAATAATTACCTTAAATGTGAATAGATTAAATGCTCCAAACAAAAGACACAGGCTTGCTGAATGGATATAAAAACAAGACCCATATATATGCTGTCTACAAGAGACCCACTTCAGACCTAGGGACACATACAGACTGAAAGTGAGGGGATGGAAAAAGATATTCCATGCAAATGGAAATCAAAAGAAAGCTGGAGTAGCAATACTCATATCAGATAAAATAGATTTCAAAATAATGTTACAATAAGGGCTTCCCTGGTGGCGCAGTGGTTGAGAGTCCACCTGCCGATGCAGGGGACACAGGTTTTGTGCCCCGGTCCGGGAGGATCCCACATGCTGCAGAGTGGCTGGGCCCGTGAGCCATGGCCGCTGAGCCTGCGCGTCCGGAGCCTGTGCTCCACAACGGGAGAGGCCACAGCAGTGAGAGGCCTGCATGCCACACAAAAAAAGAAAAAAGAATAATGTTACAAGAGACAAGGAAGGACACTACATAATGATCAAGGGATCAATCCAACAAGAAGATATAACATTTATAAATATATATGCACCCAACATAGGAGAACCTCAATATATAAGGCAAATGCTAACAGCTATAAGAGAGGAAATCGGCAGTAACACAATAATAGTGGGGGACTTTAACACCTCACTTACACCAATGGACAGATCATGCAGATAGAAAATTAATAAGGAAACACAAGCTTTCAATGACATAAGGCCAGATAGATTTAATTGATATTTATAGGACATTTCATCCAAAAACAGCATATTACACTTTCTTTTTAAGTCCACATGGAACATTCTCCAGGATAGATCATATCTCAGGCCACAAATCATGCCTCGGTAAATTTAAGAAAATTGAAATCATATCAAGCATCTTTTCTGACTACAACACTATGAGATTAGAAACCAGTTACAGGGAAAAAAAACTAAAAAAGAAAAACACATGGCGGCTAAACAATACATTACTAAATAACCGAGATCACTGAAAAAATCAAAGAGGAAATCAAAAACTACCTAGAGACAAATGACAATGAAAACATGATGATCCAAAACCTATGGGATGCAGCAAAAGCAGTCCTAAGAGGTAAGTTTATAGCAATACAATCTTACATCAAGAAACAAGAAAAATCTCAAATAAACAATCTAACCTTACACCTAAAGGAACTAGAGAAAGAAGAACAAACAAAATCAAAAGTTAGCAGAAGGAAAGAAATCATAAAGATCAGAGCAGAAATAAATGAAATAGAAACAAAGAAAACAATAGCAAAGATCAATAAAACTGAAAGCTGGTTCTTTGAGAAGGTAAAGAAAATTGATAAACCTTTAGCCAGACTCATCAAGAAAAAGAGGGAGAGGACTCAAATCAATAAAATTAGAAATGAAAAAGAAGTTACAATGTACACTGCAGAAATTCAAAGCATCGTAAGAGACCACTACAAGCAACTCTATGCCAATAAATTGGAAAACCTGGAAGAAATGGAAAAATTCTTAGAAAGGTATAACCTTCGAAGACTGAAACAGGAAGAAATAGAAAATGTGAACAGACCAATCACAAGTAATAAAATTGAAACTGTGATTAAAAATCTTCCAACAAACAAACGCCCAGGACCAGATGGCTTCACAGGTGAATTCTATCAGACATTTAGAGAAAAGCTAACACCCATCCTTCTCAAATATCTTCCAAAAAATTGCAGAGGAAGGAACACTCCCAAACTCATTCTACAAGGCCACCATTACCCTGATACTAAAACCAGACAGAGATACTACAAAAAAAAAGAAAATTACAGATCAATATCACTGATGAATATAGATGGAAAAATCCTCAACAAAATACTAGCAAACAGAATCCAACAACACATTAAAAGGATCATACACCATGATCAAGTGGGATTTACCCCAGGGATGCAAGGATTCTTCAATATACGCCAGTCAATCAATGTGATACACCATATTAAAAATTTAAGGATAAAAAACATATGATCATCTCAATAGATGCAGAAAAACCTTTTGACAAAATTCAACACCGATTTATGATAAAAAACGCACCAGAAAGTGGGCACAGAGGGAACCTACCCCAACTTAATAAAGGCCATATATGACAAACCCATAGCAAACATCATTCTCAATGGTGAAAAACTGAAAGCATTTCCTCTAAAATCAGGAGAAAGACAAGGATGTCCACTCTCACCACTATTATTCAACATAGTTTTGGAAGTCCTAACCATGGCAATCAGAGAAGAAAAAGAAATAAAAGGAATACAAATTGGAAAAGAAGAAGTAAAACTGTCACTGTTGGCAGATGACATGATACTATACATAGAGAATCCTAAAGATGCCACCAGAAAACTACTAGAGCTAATCAATGAATTTCATAAAGTTGCAGGATACAAAATTAATGCACAGAAATCTCCTGCATTCCTATATACTAACAATGAAAGATCAGAAAGAGAAATTAAGGAAACAATCCCATTCACCAATGCAACAAAAAGAATAAAATAGCAAACCTACCTAAGGAGGTAAAGACCTGTACTCCGAAAAGTATAAGACACTGATGAAAGAAATCAAAGATGACACAAACATATGGAGAGACATACTATATTCTTGGATTGAAAGAATCAGTATTGTGAAAATGACTATAATACCCAAAGCAATCTACAGATTCAATGCAATCCCTATCAAACTATCAATGGCATTTTTCACAGCACTAGAACAAAAAATTTCACAATTTGTATGGAAACACAAAAGACCCCGAATAGCCAATGCAATCTTAAGAAAGAAAAACGGAGCTGGAGGAATCAGGCTTCCTGACTTCAGACTATACCACAAAGCTACAGTAATCAAGACAATATGGTACTGGCACAAAAGCAGAAACACAGATCAATGGAACAGGATAGAAAGCCTAGAGATAAACCCACACACCTATGGTCAACTAATCTATGACAAAGGAGGCAAGGATATACAAAGGAGAAAAGACAGTCTCTTCAATAAGTGGTGCTGGGAAAACTGGACAGCCATATGTAAAAGAATGAAATTAGAACACTCCCTAACACCATACACAAAAATAAACTCAAAATGGATTAAAGACCTAAATGTAAGACTGGACACTATAAAACTCTTAGAGGAAAACACTCTTTGATGTAAATCACAAAAGATCTTTTTTGACCCACCTCCTAGAGTAATGGAAATAAAAACAAAAATAAACAAATGGGACCTAATGAAACTCAAAAGCTTTTGCACAGCAAAGGAAACTATAAACAAGACGAAAAGACAACCCTCAGAATGGAGAAAATATTTGCAAACAAATCAATGGACAAAGGATTAATCTCCAAAATATATAAACAGCTCATGCAGCTCAATATTAAAAAAACAAATAACCCAATCAAAAAATGGGCAGAAGACCTAAGTAAACATATCTCCAAAGAATACATACAGATGGCCAAGAGGAACATGAAAAGCTGCTCAACATCACTAATTATTAGAGAAATGCAAATCAAAACTACAATGAGGTATCACTTCACACCAGTTAGAATGGGCATCATCAGAAAATCTACAAACAACAAATGCTGGAGAGGATGTGGAGGAAAAGGAACCCTCTTGAACTGTTGTTGGGAATGTAAATTGATACAGTCACTATGGTGAACAGTAAGGATGTTCCTTAGAAAATTAAAAATAGAATTACCATATAACCCAGCAATCCCACTACTGGGCATATACCCAGCGAAAACCATAATTCAAAAAGGCACGTGCACCCCAATGTTCATTGCAGCACCATTTACAGTAGCCAGGTCATGGAAGCAACCTAAATGCTCACTGAGAGACAAAAGGATAAAGAAGATGTGGTACATATATACAGTGGAATATTACTCAGCCATAAAAAGGAACGAAATTGGGTCACTTGTAGAGATGTGGATGGATCTAGAGACTGTCATACAGAGTGAAGTAAGTCAGAAAGAGAAAAACAAATATCATATATTAATGCATATATGTGGAATCTAGAAAAATGGTACAGATGAACCGGTTTTCAAGGCAGAAATAGAGGCACAGATATAGAGAACAAATGTATGTATGGACACCAAGGGGGAAAGTGGGGGGGTGGTGGTGGGATGAATTGGGAGATTGGGATTGACGTGTATACACTAATATGTATAAAATGGATGACTAATAAGAACCTGCTGTATAAAAAAATAAATTAAATAAAATTCAAAAAGAAAAAGAAAGAAATGCTTTGGGGACATCTAGCAAGGAGTTCACTGTTTTCCTATTCATTTCCTAGAGATTACTTCTATCATGTGCTTAAGATGCTTCTAGCAATGCTAACTGCACAAGGTTGAAATATACTGGCCAATGGACTAAATTACAGCACAGCCCATTTTCGAAAGGGTAGCTTATCACTTCACTGGGCAAAAATACAATTTAAACATCTTAGAAGTGTGGTTTTCAGTAACATCAGCACCAAATGGGGTGTTGGGAAATGTAACTGAACCACTTGAATCTTTTTTGTTGAAAAGTAACTTGAATGCCAAGCTTTAGGAAGATTACATTTTACTATTCTCTCAATGTGAGTAAGAATATACAGCAACTGCTGTTATTACAGCAAATAATAAACATTAGTCTTCAAGAACGTAAAAATAAGCACAAACCAAAGCAATGTTAACCATGAATAGAGTTTATCTCATCCCTTCCTATGTATAATTCCCTGCAGCTTTTTTTTTTTTTTTTTTTTCCGATACGCGGGCTTCTCACTGTTGTGGCCTCTCCCGTTGTGGAACACAGGCCCCGGAC
Organism: Pseudorca crassidens; assembly: GCF_039906515.1. Taxonomy (NCBI): domain Eukaryota; kingdom Metazoa; phylum Chordata; class Mammalia; order Artiodactyla; family Delphinidae; genus Pseudorca; species Pseudorca crassidens. The sequence continues at coordinate 37,099,496 of NC_090315.1, read as the reverse complement.
GTGCAGGCTCAGCGGCCATGGCTCACGGGCCCAGCCGCTCCGCAGCACGTGGTATCCTCCCGGACCGGGGCACGAACCCGCGCCCCCTGCATCGGCAGGCGGTCTCCCAACCACTGCGCCACCAGGGAAGCCCTCCCTGCAGCTTTTGAATAATAATGGGGACTATGATGGTAGAAAGTGCTAGCAAGTAGTAGTGTCTACACAGGCTTTATACAAAAAGTTGTGTGTGCACTATTTTTTTCAATGATCACTTTACAAAATCAGAGAGCTGTTGATATAATGCTAAGAGATACAAGAAAGAGGAGTAATGGGCATTGTCCAGCGATTGAAGGCTTTATTCTCTATTCAATAACTGAGCATGGCTTTGAGTCATTTTGGTTCGGGGAAGAGGCATGCATTTTCATCTTTATGTGAGCTAGTCATAATATAAATATGTTAAGCAGAAGCACTATGTTATGGGAATTCTGCCAGTTGCTGAGTATGTCTATTCCAATTATGCATTCCAGAACCGGAGAAATAATGTCATCATGGGTTCAGAGAACCACTGAACCCACCATGAGATAGATCTAAGCTAACACTCCATTGATCACTTGGCCTCCACAAGCACCAGTTCCAACGGATGGACCAAGTGATATTCTAGGTCTCCTGGGATTGGTGTCAGTTTAGAACAAGCACCCATTAATCCCTGAAGAATCTGATTATTTCCTTTTCCCCAATGCCTGACAAAAAGCCATATAGGTCCCTTTGGGGAAGGCTGGGAGTGATACTAACAGTATACACTTTTGGCAGTGTAACAGGGTCCTTCCTCCAGGGCATTCAGCCTCTCCTTCATTCAAGGGATTCTAGGTTTATAAACTGGTTCGAGTCTGGGAATTGATCGAGGAGCTGTGACACTGTTTTGATGATTCAAGTTAGAATTTTGTTCATTTGACTTAGGATACTTCTTTTTAGACAGTTCAAGCAAAAATTTAGTAGGCTACCCATCTATTTCTTTTCTAGAGACACAATGATAAACTAGTTGATGCCACAGGTCTTTTCAAGTCAGACTATTGTGATTACTGTTTGGACTCTGCTGTCCATTATGATAACCACACCCACCTTGTCCTTGGCGATTAAGTGCTACCTCTTGGCCCCTGCCACCGTGGAATCCAATTATCTCTATTGCATTTAAGGATCCCAGTTCAGTGACAGTGGTTCCCACTGACCTACAGAGAAGAGTGACCACAATGCTCTGCAATGACGCTGGGCTCCCCTCACAAATTTATTTCTCACAGTCGTGGTGAAAGGTGTGTCCTCTGGACCCTCCCAGGGTGGGTGAGCAGGTCTGACATGATAAATCCACTCTAACATTCCAATCTCCCTAAGCCTTCGGATCCTTTCTACCACAGTATACCAGGGCAGTTCTGGAATTTCAACTTCATTTAGTATTGGCCACTTTTTGATCCACGTTTCAGCCGAACCACCAAATAAATGTTAGCATTCTTCCTCACCCTTTGAGCTACATCGAATCTTAAATTTCTGCTTAGTGGACCCATATCAGTAAGTTCAGCCTGATCCAACTTTTTGTTCCTTAACTATTATCCTACATCCTTACTATCCATCTCCACCCATATTCTCCAGATCTGTGCACTAAAAGAAGCTTGTGTGTATATGTTTAGTGTACATGTACATGCTGCTCAGTTAAGAAATGAAATATAGTGACAGTCTTTTTAAAAAATTCCCCTTTGTGTTTTGTGATGATTCTTAATATTTTCTATTCTTATGTCCTTTTAAGATGAAAATATTGGGAAGATTTATATCTGACAGGTGTAGTTTGGTTTGAAAACCCATCTCTCCATGTGTGTGTACCTGGGGGGTTTAAATAAGTTTTATTGAGAACACTAATCTTATCCTTTTCATAATTAGCTCTCCTCTGCTTTACGAATCCTTGATGAAACTTTTCTTTTTCTTTTAATACTTAACAAATTAATTCATAAAAGTAAAAAGTACAAATAGCCAATAAGATATGAAAAAATTAAAGTAATTCTCAACCTTACTAACAAACATGTTAATACCTATGAATAAATATAGACACCATTTTTTCCTTCAGATTACACACACGCACACACAGAATAACAAAGTGTAGCAAAGGGAGAACTCTCAGGCACCAATGGCTGAAATATAAAGTAATACAAAATTCCCAGCAGAAAGGTGGCTCTTTTGTCATTATTTTATTTTGGTATTTCTGTAAATATTTTATTCAATGATAATCTTTGCAAATGTATGGATAACGTCCAAAACTTAGGGAAGAGTAAAAAAATGTCAAGTAAATCCATATGGTGTAATATAATGCTTCAAATATAAAGCCTATCTTAAAAGTTTATACAAGGAAATGTACAAATCTTCATGTACAAAAATAAAATCATATATTTCATGCAGCTTTCCAAAGAAAATATATTAATATGCATGAAAATACTGGATGATATATATCAACATATTAATAGCTGTTGCTTCTGGGAATTGAAAATATTAGTAAGTTTCTTTTTCTTTTTAAAGAAATCCATAGTTTTTAATCTTAATGTTTTGCAATGAGCATGTATTGGAAACAAAGAACTAAAAGCAACCTTATATTGGAGACTTCTGTTATTTATGTTGTGTTTCAGAATTTTTATCCTAAACTCTTCTTTTAAAGTTTTCTATCCATTTGAATTTAATACACAAATTATCCATGTTTTAGCTTAGGTTCCACCAAAAAGCAAAGTTTTCATATGGGTAGTTTAATTTTGGAAATTACCCCAAGGAACAGGATTTAGGGAATTGAAAGAGGAAAACAGGAAGGAGGAAAAACAAATTCGTAAGTGTGATATGGATCTGGTTACCAATGTGAGCAACTAGGACACACACACTAAAAAGAGCTATGGGGAATGCACCTCGGAACTCCCCCCAGTGTAAAGAAGAGAGTGTTTATATACTAGTACCTAGTCAGGAGTTATCTCATGCAGAGTTAATTCCCTCAAATTTCCAGGTTTGGATACTCAACAGAATTACCACGTGTAGCTGTTTGCTACAGCAACGTCTGTAAAAAAGCTGGGCCAAGGTCCTGAAAGGTGGAGCATGAGATCATTTTCAAAGATCCCTCTAGTCTATTGCTATTACTAGCTATGTGAATTTAGGCCTATTATATCTGTTTCTGAGATTTAAACACTAATATCAGTTCGTTATTTTACTTACCTTGTATGGGTTGTTGTGAAGATAAACTTTTATCAATTTTTATTAAAGAACTGAACCATGCTTTACAAGCATTTCCTTATGCTGTTAATTAGCATATTCTTCAAGATGACAGATGATAATTATTAAAGATCTTGTAGTTAAACATGGTTACTTCTACACCTTGGGAAAGAACAAGTCTGCCTCTGTGAGACAGGTTCAATAGGGCACGACGGTCAAGGAAAACTTACAGAGTAGTGAGGGAGAAGAGAACCTTCCCACTGACCATCAACCAGATAAACCCTTCAATCAATGTTAATCAGATGCCACAAAAGGATGCTCTTAAAGCAAATCATCAGTGTTCCCCAACGATGCAAAAAAATTCAGAAAGGCTATCTGTAACTCCTCTATAAGTGCAGTTTGAGTACCTACACACACACACAAAAGAATATGACCCAAGAATCACTTTCCTGGTAGCTTTTTCTAAGGAAATAATACAAAGTAAAGCTTTAGCTATAACAACATCAAGTTAGCAATAACTTCAAAGTTCAAGGATAAGGGAATTAATTAAGTTATTCTTCCATATGATAAAATTTTAAGCAACCATTAAAAATTATGATTTCCAAAATAATATTTATATCACAGACACTGTGTTTTCACAGACACATGAAAAGAAACTATAAAATGACACATGTGATACTATTTCAAATATGCATAAATCTTTCCTATATACGGGAAAATGATGAGAAAAAATGAAGAATTGAAATCAAGAAACAGGGCTGATCGAGGGTGTATTTTTTTAGTTTTTGTTTTAATATTTTACCATTATTCATTTTTATAGGCATTATAGCATAGTTGTTAACATGGGATGTAAAACCAACTACCTGAATTAGAATTTTTTTTTCCATTCACTAAATATATGAACTTGGGCAAATCAATTTCTCTGAGTTTCTATTAGTTCCTCTGTAAAGCAAAAATAATAAGACTACCTTACACATAGGGTAGGGAGAGCACTGAATGAGCTAATGCACGATAAATGCTTGGCACAATACCTAACCCATAATAGGTGCTCAGTGAACATCATCTATATTTATTACGTTGGAAGGTGAATTCATTGTAATTGTTTCCATGAACACCTTCAGCCAAGCATAAAAATTATAGTGATAATTTCCAAAGATTATTGCATCGTAGCCTTCTTTTCTTAAAAATTCACTTTGAAACAGAAATGTATGTATGCTGGTAAAGAAAAACTAATTAACACCTTTTGTTAAATGACGAGGTAATAAAAATATTTAGAGTTAGCTATGAGGGAAACAATGTAAATATTTGAGATGATTTAACCTTCCCTAATCAGAGTACAAATTTGCAAATTTGCACTGCAAATGTTCTTAGCTATAGATTTTGATCTGATGAATTGAAAATTTTCATCTTACTGTTAGCTGAGCGATTTTAGTTCAGGAATATTGTGACCCCCCTTTTTTTAAGATGTTGGGGTTAGGAGTTGAGTAATTTATTTATTTATTTTTGCTGTGTTTGGTCTTCGTTTCTGTGCGAGGGCTTTCTCTAGTTGTGGCAAGCAGGGGCCACTCTACCTCGCGGTGCGCGGGCCTCTCACTATTGCGGCCTCTCTTGTTGCGGAGCACAGGCTCCAGACGTGCAGGCTCAGTAGCTGTGGCTCATGGGCCCAGTTGCTCCGCGGCATGTGGGATCCTCCCAGACCAGGGCTCGAACCCGTGTCCCCTGCATTAGCAGGCAGATCCTCAACCACTGTGCCACCAAGGGAAGCCCTTGTGACCTTTTTGTAGGTACACATGACAGGATGAGGTAGGACAAGAGCCTTGCTTCCAGAGGTATCAGCTACTTTAAGTTATTGTTTATTGTATTTTCTTCATCTAGTCAGAGCATGTGCCAGACATGGATAGCAGAGTCAATATAGAGGAAAGCAGGATCTCACAAAGGCGCCAAACTCAGAAAGGTGAACGTAAGTTGCTTCTTCTCAGCTACATACGTGGCTCCTCATCTGACTCAGTTTCCCTAACACTTTGTCCTTAAGCTGATTAAAAATAGAATGATAGTAGTTGGTAGGCAGAACCCACTGGATCTGAATGCCACGGACTGATTCCCCAAAGTACAGGTTATGCTGAGCTTTCCTGTATGGTAGGTGGCATGCTGATACTAAGTGTGCTGAGATTTCATTATGAGTACCCATGCAAAGCAAAAGGACGTTTCCTAAGGCATGGAAACATCCTTCTTCTCACTTCTTGATACAGAATAATGCACTATCTCTCTCATTTTGTTGGTGGCTCAATTTTGTTCTACCTTCACCCCAAATTCATTTATCTTTGGTTGACTAAATAACAAAAAAAAGATCTGAGTGTTACTAGGATATACCGTATGAAAAATGAAAGCATCCAAAATAAAGGCTCTGGAATACCTAGTTTGGTTTACCACTAACTTAAGCACTTAATAGTTTGGCAAGTTTATCAAAATTCCCTTTGCCTCAGTTTGAGCATCTGTGAAATGGTGAATCATATTTACCAAGAGGCTGTCATGTGTATTAAATGAGATAATATAAATACAAAACTGGTATGCCTACATTATATTCATTACTAAGTAAATTAATACTATTTCTTTATAGTATTGTTGATTATTTATACCAGTGAGTGTTGGAAAAGCATGGACCATTCTACACAGCTCATAAATAAAATGCATTAAATAGTAACACCGAAATAATTTATTATAGACAAAAGTCATAAACAGTCTACTATTTGTGGTATTAGGATAAGAGGGAAATGGAAGAAAGCAAGCTTGCTAGAAAAGCATTTCCTTCATATAAATCCTAGGGGAAAATAATCCATCTACCAAAGAAATGTACTCCATTTATTAGGAAAAAAGATAAACTGATTTCTTTAGAAAAGTATTTTTGCAAACTGTTGCTTCATCAAATTAAAACCTACAAACGCTTGTTTATAAAAGAGTACCTAACAGAATAGCTTCTATCTCAATATTTTAAACAGTTCCTTTCTAAGTGAAATGAGCCATTCACAGAAAAACAAACACTGCATGATTCCAGTTACTTGAGGTATCCAAAGTCAAATTCATGGAATCAAAGAATGGAATGGTCCTTGCCAGTGGCTGGGGAGAACGGGAAATGGAAGGTTACTAAACAAAGGGCAAAAAGTTGCAGTCAAGGGACTTCCCTGGTGGTCCAGTGGTTAAGAATCTGCCTTCCAATGCTGGAAACTCGGGTTCGATCCCTGGTCGAGGAACTAAGATCCCACATGCCGCGGGGCAACTAAGCCCACGCGCCTCAACTAGAGAGAGAAAACCCGCACACCACAACTAGAGAGAAGCCGGTGTGCCGCAATGAAGAGCCCATGTGCTGAGTCCACGCGCCACAATGAAAGATCCCACATGCCGCAACAAGGATCCCGTGTGCCACAACTAAGACACGATGCAGCCAAAAAATAAAAAATAAAATAAAATAAATAAATATTAAAAAAGCAAGTCAAGCAAGATGAATAAGCTCTAGAGATCTGCTGTACAACATTGTACCTATAGTTAACAAAATATTATACATTTAAAAATTTATTATGAGGCTCGATCTCATATTAAGTGTTCTTGCCACAATGAATTGTTTTTAAAAATTAAAAAGGTGTACTAACATAGCTGCCAAATCAATAAAATTTTGTCCCAAAGTCAAGCATCTGTAAAAAAAATCTCCCTCTCTTATCCTATTCTTATCAGCTTGTCATCAAATTATGTATAGTATTTATGTTTTAAAAATTTTTAAATCTGATGTTATAGACACACAGATTTATTGCATAATTTTTACATACAGCTGTAGTGAAGTTCTCTGTTTTGCCTAATATTTTAAAATATTCTTTAAGTTTCTTCAACAGTCTGGCCAATGAATGGTATATTTTGTTAGTCTTTTCAAAGAAGCAACTTTTTCTGATGATGCTCTCTATTGGTTTGATTATTTTTCACTATACAGTTATGCTCTTAACTTTAATTTTTCTTTTCTTCTACATCTTTAATTTACTTTGTAGCTGCTATTATAATTTCTTGAGTTGGATATATTAGAAAAAAAGAAAGTTTGAAAATCAGTGAGCTGAATATTTAAGGCTACATATTTTTTTCTCAGAATCACCTTTACTGAATCTCTTTCTCTCTCTCTCTCTTTTTTTTTTTCACTGTTCCAGGAAACACAGTGGACAATTGCCATATCTCCAATAGGGCTCATACAGTAAGTCTAGGTCAGAGACACCTCCTGTTCAAGGAGTTCTTGGACCCACAGTGACCCTTGTAAAAAGGATTAAAGAGCATCAGAATAAAGAGAATGTTAGTAGTATGTGACCTAAGCAAGCTTTACTGTAGTTGACAACAATAAATTCTTTTAACCACATGGGTGTTCTCTTCCCGTTTTAACCATTAGAATGGCAAGAGCTACATGAAAGAGTTCAGGGCATATTGGAAATAGCCAAAAAGTAGTATTTTAGGTTGTTTTCATCTAGAACTTAAAATAGAAGGATCAAATGATCAATGTTGAGATTTATAGCCATATTAGTCTCTGCCTTTTTGATCTGCCCCCATGTGCCAGGTGCTACCCGACCCCTTAAACTGACTGAAGTTTATCATCTGTACTACTGTGTTCGGTTCTTAGTGACCCTGTTGACTCCACATGCTTACTGGCAAAGTGTGGGCATTTGTGTTCATGCCTTATATAAATTATCATTTTGTAAAGTTTACTGAATTATAAATTTCATGACTGGCGCTAAGTAAACTGAGACTGTGCTTTCACTAATCTGGACATTTAGAAGCGTCACCTGAGATAACAACCCTGTCAGGCAAAATGTCTAGAACAGCTGTTGCTGCAACTGATATTTTGAAATTTCATGGTTCCTGGCTGACTGAAACATATATTACAATATTTCCAGGCAAAATGTACAAAAGATTAAAATACATTGGCATAGACTAAAACAACTCGCTAGCTACCATTGAATGAAACATTCCTCTCCCAGCTTTGTGTAACTTACAAATTTACTGACAAGGCTTCCTAAACCATCCTCCACATTATTGATTATATTGTAATGAAGACAAAGTGTCTGTTACTTGCTTGGTGTGTGTCACTTAGGAAGTGTTTCAGTATTCATCAGTTTTCAGAATTCATCACATATTTTTGAATAACTGCAATTACTGTTCCAGAGAATACAGTGAAAAGTCTTCCTTTTACTAAATTTCATATCTCCTGAATACATTCTTGTTTCCATACTAAATAAGTTTGTTTCATATTAACTTTCCCTTAGTTTGTTTCATATTAACTTTCCCTTATGTGAATGAATTCCAACACATTCACTATACAGGTGTGTGTTATTGAATGCCCCTTGAATTTGCAGTGACTTACATGGTTTGGAGCTATGGCAGGACCAAATCACCCCCAATACAGATTTCCAAGGGACTATGAATATCTTTATGCTAGAAATTTTTTTAACAATAATAGTATATGCTTAGTTTATAATTGGCTCATGTCTAAAATAAAAAATCTGTGTAGGTGCTACTACACAGATTCTGTCAAATCAAAGTTTTATCTACATTTTATTTGAGTAAATTGTATTATATGATATAAATGGAAGGTTTATTCATCTTGATGGCATCTTATTCACATACAGGCTAAATACTGCTATACATAATTACTGATTACAAATGCCTTTATACTTTAGTAGTAGATGCAATTTAGAGGTTCATATTATCCACAACATTAAAAGGCTAAGTACTCAAGGACTTAGTAACTTAACTTCAATTTCTTCATCTATAAAATGGGCTAGTAATAATTTACTTACACCAAAAGGTGATCTTGAGTAAAATAATTATGGATACAAAACTTTAATAAGAATATAAATGAGGTAAGCTGTAAAGTTTAAATATTTTTTAAAACATTATTCTAAATCAAGAGTTAGGGAGCTTTTCTCTGCAAAGGGTCAAAAAATAAATATTTTAGGTTTTGTAGGCCATATACATATATTATTTTTTTTAACCCTAAAAAATGTTAAAAGTATTCTTTACTTCCAGGCAGTCCAATTTGGCCTGGGAAATGTAGTTTGCTGACCCCTCTGCTCTAGGTTACCTCCTCTATACATTGCTTTTTCATTAAACCATATTATTCTGAGTTTTTAAATACTAAGCAAAACAAGTTATATTATATACTTTTTATTGTAAAATATTTACACATAGTCTTTATGATATGCAGCTTTACTATAACCAGAGCAAAAAGAACTGAGTTTAGAGCGTGTTTTTCTTAACAACATCTATTCACATGAAAAAATGCCACACAATCCCCAAAGAGCCAAATGCCTATAGCTTTTGCTCTCAAGAAAAAAACTGGTCCTAAGGGAATCAATAGATTGAGCATTCAGAGTGGGATCTGAATATGAAAACCTTCAGTAGAGCTTCTCTTTCCTGCTGTGTTTTTTGTTTGTTTTGACTTTCAGAAAACTATCCAAGATACTGAATTACATCCATCTATTTCCTTCTCTAAATTAGGGAAGCAACTTTTCTCTCTCTGCCTGGTAGGTTATAGTTGACTGCCTAAATCCTTGCTAAGAGTTAGTAGAACTCTGGATATAGAAAACAAACTTATGGTTACCAGGGGATAAGGTGAGGGAGGGATAAACTGGAAGACTGGGACTGACACATACACACTACTATACATAAAACAGATAACTAATAAGAACCTGCTGTACAGCACAGGAAACTCTATTCAATAAATACTCTGTAATAGCCTATATAGGAACAGAATCTAAAAAAAGAGTGTATATGTATATGTATAACTGATTCACTGTGCTAACACAACTGAAACTAGCACATTGTAAATCAACTATACTCTGATAAAAATTTAAAAATTTAAAAATAAATAAAATTCCAACCCCCCCCTCAAAAAAAAAGTTAGTAGAACTCTTTCTAACAGTTTACCATCTATTTAATCTATCTAAACCCCCTTCCTCCCTTGTTTGGTTCTAGTCTGAATAAGAATAATTTAAGCTTCTCTGCCTGAATCCATTAAACTCATTTCCAAGTATGTACTGCATTATATTAAAATCAAAACAATAAAGATACTATAAGTATATCTTTATGGTGACATCAAGAAGCTCATATCATTATTTTCAAGCAACAATTAAATTTCACAATTTTGTGAATGGTCATTTCTTATTTAGGCATTAGAGAAAGTCAAAGGAATTGCATTTCCTGCTATTCTCATGGTTTTAGAGCTATGACAGGACAGAATCATCAGTACAGATTGCAGCAGCTTAAAAACTATTCAAACATGCAGAATTTACACACCCAGAATGACTCACAACAAAACTATAGCAGTACTAGTTCAAAGAAATTATTCTTGCCTTCTGGGAGGAAAATGAGGATGAAAGAACTTGATGGGCATTATAAAATGTAACAAATAATGAGTGACATAATATATCCTCTAGTTCAACTGCTTAACATTTCAAATTTAACTAAAAATTTAAACTTAAACTTTCCAAAGTGTTTTATCTAAAGAGCCTTTTAGTCAAACCAATATGGTTCTGCTCTCACTCTTGGGAAGTCAAGTAACCTCTGACCTCAGCATCCCTGTCTGCCTCTGCCACATCATGATTTGGGGAGGATTAAAAGGCAGAATTGACTCATCTAAAACACACACAAAATATATTCTCAATCAATGTAAACACTCCCCCCTATTTCTCTTGATGTCATCATCTGCAAACTCATAGAATAAGCACCCTCCATACTGGGGAAAAAAGGAAAACTATAATATAATGCTGAGAAAAAAATCTCTCTCTAGTGAGAAGAGTATTAGTTTGGTAGCTAGGAATTCTGATTGTCTATTTCTAGGGCTGATGTTTGCTGGCCTTGGGAAAATAAACCTTTCTCTTTCTTTGGAACTGAGTGACTTCATTGGTAAAATTAAGGTGTTTCACAAAATACTATCTGAAATAGACTTTACTGATTTTAATGTTATTATGGCATTTTGTCCTCTGTATATTCAGAGATAGGCTTTGGAACAGTAAGAGGCAGGTTCAAATTCTGGAGCTGTTGATTTGTTCATAAATGATCTTATGCAAATTAAAAAACTTCTTTGAACATCAGCTACTTATTTTCTCTTAACTACTGTTTTCTCACTGATATAACTGAACTAATATTCCATTACTGTTTAATAGGTATATTATTTTCAAAGACAATAGTATATATAGCAGAGTGTTTGGAAGACAGTAGATGCCTAATAAATGATATATATGATGAATCTCAAGACAGAACCCAGGTATTCACCCTAGACTCCTCCCACATCCTAACCCCCCCCAACACATTATAGAGGAGCAACCATTCTCATCATTATGCCAAGACACCTGGCACCTAGAAAAAGTCTAGCAGTTAGCATGATCTGCAAGAAAGGTAATACGTGGCATGTAATTCCACCCTTGCTGGCCTCACAAACAGATGATAGTGTCCTGTACTGGGGTGAACTCTCACAATACCCCTCCACACAGTATACCAGAGGATGTTAAAATACAAGTCATAAAGAAAGGAAACTCACATTTTACTCCCACTTCACAGCCTACCTGGCTGGCCAGGGTAAGGAATACCCTAGTGATGGAAGTAAACTGAAGTTCTCTAGCCATGAAGTAATCTGGCACAAGAACCTCATTTACTACTGTGGGAACTGGGGTCCAGTGATTTCGAGTAATTTACTCAAGCTCTCCTAAACACTGGAACTCATACTAGAATTCAGCTGTCTGTATTTTCAGTCTAGGGATCACTTCATAGTGTACATAATTTGCTCTTATTGTAGTAATAACACTGTCCCATGTCCTTCAATATAGCAATGCAAGGGAATAACAGAGAAACATTGCCTCTGTGGCCAATAAAAGGAAAAGCCCTGGTCCTGGTGCCCATTAACACCACGATATAATAAGCAATTAGTGAAATGTTCTTGTATTTCAAGGACCTGCAACTATAATTATATTCACAATGAAAATAATTCAACTTATAAATGTCATCTGCTCAACATCTTTAGTTATAATTCTTATCATTCAGTCAACTGTTAATGATAAATTCAAGGAGTTATCAACTGTTCTTTTGATGTGAAAGTACCTGGAGAACATTGACAAAACCAAGGTTCAGGGAGAAGATGTAATGTACCCAAAATCACATAGTTTATAAGAGGCAAATCAGTACCAAAACCCTTTCCTCCAAAGTTGTGTCAGCTTTTGTAAATAAACACATGTCAACCTTCATTTAGACCTCCACTGATGCTCCTGAGACCATTTTGGCCATCGGCAGGAAGCTGATAACTTCAAGACATCCCATTGAATCCGTACAGCAGCTAATAAGCTATTAGAAATGGAAGAAATTAAACCCATTAATAGGTGGCATTGGAATAAAGTCCAGTTTTTGGTTAATATTCTTGACATATACATCTCTATCTACCCAGTGCGTAGCACTAATATATTTCCTCTATGGCATCAGTAATATTTTAAAAGCTAAGGGATTCCTTCATTCATTCAAAAATGGTAAGTGAATTAAAAAAGATCCTATTCTGTGAAATAGCCAGGAATCCTAAAATTCATATCAACTTCTCTTTGGAAAAATGAGTAAAACTAACAAATAAACTTGGATAGTTCTTTCTGATAGTGACGTGTGGACACCTGGCATCTATTCCTGGCTTAAGTCTACTCCAACTTTCAGCATATAATTCACTTATGCTCTCTGGGCCTCAATATCCCCATCAGTGAAGTAAACAGTTTTTTTGAGCAGATGACTTATAAAGCCCACTGGCCCTTTCTTTCTAGATGCATGGAATTGCAGGGCAAGGAAGATAAACTACAACTCATGTATTCTGAGAAACGCCTAATAGATATTCTTTGTCGTGACCTATGGCCTTAAAAAATGAATCAAAGTCCTCCTCCAAGCTAGTCAGTTTGGGATTGTTTATTTCTACCTACTATCAATATTTAATTTGGCATTTGCTGGATTTGGGGTGTCCTGGTCCTCAATCTTTGCCAATCCTAATGATTACACAGAGGAAAGATTATGGAAGCCTGGAATGTCATTAAATAAAATCAGAGAGAATTCAAAGGGACTCAAGGATGTCAACTTCATGCCTCTTCAAATATGAAAAGTACTTAAACTTGAATCTTTCCACTCCAATGACAGTCTCATTTAATTCTACAAACCTCTGATGAATAGTATTTTACCACCATGTCCGTTGCCATTTTAATTTTGTTTTATGTCTGCTTTTTTTCTAAGGTCAGACCTAGAGCTTCCACTCTGGTTGGTCTTCTAACTTATGATCCTCAGAGTTCAGAAAGGTGTTGGTCAGGCCGCATAGATCACTGGAATTGTCTAGCCACATTTATGAGCTCTGGAGCCTCTCCTTGTACAAAATCCTAGAGTAGTGATAAATGACTTGTAGTTTATCTGCTGAGTACTTTGGTTTTATATTCCCAGTTCTAGCTTTACAGAGTTTCTTTCTTTTATAAAAAGAATGTGTCACTTTGCTTCTTGTAAGTCATTGCGTTTATGGTGCAACTTGCTACAAGGTAATGTGCAAAGGCAAAAGAGAAGTCATGGTCAGACATAGCAAGCCTCAAATGAAGTTCATATTCTGTTTCTGCAGCCTGAGTTCCCCAAGAAACATCACTGACTCATGAAACGTTGTTCTCTCTCATGTTCTTTTTAAATCTTCATCTTATGTTAACTGCCTGGAGACACTGACACTATATAGTGTTGTTGTTTTCTTCTTTTGTAGAAATGCCTAGAGGAGAAACATTCTTTGTCTTCAACCACTGTACGTTGATTTCACATCTGCCTACAAACACACTATACCCCCAAATGTTATAATCCTAATTATGACTTCCAGCTATTATAAATATTTCTCTTTTAAAACTAGTGATGAGTGACATTTTAATTTTTTTTTCCAATAAATTTGTATTTTACCAAACACTTTTTCAAAGACTGGGCATGCTACGGTATGCTATGTATACATGAAGGTGGAAATGCCACACAAATATGTCTAGCTTGTTGCTGGGCTACACAGGTATTATTTAGAGAAAAGTTTACTCTAGAGATGTCATCCAGAGAATTTACAATTCTTGGTGAATTTGACCAGTTGCAAACGACTACTCCAGGGAATTCATTTACCCCTAAGGGTGGAGATACTAAAAGAGGTCCAAGAGGTTAATGCTATTCTGGGTGATTTCCCCTGCTCAATTCCAATGAATGGTATGGCTATAAAAACCTTTGGGTGACTATTAATATCTAATGATGGAAGAAGAACAGCAATTCATGACAAGGTTTAGTTGATGGCACTTTTCACATAGAAGGATAGGAATCTTTAACAAAATGAAATTCTTTAACACAAAATGGCAATAATGCTTAATAGTTTTGTGGCTATTTTAATTCATGGATATAGATAATAATGAAATTTCAATGTAATATTTTCTTCCCATTATACTTCACTGTCTACAACTGATAATAACATTTAGCATATATATTACTTTTCCTAATTAAACTGAATTGAATTTATTGAGCAGCCACCATGTGAGAGACTCTGCTGGAGGAGGGAGATTCAAAGATGAAATGACCAAATTCTAATTTTCCGGAGACTCAAAGTTAGAGATGCAAATAGACATTTTTACAATAAAAATCATTTGATATTTATTTCACAATAAAAATTATTGAATGCCTTTATACCATGTGAGAGGTGCTATAATAGACACACCTTTGCCCTTAAGGGTCTCTCTTTCTGGGCTACGGAGCTAATAGTAGGGACACCACAGCAGTATCAATGAGTCATTGAAGGCTTCTGGTAGAAAATATATCTAACAGAAGCTTGAGGCATGTGTAGGGCTTTCTTCCACTACCCTCCATGCCCTATTCACCTAGTTTAAAATGTCTAGAAGGAGAAAGCGCTGTTAATGAAAAAGTTTTGAGAGGTAGGAAATAGTGTATTCAAGCCAAAAGACTCTGTGAAAAAGCTTAACGGTAGAAAATGTTTTGAAGAATAACCAAAAGTCTGTTGTTGTAGTCACACAGGTTAGACATAGAGTTGAGCATTGTGGGAAATAAGGCCTTCAATATCAGGCTAAGGAATCAGTGCACCACTCTGATTGAAGAACCTTCCAAGGAAAAGCAAGAACTACATTTAACAATGGAAATCATCACAGCAACAAGAGCCTATGCTGTATCACGCCCATGGGCTTTTCTTTTAACCTGGGGATCAGGATGCAGGTAAAACTAGAGCATATGGAATGAAGATAACGGCAGTTCTGCCAGGAAGATACACGCTGACGCTTCTGTTGAAAAAAATCCAAATCGAGCACAAAAATATATTTCTATAACAAGCCCTTTTGAACCGAACATGTGCAAATTTAAGTTTACCAAAAAATAAATAAATAAAAGAAGTATGTCCAAAGTGATTACGGCAGTTCAAAATGATATTTCACTACAAAATGAACCACAATAGCTTCCTTCTGAACACTAAATTATTTTTAAGGACACAGATACTCTATTCTGAAAGGAACTTAAATCCCACTTTCACCATTGCCAGCTTTGTGAAAATAGGCAAAACAACTAACCTTCCTTTTCTTCTGTGTTATTTTTGATTGTTATTTTTCCAGAGGTGTGATCTCACTCTGGTCTGGCTGTGTTCCGACAGGTCTACCAGGGAAAACAGATGATAGACTAAGAAGTTAAGGGACTTGTTTGGAGAGTTCCTCAAAGTTACAGTCCTCTAAATAAGGAATCACTTGGACTGCCTGTTGAAATAAAAATAGTATTCATACCACAGACCTGCTGAGTTGAACCCACAGGGCTGGAGCCTCAAGTCATTCATGTGCTGCTCCTCAGCTAGTAAATGATCCACTTGAGATGTGAGCCTTTTCTGGCCACATTGCCAGAGTAAAGTGTGATTGAAAATAAGCCCCACTGTTTAATACCTGTTTTTGAAGACTACATATGTAACAACTATAGTCAGTTTGGATATTCCAGAAGGCAGATGCCAAGATATTTGGGGGGAGGGGAGTTGATGCCCCTGTAAGGTACAAGAGAGAAGGAGCTGGAATGGGCTAGGAGAGCTTTCGGACTACAACATGAAAGGAATGAGGGAAGGGGAAAAGAAGGGAAGAGACTCAGAGGATGGTGCAGCTCTGAGAATGTTTCGTCAGCCCCTCAGGGAACCTTGGCACAAGGACAGCCCAAGAGCAGTCCTGCACCGAGCAGAAATGACCATGCTCTACTACCTGACTATGTGCCATTACTGGCTGGGAGCTGCTGGGATGGGTGTGGCCTGGGCTAGAGTGCTACAGTGGATCCCAGAAGCTATCAGCTAACTGCACTCTTCATGGCAGGTTGTTATTATGATCATCATAATCCACACAGTTTGGATCAAATCACACAACCAAATTGCACACAGTGATTTGGAATCATGTTGCTCTTACAATGACCTAAAGGTCCAGTGCACATCTTGCTTAAATGCACATATATCTTCCTGCCGGTTCATTTTAAAATTATATTACTTGATAAGGGAATTATGTAAGCTTCCTTCTCTATTGGGTCTTTTAAAAAATATGTTGTATTGTCTCTTTCATTAACTTTTTCCCAAGCCCTCTCCTAAATATAGACAGCACTTCTCTAGTGCCTCACCTGAGTCATGCATCACTTTCTACCTTAAAATGGTAGATCGGTCCTTCTTGGCTGTAAGTTATATAAAAGCAGAATCCAGTTCAAAAATATCTCTGTAATTCTCACCAACCATTACAGGGTGCCTGGCCACAGTAGAAGCTCAGTAAACACCTGCTGAAGAAATGAAGATTGTTATTTTTCCAGAGATGTGATCTCACTCTGGTCTGGCTGTGTTCCGACAGCAATAAACCATGTTTAACCAGGTTCTTGTGAGGATGTTTGTGTAGACAGTATATAGTAAGTTGACACAGCCGTCCCTGAATAAAACATTCAGGCCTTTTGATGTTTCTTTATACATATGTTTTTTATATTTAGTATTTTGGACTACACTTCTTTTCTTTTTTTTTTAAATTTCACTGCATTTAGGACTTTATAATGATACTTTGCAAAAAGTGAAAGATGAATTGCTCTCCAGCCATAAAAGACAATGAAGATTTCCCTTAGGGATTTCTCATTATGGAGAGTGAAATGCAGACCTGTTGCAATACTCCCATGCTGTAATAAATACTTGACAAGCCCAGAAGTAAGTAAAATATGATAGAAAAGAGGCTTAGCGCAAGTTGGTACATTAGGGCTGACTTGCCTATCTTGGCTCTCAAGCAGATTAGTCATGAGAAGTGAATGGTGCCACGCCTGCATGAATATTTCAGGAATGTTTCTGCATCTAAACATAGATGTTTAAATATGCCAGTAATTATCAAGACTCTGCATGTGTGGAGCCCTCTTCTCCTCTGCTCCCAAGCAAATAGTACTACTTCAAGGATACGGAAAATAAATTAATCCAACAAGGACTTTAACCTTCAAACGAACTCCTCACCATTAAATTTCTGCCCAAGAAAGACGGTCATAACCTTCACAAACATGGCTTTTCATAAAATATTCTCTGCCAAGGATTTCACATCTCCTAATCCTTCAATTAAGGATCTTTGTAAATAGAGGCGTCCCCCATATTTTGGCTAGAAATACAGAGATTTAAATGCAGACCTCTTTTAAGTTCACTCTCTTGTGTACAAGTAGTGAGAAGGAAAGAAACACATTGGAATACGATTTAACAAGTGAGGGGAAGTGTTTCTCTCATTTCTTAAAGTTTTAGTTTAGGAATTCTGAGAGCTCATCGAAAAAGAAACCAACAATGAGAAATTGTGAAGCAAGAAAAGTTTTTATTGCCACCTTAAAGATCATTTTAGTCATGCTTTCTGTTGTTATTCTCCGAGAAGAGGAAGGGCTGAGCTGACATAGACTCTTTTTTTTTTTTTTTTGCGGTACGCGGGCCTCTCACTGTTGTGGCCTCTCCCGCTTCAGAGCACGGCCTCCGGACGCGCAGGCCCAGCGGCCATGGCTCACGGGCCCAGCCGTTCCGCAGCATGTGGGATCTTCCCGGACTGGGGCACAAACCCGCGTCCACCGCATCGGCAGGCGGACTCCCAACCACTGCGCCACCAGGGAAGCCCAACATAGATTCTTTAATGCAGACATTATCCCAGAGATAAGATCTTGTAACACCCCGTAGTTTAAGTACACCCTAATGATATTTTTTTTTCTTTCGCTGTTTATCTCTAGTTATTTTTATTTTTATTTTTTCTAACATTTTTATTGGAGTATAATTGCTTTACAATGGTGTGTTAGTTTCTACTTTATAAAAAAGTGAATCAGCTATACATATACATATGTTACCATATCTCTTCCCACTTGCGTCTCCCTCCCTCCCACCCTCCCTATCCCACCCTCCAGGCGGTCACAAAGCACCGAGCAGATATACCTGTGCCATGTGGCTGTTTCCCACTAGCTATCTATTTTACGTTTGGTAGTGTATATATGTCCATGCCTCTCTCTCGCCCTGTCACAGCTCACACTTCCCCCTCCCCATATCCTCAAGTCCGTTCTCCAGTAGGTCTGTGTCTTTATTCCTGTCTTACCCCTAGGTTCTTCATGAAATTTTTTTTTTCTTAGATTCCATATATATGTGTTAGCATACGGTATTTGTCTTTCTCTTTCTGACTTACCTCACTCTGTATGACACACTCTAGGTCCATCCACCTCAATACAAACAACTCAGCTTCGTTCCTTTTTATGGCTGAGTAATATTCCATTGTATATATGTGCCACATCTTCTTTATCCATTCATCTGTTGATGGACACTTCGGTTGCTTCCATCTCCTGGCTATTGTAAATAGAGCTGCAATGAACATTTTGGTACATGACTCTTTTTGAATTTTGGTTTTCTCAGGGTATATGCCCAGCAGTGGGATTGCAGGGTCATATGGTAGTTCTATTTGTAGTTTTTTAAGGAACCTCCATACTGTTCTCCATAGTGGCTGTATCAATTTACATTCCCACCAGCAGTGCAAGAGTGTTCCCTTTTCTCCACACCCTCTCCAGCATTTATTGTTTCTAGATTTTTTGATGATGGCCATTCTGACTGGTGTGAGATGATATCTCATTGTAGTTTTGATTTGCATTTCTCTAATGATTAATGATGTTAAGCATTGTTTCATGTGTTTGTTGGCAATCTGTATATCTTCTTTGGAGAAATGTCTATTTAGGTCTTCTGCCCATTTTTGGATTGAGTTGTTCGTTTTTTGTTATTGAGCCGCATGAGCTGCTTGTAAATTTTGGAGATTAATCCTTTGTCAGTTGCTTCATTTGCAAATATTTTCTCCCATTCTGAGGGTTGTCTTTTCATCTTGTTTATGGTTTCCTTTGCTGTGCAAAAGCTTTTAAGTTTCATTAGGTCCCATTTGTTTACTTTTGTTTTTATTTCCATTTCTCTAGGAAGTGGATCAAAAAGGATCTTGCTGTGATTTATGTCACAGAGTGTTCTGCCTACGTTTTCCTCTAAGAGTTTGATAGTTTCTGGCCTTACATTTAGATCTTTAATCCATTTTGAGCTTATTTTTTGTATGGTGTTAGGGATTGTTCTAATCTCATACTTTTACATGTACCTGTCCAGTTTCCCGAGCACCACTTATCGAAGAGGCTGTCTTTTCTCCACTGTATACTCTTGCCTCCTTTATCAAAGATAAGGTGAACATACATGCATGGGTTTATCTCTGGGCTTTCTATCCCGTTCCATTGACCTATATTTCTGTTTTTGTGCCAGTGCCATACTGTCTTGATTACTGTAGCTTTATAGTATAGCCTGAAGTCAGAGAGCCTGATTCCTCCAGCTCCATTTTTCGTTCTCAAGATTGCTTTGGCTATTCAGGGTCTTTTGTGTTTCCATACAAATTGTGAAATTTTTTGTTCTAGTTCTGTGAAAAATGTCAGTGGTAGTTTGATAGGGATTGCACTGAATCTGTAGATTGCTTTGGGTAGTAGAGTCATTTTCACAATGTTGAGTCTTCCAATCCAAGAACATAGTATATCTCCCCATCTATTTGTATCATCTTTAATTTCTTTGCTCAGTGTCTTATAATTTTCTGCATACAGGTCTTTTGTCTCCTTAGGTAGGTTTATTCCTAGATATCTTATTCTTTTCATTGCAATGGTAAATGGGAGTGTTTTCTTAATTTCATTTTCAGATTTTTCATCATTAGTGTATAGGAATGCCAGAGATTTCTGTGCATTAATTTTGTATCCTGCTACTTTACCAAATTCATTGATTAGCTCTAGTAGTTTTCTGGTAGCATCTTTAGGATTCTCTATAGTATCATGTCATCTGCAAACAGTGACAGTTTTACTTCTTCTTTTCCGATTTGGATTCCTTTTATTTCTTTTTCTTCTCTGATTGTTGTGGCTAAAACTTCCAAAACTATGTTGAATAAGGGTGGTGAGAGTGGGCAACCTTGTCTTGTTCCTGATCTTAGTGGAAATGCTTTCAGTTTTTCACCATTGAGGACCCCCCCCAATGATACTGAAACTGCATTTTTGTAATATTTCTTGAATAATAGGAGGAAAAAGAAATTCTCAAGTCCTTGATTCTGGTGTTGTAATGAAATGTCACACAGAGAAGTAGCCATTTCATTAAATGAGGAGTTGCACTGAATTCTTTCCAAGTGAGATTATAATTCATTATCTATTATCAGAATATCAAACACAATTTAGAGTGACATTATAGTTCCCAATCTAATAACTATCATTTCTTTATCATTAGAATTTTAATAGTTAACTTTGTGTTCTAAGCAAACAAATATCTACAATTAGAAACGTGATGAAATATGAGGATATTCTGGTGCTTTAGAAGTAAAGAGCTTTGGGTTATAATAGAAAAAAATGTCAGTGAATGGCAACATATCTTAAGGTAAGTGTAGGGAGCTTAGAACACGATACCTAAGTTGAAGTCTTGGCTCACCCACTCACTAGCTACATAACTTTGATGCTTGGAGATATTAAATACGTTTCTCATTGTCTAATTTATAAAATGGCTGCATTTCTACTTTATTCAATGGTTACTGCTAAGTTTGGATGACATGATTATTAACATGCCCGAGGCAAAATAAATATCTAATTAAATGAGTGTGTTCTCCAAGCACTTTTCCTATAATGAGCTTTATAGTTAATAACACACAGTTTATCACATCATAAAACAAACATTCAGTTCAATCTGTGATTTTCCATAGAGGACCTGGTTTTCACAAAGGCAAGAGGAAATTGTTTAATGTCATGAAATGAGTGAGTGGCCAAATGAGCATTAGGAAACAGACACCACAATCACTGTTTTGGGGCTCCCATTCCTCACTAAGCTACACCTTTCAAATCATCCTTCAGGACTGAGAACCACTAGAGAAGGGGTTACTTTTCAGGCAGAGACTACACAAAGAATGGCGAGCCTTGTTTCAGCACAGAACGCTGATTGTCACATAAAAGAGAATGTCTCTGCCCCTTCATACTTATTAACTGTGGACTATCAATAGGCAACTTAGTAAGACGATTAATTCTTTTTAAAAGTATTCTTTATACTGTACTTTAATTCTTTAGTTTGACTATGCATAATAGAACATAGTAATCAGGTGGGAATCTTTTGTAACACCAATAACTCAATCAACATGACAATACAGTCATAAAATTTTTGGAGTGAGGAAACCCTGGAATGATCATTACATGGTGTATCATGGAGATAGATACAACATAATTAAGTGAACTAACTGCAAGGCTAGAAGTAAAACTCAGTTCCCACATTTCTAAATTTGGTGATTCCCTGCCAAAACCTCCAGCTTTCACAACATCTGGATATTAATATAAATAAAAATATGGCAATAACCCCCCCCCCAAAAAAAATCCTGAAAGGGCATTTCTCTTACCTGTGAAATTTTTGAAGAAAAAGGTGTATTATTTTACATTGGTGTTTTTAAGTATAAATCACCTTTCTTTGCAGTTCTACTCATATTATTACCCTCAGACACATTTGTTCCCCTGTTTCTATTTGTTGGATTGTTAAAAGTCATTACTAAGTGTTGGTAGCCTTTGTATATATTTTCCACAACCAGAGGCAAGAGAGGTGTGAGAGTCTTTTAGGTAGTTACCTCTTCTTTCCAGACTTAGTAATTGGAATATCTGTTAGATCAGGTTGGTCTTGATTTCTCTGGCCAAGAAATCTTAGCCAAATTTTTACACAGACAATGGGTAGCAGTAACTTTGAAATAATTATACTGAGGCTTAAATGAAGAACATGATACCAAGTTATGGCACTCAATATTTTATAATCTGTACAAATAATTCAGCCAAATCAGTATAAAGTTACATATTTGACTACATCTTGTTGCTCCTCCATCCCTACCCACTCTTACAGAGTGGCAAAATAGTGCCTTACACTGAAATCTAATTTAATATGATACCATCAGCTTTTACAGAAGAATGCTACAAAGAACTGCTTTAAGGAACTCACCACGGTTGTTATCTCAAGTTGGTTGAGAACATGGATGGCAATGCATTTCCTGAGACCTGTCAAGAGAATATCCCACCTCTTTTGACCATCTCTTCCGAACAGTTCATTTTTTTACAGCCTAAATATTGTCAGTGTAATAACCTACCAAATTCCTTCAACATGGGTTGCTTAAAATCTTAGAAACAATAGTAAATGTGTAAAATTTTCACTAAACGATACTTTTATTATATTTTTTTCTATTTCTGGTTTGACTTTAGGTTGCTAGTCTTGTTATTTTTCTACTTTCTCACCTATTTCTAATTATGTTGCTTTGATATATTTTAAATATCCTCATAAGCTCTCCTAAATCCTTTTTAGAACAAAGTGAGGAATAAATAACTAAAACTATGAGCAACTTCACATGTGCAGAATACGATGGGAGGGTGAATATTCATAACATAAAATTAGGTTTTCTTTAAATAGAGTCTATGTCAAATAAATTGGGCTTTTTACTTTTCTGTTGGCTTAGCTGCCACCTCTCTTTCCTCATTATTTCAGTGAGGCCCTTACTTTACATCTTTCTCTTGTAACTATCCCAGTGTTGATTAAATAGTAGATATCTATCTCTGCTTAGTATCAACATATCCCTGAAAATTAAATCATCTAAAATATCACAAATTCATCTACTGAGAAATTCAGCACAATCTTGGATAACAAGTAAAAATAGTAAGAATGTCACTATTTTTGATGTCCACATAATTTTGATTGGACTAAGATCATGTGAGATGTAGAAAAATAACAGAGAAGACTTTAGGTAAATATTTTAGCGAGCTAATCAGACTGTGTGTGTGTGTGTATGTGTGTGTCTGTGTCTGTGTATGTGTGAGAGAGAGAAAGAGAGAGAGAGAGAGAGAGTAGAATCTGCACAGGTTTGAAATGGCAAATTAGGAAGGAAGAAAAGTAAGAATAGTACAGTAGAGGAGAAATAATTAAAGAAAAGGAGATGAGTAAGAAGTAATGGGACTTCCTTCCTTTCTTTCTTATAAATTATGGAAACAGAAGTGAGGAATTATGAACATAATTATTCTTTGGAGTTTTACCACACTCGACTAGGACTGACAATCAATGTGGATAATTATATTTTCCATAATTTCACTTTATTGCTGGAAAGACATTTTCTATGCCTTTTCATATATTAAATCATTTTCAGCAGTTATATTCTCTTGGCACACAGATAGTTGCTCAGGCAAATATAAAAATAAAACTATTGCCATCTATTTATCTGTTTACATTTTGTCCTGTCTTTTAGATTCTGAACGCCCTGCGATCAGACCTTTTCATTATTCATACTTATCCAAACATAGTGCCTGGCTCAAGGTAAAGCTTCTGCTGAATACCATAAATAATTTACTCAAAATAGTCCCTGTTTTCAAAGATTACACTTGGAAAAGAAATATTTAGGCAATAAAACAAGAGGAAGAAAAGGGTGCTAAAAATGGGTGGTGATCAAATGGGGGGTGTACTCTAAGAGAACACCTCAAAATGACAGAATCGTGTGGGTTATAATCATACAGAAGGCTTCATGGAAGCGATGGGATATGTACTGGGATGAGAAAGTATTTAGAGAAGGAGGAACAGACTTCCACATCATGGGGAACATATTTTGATTCAACACCCTGCTGTGTTCCCTTTGTGTGTCAGAGCTTGTGATTGCCAGTAAGAACACACAGGAATGAGACAGACTGAGTCAGTGCTTACAGCTTAGTGGGGTGTGTAAAGAAGCAACTAGGCAATGAAAATACAGTGTAATGAGAGTTACTGAGGAGGAAGTCCAGTATCCCCTATGAGTATATGGGAAGGGTCTCAACCTGGAGATAAGAACAATCTTCCATGAGTAACCACCTGTTTGGTGGAGACCTACAGATAAGGAGTTTGCAAAATAAAGGTGGGAAACTGTGTCAGTTGTTCCAGCCTGGAAAAAAAAAAACATAAAGAGAAGACTGGCAGAAGATGTGGCTGAAGAAAGCCAGAACATAAAGGATTCATTAAGCCCTATAAAGAAGTTTATGGTAGAAACAATAATGAATCATTGAAAGACGGTGATCAGAAGAATAACACAGTAAAAATAAAACAAAATAATAATAATATTAGATATAGTAAAATATAGAAGAATTTGAATAGATTAAATTATCTAGAGTAGAGATTATCTGGAGTTCTATGAAATCAGTAAAGTGGAGTTTGATTCTGAAAGACTTTGAGAGACAAGTTAAACAACGTTTCAATCTCTTACCAAAAGGCTCTAGAGAGCCGTAATTGCTCATTAGCCGAGACAGGCTAGTGTATTCTCTATGTGTGAGGCACTTAACAAAGCAGATAGTTTTAAAATTTTGTTTCTCCTTTATTATGTGCTGTCGTGTACTGGGCAAGGTCATTCAGGGAACCAGGCTCCCCATCTTGAACAGGTATCATCTAGAAAAGGGACAGATGATGTTGGCTGTGGGTCTGTCGTATATGGCCTTTATTATGTTGAGGTAGGTTCCCCCTATGCCCACTTTCTGGAGAGTTTTTGTCATAAATGGGTGTTTAATTTTGCCAAAAGCTTTTTCTGCATCTATTGAAAGGATCATATGCTTTTTATTCTTCAATTTGTTGATGTAGTATATCACAAGGATTTTTGATACTGAAAAATCCTTGCATCCCTGGGATAAATCCCACTTGATTGTGGTGTATGATCCTTTTAATGTATTTTTGGATTTGGTTTGCTACTATTTTGTTGAGAATTTTTGTGTCTACAATTGGTTCTGGGAAAACTGGACAGCTACATTTAAGAGAATGAAATTAGAACATTCTCTAACACCATACACAAAAATAAACTCAAAATGTATTAAAGACCTAAATGTAAGACCGGGTACTGTAAAACTCTTAGAGGAAAACATAGAACACTCTGACATAAATCGCAGCAATATCTTTTTGAATCCACCTCTTAGAGTAATGAAAATAAAAACAAAAATAAACAAATGGCACCTAAATAAACTCAAAAGCTTTTGCACAGCAAAGGAAACCATAAACAAAACAAAAAGATAACCCACATAATGGGAGAAAATATTTGCAAACGATACTACCGACAAGGGATTAATCTCCAAAATATATATACAGCTTGTGCAGCTCAGTATCAAAAAAACAAACAGCCCAATTAAGAAATGGGCAGAAGACCTAAAAAGACACTTCTCTAAAGAAGATATACAGATGGCCAAAAAGCACAGGGAAAGATACTCAAAATCGCTAATTATCAGAGAAATGCAAATCAAAACTACAATGAGGTATCACCTCACACCGGTACGGCCATCATCAGAAAGTCTACAAACAAAAAATGCTGGAGAGGGTGTGGAGAAAAGGGAACCCTCCTACACTGTGGGAATATAAACTGGTACAGCCGCTATGGAGAACAGTATGGAGGTTTAAAATACTAAAAATAGAGCTACCATATGACCCAGCAATCCCACTCCTGAGCATATATCTGGAGAAAACCATAATTTGAAAAGATACATAGTTCAATGCAGCACTATTTACAATAGCCAAGACATGGAAGCAACCTACATAATCCACTGGCAGAGGAATGGATAAAGATGTGGTACATATATACAATGGAATATTACTCAGCCATAAAAAGAATAAAATAATGCCATTTGCAGCAACATGGATGGACCTAGAGATTATCATACTAAGTGAAGTAAGCCAGACAAAGACAAATATCATATAATATCGCTTATATGTGGAATCTAAAAAAAAAAAACAAAACATAGATACAAATGAACCTATTTACAAAACAGAAACAGACTCACAGACTTAGGAAACAAACTTATGGTTACCAAAGGGGAAAAGTGTGTGTGTGGGGATACATTAGGAGTTTGGTATTAACAGATACACACTACTCTATATAAAACAGATAATCAACAAGGACCTACTGTATAGCACAGGGAACTCTACTCAATATTCTGTAATAACCTAAATGGAAAAATAATCTGAAAAAGGATATATGTATAACTGAAGCACTTTGCTGTACGCCTGAAACTAACACAACATTCTAAATCAACTATACTCCAATATAAAATATATTTTTTTAAAATATTTGGAACAATACACAGCCAAAAAGAAAAAGAGAGAGAGAAAGAAAGAAAAGGGACAAATGTAGGGTAAGGAACTGGCCTCTTCCGTGCTTCCATTGAAGTACCCTCTGTTACTTTCATGGGTAGCCCATTAGCCAGAACTAGTCATGAGGACCTACCTACATGCAATATAGGTCTGTTTATATACGTGTTAACTTGCCCCGCTTCCTTCTTAGTGTATATAACATTTAAGTTTCTGATCACATAGCTCTATTTACAATTTTGCATTTCAAATGTGGGGCAGCAAATGGAATGTTCGCTGAACACCACTGTCCCTGTTGCAGCAAAGGATGAAGATGTCAAGGGTTAGCTTCGGATGTAGGAAAGCAAAAAAAAAAATGTAAAGAGATTGATTAGAAGCAAGACATTGTCCAGAAAATATGTACAACAGCACAAGTGGGAGATGAGAAGAAACCGAACTAGAAATGGAGCATAAGAAAAATGAGAACGGTGCCTATTCTTACCATTAGAAAGTCTATTCAACAACGCACTGAAATTAGGAAGTTTGCTAAATAAGCAGTACTCTAGTACATCCTGACTTATATTTTTTTTAATGCAGATCTCTAGAGATACAGATTTTTATTCCGTGAAGCAAATGCCCATTTTCTGAAATGACTGAATGTCAAAACAGAACATTTCATATTAATGGCATGAAGTGAGAGCACTGAATGAGTCTATCAGAGAACAGCAACCTGAAGCATGTCAGAATTGAAAGTTTGAGAATCTAGCCTCTAAGAAAAACAGTGCAGCGTTTGTAATATATAAAAGCTTTTTGCTCTGTGGGAAACAGTTATTAGCGAGGGCAGTCTGAAAACACTGTTAGGAGATTTGGGAGTCGCAGTCCTTGAAGGGAAGATTTACTCTGGTCAATTTTACAATTTATGCATTTTTGGTGGTTGTGATGTATGAGTCACAAGGGTAATAAACTTCTAATAGGTTGAAGTAAAGTTAAGCATTTCCCAGTATTTCTATTAATTATCTGTGAAAGAGAAAAAAGAAAATTAATGCAGAGACATAAGCTGGTCTTTGAACAAAGAGGGATATGTTTTATTATGATGGTTTTGGCTACAGTCCTTTTCAAAATGGGCAAAGGACCAAGAAATATTTAAGCAGATTAAAATTATAAATAGAGCAATGTGATCAGTAACTTAAATGTTATATACACTAAGAAGGAAGGGTAGCAAGTTAACATGTAAATAAACTGAGCCAGAATAAGATACAGAAAACGTCTAGCTAACCGTAAGTACTGAAAAGGCTTCTCTAAATAGGAGAATTTATATTCTGTTAACAGCTAGAAAATGCATTTGTTTCACAATTTTTTCAAAAGAAATACAAGTCCCAGTAATTTAAAAAGTATTCTTAATTTCCATATGCTTACGTACGGAAAAAGAAAACTAGAGCTTAGAAAATAATCATTGTGTATTCACTGTAGCATTCTTTGAAACAATGAAACATAGCAATAGTTGAAATGTATATTAACTGGAAATGGATAAATATTATACAACATATCCGTATGATAGAATATTTGGCATCAGTTAAATAAAATCAATAGATCTGATCTATTACCAAATATCAACATGCACTAGAGGTATCAGTAGAAGTGAAGAGACCTCATTTCACTCAAGCAGATCATAGTATAGGAAATAGAAAATTAAGTTTATGGCTACAGTATGGCATCAGTCATAGAAGTATGTCAGGGATGTGTGGTGGTAGCACATGAGAGCATGAGGACAAGACACAGGAAAGATAATTATAGGGATATAGTGAGTTGAGTCTTGAAATGTGAATATGGGTGTATTGAACACCTCTTGTATAAAACTTCATATGCTCTCTTTTTCCAGCCCCTGCTGGGTGACAAGCCTATCCCAGGTAAAATCGGAGAGCACCTTGCTCAGGCCTCCGCTACAAAATTTTTTTTCCTGCCCTTTGTTTATCAGCAACCCCAGCACCTTCTCTGACTCCTTCAGGTGTGTTGCTGCCATAAATCTGCATGGCACTCCCACACGAGCCACTCAAAAGGACCGTAAGTAATGCACGTGGGCCATACTTGACTAATGGAAGCTGGGAGACAATTGATAAATGCTTCTCCTTTCTGTCTGTTATGAGAACAGACACAGATGAGCAAAGGGGAAAAAACAGTACATCCAAAGAGCTGCAAATCATTCACTTTCCTTGAATCTAGAATATGATAAAAGTGTGATAAGAGACTCTTTCAAGTGCCTGATCATGAAGAGCCTTGTGTATACAACAAAACTAGGAGTCTGTCTCATCAGCATGGGATTACTACTGAATGGTTGAAATCTGTGTGACAATATGAAATGTCAATTTTTTAAAATTCTTTTAGTTATGTGGAGGTGAATTTGAAAGTAACATCACCAAAGATAAGAGACAAGTTAGATACAATTCTTGATCCAGAAATGAAATCATTAAAACTTAAAAAAAAACCCTCAAATCTACAGCTATTATTGGATCCAAAAAAATGACAGTTCTTAGTACTCATGACATTAAGGATAAAGGAAAAATTTATCACTGCTGTTTTTGTTTCCTGAAAGATGCCATAAACTCATCTGGGAAGATCCACTTTCGTTAGGAGATACAAACACATTCACACATACATACACACATACATTTGCAAGTTTGAGTTAGAGGTAACCATGGCTACTCTGGTTAAGATTGCAAGTAGGCTGACACAAATAACATGGAGTTGGACTGCAGAAGAGAAGTCTGCTTTGGAAATATGAGTTAAAGCATTTTTGTTGTGTTTCACTATCAACAGGCAGTTTGACTAGATGGAATTGACTCCTGCCAAGAATATGTAAAGGGAGAAGAGGAGCCTGACATGGGGAAAAAGATGGAGATTTCCTACTAGGTGAGTAGGTGGAAGAGGAATCTCCACCTTTTGAGACTTATGGATAAGTCTCAAAATACATAGTCACAAGAGAACAGAATGGTGTGTTAAAGAAGCATAGTTCAGAAAATTTTATAAGTCACTGAGAAAAATCAGTGTCAAAGACCACAGGGAGGTCAGCTGAGAGAAAGTCTGAAACTGATTCACTAAACTATACCAAGAAGAGTCCACAATGAGTGTAGACTCATTTTAAGTAGATTGTAAGGAAAGTAGAGAGGTAAGCCTAGGCTTGGTTACACTTTTCTGAAAATTCTTATAGAGTTAAGTTCCATTGGTAAAATACTTGTTGCTAAATGTAAGAAAAGACTGGATGATTGAACTGGGAATAAGAATGTCTTTCTTACTGTTAGAAGCTGCTAGTGAAAAGTCGAACACATACTCGCGTATAGTAAATGTATTCTTTTAAATTAATGTGCAAAACTTTTTGCGCTTAAACCCTGTGCCTAATTTCACCTGCAAGAAGAGAATAGGCTGAACCTAAAAGCAGCATTTATTTTTATCAATCACAATCTGTAATTACTATACACAAGTAAAATTTTTTTTGTTTGCTTGCTAACTTGCTTTAGGAAACACACAGAAATGCAAACACCGAGATGAAAGAAGGTGATAACTATTGAAGAAACAAGAAGGTAATTCACTTTTTTTTAACACAGAAGCCAAACAGTCAATATATTCTGAATGTACCTTGGAGGGAAAAAGTTTTTCTCAGGCATCAGATAATCTGAGATTTATTTGAATATCTTAACTGCCTAGTAGAAAATCAATGATTTTCAGAAGAGAAGTAAAAACTTTGTGTTTATGTAACCAAACAAATTGCAGCCCAATGGTTGTGATTAACTCAGGCCACAGTTTTAGCATTCTTGTGGCTTACTATCAGTTAATCGGCTCCAGGATTCACATGTGTTAAAAAACGAAGAATGTATGAAAGTGAGATGATAAAAATATTTTAGGGAAAAAAATTAAATTGCGTAATTGAGTAATGGTGCAGGACAATTACATTTTACTATCTGCTAGAGAAAGAGGGTGCAGCTACCCAATTAAGGGCTGAATAGCTGGATAAAGGCAGCCTGAGATTTCGACACTACCTCTGACAGAATCTGTGAGATGCTGGGCAAATCCTTCACACCATCACTCCATGGAAGATATTGTTGACATCTTCATTATACACATGAGGATGCATCTATAAAAGGTAGTGTGGTAAAAATTAATATTGGTACTGTTTATCGTTATTATTGTGGTGGTAGTGTACCAGCTTTCAGTTAGCATCTGGAGTCCAGCACACATGATGATATAACATCAGGGTTTAATTGGAACTAACTTTTTGGAATTACACATATTCTGTTATAAGTATTTTAAACTGCAAACGTCTACAATGGTTTCATAACTTTTTCAAGAAAAACTAGAAAAATGGCATGTAATTTCCTTTGGGCTCTGGCTCTACCTACTCTCCTATCATTTCTATCACCATATTTCATATGTGGAGACCTTTGTGGAAGTACAAGAAAACAATGAAAATGGAGTACAGTGTCTCCCCTGCATCTGCCTGGATTTTCTGCACTGGAATGACTGTCTCTACTTCCTGAAAGCCATTCAGCCCTGCCTGCCAGCTGGCCTTGGCCAGTTGAGCTACTTTTGCACTAAATGCTCAGCGACAGAATGGAGTGTCACAGGTGAAAGTAAGTTTTTAAAAGGAGGAAAAAGAGAAAGATTCATAGAGAAAGAAAAATGAAGAAAGTAAAGGAGGGAGGTATGAAGGAAAGAAGGAAGGAGGGATGAGGGGAGGGAGGAAGGAAGAAAAAAGGGAAGTGGGAAGAAGGAGAAAGGAGCAAGGGGGGAAAAAGGATGTGAATCAACTAACTTGAGCCATAGCGTGAAGGTGAAGACCACATAGCTTCAGATGAAGATTGATTGCACTTGGATCCAAGCCAAGGCCTTTTTGCCATCCTAAATGCCTCTCCATTATCCATGCTAAGCAACTTCCTTTTCTGAATTACTCAGAGCGAAGTGAGAATGTGCTTCAAACTTACCAGCCATAGAAAACATGCAGTTGAAATATATTAAAAGGGAGACAGTATGGAAGAGAGCAGTGCAGTCGAATACTAAATTGACACAATTGTTACCATGCTTTTTTTTTAAAGCAGTTATTTTAGATCTATTTCCATTACCACCTCCATCAATTAAAAATTATGTATACATCAATTTTCAAGTAACCTCTGCTTTCGAGGAACAAAGAAGATTAATTATACCATGCCACCACATCCCACTACCCTGTCGTCTCCTTACCACAGCAAATGAACACTAAACAGCCCAAGATTAAAATCAGAAATAAAATATATCAGAAACACCTTCTTTTAAGTCAGGACACAAAATAAAGATTTCTGTTGTGTTGGGAGATGTAAATGCCAGTTTTCTTGCTATTTACAAAAAAAAAAAAATGCCCATGAAATATTTTGTGAGCATTATACTGGGAGCCAGGAGACCTCGCTAGGCACTATTCTCCATTCTGTCATTTGTTCCATTTTATTTTTATTGTACTTATACTTGAGTGAATGTGTTACTCTAAATATATAATCACTCAATATTTTCAATACATTTTGCCCTCAATTAGTTTCCTCAAACCTCTGTGGAAAATTACGTTAAAGTTTAGCTTCATCCAAATTAGCGTCTTCCTAATAGAAGAAACTTGGCTTTAGAGTACATGCTGCATGGACATCCCAGGGGAAGCAAAGTTTATGAAATTTATCTTATTCTCATTAATAGCCATGCTGGGATATGGAATCTACATACATTTTTAAAAATAGCAAATTTTCAGAATCCTTAAACCACTTATCAGGAAATCCCTCTTCTTTTTTGTGGCTCAGTGGTCATCTAGCAAGTAGGTTTTTAATTGTTGTTCATGTTTATTTGTTTGTCTTTCCACATCTCTGTCTAATGTAACCATCATCTCCATAGATAACTTGGCACAGAAAAACTGGGACAGAGAATAATCTTCTTAGAGGATAATCTCACTGTAGTATCATAAAGTAGTTGAATAATAACATTAAGATATGGTCTTATCTGAGGTTTCCTTTCTGGAAATAGTCATCCTAAACCATGTAAAAATTGAGAAAAAAAAATCATTACCAAGGAGCTTTCAAAGGGGTCTAAGAGGCACGCTAGTCTAAGGAGTTTGCACTATACGCAAGGCTTACAGAATTGTCACAGACTCGAATGCCCATTCATTGTTCAATCCTAGTCTTAGATGATGCCTTCCATACACATGCTTTCCAATTCAAAATTAATTATGTTTTCTATTTCCTTGATTTCCTTACTTATTTGAAATCATTTGAGGACAAGCAAATCGAATGGACAGCAGATTGAAATGAGTGCCAGAATATTGTTTAAATTAGGATATTCCATGTGGAAGGGACAGCCATTTATTCAGACTTCTATTCCCTATTCAAATTGAAGTCATTTGGAAAATTGCCCTCTCCCTTTATTTTCCTCCTAGTTATGTATGGGAAAAGCATAACCTCAGTAACATCATCCACTTCCCAACTGTGTTAGAGAAATTTTGGTAGAACTTTTAATGACAAAACAATGAACTCAGTTATCTATAATCCTGAAAATATTCAAAAATTGTTCCACTATCATGATGGCAACATATGCACACACCTCAATATGCACTTACACATGAATACAGCATCAATATCTTAATGTGATAATGAAACCAAAGTGGGGAAAATCAAAGAAATTAGCTTACCAGATATAAAATTGTTAAAATAGCTCAATTTACTCATTTTATCACTATGGAAACGAAGGCACAAAGGTGAAATTGCTTACTCATGTTTCAGTTCACTGTCAGAGAGTCAGGATAATAAAAGTAATCAAAATACTGCCACAAAGCAGGTTTAGAAAGTTGCAAAGCTATGAAAGGTATTTTGACATCGTTCTCTCATTTGTTAGTGCCAATCATACTTGTACAAATTGTAACAAATTGTAAAGATCTTTAAGGAAAAGATTAGATTATCAGGTTTCTAGAAGTTTTAGAATATAATACAACCATTGGTAGCTCTTAGGTAAATTACCTAAATTAGTGATTAAATAAAAAGTTGTATTTCTTATGCTTATCAAAACTGCAGAATTGTTCTAAGATCTACATTCTGCTAGGCAGTTTTCTGCTATTAGCTCCATAGAAATTTGCAGTTTGAGATTTTTTTTGTTTTCTCTCTGGCTTTTAATGTTTACAGAACTCCTCCACTTTTTAATTTAAAACATTTTATGAATAGAAAAATAAAATAAAAATACAACAAACATGTATATATAGATTAATAATGTAAATGTATAAGACTATGTAATAAAAGAGGTATAATACAATTATGGTAATTACCTATCTGAGAGTTTTGAGATATGATTTTCCTAGAAGAAATATAATTTTATTTGCAAAGAAGCTGAATTTAGATCTTATCAAAAAATGTAATTTTTAAAAGATAAAAAAGGTTGAAGAACTTGTCTACACTGGATACAGTTTTGCGGGGTATTTTTTAATTTGGAAATTCCAACCTTTGTAGTATATATGGCATTCACTGAGTTCTCCCAGTCTGTCTTCGGCAATGAAACAAGCAAAACTGCATCCTGCTATCAAACAGAAAAAACTTCAAAAAAAAAATTAACATTCCAAACAGAAGAAAGGGGAAGTGTTTACTGAGACTTGTTTTTGAATTATTTATATTTCATGATTTGTGCATCCCATGAGGGGATTCAGAGCATTGCCAAGAAAATATGGGAACACCTGCCCCAGGAGCTGTGGACAATGATTCACTAAACTTAATGATAAAATGTTCCGAGACTCAGGATCAAATGCCATTTCCTATAATTTCTGGTTCACAGTTTTGCTTTAGCAGTATATGTTTTATCCTTCAATGAAGTGGAGGCTTAGAAAAAGCAAACTGACTCTTACAAAGAGAAATGTATCCTCAGAAATTTCTGCTCAACATATTATCAGCCTAAACATTTTCATCCAGCCCTCAAGGCTGGGGACTCTTCTTAGTAACTGAGAAGACGAGTCCATAAATATGTATTTATTTGTATACCCCTTATTATATATCTCCTACACCAGAATCGACATATGGTTGCTAAAGTTAAGAATCCTGTCTTATTTATTGGGCTTCCCTGGTGGCGCAGTGGTTGAAAGTCCGCCTGCCGATGCAGGGAACACGGGTTCGTGCCCCGGTCTGGGAATATCCCACATGCCACGGAGCGGCTGGGCCCGTGAGCCATGGTCGCTGAGCCTGTGCGTCCGGAGTCTGTGCTCCGCAACGGGAGAGGCCACAACAGTGAGAGGCCCACGTACCACACACACACACACACACACACACACACACACACACACACACACACAGAATCCTGTCTTATTTATCTTGGTAGTGTCTGAAACTAGAAAAGTTGGTATTCAAAAATATTTGTTGAATGAATGAGCAAACGTCATGTTTACCTGGATAAGCTAGCTATCCAAACACCTCTAACAATACTAAAGCTACATAAGGGAGGACAGCAATGTGATTCTAACGTGAACAGGGTTGGAGGAGGGAGCAAAAACAAAATTTAAAAATAGTGGCTGGAAAATCACCATTGGGATTTATGAGATGTGGGCTGTATTAGGTGTTTCAGAATTTAGCCTGTGAAAGTGAGCACTGTAGCATCCCCTGTACATGATGTTTGACTACTTTGGGTTGAAAAGTACGGAAGCATGAGTTTACCACAGAAGCAGAATGATTTCCAACCGTTAGAACAGTTATTGTCACAAACCAGGAGAGAATATATTTTGGTCAGCCCAGGGGAACACTAACCATGTCAAATATAAAAGTCCCAACAGCTTTGAAGAGGAAAAAAAGCAACCTTATTACTCCTGCTTCTATAATTCTAGAAACGAATGTTTCCGTTAGGAAATATGCACTATTGAAATGCATCCCTCTCCCTGAAAACTTCATTTAGACAGTTAACATTGGTATTTAGTTGTTTGCCCAGATAAATATTTCATATTGAAAACACAAACATTTTTGCTTGGGATATTACAATTTAATAGGAAATATTCAATAACTTCTCCTGATAGGATAATGTGACTGTTGCTTAGTGATATTTTAATGTAACTTTTTATTTTAGTTAAGAACACATTCTCATGATTCGGAAAAAAAAAAAAATCTTTTTTTTTCCACATTGTATTTTGTTGCTTGTCTCATTGAGGATGCTTAAAGAAAACCTAGACTATTTATTTACTGGCTTCCAAATTGTCCAGGCAAATAAAAGCAAGAACTCTTAATGACAACAGTGCACATATTGTCAGGATTTCACTTTGCTACAATTTATGCCCTCCACAAATGTCTGGCATCCTAGACTAGAAAACACTTAGGTTCTCACTCCTACCACTGTCTGATTATCTTTCAAGAACTTCCCTAATACTATAGGGGAAAAAAAAAATCTCTAAAAGCCTCAGAAATTTTATCTCCTAGTAGACTCTTCATTGGCTATAAACCTTAGCGTTAGCTTCTACCAATTTGATCTTATTTGGGATTGCTAAATTGTTGCTTCCTTTTATATAATACAGTTGTTTTCAAGAAATACCACATGTTGCAAGTGAATATGGCCATGGCTAAATGAGGTTTACTGTAAAATAATAATTAAGTTTCATTTTTAAAGTACAGTGTCACTTCTGATTTAAAAGAACCATAGCGTAGAGTATCATGAAAGCAAATAACTATTGGCATAACCTAAATAAATATATTTTTAAATCTATAAGGTACATTGCAGTTGGAAATATAAAATGTGAAGCTGTCATCACTGAGGCCAATGATAACCTTTTCAAACTTTATTAACATGATTAGGATTTAAAATTAGATATAATTAAATTAATAACAGCATCTTTTACTTAATTTTAAGAATAAAGCTTTAATAAAATCAGTATGCATTCTAATTGTTTATTTACACAATATTAATATTCAGACAGAAGGATCGCTAAAACACAGTTAATTAAATATAAATTAATGTGGTGGAATATTTAATTATCTTTTCTACACCTCACAACTAATGATTATGTAAATGCCTTGCATTTAATCTTGTTGCCAGGAAATTAACTTAATGGCCTTCAACAAATGAACATTTTGTATGCATTACAGGACACTTTATCTAAAATTTAACTGCATGGTATTAGTTTCAGATAATAACATGATTACACAATTTAAAATGTAAATGTATGCGATACTTTTGCCTCTCCCCCCACCTTTTTTACAAAGAGGAGACTAAAATTGTTCAAGTGTCATTTAATAACCCAGGTTCTGACATGTGAGAGATTTCCTGCTTATCACTGAGGAAGCCAACTCCTTTTAAAGGAAACACTTCCAAAGAAAAAAGACAAGTCCCTTTGCAGTGGACAGTTAAATCAATGATTTCATACAATGCCACCTTTAAAAGTAAATTACTTTGGATGTCAGAGGATGGCAGGGCCATCAGCACTCTGAGTGGTTTCTCCAAGCTTTGGGGATTCTCTGAAGTGCCAGCACTTTGGGATTTGTTAACAAAATCTCGGGACTTGTAACCCTCTCAAAGAACTGAAG
This sequence comes from Pseudorca crassidens, assembly GCF_039906515.1. Lineage (NCBI taxonomy): Eukaryota > Metazoa > Chordata > Mammalia > Artiodactyla > Delphinidae > Pseudorca > Pseudorca crassidens. The sequence goes on along the minus strand of NC_090315.1, from coordinate 37,062,113 downwards.
CTCAGAATAATTACAAGTCTCATTAGATATCACTAAAAATATGGGAGACAGAGATTTAATTTTCCAGAGTAAGATCCTTGTCTTGAACAATTTTAATGAATAGACATTCCAATACCTAAATGAATAGAAATGATCTGTCCTACACTGAATGGGAAATCTCACAGAGGGAGTGACGTGAACAGCCAGGCAGCTCTCGTCTCACTGACTGTAGCAGATGCTGTTGTGCCCCCACGTAACTCCTCGTTCTTACCCCTCAGAGACTACCAACGAACCGACAGCACCAGCATTTCATTTCCTGAGATTTCTCTTTTTTTCCAACAGAGACCACTTTGCTGCCTACCTGGCAGATCAAGTGACAAGGTTTGGGATTTAATCCTCCCCATCCCAGCAGCCCTCAATCAGTTATTAGAGTTGGTATATTAATGACCCGGCTACCTTGCTTACCCCTTGAGTGAGATCATTTGGAAGCATATGTTTCACACCGAGACCCAGAGTTTCCTATTGGAATGAAGTTCTAGTTACCTGTGCAAAGTGGCTTGATAATGGACCCTTTATTGCCTCTCCTTCTCTCCTTCATTTCCCAATTCCCTTACCGGTGTTTATTTCACTTCTCAGATAAATTCTATGCATTTATATTTTAACGCAGCCTCTGTTTCTGAGGCAATCCAAACTACATTAAGTCTGTTTGGGGGAAATCAATGCAGTCTGACATAGGACTGAGATCAGGACACTAAAACGTGGCATTAGGATTAGTAGAATATCCAGGAATTTCTAAGTGTATTAGATCACACCCATTCCTTCCTCACTCAGTCTCTGAATGAGATGTATAGAAAAATATTACATATTAAGATAGCTAATAGTTGAGGGCTTATTACATATCAGACATTTTTAAGTGCTTTACACATATGACCACATTTGTGTCTCAAAAAAAACTCAACAATATAGACACTACTATAACGCCCCCCAAAATTCCTTGCTTGTAATAACAGCTAGTTTATTATATCTCAGGATTTTTTGAGTTAAGAATTGAGGAAAGTCTAGATCAAATAATTCTCGTTTCTCATAACGTTGATAGAAGTCACTGGCTGTATTCAGTTGAAATACGGGCTGGTCTAGAGGGTCCACAGTGGTTTCACTCGCTCATCTGGCACAGTGGGAAGAGTGGCTAGAAGGCTGGGCTCATTTGGAATTATCAACCAGAGCACCCTCACCTGGCCTTTCCAGTGTGGTGGGCTCATATAATAGTCTGACATCTTAATGGTAACTCAGAGCTCACAGAGAGAGGACTCCAGGGAAAGGAAGTATAAGCTGCCAGATCCTTAAGGCCTGGATCTAGAAAGTGGCACTGAGTCACTCCTGCTGTGCTCTATTGGTCAAAGGAGTTACTCCTCAGGTTCAAGGGGAGGGGGAGAGAACTTGCAGCCATCTTTAATCTTCCACATTAGGTTAAGTAGCTCACCTGCATAATTAGTAGAGCCAGATTTCAACCCCCAAATGCTAACTTCAAAGCCTAGATTCTTAAACACCATGTTTTCTTTCTTCCTATATAACAAAGAATAAGAAATGTAGAAGCAAATTAATATTTTTATTAATATCTGAGGCATTGTATCCATACTCCAACTCAGAGAATTCTTATAAATTGAACCACAGGTAGCATGATGTTACCAATACTGGGTAAAAATAACAGCTAGCATAGAAAGGGGTACCCAGCACAACATGCTAAATGCTAACACCTTTTTATTTTTTTTTTCAGTTTTCACTCCAAACACAAAGCAAAGTGAGCCAAAAATGCAAAATAAAACTAATTTTCAGATATTCTTCCTTGCACTCACATCAAAACTTTGCACTCACACCAAGATGTATATACATGTATACATATACACACATATATATACACACATACACAGACATATACATAATGTGTGTGTGCACATATATATGTCTATATATATATATAAACATAGATTTCACATACTCCGATGAACATGCAGTTGTCTTTTTCATGTCTTTCATGCAAGGGCTACTCAATATAATATTACATATTTCAATGTATTCAGTAGGCAGTTATTAAGGGTGAGTCTAATTTTTAATGGATCTTATGCTCACCATTAGTTGTTGTGTATTCACATCTAGAAAGCATTTTATTACCAGCTGAGGTATCCTACAAAATAAGCCACCTTTCCCCAGAGCCTGCCTGCTTCACCATGAGATGTCTTCAGTAGTTAGAAGTGGACATCTCATTCTGCCTATTTCAAGGCCTTTGCTGTATTATGACCATACTCCTTAGGTCTCCACGTACCTGGAGGGATGTTTCCCTTGTTTATAAAAAAGAGATAAATGCCAGATGATGAGATCAGTAAATCTTTTCATGCATTTTTTAGATTTATGATCACTCATTTCTCAGAAAGTCCCAGGAGTGTAGGCTTCCAAAGTTCCCAGTTTATAATTCTAAATATGCTGTACTAACAGCAAACACTTTTCTCTATTGGAGAAAAAAGTAGCTTATGCATGATTTCAATATGATGGCTTTGATTTACTGCTTTATTGCTGCAGCTATTCAATGAGATTTCATAATAGAATTAATATATGTACTATATTTACTATATTAAGTATCTCAGTCATTTTCCTATATTCTATATGAGATATCGTCTATAGAAAGTCTATAAGGAGACTAATTCAAATTACAAAAAGACACAGCATTCTCTAATTTCTAGTTCATGGATTCATTCACAAAATATTCTAAAACCTTCAGAGTCACCTATTATATTCTGATGCATACAACATGAATTTATATCTTGCAACTTGGTAATGGTTCTAAATGGTTAACTATCCTAATTAATAAGTAACAAGAATGTTGCAATTCCCTCTATGTTTTTTCTATCATACAAGTATTATTTTATACTTGAATCTCTGCACTGAAGGAATCTGAAATTTTCAGCTCCATGTAAAAATCCTCCATTTAGTTTTCATCCATATGAAACCACATTTATGCATAAGAAAATCCTACATGTTCTCTTTCTAAGCAAAGCTGGAAATACTGAGGAGATAAACATCTCCTCTGCACTCACTCCACAAGCAGGAACCAAAGAAATATCAGGCAACAAATCACAATCTATTTTTTTTCTTTTTTAAAAAAAATTTTATTGAAGTATAGTTGATTGACAATATCATGTAGGTTTCAGGTGTACAGCACAGTGACTCCGTTATACATATATATATTCTTTTTCAGATTATTTCCCCTTACAGGTTATTACATAATACTGAGTATAGAAACCACAGATATTTCCATTCCATACTATGGTAGTTGTAGATATCTCCCAACATCATTTACTCTCTTGCTGCTTTAGACTTAGAGTAGTTATGAGACTTGTGGCTAGATCTTGTTTTTTATTTTTAATATAATTTTTTTTACACACCATGTTCTTATTAGTTATCTATTTTATATATATTAGTGTATATACGTCTATCCCAATCTCCCAATTCTTCCCAATACCACCACCACTCCTCCACTTTCCCCCATTTGGTATCCATACGTTTGTTCTCTACTTCTATGTCTATTTCTGCCTTGCAAACTGGTTCATCTGCACCATTTTTCTAGATTCCACATACATGCGTTAATATACGATATCTGTTTTTCTCTTTCTGACTTACTTCACTCTGTATGACAGTCTCTAGGTCCATTCACGTCTCTACAAATGACCCAATTTCGTTCCTTTTTATTGCGGAGTAATATTCCATTGTATATATGTACCACATCTTCTTTATCCATTCATCTATTGATGGGCATTTAGGTTGCTTCCATGATCTGGCTATTGTAAATAGTGCTGCAATGAACATTGGGGTGCATGTGTCTTTTTCAATTATGGTTTCCTGTGGGTATATGCCCAGTAGTGGGATTGTGGGGTCATACGGTAATTCTATTTTTAGTTTTCTAAGGAACCTCCATACTGTTCTCCATAGTGGCTGTATCAATTTACATTCCCACCACAGTGCAAGAGGGTTCCCTTTTCTCCACATCCTCTCCAGCATTTGTTGTTTGTAGATTTTCTGATGATGCCCATTCTACCCAGTGTGAAGTGATACCTCATTGTAGTTTTGATTTGCATTTCTCTAATAATTAGTGATGATGAACAGCTTTTTATGTGCCTCTTGGCCATCTGTGTGTCTTCTTTGGAGATATGTCTATTTAGGTCTTCTGACCATTTTTTGATTGGGTTGTTTGTTTTTTTAATATTGAGCTGCATGAGCTGCTTATATATTTTGGAGATTAATCCTTTGTCTGTTGATATGTTTGCAAATATTTTCTCCCATTCTGAAGGTTGTCTTTTCGTCCTGTTTATAGTTTCCTTTGCTGTGCAAAAGCTTTTGAGTTTCATTAGGTCCCACTTGTTTAGTTTTGTTGGAATCTGCTTGCTAGTATTTTGCTGAGGATTTTTGCATCTATATTCATCAGTGATATTGGTCTGTAATTTTCTTTTTTTGTAGTATCTCTGTCTGATTTTGGCATCAGGGTGATGGTGGCCTCCTAGAATGAGTTTGGGAATGTTCTTTCCTCTGCAATTGTTGAGAAGGATGGGTGTTAACTGTTCTCTAAATGTTTGATAGAATTCACCTGTGAAGCCATCTGGTCCTGGACTTCTGTTTGTTGGAAGATTTTTAATCACAATTTCAATTTCATTACTTGTGATTGGCCTGTTCATGTTTTCTTCCTGGTTCAGTCTTAGAAGGTTATACATTTCTAAGAATTTGTCCATTTCTTTCAGGTTGTCCATTTTACTGGCATAGAGTTGCTTGTAGTAGTCTCTTATGATGCTTTGTATTTCTGCAGTGTCCATTGTAATGTCTCCTTTTTCATTTTTAATTTTACTGATTTGAGTCCTCTCCCTATTTTTCTTGATGAGCCTGGCTAAAGATTTATCAATTTTGTTTATCTTCTCAAAGAACCAGCTTTTAGTTTTATTGATCTTTGCTACTGTTTTCTTTGTTTCTATTGCATTTATTTCTGCTCTGACCTTTACGATTTCTTTCTAACCTTGGGTTTTGTTTGTTCTTCTCTCTCTAATTCCTTTAGGTGTAAAGTTAGATTGTTTATTTGAGATTTTTCTTGTTTCTTGACATAGGCTTGTATAGCTAAAACTGCTTTTGCTGCATCTCATAGTTTTTTGTTGTTGTTGTTTTGTTTTGTTTTGTTTGTTTGTTTTTTTGCGGTATGTGGGCCTCTCACTGTTGTGGCCTCTCCCGTCGCAGAGCACAGGCTCCAGACCTGCAGACCCGGCAGCCATGGCTCACAGGCGCAGCTGCTCCGCAGCATGTGGGATCCTCCCGGACCGGGGCATGAACCCATGTTCCCTGCGTCGGCAGGCGGATTCTCAACCACTGCACCACCAGGGAAGCCCTCCCATAGGTTTTTGATCGTCGTGTTTTCATTGTCATTTGTCTCTAGATATTTTTTTATTTCCTCTTTGATTTCTTCAGTGATCTCTTGGCTATTTAGTAACATACTGTTTAGCCTCCAATGTGTTTGTAGTTTTTACATTTTTTTCCCTGTAATTGATTTCTAATCTCATAGCATTGTGGTCGGAAAAGATGCTTGATATGATTTCAATTTTCTTAAATTTACCAAGGCTTGATTTGTGACCTAAGGTGTGATCTATCCTAGAGAATGTTCCATGCACACTTGAGAAGAAAGTGTAATCTGCTGTTTTCGGATGGAATGTCCTATAAATATCAATTAAATCTATCTGGCCTTATGTCATTTAAAGCTTGCATTTCCTTATTAATTTTCTGTCTGGATGATCTGTCCATTGGTGTAAGTGAGGTGTTAAAGTCTCCCACTATTACTGTGTTACTGTCAATTTCCTCTTTTAGAGCTGTTAGCAGTTGCCTTATGTTTTGAGATGCTCCTATGTTAGGTGCATATATATTTTTAATTGTTATATCTTCAACTAGGATTGATCCCTTGATCATTATGCAGTATCCTTCCTTGTTTCTTGTAACATTCTTTATTTTAAAGTCTATTTTATCTGATATGAGTATTGCTACTCTGGCTTTCTTTTGATTTCCATTTGCATGGAATATCTTTTTTCCATCCCCTCACTTTCAGTCTTTATGTGTCCCTAGGTCTGAAGTGGGTCTCTTGTACACAGCATATATATGGGTCTTGTTTTCATATCCATTCAGAGAGCCTGGTCTTTTTTTTTGGAGCATTTAATCTATTCACATTTAAGGTAATTATTGATATGTATGTTCCTATTACCCTTTTCTTGTTTGGGTTTGTTTTTGTAGGTCCTTTTCTTCTCTTGTGTTTCCCACTTAGAGAAGTTCCTTTAGCATTTGTTGTAGAGCTGGTTTGGTGGTCCTGAATTCTCTTAGCTTTTGCTTATCTGTAAAGCTTCTGATTTCTCCATAGATTCTGAATGAGATTCTTGCCAGGTAGAGTAATCTTGGTTGTAGGTTCTTCCCTTTCATCACTTTAAGTATATCATGCCACTCCCTTCTGGCTTGTAGAGTTTCTGCTGAGAAATCAGCTGTTAACCTTATGGGAGTTCCCTTGTATGTTATTTTTTGTTTTTCACTTGCTGCTTTCAATAATTTTTGTCTTTAATTTTTGTCAGTTTGATTACTATGTGTCTCCGCGTGTTTCTCCTTGGGTTTATCCTGCCTGGGACTCTCTGCTCTTCCTGAACTTGGGTGGCTAGTTCCTTTCCCATGTTAGGGAAGTTTTCGACTATAATCTCTTCAAATATTTTCTTGGGTCCTTTCTCTCTCTCTTCTCCTTCTGGGACCCCTATAATGCGAATGTTGGTGCATTTAATGTTGTCCCAGAGGTCTCTGAGGCTGTATTCATTTCTTTTCTTTCTGTTTTCTTTATCTGTTCCACGGCAGTGAATTCCGCCATTCTGTTTTCCAGGTCACTTATCCATTCTTCTGCCTCAGTTATTCTGCTATTGATTCCTTCTAGTGTAGTTTTCATTTCAGTTATTGTATTGTTCATCTCTGTTTGTTTGTTCTTTAATTCTTCTAGGTCTTTGTTAAACATTTCTTGCATCTTCTCAATCTTTGCCTCCATTCTTTTTTTGAGGTCCTGGATCATCTTCACTATCATTACTCTGAGTTCTTTTTCTGGAAGGTTGCCTATCTCCACTTCATTTAATTGTTTTTCTGGGGTTTTATCTTGTTCCTTCATCTGGTACATCGTCCTCTGCCTTTTCATTTTACCTGTCTTTCTGTGAATGTGGTTTTCGTTCCACAGGCTGCAGAATTGTAGTTCTTCTTGCTTCTGCTGTCTGCCCTCTGATGGATGAGGCTATCTAAGAGGCTTGTGCAAGCTTCCTGATGGGGGGCACTGGTGGTGGGTAGAGCTGGGTGTTGCTCTGGTGGGCAGAGCTCAGTAAATCTTTAATCCACTTGTCTGCTGATGGGTTGGGCTGAGTTCCCTTTCTGTTGGTTGTTTGGCCTGAGGCAACCCAGCACTGGAGGCTACAGGCTCTTTGGTGGGGCTAATGGCGGACTCTGGAAGTGGTTATGCCAAGGAGTACTTCCCAGAACTTCTGCTGCCAGTGTCCTTGTCCCCGTGGTGACCCACAGCCATACCCTGCCTCTGTAGGAGACCCTCCAACACTAGCAGGTAGGTGTGCTTCAGTCTCCTATGGGGTCACTGCTCCTTCCCCCTGGGTCCCGTTGCGCACACTACTTTGTGTGTCCCTCCAAGAGTGGAGTCTCTGTTTCCCCCAGTCCTGTCAAAGTCCTGCAATCAAATCCCACTGGCCCTCAAAGTCTGATTGTCTAGGAATTCTTCCTCCTGCTTCCAGACCCCCAGGTTGGGAAGCCTGACATGGGGCTCAGAACCTTCACTGCAGTGGGTGGACTTCTGTGGTATAATTGTTCTCCAGTTTGTGAGTCACCCACCTAGAGGTTATGGGATTTGATTTTATTGTGATTGTGCCCCTCCTACTGTCTCACTGCAGCTTCTCTTTTGTCTTTGGATGCAGGGTATATTTTTGGTGAGTTTCAGTGTCTTCCTGTCAATGATTGTTCAGCAGTTAGTTGTGATTCTGGTGCTCTAGCAAGAGGGAGTGAGCACATGTCCTTCTGCTCCTCCATCTTGAACCAATCTCCTCATTCTTTTATTTCTAAGAATTCCAACTTCTAATTTCAAAGATATGATTTTTTAGGTGATAATTTCTCATTTTTTTCAGACTTCTGATATCCAGAACCATAAGATAATAAGTTTATATTGTTTTAAGCCACAAATTTGTGGTAATTTGGAAAACAAGTACCTACCAAATATTATGTTATATGGCTTTCTAATTAACCAAGTACCATTTATAAACAATCATATCATGCTGGACTGCAAAGGCAACTTTATTCTAAATGAGATGACCATATGTGACTCTATTTCCAGACCCTTTATTATACTTCAATATTCTCTTCATCTATCTTTTCACCAATATTGCACTTTCTTAATAACTGTAACGTTACAGTAAGTCTTAATATGTGGTAGTGTAAATCTGCAAGCTTCTTCTATGATAGTTTTTTGTTTTTTTTTTACCATTTTGGTCTTTTGAAAATCTGATAATAAAATTTATATGAAAATTTGATTTCAACAATAACAAAGAATCCTACTGGAATTTTGACTGAGATTGCACTGATTTATAGAGCAATTTGGGGAAAACTGATATCTTAAAAATCCTGAATTTCAGATCTATGAATATGGTATACCTTCCATTTAATTTAGGTCCTCTTTGTTTTTCCATTATAATGTTTTTCTCTTTCTGTGTGGCTATACTACCAACTGGACTTGTATTTACCTTGTGGGAAAGTTTTTAATTTCATATTCAATTCTTGAGATGTTTTTTGAATTTTTTTGTCAGTTTTGGCATCAAGTGATGGTTTTCAAAGAATTCATTTATTTCCTAAATTTAAAACTATGCTGGTATCAAATTATTCATTTTTGTCTCTTATTATAATTTTCTTATGTCCCTTTTACATTCTCAGTAATGGGAATATTTTTTCCTTATTTTTAGATCAGCCTTTCCAGTGGTAATTGTGATAATGGTCTTTATCATTATCTCTCCCCTTACAAAGTAATAGAAATACTATATAATGCAGACCATCATGTTTAATAACATTAGCTAAAGAGAAAGCAATGTTTACGGAATATGATGAGATCATCGTTCAAGTTATTAAGTTGCTATTAAGTAGTATTTTTGTTTGATTTGAATAGAAAATATAACCACTATCCTAATAAAGTTTATAAATATAGCCTTGTTAGTATATAGGAGCTTAATTTCAAATTTAAGAATTTATACCACATCAGTTTAACATAAGGTCTATATCATCAATGATCAGTGATCAATAAAAATGCACACACTAAGAAAAGTACCATACAACAATAGGATATGCACGTTGGAAAAATATCTTTTAAAAGGCTGGCTTAAGACCTCAATTATTTGTAATACTTACAAAAATTCTGCAAAATTTATATTCTTTTGTGGTAATTCATCTCAGAATGATTAAATCAAATGTCCAAGTAAGAGGGTCAGATTATGAACACTGGCCCATGAGAATTTCAAGCCTGTGTTATCTCATCTATGATACTGTTCTTCAGATGAGCAGATCACTTATCAATCTGAAATCTTCCCATGTCTATAGATTTTTAAACTATCTAACTAAAAGTTATCAAAATGGAGAAAAATCTTAAAGATCTGTTAGAAACCCAGTAATGTTTTGCTTTAGATATTTATTTTTCATTATTTACACCACTTTTTAGTATTATTACTATTGCTCCACTGGCATTAGATATTCTTCATTTTGTCAATATCTCTGCAGATATACATATATTGCTCAATCACTTTAAAAAAAAGAGAGATGGGGTGGAAGTAGAACTAGAGATTCACTGCAGTCACCTCAAATCTCACCAATTCTCATTATACAAATCTTGCATTAGTACAGGATTAAGTGAAGGACTCTGCCTTACAATGTATTTTCAACCATACACAATGGGAGGGCAGTTCTATTAAGCATTTGTATTTTACTAATAATGAATATAATGCTGTACTAAATGAATGATACCTTCAAAGCATTTTAAACAAACTTCCTAAAATCTTTAATGCTTCGTCGAAAAGAAATACTTCATTTTACTAATTGGATTGGTGGGATTTATCTGTGTTACACTATGAATCTCAACCTATTGTTATTAATCAATCACCATAATTACAGAATAAAGTTCTTCATTTCCATTTCTTTCATAAAAATAGAAAAATTTTAGTACTTACAAACCCTATCTTGTTATTTTCATCTGTGAAAACAAGTGACTTTTCAACATATTCCAGAAAATCAACATATAATGTATATTATATAAGAACTTAAATTAGGCTTTGTAGGAAATTGGGTAACAGTATAATTTTCTTTACTCACCTTAACTTCTGGCCAGGAAAATCGGGAAAAATGCTGGATTTCCTTGGCAGTCTCATGGTCCACTTTCTATCCTTGGTGAAATTGCAGTGCAAACCTAACAGTTCTTGACTCTGTCCTCTTTGCAGACCATGTGAAAGTGACTCTGGGACCTAGACAGAGGAAGTACAGGAGGAAGGTGATACTTTTTCTACCTCACAGGTACTGAAAAAAAATAGCTCAATATATTCAGAATTTTTTAATTTATATAAAAATGTTTGAAAAAAAAGATTCCCCTTATACAATGGTTTAAAACTTGGTCAAACTAGGATCTACAGACGAGCAGAGGAGAGGAAGAAGGAAAGAAAAGTCTGACCGAGGTTAATCCTTAGGAACCACTCAGTCATGTGTTATAAGATTCAATACCAACTGAATATTCAGCTCTGTGTTACTACAACATGATCATAGGAGACAGAAGGGAAAAGAGAGAAATATAAGCACCAATTCCATTGCAATCTAGTAAAATATTAGTTTTTTTCAAATATAGACATTAGGTTAATATGTCTTTAAATTACATGGTTTTAAGTAACATGGCTCCTTGAGGCCAGGTAATAATTGTCACAGCGTTAGCAACTCATGTTAAGAGAAGAAATTGTTTCCTTCATGTTTGACTCTCAGCATTTACTAGAGAGTGTTACAAATAGGAAAGGTTTCTAAAAATCTGTTGAGGACACAGATCCAGTCCCAATTCTACAGGTAATAATAATTGTATACGTTGAGAAGTTGAAACAAATTTCTCCTAAATTCAGACTTCATTCAGCCACTAATTCCCAATTTATATATGCAAAGGCTCATTGTTTCATTAAAGACCAAAGGTAACACTAAAATGTATAGGAGTTTGCTACACAGACTGGAGCCTCTGTGTTCCTCTTGTCTGAGTTGGAAAATAAATGTAATACTCCGATATTCTGCGTTCCTGAAGCTGGGCAAAGCAGTGGGGGTTTCAATTAAAAACCACAGGAATGGAAAGGGATACGTCAATAAAACCACAGACTTGTACGTATGGCATACTAGTTTGCAAACAAACACAGCAAGCCTTCCTGGAGTATGAGTCTATTACTGTATGTTTAAACTGAATGTGTGATGGCTGAGGTGACTATCGCAGCATGGTTTTCCCTCATTTCATGTACAGGGGAATGCAGACTTGCATCCTTGGTTCCCTGTAACAAATGAAATGAGGAAACTGCTTAACTGAAGAACGCATCACCAAAGTGGGAAAAGCTGAAATGATACTAAATCTGCCTTTTAAGTACAAACATCATTAAAGGAAGAAAATCTCAATGCTGAACTGATATGCAATCAGTAATGGTGGAAAATTAGTTTTTTCAAATATAGACATCAGGTTAACATCCATTTAAACTACATGGTTTTCACTATAAGGTTTCTACAAACAGTGTCTGACATTAGAATATATTTGTTGAGTAATCAATTGGCTATAGAGGAGTACAATCAGTACATAAAAATATTACATATTTTACAAGGATAAAACCAGAATAAAGGCAGTCAAGTTGAACAGAGCATAGGCAAAGTATTTAATTTATAATTCGCGGTACATAGCTGTGTATTTTTTTAAAAGATGTGATGTGTTACAAATATTTAAGAGAAGACAGCTACGTGGGAAAAACTGGATAGTTTACTTGGTTAATTAATTAGGCTAAATGTTGCTTAACTTTGCTACCAGTTAACAACTGGTTTCAAATATATTGGCTTCTCATTATGCTTGAACAATTCATGAAATTAATCTTATTGACTACCTAGTGCATTCAGAGACTGTTTGAAGCTCAAAGAAAAATCCACGATATTTTTAGGTAAGGATTATCTCATTTGACTCTGACAAAGAATGCTTTCTTTCCACAGAAAACATGTTTATTTTATCCATATTGAAGGATAACAGAAATAAAAGTCAGCTTTGTTTATTTTCCAACATTTTGATGCTTACCTTATTGCACAGTCTAATGAAACATGGTGGTAGACACAGCACTTACTGTGGGGTTTATTTTATGGAGGGTTTTATTCCTGAGTAAAAGATAAAAGGCTGGGGATAAAAGTGAACATACTTTACTTTCCAAGCTTCCTATATATTGTAAAGGATATACATTGTGATACTTCAGGAAATTCAAAGATTGTGAGATGTCTTGCACTTCCTAAACAATTAATTTTTATGAATTATAAATTTCAAAGAGTTTGATAAAGGCTTAATCCTAAATCTCTTGGTTATCTTATCAGTCAGTTGTGGGGTCTTCTGATTACTATAATGATAGAGCCCAACAATTATGGGATGTGTTATTTTGAAGTCAAAACATAAATGTACATGTGTAAAATGGAGCACAGCATCCTTGTACTTGAAAATATAATTAGAGTGAATAAAAACAGAACATAGGATAAGTTTTATCATAATCCCTTACTCACTACTATGTCTCCAATGTTTATTCAGTCCAGTCTCTGACACATAGTACAGGTTTTATAAACAGCAGTTGGGAAGATAAATAAAGATAAATAAAAGAATTAACAAATAAAAATAGATGTTAAGTGGAAACAGATCTAAAACCTAGATTTTCTAAAATGTGCCTTCCTCTGCTTCTTTTTTAAAATTTTATTTAGTTATTTATTTTAATTCACAAGACATTTTATTATATTCTTCTTCCTTTTTTTTAAACATCTTTATTGGAGTATAATTGCTTTACAGTGTTGTGTTAGTTTCTGCTGTATAACAAAGTGAATCAGCTATACATATACATATATCCCCATATCTCCTCCCTCTTGTGTCTCCCTCCCACCTTCCCTGTCCCACCCCTCTAGGTGGTCACAAAGCACCGAGCTGATCTCCTTGTGCTATGTGGCTGCTTCCCACTAGCTATCTGTTTTACATTTGGTAGTATATATATGTCCATGCCACTCTCTCACTTTGTCTCAGCATACCCTTCCCCCTCCCCGTGTCCTCAAGTCCATTCTCTATGTCTGTGTCTTTATTCCTGTCCTGCCCCTAGGTTCTTCAGAAACATTGTTTTTTTTTTAGATTCCATATATATGTGTTAGCATACGGTATTTGTTTTTCTCTTTCTGACTTACTTCACTCTGTATCAGACTCTAGGTCCATCTACCTCACTACAAATAACTCAATTTCATTTCTTTTTATGGCTGAGTAATATTCCATTGTATATATGTGCCACATCTTCTTTATATATTCATCTGTCAATGGACACTTAGGCTGCTTCCATGTCCTGGCTATTGTAAATAGTGCCCTATGCTTCTTTTTTAAGGAAGCCTGTTGCATCATAAAAATCATATAAAATGCCTTGCTCCCTCAGGCACTACAATTCTGAGACAGCATCACGACCAAGCAAATGAGTTTTCACGAAGAGCACCATGTTAGAAATGGACACCATAAAAAATAATCAAAGTCCATATTTTCACAGGATAAATAGTAATACAGGAAACTCAAAAATCAGTATTTGATCTTAAGAATTATAAATATTTCTTTGAGGATCTGTAGTTGCTGCAAATTATTTTTTTAAAAAAAGAACAATTATGATTAGCCTTTATTCTTAACCTACTCAAATATATTATTAATAAAATATCAAATGTTTAATAATGAAATTCCCTAAACGCTGCTTCATTAAAATGGAGGCTTATAATAGATTATTAAAAAACAGTTAGCACAAAGCATAGTGGAGTAGCTATAAGTAGTTATTTACCTAATGTAATGTGTATACAAATTAAAAGGTTAAAGTTAATAAGAAGCTGAGAAAGCTAAACAAATTAAGACATAATGCATTTATCATTTGCTAAATTGTTTGACATTTATTTAAAATAAGGAATCTCGCTAAATCAGCTCCCAACATAAAAAAGGCCTTTATGTATTAAAATATGTCAAATAAAAATTTTAAATGTTTTCAAGCTCCTAATATAAACACTGTGATTGACACATTAGAGGATACAAAAAATATTAATAATAATAATAAACTGACCATAGTTGAACTGCTGCTATGCTTCAGTAAAGTTAAACCATTTTTAACATCTCCTTACTTCATCTCACACTAACTCCTGGATTGTCTATTTCAGTGTCAATACAGACAGCAATAACTGATGTCTTGGGGCCAAGGATAGGTACCTAGGAGGACATGTACCTTGACTCATAGGTACTCATGTACCTGTGAGTCAAAACCCATTTGAGCCCAAGGTTCATACTTTTTCTCCAAACTGAAATTGAGTATACGTGAAAACTTGCACACACACACACACACACACACACACACACACACACACATATATACACACACAATGCTGTATATAGCAGTGTGTCCTAGAAGAGCTATGAAGAGATTGTATCAGCATGGGAAATTATGGGGGTTTTTTTGGTCGAAGGATGAAAGAAGGTTTGATGGAGGAGATGGCTTTTGAAATGAGCTTAAATGTATCAGTAGAATTTCACTGGCTCAGGTTACAGAAGACACGGCAGGCAAAGGTAAAAAAGCTGAGACAAATAAATCAAAATTTGTGGAAAAATAATCTAGGCTATTCAAATTGTTAACTAAGTTGCTAAGTAAGTAGCATTTAGGATGCTGCTGGCATCTTCCTCTCTCTTCAATACCATTCCCAAAATATTAATTAATCTTAGGCCCTTATATAAAAAGAGCCGTTTCTTTGAAGCATTTGCTATATAGGTATACAAAATAATAAATACAAATCAAAGCACAATTTTGATTTAGCATCCTAAAAGCTAACATTTCCCTCTAAATTAAACAAATAAACTAAAATACTTTGTTTGAGCCTATTAAAAAGTTAGACAGCATAACTTGGATAGATAATATTTAACATGTATATTTTTAGCTTGCACTATATTATTTTATATACTTTTGTATAGTATGCACAGATGTATATAATACATAAGGGATATTTACACTATTATTTTGATCTTCAAAGATCTCAAACTCATACACAAAGGTCAAGTTTAAAGTTGGTATCTTCCATAAATTAAATATAAATGTGTCTATCCATACTTGGGCAGTTATACACAGAGTTCAGGAAAACAGGACGTACGTGAAAATAATGAACTATTTATAGACAATATTAATTATCTAGAGACATTTTTTACAGATACATAGAAATATCTGCCTCTGCCTCAGTCAGTTAGCTGAGACATGTTTTATAACATAAGATATTTTTATTAGTAACAGAAGAAACATGAAGAAATTTACTTACTATAAGCACATGATATAAATTTTCTAAAACCAATAGTATTAAATAAATTAGTGGTAACTACTATGGGTTTAAGATTGACATTACTGATGGAGTTTAGACCTTCCTCGATATGACAACCTTCAAGTGACAGAATCTGGAAATAAGGTAAATTTGTCCAAACTGCTTTGGGGTTAGTGGGCATAAATCTTGCCATATATACGTAAGTATACATGTATATACACACACATATGTACATATGTATTACATATACAAATATAATTTATATAGACCTAATTTAAAATAGTTAAATTAGTAACAACAGTAATTAATGAACATTTCAGAAAACTCATAAAACAAAAAAAAAAATCTATAGAAATCATTATTATCCATCAACTCCAAACATACAGATAACAATTAATATTTTGGAATATTTTCTTCCAATATTATTCTCTCTATATATATTTACAGTACTGAATATCTATAGCTAGATGAAAAGAAGGCTTTCAAAAATAAATCAGTTACATGAATATTTTAAAAGTCATTAAATACCCTTAAATATTTTTTAAAGCATGTCTACATTTCAAGTATTGAATTTATCAAAATGTTTCATTATTTTCTCAATTATTATTTATTTAAATTATTGTTAGTCACAGTTATAAATAAAGCTGTGACACATAATATTTTTGACCATTTCTCTCATTACTGAATTCCTCAAAGTTGGATTCTTGTATAAAAGTGTCCTGACATTTTTAGAGCTCTTGATGAAGAAGGAATATAATTTTTATAGCAGTTGATATGGATTTAAATTATTTGAATGATGGGTGTTTATTGAGAGACAACTATTTCTCTTCAAATCTATCAGAATATAAGGTCAAAAATTAACTGTGTGTAAAAGTTTTATTAAAACATAGTAAGTCCAATAAAATACTTGTATTTTTTGAGCAGTACCTTTCTGCACTTTTTTGAACTTTTTGAGTAGTACTTTTCATCATTGTATTGTTACTCTCAAGCTGACTTGGATTTAAGATTCATATTGCTGGGTCAAAAAAAAAAAACTGAAACAATTTTAGTAAATAGAATTAATTTTGAAAATGTGAAATGGTTTGTTACCACAAATATAAATTAGTCAAGTTTAATACTTTATATAAATATACCAACCATGTTCACGTTAGGTATCAGACCTAAATAATTCTGTTTGAGAAAACTGTGTGCCTACCATATCAAGCCTTCATCTGAGACTCCTGAGGCACATGTGGCATTCATCGCCAGCAACCTGCTCACAGACTAGTGATCACCCCCTTGCCAGCTGGCTGGTCGCATGGATGAATAAGGAAAAGGTTTTCATGACTGCCATAGGAGCAGTGAGTTGGCAGGGAGCAAAGTAATCTTCAACAGCCAACTGGCACCAGGGAACTCCTTAACTCTCAGAGGGTTAGCCATGCAGAGCTTACTGCCAGGAAGCCTACATTTGGAAAGGCATTCTCCCAAAGAAGCAGGCAGAGCACTCCCTTCATGAAGAACTGCCTCATTCACAGATTCAGCACCTCAGAAAATGCTGAAACCAGAAAAGCTGGCATTGCTCCTGAGGTTTACTTGCTTATTACATTGACTCATTTATTTGTTGACTTTCAGAGTATTCAATTTTTAAAGATATTCAGTAGAATTCCTACCTACCAAGTGGGAGACCACCTGAGTCAGTTTGTTTTGAACAGCCCTGTTTTGTGATTGTGGTCCTAACTCATTAAAAGCACCTCCATTCATTCCCAGCAGGGTCCTGGTTTAGATGATATAGGATATGGTCACTCAGTTACTAACAAAATACCTAAATTGAGTTTTGGGCCAAAATAACTAAAATGACCAAAGTACCGATGCTCAATAAGAGAACAAGTGAGATGACAACCCTGTGCATTTTTTAAATTTTAGCTTTTTATTATTAAAAAAAATCAGATCTTTATAAGATTTAGAAATCTTATAAAATTTTATGAGTATAAATAATATATTATGGACCTCCACATACCCATCAACCAACTTCAACAACTATCAACTTTTTTTTCCTATTCTAAACTTTAACTAAATAAAACATGACTTCCTTGAATTCTCGTTCTATCACGATGTTAAGGAAGTATTTACCAGAGTTTATTCATGCAAAACTAGTCCTGGGAATTGTTTCAAGAGAAAGAAAAGAGTTGTATATTAATCCCCTGCTTTTCACAACAAATGTTAATGCTGCTACCAAATCTTTAATAGGCTAAAGAAAGTATGTTTATGTGTGTTGGATACAGTTTTCATAAATCAAATCACACATATTAAGATCCTACAGAATTAGTGTTAAACCTAAAAAAAAATAGTCAACTTGTAAACATAACCAGATTTTTTTAAACCACTGTCTTTGGAATGATACAGTTTTATAAAATTAAATTTTATCTAACTACCTAGGCCTCTGGGCAATCATATCAATGTATGGTTTATCTGGGACCAAGGAAAATAGCACCTTGGGAGAAGTAAACCTGTGTTGTTCTTCACGGGTGCAAACCCCAGAGAGTAAGCCTAAATTTCTGTTAATGCACTCATCTACCAATCCAGTCATGAAGCACCTACTGTGTTTTTTAAGTTCTGTGCCAGAACTTCAGTGAAAAAGAAACATCGCCCAGTGGGGAAAGATATTACATGCCTATTGTCTATTTAGTTGTTCAAGTGCTTTTCGTTCATTCCTTAATCATTCATTAATCATTTGTTGAGTACCTACTATTTTCAGGTCTCGTCTAAGTTTTGGGGATATAATACTGAGAGAAACACACAACATTTCTGTTCTCATGGTGCTTTCATTGTAGGTGGCCTGGGGACAGCAGGCAGAACACAATGAGGAGAAGCACCAATGTGACCCGAGTGGGAAGATGTTGCAGGGAGGAAGCAAGAGGAGAAATTCCTGGATGACATAAACTTGTTCTTTAAAACAAAGAAAAGTTAGGTATGGAAGGGGAATAGAAATAAAGGAAGTCAAAAGATAGCATTTGCTAAGATTAGAAGATGGGAGAGTGTCTGTTCTAAGACTTTGTTTTACTTGACACCTCACTTATAAGCACTATGGATAAGTGTTTTGCTCTTGTTTCCAAAGTCCTAGTACAAGACCGCTCATGAAATACTTTTGACTAGATTTCTCTAAAAAGGACTGCTTCTTCCAAACAAACAAACAAACAAAAGCGTGCATTGGAGATACGAGTTGACAAGGGATTTTTCATAGTTCTCTTGGATTCCGCATCTTTCCTCCTCCCCCTAGTAATCCTCACTTCTAAGACGATAGAGTCAGCCTCTGTCTGTGGCCCACACTCACCATATTATCTTTAGTCATGATGACGCCACAGAAACAGACTATATTCTGCTTTGTTCTGTTCAATGGCCATTTTGTTTGGTCCCTGTTTACTTCTGCCCATATGGTCACCAGCCCCCTAACCCTCCTTTTGTCCCAAGACCTGGACTACTTGTGTGTCTTATAAAAGGGTATTTTCACCTCAGGGCTTTTGCTTTTGTAGTTTCCTCTGCATGGAGCTCTCTTCCACCTGATATTCATGTAGTTTGCTCTCTCATGCCGTGTTGGTGTCAGCTAAGACACCGTTTTGTCAGTGAATGTTTCCTGACCACGCAAGATAAAACAGCAACCACCATTTACCTAATCACGCCTACCCTACTTTAGCCTTTTCCTTTCAATTATTATTATATTACACTCTGATACATGTTTCTTTCCCTTTTTTAACAAAATTATCTTCCTACACCAGGCTCTATACTCCATAAGGAAAGGGACTTTGTTTTAGTCACTGCTGAGTCTTCTCTACATAAAACAATTCTTGGTATAATGTAGATGCTCACTGAACAAACAAGCCAATGAATGAGGGAAACTATGCCAACTCTAGATGGTATCATGCTTTTTCTTAAAGCATTCCAATATCAAAGGGTCAGTATTAGGGAGAACATTGGTAGCAAACTGATAGAGAGTAAAGAGTTTCTATATTTGATGTTTTTAAATGACATGGTTTCATAGTTGGTCCTTTCCATTTGGGCTTGCTGTGATTAATTAAATGCCCAACATGAAATGGGAAACCCTGTTGGTGTCAACCTCAGTTTCCATATCTGCAAAAGAAGTTAGGCTTAAAAACTACTATAAAATTAGAAAAGCTGTAACAATACTTTGGTTGCTAAAATAATGTCACCAGTGAATCCATTACTGTATGTGGAGTAAAATAATAAACTTTCCTTCAGGTTGAACTGTCAAAGTGCAAATCTGTAGGAAGCCTCTCTTGATGAAGAGTGCAGCTCTTTTCCTCAGATTAAATTGGAAAAGTGATAATTATACCTTTCATGCATTCCAGATTTTATAGGACAGTTTCATTGTAATAACCACTTGCAAAACTGTGTGGAGTGAGGTGGTGTTAAACAGCACATATTTTTAATTTAAAATCCATTAGCATTCCACATAATTAATTAGAATTTTATACTCCAGTGACTTTTGGTTCCCTACAGAAAACTGAGCACACAGAAAATAATTTGATTTAATTTTTGGTTTAGGTTTAATCTACCTTAAACATTTTTTTAAATATCTCGGGGGAAATTTTAACTACTTAAAATTTTGTGTTCTTTCTTTAGTAAACTCAGCATTCTATTCTAATATTCTTTGATGTGGGGCGGGGGCGAAGCTTAGAAAAGTATAGGTAAAGCAAAAATATTTAATGCAAGTATTTAGAATCCAAAATACAGAGTACATAGCCTTGCTATGGTAATATACTTGGGAGAAATGAGAGGTTGTGAAATTTTGCCTGTCAATTTCACACCCTTCTCTTCTTATGAGAATTATGGAACTGTATCTCCACACAGGTCTTTTAAAGTTTCAGTCTATGCCACTAAAATGATCTCTCACAAAAGGTATCACATGTATTTTACGTTCTTACAACACATTTATTGTGGCTCAGGAGGCCAAGTACAGGCTCATAATTCCATTCCATAACAATTTCCAGGGGCCATTTCTGTGGGTAAGTTTCCAGTTGGATTATTTATAACCACGGAATTAAATCACAAGGTTTGGAGCGCCTTAGCCTAACTTCAAACTGCTTTACAATGACTATAATAAATATTAGGTCTTTAGAATTCTTTGTTCAGGTTTAGTGGGGTCATCAATTAAATTTTCTGTACATTTTCTTTTTACTCTAATGTTTTCTTTAATTTCTTGCCCTCTTTTAACCTTATCCTACGCCCTTTTATCTCAAAGGCTGACACATTCATATAGTATTTGTTAGATATGCAAGTAGATTTATTTATCATTCACCTGGATAAGGCTTTTCAAACTTCTTGCATTATTGTTACACTAAGTAGTCTTTCAAACATTTAGATTGAGTAGGACCATTTAGCATTTACTAAAAACAATTATAATATTGTGACATACTTTCTACAAATGGCAATGCAGTTCAATTCAAAACAGTGGTAATAATAAGCTATTAAATAAAACACACATATACACACAAGTGCACACACATATACATACATAAAACATACAGATTTAATTAAGTCTATCAAACAACAAGCTTTGAAAATTTTAACAGAACCACCAAGGATCTGTTGCTTCTTCTGTTTTACCACCAGAGATTTGAATACGATATTTCATTTTAAAATATGTTTAAAGTCGTATAAAGCAGGAGATACAGTGATCTTTTAGGTTTTCAAATCTTGGGGGACAAAATAAGATGTCATTTAGTCTCCAGATCCAAATTTGAATGAGATACTTTCCAGATATAGACATTTTACAGAATTTAAACTCATTTTGTCTATAGGTAGAATTAAAATGTTGGCTCATTTATACACATATAATTTTAATCTAAATGGTAGATTTAGGCTTATTTTGACTCTTTAGAAATGTGCATTCAAATGTAGGGTAAATCTCGTTCGATCTCAATCACAAACATTTTTTTAATATTAAGATTTGACGTATTAAACATAAAATATTCTGAAACACAAGTTAGTTAAAATTAGACAAGATCAGGTTACTATACGGGAAAACGCTATTCATTGGTTTGATGTCATAATGTGAATATGCTAATAACTACGGGAATAATTGACACTGGAGGAACAAATATAAACATGTTTAATGAGGTTATTGATTTTTTCCCTCATAAATGTTTTGTAAGCATATCACTAATGATGGATGTCTTTTCATTAGAGTTGGCATAATAAAGATAACAATTAATCTTTAATGCATCTGTTAGTGAAATTTAATATAGAAAAATTAATAAAGCAAACTTAATTTCATTGCTGACTCTATTATTAGCATTACATGTATTAGCAAGCAAATTCACCAATATGAACATTTATCAGGCAACTTGGTTAGGAAAGCTATAATAATGCTAAATCGCTATCAGCCTGGTCAGGAGGAGAATAAAACAGTTCCTCAGAAAATAAACCAAAGCCCACAGTTTGAGAGTGTTGTAATCCTATAGGACTCATTTCTCCTTTGATACAGAGCATTCACGACAGCTGTACAAAGGTCAGCTTGTTGAGTAGTTTCCTGATTGGCATTAAATGAATTGGACTACTCTGGACTGTCTGTGAAGTCCTCAACAGGCTTCCGTTGGACAAGGATTGTAGAAAGGGAATTCTTATTTCTATCCACTTACACCACCAATTGTAATACACTGTCTTATTTAAGGCGTCTTCCCTCTGGAAGAGAGGTATTATTCTCATCTATTCTATAGACGAGAAAACCAAGTGTCAGAGAGGTTAAGAAATATTCCATCAATGGATAGAGCTCAGATTCTAAAACAACTGGGTCTCACTCCAGTACGTCTGGTCTTTCTAACTTGAGAGGCCTGTGGCCTTGTTTTGTGTAAATTGCATTTGAGCAAAATGACACATGTTTTAAGATTCTGAAATGGGATGAAATGGTCATTTTATGAAATAAAATGTTAAGCCCAGAAAACTTTCCTCGTGTGATTAAATCTAGCTCAGATTTTATTCCGCACCAATTCATTCAAAGACATTTTTAAAGTGTCTGTCAAGTAAGCTTTGCATCTTTTTTCTTCCTCTACACAACACATGATACAAGTACCCTCTGGTCTGTCATTTGTAACTATTATATCTCTAGAAAAGCATTTGTTTTAAACGGATGATTTATCACTAATTTTCAACTTTCTACACATATAGGCAGAGGATCTGAGAGAAGGCAAGTAGAAGAAACAAAACAACAGCCCAGTTTTCTGCAACTAGGGTGGTATAAAATCTTTCAAAAGGTAGCAAGTTCATCAGAGGCACAAAAAAATTTAACATATTCCTGCCATAAATATTTTTGAAGAGAAGACTGAAAAAACACAAAACAGCAACAACAAAAAGAAAATTTGCGTCAGTAATATTCCATTTTATCTTATAATGTTAAACCAATTACCTAAAAATTCTCCATCTTTATCAATCATTTATTAAGGCCACTCATTTATTCATCTGGTTTGTGCATTAAATATATGTTCAAATAAATTATACAAACTTGTGATCCAGAAAGAGGGTTGGGAATTAGAGAAAGCTTAAAAGATCACTGAAGTACATCTCCAGACTAACTGTCCCTAGAGCCTATACTGACTCAAAGCAAAACAAAACAAAAAAAAACTGCACAGAACAAATATTATGTGATTTAAATTATGGCTCCATCACTGATGACCTTGGGAAGGTACTTCATATGAAGAAGCCATTTACATTTTTTAACAAGTAGAGGGCTACACATATTTAAAAAAATAATTATAAAGGTCAACTATTAGACAAAGAAAACCCAGAGAAAGCAAAGAAAACAACACTTACTAAAAAAGAAACTAAAAGAACATTAAAAACTAAAAACTGGACATAAACCAGATATATCTGTCATGTCAATTAATATTAAAACCGTGAGAATATCTATGAAAACTTTCAGATTGGACACTACGGAAAATCAAAACCAGAAAAATTTAGGGGAATAAAAGCAAACAAAAACAAAGTGGGGCACTTGACAAAGTAGAATTCAGGCCAAAAACAAGTAAATAAACTAGACTAAGAAAGACAATTTATACTGGGGAGAGTACAACCTGCATAAACATATAACAGCTATGAATATGCATAAGCTAAATGAAGCAGCAGCAGTGGTGATAAAGCAAAAACTGTAAAAGACATCAGAGGGAAATACATAGAAATATGCAACAAGCAGGAAGCTTTAATTCACAGATATTGGACTATGAAATATCGAGTGCATAAAATTAAATAAAAGAACACTTAAAATTTTTTTAAATTTAACAAATATACATTAAATTTTCTTCCCTGAAAATAAAGAATGTACTTTATTTTCATATGCCCATGGAATAGTCACAAAATTGATCATATATATTATGCCACAAATTGTCGATAATTTTCAGAAATGTGTAAATAAAACAGTATTCTCTAATTGGATGCGAATGAACTAAGACAGTAAGAAAGCCAGAATAAATCATCCCTACCACCTGGCAAAAAGAGAAGTATATTACAAAACTAAGTTAGTAAGAATATAAACGAAAGACAGTAAAACAGATTATAATATTAAATATAGTAGCTAATAACAAGACATGAGATACAGCTAAAGAGATTCTCAGAGGAAAATTTGTAGTCTTAAATTTATATGTCAATATTAGCAAAGACCTTTTTCTTTACATCAGTTAGGGAGGAAAAGGGAACTAGTAAGTAATTTTATAAGAGTGATGTTTTGAATGGCTACCGTAAGGCTAAAGATTAAAAAATAACTGTACATAAATATTGTACTCTAGTTTTGTTTCTCACAGAGGTATGGATTAGTAATTCTGAAACTGCTTTATGTATATATATACAGTCATTCCTCAGTATCTACAGGGTATTGGTTCAGGACCTCCCACAGATACCAAGATCCTCAGCTGCTCAAGTTCCTTATGTAAAATAGCTTAGTAATGCATATAACCTCCTCCCACGTATTTTAAATTATCTCTAGATTACTTATAACACCTAATACAATGTAAATGCTATGTAAACAGTTTACTAATGCACATCGAATTCAAATTTTGCTTTTAGGAATTTTCTGGAATTCTTTTTCTAAACATTCTTATTCACTGTTGGTTGAATCCACAGGTGCAAAACCTGTAGATATGGAGGGCCAACTATACTAAGATTGAATTAATGAATACTGATATATATATATTCACATATAAATATGAATTCACACTGATATTATATAATAACTATACATATACATATGTAAATATATGAATATATATAAATATATACTTACATAAATGTATATATGTAAATATATATATTTGTTGTATATATATGTAAATATATATATATAGCAGTTGTAACAAATTATAACAGGCTTAGTAACGTAAAACTACACAAACTAATTCTTAGAGTTCTGGAAGTCAAAAGATCAAAATGGGTCTTACTGGGCTAAAATCAATGTGTCAGCGGGGATGCATTTTTTTTGGAGGTCCTAGGGGAGAATGTGTTTCCTTCCTTTTTCCAGCTTTAGAAGCTACCTGTATTCCTTGGTGTATGCCCCTTCCGCCAACATCAAAACTAGTAGCACAGCATAGTCACATCTCTCTCTGGCTCCTACCTCGTCTGCCTCCATCTTCCACTTTAAAGGACACTGTGATTATATTGAGCCCACCTTGATAAACTTCTTACTTTAATATTAATTATTTTCCCTTGCCAGCATGTAACCTAATATATTCATAGCTTCCAGGGATTAGAACATGGATATTGTTGGGGGGGGGGCAGGAGCATTATTCTGCCTACCACAAAACCTAAACTCTTTTGCAAGAGAACTCTACCAAAATTTTAAAGAGCAAATAATTCCAATGCTTTCTGAACTGTTTCAGGGAATAAAAAGAACTGAAACAATTATTTCTTTTAATCAAGCGAAACAACATTGATACTTAACTTGGCAGTGTTAGCCCGCAAAAGATGATTACAAACAAATCTCATCTCTGATAATCAAAGCAAACATCTTAAATAAAATATTAGCAACTGGAATTCAGTAGCACATCAAAAGAATAATACATCATGACCAAGTGTTACTTATCTTCTTATACAATGAAAAAGTATTTGATACAGCTAAATGTCTATTCTTAACTTTTAAAAACTTTCAAATATTAATATTATTGTGATAAAACATATATTAACCCAAAAGATAACATTAAACTTAACAAGAAAAAAAGAATAAGACTATGAAGTCTTAAGTTGGAAAAGAGGAAGTAACTGTCTTATGGTTTATAACTGAAAAACTCAAAAGAATCAACTAAAAGCCACTGTGAGAGGAATAAATACGCAGACATAGAGAACGGACTTGAGGACACGGGGAGGGGGAAGGGTAAGCTGGGACAAAGTGAGAGAGTGGCATGGACATATATACACTACCAAATGTAAAACAGATAGCTAGTGGGAAGCAGCCGCATAGCACAGGGAGATCAGCTCGGTGCTTTGTGACCACCTAGAGGGGTGGGATAGGGAGGGTGGGAGGGAGGGAGACGCAAGAGGGAGGAGATATGGGGATATATGTATATGTATAGCTGATTCACTTTGTTATACAACAGAAACTAACACACCATTGTAAAGCAATTATACTCCAATAAAGATGTAAAAAAAATAATAATAATAAAAAAATGAAAACCAATGGTAGGAACAAAACTTGGTAATGTAGCAATGTACAAAGTTAATATTTCAGATAGTAGATTTTCTACAAGCAAACACAAACAGCTAAAAAACTTAAACTAAATATCTAAATTTACAAAATAAATATAAAACCTGTGAGGATATATATGATAAGAAATGTCTCTATGAATTATATGGTGAAAAAACTAGCACATATGATAATTATATTTATTGAAAATATATAATGATTTCAATTCTCTCCAAATTGACTGCAATAAAACAGTAATCTTTTATCTTTATGTTAACAAAAGGAATTAAAATTCTCATGGATCAAAACCACAATGAGATATCACTTCACACCCACCAGGATTGTTTGAACAAAAAGTCAGAAAATGATTGTATTGTTGAAGATATGGAGAAATCAGAACCTTTATACACTCCTAATAGGAAAAGAAAATGCTGTATCCACCCTGGAAAACTATCTGGAACTTCCTCAAATAATTTAACATAGAATACCACATGACCCACCAATTCATCTCCTAGTTAAATGAAATGAAATGAAAACATATACCCACAAAAAATAATTGCACATGAATATTTATAAAAGCATTAGTCAAAGTAGCCAAAAGGAGGAAACAACCTAAATGTCCACCAAGTGATGAATGGATAAACTGTGGTATATCCATACAATGGGATATTATTCAGCCTTAAAAAGGAATGGAATACTGATACATGTTACAATTTGGATGAACCCTGAAATTGCCTGCTAAGTGAAAAAAGCCAGTCACACAAGACCATATATAGTATGATTCCATTTGTATGAAATGTCCAGAATAGGAAAATCTATAGAAACAAAGAGTAGATTGGTCATTGCTTAGGGCTGTAGAGGGATGTGTAGACACGGAGGTGACAGTTAAAAGGTACAATGTTTCTTTATAAGGTGATGAAGATATTCTAAAACTGACTCTGATGATGGTCACACATATCAGCGATTATACTGAAAACCATTGAACCATATACTTTAAATGGGTGAATAGTATAAGAATTACATTTTAATAAAGCTGTTAAAAATTCTTATAAAAATGAACAAGCAAAAATGGCTAGGGGAAAAAACTCTAAAAATGAAAAGCAATAAACATGAACTCAGTCCAATAATGAAAAAAAAAATGAGACTGTGGTACCACTCATGAACAAGGACAGATAAATGGAGCACAATATACAGAGCGAAGTCAAACACCAATGAGGATGGTATAAATGTTTTAAGGGGTATAATAAATCCGTGGGAAGATATGGAGTATTCAAAAACTATGTTTGAGACAGCTACTTAACTAGCTGGGGGGTAAAAATTGAATTGACATATAACATCAAATACCAACATAAATTACCAAATATCAAAGATTTCATTGTAAAAATAAAATCAGAAAAGCAATAAAAGAAAACTTTGGATTTCAAATTATCAGAAAGACTTTTTCTAAAAGTAGCTCATAACACAGAAACCATGAAAGAATGAATCAATTAAAATTGTATTTTATAGTTATATTTATATAATATATATTATAATAATCATACTGTTATATTTTATATATTATTATATTTACATTATATATAATATATAAAATTGTATATTTTAACCTTCATGGTTGAAATATATAAAATAAAATTTTAAAAACACTGTCATAATACAAGTGACACACCAGGGGTATTACTTGCAAATCACCAAACAGAAAAAAAGAACCCCGAGAAACTAATAAAAATAAAAACAAACATTTCTTAAAACTGGGGAAAAAACTATAAACAACCATGCACGAAAGATAGAACATTGAATGGGCCCTTAATTATGAATGGATGCTCAACCTAACATAATAAGAGAAAGAAAGCTTTAAAACAGACTCAAATAACACATTTTCAGATTGATAAATTTCTTAATGCTTGTTAACACACAATGTTGGCAATGTAGTTGGAAATAAACCTTAACACGTTTCTGAAAGGACTGTAACTTGACAAAACTCCCAATGCATGAAGTTTTTCCATTCTGAAATGAAAAATTCTTTAACTTTTAACAATCAATTCTACTTCTTGCAAATAGTCTCTCGTATGTGAAATAAAGCATATGCAATTATTCATTCTGGCATTGCTGTAATAACAAAATTTTGGAAATAACTCAATTGTCCATCAATAGGGCATAGGTAAATTGGGGTACACCCATATAACACAGGATTTTTCAATCTTAGCATTATTGATATTTTGGACCAAATAATTCTTTGGAAGGGGAGGGGCTGTCCTGAGCATTGTAACATGTTTAACACCATCCCTGGCTCGTACCCACTAGATGCCAGCAGCACACCCCACCCCCAGTTACAACAACCAAAAATGTCTCCATACATTGCCAAATGTGCCAAGTGGGACAAAATTGCTCCCTCTCATTGAGACACACTAATATAATGGAATACCACACAGTTATTTCTAAAAATTGAAAGTATTCTAATGCATCGAATTAGAAAGACATATAATATATATTTTGTCAAGTTCTACCATTTTTGAATATAGGTTGGGAAAAAGAAAATATCCATATTTGCACAGAAATGTTTTGGAAGAATTCAAAAGAAACAAAACAGAGGTTACCTATTGTTGGAAGGTGGATAAATGGGTGACAGATAGGGAGGGGGATGTTTTTTATTTTAATTTTTATGATAGATTTAATTAACCACGGGAATGTTAAAATAAAAACACATTAATCAAATTTGACAAATGCATTTGAGTCTTTTCCATTAGCTCTGTCTTAATAATCATCCTTTATAAAGGTGCTGGACCTTGATTTCCCTCTCAAGCTACTGAGAATCTTTAATTAAGGGGACAGATTTTCTTTATCTGTACATTGGTTTGGGTGCCTGAAATATCTGCACAGTCAGTCATGTTTTAATGTCTTGAGAAGGGGAAATTTTAAGGAAGTGGAAATAGTACTGTAGTTTGCTTCTTGTTGTTCTGATAGTTTCTCAACTGGGAAAAACTTTTCAACAGTTTTCAGTTTGGGATTTTTATTTCAGTTTTCAGGTTTTTACAACAGTTGAAAAACTGGGACCCTTCTGTGAAGACCTGTGGAGTGTCAATCTTATCAGCGTTCTCCAGCTGCTAGCTGGGGAGTGATATCCTCTTTTAGAGGCATGGAATTACAGGACTTCAGACTACCAGGGCAGTCCTTCAGGACCGCCACTGTCAGCAGGACTGGACAGGCCCCACCTCCAGGTGCCTGATGCACAGGAAGCAAAGCCATCCCTCTTGATATATTAATGTGATTGTCTATGGTTTGTTGGGCTGCTCCTCCAGGAAACCTCATAGTCCATGGATTTGAACACAGTCTCTTCCAAAGAGGTAACTTTGGACCAAATAAGCAACTCTGGATTCTACTTTTCAAATCCTGTCCCATTTCTGAACCGCAAATAACAACCTCCTGTAGCTGTTCTTCATTCTGTGGAACTTATGGATTTAGATGAATAAAAATTCCCTCCAGAAGATTTTAAGTGACTCATAGAAATTTGGGAGAATTAACATAAAAACACATGAAGCAACATTTTTACACAAATTGTGTTTAGCCCAACTCTTCATATCACAAATAAGGAAATTCAGTTGAACAGGTTAAGCAACTTAGCCAGGACCAAATAACTAGATAACCTGATGCTAAATCTGAGATGCTTGCTTAAAGCAAATATCCATTTGAAAAATATGTACTTGGTATTCTGAACTAGAACATAGGAAGGCAGTTCTCGATTGCATTATAATGAGAATGGAGATTAGAACTGAAACCAGGGGGAAGAGGGCATTCATTAAGAGAATATATAGAAAGATCAGATCACTGACATGTGAATTTGCAGGAATGCCCACAGTTGAAGTATGAATAGAAGAAGAAGAAAATTTTCCCTTTAACTTTCCATTTCTTCTGACTTTAAGTGCTATATAGTTTTGTTTCGTGAAGAAAGAAAGGAATGACAATGTCGTAAGTGGAATAGAGTTTATTTCTCAACTCTCCAAAGATGTCTCTTTCTTAGACTTCTATTTCAATCCAATAATTTCAGTATTCTCCAACATATTTTATATGGGCACTGTTTCTGTGGAATATTTATTGAAATTTCTCTCAAATTAACTTTGTTAAGCTTGATATTTTCAAAATCTAAAGGCTTTGAGAAATTTTGAAGTAAAGCAACCTGATAATAGGCTACTATTTCCCACTCTGAAATTCACTATTCTATTTGACCACAAACACTTCTACCTTGTGTTTAGCAGAGTAACTCTCAGAAATAGAAATTTATGGGCAAGCCTTGGGTAACATCACTCCAGCTCTCTTCCCACGTCCATGAAAACACTAAGAGTCCTGGAGTTGATACACATTGTGAAAGTCTCCTCACTGGGGCTACTGTCTCTCCTTCTATCCATTCTCCATCCTTCCCTACTCTGTGCCTAAGGACCCATATTGCTGAGGACTGCATCACCGGGGTTTCCTCACCTCCTGGCTTCTGTACTGAATTAGCTAATATGAGGCATCCTCCAGGAGAGTCAAAAGAAGGAGAAGAGAGAACAACTAATTTGTTCCTCATTCCCTCCCTGCACCAGTGCTGCATCTCTGGCAGCAGCTGAGATGCTCCACAACTATCCCTCTGCTAAGCAGCCCTGTGGCCACCACTATTCCAGCTCTCACTGGGCTCTGGTGTCATCATTTTCTCCCTTATCTCCTTCCAGACCTTTGACTGTCCTGGTGTTATTAGTTTCTGAATTCCTCAACATTCTTTGTTCCCTTAATATCTCTACATTTGAACCAACTGGGAAGAATTCTATTTTATGCTGAAACCCTAAATATTAAAAGTAGGTTTTCTTCTACAAATTTCTAATTTGTACACAAAAAGCGCTGAAGAACATTTATGCTTCCTGTACTTCTCAAATTAAATATATACAAACAATAGTATAAAACTAATGTTAAAATATCAATGCTATATGCAAATATAATCATATATTTTTGGGATAATGACTTTTTCTTTGATTTTTTTTAACATCTTTATTGGAGTATAAGTGCTTTACAACAGTCTGTTAGTTTCTGCTTTATGACAAAGTGAATCAGTTATACATATACATATGTCCCCATATCTCTTCCGTCTTGCATCTCCCTCCCTCCCACCCTCCCTATCCCACCCCTCTAGGTGGTCACAAAGCACCGAGCTGATCTCCCTGTGCTATGCGGCTACTACCCACTAGCTATCTGTTTTATATTCGGTAGTGTATATCGTACATGCTACTCTCTCACTTTGTCCCACCTTACCCTTCCCTCTCCCCGTATCCTCAAGTCCATTCTCTAGTAAGTATGCATCTTTATTCCCATCTTGCCCCTAGGTTCTTCATGACCATTTTTTTTTTTAGACTCCATATATATGTGTTAGCATATGGTATTGTTTTACTCTTTCTGACTTACTTCACTCTGTATGACAAACTTTAGGTCCATCCACCTCAATACAAATAACTCAGCTTCGTTCCTTTTTATGGCTGAGTAATATTCCATTGTATATACGTGCCACATCTTCTTTATCCATTCATCTGTTCATGGACACTTTGGTTGCTTCCATCTCCTGGCTATTGTAAATACAGCTGCAATGACTATTTTGGTGCATGACTCTTTTTGAATTATGGTTTTCTCAGGGTATATGCCCAGTAGTGGGACTGCTGGGTCATATGGTAGTTCTATTTTTGGTTTTTTAAGGACTCTCCATACTGCTCTCCATAGTGGCTGTATCAATTTACATTCCCACCAACAGTGCAGGAGGGTTCCCTTTTCTCCACACTCTCTCCAGCATTTATTGTTTCTAGATTTTTTGATAATGGACGTTCTAACCGGTGTGAGATGATATCTTATTGTAGTTTTGATTTGCATTTCTCTAATGATTAATGCTGTTGAGCATTCTTTCATGTGTCTGTTGGCAATCTGTACATCTTCTTTGGAGAAATGTCTATTTAGGTGTTCTGCCCATTTTTTGATTGGGCTGTTTGTTTTTTTTGATATTGAGCTGCATGAGCTGCTTGTACATTTTGAAGATTTATCCTTTGTCAGTTGCTTCATTTGCAAACATTTTCTCCCATTCTGAGGGCTGTCTTTTTGTCTTGTCTATGATTTCCTTTGCTGTGCAAAACCTTTTAAGTTTCATTAGGTCCCATTTGTTTATCTTTGTTTTTATTTCCATTTCTCTAGGAGGTGGGTCAGAAAGGATCTTGCTGTGATGTATGTCATAGAGTGTTCTGCCTATGTTTTCCTCTAAGAGTTGTATGGTGTCAGTCCTTACATTTAGGTCTTTAATCCATTTTGAGTTTATTTTTGTGTATGGTGTTAGGGAGTGTTCTAATTTCATTCTTTTACATGTAGCTGTCGAGTTTTCCCAGCACCACTTATTGAAGAGGCTATCTTTTCTCCACTGTATATTCCTGCCTCCTTTAACAAAGGTGATCATATGTGTGTGGGTTTATTTCTGGGCTTTCTATCCTGTTCCATTGATCTATATTTCTGTTTTTGTGTCAGTACCATACTGTCTTGATTACTGTACCTTTCTAGTATAGCCTGAAGTCAGGGAGCCTGATTCCTCCAGCTCCATTTTTCTTTCTCAAGCTTGCTTTGGCTATTTGGGGTCTTTTGTGTTTCCATACAAATTGTGAAATTTTTTGTTCTAGTTCTATGAAAAATGCCAGTGGTAGTTTGATAGGGATTGCATTGACGCTGTAGATGGCTTTGGGTAGTAGAGTCATTATCACAATGTTGATTCTTCCAATCCAAGAACATGGTATATTTCTCCATCTATCTGTATCATCTTTAATTTCTTTCATCAGTGTCTTATAATTTTCTGCATACAGGTCTTTCGTCTCCTTAGGTAGGTTTATTCCTAGATATTTTATTCTTTTTGTTGCTATGGTAAATGAGAGTGCTTCCTTAATTTCACTTTCAGATTTTTCATCATTAGTGTATAGGAATGCCAGAGATTTCTGTGCATTAACTTTGTATCCTGATACTTTACCAAATTCATTGATTAGCTCTAGTAGTTTTCTAGTAGCATCTTTAGGATTCTCTATGTATAGTATCATGTCATCTGCAAACAGTGACAGCTTTACTTCTTCTTTTCCGATTTGGATTCCTTTTATTTCTTTTTCTTCTCTGATTGTTGTGGCTAAAACGTCCAAAACTATGTTGAATAAGAGTGGTGAGAGTTGGCAACCTTGTCTTTCTCCTGATCATAGTGGAAATGGTTTCAGTTTTTCACCATTGAGGGTGATGTCAGCTATGGGTTTGTCATATATGGCCTTTATTATGTTGAGGAAAGTTCCCTTTCTCTCTACTTTCTGGAGGGTTTTTATCATAAATGGGTGTTGAATTTTGTCAAAAGCTTTTTCTGCATCTATTGAGATGATCATATGATTTTTCTCCTTCAATTTCTTAATATGGTGTATCACGTTGATTGATTTGCGTATATTGAAGAAGCCTTACCTTCCTTGGATAAACCATACTTGATCATAGTGTATAATCCTTATAATGTGCTGTTGGATTCTGTTTGCTAGTATTTTGTTGAGGATTTTTGCATCTATGTTTATCAGTGATATTGGCCTGTGGTTTTCTTTCTTTGTGACATCCTTGTCTGGTTTTGGTATCAGGGTGATTGTGGCCTCGTAGAATGAGTTTGGGACTGTTCCTCCCTCTGCTATATTTTCGAAGAGTTTGAGAAGCATAGGTGTTAGCTCTTCTCTAAATGTTTGATAGAATTTGCCTGTGAAGCCATCTGGTCCTGCGCTTTCGTTGGTTGGAAGCTTTTTAATCACAGTTTCAATTTCAGTGCTTGTGATTGGTCTGTTTATATTTCCTATTTCTTCCTGTTCAGTGTCGGAAGGTTGTGCTTTTCTAAGAATTTGTTCATTTCTTCCAGGGGTCCATTTTATTGGCATACAGTTGCTTGTAGTAATCTGTCACGATCCTTTGTATTTCTGCAATGTCATTTTTTACCTCTTTTTCATTTCTAATTCTATTGATTTGAGTCTTCTCCCTTTTTTTCTTGATAAGTCTGTCTAATGGTTTATCCATTTTGTTTATCTTCTCAAAGAACCAGCTTTTAGTTTTATTGATCTTTGCTATCGTTTCCTTCATTTCCTTTTCATTTATTTCTGATCTCATCTTTATCATTTCTTTCCTTTTGCTAAATTTGGTTTTTTTTTAATTCTTTCTCTAATTGCTTTAGGTGTAAGGTTAGGTTGTTTATTTGAGATGTTTCTTGCTTCTTGAGGTAGGATTGTATTGCTATAAACTTCCCTCTTAGAACTGCTTTTGCTGCATCCCATACATTTTGGGTCGTCGTGTTTTCATTGTCATTTGTTTCTAGGTATTTTTTGAATCCTCCTTGATTTGTTCAGTGATCTCTTGGTTATTAAGTAGTGCATTGTTTAGCCTCCATGTGTTTGTATTTTTAACAGATTATTTCCTGTAACTGATATCAAGTCTCATAGTGGTCAGAGAAGATACTTGATACGATTTCAATTTTCTTAAATTTACTCAGGCTTGATTCGTGACCCAAGATATGATCTATCCTGGAGAATGTTCCAAGAGCACTTGAGAAGAATGTGTATTCTGTTGTTTTTGGATGGAATGTCCTATAAATATCAATTGAGTCCATCTTGTTTAATGTATCATTTAAAGCTTGTGTTTCCTTATTTATTTTCATTTTGGATGATCTGTCCATTGGTGAAAGTGGTGTGTTAAAGTCCCCTACTATGATTCTGTTACTGTTGACTTCCCTTTTTATGGCTGTTAGTATTTGCCTTATGTATTGAGGTGCTCCTATGTTGGGCGCATAAATATTTACAATTGTTATATCTTCTTCTTGGATTGATCCCTTGATCATTATGTAGTGTCCTTCTTTGTCTCTTGTAATAGTCTTTGTTTTACAGTCTATTTTGTCAGATATGAGAACTGTTACTCCAGCTTTCTTTTGATTTATATTTGCATGGAATATCTTTTTCCATCCCCTTTTTCAGTCTGTATATGTCTCTAGGTCTGAAGTCGGTCTCTTGTAGACAGCATATATACGGGTCTTGCTTTTGTATCCATTCAGCCAGTCTATGTCTTTTGTTTGGAGCATTTAATCCATTTACATTTAAGGTAATTATCGATATGTATGTTCCTATTACCATTTTCTTTATTGTTTTGGGTTTATTATTGTAGGTCTTTTCCTCCTCTTGTGTTTCCTGCCTAGAGAAGTTCCTTTAGCATTTGTTGTAAAGTTGGTTTGGTGGTGCTAAATTCTCTTAGCTTTTGCTTGCCTGTATAGGTTTTAATTTCTCCATCAAATCTGAATGAGATCCTTGCTGGGTAGAGTACTCTTGGTTGTAGGTTTTTCTCCTTCATCACTTTAAATATGTCCTGACACTCCCTTCTGGCTTGTAGAGTTTCTGCTGAAAGATCAGCTGTTAACCTTATGGGGATTCCCTCGTGTGTTATTTATTGCTTTTCCCTCACTGCTTTTAATATTTGTTCTTTGTATGTAATTTTTGGTAGTTTGATTAATATGTGTCTAGGCGTGTTTCTCCTTGGATTTATCCTGTATGGGACTCTCTGTGTTCCCTGGACTTGGTTAACTATTTCCTTTCCCATATTAGGGAAGTTTTCAACTATAATCTCTTCAAATATTTTCTCAGTCCCTGTCTTTTTCTCTTCTTCTTCTGGGACCCCTATAATTCGAATTTGGTGCGTTTAATGTTGTCCCAGAGGTCTCTGAGACTGTCCTCAATTCTTTTCATTCTTTTTTCTTTATTCTTCTCTGCAATAGTTATTTCTACTATTTTATCTTCCAGGTCACTTATCCGTTCTTCTGCCTCTGTTATTGTGCTATTGATCCCTTCTAGAGAATTTTTAATTTCATCTATTGTGTTGTTCATCACTGTTTGTTTGCTCTTTAGTTCTTCTAAGTCCTTGTTAAACATTTCTTGTATTTTTTCCATTCTATGTCCAAGATTTTGGATCATCTTTACTATCATTATTCTGAATTCTTTTTCAGGTAGACTGCCTATTTCCTCTTCAGTTGTTAAGTCTGGTGGTTTTTTGCCTTTCTCCTTCATCTGCTGGGTGTTTTTCTGTCTTCTCATTTTGCTTAACTTACTGTGTTTGGGGTCTCCTTTTCGCAGGCTGCAGGTTCTTAGTTCCTGTTGTTTTTGGTGTCTGTCCCAAGTGGCTAAGGTTGGTTCAGTGGGTTGTGTAGGCTTCCTGGTGGAGGGGACCTGTGCCTTTGTTCTGGTGGATGAGGCTGGATATTGTCTTTCTAGTGGGCAGGTCCACATCTGGTGGTGTGTTTTGGGGTGTCTGTGGACTTATTATGATTTTAGGCAGCCTCTCTGCTAATGGATGGGGTTGTTTTCCTCTCTTGCTAGTTGTTTGGCATGGGGTGTCCAGCACTGTAGCTTGCTGGTCATTGAGTGGAGCAGGGTCTTGGTGTTGAGATGGAGATCTCTGGGAGATTTTTGCCATTTGATGTTACATGGAGCCGGGAGGTCTGTTGTGGACCAGGGTCCTGAACTTGGCTCTCCCACCTCAGTGGCACAGCCTGACGCCTGGCTGGAGCACCAAGAGCCTGTCCTCCACATGGCTCAGAATAAAAGGGAGGAAAAAAAGAAGAAGATAAAATAAAATAAAGTAAAATAAAGTTATTAAAATAAAAAAATAATTATTAAGAAAGAAAAAATTTTAAGTAATACAGAAAAAAAAAAAAAAAAAAAGACAGACAGAACCCTAGGACAAAGGGTAAAAGGAAAGCTATACAGACAAAATCACACACAGAAGCATACACATACACACTCACAAAAAAAGGAAAAAGGTTAAAATATATATATATCGTTGCTCCTGAAGTCCACTTCCTAAATTTGGGATGATTCGTTGTCTCTCCAGGTATTCCACAGATGCAGGGCACATCAAGTTGATTGTGGAGATTTAATCTGCTGCTCTTCAGGCTGCTGGGAGAGATTTCCCTTTCTCTTCTTTGTTCGCACAGCGCCCAGGCTTCTCCTTTGGATTTGGACCCGCCTCTGTGTGTAGGTCGCAGGAGGGCATCTGTTCTTCGCTCAGACAGGATGGGGTTAAAGGAGCAGCTGAATCAGGGGCTCTGGCTCACTTAGGCCAGGGGAAGGGAGGGGTACGGATGCGGGGTGAGCCTGTGGCGGCAGAGGCCAGTGTGACATTGCACCAGCCTGAGGCACGCCGTGCATTCTCCCGGGGAAGTTGCCCCTGGATCACGGGACCCTGGCAATGGAGGGCTACACAGCCTCCCAGAAGGGGCGGTGTTAACAGTGACCTGTGCTTACACACAGGCTTCTTGGTGTCAGCAGCAGCAGCCTTAGCGTCCCATGCCCGTCTCTGGGGTCCGCACTGATAGCCGTGGCTCGCGCCTAGCAGCGCTCTGAATCCCCTCTCCTGGAGCACCAGGAAACAAAGAGGCAAGAAAATGTCTCTTGCCTCTTCGGCAGCTCCAGACTTTTTCCTGGACTCCCTCCCAGGTAGCCGTGACACACTAACTCCTTCAGGCTGTGTTCATGCAGCCAACCCCAGTCCTCTCCCTGGGGTCTGACCTCCGAAGCCTGAGCCTCAGCTCCCAGCCCCGCCCGCCCCGGCGGGTGAGCAGACAAGCCTCTCGGGCTGGTGAGTGTTGGTCGGCACCGATCCTCTGTGCGGGAATCTCTCCGCTTTGCCCTCCGCACCCCGGTGGCTGCGCTCTCCTCCGTGGCTCTGAAGCTTCCCCCTCCACCACCCACAGTCTCGCCCGCGAAGGGGCTTCCTAGTGTATAGAAACCTTTCCTCCTTCACAGCTCCCTCCCACTGGTGCAGGTCCCGTCCCTATTCTTTTATCTGTTTTTTCTTTTGCCCTACCCAGGTATGTGGGGAGTTTCTTGCCTTTTGGGAGGTCTGAGGTCTTCTGCCAGCGTTCAGTGGGTGTTCTGTAGGAGCTGTTCCACATGTAGATGTATTTCTGATGTATTTGTGGGGAGGAAGGTGATCTCCGCCTCTTACTCTTCTGCCATCTTGAAGCTTCTCTGGGATAAATAATGATTTAATTTTACAGAACCCCTTTTCTAAAGAGCACTGTTTTTGCTCTTTTTGCATTTGTACTTGTATTTTTTATGCAGTAGAACTTAATAAAGGACTTGATATGATTGTTGACTATTTCTAAGGGACACATTGAAATAGCATTTGTTTTTAATCAATATTACAAATGCTTGTTGAAGGGAGACTCAACCTTTGCATAAAGTTCTTCCATCAATTTGTCAACAGTATTTAAAAGTTTCTTCAGCTGAAAAGTACCATGAAATGCTAGAAAAGAGATGAAGGCCACTTATAAGCTAATAAGGCAGCTTCTTAGTAAGGATTGTTTTCTATCATATAATTATCCTGGTGGGTTTTTACAGGTTGTTTTAAATGGTTTAGAGCAGCAGAGTCTGCCACCATTCCCAGAAGGTGTTTCCATGACATACATCCTTTGTTGGATATTTTCCCTTGAAATTCCGCATTAGTTCTTAATGATGCATTAGTGTTCAGTGTCATTTGTTATTGTTTCCTTCCTGTGTATACATTCTACACGCTTGCTCAGGAGAAATTAATGAAAATAAAATGTCACCATTCACATCCTATAGAGAACTCAAACTTGCTGTGTGCCTTCTCTACATAAGGCGTCATGCATGGATTGTTTCTTCATGCATTCTCACTTATTCACAAAAACAAAGCCTCTCAGTTGTCACTGGACATGTGTGTCTCATCCTGCATCTCACTTTTTACAATTGCTTCTTCATGTATATGGGTTCCTTTCACAAAACAGGATTTGGTAGAAAATGATGTTATAAGAAAATTACATATTCAAGCATTCATAAGTAACAGTGTTTTATCTACAGTGTGATTAATTGTTTAAATATAAGTTGAAGACTATTTTTAAAATATGCTAGCACTAAAACTAATGAACATTTGTAAAATTTATAGGTTCGAGGGGAATCTTCCACAATAGGTTGAGAGTATTATGATCAGGAGCTAGATAAACAGCACAGTATATGGAACATATATATACAGAGAGGAGACAGCTATCTAGCTAAACAGCTAGGTAGCAAGATAGATAGAAAGATAGATAGATAGACAGATAATTGATCTAGATATAATGGTATATATAGACAAGGTATTAGTTGTAGTAGAAAAACAACACCAGTCTTCTAGTACCTCTTTGAAAATGTGTGTTTGAATCTGGTATGAGTCTAATGTGACAATTCTCTCAGGCAGAAAGAATTATCTCCTCTCTGCTGCCATAGGTGAAACTCACCATACTGTGTTGAAATTATATATTTACAGTATTTATTTGTCATCATACTGAGCTCTCAAAGCCCTGTATGGTGTCTTTGTGCCATGCCTGAAGAATATAAAGATGATGGTTGATGACACAGGGTACATGAAAGTAAGTGCTGTGGGATGATTGAGGAGTCGTCGTTAAACCCATTTTACAGATAAAAGAAATTGGGGCTTTAAGCAGTTTAACTAGTTGCACCAAAAATCACACAGCTAGTAAAAAGCAAGCCAAGATTGAAAGCCAGAGTTTTATAAGTGATTTTTGTGGTCAATATGACTATTTAAAGAAATAGAGTTCTACGTGTATTAGGATCACTTGTTCCTTCTCCTCTACTTCTTCATTATTATATTAGACAATGTTGTTGAGGGAAAGAATGCATGAATGAACAAAAAGATGGATGACTGAGAGGCTTGCCCAAGGTACATAACTTCTCTGAACCCATTTCCTCACCTATCAATTGGAGCCAACTACCCCCTCATTGTCAAGCTCACTGGACTAACTAACAGCTGGTGTGCGTGTATGTGTGTACATATATGTGATATATGTGTATTAATATGTAACTTACCAAAATCTATCTCAGGTCATTTGATGGAAAGAATATAACTATTTCCCAAGTTGAGTTTTAAGAATAAATTCCCATTAGTATCTCTTTAAATACTGATTTACATTTAAACACTTTTGACATCAACTTTGCTTTTTAAAAAAAAAAAATACTTGCTTCGGTATATGCCTTTACTCTTTTAATTTAGAATAAACCTGAAGCTATAGAAGTTACCTGAACTCTCAAATATTCTTTAGTTCCATCTGAAAAGAATGCTTTGGAATAATATGCAATTCCTTTAAATTCATCATTTTTTATTTTAAAATTGAGGAAAAGGAATAGAGCAGGTACTGATGTGCTCTTAGTCATAAAGACAGTTGGCAGTAGAGATTTTTTTCATGTATTCTCTAGTATTTCTTGTCACATGTTAGAAATATGACTATAATAAGAGTTTCATATCATCATATTTTGTTGTCCCAATCTTTAGATGTGAGTCCTTAAGATATGCCTTCATTTCAATCTCTATTTTATAAGTTAGGAAACTGGAGCTCGAAAGCATTAATTTTTCACAGGATTGTTTTGAGGATTAAATGAGAAAATATATGATGAAAAATAATCAGTGCAGTTGCCTGACATCTATAGACAGTCAATAAGTGTTTGTTTTTAGGATTAGCCAATGAAAAGAAATTAATGAGCTATAAAATTGTAGACTCGATGATGAAACAGCTACACACAGGATCTCAAGTCTTGATGTCTCCCTATAAATTCCTGATCAAAGGAGAAGAATTAGGCCTGGGTATTGCTGTTCTGACAGGATTAATAGTGGAAACTAAATCCACTGCTTGCTTTTCACTCTGGAAAATAAGGACCCCACAACCAAATCAATAAAACGAAACAACAGAAACAAGAACAGTAACTACAAAAAAATGCCGGAGCATCACACACTCCTCTCCACACTTTCTCTCTTTACTTTAAACAATTTTACATACTTTGAAAACTCTGACTTTGTTTTCCTTTTCATACAAATAAAAATAATTGTGGCTTGGTTCCTACCCAGCTTTCCCTTTAGACAACAGGTGCATGGGAACAAATGAGTGGGTAGAATATCTAAGAAATAAAATAAAGGTCATTAGACTTTCTTGATTATTAATATTATCTATCAATTCTACTATATTCAGATGTCATAAAAGTGGATTTTCTCATATTTGTGACAAGTTCTTCAAAATTGTGTCTTCAGATTCCCTCAGCTGATCACTGGCCAATAGATTCCCTAGTTCTCTAGCATTCCATGACACAAGTGTTTGTACTTATCTATTTATGTAACACAATAAACTAATGCCTTCCTTATAAAAGTTCCTATTGTGTTATCTCTTCCATCTTGAATTTTTGCAGGTAGTATTTAGATCCAATCTAAATATTTTGACTTTCTCCTGCTGCTTATCTAAGAGTCCATACTAGCATTTTTGGATCCCTATACAAGTAGAGATGAGGAAGAGATTTCATTAAGCATGCTGACAGTAATCAATGGATAATGGCTGCTTTGACTGTGAATTGGAAAGTATTCTGAGGCCAGTGAAAATGAATGTTATAATCAACCAGGGATGCCTGCCAAGGTTAGGAGAGAGGGGAATGCCTTCCTGCAGGCTATTTCTACCTAAAGAGCTGAGATATCAAAATATATAATGCATGAAGGTTTCCTCAGATGCCATCTATACATGGTCAGCTTATGCCTTCTGTGGCCTGATTTCTGCAATCATCTATCCCATCTCCCACTTTTTAAAAAGTCAGACACAACCAGGAAGCACCTCAGTCAACACAAGTCCAAATTTTGAGCACTTAAGAAGTTCTTCCAAAGCCAAATGCAAACACCAATACTGTTTGATCATATAATTGAAGAAATAAAACAAGTGGATAGTGGCATATAAGAAAATGAAGAACAATCAGATTACTTAATGAGAAGAGATTCTATAGATATTGACTATAAGATTCAAGAATTATCAAATGGAAAAACCCACACACAGACAGATCCTCTGTTCTTTCCACACAATGAGAAAACTCATAATCAGAAAATATATAAAAATAGATATATATTAATCCAGAAACTGAATCCTACTTAAAAACATACAGAAGAATCACTTTAAGAGCTATTCCTTTTAACAAAGCTAAAAAGTTAAGTGGTACAAATGATTTTAAGAATAGAAAGCTTTTTTTTTTTTTTTGGCGGTACGTGGGCCTCTCACTGTTGTGGCCTTTCCCGTTGGGGAGCACAGGCTCCGGACGCGCCGGTTCAGCGGCCATGGCTCACGGGCCCAGCCGCTCCGCGGCATGTGGGATCTTCCCGGACCGGGGCACGAACCCGTGGCCCCTGCATCGGCAGGCGGACTCTCAACCACTGCGCCACCAGGGAAGCCCAAGAATAGAAAGCTTTTAAGAGATGACAGTAAAAATGATAAATGATGATGACGATTATAATCCCAGACACTATACAAAGTGCTTCTCATGAATTACTCAATTTAATCAACACAACTGAAGAAGCAGGTATCATCAATAACCCCATTGTACAGAAGAGAAAATTTATCTGATACACTTAACTTGCTCAAGGTCACAATGCTGTAACACAGCAAAGTTGGGACACTACAGCTGACTTAAACTCCTGATTCATAACTACATGGTACTGGCACAGCAACAGTGCCATAGTCACCGCTGATAACTTTTACCTTCGTCTGAACTCAGGTCAATTTCCTGTACTACACATAAAAAGGGACTATGATATTAAGCATAGCAGTGTAGCAGTATAAATCCTAAAAAAAGTTGCATTTGTAAAGATCCAGAGACAGTGGCTTTTATATTTCCAATGCCCTATACCTCTGTCTTTCTCAGTAGTTTTATGATCTGCTTTAGCAGACAGCCCCTCAGCAAGTTTGCAGGGTAATTTTTTTGAATTGATCTCATTTATGCCTGCCCGTTTCTTGCCAGTAACAAATCTTGTAAAAACACTTAGCATTCCAGGGCTTTTCACATATAACTCATCTAACTGAAGGTTTAAGAAAGTAATTCACAACACAGCTCTCTATCAAAAGAGGTAATCATTTCCATTTTGGTCTTCATGTAAGATATAATAATTCTGTAATTTATGGGGCCACAGAAGCTCTATGACTTACATCATTTGGAGCATAATGTGATCTTCTCTGATTAATAGCTGCCATTTATTCAGAGACTGTGCAGGATACTTTATATTTATTGAACATTCTCATTTAATTCTCACAACAATTGTAGAGGAAGCTATCATTATCTCCACCTTACAGTTTCAGTAACAATTGTAGGTCGTGCAGCCAGTAACCAGAGCCAAGACAAATCTGAGGAACATTGATTATTCTGTCAAACAATAAAGGGGTAGGAAAGTAGAATGAAGGTTGGGTACTATCTGTCTCACATTAACGTTTGCCATTTTATAATTTATTTATTCAATCAACCTTTACGAAGTTTTATCTAGATATAAAACACAATGGGATTATTGAATTATATGTCTAATGAGTGGAATATTTAAAAGGTATCACCACCCAGAAAGCAGTTGCTCAGCTATATGGCTGCCACAGTGATTCTCAAACCTCCATGCCCTGTCTATCCCTCCCATCACTCTAGACCAGGGTTTCTCAGCAGTGTCATTGTGGACTTTTAATAGCAAAGAAATCCTTG
The DNA here is from genome assembly GCF_039906515.1 of Pseudorca crassidens. Classification (NCBI taxonomy): domain Eukaryota; kingdom Metazoa; phylum Chordata; class Mammalia; order Artiodactyla; family Delphinidae; genus Pseudorca; species Pseudorca crassidens. Next base: position 37,018,214 of record NC_090315.1, on the reverse strand, counting down.
TTGTGAGGGCTGTCAGGTGCCACTGTAAGATGTTTAACAGCATCCCTGGTCTCTACCCACTAGATTCCAGTAGCTCTACCCTCCCCAGCTGTGACAATAAAAATGTCTCCAGACATTGCCACATGTCCACAGGGGAGCAAAATTTCCCCTGTCTGAGAAGCCTAGGCTAGACTGAAATCTCATCTAACATGTCTTTGCAATATTCATCATGCTTTTTACATTTAACAAACAATTATATCTTCTTTGATTAAACATAAGCTCCTTCAGTGTGTAGTCATAACCATAATAACTACACTATGTGGGACCTAGCAGATTCTTAAAGAAAATTTGGTTGGATGAACATATGGAATGACCAAACTCAACTAATTTATTTATTAAGATACTATTTTGAAAAGACGCTTTCATGACTTTTTGGACAGCCAAACAGGATGTATTTCTTTTGGTCAGACCTGTCCTTAAGGCAAATAAAACGTAAGACATAAAAATCAGAGAGACTTGCTAACTTTTGTGTTCATCTAAAAATATCTGCATAGCAAGTAGCTTTGACTTTCCTGACAGCCATGTATTTGACATCGATTCTCTACACTGGAAATACAGAGACTCTTAAGGTCATCTTTCAGGCCTCCTATCTCCAAAAGGGAATTGGAAAGCATTTTTCTCAATGCAACAACGTAAAATTTTAATAGTAAATTTTATATTAACCATATTGCTTCTTCAATCACTCCCTACACTGTAATTGAATCAAGGTCAGAGAGAATCTCCAGTTTGTTTGTTTACCATATTAAGCAATAAATATTATGGAGTGAAACTGCATAAATGAATGGAGAATAAGAGATACATGTTAAGATAAGTAAAAGGAAAACATCTTTCCCATTATAACTATAGATCTTAAGGAAGTCTTTACCCTGGACAAGTTGTACAAATTTAAGCTACACCAAAATCTTTTACTCCAGAAAATTTGTAATTGTCTGATCCATAATGTAATATTTAGTTCAAATTAAAATATTTTGCATGTTTACTTCTCTGATAAGCATAAATTTGTTCCATAATATATAGGCAACAGAAACACTAGTGTTTGTTGGCACTAAGTTAATTCTTGAAAAGGGCAAAACAGATTTCCAAAATAAATTATGCTCCACCCCATGTCCACCTTGCACTCACTTGAGACCTATGGCCTTATGTGGTAGAAGGAACAGATGTACCAGAGCCAACACAGATGCCATACAAGCCTGATTTTAAGCATCCTCTGTAATGCTTCCTGGAGCAACAATGACTGCCACATATGCCTCTAAAAGAGGACTTTCATACTACCAATAAGCTCAGTCTCACAATTTCTCATCAAACCTTCTAGGAAATATCACCTAGAGTTCAGCTTCTATAAGGAACCAACAGCCAGTTTTCAGCAAGAGCATATGAATAAATAGTGCAGGGATCTACACCATTCTTGAACTACCTCTACCATACCTCTACCATACCTCCTTGCCAAAACAGCTGCTCATATCTTCTTTACTCTTTAAAGACTTCCTTCTCCGAGATGGGATACTTCTGTCTCTCTTACCCTTGGGCCATCCCTTCTAGGATTATCCAATATCATCAGCCATTAAATTGCAGGGTTTTAATATTTTAAAGGTGTGTTAATTCTCACTGGGGACAAGTCTAACTTCACACCTCCAGAAATCAAAAACTTCGTTCTCTAAAACAGGAGAAAGAAAATTTTCCTCTCATTATCTTAAGCATCTTACAGCATCTAAAACCAAAAACGAATTCATATCTCAATGGATTATCATGTGATACCTGTTATGAGCTTTGTAATGAGGCAAATAACCAGATTCTTCATTTTATGCTTATGAATATTAGAATTATTAGTGATATAAAGCACAAAATTGACCTGAAATCCCAAAACGTAAAGCAATGAAATGAACACAAAATTTGTGCCACTCTTTGGCAGTAAAAAATGTCTTCTCTATCTTTGAATGGTGGAAATTATTTAGCAATTTAGAGTATCGCTATAATTTTATATTTATTACTAGCTGACATATATATTTATTAGGAAATTGTGTAGTTCCACTTTTCTCCAGGACTATAAAATTATTTTGTCGTGGCTTTCAAGCAAGCATCAGTTTATCCAGTATGTGATAAAGAAGAGTAATTTTTAATACATTACTAAATATCACCTTGATATATATCTTTAAATTAGAAATTAATGCTGTATATAGTTGTTTGTGATATAGAATTGAACATGGCAATGTTTTCCATTCTAACGGTATATTTCAAAACAATATAAATGCTATTTGTGTTTTTCAAGAAAATATTGTCCATGTAACATTTGCTATTACCAACTACGAAGAACTGAGAATGCCTGATTCTAGAATTTCTATAAAGCAAGGCTCTGGGAATTTGATCAGTATCTTAGAATTACATTCAATATATAAGTAATAACTTAGTTGTTTCTAGATGTTACCTTAAAAGACAGCAAAAAAAGCAGAAACCCAGAAAGCTGATCAAAACTTAACTGAAAAAAAGACTGGAAAGTGTCTATCCATAGTTTGCATTTTTATTGAAATGAAAATTATTGGAGGTACAGAGATAATGCCTTTCCATGCACTTGTGTCCACATTAATTAGCAACTTAAAGGATACAATATGCTTGTGTATAATATGTGTTTTAGAAAACAAGAAAATTCCTTATATAGTGTTCCTCAAGCTAACAATGGAAATGTGGTTCTCACACTACCCATTATTATTGCCAAGAACAGATATGCTTCTGAACACATCCCTGGAAGTGGTGGTCTATATCTCACTGGTGTATTTATATAGCTGTTGAAAGAACGAAACAGAATATGCTATTGATACATTGTCCACACCCTATGGATGGAGCTAAGAGTCCTTCACTATAGCCTTTGCTGTTAACTGCACATATTTCTGGATCACCAAATTTACTCAAAGATTTTTTACAAAAATAATAAATTAAACAGGTTTAAAATATAAGGACATTTATGATAACATGTATTGTAATTATGGTAAAATTAGCAGTCTGAAATTTCATGCTTTTTCTTAAATATTAATTTAAAAACAACTTCTGTTCACAGTGAGTCAGTTTACCTTCTGATGCAGAAGCCAGAATATAGGATTTTTGTCATCTAACTCCCCATGATCTTAACTCCATTTCTCATTAGCATTTATTTCCTCATTAGTTTTTTTTTGAATTTTATTTTACTTATTTTTTTATACAGCAGGTTCTTATTAGTCATCAATTTTATCCACATCAGAGTATACATGTCAATCCCAATCCTCCAATTCATCCCACCACCAACAACAACCCCTGCAGCTTTCCCCCCTTGGTGTCCATACGTCTGTTCTCTACATCTGTGTCTCAATTTCTGCCCTGCAAACTGGTTCATCTGTACCATTTTTCTAGGTTCCACATAGATGCGCTAATATATGATATTTGTTTTTCTCTTTCTGACTTACTTCACTCTGTATGACAGTCTCTAGATCCATCCACGTCTCAACAAATGACCCAATTTCGTTCCTTTTTATGGCTGAGTAATATTCCATTGTATATATGTACCACATCTTCTTTATGCATTCGTCTGTCGATGGGCATTTAGGTTGCTTCCATGACCCGGCTATTGTAAATAGTGCTGGAATGAACATTGGGGTACATGTGTCTTTTTGAATTATGGTTTTCTCTGGGTATATGCCCAGTAGTGGGATTGCTGGGTCATATGGTAATTCTATTTTCAGTTTTCTAAGGAATATCCATACTGTTCTCCATAGTGGCTGCATCAATTTACATTCCCACAACAGTGCAAGAGGGTTCCCTTTTCTCCACACCCTCTCCAGCATATGTTCTTTGTAAATTTTCTGATGATACCCATTCTAACTGGTGTGAGGTGATATCTCATTGTAGTTTTGATTTGCATTTCACTAATAAATAGTGATGTTGAGCAGCTTTTTATGTGATTCTTGGTCATCTGTATGTCTTCTTTGGAGAAATGTTTATTTAGGTTTTCTGCCCATTTTTGGATTGGGTTGTTTGTTTCTTTAATATTGAGTTGCATGAGCTGTTTATATATTTTGGAGATTAATCCTTTGTCCGTTGATTCGTTTGCAAATATGTTCTCCCATTCTGAGGGTTGTCTTTTGGTCTTGTTTATGGTTTCCTTTGCTGTGCAAAAGCCTTTAAGTTTCATTAGGTCCCATTTGTTTATTTTTGTTTTTATTTCCATTTCTCTAGGAGGCGGGTCAAAAAGGATCTTGCTGTGATTTATGTCATACAGTGTTCTTCCTATGTTTTCCTCTAAGAGTTTGATAGTTTCTGGCCTTACATTTAGGGCTCGAATCCATTTTGAGCTTATTTTTCTGTATGGTGTTAGGGAGTGTTCTAATCTCATACTTTTACATGTACCTGTCCAGTTTTCCCAGCACCACATATTGAAGAGGCTGTCCTTTCTCCACTATGCATTCCTGCCTCCTTTATCAAAGATAAGGTGACCATATGTGTGTGGGTTTACCTCTGGGCTTTCTATCTTGTTCCATTGATCTATGTTTCTGTTTTTGTGCCAGTACCATATTGTCTTGATTACTGTAGTCTGAAGTCAGGGAGCCTGATTCCTCCCGCTCCGTTTTTTTCCCTCAATACAGCTTTGGCTATTCGGGGTCTTTTGTGTCTCCATACAGATTTTAAGATTTTTTCTTCTAGTTCCGTAAAAAATGCTATTGGTAATTTGAAAGGGATTGCATTGAATCCGTAGATTGCTTTGGGTAGTAGAGTCATTTTCACAATATTCATTCTTCCAATGCAAGAATGTGGTATATCTCTCCATCTGTAGGTATCATCTTTAATTTCCTTCAACAGTTGATTTCTCCATCGAATCTGAATGAGATCCTTGCCGGGTAGAGTAATCTTGGTTGTAGGTTCTTCCCTTTCATCACTTTAAGTATATAGTGCCACTGCCTTCTGGCTTGTAGAGTTTCTGCTGAGAAATCAGCTGTTAACCTTATGGGAGTTCCCTTGTATGTTGTCATTTTTCCCTTGTTGCTTTCAATAATTTTTCTTTGTCTTTAACTTTTGCCAATTTGATTACTATGTGTCTCGGAGTGTTTCTCCTTGTGTTTATCCTGTATGGGACTCACTGAGCTTCCTGGACTTGGGTGGCTATTTCCTTTCCATGTTAGGGAAGTTTTCGACTATAATCTCTTCAAATATTTTCTCAGGTCCTTTCTGTCTCTCTTCTCCTTCTGGGACCCCTATAATGAGAATGTTGTTGCGTTTAATGTTGTCACAGAGGTCTTTTAGGCTGTCTTCATTTATTTTCATTCCTTTTCTTTATTCTGTTCTGCAGCAGTGAATTCCACCATTCTGTCTTCCAGGTTACTTATCCATTCTTCTGCTTCAGTTATTCTGCTATTGATTCCTTCTAGTGTAGTTTTCATTTCACTTATTGTATTGTTCGTCTCTGTTTGTTTGTTCTTTAATTCTTCTAGGTCTTTGTTAAACATTTCTTGCATATTCTCAATCTTTGCCTACATTCTTTTTCCAAGGTCCTGGATCATCTTCACTATCATTATTCTGAATTCCTTTTCTGGAAGGTTGCCTATCTCCACTTAATTTAGTTGTTCTCGATCTTTGCCTCCATTCTTTTTTTGAGGTCCTGGATCATCTTCACTATCATTATTCTGAATTCTTTTTCTGGAAGGTTGCCTATCTCCTCTTCATTTGGTTATTTTTCTGGGGTTTTATCTTGTTCCTTCATCTGGTACATAGCCCTCTACCTTTTCATCTTGTCTATCTTTCTGTGAATGTGGTTTTTGTTCCACAGGCTGCAGGATTGTAGTTCTTCTTGTTTCTGCTGTCTGCCCTCTGGTGGATGAGGCTATGTGAGAGGCTTGTGCAGGTTTCCTGATGGGAGGGACTGGTGGTGGGTAGAGCTGGCTGCTGCTCTGGTGGGCAGAGCTCAGTAAACTTTAATCCGCTTGACTGCTGATGGTTGGGGCTGGGTTCCCTCCCAGTTGGTTGTGTAGCCTGAGGCAACCCAACACTGGAGACTACCTGGGCTCTTTGGTAGGGCTAATGGTAGACTTTGGGAGGTCTCACGCCAAGGAGTACTTCCCAGAACCTCTGCTGCCAGTTTCCTTGTCCTCACGGTGAGCCACAGCCACCCCCGCCTCTGCAGGAGACCCTCCACCACTAGCAGGTAGGTGTGGTTCAGTCTCCCCTGGGGTCACTCTTCCTTCCCCTGGGTCCCGATGCACACACTACTTTGTGTGTGCCTTCCAAGAGCGGAGGCTCTGTTTCCCCGAGTCCTGTCGAAGTCCTGCAATCAAATCCCGCTAGCCTTCGAAGTCTGATTCTCTAGGAATTCCTCCTCCCGTTGCCGGACCCCCCAGGTTCGCAAGCCTGACGTGGGGCTCTGAACCTTCACTTCAGTGGGTGCACTTCTGTGGTATAAGTGTTCTCCAGTCTGTGAGTCACCCACCCAGCAGTTATGGGATTTGATTTTACTGTGATTGTGCCCCTCCTACCGTCTCATTGTGGTTTCTCCTTTGTCTTTGGATGTGGGGTATCTTTTTTGGTGAGTTCTAGTGTCTTCCTGTCGATGACTGTCCAGCAGCTAGCTGTGACTGTGGTGTTCTCCCAAGAGGGGATGAGAGCACGTCCTTCTACTCCACCATCTTGGTTCCTTTCCCTCATTAGTTTTTAAATGGCTTTAAGTCCTCAGAAGATGAGACATAAATCAATTAATAAATATTTTATCTATTCCTCTTTATTTTGATCTGACTCCATAATCACAAGGAAACCTTCTGATTTCAAAATCTGCCTCACAGGAACTCTAAAGCTATCTCTGTAGAGCGATATCTAAGATACAGAAGTTCTAAGTTTGTATCCCATTACATATACGTGGTACAGCTTCTCTGTGCTACCTATCTGGTACATTTTATCCATGTGCCACTATGCTTGTAAAATACTATAGTTCATATTCAGCTTCTCTGGCCCAGCCCCAACCCAGTGTGAATCAATGTGTCATTTGATGGTAGAGTATTAAAACAAGCCATTGGTTCAATGCAGCTACAGAATTTTGAAATTATACATCACTTAAAGATATTTCAGTACAGATAAAAACTGTTTAGAGGCCCGGCCAGAAAGAGAATTATTTAGTGTAGGAATACTGGAAATCCAGAGAAGGATCTGAGAAAAAGTTAGAAATCCTGATTTTGCTGCTTTTTATACCAAATGCTTTATGTGACATTGTGGATTATTATTGGTTTGTTTAGATTGTGGGGTTATGCATTTACACAGGAACCATAAGCATCTGAAAGACAGTTAATGTAGAATCAAGTCCAGAATAAAGGAATAAGTAATGGAATGAAACAGTGATAAAAACTGAGAAATAATTAAAATAATTAAAAATTATAAAAACAAACAACAAACACTTAAAAAAAACTCTTGCTTTTGCCAATTAAATTCAAAGAAGTAAATGGAGAGGAAAACAAGGAGAGAAAGAAGAGACTACCTTCTGGGAAAAGTTTATGCCATTTAATTATATATAGAGGGAAGATGTTTTACTTCATTATTTCGTTGGTACTTTATCATACAAGGAAGTGTTCCTTTTCTCTGTAAGTATACTGGTAACTCCCCTTTGCTTACAGTATAGGTTGGGTAGGAATAGGCTCCCTGTTCTCCTTAAGCACCATGGAATATATTCAAATCATCTTTCTTTCATTTAATGAAGACCTAAAAACTGAATGTCACCTTCTCACATACAGTATGCAGCTCACTGATAATAGCTTCATTTGGCATGAATCAATTGGTGGACCAAAAAGTCCTTACTTTTCAGTAACAAGGTACAGAATTTTTAAATTATCATATAACATGTTGAATTATTCAATAAATAACCATGAATAATTAATGCCATGAAGTATAACAAAAGTCATCACAGCTGGCTTTGCTGAGAGTTTCCCTCAGAAGATAGGTGTTATTGATTTTCAAAAGAGAGAGTCAGAACTGGGAGCCCAAAAGCAGTAAGTGAAGCAATTTTTATAAGAAGTCTACACATGAATAAATAATAGCAGAACAAAAGAGTCACCTCGCTAAAGAAACACTTCATAGCAGGCACTGAAATAATGGCATAGTGAATGTACTTCTTCAAATGTGTTGAGTGATCATGGAACCAAAATGAGTTTCCAACCAGAAAGACCGTGGAGGGGCACCTTTTGCACCAGAGAAGTGAATGCTGACCTATCATTCACCAGTTGGACTCCTACAAGGTAATGCTTTGGGGATATAATTCTAATCCCTCTTTGTTCACAGTACTTCGTTATTCTCAAAGGTAACTTCCCACGGGTGGTGCTGGCGGAGGAGGAATGTAGTGGATAAAACCCATGAGCTTCAGTTAACATTTTACAACTATATTCTATGATATGATCATCACGCCAGTGAGACCAGTTACCACACATTTTGCTCCATGAAGCATTAAAAGTCCCCTTGCCTAGACAAGAGGTTTGCGATATATTCACTCTTAATGAAATTCTAAGATACGAAAAGGAGACAGACATCTGAATCAGACATATGCTTGCACTTTACAACCGCGTGAACCTCTTCAATTCATTACGTTTAGCTGCTTAGATGAATAGATATTCATGTTAACGTTCAAGCCAAACTATTATTCTAACTTAGAAAATGGATCAACAATAATAATAGGTAACAACTTATAGCATTTGCTTTATATCAGATAATGTTACAAGCCAGAGTTTGACAATTTTTTTCCTGTAAATGGCCAGATAATAAATATATTAGGCTTTGAAAGCCATATATAGCCCCAGTCACAACTACTCAACTCCGCCTTTGTAGAGTGAAAGCAGCTATAGACAAAACATAAGCAAATGAGCATGACTGGATTATTTATGGACACTGAATTTCATGTAATTTTCATGTATCAAAACATATCCTATTCCTTTTCAATTTTTTTTCGATCTTTAAAATATGTAAAAACTATTCTTAGTTCCTGGGCCATAAAAAAAACAGGCAACAGGCCAAATTTGGCCCACAGACTAATTTGTCAACACTTTTTGTAAGTACAGGTGTACACACACATACACAGCCTGTATTCCTCACACACACACACACACACAGAAACACACACACATACAAACACAGCCTGTATTCCTCACAACAACTCTATAAAGTAGCACCATTATTATCCCCAATCAGAAGATGAGGAAATTGTGTTACAAGGATATTAAGCAATTTGTTCAATCCTGTAGCAAATGAATGGAGGAGGCAGTATTGAACTGGCTTCAGAGCTATGTTCTTAAACACTCTGCTAGGGTTTCTCCTCCCTGGAGTGTGCAGACAGCACTTTATTTCCTTCACTTGTGAAATGTATTGAAAAATATGTTACACTCACATGATGTCTTCTAGTGCTTGGCATCTGTGAGTAACCAGACCTGGGACTTAACTTCCCCTTTAACACTTGCCTGTATTTTGCCTTCATAACTGGTCAACAGTACCACCACCTGAAGTAACCTGAAATATAGTGGGCACCCCAAAATATTTATTGAATTAAAACCTTACAGTGCATGAGAAACAATGCTGGGTAGAATGAAGGGCAACAAGAAGTTTAAGCCATGCCCTGGCTGATGGGCTCTACTCAAAACCAAATAAAACAAAAAATGCCACCCTACAACAGTGAAAAGCAAGCCCACCCAATTTTCTTTCATTTTAATATCTGTGAGAATGCCAGAGAAGATTAAACTTCTTCCTTATGTAATCAATTGCAGATTTGGATATTTGATTCAACTAATTGTTCATTTCAGAGTTGATTATCATTTTGGAAGATGACATCTATTTCTTAGTGATATTATCAAACATGAGAAGTACAAATGCATTAAGAAAATTAAATCCAGCAAAGTTATAGAGTCTAAATGATATTCAAGCAAGTCCCTTGCTTTGTCACAAACTGCAAATTGCCTGGCTTATAGAATCAATTATGTCTCATCTCACTGGCTGGTACAAGAGCATACAGAATTAATTATATGAGTGGTGTCACTCACAGTGATGACCATGGCCTGCGGAATTTGCTCCTGGTAACTTGGCCTTTGATGTTTCTAGTTAAGACCAGAACTTTGGAAACCAGAAAGAAGACAGTCAGATTAATAGGTACATCATCTGACAGCACAAAGACAAAAATAAACTTAAAATATGTGGAAAAACTGATTCCTGATAACGTCTCAGAAACTTACCCTAATATCTTCCAGCCCTTTCTGAGATGGGCTTAATTTCTGCACTTTTGATATAAGCCCTTGTCCTCCTCATCTGTACTTAGTACAGATGGGAAACAGCTGGTCACCCCTCTCATTACAATTTCCCTCAAATACATGATGGCAGTAATTAAGTCACATTTCTACATTGCGTTCTCAAGACTCAATAATTCAGGATACTAAATTGTAACATAAAATTCTTATGAAATTACCTCATTTCTAATTTTAGCCAACTAAATTATTACCTACATGAAAACCTGGATTCCCCCCCCCATAGTGGGTAAGTCTGTTCAGCAGAAACTTTCTCTCATGTGTATTGTGGCCCCAGATGTGACTTTGGAATCAGATATCCTTTCTCTCTTTCCGCAAACACTACTGACATGGGACGTGTCTTTTGTGTAACAGGCACTATGCTACACACTGGAAATATAATACAGAAAGCATGAATTAGTCTGTGTCGCCATGAAGCTTGCATTCGGCGGAAAAGAAAGGAAAGAAAAAGTAACTAATTGCACATTGTCACAAATTCTATTAAGTCAATAATAAAGACACCAAAATGAAGAAAGAACTGCGATACAAGGGGAAGGAGGGTTCAAAATTCCAATTCTGCTACTCACTTGTTTGGGTAAATTACCTAATTTTTCTAAGCTTTCACTCCTTCATCTATAAAACTGGTAGAATAATATCACCTCCTCCATAGGGTTGGGTTTTGGATTGAGATAATAATTATAAATGCACTTGGGGCCATGCCAAGGACTTTCTAAGAACTCATTAACAATAATGATGATTACATCAGCTAACATTCATCATCATTATTTTAAACACAGAGACAAAAGTCAGAGTGACCATCTTGGTCATCAAGAATATATCTGGAGGCTTATGCTTCAAAGGAAAGGCAAACCTTCATATATTTAAAGTATTTATACATAAATTATCTCACTGATTATTGTTACACAAATGGGTAGGTTATATACATAGTATGTAAAAGGTAGGTCAAATTGTTATAAAAGTAATTTCCATTCACTTAATATATTACAGAAAAACATTCTCAAGACTCCACTGTGTGCTCTGGTGAGATGGTCACAATGTCTACCCTTAAGCAATTTACCTCCTGTTCTGGATAAAATGACCAATAAATGTGAAATAAAAGTAAAAAAAAAAACAGTCTGTATTTGAAATAAATCATCTCTCTTCTTTAAACTATAGTTTTACTATTGGTAAAGTATGCTAGGGTATTTGCTAAAGGTTACAGTCATTGTCAGCATTAAAAGCTCAACTAGATCTCAAGCATCCAGATGATTAGCTCATATTCTCCTTGTTCTTTTCTTCCTAAACCAGCACTCCAAAGCCAACGCTCATTTCTAGTGGAGAAAGTTCAAAGTTGCAATATAAGTTTCAACATTCACTGAGTATATGACTTTGAGAAGAAGTCTCTAGGACTCAGTTTTCTCATGTACAAAAAAAGAGTTTAAAAATATCTACATTAAAGCATAAAAGAGATAAGGCAATAAAAATACCAGGATATGGCTTTTCACTAATAATTTCTCAATAAATATTAGCCAATTATTATTCAAAATAGCTTATCTATTCATATTCTTCAAATATAAAATGTAAATAGCAGTACCTATGGCATAGATTTTGTACAATTAAAGGTTGATTTCTGGAACTTCCCTGGTGGCGCAGTGGTTAAGAATCCGCCTGCCAGGGCAGGGGACATAGGATTGAGCCCTGGTCTGGGAAGATTCCACAAGCCGCGGAGCAGCTAACCCTGTGTGCCATAACTACTGAGCCCGCACACCTAGAGTCCATGCTCTGCAACAAGAGAAGCCACTGCGATGAGAAGCCCGTGCAGTGCAACGAAGAGTAGTCCCTGCTCGCAACTAGAGAAAGCCTGTGCGCAGCAACGAAGACCCATGCAGCCAAAAATAAATAAAGAAATTTTTAAAAATATATAAAAAGGTGATTTCTGTGGTGAGAGACAAAACTCAACATTAATAACAAGAATAGACATGCAATATCCACAGTAATAATTACATCAGTTTCCTGAATTATTTTCCATAAAATACTAGCCTTAAATCCTCTGTGGAAAGTAAAATCAAGCCTGGTCTCCGTCTTTGAATTTACAAGGCACAGCAGCACATTAGACTCACTGACCAGTGGAATCCCAGTACCAAGCAGAAGTTGCAGAGATAGAAATATTTCTACAAGTTAGAATGGTAGAGCCCCCACTAGTACATATTCATAGCTCTGTAGGGAATGTTGCAGTGACAGTGTAAGCATTCCAATGCAGAATTATTTAGGGCTTTACATTTTACCAGTGAGATCATAAAGGCATTAAAGTGCATTAAATACGTTATCTTCACATGTTTAGATGCATTACACTTTATCATCTCAAAATAAAATCGGAAAATTGCCTGCTCCCTTAGTATAAATTAATAAGATGGGTGAAAGGGTTTCCAGAATATCAGCAGTATAAACACTTTGATTCAATTTGGAAGTTGCTATGGATGTTTTCTTTTCTATCATTGCTCTGAAAACTAATGCAAAGCAATGCAACAGGCCTTATCAAAACTGGAAAACACAATGTTAGCCTCCCCAATATTTATCTATTCTATGGCAACTGTTAATGCTAGAACTGAGGCTGTTATAAGGGAGGGCCAGTGGGAGTATAATTAAAATGATTAGTTTAGAAACGAAAGCTACATATTATGAAGTCTTAACTGAGTGGGGAGGTGAGCCTGAGGGCAAAGTCCAGGGTCACTTTCCTTCTGGAGAGAAACACTTCTAAGAGGGGAATACAGCCAAGTCAGAAAAGAAAATATCAAAGCTAGCATTGTAAAATATGAAAACAGAAAATCAGAGAATCAGTGTGGACAATCAAGGGAACAAAAACAGAACACCATATTGGCATTAGTAGCTTGACTTTCTAAATAACACATTTCTAGCTGCACTTCTTAGTCGTACGTGAGTTATCTGAAAAGCACTTCTAAGCACTAGTCAGTAAAGCTGATAGGACAAAGGGAGCACAGGAAGCATCAAATGCAGTCTTAGTTCTCCATGAGCACTGGAAAATTTGCTGAGTTACAGGCATTCACCTTCCCCTCCACTATCCTGCCCCCCTGGAGATTCAGAGTTAATCAGTACTGACTCATCAGTGTTCATTTATAAATTCAGATCAAGAGGGAAGTTATAAATAAAAGACTCATAGTGTGGAAAAGGAAGGAAATAATCAGCAAGAATATAGTTCTTCCTCTGTGACCTCCCAGACACTTTGGTAATTGCCAAAAGATGATAATTAAGTTGATGCATTTTGCAAAGAATTCAAAATAAACATTAAAAACTAATTTGGGACTTTTATTTCTGGCAACATAGCACATTAGGTATGTGGAGAAACCACCCCACTGTATGATAGCTAAAGGTGCTGAATAACATATTTCTAAACTGCTTTTGCCTTAAATAAAGGGAAATCCTCAGCATCTAAAAATAGAACATGAGTTGTAATCCATAGGGGTAAGACAAGGTTTTAATAACCATATCACGAACACAAGAGGCAAGGCCCCAAATCCACATAACACAAAGAGAAGATCATAAATCTCCCACATTGTGCTGAGTCTCCATGTTTCCCAATCTTCTGTGAAACTGTAAACTGTGAAAAACTTTCACCCCACAAGGGGAACTGGTAGGAAAATGATCCAGAATCTAACTTCAAGCAAAGAATTAAAACAAAATCTCCTATGAGAGTGCCTAATCATTCACTGGCCATCATTCGCCTTTAGACCTAAATTCAAGCAAAGGATTCAATATAAAGGATTCAGGTTGACAATGCTCCCAGGTATCTGGAAAAAGGAAATTCAAATGATCTCTGGAAGTATACACTAATAATCTAGGACTCAGGAAGCACCTACATGTAAAGTTCCAAGGAATAGACACTCATAATTAAAATGATAAAACAAATACTAGATACAAGGGTCCATATGTAACAGTTACATGCAGAATATATTTAAGGAGCTGAAACTGGAAATATGAGATAAGAAAAAGAGACAATCAAAAATGATCATTCAAGTTGAAGAAATAAAAATAAGAAGATTATATATGATACACACACACACACAGATTTAGAATAGAAATTCTAAATGGCATAAAAGACACATATGGAAAATCTATTAACTGAAAGACAGAATTATGGAAAATATCCAGAATAAAACACAGAGAGACAAACAGATAGAGATGTGAAAGAAAATGTGAGACAGGTAAGACAGACTGAGAAGTTCTAACATAAATGCCCATTCCAAGTTCTAAAGTTGGAAGTAAAGATAATATGAGAAGCAATATTCAAATAAACAGTGGTTAAGAACTTCCCCAGACTGACGACAAAGAACCTCAGATTTTAGAAAAGTATCTATCTTAGCAAGGGTAATAAAAGGAACTCCTAGCTAGAGAAGAAAAAGACAGCTGGTTAAAAAAAAAAGACATCTGATTAAAAGTTGCTTATGCAGCAGCATATAGACTCTTGAATTATCATTCAAAAATCAGAGTGATTTTGAGATAGTCACACACACACATACACATACACATATGCATATATACATACACGCACAGAAGCTCATCCAGATTGAAGAGGCCTTGAGAGCAAGAATTTTATGTGCTGTGTTCAACTTTTTTTAGTTCTAAGTAGGCAAAAATCATGAAACAAAATATTAACAAGCATCTCATGGACTTTCCTAGTGGTGCAGTGGTTAAGAATCCGCCTGCCAATGCAGGGGACATGGGTTCAAGCCCTGGTCTGGGAAGATCCCACATGCCACGGAGCAACTAAGCCTGTGTGCCACAACTACTGAGCCTGCACTCTGGAGCCCACGAGCCACAACTACTGAGCCCATGTGCCACAACAACCACATGCGCCTGGAGCCCGTGCTCCGCAACAAAGAGAAGCCATCGCAATGAGAAGCCTGCACACCACAACGAAGAGTAGCCCCCGCTCACCGCAACTAGAGAGAGCCCGCGTGCAGCAACGAAGACCCAACACAGCCAAAAATAAATAAATAAATAAATTTATATATATTAAAAAAAGCATCTCCTTAAATTATTGGCATCCTCTAGTTGTTAATATAATCACTTATTAAAACATTTTTAAAAGATATTTGGATGTAGTTTCTAAAGAAAATGTAGTCTATCAGTTAAGGACACTTGAAAGCAAAAGTTAATGAGATGTTCTGAAATCTGGGGTTGTGAAGGCCACTTAAAGAAAATATTTTTTATGGACTTACAACTCTTCAGAACCAGCTCTGGCTGGAGTAGCTCTTAGAAGCACTTACTCTTTCCCATAAGTCAGAGTGATGCTTCTTTGTCAAGCAGAGTACCAAAAGGGCATTTTTGTTCCCCTCTGTATTTGATGGGAAGTTAACACAGACTGACGACAAGTCATCTGCAAATGCTTGTCTTTTTATTTTCAATTTTCCTGTGTGGAAATTGCCCATATTTTGTCTGTTTGCTCACATTCCATGCCATTTTGAGTATCTGACACTATCCTCGAAACAGTTAATGTCCAAAAACTATGGAGCAATTTCACCATTTTTCAAGGCTTTATCAATATTTTACCACTATCAGTTCTAAAGCAATCATTACAAATTAGTTTAGTGTGCCTAACAAAAATCAATTATGTCAGAAATAATTATATAGTTATAATATATGGCTGGTCCTGGAATTTTTAGTCTTATAGATATCATCACACTGGAAATATTTATACCAAAGAAATATACCCCTTGTAAAAATAACAAAGGTATGTGGCCCATAACTCAGAAAAGAACTATGAAATATATATGAAACTGTTCCTTAGTCTTTTTATTGTCATTGTTTTTAGTGCTTATCATGTTCAAAAAATGTTTTGGATATCATTCTTGTTTTTCATTAAAGAGGGATTTACAAATAAGTGACACAAAGTTAAAAAGAAACTTCTAGTCACTGTCGTTTCTTCTTCTAAGTTTAAGAAAGAAGCAATTTGGAAGAAATGCTGTGATCTTATTTTACATTCAGTCGCTACCTAAAATTTTGGAATTGTGCTATTATCAAAACTCTTTGCTGGGACTTCCCGGGTGGCACAGTGGTTAAGAACTCACCTGCCAATGCAGGGGACATGGGTTCGAGCCCTGGTCTGGGAAGATCCCACATGCTGCAGAGCAACTGAGCCCGTGCGCCACAACTCCTGAGCCTGTGCTCTAGAGCCCGTGAGCCACAATTATTGAGCCCACGTGCCACAACCACTGAAGCCCACGCACCTGGAGCCTGTGCTCCACAACGAGAAGCCACTTCAATGAGAAGCCTGCACACTGCAATGAAGAGTAGCCCCTGCTCGCCACAACTAGAGAAAGCCCATGCACAGCAACGAAGACCCAATGCAGTCAAAAATAAATAAAAATAAATAAATAAATAAATTGATTTTAAAAAAACTCTTTGCTTATTACTTTGGGGCTCATAAATGATATTCCAACAGATTTATGAGGGCCAGACTGAATTCTAACTAGGGAATATATCTGAGGCTGAAATCGTGCGTGTGTATGTTTGCACATACATTCCTACCCTAGTCTATAAGTCAAGAGCACTGGCCATTGATCCCTTCTTTAATGCCAATGTCTGTAATGATTCTGACCAGGTCTTAACCATTTCTCTGTCTTGATATTCCCATCAATACAATAAAGGAAATAAGACATAACCTCTAAATCATACCAGTGAGTCTCACTCCCAACCTCTTTCATAGATATTTTGGTGGAGAAAATTTCTAAAATACTTGGACATAATATATTCAGTCCTGGAAAGAAGATAGGGAAAAACAGGCACATTCTTGCACTTGTTCTGACCTTTAAGGAAAGCAAATTTATAATAGATAGAGATACACAAATCTCTATACACTTAACACAGTCTATGATGCTATTCCTAGGGTTCTATTCTGAGGAAACAACTAGAGATGTTGTTAAATGTTTATTACCATATTGTTAATGTTAACAAATCACTGGAAACACATTTTTAAAACTACCACTAGAAAATTCATCCTAATACAAATAACCAACTCGATCAGATCCCTACCCAAAAGTATCAGAAAAAAAATTGATAAGGAAATTTAATCAGCCAAATCTATAGTAGATATGGAATACTAGACATCGAAGAAGAGCCAGAAAGATTCTAAAAGGGGGGAGTAATGGAGGAGGACTTGCCTTATCAGATGTCAAACTGTATTTAGAAAGACATGAGCATTAGAACATGTTGACTTTGGCACCAGAAATAACTGAGCAGTGGAAGATAAGAGATTCTTCAAATGTAGTTGAATACCCACGGAATTCATCATATGATAAAGATGACACTTCAGGCAATAGGGTACAGATGAATCTTTCAATAAATATTGAGGAGATAACTGGATAACATGTTAGGGCTAATGTTCTGTATTTCTATTTCTTGCACCCCGAAATAAGTTTTAAAGTTTATTAAAATTTAAAGTAACAAAACATTATTACTAGGAGAAAACATGCCATTGAAAACAAGTCCTGAGCAGGAAAGGCTTTCCAACCAAGACACAAAGTCTAGAGGCCATAAAGAAACATACTGTAATTTGACTATGTTTTTAAAATGTAAAATAACTAATAAAGGAATTTTAAAAGATAACAGTTCTAACTGTAATTTCTATAAAACACAGATAACTAACAAAAATGTAAATGAATACATCAGAAAACTCTGGAGAACAGGAGTGATGGGTTCACTGAAAAAATAATAAAACACATTTAAAGAAAATTAAATTTTTCTGAATAAAGTTTCCTTTGTAGACTTGACTTTGAAAACCATATAGATGGTTAAACAATTGAAAAATAAAATCAAGCTTTTAAAAATAAAAACAAAATTAAACAAAAGTCCCTAACTCTGTGTTGATTTGTTGTTTAGACCATCCAGAAAGGAACTATTGTGTCTTTAAAACAGAGACTATACTCCCATAAACATAGAGTTAGTATTCACACCAGCATGACAGGGCTAAGTCTATGCCTTTTGCTTCTACCACCAAGGTTGTCATGGCCTGTCTGTACAAATCAAGACTCACAGATCATCCTCTGCACACAGGTGCCTGGAGCCTACCATTTGCAGAAAACAAATGCTTTTTCTGCATATATTAAGATGATCATATGTTATTTTATCCTTCATTCTATTAATGTGGTATATCACGTTTGTTGATTTTCATATGTTGAACCATCCTTGCATCCCAGGGATAAATCCCACTTGAACATGGTGAATGACCCTTTTTATGCTGTTGAATTTGGTTTGCTAGTATTTTGTTGAGAATTTTTACATCTATGATCATCATGGATATTGGCCTGCAATTTTCTTTTCTTGTAGTGTCCTTGTCTGACTTTGGTATGAGGGTAATGCTGGCCTTGTAAAATGAGTTTGGAAGTTTTTCTTCCTCTTCAAATACTGGAAGAGTTTGAGAAGAACTGGCATTAATTCTTTTTAAACATTTGGTATAATTCATCCATAAAGTGATTTGGTTCTAGGCTTTTCTGTTTGGGGAGGTTTTTGATTACTGATTCAATCTCTTTACTAATAATTTGTTCAGATTTTCTATTTCTTCATGTCTTGGTAGGTTGAAGGTTTCTAGGAATTTATCCATTTCCTCTAGTTTATCCATTTTGTTGGGGGATAATTGTTCATAGTAGTCTCTTATGATCCTTTGTACTTCTGTGGTATCAGTTGTAATGTCTTCTCTTTCATTTATACTTTTATTTGTTCTCTCTCTTTCTTCCTTGGTGAGTCAAAAGGTTTGTCAATTTTGTTTATCTTTTCAAAAAGCTAGCCCTTAGTTCTGTTGATCTTTTCTAGTTTTTCTTGTCTCTATTTCATTTATTTATGTTCTGATATTGATTATTACTTCCCCACTTCTAACTTTGGGATTACTTTATTCTTTTTTCTAGCTCCTTAAGGTATAACATTACATTGTTTATTTGGGATCTTCTGTTTTTCTTAAAGTAAGCAATTATCACTGTAAACTTCCCTCTCAGAATTGCTTTCACATCTCATAGATTTGTGTATATTTTGTTTCCATTTTCATTTGTCTCAAGATATTTTTGATTTCTCTTTTGATTTCTTCCTTGACCTATTGGTGTTCAGGAGTGTGTTAATTTCCATGAATTTTTTAAATATTTCAGCTTTTTCTCCTGTTATTAATCTCTAGCTTCATACCTTTGTGGTTGGAAAAGATACTTGATATGATTTCAGTCTTCTTAAATTGTGGCCCAAAATATGATCTACCCTGGAGAACGTCCATATGCCCTTGAGAAGAATTTGTATTCTGGTGCTATTGAATGGACTGTCCTATATAAGTCTCTAAGGTCATCTGGCCTATAGTGTTATTCAAATATTCTCTATTTCCTCATCAATTTTCTGATTGGCTGAACTATTCATTGTTGAAAGTAGGGTATGAATTCTCCTACTATTGATGTACTGCAAAAAATACTGTCTTATTCTCCCTTCATTTCTTTTAATATCTGATTTAAATAGGTGCTTCAATGTCACATGCAAATATAGTTACAATTGTTATTTCCTCTGTTATTTACCCCATCATCACTATATAGTTACCATCTTTGTCTCTTGTGAATGATTTTAACTGAAAGCCTATTTCATCTGATATAAGTATAGGCACTCCTGCTCTCTTTTGGTTACCATTTGCATGTAATATCTTTTTTCATCCCTTTACTTTCAACATATGTGTGTCCTTAAGGCTGAAGTGGATATCTTATAGACAGCAAATTTGCATCTTGTTTGTAATCCATTCAGCTATTCTTTATCTCTTTTTAATTGGAGTACAGTTGTTTTACAATGCTGTTAGCTTCTGCTGTAAAACGAAGTGAATCAGCTATATGTATACATACATGCTCTCCCTTTTCGACCTCCCTCCCACCCACCCCCCATCCCACTCATCTAGGTTATCACAGAGTACTGAGTTGAGCTCCCTGTACTATAAAGCAGGTTCCCACTAGCTATCTATTTTACACATGGTAGTGTATATATGTCAATCCTAATCTCCTAAGTCTTCCCACCCTCTCCTTCCCCCTCTGTGTCCACACTTCTGTTCTCTACATCTGTGTCTCTATTTCCACCCTGCAAATAGGTTCATCTGTACCATTTTTCTAAATTCCACATATATGCGTTAATATACAATATCTGTTTTTCTCTTTCTGACTTACTTCACTCTGTATGACAGACTCTAGGTCCATCCATATCTCTCTAAATGACCCAGTTTCATTCCTTTTTATGGCTGAGTAATATTCCATTGTGTATATGTACCACATCATCTTTATCCATCCATCTGTCGATGGACATTTAGGTTGCTTCCACGTCCTGGCTATTGTGAATAGTACTGCAATGAACATTGGGGTACATGTGTCTTTTTGAATTATGGATTTCTCAGGGTATATGCCCAGTAGTGGGATTGCTGGGTCATATGGTAGTTCTATTTTTAGTTTTTTAATGGCCGTCCATACTGTTGGAGGATTTAACCCATTTGCTTTCAAAGTAGTTATTGATAGGTAAGGACTTACTATTGCCATTCTGTCAGTTGTTTTTTCTATTCTGTAGTTCCTTTGTTCCTTTCTTCCTCTCTTGCTGTCTTCCTATGTAATTTGATAAATTTTTGTGGTAGTATGCTTTGATTTCTTTATCTTAATCTTTTGTTTATCTACTATAGGTTTTTTTCTTTGTGCTTATCATAAAGCTTATATAAAACTTCTTATAGTTATAAGTCTATTTTAAACTAATAACTTAAGTTTGATTGCATATAAAAACTACACTCATTTCTTCTCTCCTCATATTTCATGCTATTGATATCACACACTCTTACTTCTTCTCTTGCCACATTTTATGCTATTGATGTCACACTAGCATCCATTAAGAAATTATTGTAGCTACAGTTATTTTTAATAGTATTGTCTTTAACATTTAAACTAGAGATAAAAGTGATTTATGCACCACTATTACATGATTAGAATATTCTAAATGTGAATACTTATTTACCTTTAACAATAAGTTTTACACTTTCACATGTTTCTATGTTGTTACTTAGTGTCCTTTTGTTTCAACTTGAAGAAATCCCCGTAGAATTTCTTGTAAGGCAGGTCTAGTGGTGATGAACTCCAGCTTTTGTTTGTCTGGGAATGTCTTTATCTCTCCTTCATTTCTGAATTACAGTTTTGTTGTGTATTCTTGGTTGGAAGTGTTTTTGTTTCAGCGCTTTGAATATGTCATGCCACTCTCATGTGGCCTGCAAGGTTTCTGCTGGGAAATCCGCCTATTGCCTATGGGAGAGCCCTTGTATGTGATGAGTCATTTTTCTCTTGCTACTTTCAAAATCTTCTCTTTGTCTTTGACTTTTAATAACTTGATTATAATGTGTTATGGCCTTTATTATTATAGTAACTTTGATTGCACAGATCATGGAAACAATATAAGAGACTGACCTATCCCTAATTATGTTTTTTTTTTTAATTATACATCTATGAACATAACAAATGAATCCAGCAGCCTCACTGTGAGACAGACTGAGAACAATACTCCATTTATTAACAAATTTCCATACATGCTCTTCTATTTAGGAGCCATGTCAGGTTCCTTCCAGATATACTGAAGGGAAATCTGTTCCATGCCTCTCTCCTAGCTCTTGGTGGTGGCTGACAATTCTTAGCATTCCTTGATTTATAGACATATTACTCCTATATCTGCCTCCATCTTCACATGGCATTCACCCCTGTGTCTGTGTCCCCATTGCCCTCTTCTTACAAGGACACTATCATTGGGTTAAAGCCCACCCTAATCCAGTAAAACTTCATTTTAACTTGATTACAGCTGCAAAGATTATTTCCAAATACGATTACATTCACAGGTTCCAGATGAACATGAATTCTGGGGAAACACTATACACACAATTAAATTCACAAATTTAACACTGTAGACTGATACATACATAGATAGTACCCAAACCCCTATCAAGATAAAGAGTATTACCATCACCCCAAAATGTTCTTTCATGCACCTTCCAAGTCAATCCCTATCCCTTTCTCCCAGAGTCAACTACTGTGTTATTTTCTACAGTTAAGTTGTTCTGCCCGTTCTAAAATCTCATGCAAAGTCTTTGTATTTAAACTGTTTATCTTGAAGGCAGTATGGGTTTGAATCTATTTATCCCTTAATTCTGTCAAGTCTTGCATCCCATATATGAAGCTCTGTTCTTAGATGCATATGCATTTATTATTGTTAGTCCTTCTGATGACTTGAAAGCTGATCTTTCTAACTGTATAAAATGTCCTTATTTATCACTGGTGATGCTCTTTACCTTGAATCCTATTTGGGCTGATACTCCTATAGTCACTCCAGTATTCTTAAGCTACTTACATGTGTATTTTTTCCCATCCATTCCTTTTAATTATCTGTGTCTTTATATGTAAACTATTTTTATCTTATAGGCAGAATAAAGTTGGGCCTTGAATTTTTATTCATTCTTAAAATGTCTACTATTACTTGGAACGCTTTGTCCCTTACATTTAGTAATTACTGATATAGTTGGATTAAGATCTATATTTTTATCTTTATTTTTTTGTTTCTTTCTTTGTCCCTTTTTTTTAGTCCTTTTTACCCTTTCGTAACTTTTCCCCCATTATTTAATTAATATTAGAATTCCATTTTCATTTATCTAATGGATGTTTAAGTATGTCTTGTTACATTTTTAATGGTTCCTCTATAAAATTTCCTGAAGATCTGAATTTCATCTGATATAATTTCCCTTCAGTCTAAGAAACATCCTTAAGCATTTCTTTGAGTACAAGTTTGCTGGCAACATTAGTTTTGTTTTGTTTTGTTTTTAATTATTTATTTATTTATTTTTGGCTGCATTGGGTCTTCATTGCTGCACGCGGGCTTTTCTCTAGTTGCGGTGAGCGGGGGTTACTCTTCGTTGCGGTGCACAGGCTTCTCATTGCAGTGGCTTCTCTTGTTGTGGAGCACAGGCTCTAGGCACATAGGCTTCAGTAGTTGTGGCATGCAGGCTCAGCAGTTGTGGCTTGCAGGCTCTAGAGTGCAGGCTCAATATTTGTGGTGCATGGGCTTAGTTGCTCCATGGCATGTGGAATCTTCCCAGACCAGGGCTTGAACCCATGCCCCCTGCATTAGCAGGCAGATTCTTAACCACTGTGCCACCAGGGAAGCCCCAAATTTTCTTAGTTTTATCTAAAAATGTCTTTATTTCATATATTGAAGGAGACTTGCACTGGATAAAAAATTATGTATTTTTGTTTCTTTCGGTACCTTAGAATGTAGTTCCACGGTGTTCAGACTTCCATAATTTCTGATGAATTATTCAAATTACTATTCAAACATTATGAAATGTTTCATTTTTCCTTGGCTGCTTTCAAAGCTTTTCAGTTTACCTTTGATTTTCAGCAGTTTGTCTATGATTTGTCTAGGTGTGGTTTTCTTCATCATTTGCTCACTTGATGTACACTGAGCTACTTGAATCTGTAAATTTATGTCTATCTCTAAATCTGCAAAATTTTTGGCCATACTTTCTTTTTGCCAAGATGATTTGACAACTTTGTACATTTTTATTCAAAATAATGGGAAATATCAGAATTTGGTCCTTATCCTGTCCTTCTTATAGTTTCTGAGATATGGGTCAGATGGTTGGGATACCACATCTGAATCTTATATTTCTTGGCTTTGCTTCCATATTTCAAAGAGTATGAAAATATACTTTTCTCCAACACTTTAGTGTTCAGTAGTGGTGACTCTTTCTGTTTTCAAACTCTTGTTTGTTTGATTAGGTATTAGGGGAGAGATTGAGACATTTGGTTATTCACTTTTCTATTTTACCTGGAAATCTCCCTCTGAGATATATTTCATGAAAAAAACAAAGTGCTAAAATATCTAAAATGCACACACTACTATGTAAAAATAATGTTTTTAAGTGTATATTTATAAGAATACAGTATATATATATATTTACAGTATATATAAATAATTTTTCTTTGGAAACATAGTAAAACCTGTATAATTACTGAATAAGGAGAGGAACTCGGTTCAGAGTGTAGAAGAAAGCCTTTCATTTTGTAGGCTTTTTGTTCTACCTATTTATTTACCTTGTGCATGTTTTATTTTCACAATAATTTAAAACTAAAAAGTTCCATGTACAAAAAAAGGGCACCGAGTACCCTAATTTCTGCTCAGTAAACCCTGACTGCATGAATTTGTCTAAGCCCAGGAGCTAGGGAATGTCAGAAGGCAGACGAATCCTAACTGGCTCAGGCTGTAAGTACAGAAAGGTGAAACAATGCTTGTCATCTGGGAAATAAGGTTTGAAATACTGACAAAATGAGAAACCTTACTATTTTTTTTTTTAGAAGGTATCAAGATACTGAGTAATTGTGATGTTCCATTATATGTGCAAAAATTAATAAAGAGAAACCACATTTAAAATGGAGTCAGGAAGCCCTGAACAGGGGGCCTTCATGCACACAGGGTCTGTTGTAGCTTACTTTACAATTCTACTTTAATACTCCAGGAAGAAGAAGGAAGATTTTCAGCAACAGCCCAGCCAAGGAGAGGTGCAGTGGTTCAGCCAATGAAAAGAAGTTGCCACCTAAACTCTTACTTTCTTCCAATGAACTTTCATTTAGGACAGATCCTCCGAACGCCCCTCTTCTCTCTATAAAAGCATCCTTTGTTCTCAGTATTTGCCCATAGTCCTCCATAGCTTGCATTTCTTGAATTGCAATTTCTCTGGCTATTCCTGAATAAATGCATTTTGCTGGTGAAATAACTAGCTATTTTATTTGTAAAGTTGACATATGCTTCCAGAGCATCTCTGATTCCCATCTAAGAGGAACAGGGTTACAAAGAATATTTCTGATGGCCTCTGACTCTCCCCAAGTGACATACTCTCTGCACTTGACCTACTTTGAATTGTCTGTAATATAAGAGAGCCAAGATGCCTTAGTGGTTCTTCAAAGTCCAGGCAACTATTAAAACCAAATAAAATTAGCTGGAATTGGAGATTTCCTAAGATCAAAAATTCCATGGCTCTGGAGATACTTTTTTTCAGACTTAAAAAATCATGACTGTTTTTTTTTTTCAGTTCTGAATAGGCACAGGTTCTGGATTCAAATCTCAACTCTGTTACTTTCAAGCACTGTTGTATGATGAATTACTTAACATTTCTACATTTGGGTTTCTTTATCTATAAAAATCAAAAATATAGCAACCATTTGACATGTTTATGGTGAGAGTAAAGCATAAAGTGGGCATAGTTACTGTCACAGAGTAAACTGACAGTAAAAGTTAGCAGTTATTACCATTAGCATTAATTTTGGAAATTGTTTTCTATAGGGAAAATTACCTGAATCTTAGACATATATAATTTTCACATTTCTTTCAAATGTGGATTAGAGCTGGTAAGATGGCTTCATTTTCAGTTTGTCAACTCTATATTTCTACATTATTCATAGTTGAAGGGAATGTAGCAGATGACTGGTGGCTTGTATTATTAGGTACCCCCACTGGGAGAGTCCAGAGTCTTGGTGATGGTTAATGCTAAGTCTGACATCCAAGGCTTTCAGCAGTTATCACTGATGCCATAATGCTCTGCTACTCAAAACTGCTCCAGGCAAGGCAGCTTTTAGTTTTCCCACGAAATGCCTAATAGCTTTGGGAACCACACATCCTGGACAGGACAAATTGCAATATTTTGTTCTACTGTCCATATGAGTACACTCCAACTTGCCAGGTCATAAAACATAAAAATAGGGACATCATACTGATAGCCTAATATTATGGAGAAGGGAAATGATAATTTATTGAGAACTGAAAGAATTATTGACTGTAATTTATTGTGCCAGTACATTTTACATGTATCATCTCATTTACTCTTCATAAGAATACTTAAAGGCAAAAATTATAGCCCATATTGTATAGAAGAGGCAACTGATCATGAGAATGTTTATGTTTACTGTCATACAGATGGTTAGTGTCAGGACTGAGATTCAAACCCAATTTTACATGGTGGCAATATTTTTTATTCTTTACGTATGTGTGCTGGGAAGATATATATAATTTTGGACCTGTTCCTGATTGTACCCAGAGTAAGTTGTGAGAGTAGAAAATGCACAAAACATTCAGTTTACTTCCTTGGGTTTGATAAGGGCTAAAGTCATCATAGTCTTTGCCGATCCATGCCACTTTCTTTGGATATTCCTATCAATCAATCAGGTATCTTTGCACACTGGAAAATTGGAAGCCTTTAATGATTAGCTTGGTACTACCAGTGCTCAAAATATAATAATAACAAAAAATGCATTAATTAGACCATTTTCAAAAGAATATTATTATCCCGATCTCCTAGAAATGTAATTGTGGAAGCAGATGCCACGCAGTTAATGATTAACAGAGCCTTTGCTTACCAGCAATTATTTTTTTCTCCCTGGAAGCATACTGATTAGCCAAAGACACTCAGACTCTGGCTCCCATATAGAGGGCTGAGTCTCCAGCCAAGTTTCATGGCAACTCTGTAAATAACAATATGTCCCACAGACCAGATTCCTAGCCTGCAGGCACCATTATATCACATTTCCCAGCTCTGTGCATTGGCAACTGCCCATAGACTCAAAGCTTGGAAGAAAGTCATTTGGAATTGGAAAGAACTTTCTGGCTTTGCTAAACTACTACTTTGAATAAGTGAGCAAGTTGCTCTAAGTACTATATTTCTAGGTAGCCAAGGGATCTCCATTACTCTGCGGCTACTGGTATTTTAGTACTTACTAAAAAAAGCCAGTGCTTCTATGGACAACTCTTTGCAAGTCAATTAGCCTCTGGATGTCACCTCCGGAAAAGGGGGAAATAACAGACAGCAACTATGGTTGCCTTGAAAGTTTATTATTAACATGTAAGAAAGTACTAGCTCAGTCTGGGACATATTTGTGGAAAATTAAATTTTTCACATTGGGATGAGATGGATTCTCTCTTCAAGCCTCAACTTCCCAGTTTCCAGAAGATGTAGGCACTGAGGAAACCCAATTAAACTTCCAAGATTTTAGTTGATTTTGAAAGTCCTACACTTACACTACCATGCCTTGACTGTTTCTTCTGCCTGTCTTTCTCCGTATGTCTGCTGAATTGCATTCGCCCTGATGGTGTATATTTATAAAGTGCTTCACGTGTTTCAGTTACTGTGCTAGGCATTACTTTCACACTTCATCCTAAAATCACCTCCTAAAGCTCAAATGCAGACACCCTTGTTGCCTTCTAGGACTGAATCAACGTCTTCAGAAATACACACTATTACCATATAAGGTGAGCTTTACACTAATGAGATCAGTTAACCAAAGATGTCGCCCTATCCTGCCATGTCTTACATTATAAGGAAACCAAGAACAAAGGTTTTAAATGATTTACGTGTTCTCTCACAGTGGGCTGGGCCAGAATTAGGACAAGATATTAGGTCTCCTGACTCCAATTTCTGACACTCATTAAATGCATAGAAAACACAAGAAATGCATGTACCATTTTGTCCATCTGAAATTGAGTATTTGTGAGGGAGTAAGTGGGGGCTATCTATGCCACCGTTTACTTCTTCCACTTGATAATAATCATCTAGGGAACAGTAGCAAATTTTCTTAAGGAATTTCAATCTTCTTCTAAAATGACCGAATCAAAAGATTTAACTTCCAGCCTTCTGAGAATTTATCCAACCATGACAAGTCGATGTATAAATAGAATACCAATATCAGAGCCCCATATTGTCTCCTTGTCTAAACATGCTTCTAAAGCAGAAAGTTTCCCTTTATATGAGGTTAAGTGTCCCACAGGCATTTTGTTTAAAACCAGGAGGTTGAATTCTAATTAAATTGTACCACTTGTCAGCTGTTTCCAAGAGGCTTGATCACATTGAAGGGAATGTCTGTTATCTTGTTAAGGATTAAAATTCAGATCTGAGTTATGCTTAATTCCACTGGCTAGTTACTTCCAGTTTCCAGTATATTTCTTAAAATCCACATTCTGACGTCTACACCACATTTCAGACGACTGCTGGATAGCATCACCAAGGTGTCTCATTGTACAAAACTAAAAAGGTCATCTTTTCTTAAGTAATTTAGAAACTCCCTGACATCCTCCTCCAACAATGGGAAATTCTTGGTGATTCAAGTTCAAAATTGTAATGTTCCCTTTGCATGTAGGAGTCAATCTATCTTCAACTCCTATCACTTTTACCTTCATAATCTTTTCCCGCTTGATTACCCGTGAGTCCTCTGTACTTCCTATGCAGTGTAAAGTAGTCTAGTTTAGCAAGAAGGGTCTTCTGTCTGGATCTCAGCCTTTTGTTTTTTCTTTTTTCTTATCCAAATTATGTTTTGATCCTTTCCCTGTCAAAAACACTTAGTGTCTTTCATGTGTCTACAAAACAAATTCCACAGGCCTAGGCTATCATTCAAAGCTGACAACAGTCAGGTACCAAATTACACTTCCAAACTTTCCATCCAAATTCCATTCCTTACCACCCTCCATTTCCACCAAATGTTCTCCTATGTCTATGGTATTCCCTCTGGGATAGAGTGCTTTCTTATCTAAGGGCTCTAACTAGTACTTATTCCTCCAGATCTAGCTTTAAGAGAATGTTCCCCAAACCAGCAAGTCCAGCCACTGCACTCACTTCGCACCCCAAAGTGAAAATTATCTCATCTAAATCAGAACTACCAAAGTCCCCTTTTAGGGCAATCATGGATTCATTTGTTAAGAGAATGGCTTTTTATGCGTGTCCCTTGTCTTTTTAAATACAGTCAGAGCCTTGAGTGTAGGAAGTATCAATCATCAATACCTGCCCAAAGGACAAATGACTAAATGGTACTAATAACAAATGATTGTAATTGCTGACATATGTTTATGTAGGCACAGAACCATTTCACTGAATTATCTCTAACACTTTCCGCAGTAGGTGTTGTTATTATCTCTACTTTACAGATTAGGAAACAAAGTTAGAGAGTTTAAGTATTTGACCATAAGTATTAAGTATATGACAACAAAATATGTATCATTTCCATTCCATTTCACTGCCTTATTAGGATAGCAGAATTTTAAACCCAGCCATCTAAAAGCCTTTTTCAGAATGGCAGGGTAACAATTTAAAAAAAAAAAAAATCCCCTGGCGAGTTGCCTTCAAGTCATAGGATTACTTCTTCTCCCAAGGCAACAAGGATGGAGAATATGTTCTTTTGTCAAATGTTACCCTGCTACCTGTGGATAGCACACCCACCCAGGATGACAGCAGCAGTCTCTTCCAACATTTCATTTCACTTCTCACAATGGACAGCTCCACATGAATTTGTAGAAAAGCTCAACATACAAGAATATGTTTCCCATACCAGGATATAGATAACTAGATAGCTGCAGACAGCTAGTATGTAGCATCTTCAATCCCAGGGCCTTGTCTAAAAACTACCTCACAGAAGTCGGCTCTCCTGGTAGGCTAGATTTTCCTTAAAGAAAAAGGAATTTGGATATTTTAAAACAACTCTCACTTCTCAAAAATAATCTAAGTGGCTTTTTAAAAACCTTATTCTATAGAAGTTTCTGTCAAATAACATGATCTTATGATAACATTCAGAATTTTCCAACAAACATTTAAAGAGAAATTGCAAAGAATCTTGACCTTTACAAAGAGGACGAACCAAATCCATACTGTTAGTGAAAATTTTCTCCCATTAAATTTATAAGATGTTTCCATTATCTATTACATCTTGAAGTCTCCAAAAGACAGCTATGTAGAAAAAGAGGATCTACAGAGACAGAGCTTTTATAATATACTGTACTTATCTGTAATTAGATAAGATTTATATATCACTATGGGTTTATTCTCATCATTCTAAATCTCATGAAAAAGTAAATAAAGAATGAATAATTAAGGTACCTATAAAGTGACCAGCATCCACAAGAAAGGTTCAAGAGAAAACTACTGATCCATTCATACAAACATTTAGTGAGTACGTGGATACTAAGAACAGAAAAAAGAGCACAGTTCCTGTCCTGAAAGATGTTTACATAAATAGGGAAGATAGACATAAAAATGGAGCATTATGAGCATGTCTTGTAAGGGTAGAAAAACATGGAGAAGCAGACTGTTTCTGTCTCCCAAGTTCAGCAGCTAAGTTCTTTGTGAAAGAGAATTGCTTTGGAACCGGCCAACGTTTAAGTGAACATTTAATATGCTATGCAGATGCGGTAGCAATAACCACTTTTCTTAAAATGAAAATATGAACTCAGAAATATAAAACACCTTCTTAAAATGGAAACCAGCTTTTAATCAGTAGATTTCCTCTTCCAGCTAGAATTCTTAAAAATATTTAAAATCAGATTGAATGTTTGCTATAAGCAGTCCTTTCTTATTCTTGAATGCCAGGGAAAAGAATGTAAGTACCATCCTTCGCTAGACTTCAAGTTTTGAAATACCTATTAGGAATCCTTATATTTGAGTTGGTTTTAAGGTTTGTTTGGATAACTGCCTAAAGTAACAAATCAATGGCTAGTATGAAAATTAATGATCATTCACAAATGTGTTAGTTAATGAAATCAATCCATGATAAGCTTATTAAATTTCATACTTTGAATCTACTATATTCCCATTTATAAAATCCTTTGTGAAACCCTTGGTATTCAAGATGGGAAATTAATTGTTTCATCTTCCAGCTGAAGCAGCTTATGAATAAGATAGTTTTGACAGTTTCTTGAAACTTCAATACAATTCAAAGGTTTGGGGTGTTATCTTTGTTTTCTGTGATTTCTAGACACTGTGACATAAGATTTTCTTATTTCATCCACTAAACAATCTCCTGGAATTACTCTTGTTTTACTCACGAAGACAAAGAATCCTAGGTTAATGCTTTCGAAACCCCAGAGCTTCCACAGCTAGTAAGGAGGAAGAAGAGGTTGAGAATTTCCACACGGTGGAGGGGGCGGGGAGATAGTTGAACTGGAGAATGAATAGGAATTTTTAAATAGTTTAAAGGGGATTAAAAAATATTCTAGTCAGAGAAAACATGTGTGAGCAAAGCTCTAAAATATAAAATCTTAAAAGAAGTAGATATTTTAAAAAATTCCTAAAAGACTATTATTTCAAAAAATTGAGGGGAGGGCCATCAGCTGTGTGTCTATTGAACAGAACTTTGACAGAATTGCGGGGGATGATTGGATGTGGGAGATTCCAGTGATACTAGGACAGAATAGGAAAAAAGGGAGGTATCTCATATCCTTGAGATTAGCCATATACCCCAGTTTGCCATGGTCAGTCCCAGTTTACACCTATCATCAGGTGTTATTATTATTAGTAGCACCCTTTTCTCTCTCAAAAGTGCCTCTGCTTAGATGATAAATTATACAGTCACCCTACTAATTAACAAATGAATAGAACATATGGTAATGCTCACTGTTCTGGAATCTCAAGCAAATCTCACCAAGCCACCTGTCTTTGTCCTTGATTTAGGGACAGATGCAGTTTGGTGTCAGAGGTATCACTGCCTCATAGGAATTATTAGAAACTCAATGCAGAATAATGGCTACAAAATAACAAAATGTCATCAGAGACCATGAAAACTTTAAAAGGAGCGAGGTAGATACAGTTCCACTCAACACGCCCTGGACAGCTCCCTTCCTCAGTCAGAACAAAAGCAAGATGTAGAAATGAAATGCAAATTTGCCTTTAGGAGAACAAACTCTTGAAAGGTGCAAATGTGCCAGAATAAACATTTTAACTTCTAGAAGTAGCTGGGGGAATTTGGGGATGCCTTTAGTTTTTATTTTGTTACTTTGATAGATAAACAGGTAGGTAGGTGGAGTTAAAAATTCAAAGGTAAAATGATTATCTGAATAGAAAGATGATGTTTTTCTTTTGTTTTATTTCCTATATGAAAAAAATGCCAGTATATATTATTGCTCATAAGAAAGGGAAAAGTCACTGGGTATTTAGGGAATTTTATTGTCTCTCCTTAGAATGATACAAAAGATAGAAGCCATCTCCTTCTAAACTCCCAATATGTGACATAGATATGGCATGAATGGCATGGCAAATATGTTAGATGGAAAATCATGGCTTTAAAACATGTCTTTGCCCTTTTTCCTTCAAATAAGTTCCATACTCAAGTACTTTTACGCCAAAGTTTCTTATTTGGGGATATACGAATGCACTTGAAAACATGTGACAACCTCATGAAAGTGTCCTGAAAATTCTGTGGTCTGTGTTGTAAATATTTTTTTTTTTAGTATTTGAGAACTACTCTTTCAAATGAACATGAACCATGATAACAGCTTATACAATAGGGGATTTAGACAGGATTCTGAATATTGTCCAACATGAATACAGACAGGATGTGATTTTTTTTTTTTACAAAGATGAAAAAGGAATAAGACTATCCTAATAAAAGTATCATGGTCTAGAGGGAGGGGGATGGACTTTCAGATTCAACAGCATATACCTATTTGCCTCACAAACCTCAGGTCCCCATTTCATGGAGGAGAAAAAATAGTACATTTCTAGTCATTCTTTTCCACAAATATTCCCCCCCTTTGTGAGGGATGCATAAGTGAGTCAGTTAATGAAAATGGAAAATTTAGGCTTCCTGCTTTCTAGCATAGTTTATGAAATTAGCAAGCTTACTTAAGAATGGAATGATTAAGGAAACTGTGCCAAACAAGTTCTAAAAAGAACTTTTATATCTGTGAATAAAGATACTTTTCCTTCCTCAGAGGTGGAGGGAGTTTGTCTGAAAATACATGACACACACTAGCTAGCTAGAGCACAGGACTTGTCACTTATAACCTTATTTTAAATTAATTAAACTATCAGTCTTCTTTTGTCACTCTAGAAAGAGAACACAGTCACTATGCTTGTTCTGGTCAGTTCTTAATAGGAAGAATGTGAAGTCATTTATCTTTCTCAGAGTCCCCTCAGCTATATCTACACTACTTTCCTACAAATGCCTGAAGATTTTTAATTCAAACTTACATTTAGCAAGATATATAGCAGCCTGGTTGACAGCAATTGGGACACACACCACGACAAGTTCTATAAAGAATGTTGAGAGTCTTGCCATAAAAAGAGCAAGTGGCACCTTGCTGTTTCTAACCCTCAGAAATTAAGATTTAATACTGCTTGATGTTTGAACATCAAAACTCAACCCAAACTTGTAAAAGTTGCTCTCATTTAATTTTTGGTTTTGCTTAATAGTAGAAAGTGTTTGGAATCAATTTAACCCAGTCCTGTTTCAAACCAAAATTTTATTACTATCTCAATTTTCCAACTAGATTGCTTAGGGTTCTCCTGGAAAATAATTTCCAGATGGCCTTTTTTCATTCTTGGTCTTGAAGAAGAAAGGTAAGTTTCTTAATCTCAAAGAACCCTTATCTTAGTTTGCAAATCACCAGGAAGTCAGGAAAAAATTTTTCCAATATCTCTGTACGAGTACTGTGTTAAGGGCCCATGTGATGAGGGAAAAAAAGGAGCAATAGTCATAAGAACTCAAGCATTTGTAATGTAATGTTGAAAAAATCTGGTGTCTCTCTCATATATATACATGTGTGTATATATATATATATACATACATATATATATATAATTTTAGACAATATATATAAATTTAAACTATCTTTGTCTACATAAAATCTTTCATTTCACAAAGTTAGAAGTTCTTTGAAAATATATTTTCAACAAAGGACTTATATCCAAAATATATAATTAATCCTTGCTAATTAATACCAAAAGACAGGTAACCCAAAAGAAAAAACTTGAATATATACTTCATAAAAGAAGAATATATACTTCATAAAAGATATTTGTGGAAAAGATATTCCCTGGTGGCGCAGTGGTTGAGAGTCCGCCTGCCGATGCAGGGGACAAGGGTTCGTGCCCCGGTCCGGGAAGATCCCACATGCCGCGGAGCGGCTGGGCCCGTAAGCCATGGCCGCTGAGCCTGCGCGTCCGGAGCCTGTGCTCCGCAACGGGAGAGGCCCGCGTACCGCAAAAAAAAAAAAAAAAAAAGATACACCAATAAACATATGAAAAGGTACTCAGTATCATTTTGTCAGGAGCAAATGCAAATTAAAATCACAATGAAATACTGCTTCACACTCACCATGAGAACTAAATTTTTAAAAAAATTTTAAGATAAAAAATATAAAGTATTGGCAAGGATGTAGAGCAATCAGAACTTTTATATAATGCTGGTGGTAACATAAATTTGGAAAAATACTTAGCAGTAACTGCTATGTTGAATATATATATAACTTATGACCCAGTAACTCTACTCCTAAGTATATACTAAAAAAAAAAAGTACAAATACGCTCACCAAAAATACCCTAGTACATGTTCATAGGAAGGCTACGCAAAAACTAGAAAAACCCAAATGTTCATTAACAGAAGGGCTAATAAACTGTACTGTGTTTGTACGATGATATGACCTACAGCAAAGAGAATCAAACATCAACAACCACATGCAAAAAAAAAAAAATTAAGGATGATAACACCATCTATACAAAGTATAAAAAGAGACTAATTTAATCTATGCTGTTAGAAGTCAGGATAGTCAAGATAGTCTTTATGCTTCGAGAGGGGGAAGGATTAGTGACTCTTAGGAGACCACGATGGCGAGCAGTGTTCATGGAGGGCTGGTTTTTTATCCTGGGGCTAAATACATAGGTGTGTTCTGTTTGTGCAACTTCAGTGAGCTGTATATTTATAATATGTGCATTTTTGTATGTATATTATACTTAAAAACATTTTTTAAATTAAAAAATAATCACTCTTTCTTGACTTAGTTTAGATAAAGCGTCTGAATACTAGCTTGATAGTTGGGTAGATATATATTTCTACTTCATGAAGACAAAACCAAAGCCCTTAGACCAAAGAATTTTGCAACCAAGAGAGGAAGCTTAGCCAAATATTAGCTCCCTCATTTTGAATAGTTTTAGGCAGGCTTTCAGGGTTCTACTAATGTTAATATTAATAATGATTCAGTTTCTAACAAAATTTGCATTATGCATTTTTTATTATACTCAATTACGTCCACAGGGCATGGCATGCTGGCATCTGAACTACTAGAAATGCACAACATTAAAAAGTGGGACTTTTGGGGTCAGAGAAAACTTGTTTCGAATTCCAGCTCTGCTGTTGGCACACATTAGGATATTGTGCAAAATTACTCAAACTCTCTGAGCTTCGCTATCCCCACTTCTAAGATGAGAATAATTATCTATCCACATGGCATGTGAGAGTTAAATGAGATAAATTATGGAAAAGAGCCCAGGACCTGGCTTTTACTTAAAATCTCAAAAATGGTACATAGTTTTGCCATTAAAATTATTATGTATATATTATGTATAGTCCATTAAAATTATTATGTATTACTCTAATTTCTCTTGAACCTGAGTTTCAACCATGTTTTAAAATAGGGAAAATAATAATCACACACAAACACACACACACACTAACTTGTTTATTTATTCAACAAATTTCAATGAGCATCTACTATGTTTGAGCACTGTTCTGGATGCTGTAGATGATAGCTATGAATTAAAGAGATGCAGTCTTGTTCTATGCACAAGTTTTAAATCTGGGTATGTATGCTAAAAATTGTGATTTGTCTAATATAAAGTATGTTTCACGTAACAAAAGCAACTGCTGAGAAACCACTATATTGAATCATCAGTCTATTTCAACAACCAGAACATTTATAAGCACTCACTCTCCTGTATAGATTTAGAACTTCAGTCTGACACTGAAATAGTATTTATACCTCAAGATTTAACTGTTAATCTTACTGTTATATATAATGTAACAAAATATACCATATTTTATAAATATGTTAATATATATGTTAATATTAATCTAGAGTTAAATATATTATACATATTATATAATATATAACACAAAACATTATACAGCATATAACATATATAACATGATATATTAACACATATGATAATATATTATATATAATACATATGTGTGTGTATATATATATATTTGATTATTAATCTAGTTCCAGTAAGCCCACGAAGAAATGATCCCTGACACTGATCTACTGCCTTGATAACATCTGTCTCCTGTTATTACTCTATACACATAATAGCACAAAGCCTAGAACATCATGGGCATTGTAAATATTGTTGAGCAAATGTAACATATTTGTGCTGAAAAACAACAACATGATAGGTCCTTAGCTTAATTTCCAATACGCATCAGTATCCTTTTCTGTAAGAAAATGAATTCAGTCTTGATAAATTCTGAGGTAGCTTCCAAAACTGACATTCTGGTATTAAGATGTTTTCCTACTGAGATATAGGCTAAAGATAGTGTTTTGGCTGGAGAGTCTGATACTTGCAGATAATCAAGTTATTTGCAGTCTAACTCTATTTTACCTGGGATAACTTCTGCCATGCTGGAGATAGGTGAGGTGGGTAAAAAGAGCCTTTTCCTAAGATTTTGCTGAGGTGTAAAATGCTAAATAACCATGATACTAAATCAGAAAATTAAACAACCCACAATTTAGCATACACCTGTCCTTTTTATTTTTACATCATTCTTTCTGGAGAAAATACAGTATACAAATACTGAATAGTTTATAAAAAAAATGTGTTGCAGTGGATTTTTTCCACATGCTTACAATGCCATCTAAATTCTGATAATCTGTTTCAGGCTTTTAAAATAACATGTCCAGTATCATGTACCTATACTAATATCATAAGCAGAAAATATTAACCATATCAAAAAACTGTAATGAAAAAAAATGTATATGGTCACGTTGTCATCACAAATATTTTAAATACTACATAGCAAGGATGTTATATGAAATCCACTATTCATTGGTTTCCTCATACATATATTTGAAAATGGAATGGTTCTGGTTGTCCTGGGAATTCATGTCATGGTGTGTTATGTAGTTCATAACTTTCTGCTCTGCCACACTTTTTTGCCTATAAAGAATTCTCTAATTGGATTGTCAGTCACTTATACATTACCTTCTGCCTACCTGGCAAATGACATATTCCCTTTAACCATTTTTCTTTTCCATTTCTACTGCTTGAATATTGACTGCCTTTGGCGCTCTCTCTCTCACATGCATAGCATCCTTCCACTTATAAATAGCTTTCTTCTCTTATGTTAAAATAGGGTCTAAGATCTAACTGTGTAATACTTGAGATTATTCAGTCAAGAATTGTTTAAAAGCATGTAAATGGTATGCTCTCTCTCTCTTTCTCTTTCTCTCTCTCTCTCTCTCTCTCCATATATATATATATATATATATATATATATATATATATATATATACACATATATACACACCATGCCACGAGGCTTGTGGGTTCTTAGTTCCCTGACCAGGAATGTAACACGGGCCCTCAGCAGTGAAAGTGCTGAGTTTTAACCACTGGAAAGCCAGGGAATTCCCAATGGTATGCTATATTTAACAGGGCAAACTAGCATTTAGCATTTTTGAAATCTCTAATAATAATAATTACATAATGTGAACAGTGAGAAGCTTCAATTTGATACCTTGAGTTATTTCACTTTTAACTCTCTCTCATTTCACTGTGCTTTGCTTTATTACACTCCACAGATACTACATTTTTTACAAATTGAAGGTTTGTGGCAATCCTTCATCGAGCAAGTCTGTCAGCACCATTTTTCCAATAGCATTATTTTTAATTAAGGCATATATATTGTTTTTTTAGACAAACACTATTGCACACCAACAGACCCCAATAGTGTAAACATAACTTTCATATGCACTGGGAAATCAAAAGATTCATGCGTTTCACTTTATTGTGACATTCGCTTTATTGTGGTGGTCTAGTACAAACCCCACGGTATCTCCAAGGTATGCCTGTGTATCTAATAACATAAGACAAATCTGGAGACTCCTAAAGCAAACATCACCCCCAACCGTAGTTATTCTCATTCATTTAGGATTAAACTCATTACTTAGTGTCATCATTTTCAAATAAATGTCTTCAGAGTATACCTAAAAGAATAAATTAGAAATTTAATGAATAAGTACAGAACCAAAAAACTCATAAAAAATGGTTCTGAGTGGTCAAAATGAGGTAGCAACTGATTCAATCGGTTTATTGAAATTGTAAAAAGTTCATGTAAAGAACTCTGGTGAGTGCTGTTGAAAGCCAAAAGATGAATAGGTATGGAACAGAATTTGCCCTCAAGGAAAAATGTTATCTTTTGAGGAAGACATGTACACAGGCTGCAGAAATAAAATATGACTAATAATGAACATAATTCTCTATGTTAAAAGGCAGAGGTTAAAGACCAAAGAGTGACCTTCATGAGGAAAGTTGGTATTTGTGCTTAGTTTCAAAAGACAACTGGAATTTTATGGGAAGGGAGAGGAAATGCACTGAGGCAAAAGAAACAAGAGTAAGCCAATACATGACAGTGAATACTGCAGAGGGGTCTACTTAACCTGTGTGAACAGGACTACAGAGTATTAGAGGTTAGAGTAGAAGATAAAGCTCTAAGTGTGGACAGGGACAGAAAATGGAGAACCTTACTTTCCAAACTATGGATTTTAGCCATTATTTAGAAACCATGTCAAGACATTGAATGTTTTAAAATCAGGAAGCAATGTGTTCAAAATGGTGCTTTGATGGATGAATTCAGGAGAAAGTCCAGTTAAGGAGACACTTCAAAGTTCTAGGGCAGATACTATTGTTTGAACTAGGCTAGGTGTAACTGAGATAAAGAAAACAGGGGTGTACAATAATAGAGTGAAATATATTGAAGCACCATTCTAAGTAAAAAGTCATGGCCAGCAGAAGACATATCTCATAAAGGAGTGTTATCCAAAATATACCCAAAATTCTTTAAACAGCAAGAAAACAAACAACCCAAGTAAAAAATGGGTCCAAGACCTTATAGACACCTTACCTAAGAAGATATACAGATGAAAAATTAGCATATGAAAAGATTTTCCAATCACACGTCATCAGGGAAATGCAAATCAAAATAACAGTAAGATACCACTGCACAGCTATTGGAATGGCCAAAATCTGGAACACTGGCAGTTTCTGACAAAACTAAACATACTCTTACCATACAATCCAGCAATCATGCTCCTTGCTATTCACCCAAAGAAGTTGAAATCTTAGATCCACACAAAAACCTGCACATGGATATTTATAGCTGCTTTATTTATTATAATTGCTAAAACTTGGAAGCAACCAAGATGTCCTTCAGTAGATGAATAGATAGGTAAACTGTGGTACGTCCAAACAATGGAATATTACTCAGCACGAAAAAGAAATGGGCTATCAAGCTATGAAAAAATATGCAGAAACGTTAAATGCATACTACTAAGTGAAATAAGCCAATCTAAAAAGGCTACATACTGTATGATTCCAACTATATAACATCCTGGAAAAGACAAAACTTTGGAAACAATAAAAAGATCAGTGGTTGCCAGGGGCTGGAAGTAGAGAGAAGGATGAATAGGTGTACACTGAGGATTTTTAGGGCAGTAAAAATACTGTGCATGATACTTTAATAATGGATATATGTCATTATACATTTGTTCAAACCCACAGAATGTACAACACCAAGAATAAACCCTAATGTAAAATATGGACTTCGAGTGATAATGACATATCAAGGTAGACTCATCAGCTGTAACAAATGTGTCACCCTGGTGGGAGATGTTGATAAGCGGGAAGCTGTGCATGTCTGGGGGCAGGAAGCATGTGGGAAATCTCTGTACCTTCCTCTCAGTTTTGCTGTGAACCTAAAAGTGCTCCAGAAAACAGTAAGTCTTCAATTTAAAAAAGTCATGGCCACTTACTTGTTGAGCATTTTTAAGAAGTAAATTTGGCCACACTGATTAATCAAGATATGTAGTCAACTACACCCACTGCTTGCTCATCCTTTCAAAATTACTCTTAAAAAAGGAGCAAGTATTCTAAGCCCTTTATTTCTTTAGTGTCACTGTCCAGCATGTAGAAAATACGCTATATCCCTGGAGAAGTTTCAATATATATGACTTATAAGCTGCCTGTGACTGACTCCATTGAGGCACATTATGTGGCTGCCTTGGTGCTGAGACTAGTCTGTAAGAAAGAACTGAAGACATTTGGGAGACACATTGACACATGTATGCATAGCAACACACTAGAGATGATTCAGAATCTGGAGAGGTTAATTTTAGGATACTTGCTAAATAAAGAGTCTCGTAGGCTCCCAGAGTATGTGAGCATGAAGAAGAAATTCCAAGAGATGTGGGGCTTGATTATAATCTCACAGAAAATGCCATTCCCCTCATTGCTATGACCACAAATAAAGGCCCACTAAGTAGATATATATTATAGGGGATCTATAAAAACTTTGCTACTTATAGACCATCTGACCCCTTTTTTTTTTTTTGCTATTTGAACCCTGAAACACAAAAACGTGAAGGGATTTGTAAAACCTCCTACAGCTACTCAGGGGCAGAGCTGGGAGCAGAATCCAGGGCTCTTGGTACCATTCCAGAATTATTTTCAGAGAACACATAGGCATTTATACTTCCAGAGACTCTTGGTGTCAATACATAGGTTTATTCTTATCTTTCTGTCTTTGGTATACCCTAGAATCTGACTTCCAAAATGTAGAAATTCACATTCTTCTCAAAAGATAATATACTCATTGGAATGATGACTCTCTTAGAAGGGGTGTATCTGCTGGGCTGACTTTGATGATACCAGGTTACAATGATTTCATGGAAATATTCTTTCTCTGAATCAGTATTTTAAAGTTTTGTTATGATTTGCCATTTCCGAAGGGTCCTTTTTTGTGTTTGTTTTTTTAATTTTATTGAAGTATAGTTGATTTACAATGTTGTGTTAATTTCTGCTGTACAGCAAAGTGATTCTGTTATACATATATATATATATTCTTTTTCATATTTTTTCTATTATGGTTTGCCACAGGATATTGATTATAGTTCCCTGTGCTATATAGTAGGACCTTATTGTTTATCCATCCTGTATATAATAGTTTGCATCTGCTAATCCCAAACCTTCCCTTCTGATATTTGGATTGGCAAATTGTACTGCATCCATTTCAGAGCTAAATGAGAAACAATGCAGACATTTAAGCATACTCAAAAGGGGTTATTCTTTTGGAAAAGCAGCACTAGAAATTATTTCCAAGTGCTTTGAAATGGGAAAAAAAATTTCATGACCATAAATATTGCATGGAACCATAAAAGAGCATAATGGAAAAGTAATGCTCAAAAAGATCTTTCTCCTGAAGCAAAAGTCAAAACTAAATTTTGATACATGGTCTTATAGCTGCTACATTAGATCACTAGCACTTAATGAATAGATCTTTGCCCATTTTTCATGATTCACTTTAGTTTTCAGGATAGACATTTTCATATTTTCCCTCATACATCCAGCTACATATTTCAGTTCTGGTGGAGGGATGGCACAGCCCACAAACCTTTCACTGAAGAATAATTAACCTTTATTTGGAAAAGTCTTTACCTTTGACCCAGTTTATGGTTTGCTCAAGGATCTTCATAGGTAATGATCATTCAACAAGCCAGAGGGTAGGTAAATAAATCCTGAAGATCAACGTGATGACAGATGCAAAGTAATCAGTACTTTATACAAATGTTCTATCAATGGATTAATAAATTCAAATAGGATATCAGAATTGTGGCTCTTGTAAGGTAATAAATCATTTGTGTTAATAAAGATGAATATGACTTTAATAAAGATGAAATGAAAGAATACTACTAGATTTTGCTTACTGTGACTTTTATCTATTTCAATCATAAAAATCAGGACTAAAAAAATTCCAAAAGGGACTGTGAAAAGGAGGTAGGAGTGACTCTTCCAACTGAGAGATTAGAAAGCTATAATGGTGTGATTTCTAGACAACTATGCTCCAAATTATTGTGTAAGAAAAATAAATAAATAAATAAAGACTACTCCCCTTGCTTTACTGCTTAACTGTCAACATCTTTACCAACTCTTTCAGAAATGTGGCAGCATAAATAACTAATTTTTATTATGTTGTTCCTTCTACTCAAAATAATGCTCTATAGAAATTGTGGAATCTACAGTAAAGAACAAGCATTGAAAAACAAAATAGAAACCCCTTTCCCCCTCAAGAAAGACACCATTTTTAAGCCACAATAAAGCATGCAACTATCAGCTAAATTATATAAAACGACCAATGTGTGTATGTGCATGTATACATACATATTTTTTAATGGCCATACTTCATTAGCCCACAGAAGGTAAATCCCAGGAGTTACTTTGTGTAATAAAACATTTTTCAAAGTATGCTATATATTAAAACATTTTTAATGTTCCTGAGAGCAAATAACTTTGGAAATGAATGAGTTAAACAACATTAACTGCAGAAATTCTAGGAGTGTTCATATACTGAAGAAAAACTATGACCCTCAAAGAGAGGGCAAATCTGAATCAATTCCCTCAAATGAAATCAATCTCTCTCTTTCTCTCCTTCCCTCCCTTGATGTACTAGTCAGGGTTCTCCAAAGAAACAGAACTAATAGGATATATATAGATATATATAAAAGGAGATTTATTAACAGGAATTGACTGAGATGGCTATGGAGGCGGAGAAGTTCATGATCTGCCATCTGCAAGCTACAGAACCAGGAAATCCAGTGGTACAATTCAATCTGAGTCGAAAGGCCTGAGAATGGGGGGCTGATACACCATCAGGTATGAGTCCAAAAGCCTGAGAGCCAAGAGCATAAATGTCTAAGGGCAGCAGAAAATGAATGTTTTAGCTCAAGCAGAGAGAATGAATTTGCCCTTCCTCTGCTTTTTTGTTTTACTAAGACCCTCAACAAATTGGATGGTGCCCACCCACATTGGCAAGGGCCATCTGTTTTACTCAGTTCATGAATCTAGCGGTAATCTCTTCTGGAAACATCCACACAGACACACCCAGAAATAATGATTTAACAACTATTTGGGCATCCCATAGTCCAGTCAAATTGATGCATAAGATTAAACATCACACTTGTAGATCAAGATTAATTTTTGGAAATGTAGGTTCCACCAAAAAGTTAACCATTTACCAGAAGAAATGGCTATATGACTTGGATATATAGGAAATGACTT
Source organism: Pseudorca crassidens (assembly GCF_039906515.1). Classification (NCBI taxonomy): domain Eukaryota; kingdom Metazoa; phylum Chordata; class Mammalia; order Artiodactyla; family Delphinidae; genus Pseudorca; species Pseudorca crassidens. Next base: position 36,974,750 of record NC_090315.1, on the reverse strand, counting down.
GATTTTTAAAATTATTATTGAAATGAACGATATGCCTAGATAGAATGGTGTCTGAAAGACAGAACATCCTTGACTACTATTCTCTGTCTACTTCATCATGGAGACACCTCGGGCCTCATAGTAATAGCTAGTCTAGAATTTTCCTGGTCAATTTTCTGTCATGCCAGTAACCAGGAACAAAGAATACTTATCTGAATGTTTTGGATACTATTGATAATTTGAGCTATATACTTGTCAATGTGACTAAGAAATTATCCGTTTTCTACTTCTCTGATGCTTTAAACAAAACCTTTGCCCAGAGATAATAAGCATGGGCTGTCAAAAGTAATTTTTTGGCACTTTACTTATTTTACTTCTTATCAATGAGAACAGAACAAAAATAGTTGTATTAACTTAGAAGCTGGGAAGAATTTTTGACTATAGACAGAGTCTCTAGGATTTATTACTGAGTATCTCTCATTAGTTTTTTTTTTTTCTCTTCTAGGAAAATAAAAGAGTGGATGATAATATTTTTATAATCAGTCTTAGACTTCAGTTTTAACTTTTACCAGTACTCTCACACTTAACTGAATTATAAGTAATCTCAAATGTTTTGGCTCAGAAAAAGTTTTTCAGTTAAACCAAATAAATTTCATCTCTGAGATGGGAAGACTGTGAAGTTTGGGCAATAAAGAGTTAAATATTTGTAGCAGATCTTTTTTCTGAGATCTCTTCTTTGTAAAGATTTAAGGGTTCTCTGAGAGAGTAACGGTCTCCAATTCCTTCTCTATCTCTTTATGGCTTCCTTTTCAAATCTTTGACGTAAGCAAAATAAAAGGAAATGACAGGCTTTCAAGCTATTGTCTTACTACTTTAACACAAGTCCCACACTTCAAATTTTTTAAATGATCTTACGTATCTCAGTGCCATAGAATTTCAAACCTGAGCCTCTGCCTTTCAGAAGGTAAGGCCATTCTATCTTTTTCTCTTATTTTTTTCCCCTTATCATTTTCCTCCATGCCGTTTTAACCACACTGCTACGTAGTTACAGTGTGTTCTTTCAATGTCTTTACTCTAGCTCCTTCCAGTGGTAAATCACAAATGTGCTGCAGACAGCAGAGATCTGGAATCATTTTGACGTGGCAGGAATGCAGTGGTGAGTAAAGTTGATCCCCGTACTTTACCCAGCTTCTCTTGCTTCTGATTTAAAATTGAAGGTGAAATTCTAATAGAGCCTGAATCTAGATCTCATGTTTATACAGAATGTGTAAAGGTACTTGGCTCACTTGGGTGTGGCACTTCTCAACTGTCCACCGTAGGAATTTCTAAGATGAGTGGATGAAAATTTCCAAACCTCAGCAAAAATCCAGCACCACAATTCCAGAAAGCACATGATATACACATTTCCACAAACTGAAAGTTCCTTTGGGCTCTAGGGAGAACAGTGCTCTGTAATAATAGCAGCAGGTGTTTTTACTAATGATATTATAATAGCATTTTTGATTGTTTTAATTAAACCCCAAATATTTCTGTTGGAAAAATAAAGGACAAATGGTTTCTAAGGAAAAATGGTTTTTAAGGATGCATTTTAAAAAGGGAGGAAAAAGGAAACCGCATGTTGTCTCATTAAGCAGAGCAAGTAATGCCTTAATAAAGTCCAACTGGAAGTTTAATAATTGAGAAGAAGTTAAACCATTAGGATAAGAGTTGGTAAACATGGCCATTGGGAGCAAAGTTTAAAAGATTTATTAAATAAAGAATATCATGTCCTACCTCTAAACCAATAAGGGACACAATACGTATGTTTATCACACTAACATATTTTTGTTAAATACATGTAAATAGATGAAGAATGTTAAGGTCTGTGATCAGTTATGTAAACATACCTTCATCATCAATATAGACCTTTATCATTATCAATGATGATTCTGGGACCAAGCCCCCTCTCATCTGGCCCTTCCAATACTGTCCACACGTGACTTTCAAGCTTGCTATACTCATCTACATCAAGCTAGAAAAAGGGAGAAGGAGACTAAAGAAGGCACACCTACTTTCTCACAATCTTGGCCCTACACATCTCTCCTACTCAGATTCTACTGGCAAGAGTTAGTCGTGTGTCCTCACCTAAACGCCAGTGAACTGGGAAATACAATACCTGGCTGGGCAGCTGGTTTCTGCAGCAACTCTAAATTATGAGAGAAGGAATATGAATGGGGAGTTGTAATATTGCACATAATTCAAATTTTAATTAAACAGGCAACAACTATCAGTTTCTCAACAAGTTAAACAGAATTACCGTATGACCCAGCAATTCTACTACTAGAAATATACCCAATAGTTTGAAAACAAAAGTTCAAACAAAAACTTGTGTAAAAATGTTAAGAGCAGCACTATTTACAACAGCCAAAGTGTGGAAACGACCCAAATATCCATCAAATGATGAATGAATAAACAAAATGTGGCACACCCATAATATGGAATATTATTCAGCCATAAAAAGGAATTAACTGCTGACACACGCTACAACATAGATTAACCTTGAAAATATTATGCTAAGTGAAAGCAGCCAGACAGAAAAGGACGTATATTACATCATCCTATTTATAAGAAATACCAACAGGCAAATGTTTAAAGAAGGAGAGTAGGTTTGCAATTGCCGGGAGCCTGAAGAAGGGAGGATTGAAAGTGACTTTTTAGTCTGAGGGCATTTTACCACAATTTAAAAAGAAAGCGTGGCTTACTGAATCAAACCTCAGCCTATAATATTTTATTATACTTAAAGACAAATATTAGCATAAAACCTCAAGCAAACAAAGCAGTTGCACTCTTCCTCTCTTTTTATTTCTTTGGAATTTCATATTTTTTTCTTCCTTCAATCTAACAAATATGTTTTGAATAACTGTTTGGTTCCAGTCACTGGTCTGTGTGTTCATCCTTACCATCCTTACCTAAGGCCTGGAAGAGTTCCAAGGTATATTTAAAGAGGACACAGACCCCAGTAAAGATGGATACCAAGAGAATCTCATCAATCACCAACATGGTAATGATACTATCTTATAATCCACCACAAATGTTGGGATCCTTAGTCTGTTTCGTCATTAAAGATATCTGACCACTGCAAGACCACTGGTGTGTTGATGCTATGGTAATATTGTTTTACAGCAGGTGTAGAATTGACAAACCACACCACACTCAGAGTTCAAAAGTGGCCTTGACAATCTGAATCTTACTGAACATCTGAACATTTCTACTCTCTAGTCTGTTTGAGGATTCTGCTGTTCTGGACTTTAAAGAAAACAGAGTCATCCCATAACTCTTCATGCAGATGGATGAATGTGGCATCCTAAATGATACATAACAGAATTATCAAAATTCTCTTTATATTTGGATTTGCATTTTGATCTTTTTCTTTATTGTCACTGCAAATTTCCTTTCCTAATCATATTTTAGCTAAATGCAATGGTAAATGTGGTTTATCTTCTCAAATGACAGATGACAAGAAGCAGTCTTCAGTGATCTGATTGACATGTTAAACCAGTTGGATTTAAGGTTAACTGAAAAAAAGCCATATAACCTTAGAACTAGAAGGGCCCTTGGGAATAATTTAATTCTACCTCTCTGTTTATATATAACAGCAAACTAAAATCCAGATTTGTGTATTTTTATTCATCATTTATAGAGTGACCATACTTTCTGACTTGGACCTGCTGTCTCAGTATAATTAATAATAATACTCCCTTTCGTTCTCAAAGATCTCCTGGTTTAGAAGATAAATTAGATGTTTATCTAGTCTCTATTTCTTTTGGTACTGGGGATCCCTTAGATAATACTATACAAACTCAGACCATGTATTCATAAATATTGCATAGATATACATACATATAACATCTGAGTCAAATGTATCAGCAACTTCAAACTGAGAACCTTTGATATAAATGACAGAACCAATAAAACTATACTGATCAATTCCTACGCACTTCTCATGTAGCTGGGTAAGCAGTGTTGCCTATTAAATCTCCACACCCCAATGAGATAGGTCTTTCTACACCCATCAGACAGGAGGCTAGCTAAGAGATACCATGATGAGAGTAGCAGAATTGGGACTCAGACTCTAGTCTTCTAATCCACTGACCTTTTTACCAAAACAGGTGTAGAGTGTAGGGTCCCACAGACTCTTAGTTTATACCCTGGCTGACAATGACTAGCTACGTGACCTCAGGCAAGTTGATTAACTCACTTTGCCTCATTTTTCTAATTTGTAAAGTGGAGGTGACAGTAGAAGTACCTACCTCTTCCTGATCTGTGAGAATTTAACAAAATAATATACCAGCAGTTCTTGGAAGACTACCTGGAATATAGCAATCCCTCAATAAACGTTAGATATTATTATTAAGCAACATTGCTTCTGTGCAGTTACACAAATATGACTAAGTGAACACAATTACTGTTCAATTACATAATCCAAAAACCAAGAGTTTGGAAATAATGGAGAATATAACGAAGTAGGAAACTATCTTCCCAGTACACAAATATCCTCAAAATACTTTATCCTGTAAAAATCATGATACACATGAGAGACAGTAGAGAGGAGACTGGAGAATGTGAAACTATGAATATGTTCCTAGTTAGGTTCAGAAAACTTCACAGAGCAGTTTTAGAGAAACATATGAAACCAAATACCTTATATATACTATTGTCACACCATGTCTCCTACAAAAACCATCAGCAACTCGAGTGGACTATCAATCTTCGAAACCTGATAATGCGGTTTCATCCTTTCTTCCTCAAGTTGTTCCCCATCATGTGGAGGCACACTGCAGTTATGTCTTATTCTACAGATTTATTCATTTCAAGGCACAGTCCTGGAGGTAGATGTCGGGGACTTGAAGTATTCATTGGTAGCAGCTTACTTATTTGTCTACAGATAATGAACTAACACATTTTTTGGCCAAAGCTAAGTCTCTATTTAAATATAAGACCAGCCTCCTTAACATAGTCACAGAAAGGATGCATAATGGAAAGAAGTGAGATAATGTTCTAGTCAAATTATGTCCTTATATATTCATACAAAGTCTTCATTTTCTTCAAATGCCGGAATGTGACTTTGAAATTTTTTTCTCAGTTGGGACTCTTAGTTGCAATAACACAAGCTGAAATTTAAATTGCTTGGGCTAAAAAGGGGCTTTACTGATGGACACAATGACTTTGAGGAAACTAGGAAGTGCTATCTTTTTCTATGTTATTTCTACCTCTCTCCTGCACTTGCTTCATTCTTCTCTGAAAATTTTTCTCCTCAGATTATCCAGTATAACACCGAAAACACCTCCCTAATTCCTATTTCATATTATAATATACTTTCCTCAAAATGAATTCCTATGAAAGAAAAATTCTACTAATGTTAGCAACCACAATAAATAAGCAGATGGAGATAAGGGAGAGGGACAGTTTCCAGAACAACATGATTAAAGAAATCTTTTAAAAATTCATTTCTACTACAGATTTCTTTGAAATGCTTTATTTCATACACAATTGACCACAATAATAGTTGACTCCATGCCTAAGGGTTAATTACAACTTTCTCTTCTTTGAAATCTTTTGCACCTGATAGAAAATGTACTTTCTTTAGTTTCAGTCTGTGTCTCATTCACAGGAAATCACACTCTTAATAAAAAGAATGTTATCATACAAATTGTAAACAGTTGTCCAAAATGAGGAATCCTAGTGATTAAACATAAATTAAAACAGCAGGTCAAGTGAGCTGAACACTTGAACACTTTGTAAAAAAAGGAGGGTAAGTGTCTCCTAGGGAAAGGTTTATCTAAATAGGAGGTGATGAGGAAAGACATTTGTGAGATCCTGAGAATTCTGCAACCTAATCATTCTTGCTAACTCTTTGTTTCCCAAATCCTGAAAGGATATGGTGATTCACCGAGCAAGATTAAAAGTAAAATTTTAAATAATAAGATGTATCTTTGGGTATGGTGTTCCAATAAAGGTTAGTGTTCCCTGGAATCCACATTAAACAGACGACTATGTAACAGCAATTCATCCAGGAGTTTTCGTCTCCTCATGAGCAGGCAGAAGAATAAGCTAACAACTCCCTAAAAGTAGCTCCTGCCAGAACAGAGAAAGGAACAAAGCGTTAGGGGAGGACGTGTGGGGATGAGCATTTCAGTCTTTGGATGTTGAGCAGGTCTTCACAGAAAAGGTCATGATGCGCAAGCAAGTTCCTTGTCATAGAAAGTTTCTACAAAAACAAGGCGGTAAGATTCAATCATGTAGGAAGAATACCAAGAAGGTCTGAAAGCACTTGGCCTGCTTGAGAAACGTCTGTTTGGTTGGGGCTGGCAGAGTCCAGCATATAAGAAATAGGATAATAACCGTAGATAAATAAAGGAAAGATTTTTTACTTATTCATTTTTCATTATATTCATCTAACAGATATTCATGTGGTGCCTCCCCTTCCAGGCACTGAGTTAGTCCTTAAAAATACAATGGTGAAGAAGGCTCAGCTCACAATATGGTAGGAGAACAAGAGAGGCAGATAAATAGCCATTGTCCAATGTGTTTGTGCTGGTAGTAGAGAAAGACGTCAAAAAATCTACAAGGTACAGAGAAAGGGGCTACAAACCCAAGCTCAGATCAGGCTACACTTCAAGGAAACATGTGATCTGGGCTTTGAAGGAAGATTCAGCTCTCACTGGTCCAGTGGAGCCTCTTGCTGAAAGACCAGTAGTCTCTTTTATATTTGACATTTCACATTTAAAAATGCAAACTTCACAGCGCCTAAGTCTTACGGAGTTCTAAAAAACTTGAGCTGAGGAAATATTTCAAGCGAAATATCAGGGCTCCAGAGCAAAGACTTTAGAACTTTATGTACCATATCCTGCATGGTTTAGTTCCTATGCCTAAAGAAATCAATAATTACTGGACTTGGCTTCCTTTCTCTTACTCTATTTAGGTTTTCTGTTTATTCAACAGATATTTAATTCAGCTCTCTATATCTAGGGCCTAGCAGAGTGCCTGGCATATGGTAAAATGTAAATAAGCAATTTTTGGTCCCTTCTCTAATGGAAGTTACATTTTAGTGAGGGGGCAGGGAGAGATGACAGGCAAGTAACAAGAGAGCAAATAATTCAAAAAATTTAGGATAAACTTTGATCTAAAGGAAACAACAAGGTGCGGTGCTAGATGATTATAGGGCGTGGGCCTCCTCTGGATACAATAGTTGGGAAAGGCTTCTTCAGGGAGTTGGCATTCAGATTGGACCCTGAGGACTGAGAAGAAGGCAGGCAGGAAAACCACACAGGGAAATTGTTCCAAAATAAGGACTAGCAAGAACAGTTCAGAGACAAGATTCTCTACGCTCAGGAAACTGTCAGAAAGTCATGTGGCCTGAGCAGAGCGAGCAAGGGAGAGAATGCATAAGACGGGATAAATAAACAAAGCCTATAGAACATGGAAAGTAATTCAAACACAATTCTGGGAACTTTGAATGTCATTTTAAAAGCAGCAGGAAACCACTGAAGAGCATTTAAGCACCTTCAAGAGTTACCGTTGTGAAACATAATGATTATTGATCAAAAAATTAAGAGTTCATTTAAACACAGTAGTTTGCTTTTTAAAAGAAATTACTCTTTCTAGTAAGTCTCATGAATGAAATAGTACTTAGAATAACCCTTGGTTTTACTACGAACTCTGTATGTGTATGAACACTCATGACTGACAATTCTGAAATCTGTGCTCACATGCCCCATGAGGCTGTGTCATAATTTTAGTAGTCACCATGGTGATTTAACAACCCTTACCAAAGTGAAAAAGACGTTGTCATCCCCCGTGATTTCTTGTGCTCTCAACACTGACAGTGTTAGGCAGGGGGAAACAATCCCCAGTTTAGAATCGTCATGCAGACTTAGCCCCTCTTGGAATCTATGATGTTGGTTGTTTTCACGCCTCCAGACATTAGCACTAACTCTTTTGAGCAGCCTTTGTCACTGTAATTATAATGACCACAAGCTGCTAGCATATAAGGACAAGGCTACACAAGAAACTAGTTTCTCCCACTCTTTCAGATGTTCCCAGTATAACAGCATTCATTCATTCCTTCAACAACAATTTTAGGGTGCTGTTCTAGGTGCTGAAAGCTGAAATTAAAGCAAACAAAATCCCTATTTTCTTGGAGCTTACGTACTAGTTTGGTAGGAATTATATTTCCACATAAATATCTCACAGTTGATTAAATAACAACCTCCTGAAAATTATTAGTCACCTCTCTTTTTCTTAATAATAAAATTGTTTTCTAGGATCCAAGCACTCAGCTCAAATTAGATCTGCTTGTGCCTCCAAACTGAAAAGGGGGACAAACATTTCTGATCTTAAGGCTAAGGGCTCTGGGTCTAACACACCTGGAAAGATGATACAATCATCCAGCCAATTGCAATGCAGTCTTTTTACAAATAGGCAAACTGAGATTCTGAGATTCTTTATGAAATTTACACACCAAGATGGTAACTTTGAACCACGGAGATGGCCCTCCAGCATTATTCCCACCACTTCTTAAAGGAAGCTCTTGGAATCCCCTCATTTTACAGTCAAAGAGGGAAAACTCAGAGAAGTACGGCAACTTGTCCAAAGGCATACATGTTTAAAGGAACACAGCTGGAAATATGACCCAACTTCTCTTATTATCAGTCCAATCCTCTTTCCACTGAACAAAAAGATCATCTTTATACAGGTGCTTATTTTGCAATATGATCCCTTCACCATGAAGTTTCTTAACTTATACTGAAGGAATTTCATGGGATTCATCCCTGAGAATGTCAACTTCTCTTGAAATATTGTAATAATTTTAAAAGATGGTCATAAAAACTGATATAAACAGGAAAAAAAATGTTAACTACAGTAAACAGAAGGCTGAAGGGATGACTGAATGGCTAATACTGAGAAGCTCATCTTACTGGCTGCTAATCAGTATTAATTACAATTAATCAATATGATTTAAATAATAATGTGTTTTAATAAACAAGCGCTGTCCTCTACTTAGGAATAATAATACTAACAGTAATAGTAAAACAGAGCACTAAAACCTATATGTGTATTATTTCATTTAAAAGTATTTTAAAAGAAAACTGCTATTCACTCATCAAGAGAACAGATATTTTTCCCAGCCATAAAGGTCAGATGCATTTTGAGTCCTACACATTCACAGACAGAAAACCAGGCATATGCTCAGAGACAGGCTCAATACAAATTGAGATATTTAATTCACGTCACAGGCTGTACCCTTAATCCCGGACAGCCTAAGAGCTGGCTTCCTTAGCACCAAGGCAGAGAGCTTATAAAGCGGAGTACATGACAAGAGACAGGCAGCAAAAAGCAGGAGGCTGAAGATCGTCAAACCCACCTGATATTTCAGGTTCTACCTGAAAATGTACACGGGTGTAGTCAGTGCCGATGCTTCGTGTCCATTGGTGGGGCAAAGGCCAATGTGATATAACACACCTCTTCCATAAAATCCAGACTCTAGACTCCTGAGGTCCCTAAAATTTGGCCAGATTATTGAAAAAGCAATCTGTGCAATGGATTTATTACTGTAGTGTTTCTCAGAGAATTTGACACACAATGTACTGTGAATCTCCAGGAGTGGGATATGCTATTCCGTTTCCAAAACTTATGTGAAATAGATTCCTTTCGTTTTATGACACATCTTAAGTAGCAGGGTGTTTTATGGATCCTTAAAGGATATGTGGACATAATAGATTCAACAAGCCTTCAATCACTAAATGCTCACAATGGTCCAGGCAATGTGCCGTGTGACAGAGCATTTGTTAATCAATTAATACAGTAATCAACGAGAAGGGCAGGAGCAGAAAAGGTTCAGTAATACTCTTTGGCATCGATGGGCCAGAGCTGAATCCCAAGTACTGATACTCAGGGAGAAACCAACTGCCCTTTCCTCCATCTCTTATCTGCGTGTAAGGTAATTTCTTCCTTTTACAGGAAAGTTAGTATCATTGAAGGGAAATCTAATTTCTGAGGCAAGCAGAGGCCTCCTACATTCTAATGCAAAGCCTGGCAGTTGTCTGAAGAAGGAAGCCTTTGGCCTTTCTGGCTGTAAGTTTCAAAGAGCTTGATTAGATATGACAACATTGTTATTGGTCAAGGGAATTGTACGGACCCTGTGCACAAAGAGAAACATTCTAACTGCGCTGAGCACCTCCAACACTGATTTCTGGGCTTTGTGGCTTTAGGTGTTTATGCTCCCACCCTTGCTGGTCTAAGTCTTAACTGCACAACTGCAGCATCCGCATCGCCAGGAGGCTTGTTAGAAATGCAGATTTCAGGCCATCATAAAACCAACTAAATCAGAATCTGCATTTTCACAAGATCCCCATGTGATATGATATACATTGAAGCTTAAGAAACACAGCTTCATGTGACATTTGTAGGGGCTCCTGAGAAGAATCTTCTTTAGAGAGCAACATTTCACCCTTAACAGCTCCATGACCTTTGGCAGGGAAGAGTGGTCAGGACATGGATCTAGGTTTGCCTGACTTCCAAACCTCTGTGCTTCTCACTATGAAATGCTGTTGCCCGCTACTTAGTATCTAAACTCTTGAGCCTTTTCTCTCCCATTTGTGAGATGAGGACAATCCTACCCAACTCATGGAATTTGTGGTGAAATTCCTGAGATAATATATAAAGTGCCTCATCCAATGCTTTCTTAGTAAATAGTGGTTATTGCTAATGATAAAAAAGAAAGGTGGTGATAAAAAAAGGTGAGGAAAAGAAGAAAGAGGAAGAGAAAGGGGAAGAAGTAAAACAGTGATGTGTCTTAGAGGCAACTGGGAAACACAGCTGTCTTGAACTGAGACTGGTGTTGAAAGTAAAGGTAAGGAACAAGAAAAATAAGCAATGAAAAGATGACACGTCCCTACCTCTACCACTCTAACCAGACTCTTCCTACAAAATCTCATGTCTTTTTTGTGTGTGACGTGGAAGGAAAGCTCAAAACAACTTTAGCTCGGTAAGCGGCTCCTAGGAAGGCAGAGAGCAAAGCAAGCACAGCCCACTATGTCCAAGGAAAGTAGTCAATCTGGACTGAAGCAGGGGTTTCAAGAAGATGCTGCATAAGGAGAATTAGCAGCCCCTCCTGCAACCTACAGGCAGACGTGTCCCAGGCATTGTTGAGAGGGTATACAAGGAAGCAAGATGTACTGATCAGAATTCTCCTTCCAAGAGGCAGAAATCCAGTGTAAAACAGACTAAGCAAAAACGGGGCTGTTATTAAAAGGAAAGTGACCGATGACATAGTTTTAATCTGATTCAAAATCTCCCCAAAGGTAATCAACCGCGCCTTTTCCTGGGATGCCCCCAGTTTGGGCACTGAAATTCCCGCATCCCAGAAAATCCCTCAGTCCCAGGCAAACTGGAACAGTCGGTCACTGTAGCTCAGTTTTTTAATACTGACCTATTCTGATTCAGTATATGAAAAATACTGCTCTTAATTATTTTAAACTGGCTTATTATAAAAATAATTCAAACGCTTCTATTATCTGTTTATATATTTATATATCTTTCTCTCTCTAAGATTATTTCCTTAAGGAAAACAAACACCGGCACAAATCTAGAGGCAAAACCAATGAGCTAATTGGGGGAGAGCAATATTATAACTTAGACACATTTCCGCCATGTTTTTATTATTTTCCTGTTAGTTGCAACCCTCATAGCTTTCAGGGACAAACACCAAGACCAACCTGAAAACCTTCTAGCATGTGCAGAACAAAAATATCAGGCTAGAACAAATAAGCAATTCTGGTCTGGGAATGCAGTCTGGGATTTGCCCTTTCAAAGGGCAGCAGTCTAACAGCTTGTTAGTTAGCCTTTTTAAAGGCCAGCAACCAAGAAAGTAGACCACTAGGTGTGGGTCACTCCACAGAAAACAAGCCATGTCCCTATGGCTATTTGCAATGCAACAAGAAGCTGTGGTCCAGGAGTAAAGCCAGTTACTTTCAGTCAGGGGCACCAGAATGGAATTCCAAAATATTGCTGTAACTCTAGAAATGCCTGACCTAGGAGCACCTTTTTAGGATTATATTGCAAGGAAATAAGCTAAATAACCAAGAAAAAGATTTATGTACAAAAATGGTAATTTCAGGGTTGTTTAGAAATGTCTATGAATACACATACATAGACATTTTTAGCCACAACAGAACGATTACATAAACAATAGTATGCCTATATAATAGCTAAGACAGAAATAAAAGTAACAATAGTTGAACATGGTAGTAAGCTCCATGCCTTAAACAGCCTATCTCATTTAATCCTTACAATAACTCATTTAGGTAGGCACTTTTTCCACCCTCATTTTATTCATTAGAAGACAGAGGCTTAAAGAGATTAAAATGAATTGCCCAAAGTCACACAGCCCATAAGTTGCAGGAGGAGGATACATACCAAGAGCTTTTGGATTCCAGAGCCAAAATGCATCTGCTCAGCAATACTTTAAAATAAAACATTCAAAATATGAATACAAAGTAAAACGAATATTTTTCATCCTTTGCAATAAGAGTAGCATCTGTTCTAGCCCAAACTCTATGTATATTTTAGCAGGATGCATTTGGTTCCTGGAGATAATTATTTCTTTTTATTAAACATAGTATTTGAGCAACAACAATGACTAAAAGCCATATATCTGAAGAGTAAATATTTTAGCTGAATTAATCTAAAATAGCTGTCTACAATGATGAATTTCTAAACCTAATTTTTACAGTTTCTAATTCCTCTGCCCTGCAGAGGCATGTGCCTCTGGATTTTATTTTACTCTCCACTTATCCTCTGTTTAGAGGATATATTATCTTTAAATAAGAAGGAAAATGTTATCTGAGCAAAGGCTAGGGACACATTCTGTGCTCTTAATACAAATAATTTTAAGCAATTTGACAGATAGAGTGCCATTACATCATTTTAGATACTAATGGGCATAATAACTCTTCAGCTTCCTACTGAAAGAGAGCTCTAAAGTGAGACAACTGAATGAAAAGAAAATGTCAAGTTATATATGGATTCCATTGCTATTTTATGACACCCAGAAGGAAGGTGGTCCCTTTGTGGAACTATATGTCTAGCTTTTACTGAACAGCATCTTCTTCCACGTCTTCAGGAAACCTACCCAGATTTTACTTGGAAACCATCCTTTTTCATATTAATGCACAGGGCTCAGTGAAGCTGATACATCCTCAGCCTAAGAGGTAACCTTGAATAAACAGGAACAGAGACGCAGACGAAGAGAACACAGATGTGGTCACAGGGTGGGGGCTGGGAGAAGGTGGGACAAATTGGGAGATTAGGAATGACATACATACACTACCTTGCATAAAACAGATAGCCAGTGGGAACATGCTATAAAGCACAGAAAGCTCAGCTCGGTGCTCTGTGACGACCTAGATGGGTGGGGTGGGGGTGGACGGTGGGAGGGAGGTCCAAGAGGGAGGGGATATACGTACACATATAGCTGACTGACTTCATTGTACGGCAGAAACTAACACAACATTGGAAAGCAATTATACTCCAATAAAAAAAAAAATTTTTTTACAGCCAACATAATCAGAGCCTCACATGCCCTAGCCACAGATAATTCAGGATATACACTTGACATGTGGCAAGCCACTCAGAGCCAATGAGACTCAATTCTGGGACCTATGCTAAAACATTTAGGGAAGAGAAGATATTACTCCTCAGAGCTTGCTAAATGTATAGGACAGGTTGGAGCTGCTGCAATGCCTTGTCTCTAAGAGGTTACCGTCCGTACAGTTCCCTCTATGGCATGTGTCTAAGAGAAACCCTGGTCACAGTAGAAGGAATATCTTATCAATTTAATAATCCAATTCAGTAACAATAAAATAAAGTTATACTTTGGGGGGAAAACTACCCTTTAACCAATATAAATTATCAATTTATCAATAAATATTCAAACTAGAGATTTTCTTTTTTATCATTGCTCTGTCATGTAAAAACCCTAGTGAATTAACAAACAAGCATCAAAACCCTTTTTTATCTTTCTCCCTAGCATCCACACTAGATTGTATTTATAGATCTGAAAACTCATTTTGTATAGAAGTTGTCAAGTGTTTGCACTGATCTGCAAACTTAACTCAAAAGTTGTTTTTGTTTTTTGTTTTTTGTAAAAGCAAAACTAGAGACACAGAGGGCATTAGAGGTCATCTAGCCCTTTGGGAAATTTGCCCAAGTCTCACAGTTAACTGATGCAAAGAAAATCCGGTCTTTACATCTGCAAGCCAGTGTTCTATCTATAATATTACAAAACATTTTATCCTATCACTGAAGCAATCATCTTAAATTAAATATAAAGATACCACCTACACAAAAAACATACATTGTGAATGTGTTTTAATTTTTGTAAAACACACAGTTCTGTCATGTACTTGGATGCCTCCTTGAAGTAGAACGTGTTCCCTCTGCTTGCAACACACATCATTCTTCTCTCCTTGGAGAACTATGAGTCCTATTTTGGATTTCAACTCAAATTTTGCTCCTTCCTCTAACTCCTGCCAATAAAACATGTTCATCTGTTATCTTATATAATGTTTTGTGCAACAGCTATTTATGGATGGGCATGTCTTCCTACTTAGTAATGCAAACCCGTGTGTGGAACATAGTAAGCTCTGTACATTTGTTACCTATTAATAATAATATGCTATAATTACTATATGTTAGGAACTATTCTAAATAATATAAATACACACAGTAATTGCATTTAATCTTCATTATAGGAACTGTTACCAACATCCCCATTTTATAAGCATGAAAACTGACGCATGGATTATGGAGCTAGTAAGCAGAGCTGACATTTAAGCCCAAAATGTCCAGTCCCACTGTCCATGATTTTGCTGCTATAATATAATGTCTCAATGCATACTTTTTAGTGTATCATGTGATATCCAGTTCAAGATCATGAAATTTATTGTGCATAATACAGATAATGAATTCAATGCAAAAAGAAGTTGACCTGTGTAGGAAATTTCTTATATATTCTCTGAGAAGTTTGAATGTTTAGTTGGCAATATGGTTATTCATACTAGCTGACCAATCACTGTTTGTCAGACAATGGATTCATGGATAAACAAATGAAACCCACAAAAGCTATATAAATTGAAAAAGAATGCTAAAAAGTCATTTAAAATCATGACTGAAAAAATAACTGTTACATTATCAAAATTTCAAAATTCCTTGCTTTTGTAGCTGCTGTGCATTACCTGCATAGGAAAATGAGATCACAAAGTGTCAGAACATTACAAAAATGTAAGTCCTGAAGCTAATTCTTTGCATCATGGGGTTAGAAAAGTTCCTTATTTTTTTGCACTTTAAATATTTAATCTTCTCCTTAAAAATATCTCATTGGTCTAGCATAAATCCATGCTGAAATGGTACACTAAAAAGTATGTCAATACAATATTAAGTGTTCATATCATTTCTTTAGATATCATTCAATGAGCTTTTTATAGATACAATTTTCTGATTAAAATTAAGCTGATTAAAAATAAATTAAAAGTAAACATGCACAGATTATTTTCTGTTATGGTCTTGATTCAGAGGTAGAAATGGGAATGCCTTATTTTGTTCAACCTGATGCTTTCCATACTGGTGGAACCTTTATAATTAGATGCAGCAATTGGGAGTTTTTGGTTCACTGAACTGCAGACAGGGGGACCACTAATGGTTATTTGAATCAGATAACATTTTTAATACCCAGATGTGAACTTTCATGGTTGTGACCAAAACCAAATAGCTGACATCTTCATGCCCGCAACATCCCAGGTAGAGATGTTATTCAATGATTTCAGGGATTGATGTAACGTTGCTGGGTTATATATGGAGTCAAAGCAAGGATTTTACTTTAAAGTCATGGAAAAAAAAAATTAAGCTTTACATACACTCTTGCCCTTGGATACACACATGTAGACAGACACACTCTCACAGACCTCGAAATTTAAAAATCTGTACACTCTCCTGTCACACTGATAACTATAGATCTCTGTCAATATTACAAAGACTGAAACACTGGGAACAGTATATTCCATGTCAAAAATAATTGCTCTTTGGATGGTCACTGGGAGTTAGAAACTTGCCTGCTACAGCAAGTCGCATTTATCTCTAAAGTATGACTGTGAGTATCAGACCCTTGGAAAGTCAATTTGACACAATAAAACTTGTTTCTGGAAGTATACAAGTATATCAAATTATGGCATATCAGCCTGAATCCATATACCTCATATCATTTTTCCCCAGAGGCTATTTTATTTTCCAAAATAATTTCTTTCCATTCATTCACTGACATAAATGTAGCACCTGTTTTGGTGGTTCTTGTTATTGCTGTTGATGTTTCATCCCAAGTGATGTATCTTAACATTAGAATTTTTAAAAACAATGGAATTTATTGGCAGAATATCACAGATATTTAGAATCATAAGGAACTTTATTGATTATGAAGTTCAACCTCTCTACACACTGGTTTGGTTTTGTAAAGTCTCTGCAATCACACTTTAAAAACAAGAGTAAGCATGTTCTTTAGAGCTTAAAGTACTGTGTCAAGAATTCATAACCCTCCCCCTTCTTCTCTGAAGTTAAATAATATTTAGCATCCCACTACTGGGCATATACCCTGAGAAAACCAAAATTCAAAAAGAGTCATGTACCAAAATGTTCATTGCAGCTCTATTTACAATAGCCCGGAGATGGAAACAACCTAAGTGCCCATCATCGGATGAATGGATAAAGAAGATGCGGCACATATATACAATGGAATATTACTCAGCCATAAAAAGAAACGAAATTGAGCTATTTGTAATGAGGTGGATAGACCTAGAGTCTGTCATACAGAGTGAAGCAAGTCAGAAAGAGAAAGACAAATACCGTATGCTAACACATATATATGGAATTTAAGGGGAAAAAAATGTCATGAAGAACCTAGGGGTAAGACGGGAATAAAGACACAGACCTACTGGAGAACAGACTTAAGGATATGGGGAGGGGGAAGGGTGAGCTGTGACAAAGCGAGAGAGAGGCATGGACATATATACACTAACAAACGTAAGGTAGATAGCTAGTGGGAAGCAGCCGCATGGCACAGGGATATCGGCTCGGTGCTTTGTGACCGCCTGGAGGGGTGGGATAGGGAGGGTGGGAGGGAGGGAGACGCAAGAGGGAAGAGATATGGGAGCATATGTATATGTATAACTGATTCACTTTGTTATAAAGCAGAAACTAACACACCATTGTAAAGCAATTATACTCCAATAAAGATGTTAAAAAAAAAAAAAAAGATGGACTGGATGAATGCCCTCTCAGCAGAGCAATTAGGATGACAAAAACCGTCCTCTTCCTTGATGACAATCATGGCCTCAAGTTTCAACAGTTCCTGTGTCCTAATTACTGCCAAGTAGAGGTCAATGTCCACTCTGCCAAGATTAATATTGCGGTTTGGGGGAGACATTCTTCACAACCTGAGCAGGCATGCTTAGTTGCCTCATCCAGCCTGTGAATCGGTGCAGTCATAGGAGGGCCCCAGTCTACTGTGCAGCTCAGAGAAAAAGGATGGTGTTCATATATTCGTGACACCAAACAGACACACACAGTGACCATGCATGTTAATGTTTAACAACCAGCTCTCCAGAAGGAAGTGGGGAGATAAAGTGGGGAAGTTGAAAGGAAGAAAAGATTTTGTGGTGTTTGCCAATTTCTGTGTTGTATAAACTTCTTTTAAAATTAATCTTTACGGAGTATAGTATACTTCTACCAGCCTATTTCAAGCTACCAACATGATATCTATGGGTCTGCAGAACAAGTAGCTCTGTGAGCCAGTGCAAGCCAAATATACATCCATTAATTCCATAAATAAAATGGACCACTGTAGAAGGGCTACAGAGAAAACACTGCTCGAATATTAGTTCAAGGAAGCATATAATAAGAGTATTTTTCCTTGACAGGGAAGTCAGTGGAGGAGTAGCAAATGCTACTGTTCTTTCCCACCTCCTTCCCAACCCCCAAACACATCCTGTCCCATGGGCATTCACCGCTTCATTATATGCTAATAGCATGCTACTGCGAACACCTGCGACTGTCCATCTAAGGGATTTCTCTCAGCCCACACGTGGGGCACACAAGAAGTGCCAGGGACTTAATGCTCTTGAGAGCAGCCTTCAGACCGTGACAGGTAAGAGCAGGAGGGTAAACATTCCAGCTCCATTGTCCTCAGGTGGGACAACTCTGAAATGCGTCCCACACCATCTCCCAGGAGGGCCTAGCAGGCTTGAGCCTCAGCTGCCCATCCGTGTCACCTGCTCATTAATGCTCCTTCCCTCCATGGTGAGCCTTGTACCCTCTCCTAGTAGTTCTTCCTAGAATCACCTCCCAATTAAACTACTTGCACTCCAAATCTTTGTTTCTGAGCCTGCTCTATGCAGAATGAGCCAAACACTAATCTTTTCTAAAGAAACAGAGATCAACCTGAAGGAAGAGTAGGGCTCAAATAATACAAGAGTGGGGGGAGGACCTTCCAGGCGAAGGGAATAGCATGGGAGGATACACACGCGCACATATTTCTATAATGTGGCATATGCATTCCTAAAACTCACCATGCTTTGCAAAACTGCACAATAAAAATGGCAGGGTTTATGGGAAAAAACAGAATTAAGGACAAAACCCTCAAAAAATTCACGAGTGGCACACAACAATTACAGGAACCTAGTAACAGTGGTAGCACGGTTCTATACATGTTAAATGGTTAAAAATACATAAACCATTTGTGAAAGTGGCCATGAGAAAGATTGAAGCTGGTGACTTATTCCAAGCAGTGGAAGTTTATCAAAAGTTGCAATCTTTTGCAGATTTAAATCCTGGAGCATGTGATTCTGCCTTTAAGAAATATGTTCTTGGAGGGGAGTGGCAGGGGGTGGTGGGGAGACGGGGCAAAATTGGAGAAGGGGATTAAGAGGTACAAACTTCCATCTATAAAATGAATAAATAATGGAGCTGTAATGTACAGCATAGGAAATATACTCAATATTGTAAAAATTGTATATGGTGACAGATGGTAAACAGACGTATCATGGTGATCATTTCATAATGTATAAAAATATCAAATTACTATGTTGTGTACCTGAAACAAATATTGTATGTCAATTATAATCTAAATAAATAAATAAACAAATAAATAAAAGATTTATGTCTTTTGAGGCATGCATTTGGAATACATATCTATTTCTTCAAAATTGATAATTCAATCCAATGAATACCTTCTTCAATTAACTTCAGTTAATTGAGGAAATTCTTTTGGGGGCTTTCTCATCTGCACTCACAGCTTAACCCAATAGCTGAAGGCTTTGGAAATTTTTTCAATGTTTGAAGCCACCAAACCAGTCACGACTAACCCTAAAAGGACCCACTTCTGCAGGATTAGATGACTTCATTTAAGGTTTTCATATGTAGGCAGTGCTTTCTCTTTGATTGTGAGAAAAGTTGTTCTGGATTTTTTTTTGTTCTGTCTTTGGTCTGACATCCATATGCTTAACAGTCTGTCCATTTCTTTTAATCCCTTTAGGCCATGTTCTTATTGACTTCACAGGACTTGAAGTCATAGACCTTTCTTTTATTTTCATGGCATTATCTCTGATAGTCCCCAATGTGGATTCCTTTATGCCTGTCGCTCAGAAGTTTTCACATGTTCTCTCATTTCTTAAAGCATTCCTTTTGCACACACGGCTTAGTGATTTTGACCCAGGACACTAAAACACCTTTGGGATGTTGAATGAGTGTTTTGATTTTAATGGAGAAAAGTTCACAAATACAAAGGAAGAGCAAAACACAACACTGTAGGCTGTCATAGGCAGTAAACCAAGGTAGCTGGTAGATGTTTGAGGTAGGGGTGTGTGTGTGTGTGTGTGTGTGTGTGTGTGTGTGTGTGTGTGTGTGTGTGTGTGTGTGTGTGTGTGTGTGTGTGTCTGCACATTTTTTGTATCCCCGCACGGCTCAGGTCAGCTCAGTGTCATTTTCTGCATTCACCTAGTGTTTCTCACAAATGAAATAGCACATAAATAAATGGGAAGTTCACGCCATGCTCAAAATGTTCCCTAATATATCAATCATGTTGGAACAAATTCACATTTTCAAAACAGGTGTTTTAGCAGAACTGACTCTGTGTGTGTGTGTGTGTGTGTGTGTGTGTGTGTGTGTGCGTGCATGTGCGTGCGCACGTGTGTGTGTGTGTGTGTAATATAAAATAAAGTGCTAATTGCAGATCTGAGTCAACAAAATAAGAAAACAATATGCCACCTGATTTCTCTGCTAAAATGTTCTGTCCTCTTTAAATTTGTTTGTATTAGGGAAATCTTTCTTGTTTTAAATGATGACAGAAAAGGGGATATGCCTGTCGTCTGCAGTACTTTGAAACTGTTAAAGAGAGATTAGAGATATATACCAAGGGAAATAAAAATATCAATATCTCTGGTAAAGTTGAACCCTTTTCAATTTGCCCAATATAAGGACCAATGTTTGGATAGCATCTTAGAGCCAATTCCCTGGAAGTGGAACACGAGATGGGCATTCATGTTCAAGTGATTTATTAAGGGAGTCCTCTCAAGGAGAGACATGTAAGGAAGGGAAGGAAGCAGAAAGGGAGTGGGGAAGAAGCTAAGTAAAGGTGTGGTTTTAGGTTGGTCTAACATCAGCCTCATACCCCTGGGAGTTCTAGAGTATAAATTCCACTGCAGGGTCTGTCCCATCTTGATCTGCAGCAGTCACCACGGGCCATGGGAGAGGGGACATAACTTCCAGATACCTCTAGGAACGATAACCAAGTTACCTCTAATGACCCAAGAGCAGTCCTCCAAAGAAAGCTGTGGCGATGAGCCATTAGCGGTAGCTCCTACAGCAGCTGGCAGATGGACACATCAAATGGATAAAAGGGACCTCGGAATATCTGAGCAGTGTGCCGACAGTACCTGCTATAGAAGGGAAGCACTATTTTTGTTTTATTTTGGTCGCACCATGTGGCATGTGGGGTCTTCGTTCCCCCACCAGGATCACACCCGGGCCCCCCACAGTGGAAGCGTGGGGTCTTATAACCTCTGGTCTGCCAGGGAAGTCCCAGGAAGCACTATTTTTGAGGGCTATGTGTCAGAATCCAATACGTCCCAATTACCTTGTATGATAGATATTATCATCACCATTTTACAAATAAATTTGAGACTCTTAGCAATTGATTCACTGCCACTCATTAGTTAATGTGAGAGTCTAGTACACAGTCTTTTTAACCCATAGCTCATTGCCTTTCTCCATAGTAACGTTATTTTACATATGTTCTGTTTTGAGATTTTCTTATTTGCCAGGTTAGTTTGGTGTTAACCATAGAAATCTTCCTTTATATGAAAGCTTAAGTAGAAACCAATATACATGTGAAATGAAAGTCACTCTTCTTGGATCTCCACCCCAGCCTGCCCGTGGTGGCACAACTAAGGGGCTATCACAACCTCACTGTATTATACTTTGTTGAGAGACAATTCTCCATGGGTTTCTTGTGTTTCTCCCATCTTCCGAGCAAAGGCATTGACATCTTTTATTCTGGACTATCCTTGCAAAGACATTTGTATAGTAAACAGCCTGGGAAATAAAGATAGTGTCTCTCTGGGGCACAGGATGGATTTATTTCCTGAGCAGACAGCTTCCGGACGCAAAAGTTGGGCAGGTTTGCTAACACCTCCCTTTATAAGATTGCATGTTTTCCTCAGCTAGGATTTCTTGACTGAGAAACAGACCCACTTTGTGTGTGAGCATACCCCTCTGCATTGCCCCATGGCTTCTGGGTACAAGGGAAACCAGTATGAACATGAAGGTCATGTTGCCTGCCATGCTGTGACAAAGTCTTTTGTCTCTGAGGAGTCTTGTGTCTTCTGCCAACATCTATGAAACTGTGACAAACGAACTTATTGGCTTACATGGAGGGTAAACTCTCAGACCCTCCCCAGTTCCTGACATACCCCACTTCCTGTTCACATAGGTCATACTGAAATAATACTCATAACCAGAATTGCCTAATGAAGCAGTTTCTGAATCTGAACATATAATCCAGTTAGAAATTGGTGCTCACTTTCCCCTAGGATATTCCAAACCAAGCTGGCAGCCAAGGAAGGACCCATGCCTTTGACAGTCAGGTACACATGCAGGAATGCCAACAGCTCACTGATGTGCCATGGATGTTTCCATATGAAACAACTTGGAACAAAGCTCGCAGACAGAATGGTGCTCTCACAAGCTGCGAAGGGCATTTGGCCATTTAGGCTACTTATTGGAAGCAGTGAGAGTTTGGGTTTAACTGGATTGCCTGGTGTTTCTTCTCTGTGTGAGTTCCCTTTATAAAATCACTGCACAGTGTGCTTTTGAGAATTAGAAGAAATGCAGATACTCTAGGGTCTGTTACAAATATCAAGACAGGAGCAGAAAGTACAATATTCACGAAAGCTAGGAAAAGTTACAGTGAATGCATATATAGAACATATACTATATTAATATTTACTATATTCAATATTTAAAGCATTATATTAATTGAATTCAATGTCAAATATTATTATCTATACCTATAGCTCTGCACAAATGTTGCTGTTGCTTATGAGAATTTTTTTTAAGTTGCTTATGAGAAATTTTAAGAGATAACAGTACTTTACATGTGTACTTTCATATATCATATGAAATTATACAAAATGTCATATATCATATATACAATATCTTACTTATTCTTCACAATAACCTTGTAAAAACCGCTATCATTTAGAGTTTTTATTAGTGAGGTAGTTGAAAATACAGATTTTGTATTGATTCCATAAAAACTGTTGATGGTTTGCTAAAATGAAAGTCCCTTGGGACTAAAACAAGAATTTTCTTTTTAAATTTTTTTTGAAGTATAGTTGATTTACAATATTGTGTTACTTTTAGGTGTACAGCAAAGAGATTCAGTTATATATATATTCTTTTCCATTA
Source organism: Pseudorca crassidens (assembly GCF_039906515.1). Taxonomy (NCBI): domain Eukaryota; kingdom Metazoa; phylum Chordata; class Mammalia; order Artiodactyla; family Delphinidae; genus Pseudorca; species Pseudorca crassidens. The sequence goes on along the minus strand of NC_090315.1, from coordinate 36,951,722 downwards.
TAGGTTATTACAAGATATTGAATATAGTTCCCTGTGCTATACAATAAATCCTTGTTGTTTATCCATTTTATATATATAGTAGTGTGTGTCTGTTAATCTCAAACTCCTAATTTATCCCTTCTCCTTCCTTCCCCTTTGGTAACCATAAGCTTGTTTTCTATGTCTATGAATCTGTTTCTGTTTTGTAAATAAGTTCATTTGTATTTTTTTTTAGGTTCCACATATAAGTGATATCATATAACATTTGTCTTTCTCTGTCTGACTTACCTCACTTAGTATGATAATCTCTAGGTCCATCCATGTTGCTGCAAATGGCATTATTTCATTCTTTTTTATGGCTGAGTAATAATCCATTGTGTGTGTGTGTGTGTATGTGTGTATGTGTGTGTATATATATATACACCACATCTTCTTTACCCATTCATCTGTCGATGGATGCTTAGGTTGCTTCCATGTCTTGGCTATTGTAAATAGTGATGCTATGAACATTGGGGTTCATGTACCTTTTTGAATTAGAGTTTTCATCTTTTCCAGATATATGCCCAGGAGTGGGATTGCTGGATCGTATGGTAACTCTATTTTTAGCTTTTTGAGGAACTTCCATACTGTTCTCCATAGTGGCTGCATCAGTTTACATTCCCACCAACAGTGCAGGAGGGTTCTCTTTTCTCCACATCCTCTCCAATGTTTATTATTTGTAGACTTTTTTGATGATGGCCATTCTGACCCGTGTGAGGTGATTCTTCATTGTAGTTCTGATTTGCCTTTCTCTAATAATTAGCAATGTTGAGCAGCTTTTCATGTGCCTGTTGGCCATCTGTATGCCTTCTTTGGAGAAATGTCTATTTAGGTCTTCTGCCCCTTTTATGATTGGATTGTTTGCTTATGAGAATTTTAAGTTAAGTATATGATTGTCTTCCTTTTCAGTTTGTGGAGCATGTAGCAAATAAAATGAATATTCATATAAATATTGTAATAAATATATAATATTGAATATTTATATACAGATATAAAAACATAAGTTGATATAAGTCAATATGCAATAATACTAACAGTTAATATAAAATATCAAATAATACATAAATAGAATAATAACTCACTACAGTTGATATAAATAAAAATATTAACGGATCATCTACCACATTCCTGGTATTTTGCTAAGTTTTTTACCTACATTCTCTACTTAATTGTAACCACAACCAATGAGAAAGCTACTATTATTTCAAACAGTTTCCAAATAAAGAAAATGCATCTGAGAGAAGTAAATTATGTGATCTGACTAAGGTCACATAGCTAGTAAGTGGCATACTTGGTATTCAAATTTGGTCCTCTTCAATTCCAGAATCTAAGATTTTAAGCACTTCTTCACAGGATTTGATACATGCTCAAAAACTGTAGCTAAGATAATCAGTGATATTAATATTAATAATATAAGCATGGAAACATATATAGGATAAAACTAGTGTAGGCTAGTTTTCAGGCGCCCCATCTTTAAGAGATAGGAATGGATTTTATAACCTGTAAAGGTCATTTCTGGTTTTCATCTTCTGAGATTCTGTGCCATTTGTTTCTCCTCTATGTTGATTCAAGTTTACAGGTCCTCACTTCATCAGAACTTCAGTGCCTATTCACTGCCTCCTCAGATGGTCTTCATCAAATTCAGCCAAATCCCCTTCACTCACTGGCAGGTCTCTGCCTCCATGCCCTTCATGTGCTCAAGCCCCAAATGACGAAAATAAAGTGCCCTTTATAATTTTTCCAAAGGAGCTTTTTTCCCTTATACTTTGAAAGGAGAACTTCTTTTTGGAACTGCTTTGGTGGAAGGTGTGGAGTATTTCTGAACAGATGCTGCATTGTCTTCAAGGAAAGGATTGGCTTTGTTTATCTGGAGACCACTGTGACCCTGATCACAAGGGGTTTCTTGCTAAGTATACTATGGATGTTATTTCTAACACAGGGAGAGTCAGCATGGTGACCCAGAAACATGAGGGAACCCCAGGGGAGGGGCTGTGAACAACTTTCTCCTTTGTGATTTTCATTTTTCATTATGTTTGACATTTTTGAAGCTGCGCTTTTTAAGAAATACCAGTTTTAGAAGAACAGACTGCGGATATATTTCAAGGAAATGTGGAGCAGTCACAAAACAACACAAGTACAGTAGAAAACGTGCCCATTTGAGATAAGAAATGGTGTGTGCACAGGGCCTCTTATTTTCTGTTAGCCAAATGAAATGTGCAGGCATTGTTCTTAGAACTTTGAAAAATAAATAATCAAATCGCATCCGCCTTTTGTTTGTGTTCAAATGTCTGTGATGTTAGCTGTCAGCCCGGTGTTTGATGTTTCTAACTGCAGAATAAATCGGAAGTACCTCTCACTTTCAGTATTAAGATGGAACCTATGCTCTCTGTATTAGCAGAGCTAAAGCATGTTGGTCTGGCAATTTCGTTGTGGTACTGTTGCCATTTTTCCCTGCTTATGGATATTCTAAAACTTGACAAATAGGAAGACAGTTATTTACCTTTAAAAAATCTGTTTCAATCATAACCACTTCTTTTTATAGGGAGACTTTTTTAAATAATGAAAGGTTAAAATTACCAGTCCATCCAGGGCATGGAAAATCTAGCAATGATTACATCCATTCTTTTATAACTTTATTCAATGACCAATTATTAAGGACTAAGTTCTACCACATTCCTGACATTGCAGTAGGAGCTGGAGAGAAGAATAAGATAGAGAAACCATAATCTCTACACTTAAGGCAGAGCTTCCCAGCTAATGTGCAGCAAATGGATTACACGTGTGCCATGATAAGCATCATCTTAGCCTTCACAGAGACAGGAATGGCCAGAAGTTGACAGGCTTTCTCGCCAGTCACCTTCTCCATAAGCAAACTTTTCTAGGGATCTTGGGAGGCTGGCCTCAGCAGTGGTGTCTGACTGTCCTCTTCCTCCAGCCCACTGAGTTAGAAGATCCAATGTGTATCATCTAGCGCTGTCCAACATGGCAGGCTGAATGTGGCCAAGGAGTTCCTCTACCACCTGGGCAATCATGTCAACAGTCAGATACACATGTGTTATTGGACATGTGGAAACTGTGAAGAGCAGCTGAACAAAACGTGGTCCAAGGTGTCCAAAGACCATGGTAGGTGGCCCAAGGTGTGGTGTGTTGATGATGAAGAAAAGGTACAGAGGCCAGGCAGGGGCCTTTGTAAGGAGCAGCTCCAGACAGTAGGCCAAACACTATCTTCTCGTATTTCTGCTATTTCTATCCATTTGCAGCCCATGTGCTTTCTTTTGTTGCTATTGTTTCAGCACATAAGCTAACTTCCAGATGACTGTTTTAATAACAGACATATACTCCAGGAATTACAGCCTTGTCATTGTTTTGAAGTATTTGACATGAAAGAGTTTAAATTCTAAACCCATCCCCATTATCATAACTTGTTTCAACATTACATTTAGCTATGAAAGATAAGGAAAAGCAGTTCAATTCCTTAAATATAATGTCAACAGCTGTAAATTTCTGAATGATTGCAAAAAAGATGTTAATGTGTTATCACTTATGGGAACAGAGTTTCTCTCCTACTGACAATTGCCAAGAGTTTGAGGAGGTCAAGTAGCCATTTGAAGAACAAACGTGATGGGAAAAAAATAGAATTAGGACTTCTCACTGCTGGAAAGATGGGGTAGAGGCTTTTTTCCTCCTTTTTCCCCAATGAATTACAACTAAAATCTCTTGACAATATGTATAAAACAAACTCTAAAAGACTCTGAAAGGTGGAGAGAAGAAGTCAGACTGACTAGGGACCATGGGACTTAAGAACAACACAGTAGTGAACGCACTGGGGGCGGGGTGTGGGGTGGTGGTGGGCTCATGTATCCCAAGTTTGGAGCTGAAAAAGTCAGCAATCCAGAAGTGCCAAGAGGCACAGATGTGAAAAACCTCAACAAAATCCTACTTTCTCCAGCCAAAGGACCAAGAAAGGGGTAGCGTAGCAACACAGAAACTTTTAGATAAGAATCACTCCACTCCAACCAAACACTTGTCAAAACAAAAACTGCACGCAACAGAGTTAAACAGTTATTCAAGACTATTGCAGTAGAGGAGAGAGACTAAACTCAACTCCACTTAAACAAAAAGCAGGAGATTTTTAAGTGCTGGGAATAAGGCAGTGGAAAAGTACTGGAGGTTGTTGGGGAGAAGCTGATGAACGGGATGTGTCCAGCACATTGTTATTGCTGACTCTGCAAATGTTCTTATATGTAATTAGGTAATCTGTGTTCGGTAATTGGCAACCGACCACTAAAGTTAGGTTCCTACTCTGTCACAGAGACTCAGAGATAGAGGTACTATCTCCTTCCATATTTACATTTCAAAAGGATGGTTCCAAGGTTCTTGAGAAAGACTTTAAGTGAGTTGTAAAAGTGGCTAGAAGCTTTTTAAAAGATTTATATCTAAGAAGCAGAGAAAGGAATTACAAGTTTTCTAAAGTAAATGCCATAAGGAAAAATAAGTCACAGACCTATAGGCAGAAAGAAGGCTGTATATAGTTTGGACAAGCTGAGGGAATTATTAAAGATACCTCAGTCACAACACAGAAAAAAAAAAAAGTGTCATGTGACCAGACTCTCACTTATGCAAGCAAAGGACAAGTGGGAAGCCAAGACTTCCACCCATGCAAGGTTGTAATAGGTTGACCACCACCTTTGTCCTGGTGGTGCCAAATAAGGTCAAGTACGGAACCAGGACTTCCGTTTCCATCTCATAGTAACAAGGGACTCCTCCTCCTCCCCACTGGAGTAGCTCAGAGGGTGCTTAGTGGAAAATTAAGACTTCCACAGCACCCAGTGGTAAGGGGACACCACTACTGTGGAGACTACAAAGAGCTGGAACTCCCACTGCTCCCCAGCCGTAACAAAGAGCCTCCACTTTGGGCTTCAGCGAAGGACAAGCGTAGAACCCAAATTTCAACCTTCACCTGGCTGTAACATAAAGCAGCATCCTTGCACTTTTAATGTTGGAGGGGCATCACAGAAAGCCAACGAAAACAGAAGGTTTAAATAAGATCCAGTCTCACAGAATAATACAAGAAAGGAAAATTGCTCACAATATTAGGAACAAAGAAGATTTCAAACTAAAAGGAAAAAGACAACCAGTAGTGCCAACACCAAAATGACAGAGATGTGAGAATTATCTGACAATAAATTTTATAGTCATGATAAATGCTCCAGTGATCAATTATGACTTTAAAAACTTTTAAAAATAGAGTCTTGGTAAAGGAATTAAAAGTTTCAGAAGAAGGAGGACCTTCAAGATGGCGGAAGAGTAAGACGCGGAGATCACCTTCCTCACCACAAATACATCAGAAATACATCTGTATGTGGAACAACTCCTACAGAACACCTACTGAATCCTGGCAGAAGACCTCAGACTTCCCAAAAGGCAAGAAACTTTCCACGTACCTCAGTAGGGCAAAAGAAGAAAGAATAAATAGAGACAAAAGAATAGGGATGGGACCTGCACCAGTGGGAGGGAGCCGAGAACGAGGAAAGGTTTCCACACACTACAAGCCCCTTTGCGGGCGGAGACTGCGGGTGGCGGAGGGGGTAAGCTTCGGAGGCACGGAGAAGAGCACAGCAACAGGGGTGCAGAGGGCAAAGCGGAGAGATTCCCGCACAGAGGATCGGTGCCGACCGGCACTAACGAGCCCGAGAGGCTTGTCTGCTCACTCGCCGGGGCGGGCGGGGGCTGGGAGCTGAGGCTCAGGCTTCGGAGGTCAGACCCCAGGGAGAGGACTGGGGTTGGCTGTGTGAACACAGCCTGAAGGGGGTAGTGCACCACAGCTAACAGAGAGGGAGTCCGGAGAAAGTTTGGACCTGCCTAACAGTCAAGAGACCAAGAAGCCTGTGTGCGAGCACAGGTCACTATCCATACCTCCCCTCCCAGGAGCCTGTGCAGCCCGCCACTGCCAGGGTCCCGTGACCCAAGGACAACGTCCCTGGGAGAACACACGGCACGCCAGCGTATACTGCAGCAGGCTCGCCCACATTCCATACCCCTTCCTCCTCCTGGCCTCAGTGAGCAAGAGCCCCCTAATCAGCCACTGCTTTAATCCCCTCCTGTCTGGGTGAAGAACAGACACCAGAGGCCGACCTACATGCACAGGTGGGGCCAATTCCAAAGCTGAACCCCAGGAGCTGTGCGAACAAAGAAGAGAAAGGGAAATTTCTCCCAGCAGCCTCAGGAGCAGAGGATTAAATCTCCACAATCAACTTGATGTACCCTGCATCTGTGGAATACCTGAATAGACAACAGATCATCCTAAAATCGAGGCGGCGGACTTGGGGAGCAACTGTGGACTTGGGGTTCACTGTATGCGACTGACTAGTTGCTCATTTTTATGCTTATCTCAGTATAGTTTTTAGCACTTGTTATCACTGGTGGATTTATTTATTGGTTTGGTTTCTCTCCTTTTTTTATTACTTTTTAAATTTTTAAATTGCATTTTAATAAATTCTTCAGTTTTTATTTTAATAACTTTATTTTATTTCATTTTATTTTTTCTTTCTTTTTTTTTTCTCCCTTTTCTTAAGAGCCATGTGGCTGACAGGGTCTTGGTGCTCCAGCCAGATGTCAGGCCTGAGCCTCTGAGGTGGAAGAGCCGAGTTCAGGACACTGGACCACCAGAGACCTCGCAGCCCCATGTAGTATCAAACGGCAAGAAAGAGTTGTCCCAGAGAGCTCCATCTCAACGCTAAGACCCAGCTCCACTCAACGACCAGCAAGCTACAGTGCTGGACACCACATGCCAAACAACTAGCAAGACAGGAACACAACACCACCCATTAGCAGAGAGGCTGTCTAAAATCATACTAAGTTCACAGAGACCCTCAAAACACTCCACTGGACGCAGTCCTGGCCACCAGAAAGACAAGATCCAGCCTCATCCACCAGAACACAGGCATAGGTTCCCGCCACCAGGAAGCCTACACAACCCATTGAACCAACCTTAGGAACTGGGGACAGACAACAAAAACAAGGGAAACTACGAAGCTGCCACCTGCAAAAAGGAGACCCCAAACACAGTAAGTTAAGCAAAATGAGAAGACAGAAAAACACACAGAAGATAAAGGAGTAAAGTAAAAACCCACCACACCAAACAAATGAAGAGGAAATAAGCAGTCTACCTGAAAAAGAATTCAGAGTAATGATAGTAAAGATGATCCAAAATCTTGGAAGTAGAATGGAGAAAATACAAGAAATGTTTAACAAGCACCTAGAAGAACTAAAGAGCAAACAAACAATGATGAACAGCACAATAAATGAAATTAAAAATTCTCTACAAGGAATCAATAGCAGAATAACTGGGGCAGAAGAATGGATAAGGGACCTGGAAGATAAAATAGTGGAAATAACTACTACAGAGCAGAACAGAGAAAATAGAATGAAAATAATTGAGAACAGTCTCAGAGACCTCTGGGACAACATTAAACTCACCAACATTCGAATTATAGTGTTCCCAGAAGAAGAAGAGAAAAAGAAAGGGACTGAAAAAATATTTGAAGACATTAGAGTTGAAAATTTCCCTAATATGGGAAAGGAAATAGTTAATCAAGTCCAGGAAGCACAGAGAGTCACATACAGGATAAATCCAAGGAGAAAAACACCTAGACACATATTAATCAAACTATCAAAAGTTAAATACAAAGAAAACATATTAAAAGCAGCAAGGGAAAAACAACAAATAACACACAAGGGAATCCCCATAAGGTTAACAGCTGATCTTTCAGCAGAAACTCTGCAAGCCAGAAGGGAGTGGCAGGACATATTTAAAGTGATGAAGGAGAAAAACCTACAACCAAGATCACTCTACCCAGCAAGGATCTCATTCAGATTTGATGGAGAAATTAAAACCTTTACAGACAAGCAAAAGCTGAGAGAGTTCAGCACCACCAAACCAGCTTTACAACAAATGCTAAAGGATCTTCTCTAGGCAAGAAACACAAGAGAAGGAACAGACCTATATTAACAAACCCAAAACAATTAAGAAAATGGTAATAGGAACATACATATCGATAATTACCTTAAATGTAAATGGATTAAATGCTCCCACCAAAAGACACAGACTGGCTGAATGGATACAAAAACAAGACCCATATATATGCTATCTACAAGAGACCCACTTCAGACCTAGAGACACATACAAACTGAAAGTGAGGGGATGGAAAAAGATATTCCAGGCAAAAGGAAACGAAAAGAAAGCTGCAGTAGCAATTCTCATATCATATAAAATAGACTTTAAAATAAAGACTATTAGAAGACACAAAGAAGGACACTACATAATGATCAAGGGGTGGATCCAAGAAGAAGATGTAACAATTGTAAATATTTATGCACCCAACATAGGAGCACCTCAATACATAAGGCAAATACTAACAGCCATAAAAGGGGAAATCGACAGTAACACATTCATAGTAGGGGACTTTAACACCCCACTTTCACCAATGGACAGATCATCCAAAATGAAAATAAATAAGTAAACACAAGCTTTAAATGTTACATTAAACAAGATGGACTTAATTGATATTTATAGGACATTCCATGCAAAAACAACAGAATACACATTTTTCTCTAGTGCTCATGGAACATTCTCCAGAATAGATCATACCTTGGGTCACAAATCAAGCCTTGGTAAATTTAAGAAAATTGAAATTGCATCAAGTATCTTTTCTGACCACAACGGTATGAGACTAGATATCAATTACAGGAAAAGTAAAATCTATACATGGAGGTTAAACAATACACTACTTAATAACGAAGTGATCACTGAAGATACCAAAGAGGAAATCAGAAAATACCTAGAAACAAATGACAATGGAGACACAACGACCCAAAACCTATGGGATGCAGCAAAAGCAGTTGTAAGAGGCAAGTTTATAGCAATACAATCCTACCTTAAGAAACAGGAAACATCTCGAATAAACAATGTAACCTTGCACCTTAAGCAATTAGAGAAAGAAGAACAAAAAAAAACCCAAAGTTAGCAGAAGGAAAGAAATCATAAAGATCAGATCAGAAATAAATGAAAAAGAAATGAAGGAAACGATAGCAAAGATCAATAAAACTAAAAGCTGGTTCTTTGAGAAGATAAACAAAATTGATAAACCATTACCAGACTCATCAAGGAAAAAAGGGAGAAGACTCAAACCAACAGAATTAGAAATGAAAAAGGAGAAGTAACAACTGACACTGCAGAAATACAAAAGATCACGAGAGATTACTACAAGCAACTCTATGCCAATAAAATGGACAATCTGGAAGAAATGGACAAATTCTTAGAAATGCACAACCTGCCAAGACAGAATCAGGAAGAAACAGTAAATATGAACAGACCAATCAAAAGCACTGAAATTGAAACTGTGATTAAAAATCTTCCAACAAACAAAAGCCCAGGACCAGATGGCTTCACAGGCGAATTCTATCAAACATTTAGAGAAGAGCTAACACCTATCCTTCTCAAACTCTTCCACAATGTAGCAGAGGGAGGAACACTCCCAAACTCATTCTACGAGGGCACCATCACCCTGATACCAAAACCAGACAAGGTTGTCACAAAGAAAGAAAACCACAGGCCAATATCACTGATGAACATAGATGCGAAAATCCTCAACAAAATACTAGCAAACAGAATCCAACAGCACATTAAAAGGATCATACACCGTGATCAACTGGCGTTTATTCCAGGAATGCAAGGATTCTTCAATATACACAAATCAATCAACATGATAGACCATATTAACAAACTGAAGGAGAAAAACCATATGGTCATCTCAATAGATGCAGAGAAAGCTTTTGACAAAATTCACCACCCATTTATGATAAAAACCCTCCAGAAAGTAGGCATAGCGGAAACTTTCCTCAACATAATAAAGGCCACATATGACACACCCACAGCCAACATCGTCCTCAATGGTGAAAACCTGAAAGCATTTCCACTAAGATCAGGAACAAGACAAGGTTGCCCACTCTCACCACTCTTATTCAACACAGTTTTGGAAGTTTTAGCCACAGCAATCAGAGAAGAAAAGGAAATAAAAGGAATCCAAATCGGAAAAGAAGAAGTAAAGCTGTCACTGTCTGCAGATGACATGATACTATACATAGAGAATCCTAAAGATGCTACTAGAAAACTACTAGAGCTAATCAATGAATTTGGTAAAGTAGCAGGATACAAAATTAATGCACAGAAATCTCTGGCATTCCTATACACTAATGATGAAAAATCTGAAAGTGAAATCAGGAAAACACTCCCATTTACCACTGCAACAAAAAGAACAAAATATCTAGGAATAAACCTACCTAAGGAGACAAAAGACCTGTATGCAGAAAATTATAAGACACTGAGCAAAGAAATTAAAGGTGATACAAATAGATGGAGAGATATACCATGTTCTTGGATTGGAAGAATCAACATTGTGAAAATAACTCTACTACCCAAAGCAATCTACAGATTCAATGCAATCCCTATCAAACTACCACTGGCAGTTTTCACAGAACTAGAACAAAAATTTCACAATTTGTATGGAAACACAAAAGACCCCAAATAGCCAAAGCAAGCTTGAGAAAGAAAAATGGAGCTGGAGGAATCAGGCTCCCTGACTTCAGACTATACTACAAAGCTACAGTAATCAAGACAGTATGGTACTGGCACAGAAACATAAATATAGATCAATGGAACAGGATAGAAAGCCCAGAGAGAAACCCACACACGTACGGTCACCTTATCTTTGATAAAGGAAACAGGAAAGTACAGTGGAGAAAGGACAGCCTCTTCAATAACTGGTGCTGGGAAAACTGGACAGGTACATGTAAAAGTATGAGATTAGAACACTGCCTAACACCATACAAAAAAATAAGCTCAAAATGGATAAAAGACCTAAATGAAAGGCCGGAAACTATCAAACTCTTAGAGGAAAACATAGGCACAACACTCTGTGACATAAATCACAGCAAGATCCTTTTTGACCCACCTCCTAGAGAAATGGAAATAAAAACAAAAATAAACAAATGGGACCTAATGAAACTTCAAAGCTTTTGCACAGCAAAGGAAACCATAAACAAGACAAAAAGACAGCCCTCAGAATGGGAGAAAATATTTGCAAATGAAGCAGCTGACAAAGGATTAATCTCCAAAATTTACAAGCAGCTCATGCAGCTCAATAACGAAAAAACAAACAACCCAATCCAAAAATGGGCAGAAGACCTAAATACACATTTCTCCAAAGAAGATATACAGACTGCCAACAAACACATGAAAGAATGTTCAACATCATTAATCATTAGAGAAATGCAAATCAAAACTACAATGAGGTATCACCTCACACCAGTCAGAATGGCCATCATCAAAAAATCTAGAAACAATAAGTGCTGGAGAGGGTGTGGAGAAGAGGGAACACTCTTGCACTGCTGGTGGGAATGTGAATTGGTACAGCCACTATGGAGAACAGTATGGAGGTTCCTTAAAAACTACAAGTAGAACTACTATATGACCCAGCAATCCCACTACTGGGCATATACCCTGAGAAAATCATAATTCAAAAAGAGTCATGTACCAAAATATTCATTGCAGCTGTATTTACAATAGCCAGGAGATGGAAACAACCTAAGTGTCCATCATCGGATGAATGGATAAAGAAGATGTGGCAAATATATACAATGGAATATTACTCAGCCATAAAAAGAAACGAAATTGAGTTATTTGTAGTAAGGTGGATGGACCTAGAGTCTGTCATACAGAGTGAAGTAAAGCAGAAAGAGAAAGACAAATACCGTATGCTAACACATATATATGGAATCTAAGAAAAAAAACAAAAAATGTCATGAAGAACCTAGGGGTAAGACGGGAATAAAGACACAGACCTACTAGAGAATGGACTTGAGGATATGGGGAGGGGGAAGGGTAAGCTGTGACAAAGTGAGAGAGTGGCATGGACATATATACACTACCAAACGTAAAATAGATAGCTAGTGGGAAGCAGCCGCATATCACAGGGAGATAGCTCGGTGCTTTGTGACCACCTAGAGGGGTGGGATAGGGAGGGTGGGACGGAGGGAGACGCAAGAGGGAAGAGATATGGGAACATATGTATATGTATAACTGATTCACTTTGTTACAAAGCAGAAACTAACACACCATTGTAAAGCAATTATACTCCATTAAAGATGTAAAAAAAAAAAAAAAAAAAATCACACAATTGCACACAATCCAGTATTTGTGATCCTAGGCATTTACCCCAGAGAAATGAAGACTTATGTTGACACAAAAATTTGTTGAGAGATGTTTATAGTTGCTTAATTCATAGTAGCCAAAATTTGGAAACAATTCAATGTCCTTTAATAGGTGAATAGCTAAACAAACTATAGTACACCCATACCACGGAATAATATTCAGTAATAAAAAGGAATGAACTATTGACATATATAACAACTTGAGTGAATCTCCAGAGAACTATGCCCAGAAAAAAAGAATCATTCCCAAAAGGTTCCATATTGTATTTATAAAACATTTTTGAAATGACAAAATTATAGAAATAGAGAACAATTTAGTGGTTGCTGGTGATTAAAGAAGCGGTAGAGTGGGAAGGAAATGGGTCTGGCTATAAAAGTGAAACATGATGACTTTTTGTGATGATGGAAATGTTCTGTATCTTGATTGTATCAATATCAGTATCCTGGGTTGAGATATTGTACTGTAGTTTTGCAAGATGTTATTATTGGGTTTCCCTGGTGGTGCAGTGGTTAAGAATCCACCTGCCAATGCAGGGGACACGGGCTCGAGCCCTGGTCCGGGAAGATCCCACATGCCGCAGAGCAACTAAGCCTGTGCGTCACAAGTACTGAGCCTGCACTCTAGAGCCCGTGAGCCACAACTACTGAGCCCGCGTGCATGCCTAGAGCCAGTGCTCTGCAACAAGAGAAGCCACCGTAATAAGAAGGAGCCCGTGCACCACAACAAAGAGTAGCCTCCACTCACCGCAACTAGAGAAAGCCTGCACGCAGTAACAAAGGCCCAACGCAGCCAAAAATAATAAATAAATAAATAAATTTATTAAAAAAAAAAACATGTTATTATTGGAAGAAACTGGGTAAAGCGTCCACAGGATCACTCTATATTATTTCTTACATTGCATGTGAATCTACAGTTCTTTCTTTTATCAGATTTCTGTTTTGAGAATGTTCTTTAGCCGTTTCTTTTTTTAATGGTAGGCCTGTTGGTGACAATTTTTGTTAGTTTTCCTTCATCACACATTGTGTTTATTTCTCCTTTATTCCTGAAGGCCTATAATATGAGGTACTAATTAAATGTTTGTTAAATAACCTCTGTGCTCTGTGTTCAGGGTCCATATATTCCATGGTGCTTGTGTCACCTACTGATATTAGATGCAGAAACGGTTGATCTAGTCTGAGTTGTAGCAGCCAGAGATGATGTTTAATGGTTTTGTAGAGTATCATGGCATCAGTATCTCAGGTCTGCATGATAATCGGGTGTTTGCTTATTCCTGTCAGGGTGTCTCTCTTCCTATAAAATATCCACCGCCACCACTTAAGGCAGAAGGCTAATGGCACAGAATGGAAGACAACTGCTCAGGACACTCAGAACACATATATTAGAGAGCGGTAAAAAGCTGTTCTGTGTGTCCTGGGCAATTGTCATTGTCCCTCTATTCTGTGACATCAAGTCATTATTGTCAACTGCATTGTTAGTTTCCTTGTTTTCCTAGAGCACTCATCAGAAAAGCCTCACTTTTAAAGGTTATGAACAGACGCTGAGATTAAGAAACCTGAAATAATGAAAGACTTCTAGACCCAGACAGGGGCGCCTCCAGTTTCCAGGCAGTCTCTACTCCCCACCGGGGAAAAAACAAAGCTTCAAGGCTTAAATAAATTGGCAAAGGCTGAGTAAAAGATTTCAGGTACCTAAACTAACTAAACTGACTACAATTACATGAGGCCTTAAAGGTCTAATTTCTTTTTCATTTAAGGAAAAGATGATTATTCTAAGAGGCTGATGTATCTGGAAATGTACAGGTCATGAAGGTCATTTCAGGAAAAGACCTTGACCCTACATCCCCCTCATTGGCCATATACCTCACCATGGACAACTGCAATCAAGTCACTGGATTTCAATAATCTCGTTTTTTGCTGTTGTTGTTTGGGGGCTTTGTTCATTTAAATTTTTCTCCTCCTCTTAATTCTTTTTTCTCCATCAAATTTTTATTGAATCTTTGCCCTCTGTAACAGTGAGGATATGGCAGGGAAACAAGAATTATATAAGAAACCTTTCTAGGTCTTTCAAACAGAGGAACTTCATTCAAGGAAATTGGTTATCTAAGTACTGGAAGAAATAATGAGCCAAGGATGATGGGGAAGTGACTCAGGGTTTATCGAGAGCAGGAAGCTGCTAATGACAGGAGAGGTTGGTGACTTAGAGCCTTAGAAGCCAGGCCCATCCTGGGAATGAGAACTGTAGTAAAGTTTTACATGGAGGGAAGAGCTTTCCTGTGGGAGCTGGAACCAAAGAGGAGACTCAGTCACTGCTGGAGATAACACCAGAAACAGAGAAGAAGGAAAAATGTCCCAATTGTTCCCTCCTCGTGCCCTCCAGTATTCTGCCAATGTCTACCATTGTGCACACCCAACCAGAGGCCAGAAGGCAAAGAAAACACTTGCCTGTGACAAAAACAGAGCAAAGGAAGGGCAGGCAATGAATCTGAGAGCAAAGAAGCAGCTGACCTGTAACCCTTCATTTACCTATCTTCAACGTGATAATAAAATATTGGCAAATCTATTTGATAAGATCTTAACTATGTGAATCGCCTATGTCTCAGTTCCCAAAGGTGTGTTTATCTATCCCAAGAGTAAGATAATTTTGGTGATTCTCACCATCTCCTTTTTTTTTCTTGCATCTTTATGCTGTTGTATGTCAAAAAGCCACTACATTGTTTCAAATAACTCTGGGGACTGGGGAAATTCTATGGAATTGCTGCAAACAGCAAAAGACTTGTTCAGAACAGGTCACTGTCCAGAACTTCCTAACCAGGGCCAGTGACGTTGCTTTTTAGGCTAAAAGATAATCACTGTTAAGAATAGGAAACTCAAAAAAAAAAAAAAAAGAATAGGAAGCTCATTAGCCTGTTGCAGACTTTGTTACCTAGATCTCTGAGACCAAGCCAAATACTGCCCAGGATGCTAAACCCAGGTCACAGTCAGTGTGACAGCAAAATACTTCAGGATGTTGAAAGCTACTCATTTCCTATGATCTCTCTTATCACCATAACCCTTAGTCATCAAACAGGGTAATCTTCACAGTAAATTCTTTTCTTCTATAGCTCTGCTTTTCTGATCTGCTCCTTCTGGAACTCTCATTCTTGCGTTCTAAATTCCTTCTCATCCTCAAATTTCACAAATTGCTTTCTCTCTTTCCTATCTTAACAGAAATGTGGTCCTCACTCAAGTCTTCTCCCGTGTAGACCAACCACATTCCCCCAGCCCTTTGGTTGGAATGGGAGAATATACTTCTGTCTTCCAACTAGTGGATCATCATTCTTCTTCTCTGACTGAAGCTCATCCTACCATCTCTTAGCAACTGCACCTCATTCCTTACAATTTGTTTAAGGCCACTGCCTTAGGATCCCAATCAACACCCATGAGCTATCTCTTTTTATATTCCCTGGGGATTTCGATATCCATGAGTATGATCTATGCCAAATCTGGTCTTGGTATTCAAATGACCTCTCTCCTTTCTCCTTATAGACACACTCCTCCATCACTTGCACTTACCATGTTGTTTGACACTTGCTTTTCTGTGCATGTATTACGTATCTGCTACTACGCTTTCAGCTCCTCAAGGAAAAAGACTTCTCTTATTCATTTCTGTATCCCCCCCAACACCTAGTAGCTCTCCCAGCACATGGTAGCAACTCTACAATGAAGTGGGCTGGAATCTCTTACTGTATAAACAGAGTAAACAGATCAGGTAAGCAGACATAATAGCTCCTTAACAAGATAAAATTAATTCTTTCTGTGTAACAGGTTATACTCAGGGGAAAATAAAGTTCATTATTTTTTTCTGTCTTTGTAAAATAACAGCTATGTTCTCCCTTTTGGTCACAGAGGAACTGATATGACTGTTGGTTATAACAAGAGAATATTTCAGAAACAAGAGAAAAAACTTATTGGATTTTCTGACTATTCACTTTCAATAAGATCCTTTCCAGCCACCTTATTAAAAAAAACAGGGCTTCCCTGGTAGCGCAGTGGTTGAGAGTCCGCCTGCCAATGTAGGGAACACGGGTTCGTGCCCCGGTCACCCCCATGAAGTACCTAAGACCATCACATAAATTAGTATCAGGAGGTTCTCCCATCTTCTAACTCAAAGGTCCTCCAAACTGATTCAGGTTTAGGTATTTCCCAGCATGACAATGGGGTAAGTTGGAACCTGTGCTTTAGCCAATGGAGTCTAAACATCTCCCTGGATTCTATCAGCCACAGTTTTCTGCTTGATGCTTTGGATGACCTTCTAAGGAAGACTGCCTGGCAACAACTGCATTCTAATAAGTGCTGGGTGGGGGGAGGGAGGTTTTCATCTTCTGTGCAGGGAGGGTTGTTAAATTCAGTAGCCATCCTCTGGCAAGGGCTGTGTCTTCATGAACTCATGGGCATGTGCAGTGAGATACAGTGAGGTCTACCAGGGGTGGAGAAGCCTGTCTCCTATTGGACATCTGAGAACATAGGTGTGTGGAGATACTATTATATGACAAGAATGCTGAGTACCTGTGTAGACTGGACTGTTACTAGATAAAAGTTCAAAACAACTTGGATTTAATTTGTAAATGTGCCCATGAACCTATTTGACCAAACCCAGCCTGGGCTTTCAAGGGTAACCCCCAACACTGCTTTCAGATATTCAGGAAAACTGTAATTTATTCCTGGGAAGAGAAGAGAAGTCTTTCTCTTGAGGAGACCCCTAGTTTTTCTAGAATTCTGGATTCCTTTCAACCTGCTGGCACTTCTTCCTGTCACACACTGCAGAATGTTTTGGAATTGTGACAATGTGCTGTGCAAGCACGATGTGATAGCACCATGCCTTTCGCATCTTAACACACAAACGATAGGTTTCCTTGTTGCTCGTGAGAACTAGCTTAGTGCCTGTGCAGGTGCCCTGGCTGGTCCCTTAGGGGTCCACTGACTTTAAACTGCAGGTGACCAGGCAGAGATCGACCATGGATTACCTCATATATTCTGGCTTGCTACATGGATACTTCCGTTGTGTCAGAATTCAGCTTTCCTGGTAACTCCCTAGGAGAGCTGCTGCAGAAGGGCTGAGAATAACCCAGTTGACACACAATGGGGAAAACTTTGGAAATGGGAGATAAGAATCCATGAATACATTCTTTTTCCTTTCTCCCCCCGGACTACTGAAACAGAAAAAAACGTATATATAGACATTTGGAAGACATCTCATGAGAATAAGCAATCAGCCCCACTTTCACAAAGCTTTAACCAGCTAGGTGATGGATCCCTTTATATTTGCCTTTTCTCCTTTCACACTTAATTTCCTTTTTCACCTCACTCCTGCTTCCTAAAAACTGTTCTCCTCGATAAAATATCAGCACATAGCTTGTGCCCCAGGCTCTGCTTTCTAGGGAAACCGTTCTAAGACAATTCCCAACAGAATTTTATTTTGGTAGAAAAAGCATGTGTAGTTCAAATGGGTAGCAGCTGAACCCTTAAGGTTTTAAATAGGATATATATCAAAGGGTGTAGGGAGGTGATAGGATAGGAGAGGAAAACGAGACAAATTGACTAGTATTCTGCCCTTTCCAGTATGGAAGCCTAAGGCTAAGCCCTGAACTTTCCTGAATCTCAGTTACCCTGACCCTAAAAGAGGGAAACTAATAGCTTCTGGGCAGTAAGAATGAGATGAGATAATAGATAGGAAGTAAGTCAGATTATGTCAAAGTTAATCTATAGATCCTGGAGTCAGACAAACCTTGGTTGGAATCCCAGATCCATCTTTTACAGGCTATGTTAACTTTGGCAAGTCAATACTTAACCTCAACATAGCACTTAGTTCATAGAATCACTGAATTACAAACAAAAGAATGTATGCAAAGTGTTTCTTATTAGCACAATGCCCAGAACAGAGCTGCCACTAGATGTTACCTATTCTCATCTTTTAGATTACTTGTGATGCTTAAAGTATCATACAAACAACAGTTATTACCAACCGGTTATAAATTTGATAATCTTCTTTTTCATAATATGCATTTCTATCATTTATACTAAATGGAAAATATGTCTTCTCCAAATGACATGATTTCTACAATCGGCATAAGTAACCAGATTATAGAATTTTCTATTTAATTCTTGTACTTGTGTCACAGTGAGAAGCTGTATAATGGAATCTGTGGAACTGAAGTAAATATAATATGGAAATGAAACCAAAGATTCAAGAAGCTCCTTTATGTGTCAGGAACTAGTTACTAAGAAAAGATTTCTCTTCAAGGAGCTTGCAATTCAGGAAGAAAGACAATAGAGGCAATCTTCTTGACTGTGACTGAATAAATACAAAGTATTATACCAGACAGAGACATCTAACCTAGTTGTGAGTAGCACTGATTGACTGGGATTCATACAAACAACTTTTAATAATAAAAGCCGACAAAGAAAACAGACACATTTTCCTTATTATTTCGAAGAAAAGAAACATTTAAAAAAAGAAATGGTTTGGTAAACAAAGTTGAGACAGTCTATCTTTAACTCCATCAAAGACCAATCAGAACTTGTTATCTTCAACCAGGAAAAAGTTTAGGAGACTGAAAATTTGGAGAGGAATAGAGTGCTAGAAATAGTCTTTCCACAATAATAATGCACACTTCTGGGGCTTCCCTGGTGGCACAGTGGTTAAGAATCTGCCTGCCAATGCAGGGGACATGGGTTCGAGCCCTGGTCTGGGAAGATCCCACATGCCGCAGAGCAACTGGGCCCGTGAGCCACAAATACTGAGCCTGCACGTCTGGAGCCTGTGCTCCGCAACAGAAGAGACCGCGACAGTGAGAGGCCTGCGCACTGCGATGAACAGTGGCCCCCGCTCACCGCAACTGGAGAAAGCCCTCACACAGAAATGAAGACTTAACACAGCCAAAAATAAACAAATAAATTTATTTAAAAATAAATAAATAAATAATGCACACTTCTGAGTGCCATACATTTCCAGAATCTTCTTTACTTGAAGAACTGGTTAGGAAGTATCTCTAAACTCCTCTTGTAATCTCTTGTGACACAGAATGAAATCTATATGTTTAGGATGAGCTGAAAATATGGTCTCAGCTTCAGAATACCCACAAGAATTTCTGCAAAGTGATTAGACAAAAAAGTCAACGATGGCCTACATCTCTAGATACAAGGACAAGTGGATGTTCAACAAATAACAACATTTGCCGGGTGCGGTAATGAAAACACTCTCTTTCATTCTGTGGAAACAGCAGTAAAATATAAAAAGATTAACAGGTGTTCAATACAGACTACTCCCCTGAATTTAAGCGGTTTCCTTTCCTCTGCCTGGGGGATGAAAAAACTAAGTAAAAGCACTCATTCTAGGATTCTAGATTCTTAGAACATTACTGTGAGGTAGAAAGTAGAAAACAATAGATATTTATCTTGGTAAAATGAAGACTACAGAGTGTATGAGCTTTCGGGGTAAAAAAAATTTTTATCTCAATTCTATTTCAAAAAATAATCAGATTCCTTTGTATTATACAGATCTCTAGCTCACCCTGCAGGGCAAAAGATATTGTCATTTTTATTATGATTAGTAGTAGTAGCTAACTTTCATTGGGAGTTTATTATGTGCCAAAACTATGCTCAGTGCTTTATATAACTTATTTTGATTTTCCTGGAGTTTAAGACTAGGATTGGGGGAGGGGGAAGGGGGGGAGAAGTTTTTTTGGAGTGGGGGTCAATCCTTGGAAAGAGGAGTGAGCAAATGAGGGAAATGAGATGAGGAAGGAGCAAAACCTAGTAAGAATCTTCTATATAGATCTCTGATTTTAGCAACAAGGTCTTGACCTTGCCAAGACGTCTAAGAAGCATATGCAAAATTACCTCCATAATTGTCCTTCCGAACAACAGGAGGCTTGGGCATTTATCCACTGCCTTCCAGCTCCCACTGGTTAAAGATTATCTCCTCTGCACTTCTGGGCTGCCCTTGCACTTGAACTGAGGGGACTCCCAAGGTTTGGAGAAGGCCTTGGGGCAAAACACAGGAAGGTAAGCAACACTTGAGGTGGGATGTGATCAGTATGAATCAAAATCATCCAGCAAAGCTTTGGCTGGAATCAGAGGTGAGCCAAAAAGAGGCTGCAATGGCAACGAGACAGTCTGTGATAAGACTTATTTTCTTTAATCCTGACAACGCCCTATTATACTGTTATCATCCCCATTTACTGATGAGGATAGTAAGACCGAGAGAATATAATTTGCCCAACTTCACACAGCCAGTAAATGGTAGAACAGGACTTCAAACCCAAGCCGGATGATCCTAGAATGTGAAGTCTTGCAACCTCATTACCTAATTTACACAACCTCTTATCCAAGAGACTTATTTACATTTTCCAAGTATGAACTCATGGCTAAATAGACTTCCCTAACACATCTTTAAGAAGCAGGTACCTTTAGGACTGAGCTGAAGTTGTGACTGCACTCAGGTGAGAACTGAGTATAGAGCTTCTGATGAGAGCTTCTAATAGAATTATCCACCAAGATTTCTGGACTGGCCTCCTGGGGTTATTTGCACAGGAAAGATATTCCTATGCCCAAAGGTATGATTTTTTCATAATAATCACATTTACATTAAAGCTCTAGGCTAGACTATCTCCATTGTGGAAATATGAGCATCATATTAAGGGAATGAAGTGAGCTGGTTTTCCTATTCCACTGAGAAAGTAACATAAAACAGTCCCTTGGGTTTGTAAGTTTTGAGATGATGCACAATTTTAAAAAGTGAGAAAGAAAGCCTACTTTATTAGATGGATGAGTAAGACAGGCTGTAAATTATTTTTTTTTCATGTGTAAAGTTATTTATTGTAGCACTGTTGGCAAAAAATTAAAATAATCTAATTGCAGTGGTAAGAATAAATAAAGTTTGGTCTTTTTTGTACAGTGGAATTTAGAAGTTAAAATAAAAGAATTAAATATTCATGTATAAATCTCAACAACAAAATGTTGAGTGAAAAAGTAATAGGTAGAGTATGATACCATTTAAACTTAAAAAAAAATATGGAACGCTTCACGAATTTGCATGTCATCCTTGTGCAGGGACCATGCTAATCTTCTCTGCATCGTTCCAATTTTAGTATATGTGCTGCTGAAGCAGGCACGGCTGTAAGTTATGAAAGAAAAACAAGATCCCTAGAGAGGGAGCCAACAGAAGAGCTCTCTAGGCTGTCTTAAGTATTGCAATGCATAGACTCATAAGTGAGGTGACTACATACGTATCCATCAGATCAGGTATACTCGAAGGTAAAAGGGGTGCTATTGATAATTTCACTGAATCGACACATGTAAACCTGGACCAGAATGTACCCTATTCATAGGGCAAGAGGACAGACCTGTGTTTTTCCCATTGTTACTGTGACATGAGACTCATTCTGAGCGTCTGCAGTTCTTTGGCCCTATCCCTTAGTTGCTGTAGCAGAACCTCAGGTACAGGGCTCCAAATTTTGAATTTTAACAATACCTCCAGGTGATTCTTCAACATACTAATGTTCATGCACCAGTGACTGAGATAAGCAAATTCAATGTTTCTGTATATATGTGTGTATAATTCACATAGAAATTTAAAGACTAAAATAACTCAGTGTTACGATTAAGACCATAAACACTGGGAGGAGAACAACTCCGTTGATCTCATGTATTAATTAATGTGTATGGTACATATTTATTGAATCCCCAGTAAATATGAGTTAGATAATAGGGGAAATAATGTAAAAAATTAAAAAATAATGTATTCCTTGCTTTCTCTGAATGTATAGTCTAGCACGGGAGGCTGCAGAGTAATAACAATAATAAAGTAAACAATAATTACAATTCATACATCAAGGATGATGAGGCGATCAAGAAGTAACACTAGATTATAAACTTCCTGAGGACAAGGAACTCTGTCTGGCATACGCCAGAACATACTGCAGAGTGACCAACCATTCTGTTTTGCCCAGAGCTGAGGGGTTTCCCAGGACACAGAACCGTCAGTGCTAAAACAAGGAAAGCCTGGGCAAATCAAGACAAGCTGATCACCCTATTAGTGGAAAAGGCAATCAAAAGAGAGTCTAATAAAAAGGAATATGTTACTGAAGAAGGTTAGCAGGAGATATTCACTTATATTGAGGTCTATCATTTTCCAAGTTCTCTATATACATCATCACAACAAGGTTCTAAGCTAACTGACAGAGGAGTAAACTGAGGCTCAGAGAGGTTAATTACTTTGCCCTAGATCCCACAGCTGGAAATGGCTGAGCTGGGCCTGGGATAGGAGTCCAGGGCTGTTTGAATCCAAAGGCCCCAAGGGTAAGGAAAGATGAGGCTCTAAGTTCTTTGCTCAAAACTTCAAAAGAGGCAGAAATGTGGACTTACAATTGAATTCTTCATCCTGGGAAAAACATCCATGTTTTATTCAGGGAAAGCCCTTTTGTTTTTATTAACACACACACATGCCCAAGATAGTTTGCTTGCCTCCCTCCCTCCCTTCCAGCAGCTGCTTTGAAGATGAACAGAGGCTCCAGAGGGAGCAGAACTGTTTCCAGCAGCTGTTTCTCAAACACCTAACTTCATTTCAGATCAGAGCTGGGGTGTGAAGCTCTTAAAACCTTTGTTGCTTCATTCACATGAGAGCAGAAGCATCCCAAACTATCAGCGCCTCACCAGCAGCCTATCTGAATGCCTCTCTGGGTACTGGGTGTCTCAGGCACGATGTGGTGTGGAGCTGTTTGTTAACTCTACTTTCAACGTCTCTCCCCCTCACTCCCCTCTAAGAAAGGCAAACCCAGAAAGGAGGCAGTATCTCACTCAAGCTTCCTCTTCCTCTTGCTTCCCTCTATCTCCCTCTCCTTCTCCTTTTACATTTTATGATTAAGAAGTATTTAAATTCTAAAGAGAATGAGAAAAATGACACGTTCATCCTAAAATTGCAAAATTAGCATTTTGTCATATCTGATGAAATCCTTTTTGGAGGAAATCAGATGTTACAGGAAGGATGAAAACTCTTCACCCCTGCCCAAATGCATTTCCCTCTTTTTCTCCCCATCAACATCATTAAAAAGTTGGTGTGATTGTCTCCATTTGGGTTCATACATTTTTATTAATATGCATATGTCCATAAGCAACAGGAAATAATATCGTTGGGTGAGTTATCCTTTCACTCTTCATTAATAGTATCATCCTGTATACCACTACTTAGATCTTAAATTTTTATTGAATCTTGTTCTTACAGGTGCAATCATGGGAATACATGACAAATCAGCACATTGATTCATGTTGCTTTATGGTATTCCATCACATGAATAGTGCACAGTTTCTTTTTTTTAACTCTCCAGTGTTAAATGCTTAAATTATCATTTTTTACTCCCTCTTGCATTTCTGTACTTCTACAATAAACCTGTGAGGTATATTTTACTTTACGATTTCCATTGTACAGAGAAGAAAATCAAGAAAATCATCAAATCAAAATTTGATTGAGATCAATCAAATACGTCAAATTTATACCACTAACAAGTGAACGACTGGAATCAAGAAACAGGCTGGAGGAGCCTTAAACTATTTGTTTCCCATATACAAGACTCCACAAGAAAGGAAGGAAAAGCAATTACAGTACCACGTCAACATTGTGTTCAAGGGTATTTGTTTTCCACGCTTGTATCTACAGGGCTTAGCAGGGTACTTGAAAGTAGGGGGTGTTAAACAAATATATATTAAATCATTGAGCTGAAAAGACATGAAGACCAAGTCTCAGGAGGTTCTAAGATAAGTTGTCAGATACACAGCCCTGGAGACAAAGAGCCCTGGATCTAACATACAGAATCAAATACGGAACCAGAGAACCAAAAAATGTTGAGAGAATGAGAAATAGTTGGGTGGGCAGTACATAGCAGTTGTATATCCCACCTATACAAGCCTGAGACAAACACCTGGGATCTTACATGTCATTAGTGGACACGTAAGTGTTTGAGCCATTTACACTCAAAGGAGATGGGAGAGGGCAAGCCCAGGAATTGTCACTGGGTCATGGAATAGTACCACGTTTTGGAAGAAAGCAGTTCTTTTTCTCTTGCATAAAGTAAACTTGGTTATTTAAACCATCAGTTTCTTCTACCATATAACCCTAAACATATGCAGTTTTTCTCCTATCTCAGTGCACAGGACTAGTCAATGAGTTATGAACATAAATGGCTGCCATTCACAAGCACTTGGTCTGTACACAAATGTAGGATTAAATGAGATACAACACCTAAGCAATGGGTACAGTGCCTGGCACATAAAAAGAACTGAATTCAGATTCACTTCAACAATATTATAAAGAGGGAAGGACTCTCCTTTTATATTTGAAGACTAGAAAAACAATTTCTTCTCTTAATAATGAAGAAATTAAGTGGCAGTGAGGTTTATTGGGGGTGCAACAACCTTGAGATGCAAATTGTATTGTTGCTGATTATTTTTCTGAATATCACATGTGTTTATAATCTAGTAAACTCATGCAAACCTCTTTAACCAGAACCTTTTTTAAAGCTTCCTGAGAGACTTAATAGACAGTAAGAAGGAAATTCGTATTTTTCTCAAACAGTGCTCAAGGCAAGCACATTTTACAACTTTTCAAAACCTAATGTCTCCATCCAGGGAAAACAAACTGAATTACTCTAGAGCACATGTGGGGCATTAGGTTCATCCACACATCGGGGACGCTGAGCACTCTGCAGTAGATGGCACAGATAGGATGCTGCTGCCTGGCCGTGGAACTCAAGAGGGAGGTTTGAGTGGTTCACTGTTACTGGGATTTATAAAATCGCTCTCTCCCAACCAAGCAATTTGCTCTTCCAGATTGTATTTTTGAAGCATATTTTGGTTTTAATAAAGCAAGTATTTAAGCCACATTGTAAAGTAGACTCTCAGTCATTCAGAACTGTGAATTTGACACTGGTATCCCCCAGTGATAGACTGACATAACCCAACCACATAAAAGTCAAAGTTATGTGTGGTGTGTGTGTGTGCGTGCACGTGTGTGTGTTGAATCTCAGCCAGAAACTGGAGAAAGGTCAGACCCAATCCACATACCCCAAATTTGAGGAGGTTTCAGCAGGAAAGGAGACACTGATATCATCAGTCTCATCTCAAATGCAAGAGGGACCCTCTCCAACTTGGCAAAAATGAAAGTAAGGCTATTCATTCTCCCCTCAGAGTTACAAAATATTCCTCGTATTTCTCATGTGGGTTGAGACCTGGACACAAAGACAGACTGAAGCTCAGCTGGACTGGCAGTTTGAGGGTAGGGTCTTGTTAAAGTCCAGATGAGAGAGGGGTGAGTGTCTTAGCTTAGTAATTCTCAAACCCGGCTGCTCACTAGAATCAACTGGGAAATTTTCAAAACTATCCGATGCTCAGAACCAAACGCAGACTGCAGAAGAGCTGCAGAGGAGGCTAAGCATTAGTATTCTTTAAAAGCTTCCTGGGTGATTCTAATATGCAGCCAAGGTGACATAAGCAGATCCGGACACAACAATTTTCCCGCCCAAGAGTAAACACACATTGCACCCACAATGAGAGAAAATGCACTGGCCTTTTTACCATCTTGAACAAATTTAATCTATACTTATTTATTGCTGTAATCAAAGGTCTGGCATATATCAGGAATTCACTCATAATTAATGACTCAATGAATGAGTGATCACTAGCTAGCAAAAATATTACACTAAAATAAGGCTGCCCTTTACTCTGTGTAACTAACATACTGCTCAAAACCCCTAAAATTTGCATAGTATTTGATGATTCACTCAACTCTTCATAAATTATCATGAAGAATTCATGAAAAAGCTACAAAGACATATGTACAAAGTACTCATCACACTGCAGTGCAGAGATTCAATAAGTCAATTATGATATATCCATGCAATGGAATTCTATGCAGACACTAAAATAATGTCTTGAGTTACTTTTTAATATGGAAATCTGTCCATGATATATTATTGATAAAGAGCACATTAAAAACAGCATGGATAAAAATAATAATTTTGATTTAATAAATACATAAATTGTGTGTTTGTGTGTGTGTCTACATAGAAAAATCTAGTAGGCATAAACACGAATGTGGTTAACTATGAAAGATACAAATAAAGATGATTTTCAGGCTCCCCTGGTGGCCCAGTGGTTAAGAATCCCCCTGCCAATGCAGGGCACACACGTTCGAGCCCTGGTCCAGGAAGATCCCACATGCCATGGAGCAACTAACCATGTGCCACAACTACTGAGCCTGCAAGCCACAACTACTGAAGCCCATGTGCCTAGAGCCCATGCTCCGCAACAAGAGAAGCCACCGCAATGAGAAGCCTGCGCACCACAATGAAAAGTAGCCCCTGCTCACCGCAACTAGAGAAAGCTCGCGTGCAGCAACGAAGACCCAACACAGCCAAAAATAAATAAAACAAAATAAATTAATTTTTAAAATAAATAAAGATGATTTTCACACTCTTCTTATACCTTTTCTTTATTTTCCTCAACTCACATTATTTTATTTTATTTTTTGCCATGCGCAGGCCTCTCACTGTTGTGGCCTCTCCCGTTGTGGAGCACAGGCTCTGGACGCGCAGGCCCAGTGGCCATGGCTCACGGGCCCAGCTGCTCCCCTGCATGTGGGATCTTCCCAGACCAGGGCACGAACCCGTGTCCCCTGCATCGTCAGGCGGACTCTCAACCACTGCGCCACCAGGGAAGCCCCATTATTTTAACAATTGCAATTTCTTGGTATGTAATTTTTTTTCCAAAGTTGGGAGCAGCTCCAGCCATCCCCATTCCAGGTCCATCTTGATTTCAGAACCCTCACCACTTGCAAATACAGTCAGATCAAGATACAACAATGGAAAGGGAGAAGTGGATCTTTAGTGCCCTGTTCGCACCTATGGGTCAGTCTCCACTATTTATGTTGGCCACCACCTCCCGCAAGTAAGCTCCCATCAGAAACTGGTAACTTAGTTTAACCTAGTACATCCAGTTATATCCATAAAACCTATTTCTTGAGGACATCTGCTTCCATATGTAATGGGGCTAGGTTATCTGGTATAACTATTTCTTGATGCAAATTAGTTTAATACCTAATCTGTCATCGTTCACAGGGATAGTTACTTTTTCTTTTTTTTTGGCTGCACCACGTGGCTTGGGGGACCTTAGTTCCCCAACCTGGGATCGAACCTGCACCCTCGGCAGTGAAAGTACAGAGTCCTAACCACTGGACTGCCAGGGAATTCCCCAGATAGTTACTTTTTGAAGCAAATATCAAAACACAGAAATGCCTCTAATGTGACATGACAGCTTTCAGAAACAGAACCATGGTAAGAATTGATTTCTCCCTGATACGGGGACAGGTGACATTGTAGAGGAGAGAAGTAACTACTACTAATAAGGACAGCCAGAAATGTTCGGATGCTTTCTGTGCCTGATACTGTACTTTGCAGGACTGACAGTACTTTGTGGGATTAAGGAATATAAATATTATAAACAACAGATGATGTATGTACTATTACTATACCCATTTCATAGATGAGAAAACAGAGGCTTAAGGAGCTTAAGACTTGCCCAAGGACATATAAACAATAATTGGCAGAACTGGGATCATACTGCAGGTGCTCTGGCTTCAGTTTCCGTTCTCTGACCAACTATGTTACAGACTATGTAGTTTCTAGACCTTCTAAAATCCACAGCTCAATTTAATTCAGTCCTCAATACCAATTATGTTAGTTTCTGGGATAGGTGATATTACTGGTGAATAAAACTTGATTGGGGTCCTCTAGAGGCTTCTACTGATGTAGCAATTTATTCCAGCCACAGAAGAAGAAAACCAAAATTCTCAAGGATTGTTTACCTTCTAGACTAGTGATTGTCAAAGTGTGGTCCCTGGACTAGTACCACCTGAGATCTTACTAGAAATGCAAATTCTTGAGCCCCACCCCAGGCCCACTAGATCAGAATCTCTGGGAATGGGGTCCAGGATCTGTGTTTAAGAAAGCCTTCCAGGTAAGAAGTCCTGTTCTAGGCACCATATCATATGTGTCACAGGAGTTATCTCATTTAATCCTCACAGCCAACTTTTAATGTCAGCTCATAATTCCAGATGAGGAAACTGAGGCATGGGCTGCTGAATGGGTTCCTCAAAAGGCATAGTTAGTAAGAGATAAGGCTGGAAATCTAACCCACTTCTGTGAGAGGCTCCCACTAAGGTGGAGTGAATGGGATAGAGCACATCTTTTGACTTTGCTACTACTTCAACACAACCTTCTTTGTTTGCAGTGTTAAAAAACATTCTACAAAGGTGCATCAAGGAATACAGTTTAATGGAAACTAAGATACATGTGGGCAATTATCTCATAATAACATTCTACTTATGAAAGGATGCTATAGTGTAATTAGACACCAGGAGGCCAGGGGAAAAAAAGTGGCTCTTATTTTAACTGCTTCACAATAGTGGAGTGTTGTCAGAGAGTTATTCACACAACAGACGCTCTGAAGATAATGTGCTGATTCTGTGGGTTGCTGCCTAACCCCACTGCAACAGAGCCTCCAGTCCTCATGCACAGAGACATAAGTCCTCCCTAAGCAATGTCTAATGCTTGCAGCAGAAGTATAAATCGAAGCTAATGGGAGAAAATGCAACTCCTCCATTCAGATTTTCTGAAAATATTTGCCTGCGATGTTTTGTGCATCAGAGACTGCATGCACACACGAAAAGCCAGTATTTATTCTGGGTTGGCTTCATTTGGAGAGCCAGATTAGGGAAGGTAATCAAGTACGTTTCACTTTTACCTAGTAAATAAGTTAAATGGTCCCTGTGGTTATTCATTAAAACTTTTATGGTATGTTCATCAATTACCAAACAGCGTGAACAAAGCAGAGGTAAATTAACTTTCTCAAATCCACATGGCTTGCCAAAAGGAGTGTACTCAAAGCAATTCCACTGGTTTAAAGTTCATCCAAAATACTATTAGCTTGGAGTCCAATTTTGAACTGTCAAGGGGAATATATACAATGGTAATTTCAGATCATTATCATGGCATTCCAATGCAAATGGCCACAATTTAATTCATTATCACTGACATTACATCTTTATTTTGTTACCAACTGGTGACTGACATTTCCAGGGCTACAAGAAGCAAATGCTAATTAGACCACTGTGTACTCTTACCCTTTCTTCTTTTGCTGGACTTTTCCATATTTGAGGAGACATGCCGGAGGCTACTTCTGACCAGCTGCTGGCCCTTGACACTCCTTCTCTAGGCCACCATCCCTGGGATAAAATGAAGCTCCTGTGAATTTCCAGTTCTGTGCCTCTGAAATGGAGCCTATGTAATGGAATGACCCCTTCTTTAAATCACCTGCCCAACCTAATTTAGGAAGTCTAAAGCACTCCAGGGTGACAGAGCACAGACATTAACATGCAAACAAACTGCCATGAAAGTTCAAATTTGCACTTAGACTGGACAAAAGGGAACGAAATGGCTTTCTATGCTGTTCCTTGCATCATCAGAGTTTCACAAATTACTAATCTCTGAAATGATGCCAGAAGGGAACTTCCTCTGATCCTCTCATTCATGCTTAGGTAGACTCAATTCATCTCTGAAAAGCATACCTGTTCACTTTCAACACGAGATGAGAAAGAGCTGTAAAATCTCAAACAGCTCCAGTGAAATGTTTAATGGGTTCAAATGAAAGCAATTAGTAAGTACAAAATTGAAGCTCCTCAGATCTTTGCGCTACAGACTCAAGGAAAAGACATAAAACATCGATTTTCTTTCCATTTCCCTGATATGTCACAATAATTCTGCCTTCAAGACAATGTCTGTCTCCAGAAGCTCTGTGAAAATGTTATTTATTCTCTCATTATTTAGCTGCAATAATAATGATAGATGATCATTATAGGCCAGGTCCCCGGTAATTGGCTTTGCATACTTTAATCTTCAAAACAACCCATGGGGGTATAGCTCAGGGATAGAGCATTTGACTGCAAAACAACCCTGCAAGATATGAACTGAGTTATCAATGAGGAAGACGAGTCTGGCCAATGCAAATGGAAATCGTAACTCTAGTTAGGCAGGGTGATCGGTACCTTTTATTGACTGTTTTCTCTTTTCTGCATCACTATGCACTTCTCTACCTGTTTCCTTCACTTCCCAAGCCAACTCTTTTCTTTCGAATCCTTTTTAGGGTCTGGTTCTGGGGAACCCCAATTAAGACAACAGAAGGCGGTATGATCCTGAAATTGAAAATTTACCTTCCTGGTGTGTTGAATGTGGAATGAATAAATAAACTATTCCAGTATCACTTGAGCAAAAAAGTAGGTGTAGTAATCAAGGATAAGGAATTAAAAATGAATAGATTTGAAATGCTTTTCTCTATACTGATATTCAGAGCTGGGCTAGAAGATTTTATCCTTTAATATGATTGATACATATATTATTTAATTATTTAATTATAATTTATAGTTTCAAGCACAGTTACACAATTACAATTAGGTAGGTATACCTGACTTGGAATTATGCTTTAGAAAGTTGGCATACAGAAAGCCACTGCTGTACTTAAAATGCCTAACCCTGAATGCAGCCCTCAAAAGCATGAGCTTGGGTCCCCCCAAAAAGGAAGCACTTCTCAATAACAACTTTCCAATACTCATTTTCCTCATTCATCATCTAATCATTAATAAATTTCACTTGAATAACTGTACATTTCAGACTGAGAGAAAAATGAGGTTTCATGTGTTACATGTGCCATTGCTACCCTACTTCTAAAACCTAAGTGTCCTGCTGAAAAAGTATGTGCCCTGGGGCCCAAGACTAATAGAAATTTCAAAGCCTGTTTTATGTTTGCAAGTTAATCTTTCTTTGTCCTCCATCTCATCCAGCAAATACAATATCATAATAACACAACTCATCTCTGTTTTTGAACTTGGCTTTGGATTGAGGATCATTGTGTCTTTGCCTTCAGATGTCTCACTTTGATGTATCTATTTCAAAGGGAGAGATAAAACCCAAAGTTCATTCTCACAATGGGACATCTTTTAAAGCCAAAGAGAAATGTTGGCCCTCTTTGTGGTACACAGCAGCCTGGATTCACTTTGAGATCCTCACTTGAAAGTCCCTGGGCAAGTGCAAAACGGCTTTAGTGATTTATCTTGCTACTGTGAGAACGGAATCGCTGTAGCTATGTCCATTGCACAAGTGGGCAGACAGAAGTTGTGGGAGTGAAGCAGGGAGAAGACCTCGGGGAAATAGGTTTTCTCATTGCCTCTTCCTAATTACTAGCCATGTAGCTAAACTCTTCAGCACTAATGGCTCCACTGGGTATAAATAGCATCTATATATACCTTTGGAAGTATAAATCTGGGCTGGAGGAAGGAGGAATCTGTTCAAACCCACATTCTTATCTCTCTTTTACTCTCTCTCTTTCTCCCTCTGAACTCAACTCCAATCATATCAAAGAAAAAAGAGTCTTTGTATATTTCACCATTAGACATAGCACATTTCACTTTCTAAAACTGTTTTTGATTGGTCCTTTCAATTTGCCATTCTACTTGACTCTTAAATTTCCCATAATTTTGAAGAAATCTCTTTCTAAATTCATTTCTTCCACCTTCAAATTCTAATAGATTGCAATTTCCACAGGGATGCATAAATTCTTATTTTCTTTATATCCTCAGTGCCTAAAACAAAGTCTAGAATACATTATTCAACCAATACATGTTTATTGAGTGAATAAGTGAAGAAATGACCAAATGAAATTTTAATCATTTGCTCTTCTTTAAATCCTCCTCCTTTCTCTAAGCATGCTCATAGCTGGGCTACCTTGAAAAAAAAATTGTAATGTTTTTGCATGCTGTACCCTCTGAAATAAATTTATCAGTTTCAAAGCACAAGATGGCATATCCCTTCCTACCCCCTTCCCTAGTGGGAGCAATTATATAACCAAAGAAATGGATCAAATTACCAGTCTTTAAAAGTTAAGGAGTGTTATCTCAGCCAAAGCTAAATACAGAGGCTGTCCCCCTCTACTCCATGCTCACTCTTACCTTCTTTGGATGATATGTCAATACCCTGATACTGCTATGGTTTCCACTGGGAGAATCTCAACTGAGGTTTTAATGGAGGCAGTGGCATAACTGAGCATAAGTAGAATCTTAGATCACTAGTGGGCTAATATTTTATTGGCAATTTACAAAATATTTTCTGAGTGCTAAACCTGCAAGGATTACACAAGACATTCTAAAGGATTTTTTTAAATCATATAGCAATCCAGCACTCAATAAACTAAGATTCTAGAAAAAATAAGACATGTGGATGTGGATAAATGTCCATACTTCATGGGTAAAAATTATTTATCTCATAAAAAGCTTCAAAATGAAGTACTATTGGGAAAGGGATTTCACTGGATCACAGAGAGCTTCAAACAGGGAGTGGCATTTTAACAAAGCCTTGAAGGAATGAATTAGTATGTGAACACTTTGCAGTGGTATGCTCTTAAACAAATAATAAAAGCCCTGATCTGTTGCGTTTGGCAATTTCCATGTTATAAATAGCCCAACCATGGCCACCAACCAGCTCTCAACATTCCTGAAAAGTTTACAATTAGCTCTCATGAGCCAGCTCCAACACACCACTGTTTGATAAATTTCAACTTAGGCAACCCCTGTTATGAATTTAAATGCTGTATATGAAATTGAAAAGATCCAGTTTTCCCCATATTGAAGGACATGTTGCAATGAAGGAAAAGTGGTTAAGGGAAGAGAACTAGACAGGCTTTGAAGCACTTTTAGCTGACCCCAGTTCAAAGAGTCATGATTACACCCAGGAAAATTATCTCCATCTCTGAGTAGCTCTGAGTTTTGGCAACGTGAAGACGTATTAGCAGTTTGACTTAATCAGAGTATTTCATTAAAAATTTGATCATATGTCTTCATATTCCAAATCTAGGAGTTCTATTTATGACGATAATGGATTTAGGAATACTAAATCTATAGAACTCCTTCTATAAAGATTTTTTTAATCTTCATAGTCCTGAAATGAAGAATTTAAAACAATGTTTATAGTGATGAACGGAAGAATGAAGTTAAAACAGAAGAGGTCTGAGTATTTCTCTGTGAAACCCAAGTTGGCTGGAAGTCAGGGTTTCTTTGGGCAATTGCCTGATGATGTGAGAGAATTTGGCAAAGGTAACCCAGGATTCTGGATATGCTTGTGTTTTGTTTACTGAGCCCAGGGGTTTATTTCTCAAATGAATTCCTTTTTTATTGTGATGGTAGTAATCATGAAAACCCTCCTGGTAATAACCTCTGTGAAGGTTCCTTGGCAAAATGGCCTATAAATATTGGCCATATGCCACATTTCAATATTTTGGTTTGAAACGCAGCAACCCAAAGCTCAGGAAATATTTTCAGAAAAGACCCATTGTTCTGGCCCTCAGCTGGAATCCTGAACAACAGGCTCCATATACTGTCTTGCTGCCATGATTCTGGGCACTAGTAGAAGACACCTCCCTAGTCACATTGCTTAGTGTCCAGCCTCCAAAATGAGCAGAGATCTGTAAAAAGTGCCTCTTTATTGGGTGAGAGGGTGGACTATTTGAACACCAAGATCCTTCATCAATCTTTAATGTTATGAATCTAACAGCCATTCAGTTCTGAACTCCAAAGGAGAGAGAAGGTATGACAGTGGGCAAATTAGAAGCATGGCTTCTAAGCATGAACTGGTCACTAACTCATGAAGGTGTTGGATTACCCAACCACTACATTTCCTTCCAACTCTACAAATCTATAAATCTACTGTCAAGAGCATTCTAAACTCTTCTTTCAGCATTGGGCTCTATCTAAAAGACAGATAAACTACATTCATTCAATACCATTTAAGAAACATTGATTGTCTTCCACACGGTACCTACTAAATTTGACATGACGGAATCAAGAATTAAAGAGAAAGGACCTCTGCATGAAACTGATCACAGTTGATAGGAACACTACAATTGAAAAGACAACTGAAATACATTCTATTGGTACAAAGATCCCACCACCATTCCCTCCAATGAGATATAATCTCCTAATGGATATCGCTTATGTGGAATCTAAAAAAATGGTACAAATGCACTTATTTACAAAACAGAAATAGAGTTACAGGTGTAGAAAACAATCTTATGGTTACCAGGAGGGAAAGGGCAGGGCGGGATAAATGGAAGGTTGGGATCGACATATAACACACTACTATATATAAAATAAATAACTAATAAAGACCTACTGTATAGCATGGGGAACTCTACTCAATACTCTGTAATGGCCTATATGGGAAAAGAATCTAAAAAAGAGTGGATATATGTATATGTATAACTGATTCACTCTGCTGTACACCTGAAACTAACACAACATTGTAAATCAACTACACTCCAATAATTTTTTTTAATCTCCTAATGGTCATTAGAATTACATAACAGTTAGGACACTTAAAGATATATCAGGTCAGCCTAGTCACCCCTTAGGTTTGCCCTAGACAGTAGAGCAGGTTACGCTAAACGATACAGGTTTGTCAAACCACACTGGAGGTTTCACTTCAGCCGACCTCATCTTTGTTGATTCACTAAGGTACCTTCATTGTTATCCCTGTCATCACCATAGGCCTCAGGGTCAAGTAGAAAGGGTTTTATCCCCAGCTTTGCCACTTAACTAACATTGAGATGTGGCACAGTTGGCACTTACAAATCAGTTTCCTCAACTGCCTAAAGCGGGGTATATTTTACTTCTCATCACAGGCTCAAAAGCAATGTCTACGAAAAGGCCACTCAATAAATGTGACCAATTATTCATTTCAGGATTATGTTACATATGCATGCATAGCATAGACCCTCTGCTTGTTTTTACGTGTTTCGTAATATTTGAATGAGGCAGGGTTGAGCAGGTGTGTTCAAGAGAATATTCTTCCATCATTCTCACTGGATCTTCAAAATATTCGTAAATAATTATGATGTTATCTTTAATTTTTCCTTTCTTATCAAGGCTGTTGCAGGGGTATCAATTCTAATTTAATCTTCTCTTCCCTCTCTGTCTCAAATTATGAATGCCACTATATTCTAAAACACTGTCATAATTACCATTAAGAAGATTCATTCAGGTATCTATGGAAACAGAGAAAAAGAAATCAAATTTAGTCATGTCAGATGGGGTGTCAAGGAAGGCATTTAGAAAAGAGCAACCACCTTTGAGTTAGCTGTGAAATATGAGTGAGCACTAGAGAGGAAACAAAAGAGGGGCTCAGGTGTGATGCAAAGGCACTGAGACTCACGAAAGCTCATGCTGCCTCTGGCAGCTCACTCCATCCCGGTGAAGAATGCAGTACAAAAGGATGGCAGCTGAGACTGGCAACAGTTGAGGATCAAATCTGAAGGAGCCCTGAACACTATGCTAAGGTATTTGAATATAATTTATCTAGAAAGCGAGAGTGGAGTGAGCCCCTGAAGGGTTGAGGCAGGTGGCCTACATGATCAGATTTACATTTTTAAGAGTCACAAGGGAAACAGCATTGGGGATGGACTAGAGGAACAACAGACTGAAAGTAGGGAACCGCACACTAGGAAGCCCTGCTATTCTACACTTGGCCTTATTCACTAACATCTTGCAATTTTTATTAATCAACACTCATGAAATGACAGATAAATAACAACATTTTCTCAATTAAGTGGGAGTGGGAGGGGGTGGGTAGGGTAGGGTGAGAGAAGAGTAAGGCGTGATTGGAAAAAATTTGCCATCTATTGCCCTACTAATTGGAGGTTCATGTCTTGCTAGTTTCATGAATGCTTCCCATTTGAGAATAAATCTAAGGCATGATTCATCCCTAATTATCAGAGACAGAGAAAAACAAACATAAACCAAACACCTCATTTGAATTGTTTATTTCTTTTAACTACCTAAAGATTACAGCCACAGGTTCTTCACCAATTTATAGGAAAGTAAACACAATAAACAGACAGGTGAAGACGACTCATGTAGGGGGTATTGTGAAAATAATCTAAACAATGAGTGTTCTGGAGACATTTGATATGCACACATCTGCATTATCTAATCAGCACCACACAATCAGATTTCAGTAGTACTAAAGGCAAATATCTGAAGCTCTCTCCCACTATTCAGACTGTATGTAGACTGCCATGAAAACCCCATCATATGGGAGATGGTTTTATATAAAGGGGACATGGCTTTAGTATTTTAAAAATGTGATGTAAATGAGTGCTTACATATACTGTTATGTGATTTGAAAATTACTGAAATATAAAATAATTATAATATTAATGATATGCATATCCTGATTATTTTACATTATCTAATGATGAGTATTTACTATGTACCAGGCACTGGGAATAGTACTTTGCATTCATTATATCATTTGATATTTAAAGTGGTACCATCACTCCCGTTATACAGATGAGGAAACTAAAGAAAGAAGAATTGTCCAAAATCATCTTTGTTAGTTGGAAAAAGACAGAACATGAGTTTGAGTCCAGGTATCTATGACACTACAGGTCATACTCTTAACTGCTGTTAAATACTGCCCTGGATATGGGACTCTACACAGTCTGGATCCACTTAACTTTCAAGCAACTCCTTGTGCAACCCTCTCTCCTTTCAAGGAGGTCACACATTTTATTCTTTGCTAATTCAATGTAATAAATTCCTCCTGGAGTTCCCCTTGTTCTTTCTTCATTCATTTGGTGATCCTCTCTTACTCCTTTTTCAACATTTAGTTCAGATTTTATCTCAACTTGAGATAGTTCAGGACTCATCTCAAAACCATGAGTCCTTTCTAAAGAATAAATAAATAAATAAATAAACTAATTAATCAAATTACACTCCACCACCTCTCAAAGCATGAGTTAAATAATTATACTCCTCCACTTCTCAAAGCATGAGTTAAATCACAGACATAATGCCTATGATCTGAATAAATATATATAGGTATAGAAATTAAATTTTTATGTTTAATAACATAATTAAAAATATTAATAGATATTCCAACCATATTACTTAAATTCAAATTTATGAGTTTACATCTAAAAGTTGTATTCTAAGAGTTAGTATTTCACTGAATAACCAATAGGTCATTGAAGAAATCAAAGGAGAGGTTTACCTGAAGAAACAAGAAAATATCCCAAACAAACAATCTAACTTACACCTAAAGGAACTAGAAAAAGAACAACAACAACAACAATAACAAAAAAGCCTAAAATTAGTAGAAGGAAGGAAATAATAGAGATCAGAGAGGAAGTAAATGAAATAGAGACTAAAAAACAACAGAAAAGATCAGTAAAACTAAGAGCTTATTCTTTGAAAAGATAAACAAAATTGACAAACCTTTAGCTAGACTAACCAAGAAAAAAAAGAGAGAGGACTCACATAAATAAAATGAGAAATGAAAGAGGAGAAGTTAAATACAAGGCATCATAAAAGACTACTACAAATAATTATACGCCAACAAACTGGACAACCTACAAGAAATGGATAAACTCCTAGAAACATACAATCTTCTGACTAAATCATGGAGAAACAGAAAATCTCAATAAACTGATTACTAGAAGGGAGATTGAAACAGTAATCAAAAATCACTCAACAAACAAAAGCCCAGGACAAGATGGCTTCATTGGCAAATTCTACAAAATATTCAAAGCAAATTTAACACCTATCTTCTCAAACTCTTCCAAAAAACTGAAGAGAAGGAAAACCTTCCAAACACATTTTACAAAGCTAGAATTACTCTGATACAAAAATGAGACAAGAACACCCCAGAAAAACAAAATTGAAGGCCAAAATCTTTGATGAACATAGATGCAAAAATCCTTAACAAAATATTAGCAAACTGAATCTAACAATACATTAAAATGATCATTCACCATGATCAAGTGGTATTTATTCCAGGGATACAAGGATGGTTCAAGATCTGCAAATTAATCAATGCAATACATCACATTAACAAAACAAAGAATAAAAATCACATGATCATCTCAATAGACACAGAAAAAGCATTTG
Organism: Pseudorca crassidens; assembly: GCF_039906515.1. Classification (NCBI taxonomy): domain Eukaryota; kingdom Metazoa; phylum Chordata; class Mammalia; order Artiodactyla; family Delphinidae; genus Pseudorca; species Pseudorca crassidens. Next base: position 36,913,360 of record NC_090315.1, on the reverse strand, counting down.
AAAAATTTCAATATCCATTTTGATAAAAACTCCCAACAAAGTAAGTATAGAGGGAACATGGCTCAATAAAGGCCATATATGACAAACCTGCAGCTAACATCATATGAAATGGCGAAAAGCTGAGAGCATTTCCTCTAAGATCGGAAATGAGACAAGGACACCCACTCTCTCCACTTTTATTCAATATAGTATTGGAAGTCCTAGCCAAAACAGTAAAACAAGAAAAAGTAATAAAAGGCATACAAATAGAAAGAAAGAAAGAAAGAAGGAAGGAAGGACGGAAGGAAGGAAGGAAGGAAGGAAGGAAGGAAGGAAGGAAGGAAGGAAGAAAGAAAGAAAGAAAGAAAGAAAGAAAGAAAGAAAGAAAGAAAGAAAGAAAGAAAGAAAGAAAAAGAAAGATGTAAAACTGTCACTATTTGCAGATGACATGATATTACATATACAGTACCTGAAAGACACCACCAAAAAACTGTTAGACCTAATAAATGAATTCAGTAGAGTTGCAAGATAAATATATAGAAACTATAGCATTTCTATACACTAATAATGAACTATCAGAAAGAGCAATTAAGATACAATCTCATTTACAACTGTATCAAAAAGAATAAGATACCTCGGGATAAATCTAACCAAGGAAGTAAAAGACCTATATACTGAAAACTATAAGATATTGATGAAAGAAATTGAAGAAGACACAAATAAATGGAAAGATATTCTGTGTTCATGGATTGGAAGAATTAATATGGTTAAAATGTCCATACTACCCAAAGCAATCTACAAATTCAATACAATCCCTATCAAAATTCCAAGACATTTTTCACAGAACTAATAAACAAATAATTCTAAAATTTATATGGAACCACAAAAGATCCCAAATATCCAAAACAATGTTGAAAAAGAAGAAAGCTAGATGTATCACACTCACTGGTTTCAAATTATACTACAAAGCTACAGTAACCAAAACAGTATGGTACTGGCACAAAAACAGACACAAAGATCAATGGAACAGAATTGAGAGCTCAGAAAACAACTGACATATACATGAATAATTTACAACAGAGGAGCAAAGAAATACAATGGAGAAAGGATAGTCTCTTCAGTAGATGGTGCTGGGAAAGCTGGTCAGCCAAATGCAAAAGACTGAAACTAGACCACTATCTTACACTATACATAAAAATTAACTCAAGGGGATTAAAGACTTGCATGTAAGACCTGAAACCATAAAATTCCTAGAAGAAAACATAGGTGGTAACCTCAATAACATCTGTGTTAGCAATGTTTCTGTGAATGACTTCAAAGGCAACATCCAATGGGACTATATCAAACTAAAAAGCTTCTGCACAGTAAAGGAAATAATCATCAAAATGTAAAGGCAATCTATTGCATTGGAGAAGATATTTGCAAATCATACATCTGATAAAGAGTTAATAGCCAAAATATATGAAGAATTCATGCAACTCAACAACAAAAATATAAACAACCCAATTTAAAAATGAGCAGTGGATTTGAATAGGCATTTTCCAAAGAAGACATAAAGATGGCCAACAGACACACAAAAAGATGTTCAACATCACTAACTACCAGGGAAATGCAAATCAAAACCACACTGAGCTATCACCTCACACCTGTTAGAATGGCCATAATTAAAAAGACAAAAAATAAGAACTGTTGGAGAAGATGTATAAAAAAAGGGAGCCCTGTTGGTGGGAGTGTAAATACACTGTTGGTGCGAGTGTAAATTGGTGCAGCCACTATGGAAAGATAGTATGGAGATTACTCCAAAAATTAAGAATAGGGCTATTACATACCCAGCTATTCTACTTCTAGGTATTCATCCAAAGAACACAAAAACACTAATCCAAAAAGGTATATGAAATGCTAAATTCATTGCAGCATTATTTACAATTAGTCAAGATATTGAAACAATCTAAGTATCCATTGATGGATGAATGGATTAGGAAGATGTGCTACATATACACAATGGAATACCACTCAGCCATAAAAAAGAATGAAATCCTGCCATTTAACAACATGGATGAACCTTGAGGGTATTATGCAAGTGAAATAAGTTGGACAAAGAAAACAAATACTAAATGATTTCACTCATATGGGGAATCTAAAACAAAAAACAAAAAACAAATTAACCAATGAAATAAAACAAAAATAAACTCATAGATACAGAGATCAGATTAGTGGTTACCAGAGGGAAAGGGGTCAACTGTATGGTGATGGATAGTAATTAGACTTGTGATGGTTATCATTTTTTACTGCATACAAATGTTGAATTATAATACCGTACACTTGAAACTTATATAATAAAAATTAAGCAAAATAAAATAAAGCAGGCAAGGCTGAAAGACCTACATTGGAGAAGAGAATGAGCCAGTTCTGCTATTGATTAAATTAGATTTGGAACCAGGGGGAGAAAAGTTAGTATTTGCAGTCTGATGATTCAGAAATGTGAAAATTCACAGAATAACCAAAGATGGGTGAAAACAGTAAAATCACTCTTCCAGAGGAAACATTGGCTTTATTTTAGAATATCCTTCAAAACTTGGATATATCATTTATCATTTAAGCCTGTTGTGTAAAGATGAGAAAAACATTCATATATTTCCATATGTTTTCAAGAACGGATCAACAAATATACTAGAAGATCCAAATATACTAGACGGAAATGAGAATTGGCGATAAACTGCTCAAATCCCACTTCAAGAAAAAACTCATTGCCTGGGTGCAAGCAGTCTGATTAGGAGGCAGCCTCCAGCTCCTAGTTTCATCAGGGTCCTATCAACTTTAGAGTCAAGGTCCTACTCTTCTGGGAGCATCCTCTGGCCAAAGCCTAAGCAAACTGGTAGTATAATGCCTAACCACTTCTAATCTCTGTTCTGGAGCTCCCCAAGGTTACTCCCTAATATACATTTTGTACTACTTGCTCTGTCTTGTCCTGTTTCCTAAAGAACCCAACCTATAAATATTTCACACACACACACACACACACACACACACACACACACACACGTACACACACATGACAAGGAGACAGGAATGCTAAGATGGAGATCCAGGTTCTCACACATAAATGCTATGGGGGATTGAAAAAAACTTTGACGGTTTCTGTCTTTATAAAAGCCCCACCCTAGGCCTCAAGAAATAGTCGAAATCCCATTCTTCATCCTATGCTCTCCTCCCCTCCATACAAGAGTCTACTTTCCTTGTCCTCATCACAGCTAGAGATGCAGACAAAAATGTTTCACTTTATTGTCCTGTGATGTGTTTACTTTGCCCTCAAATTCCTTGTCTGTATTAAAAAAAAATACTAATGCCAAATTACTTTATGTAAAGTACCTAATTACTTCACGTTAAGTACCAAAAAACAGGCTGGCATCTAGTATGCACTTAATACAAATTAGCTCCACTTTTTCTTAGAGGAATTACTCTCATTTCTTCACTTAATGCTCAAATATTTCTATTAAGTAATCATAACTTGTACAGTATTAAAGATATCATATTCTATACCTTCTCCTTCTAAATTCCAGGTATGTATGGGATCTATTTTGATAATATCTGTGACATATCTGATTTATAAATGAAATTGATACAAGCTAATGGGATCTATTTTGCTCACCAGAGCCCAATACTGAGTACTCACAAAAGCCTCCCAGCTTTTCTCTCTACCTCCAACTACTGGACATTCAATCAAAAGGTTATCGATAGGCAGAAACTTGACTCTGCTCCTGCTCTAGGACAGCTCTCATCTTTACTCCCTGCTGAATTAGGGTCTCCAAAGAATACAGTGTAACCCTGAAAGAGAAGTGATCTGAAGGATCAGTTATTTCCATTCATTTGTTCATTTCTCATGCCATTCATTCAACAAAAATATTTTGAGATTCTATACATGACAGGCTAAGTAAAAAAGGGAAAGTTTTCTCCTTGACTCCTATTCTTACTCCCCAGTTGTAGTCGTTAAAGGAAGCTGATATGCTAGGAAACAGAAACAGATTCACAGACATAGAGAACAGACTTGTGGTTGTGAAGGGGGAGGAGGTGCGGGAAGGGAAGGATTGGGAATTTGGGATTAGCAGATGCAAACTAGTACATAGAGGATGTATAAAGAGCAAGGTCCTACTGTATAGCACAGGGAACTATATTTAATACCCTGTGATAAACAATAATGGAAAAGAATATGAAAATATATATACACACATAACTAAATCACTTTGCTATACAGCAGAAATTCATACAATATTGTAAGTCAACTATACTTCAATAAAATTTCTATTAAAAAGGAAGGTGATATGTACATGTGCCTGTACATGTACATGTGCATGAATGTCTGTGTATATGTGTACATACATGTGCAAAAAAGAAGGATCTATATACTTTTTACAATCAAGAATATATTACAAATGTTTTACTTAATTCAGTTATACAGCATTTCAGCTAGATTTTATTTCTTATCTCCATCCCCCAAACCTCTCCTCTCACTCAACCTGACACTTCTGTCTGTACTAGTTTTTCCTTTGTATTAGCCTTCTGTTTCCTCTTTTGGCCAAACAATCAAGTAATCATTACCTTAAGGGTAATTATGCCAAAGAGAGAGAGAATATCAAATAGTCATCTTTGCTATGTCCTTAGAGTTTTCTTTTTTAAAACTGTTATCTGAAGTTCAACTTCTGTTCCTAGATTTTTTGCTTCAATTATACTCTTGGGGCGAGAAATCATAATGTCATCTCTCACAAGCACCTCATATGACTTCCAGAGCAGTAGAATTTGTCAGAAGGGCAAATCTGTATCCCCTCTTGACTCTCCACCTTTGCCCTGGCCATATTTCCACCTTCCCTGTTCTGAGGATGGAGCAACAAAGCTGTCTTCACTCCTGAGCCGGCCAGTTCAGGCGATGCCTTGAAATTGCTGCTTGTCCTCATGTCAGCACAACTGCTCCCTGACAGTGGGGGCTGTCCTCTGATGGGGCACTGCAGAGAGTTTACAGCAGCCCTAACCTCAGCTCCTCAGCAGAAGCTCCACCTCCTCATGAACAAAGAAAAATAAAATGAGAAATGAGGAAAAGTAAAGTACTCCCTTTATTTTCTTTTCTGGGCCTTTGGAGCTTTGCTGAAACATTAAAAAAAAAAAAAAAAAGAGCATGAAAGAGTATTGCTTTTAACTCTGAAAATATTCACCTTTTAACACAAGGACTCTGCCCTTGAACTTCAAAACTGTGTCCTGCCTAAAAGACCAAAGTGTTTCTAAGGTAGACTTGGGCTCATGGTTTCTGAGCACTTTTCCTGTTGATTTACCATTCTCATCTTTACAGTTTTTTCCTGTGTGATCTAGAGAATGGATTGAACTGAAATATAAGAAGCCCTTATAACAGATATTCAGAGGCATTTAAGAGGGAAACCCTCTGACACAGATCTGACATTCTCTCCATTTATATGATAGAGAAAACAAAGTATATAAAGGTAAGAAGGCTCTGTCAAGCTTGGCTTCCATCCTACCCATCAGTGGGATACAACTCAGGCTTTCTGGTTAGTTACAGATGTGTGGGAGTCTTCTTTTATGGTTATTAGTGCTCAAGTATATTGTGAGGTTACTGGAGACAGGATCAGACTATGTAACATACACTTTGTTAATAATCGATTTCCTGAATATTCAATAAAAGATTATTACTAAAACTAATGCAGTAAAAATATTACGATTATTGGCTTTAAAATATCTAGCAAAAAGAAGCAGTGTGATGGATGTTACCAGCCACCAAAAATATATTACTTAATATAGTTGAGGCCTGAAAACTACAGATTAACTACTGGTATAATATAATACTCTCAGACTGATGATTGGTAATTAATCACTCCTTTAAGTCAAGATATTTTAATACTTGCCTAACTAAATAGACATTGATTTAGAGTATCTAGAATAATGCAGAACTTATCAAGTCTTAAAATGTCTACTGTACCATGCCATTTCACAGCTGAGAGGCCTAACACCCAAAAATATTTGAAGATTTGCTAGGTATCCTTGGGAAAATTCAAGAATTTACCAGGCAGCATTGTTTTGACACATCCACATCCCATCTTAACTAACTTTGTAATTCTAAATATCTCCATAAAAGTATAATCATACAAATGTACGTTAGAAATATAATACACAACTTAAGAATAATTATATTGGGGACAGCTTCAAGATGGCAGAGGAGTAAGACGTGGAGATCACCTTCCTCTCCACAAATACATCAAAAATACATCTACCTGAGGAACACTTCCTATAGAACACCTACTGAACACTGGCAGAAGACCTCAGACTTCCCAAAAGAGTCTCCAGCCAGGTGTCAAGCCTGAGCCTCTGAGGTGGGAAAGCCGAGATCATGACATTGGTCCACCAGAGACCTCCTGGCCCCACTTAATATCAAATGGTTAAAGCTACTCTGAGACCTCCATCTCAGTGCTAAGACCCAGCTCCACTCAACAACCAGCAAGCTACAGTGCTGGACACCCTATATCAAACAACTAGCAAGACAGGAACACAACACCACATATTAGCAGAGAGGCTGCTGAAAATCATAATAAGTTCACAGACACCCAAAAAAACACCACCAGATGTGGTCCTGCCCACCAGAAAGACAAGATCCAGCCTCATCCACCAGCACACAAGCACCAGTCCCCTCCACCTGGAAGCCTACACAACCCACTGAACCAACCTTACCCACTGCGGGGCAGACACCAAAAACAACGGGAACTACAAAACTGCAGCCTGCAGAAAGGAGGCCCCAAACACAGCAAGGTAAGCAAAATGAGACGACAGAGAAATACAAAGCAGATGAAGGAGCAAGGTAAAAAGCCACCAGACCAAACAAATGCAGAGGAAACAGGCAGTCTACCTGAAAAAGAATTCAGAATAATGACAGTAAAGATGATCCAAAAACTTGGAAATACAATGGAGAAAATACAAGAAACGTTTAACAAGGACCTAGAATACCTAAAGAGCAAACAAACAATGATGAACAACACAATATATGAAATTAAAAATTCTCTAGAAGGAATCAATAGCAGAATAACTGATGTAAAAGAAGGGATAAGTGACTGGGAAGATAAAATACTGGAAATACCTACTGCAGAGCAGAAAAAAGAAAAAAGAATGAAAAGAATTGAGGACAGTCTCAGAGACCTCTGGGACAACATTAAATGCACCAACGTTTGAATTATACAGGTCCCAGAAGAAGAAGAGAAAAAGAAAGGGACTGAGAAAATATATGGGAAAGGAAATAGTCAATAAAGTCCACTAAGAGCAGAGTGTCCCATACAGGATAAATCCAAAGAGACAAACATAAGACACATATTAATCAAACTACCAAAAATTGAATAAAAAGAAAATATATTAAAAGCAGCAAGGGAAAAACAACAAATAACATAAAAGGGAATCTCCATAAGGTTAACAGCTGATCTTTGAGCAGAAACTCTGCAAGCCATAAGGGAGTGGCAGGACATATTTAAAGTGATGAAAGGGAAAAACCTACAACCAAGATTACTCTACGCAGCAAGGATCTCATTCATATTCAACGGAGAAATAAAAACATTTACAAACAAGCAAAAGATGAGAGGATTCAGCACTACAAAGCCAGCTTTACAACAAATGCTAAAGTAACTTCTCTAGGCACAAAACACAAGAGAAAGAAAAGATCTACAAGAACAAACCCAAAACAATTAAGAAAATGGTAATAGGACCATACATATCGATAACTACCTTAAATATAAATGGATTAAATGCTCCAAACAAAAGACAAAGACTGGCTGAATGGATACAAAAACAGGACCCATATAAATGCTGTCTACAAGAGACCCACTTCAGACCTACGGACACGTACAGACTGAAAGTGAGGAGATGGAAAAAGATATTCCAGGCTAATGGAAACCAAAAGAAAGCTGGAGTAGCAATTCTCGTATCAGAAAAAATAGACTTTAAAATAAAGACTATTACAAGAGACAAAAAAGAAAACTACATAATGATCAAGGGATCAAACCAAGAAGATATAACAATTGTAAATATTTATACACCCAACATATGAGCACCTCAATACATAAGGCAAATGTTAACAGCCATAAAAGGGGAAATCGACAGGAACACAATCATAGTAGGGGAATTTAACACCTCACTTACACCAATGGACAGTTCATCCAAAATGAAAATAAATAAGGAAACACAAGCTTTAAATGATACATTAAACAGGATGGACTTAATTGATATTTATAGGACATTCCATCCAAAAACAACAGAATACACTTTCTTCTAAAGTGTTCATGGAACATTCTCCCAGATAGATCATATCTTGGGTCACAAATCAGGCCTTGGTAAATTTAAGAAAATTGAAATCGTATCAAGCATCTTTTCTGACTACAATGCTAGGAGACTAGATATCAGCTACAGGAAAAAATCTGTAAAAAATACAAACACATGGAGGCTAACAATACACTACTAAATAATCGAGATCACTGAAGAAATCAAAGAGGAAATTAAAAAACACCTAGAACCAAAAGACAATGAAAACATGATGACCCAAAACCTATGGGATGCAGCAAAAGCAGTTCTAAGAGGGAAGTTTATAGCAATATAATCCTACCTCAAGAAACAAGAAACATCTCAAATAAACAACCTAACCTTACACCTAAAACACTCAGAGAAAGAAGAACAAAAAAAACCCAAAGACAGCAGAAGGAAAGAAATCATAAAGATCATATCAGAAGTAAATGAAAAAGAAATGAAGGAAACGATAGCAAAGATCAGTAAGACTAAAACCTGGTTCTTTGAGAAAATAAACGAAATTGATAAGCCACTAGCCACACTCATCAAGATAAAAAGAGAGAAGACTCAAATCAATAGAATTAGAAATGAAAAAGGAGAAGTAACAGCTGACACTGCAGAAATACAAAGGATCATGAGAGAGTACTACAAGCAACTATATACCAATAAAATGGACAACCTGGAAAAAATGCACAAATTCTTAGAAAAGCACAACCTTCTGAGTCTGAACCAGGAAGAAATAGAAAAAATAAACAGACCAATCACAAACACCCAAACTGAAACTGTGATTAAAAGTCTTCCAACAAACAAAAGCCCAGGACCAGATGGCCTCACAGGCGAATTCTATGAAACATTTAGAGAAGAGATAACACCTATCCTTCTCAAACTCTTCCAAAATATAGCAGAGGGAGGAACACTCCCCAATTCATTCTACGAGGCCACCATCACCTTGATACCAAAACCAGACAAGGATGTCACAAAGAAAGAAAACCACAGGCCAAAATCACTGATGAACATAGATGCAAAAGTCCTCAGCAAAACACTAGCAAACAGAATCCAACAACACATTAAAAGGATCATACACCATGATGAAGTGGGGTTTATCCCAGGAATGCAAGGATTCTTTGATATATGCAAATCAATCAATGTGATAAACCATATTAACAAATTAAAGGAGAAAAACCATATAATCATCTCAATAGATGCATATAAAGCTTTTGACAAAATTCAACAGCCATGTATGATAAAAACCCTACAGAAAGTAGGCATAGAGGGAACTTATCCCAATATAATAAAGGCCATAGATGACAAACCCACAGCCAACATCGTTCTCAATGGTGAAAAACTTAAACCATTTCCAATAAGATCAGGAAAAGGACAAGGTTTCCCACTCTCACCACTATTATTCAACATAGTTTTGGAAGTTTTAGCAATAGCAATGAGAGGATAAAAAGAAATAAAAGTAACTGAAAACAGAAAAGAAAATATAAAATTGTCACTGTTTGCCGGGGACATGATGCTATACATAGAGAATCCAAAAGATGCTACCAGAAAACTACAAGAGCTAATCGATGAATTTGGTAAAGTAGCAGGATACAAAATTAATGCACAGAAATCTCTGGCATTCCTATACACTAATGATGAAACATCTGCAAGAGAAATTAAGGAAACACTCCCATTTACCACTGCAATAAAAAAGAATAAAATACCTAGGAATAAACCTACCTAAGGAGACAAAAGACCTGTATGCAGAAAATTTTAAGACACTGATGAAAGAAATTAAAGATGATACAAATAGATGGAGATATATACCATGTTCTTGGATTGGAAGAATCAACATTGTGAAAATGACTCTACTACCCAAAGCATTCTACAGATTCAGTGCAATCCCTATAAAACTACCAATGGCATTTTTCACAGAACTAGAACAAAAACTTTCACAATTTGTATGGAAACACAAAAGACCCCGCAAAGCCAACGCAATCTTGAGAAAGAAAAACGGAGCTGGAGGAATCAGGCTCCCAGACTTCAGAATATACTACAAAGCTACAGTAATCGGGAAAGTTTGGTACTTGTATAAAAACAGAAATATAGATCAATGGAACAGGATAGAAAGCCCAGAGATAAACCCACACGCATATGATCACCTTATATTTGATAAAGGAGGCAAGAATATAAAATGGAGAAAAGACAGCCTCTTCAATAAGTGGTGCTGGGAAAACTGGACAGCTACATGTAAAAGAATGAAATTACAACACTCTCTAACACCATACATAAAAATAAACTCAAAATGGATTAAAGATCTAAATGTAAGACTGGACACCATAAAACGCTTAGAGGAAAACATAGGCAGAACACTCTATGACATAAATCACAGCAAGATCTTTTTTGACCCACCTTCTACAGAAATGGAAATAAAAACAAAAATAAATAAATGGGACCTAATGAAACTTAAAAGCTTTCACACAGCAATGGAAACCATAAACAAGACGAAAAGACAACCCTTAGAATAGGAGAAAATATTTGCAAATGAATCAACTGACAAAGGATTAATCTCCAAAATATACAAGCAGCTCATGCAGCTCAATATCAAAAAAACAAACAACGTAATCCAAAAATGGGCAGAAGGCCTAAACAGACATTTCTCCGGAAAAGATATACAGATTGCCAACAAGCACATGAGAAGATGCTCAACATCATTAATCATTACAGAAATGCAAATCAAACCTACAATGAGGTATCATCTCACACTGTTCAGAATGGCCATCATCAAAAAATCTACAAACAATAAATGCTGGAGAGGGTGTGGAGAAAAGGGAACCCTCTTGCACTGTTGGTGGGAATGTAAATTGATACAGCCACTATGGAGAACAGTACGGAGGTTCCTTAAAAAACTAAAAGTAGAATTACCATATGACTCAGCCACCCCACTACTGGGCATATACACAGAGAAAACCATAATTCAAAAAGACACATGCACCCCAATGTTCATTGCAGCACTATTATTTACAATAGCCATGGTCATGGAAGCAACCTAAGTGCCCATCGACAGACAAATGGATAAAGGAGATGTGGTATACATATACAACGGATAATACTCAGCCATAAAAAGGAACAAAATTGGGTCATTTTTAGAGACATGGATGAATTTAGAGACTATCATACAGAGTGACGTAAGTCAGAAAGAGAAAAACAAATATCGTACATTGATGGATATATGTGGATCCTAGAAAAATGGTACAGATGAACCGGTTTTCAGGGCAGAAATTGAGACACAGATGTAGAGAACATATGTATGGACACCAAGGGGGAAAGGGGTGGGGGGTGGAGGTGGTGGTGTAATGAATTGGGAGATTGGGATTGACATATATATACACTAATATGTATAAAATGGGTAACTAATAAGAACCTGCTGTATAAAAAAAATAAATAAAATAAAATTCAAGAATTCAAAAATAAATAAATACACCATGGGAATATAAAAAAAAAGTATGAAAACCATGTTCTTACGCTGTAAAACTGCTAGATGAATGTCACAATTTTTTTAATTTTTAAAATTGCTTTAAAAATTCCATGAAAATGTTGGAATACAACTGTTTTGCAAATGTGAAAAAAAAATCTACAAACCTTAAGTGCTGTAGAGGGTGTTGAGAAAAGGGAACCCTCTTGAATTATTGTTAGGAATGTAAACTGATACAGCCACTATGGAGAACAGTATGGAGGTTCCTTAAAAAACTAAAAATAGAACTACCATATGACCCAGCAATCCCACTACTGGGCATATACCCTGAGAAAACCATAATTCAAAGAGTCATGTACCACAATGTTCATTGCAGCACTATTTACAATAGCCAGGACGTGGAAGTAACCTGTGTCCATCAACAAATGAATGGATAAAGAAGATGTGACACATATATACAATGGAATATTACTCAGCCATAAAAAGAAATGAAATTGAGTTATTTGTAGTGAGGTGGATGGACCCAGAGTCTGTCATACAGAGTGAAGTAAGTCAGAAAGAGAAAAACAAATACCGTATGCTAACACATATATATGGAATCTAAAAATAAAAATGGTTCTGAAGAACCTAGGGGCAGCACAGGAATAAAGATGCAGACATAGAGAATGGACTTGAGGACACGGGGAAGGGGAAAGGGAAGCTGGGACGAAGTCAGAGAGTGGCATGGACATATATACACTACCAAACGTAAAATAGATAGCTAGTGGGAAGCAGCCACATAGCACAGGGAGATAAGCTCGGTAGTTTGTGACCACCTAGAGGGGTGGGATAGGGAGGGTGGGAGGGAGATGCACGAGGGAGGAGATATGGGGATATATGTTCATGTACACCTGATACACTTTGTTATACAGCAGAAACTAATACACCATTATGAAGCAATTATACTTCAGTAAAGATGTTAAAAAAATAAAAGAATAATTATATTGATTGACTCTGTCCAGCACTGATACCACCTCTAGTGCTTACTAGCTTTGTGATCTTAAGCAAGTTAGTCACACACAGTGTGGCTTAGTTTACTCATCGTTAAAGTGGGGTTGTAAATTTCTACCTCGCAGACTTGATGCACTGAATAAAACTAAATTCTGGGCAATCAGACTTCCTATCTGGTACTCTCTGGCTCCATTCCATTCACACGGACCCCATAAGGAAGGGAGGCCTTGTGAAGTTCTCCCACCTGACCTGCTTCCACCTGGCCAGTGTCACTATTAGGCCTGCAACAAGATACACAATTGTAAACTCTTCAAAGTTTAAACATGGAGGAGCAGGTAAAGATATAGAGTCCCATATCCCATTGATCACTATTAGCATAATCCACAATTATAGTCTCAAACTGCTATACTATCGGGCAAAACACTGCATTGTATCTATCTTGAAGACTGTGCAGGTGGAAGTTGAAACCAAGAGATCTGGAACATAGATCCTTGTTGCACACTCACCAGTATTGTGATCTAGAACAAGTCATGTTTTCTTACCTTCAATCTTTAATTATGGTAACAGGTGATATTATCTGCCTAGTATAATGCCTGGGATAGAATAGGTGTTACTTACGAAAATAAAAGCCAAAATTGATTAACACTTTCTATTTACCACTGCCAGGAGCGCTTTACATGCATTATCCCATCTCATCTTCACGACAACCATATGGGGTAAACATGATTGTTTCCTGATCTATAAAATGGGGCTAATGAGGCTCAGAGATGTTAAATAATTTCCCCAAGGTCACACAGGAGGTTAGACTACTTAGATTTAAACTTCAGCTCCAAGAACTCCAAAATCTGAGCTTTTATTTACCATAATATGCTTCCGTGGCTTACCAAATAAAAGAGAAAACGGAACTTTCTATGCAACAAGGATTTGTGTGAAGAAAAAAGTATTTCTTTTATTAAAAAGAACTCCATAAATGGAAGGGATTATTGGTACAAAATAATGAAAGTGTTTGGTGAATGATGTAAATTCCTATATTCCCTAAAGCAGTGTTGGATCTTCTTAAATAAAGGAAAATGATTACTTCTGCAGATTCCCTGGTCTAAGATTTATGAATGCAAAAATAAAGTATTATACCCATCTCTGTTCATTTAAACATCTCATGCCGTTTTGTTGTAACACTTAGGAAACAATTCTATGACCTAGGTTCTATACGTTTTTTCATATTTAATCCTCATAGTTCAATGTAATTCAATCAATTGAGCTTTTATTATGTGCAAGGCATGGTGCTATTTGTTCAAAACAAACTGAATGACAAGAGGCACGTGCCTACCCTGATGGAATGTACACATTATAGATTAAAAAACCTCAAAGCAAAAGCTGCAAGATAGTAGTATTATCAATTTACACACAAATCTGAACCTCAGGGAGTTTTTTCATAATTATAAGACAAAAAACGTTGATGTTAATATTCAAAGACATTCTATCCCAACACTCTTTTCAATACACAACTCTGTCTCATCAAGCTATTGGTTTGGACTAAAAGCAAGGAAGAGAATTTGGGGATTTGGTAGAGGAGGGAGAAAGAGTAAAATAAAGCAGAAAATCTTTTACTGCAAGGCATCCTGAGCTCAGAAACACTGACCGCATGACCGATAGGTCATTTCTATTTGACGTCAGATGGAGGTGTTTAAATTCTCCGTTTCAAGATTGATTGAAAATCAGATCATATCACACTGTCTGCCAAATCTCAACTTTCAGTTATTATTCTCCTCTTAACTTTTTTTTTAAACTTTCTCCTGCAACAAAAGAGAGGTCTGTTCTCTTATTCTGCAATTTCCAACAGCTCTTTTTTGGGATCGTAAGCAACTGAAAAAAGAAAGAGACATATTTTCTATAATGTGCTTTCCTCTTAAAAATGTGTGCTCTGCTGAGCAGTTTAGAACAAATTGTAATACTATCATCTCTCAAATATTTAATCAAAGCATCCAAGGAATTATTTTCAGTGCTTTCCTGACCTGAGATGTTTTGGCTAGATTATACAATTTCAGAAAACACTTACAAAAACTATGACCAGATAGTAAAATAAAGAGCAAATTTACTGACCACTTTTACCTATCTCAAGGGAAAGGACTCTAGATTTTTTTAAAGTCCTTCATTTTCTACTTTAAAAAATGTCTGTTTTAGACACTATAAAACTGAAAACACAGGCAGAACACTCTATGACACAAATCACAGCAAGATCCTTTTTGACCCACCTCCTAGAGAAATGGAAATAAAAAACAAAAATAAACAAATGGGACCTAATGAAACTTCAAAGCTTTTGCACAGCAATGGAAACCATAAACAAGACGAAAAGACAACCCTTAGAATAGGAGAAAATATTTGCAAACGAATCAACTGACAAAGGATTAATCTCCAAAATTTACAAGCAGCTCATGCAGCTCAAAATCAAAGAAACAAACAACACAATTCAAAAACGGGCAGAAGACCTAAATAGACATTTCTCTAAAGAAGATATACAGATTGACAACAAACACATGAAAGGATTCTCAACATCACTAATCATCAGAGAAATGCAAATCAAAACTACAATGAGGTATCACCTCACACTGTTCAGAATGGCCATCATCAAAAACTCTACAAACAATAAATGCTGGAGGGAGTGTGGAGAAAAGGGAACCCTCTTGCACTATTGGTGGGAATGTAAATTGATACAACCACTATGGAGAACAGTATGGAGGTTCCTTAAAAAACTAAAAATAGAACTACGATATGACCCAGCCATCCCACTAATGTACCCTGAGAAAACCATAATTCAAAAAGAGTCATGTACCACAATGTTCACTGCAGCCCTATTCACAATAGCCAGGATGTGGAAGCAACCTAAGTGTCCATCGACAGATGAATGGATAAAGAAGATGTGGCACCTATATACAATGGAATATTACTCAGCCATAAAAAGGAATGAAATTGAGTTATTTGTAGTGAGGTGGATGGACCCAGAGTCTGTCATACAGAGTGAAGTAAGTCAGAAAGAGAAAAACAAATACCATATGTTAACACATATATATGGAATCTAAAAAATAAAAATGGTTCTGAAGGACCTAGGGGCAGAACAAGGATAAAGATGCAGACGTAGAGAATGGACTTGGGGACACGGGGAGGGGGAAGGATAAGCTGGGACAAAGTGAGAGAGTGGCATGGACATATATACACTACCAAATGTAAAACAGATAGCTAGTGGGAAGCAGCTGCATAGCACAGGGAGATCAGCTCGATGCTTTGTGACCACCTAGAGGGGTGGGATAGGGAGGGTGGGAGGGAGACGCAAGAGGGAGGGGATATGGGGATATATGTATATGTATAGCTGATTCACTTTGTTATACAGTAGAAACTAACACACCATTGTAAAGCAATTATACTCTAATAAAGATGTTTTTAAAAAAAGCTGTTTTATATATGGCACTTGCCTTCAGTCTAGTTTTACATTGTCTTTTATTGATGGTATCCACATCTTTTATTTGACTCATCTCACGGTTTAATATTTAGCTTATTGTACAAATATCTGAGCATTGGGTGGAGGGGTGGTTCTTCCCCACTTCAGAAATTTTGTTCCATGTGTCAGGAGTTCCTCTGGCTTCTCTCCTCCTACCCCCAACTGGGTCCTTCTCTTGTGGAAAAGGAGGACACAGTTGATTTGGGAGTTTGGAGAGATAAACTGGGTGTGTATGTCATCCCCTTGCTCTTTCCTCTCTTCCTTCTGAACTCAAGCTCCCCACAGAAATCATATTTTGCACTGTGCCTCTGTGGGTTTGGGGTTTGTCCCAGACCATGGTTGTGTGGCACTGGGTGATGTCAGCTTAATTTTAAGTTTCACTATTTGAAAGACATTCGTCCTAGAGATATGAGCTATATTATTTAATATCAGCTTGTATTTATAGTAAAGACTATATTTCTGTCCCTATCCATGTTATTCCTTCATTTTATAATTCAATTGGTACCAAACTGCAATGGGAAAGAGAGTTTCTATATACTAGACCACTCAAAAAATCTGAACAGAGAAATCAGAGGAACAATTATTCACAAACAAAACAGGAAAATTTCCCCTTTGTATAAACATCAGAATTTCAGAAAGAGCCCTACGGAAAAGGAAAATATAGGTCAGTAGTCCCATGAGAAGAAGTCAAACAAACAAACATTTATCCTGCTGTATTGGAACATCTGTCTCTAATCTACCAAAAAAAAAAAATGGGTCCCTAATGGCATGGGGGTCATGTGAATAGGGGGCTAGGGAAATAAAGGTACAAGATAAAGGAAAAAGAAGATGACTCAAGTCCAAATGGGGAGAAAAGGTTATAGATTTGCCATATTTTGTGTTCAAAGTTGTTGATTTATCACAAACAATGGTACAGTTAGTAAGAATGATTTCTCTGAAGCCATAATGGCCGGATTCGAATCCTGGCTCAGCCTCTAGTAGTTTGGTCTTGGGCTTTTCATATGACCTTTCTGAGCTTAATTACCTCTCTTGAATAAAACATGTATGTTTTATTCTCATTACTATGTAGAGTAATTGAGAAAGTTTATTGAAATACATGCAATCAAACATCATGCATGAACATGCTAGGGACTTATTAAATGTTGGATAGCAGCATTGTTGAGTCAGGTAGGATGGGTTTGTTAGTGGTCGTGTACTGAAAGAGAAGATGAAAAGATGTTCAGTGTAGCGTTTGTGATTTCTTATCATTGGGATATGATACATTCATGACCAAAACCAATAGTGAACTCAAAACATAAGACATAACAAGAAATATACCCACAATGTTGCAATCCTAATTTTCTTAAATGATGTTGCAATCCCAATTTTTGTAATGAAGTAATTATGTTTGGATTAAGAAAACGTGTTATAAAATTTGGTGGCATTCCACATCCCTACGACTTCACCTGCCCTGTCCACTTCTGCCTGGAATGTCTTATTTTCACTTTGTTATCTTTTTTTTTTTTGCGGTACGCGGGCCTCTCACTGCTGTGGCCTCTCCCGTTGCGGAGCACAGGCTCCGGACGCGCAGGCTCAGCGGCCATGGCTCACGGGCCCAGCCGCTCTGCAGCATGTGGGATCCTCCTGGACCGGGGCATGAACCCGTGTCCCCTGCATCGGCAGGCGGACTCTCAACCACTGCGCCACCAGGGAAGCCCCACTTCGTTATCTTTTATATGAGACCACGTCTCTGAAGCCTGGCCTAATATTATTAGAAATTGTTAAAGAAAATGCAAATCAGAAAATGGGAACAATTTCATTAAAGAATATTATTCTATGCATCATTTTCAGGTTAGTTTTTTCATTGGATTTGGTTTATGCCACCAGTAGCAGTTTGTGAAAACTTAAGCTGTTTCTCCATAAACGCAGATACTTCACTGAATGTACCTGATTGACTTTGAAGCTAAATTACGACTGGAAAGCTAAATATGTGAAATGTGCCATGCATGCTATTATCTATGTAGACAAGACAAAAACATGCTCTGGAAACCACCAGGTTATGAAATAAAAGAAAACATTTTTGACTTTTCTCCAACATATAGATTATTACAGTATTGCACGTGTCTGTTCTTCTATTACCGTGCTGCTTCTTTCTGGTTAGTTTTAATTCTTCAGGTCCAAAGACTCTCTCTTGAAAGGATAAAGATACAATCTCCTCCAGCAGACATGTAAGATAAGTGCTTCGTTCATTGCCTCCTGGAAGAGCACTTTAATTCCAAGCAGAAACACTTTTAAATATCTGTTGGACTTTAAAAACGCTTGAGGAAGCAAGTTATACTGAGAAAATTAATTGGAATAAATGACTTTTTTATTACACAAATGGATACACAGTTAATGATTCTAGTTGCTTCCTGTATTTTGAAAAGCTTGGATCCCAAGACCCTCAAAGATCCTCTAATATAGAGGAATTTTAACCTGGGGTCTGTAGAGTGTTGATAGATGGGCTTCTGATGGCCTATTATTCCTTCAATTAATACCTGAGAATTTACATGAGTTTGTGTGGCTGCATTTATGAATTTTCCTGGGAATATTCTGTCAGGAATTTGGCACATATTACAAAATTAAAAAGACAAGTGAACATAAAAATAAAGAGGTTCAATACCACTAAATTATGAACCCATTGAGCCTACTGCTACTCAGCCCACTGGGTATTAGTGATGAAGTCCTGAAAAATATTAAGGAATCCAATTATTTCATAAATCATATGAGATTGATTTGCAAATCTCTAGCAGAATTCATACTGAAAGACAAATACCAATGGTATTAATTTTTATCTATAAACAAGTAAGTCTTTCCTATGTTCATAAAAGTTCCCTATTATAACTACATGGTAAGCTGCAAGTGTTTAATGTCATAATTCCAAAGCAAAATTACATATTTTTCTTCTTTGATTCCATCAGGTAACTGGTTATGACTGGAGAACTGAAGAGCAATTACTATACACACTTTTGAATTTGGGATAATTATTTAAATGTTAATTATGAAAATTAAGAATCCAAGTGTCTCAACTATGAACTGCAGATTTGGCATGCAACATTCTCCCGTAGGCTTAAGGATTTGCTTGGGATAAAGTAAAAATGAAATTGCCTAGTATTCCAAGAATATAGACTCGGAAGGATAGTTTTTTCTCTCTCCCAGGAAAGCAGTGACTGGCATACTCACTGCTCTAAGCTTCAGTGAGAATAAAATTAAAAAGGAAGTGAGCTTCAAATCCCAGGCTTCTGGTTATAATAGCAATAACCACTTACATACTCTCCTTTCATAAATAACAATTCATGTAAACCATCAGGACTGTGTTTGACACATAGAACATAGCTAATATGCAATAAATAGTAGATTTTCTTGTCACCGTTAGATCATTCTCACAAAAACTGTATTGATTATTTAGCATTATTCTCATTTTATAAATGAAGAAACTGAAATTTAGGAATCTTAGGTAACTTTAAATAAAGCACAAAACTGAAAAGTCAAAGTCATGATATGAGCCTAGGCTGAAAGAAAAGTAACTTCAAGAGGAACAGACGTGGAGATAGAGGTTTGAACACATGAGGCTGGAGATGACTATTGGGCATCCAGTTACAGATGCTGAGTAGACGATTGGGCCTGGAATTAGAATATTTCACGTAGGTTGTAATGGAAGGGAAATGGTTGAAATCTAAAAAGGAGAATGAGGAGATTATGAGAAGATGACTGACAACAGAGTACTGGCAGATGCCAACACTGAAAATACTGACTGAAGAATATCTCATATACCACTTAAAGTAGGAAAAATTCAGAGACGTAAGAGAATGAACAAATGAACCAATATCAGAGATGCCAAAGGAAGTGATATTTTGAAGAAGGGACTTCAGCATCCAGTGCTACAGAGAAGTCAAAGGAAAGAGAATGAATGGAGTCACTTGAAACTGGCAAACAGATCATTTTCCAGAGCAGTTCTAGTGGAGTGGCTGAGGGAGAGAGCATACTGCAGCTGATTTAAAAGAAAAATAGGCAATTTCATTGAGAATACTCTTTGTAGGAGGAGCTTGCTAATGACAGAAAGGAGAGAGGTTGGGGAGAAAAAAAGATGGAGAATACCCTCTCTGATCTTATTTTTCCCCTCACAGGAAGAGAAATGGACTTCAGCGTATTGATAGACCGGAGGAGAGGCAGATGAGAGAGACAATTTGAAGGGCAAGAGAGGATGAATCATCAACCAAACAAGCTCACGTATGAGACACAACGGATGAGTTCAAGAGCACAGGAGGGCAGATTAGCCTCTGTGCAGAGACACAGGGCTTTTTCTCAGAGGGTGGAGAGTAATACTACAGAAATAGAAGAGTCCATGATGTGGCAACAGGAGGGTCCCTGCTGTACAGCCTCCACTTCTGAGAAGAAAGAAGCCAGGAATTCGACAGTACTAGAAGAGCAAGTTGGAAGGGAATGATTAAAATTTGGAATGGATGCTTTGGACATATGAGAGGTAGCTGACCAGAGATATATGAAGAATTGTTGAATAGCCCTTAGGGTGCATCTGAGGAGAAAGAAGGTAAATCTGCAAAGGTGTGTAATTCTTTCTCAAAGCACAGCAGTCAATGTGTAAGAACTGAAAAGGCAGAGAGATGTCAGACTGGTTACTTAGTGCTCAAAACTATCCTGAAGGAAAGCATTATTTCCTCTTTGCACGTGGGAAACAGATGCTTTACCTAAGTGATGCAGATAGCAATAGGCAAAGTTAATTTCTGATCTCACACCCTTTCACGTGTCCACACTCCCTGTGTGGGTAGTCATCCACCACGTGGGCCTACACCGACGGTTTTCAATAAGAGTGTTCAGCTTGCATGAAAAATAAATATTTACCCTGAAATCGGGCTTTCAATAAATATATGTTCCCAAGCAAAGGCTGGCTCTAAGGACAATGGAAATGTCATGCACTTTAGAAGGTTGGCAATATGTGTTTCTCTCTGTATGTACGTGTGTTTTAATTCTTTTGAAAAAATACAGCTAATGTACTGGAGCTTGCTTTGCCTTCAATATGGACTCCTTTTGTTCAGAGTTATGGGGGCATTAGCCATTTCCCTTTATCTGTAAAGAATATAGAAGTGAATATCTTTGGGTTTTAATCATCATTTTGTGGTTAAATCCAACCTAATGGATTAGGAGTGCTTTTGTCTCTCAAATCCATCCCATCTGATTCATTTTAAGATAATCTCAAAAATGGATTTTTAATTAGGAAAAGAAGATGGATTGTAATGTACCTTTGTTAAAAAGGATTGAAAGGGGGGTTGATGATTTCCTTAAAAATCAAATATGTAGTCAAAGTATTTTTGGCCATGACAGCCTCTGACATGCATAGGATTAGTGTGTTAGGCAGGATATGGGACACTAGCTCTTACAATAAACAATCCCCAAATTTCAGTGGTTCAAATTTTTTTCTTGCCCATATGAGAGGGAGTAGCTCTCCTCATGGCTCTTCTCCAGTGGTGACTCAGGACCCAGGCTCTTCCTGTGCACTATCCATTCCACATGGCCTCCGCAGTTGCCACTGAATGGAAAGAAAAGGCATGGGGGAGCATACGGATGAGTTTATGGCCAAGTTTTTTAGTGGAATGCAGTACGTCTGCCCCCATTTTATTGGTCAGGACCTAATCATATGAGCCCAATCTAACTGCAAGTGAGGCTTAGAAGTGCAGTCATCCTCTATGCCAAGGAAAATAAATAAGACTGACGTGCATCTAGTTAATCTTATCCACAGGTAGACTACTAGACCTCTTTTTATTCTATTATGATAAACATGAGCAAAATTTAAAGCTATACAGAGTATCTAACATTTCTGAGTGATTATGTGCACTAAACGGAATGAGTAATTATCAGTGACTTAGTTTTCATTACCTCTCTTGCTTATAAATTATCATATTCTATTTCAACTTGGACAGATTGGACAGTGAGAACCAGATGCTAAAAGAAAGAAATGGAACTTGGATTCTATATACCAAAGCCTAGGGATCCAAGAGCTTTACATGGAATCACAAGGACTAAAATGTTTTTTTCATGTTTAAGTATCACCTACATTTTAAAGTTTAAGGAATATTAGAGCTTTCTTATAGCCTTCAAACATGCTGTCGTCTACGTTCAGAATGTTCTTTGCTTAGTTGCATCTCATTCATCAAGTCTCAACTTAAGGAAACAGTCCCTGAAAGGATTTATCTTTTAACCCTATTTAAGTATCTGTCTCACTTTACTTTTTTTCTCTCCCAGCATCCTTTTTGCCTACTTACATCGAGGTGTAATTTTAAAGTGAGAAAGTACCACAAAGGGGAAAATCACATCTTCTCTACCTGGATGAAAGTAGGGTTGGTGTCAATATTATTCATTTATTCCTCTATACCCAGAATTTCCCTCAGGGGCCAGCATTTTGTAGATGCTTGATAAATAAAAGAAATAATGAATTAATATGTTGACAAGTTTAATATAGTCCCTGGAACATAGTATTTTTCATTAATTGTACAATAATTACCAGTTAGGAAATCAATGCTTGGAAAAGTCAAGTAATTTATCTGGGTACACACCTAGTAAATAATGAATTTCTGATTCAAAACCTGGGATTTTGTGCTACACAACATGGACAAGAATATTTATTCTGGTTTTCATGGTCTCTTTACAACGGTATGCTAAATGATGAGCCCTGGATCACTAATACGGTTGTTTATTAGCAGTAAATATGCCCAGACCTAGATGGTCCCGTGTGCTACTTCAACCTTCGCTTTAATGCTAAAACTACAAATGCAATTTGATTGATATTTAAATTTCAACTTTAAATGGGGCCAATTTGGGAAACACAGTTTATCTAGCACAGACTTGCTGTCACATCAAACTAGGTGTCTTTGTAAATCCTTACAATAGCCCTTTGTGGTCATTTTAAAGATGAAAAAAACTAAGGCTCAGAGAGTCTAACTTTGTGATCTTCGTAAATGTACAGGGTACGGTGGAGCTAGGATTCAAGCCCAAGTCTGCATCCAGAAGCCATGATTTTTATGATATGTAAGTACAGACTGTCTTGGATCCTTGCACCTGTCTCTGGTATTCACAAGGTTGAATGGTTTCGTTGGTATTTGGTGATTTAAGTCTGACATAGCAGAGACGTTTACCCAAATTTTGACATGCGTGAGGACATCTTGGGAGACAGAGAAAGATTTATCATCCATTTCTCCTTTTTGTATTTCTTCGCAGAAAACTTCTATTCGTGTTATCACGTTAGAGAAGCACAGGTAGTTGTGTGTGTTTCCATGTTTTTGTTTGGTGTTCATTGCATATTTCAGTCTTAAGGTGTAATAATACAATATAGGTCTTTCCGTTCCAAATATTGTTACTGAAACCTTAAAACAAACAAAGAAAAGCAGAACGATTTTCCATTTTCCTCTTGCATTTGGAGTTGTATGTTAGACAGGTGGTCCTAGTAACAAATGAGTCATTCTTGTGACCAAGAACCTGAAAATCATGAGGAATTAATAACCACGAGACTGCAGCTCATATCCCCAAAGAAAGGCTACAATGAGAGTTCCTGGAATTGTCTACTATTCATTTTACTCAATAGCCTCCCCCTTCTTTTTAGCAGCAGTTTCTCTTGTAAACTGGTTGTATATAAACACCACAGAGGTGAGACTCAGGATAAGAGAGATTAAAATAATTTAGGAAACTGTGGTAATAAAAATCACTTTTGTGTGTTTTCATTACATATTGACAACAGATTAAAATGAACTCATTGAAATGACTGTAACTATAGAATCGTAAGCATAGCCATTTTAAATCCATTTTGGAAAACATTTCTATTACATTCTTAGGGTAAGACATCTAAAAACTGTCTCTGCTCACCCATTTGACTGGGTTTTCACTGTGTTACTAGAATGAATTTATTAAATACATTTCTTTTCTTTTTTTTTGGTTGCACTGGGTCTTCATTGCTGCGCACAGGCTTTCTCTAGTTGCAGCGAGCGGCAGCTACTCTTTGTTGCAGAGCACGGGCTCTAGGCATGTGGGCTTCAGTAGTTGTGGCACGTGGGGTTTAGTAGTTGCGGCACACGGGCTTAGTTGCTCTACAGCATGTGGGATCTTCCCAGACAAGGGCTCGAACCCGTGTCCTCCGCATTGGCAGGCGGATTCTTAACCACTGTGCCACCAGGGAAGCCCTTATTAAATACATTTACTAAACTATTATTTCATTAGCACCTGGTTCACAGACTTCCACTACAAATGCTATGCTTGAGGTGGGCTCAAAGGATAAAATAAAGTTTCTTCCTTAAGAATTTCACTATTTAATAGTGACACAAGAACAGGCCCGTGAACATACCTCTGTGGTTTTTTAAAATAGAAACGACTTTAAGTTAAATCAAGACAGCATAATGTGGTGCTAGGTGTGAATTCTGGGTCTGGCATTTACTTCTGTGTGACCTTGGGCAAGTAATTAAAACTTGCCGTGCCTCTGATATACCCTCAGAGTATATATGAGGGTATATCAGTAATTAAAGTAATTAAAACTTGCCTATATAGGCAAAGGAGAATAGGCAAAGGATATTTTTCACTGATGTTAGTCTTGGTCACCCGACCTGCTTTGGGTAAAGTACTGTTAGGAGACATAACATGAGCGGAGGCTTTAAATGAGCTGTGCGCTTGCCTTGGCCTCTCACACTTATGCCATCTGTCCTGCAGATCCAAGGTGAATGAACAAATAGGTGTAATAGGTCTGAACCGAGCCGCTGACTAGATCCAAACCCAGCAGAGTATCAGGGGGTATGCAGATTCTTGAACAATAAAATATAAGTTCGTGCTATAAGCCACCGAGATCTTGAGGTTGGTGGTTACACATCAAAAGGTTATGAATATCTTATGTATCAATATAAGAAAAAAATATTTTCAAATGAATAGACGGGACTGGTTCTCTTTCTTTGTTTAGAAAGTGGCATTTTCACAGCCTTTAGTTAATATCAATATGAGATCTTACTGATGCTGTCTGAGAGGCATAAGATGAAATTCACCATGTGCAAAACAGATAGTTATCCAGCATCCCCAAGTTGTCAAAGCAAATTTAGGAGGGAAGATTTTTAAGAAACTTTTGGAAATCTAGACCTGGATCATTAAAATTTTACAAATAAATTTGATTCCAATTTGGGAACTATGTCTAACACTTCGGAGATGAAGATCTTTATGTGAACATGGGTGCTGTCTTAATTAACTGCCTCTAGGAAGCTTTTTCTTGCTTATTTGGAACGTTTTAATAAAATCAAGAAGAAACAGACAGAGTGCCTGTACTGATTATTAGAAAAGGATATCTTCCTGGACACAGTAATTTTTGTTTTTTTTAAATTTCTAAACTATGCAACTTAACATGCCTAAGAGGTCCTTGGCATGTACCAATGAAAAGTCAGAGAAATTGTGTCATTTCTCCTTCAGTTTTACTCTTTTTCTCCTCCTGTTATCCAAGCACATAATAAAACATGAGGAGAATTTTTAAAAAGGAGAGAGAGGGAGAGATGAAGCATCCCCAAAGGTTAAAAATCAATGATCCTTTCACCGATGGGACTCCTGGGAAACCCACATACTTTGCTTTTAGCCAGGATCTCAGACTGCTTCTTGAATATTTGGTTTTTGATGATATAAATCAATAATTTCTTTAAGGGAGGTCCTCTAGGGACCAAGGGATGCTACCTTTGAAATAACTAATAATCTCGGCCACTGCAGGAAGGCTTCTAAGCATATTCTGTGATTATGCATTGCTATTTGACAGGCAAAAGTTAAATTTCAAGAATAATGATTTTCACTTTAAGATAGACTACCTTATCCAGGTTGGCAAAGGGGTGGAAAACAGGAGGTTAAAACAGATTTAACCAAAAGTCAAACCATATGGTGGATGCAGTGAATAATCTGAACATAAGTCAGAACACCATACTCCAAACTATTTTTGCAGTAACTACTTAGCGATACCGAGTGGCATTTAAGGTACAGTAAGGCAGCAAGCTACAAAATTAGCAAATATGCATGCAACAATCCCCTTTTTAAAAAGTACAGTTAGACTTAGTAAGGGTTAGTAAAATAGAAATAATATTTATTAGGAGGTTATCTCTGGGTTTAGAATTATGAGTGATTTTCATTTCCTGCTTTGTGCTCTTACTTTGTTTCTCATCAAATGTTCTATAATGAATATGTATATCTTTGTAATTAGATAGTATAATAAGTGCTACTTTAAAAAAAATTACCCCTAGAAAAAGTTTACTAAACCTCATCACTACTGACATTGGGGACTGGATAATTCCTTATGGTGAGGGACAGCCTGTGCACTGTGTTTAGCAGCATTTCTGGCCTCTGCTCAGTACAGGTCAATAGAACACTGTCCCACCCACACCTCAACACACATACACACACACACACGCACACACACGTTTGTGACATCCAGAAATGATGCCGAAATTCACCACATGCCCAGTGAGCAGGGCAAAGTGACCCCCAGTTGAGAATCAGTACCTTAAAGTACCCATATATGAATGAAATTGAAAAGTCCTTAAAGGTTGACCCTAAACTATAATACAGAACAGTAACTAATGATTATATATTTCTGATCTCTTAGTTAAAGATAAAATAAAGGCATTACATTCCGTCTCCCTGATGATTCTGAAGATAAGGCAGTCCTCAATAGGCAGAAACCAGCCTTTGTGGATCTAATTTTCTTCTTCATATGAGTTCACTGTTTTACTCCAGAAAGCCCAAATGATGTTGTAAGGTCTTTTGTTGTACACTAAAGATATTCCCATAGGACAGTGGGGCATGAGGATGTGGGGTTAGAGGCCACAAGTGCATGAACAACTATGCTCTCCTCCTTGAGTATTTATTTAATTACCTATAAAACACAGTTCCTGCATCACAGGGAGATAAGGTTACTTGTCCAAGATTCCACAGCTAGATTTGAATTCTGGTTCTTATCCAAACTATTTAACCACAGAAGGCTTTCTCCATTGCCACCTCCTCGTATGAAAAATATGCACATTAATGATGTACTGCCCACCACACAGGGGTGCTATGATTTGTACACAAGCATATGCATGGAACCCTTCCTGGCACACTTCAAAGCATTAAAGACATATCAGGAAGTATTATGAACGACAGTATTATTGTTACTCTATGATAGAGGCATTTCTGCCTCTAAAGTTAGGAAAATATGCAGAACTTCAATCTGATTGCATATACAGAATTAGGAAATTGGATGAGAAAACAATTTTCAGTGAGGGCCAGTCATTGTTCTGGATAAATCCACATGTTTTGTTTCAAGAAATGTGCAGGTCAAATGTCCAAAATGAACAAACTTTCCTTAGTGGTACTTTGTGCAAATAAACGGGAATGTGGGAAAATGTACACCAGGGACCTGGGAACTGAAAGATGCGCAAATCACACTAGTTAACAGATGGTGGTGCAGTGGTGGTGGGAGGCTGAGGCTTCTAAAACTAAACACCATTATAAGACGCTTCCATCATTACCTCGCTTCTGCTCTAGAAATCTATTAACATAATGTGTTCGGCCCATCAAGTTAGTGTTATTATAATAAGCAACCATCCGATCCAATTAAACTATAATTATAATATCACCTTGCATTTTAAGACTTTAAATCAGTGCTTTATGCCCTTATGGTATTTCTTTATTCTTAAAACAATTCTGTGAAGTACTCAGGGCAATTCAGTTGCCAGCATTTCAGTGCTTATTCGTGATAGACATACATCAGGGGCATACATCTGACATTCATGTCCTTCTGTACTATACTTCCCTCTGTAACTGCCATTGGCTGGGCAAGGACACTCAAACACAGGTCTGTAATACCCCAGGGCTTACTACTTAAAGCGATGTTACAAATCTACCAGCCCAGTGAGTTGCATTCACTTGGCTGCATGTCACTAACAATCTCTCTGGCATTACCTTCATAGACCATGAGGAGATTTTAAGCAAGTTTTCCAGACCTTGATAAATGGAGCAGAATGGTCCTGGAGTGTGGCTCAGCGAAAGGTCATGAAAGGTGTGACAGTAGAAAGCTAGTACCAGATCTGGCTCTGGACCTCTTTTATTTCCTCCAGCAGATAATCCGCACTGTCAGCTCCAGGCTTTCACATGTGCTGTTCACTCTGTCTGGAGCCCCAAGCAACCCCCACCTCTGCACCCCTTTCCTACCCACCTTCACCTGAATGACATGTGCACATCATCAGGGTTCTACCTTCGAGGCTTTACTGCACATTCCCCGGCTCAGCTCCCAGGCCTGGGTTGGGTGTCCTATCTCTGTATGCTAGTCTCCTCTTTTCATAATATTTATAACCCTCTAGTGTAATTGCTGGTAATTTCATTTTCCAGAACAAACTGAAGGAATGAAAACTGTCTTGTTCTCCAATATTCTGCACAGTGTCTGTGCAAAGTGACAGACTTTGAATGTAGCAATTCAAATGACTCCAACACACATCCTAGTCCACTTCATTATCTGGCTTTCTGTATTCATCAGATCTTGCTGTTTAGAATAACACCCCCA
Source organism: Pseudorca crassidens (assembly GCF_039906515.1). NCBI lineage: Eukaryota > Metazoa > Chordata > Mammalia > Artiodactyla > Delphinidae > Pseudorca > Pseudorca crassidens. Next base: position 36,884,548 of record NC_090315.1, on the reverse strand, counting down.
AAATCTAGCGGTTTAAAACAACTATTCACTTAGTTCAGGCTTCTGTGGATCTACTGGTGATCACTCTGGTCTGGGCTGGCTCCGCTAATCCCTACTGGAATCCCTAACAGGTGAGCGGTTATCTCAGGTTAGCCTGGGATTCTTCCCTAGGTAGGTAGTTACAGGGTTCCCAAGAGCAGCAGAGGAAGGAAGACCTTGATGTACAAGTTCTCACCTAGTCTCCATTTGCACCAGAGACATCCCATTGCCCACAGCAGGTCACATGACCCAGAAAATCCACGTAGGATTACCCAAGGATGTGGCAACAGTGAGATGTGAACAAATTAGGTGCCAGCACTGCAGCCTCACTACATTTCTGTTTCTCAATAAATCCTATAACTGATTATTACAGATACCCCTGTCTGCTAACATGAGAACTTTTTTACTTTATCAAGTAATAAATACAACTATGACTGTGCTCATTAATACAATGATTTACTCTTGAGAGAAGCAGTGGTGGAGAAGAGGAGAGGAAATAAGATTTTGAGGCTGCTGGCTAAATATATTATGCATCTCCTACTAAGCCATTCTCCAGGAGCAGAGAGAACTCACTTCGCAAGATTTTAAAATAGAGTTGTTTGAGCTATCAAAGAGGAAATATGTATGCTCCTTGAAATATGCTGATTCACTCATTCCCTTTTACTTGCCTCAGCCTCTTTCCTTAAGCCCTGATTACATAAGCTTGTGACAATAAAGTGAGCACTTCCAGCAGCGGTTTCTCGGTCACAAATTCCCCATACAACTTGTTTGGTAAAGCTGATTAAAAATAAAAGTGTGTTATTTTAACCGGCTTCCTCCCTTTCTCCACACATCCTAAATCCCTTTCATTATCTAGCTTTCCTTTCCCAAGAAATTACAGGGGGCATTTACAGCCGTAAGTCTCTTAAGCTAACTTCAACTGCCCATGTTAGCCTACATTCACAAGCTTATTTCAGAGAAGCCCCTGAAACACAGAAGGACGTGTTTACTAGAATGCGGCTCCCTGGGGATGAGCCAGGCACATCTGTAATTCTAAGGAGAGTGTAATGAGGAAAAACTGGTGGCATCCTGAATGGTTCACAGCTGTTCTGGAAGCTGATAAATACGATACTCAACAGGAGACCCCTAATTGGAGCCAGTTTTTCTTAAGTGGATACACAATATGGTACAAGACTGGGGGGTGGAACGCTGAGAGTGTTGTTCACGTGTAGCTTAGTTTGTCTTGTAAACAGTTCCAATTTCAAACAGTACTGCCTTCTTTGTTCAAACAGGGAAAAAAATGTCCACTTCATCAATTTTTTTTCACACTAGTTAGAGGCAAGCTAGCATTAGTTTTTCTGGTGTTTTTCTCTACAAAAACTCCCTTAGCTTGTAGCCTGTTTCTTCCTTTCTTTCTTTCTCTTTTTCGTTCTTCCTCTTTCTTCCATCCCTCCCTCCCTTCTTGCCTTCTTTCCTTTTTTTCCTTTTCTTTCTTTCTCCCCCTTGTGTTTTTTTTTTTCTACTTTCTTTCCTCCTTCTTTCCTTCTTTCAGTCCTTCCTATCTTTGGGGGTACCAGTTCTTCTGTGCTGGGATCAAAAGCATTTAATTCATTTTTCATTTTCAGACTCTGGCCATCCAACCCTAATGCTGGGATTTACCTGCTTGAAGATTCTGGCCTTATGGTCTTCTTAAAACAATATCTGTAATATTTTAATTTTCATCTAAGAAATGGCCAAGTAGCTTCTAGAAGAAGGTAAGAGATTTCCTATGCAGGGAAAAACTTTAATGGATTCCTTCTGAAATTGTATTATCACGAAAGCCACTGGAAGTAGCTTTCCTTTTCGGGGTGATATGCCTCCTTTGCAGCTGGGTAAGACATTGCCCTCATGAAAATTGCCCTCAGGCTCTACTACCCACCCTGGACCTTGACATTAGCACCATCCTCCAGCAGAGAGCTGTTAGCAAACTGGTTTACAAACTATACATTTAAAATAATAAATAAGCAATGGACCTAGAGATTATCATACAGAGTGAAGTTAAGTCAGAATGGTACAGATGAACTTATTTGCAAAGCAGAAATAGACTCACAGATTTAGAGAACAAACTTATGGTTATCAAGGCGGGAAGGGGTGGGGAGTAGGAAGAATCGGGAGATTGGGATTGACCTATATACACTACTATGTATAAAATAGATAACTAGGACTTCCCTGGTGGTGCAGTGGTTAAGAATCCGCCTGCCAATGCAGGGGACACGGGTTTGAGCCCTGGTCTGGGAAGATTCCACCCTGCTGCAGAGAAACTAAGCCCATGTGCCACAACTACTGTGCCTGTGCTCTAGAGCTCCCAAGCCATAACTACTGAGCCTGTGTGCCACAACTACTGAAGCCCTCACATCTAGAGAAGCCCACAACAAGAGAAGCCACCACAATGAGAAGCCCGCACACAGCAGCAAAGACCCAACGCAGCCATAACTAAATAAATTTATTTTTTAAAAAAATAGATAACCAATGAGAACCTACTGTATGGCATAGGGAATTCTACTCAATGCTCTGTGGTGACCTAAATGGGAAGGAAATCTAAATAAGAGGGGACGTATGTATATGTATAACTGATGCACTTTGCTGCACAGCAGAAACTAACACAACACTGTAAAGCAACTATAAAAACTCATAAAATAAATAAATAAATAATATATTACACTATGTAAAACTCACTATGCTCTTGCCTCCTGATGTTTAAGGAGTATGGGAAAACGGGACAAAAAAATCCAGAACTTTTCTAACAGAATACATGCTTTCCTTCCACAAATGGAGACTTTTACTAGCTCCCATTTTCATAAAGTAAGAAATCCCTCCCAGCATACGATGTTTTGCTTTTAGAAATATTAACTGCCACAGCAATACTTTTTTTCATTATGGGATGGTATCCACCCATTCTATCCAGAGCATTTCAACCCCTCATTCCTGCTAATGAGACACAGACTAAATCGCAGCACTGAAACTCCATGTGACAACAAGCATAGCTTCAACCATCTGGACCATGTTCTCCTCCCATAAATATAATTACTAGGATGATCATATTTTCACACCTTAATGGCCCTCCAGTGCTCCATGACTGGGGTGGGAGTGGGGATTCCATTCTTCTACACATTTAGTGGCTTTTAGAATGTGGAGGCAGAATTAGAGTCTCCAAGAGCAGGTATAACTCTTGAACATAAATGAGGATTCATGAGAGGTAAGAGTAGCATCCTTCTGACACTGATTCCTTTTTCCCAAGTTCCCATGTGAAATAGTGTATGGAAAGGTAGAGTAAAGTAAGACGATCTTTAAAGCAACGAGAGAGTCTACAGTGTCTATCCACTCACCAATCATCAAAGCATCATTTGCGGACCAGGTACCACTAAACGCTAAAGATAAAGAGATGAAGAAGATACTGCCTTGCCCTCAAAAGTTGCACAGTCCTGCGAACTACAGCCTGGAAACTAAGGTCAGAGGAGAAAAGAAAATGCCATCAAGTGCAGTTAGATCATCTTAACGGTCCTGCTAAGAGTAGCTCCTTCTGATTTGGGAGATAAGTTCTTTTACGGACAATCATAAATTTTAAGCAGGAAGTGCCTGTACCCCCGTTATCATACTTCATCCCCTGGGAACCACATGAGACATTTACTTAGATTAATCCATCTTAAATATTTACCCAAACTGATGACAACTTCTCTCCCACCTGGCTCAGTTCCATGGGAACATATTTATACCCTTATAAGGTCTTGACAGAAGGAAAGACAGAGAGTTCCGGATCCTGATGACTTCGGCATAATATTTTAGAAAAGATCACATTTCCAAGGATCATCGTGGACTGAAGGACATCAAGCTCTAAAATTGGCTTAGCTAGAGCCAGTCACCAACCCGCTGATACATGGAAGTTCAGACAGGTCTAGAAAAATGTTTCTGATAAAATAAAGTTGTAGTCATGACAGGCAAGGGATGAAAGAAAAGCCACAGAGGGAGGGGTGGAGGGGTGGTGGGGTGGAGGGGTGGAGGGGTTCCTCTCCTGTATCAGTCATTAGCCACAAACATAATATTTCCCTCTTCTCTGAAGGCTACAGAGTATAGAAAGAGATTTTCCTTGACGCATTCTTCCCAACTAAAAATAATATATATACATTATAGTTGGATTTAGAGGAGCTAGGGCTCTTTGGCAGATTACTTTCAATAAAAACATTGCTTCATCTCTAAAATGAGAAAAAAAAATACTAGACTGCTTACCCCAACAATGAGTGAGGCTCAAATAAAACTGTCATCCTAATACATACTTGGTGGCTACGTATCAGGTGAACAATTTCTTTTAATACCATCAAGAGATCTATGGTAGACACATTATTATTATTCTCATCATAGATGAGGAATCTGAAGCTAGTAGAGAATAATATGCGTAAAGTTAACAGCTAATACGTGGCAATACAGATACTAGAACGCTACGCTTTATAAAGTTGCAGGAATCGGCTACATGAGGGCCACATTCTGCCTTTAACGAAACAATAAAGCAAATGTTGGCTCCACTTTCATTTTAACATCCTGCGATGAGTTAAAATTAAAATATGAACACAAGGGCATTTATTATTAATTGCACATTCATTCTTCATTTGGGTAGATATCATCAAAAGCCAAGTGGTGACTTCCTCATGCACTCATTTTTTATACTGTGTTTATAACTCTTTTAATAATGCAAATATTTATTATGGGCATCCCTGGAGAATCAAAGGTGCTCGGCGAAGGGACTTCTAAATATCACGATCCACTGCGGAGTAAAAACACCAGGATGCTTCTACTGTTTAAAGGGTCAGAGTCACAGAGTCTGTCGAAAGGGTCACACAGCACAAAAACAAGGCAGAAGGTTATTCAGTTTCTGGAATAAAGTAGCAGCAGGTATAATCTTCACCAACAGAGAGAGAGGAGGCATGAGGAGAATTTCTCCAGGGTAAGCAAAACTACATCACAGGCCAGAAATGGCACCAAAGACAATTATTACACAGTGGACCTGAACACTATAAAAATTCAGCATTTCAAGTGTTATTTTCCATACAAAAAAAAGTAATTCAATTTTAATAAACATTTGAGGGTTTCCTATATATAAAGCATCCTACTAGGTCCTGGGGACTTTTAAAATAAATAAATAAATATAGTCTTCTGCAAAAATCTTAGCCTAGTAATAGAAGCAGGCAAAGTGCAGTTCATTGAAGGACTTGTGTACTCTGCTAAGGATGTGGGACTTTATCCTGGAAGAAATGTTAGTTAAGCACCCAAAAGGCCATTTTTTAAAATCATGTAATTATCTGGTACAAAATGAAAAACAGAATGGAGTGGGCCAGACTAGACATACGGAATCCCCTTCGGAGATTGTTGCAATGGCCTGACCAAAACCTCATGAGGACTGTACTGCAGCAGTAGCCACAGGGATGCAGGAAACACAATGGATTTGAGATACTTTTGAGGTTAAAGGCAGCTAGAATTCATGGTTGATTGATGTGAGATATAAAACAGAAAAACACATTTAGAATGCCTGTAAGCTTTCTGTTTCAGGTGCCTGGGAAGATGATGTAGAGAAAAGATGGAGGTAAAGAATGGAGAAGAAATAGCAAATGGCTGGTTATTGGGAAAGATGTTGAACTCCACATTGGACTTCACTTCGATGTGCCTTGGGACATCCAAAAAAAGATATTCTGCAGATATTTTAGTATAACAAGTTATAACTTGTTCCAAAAATCCATTCCTTTAATATTTTTTCTAATTAATTGTTATAACTTTCATGAGCCTTATTAGCAAGAGGTCCACATCCTACCTCTTGAGCCTACTCTATTTTTTGAATCCTCTAAAAAATTTGAGAACTTAGGCCAAAGGAGATCAGTTACAGTCCCACATGCAGAGTAAAGGATATGGTTAGTTCACTACAGTTTGTTTCTCATGGCTGCATGATTTCCCTTAGTCCCCCTTGGCCTGAGAAATATTTTCCCACTGCCATAAAAGAGGTCTCTGAACAAGCCTGCAAGATGATTCCTTTTCCCCAAAGCTAAGCTTGTCAAAGGCTAATGCAAGTTGGGACTTCAAAAAACTAAAGAACTTCGATGTGCTCTGACATTCTCTACTTATTTCTCTCCAAGCCCAGTGGCACCAGGGTGACTCATTCCCAAAGAAATGATCACATTAGCTTCACAATGAGTCAAAACTGCCCTCCTCCAGGACCTCCAGGTGCATGAGCTGTTCCAGGTGATCCAGTCTACGTATCCCGTGTTCTCCTGATGTTTCTCTTTTTCCTTGACAATTATCTTGGTTGGGGCTATCCTTATTAACAGAAAACAACAGCTCTCTGTCAAGTTCAGAGAAGAGAGGGTAGCGTTTCGACCGCTTATCTCCCAAAAGTCAGTAAGACTGTTTCACAGCTTTGTATCTAGGGTCACAGAGAGTAACAACCATGATTAATTCAGAAAAATTCCAGATTCAACTGTAATGCCACAACAAGCACCCCTTATATTACTATTTTTATCATGAAGAGAGAGTAGACCTACCCCTAACAGGAAAACAGTATACACTTACACCATTGACATAGATCAGATGCTATTTCCCCTCTGAACAGAGGAGAGTTCTGTACAACTAGCTATTTGTTTATTCTACTACTATTTCTGCCAATAGACTTGCTGGCTAAGGAAGACTGTAGTTTCCCAGGTATGAGCCTGAAGAGAACATTCACCTCTGCTGCTCCCTTGTAATCCAGCTCCCTCATCATACAATACATATATTGAATAACTAGAGGAACAAAGACTCTCTTTTAGTGAGCAGCTCTCTTGCTCCGGGCACTGTCCTCAATAGTCTGGAGTTGATGATAAAAGGCTTCCAAGAGATGTTTGTGCTTAAGAAGTAGAAGCTGGCTAGATTAAGAAGGGGGCACACTCTTTCCGAAAACTACCTGAATCTTAACAATTAAGGCAGCTCCATTCTTTTTTTTTATATATATTTATTTTAATTTATTTATTTTTGGCTGCATTGGGTCTTCGCTGCTGCACGCGGGTTTTCTCTACTTGCGGCAAGCGGGGGCTACTCTTCATTGTGGTGCACGGGCTTCTCATTGTGGTGGCTTCTCTTGTTGCGGAGCATGGGCTCTAGGCACATGGGTTTCAGTAGTTGTGGCACGCAGGCTCAGTAGTTGTGTGGCTCACAGGCTGTAGAGCATAGGCTCAGTAGCTATGGCGCACGGGCTTAGTTGCTCCATGGCATGTGGCATCTTCTCGGACCAGGCAGGCAGATTCTTAACCACTGTGCCCCCAGGGAAGCCCAAGGCAGCTCCATTCTATCTTTCAGGAAAATATCCTCATGGTATAGACAGTAGAGTAATTCTTCACAGAAAAGGGGAAAATGGGCTTGTTAAATGTAGAATGTGTCTTGAAGGGATATTTCTTAGTGAGGCCTTTGGATTCTCAAACTACAGAGAAAAACACTGCAAAATAAAATTTCTAGAAGAAGGGTTAGCATACAATATTAATATTTGACATTTAAAGACTAAGACCCTTTCTTTCAGTAAATACTCCATAAATCTCCCCGGCAAATCATCTCCATTTCCTGGATCTTCTTAATTGACACTTAGCTCTTCTATGAAGCTGTGTTCATGACTGTGGACCATCTGAGAGCATGGGCCTTCCATTCAAGTAATGTATTCTGTGCTGACTCTAATCTATCTTTAACAAAGCAACAGATTCCTATTTAAAACTATTCAGCTAAATACTCCAGAGATCAAATATAATTTCCTTCAGTTGCTCTCACACTGTCACAATTCTAATTATGACACTGCTGGGAATATTCGCTTTCTTAAAAAATGTAAAATGCAGCATAAACATTTATGAAGAAAATTATTGCAGGCGTAACTATTCAAGGGTGCAGTGGTCTCTTTGTAACTCAGTTTCCTCAACCAGTGCCTTTTACACTTCATTTTATGGTCAGTGTGATGCTTCATTGAAAAAAGAATATTAAAAATAATTTATTAAGATTAAATTGCTTCTTCAGAAGGCACGATTTTATCTTTCTCATTTTACAAGAATCCTGTTTTAATTTGCCTCCTATGCCATCCCTAGCATGAATTTAAGGATTTAATGGAGTACAGATTGAAGGCTGATATTGATAAAATGATTAATTTTATATTTGAAGGATTGGTTTGTCTGATTTAGGAGAAAATTTCAAGGTCAATTATCCCTGGACTCTATTTAGTACAAAGTGCTGGCCAAATAGCAATTCTCATTCATCTCTTACCACTGAGAATTGGAAAAGACATCTTTGTGATGACTCTTGATACATTAAAGGTTAAAACTGGATAGAAATACTGTTGCCCATTCCACAAAGAGAAAACAGATGCTTTCATAACAAAGCTAATTCTTTAAAGTATTAATATCTTCATATATAGCTCTCTGAGTATGCACAACCATTTTGACCATGTATTCAGTAAACCCTACTTATTAACCATGCCATGTCTTATCTGTTGTCTGCTACATTCTGAGGACAGTTAGTGTGCTCTGTAATTGACATGCTTTGAGGTCTTCTGTGCATCCAAGTGGCTACATTCAAACACATAGCAACATGAGAACATGCTTCAGTGCTTGAAATAAAAGTAAATGAGATTTTATTTCAGGTTTTACTAAAAATGATTAACAAAATCATCAGAAACAAGGTTAACATAATGAAGCTAGAGTGAATACTCTGGGCACACAAAGTCCTAAGGTTTGTTTGTTTTATTTTGCCTTGACATAAGCTAAAAGCATGTGAATAATTTGAGGTCATTTCTAAAGTGACCTATATTCAGAAACAGTAAGGAATATATATATACAAACACACACATATATATACACATATATATATGTATATATAGATAACTGAATCAGTTTGCTGTACACCTGAAACACTGTAAATCACTATACTTCATTTTTTAAAAAAATGGAGACAAAAAAAAAGAAAGAAACAGTAAGGGAACCTAATCTAGAAGGATTTAAACAGATGGCCCCTAAATCCCAGGGACAGCAACGGATGTGTCTAAGTTTATGTAAAAAACAAGTGATAAAACTGGCCCAGAACTCAGATAAAGAAAATTTCAATTGAAAGTCCATCCCAACTCTAGAATTCCATGCTTTCCTTTTATTGCAGAGTGAGTGTTATCACAGGGAAAATAGTTCAGTAAGGAAGGTAAATTAGTTGTGCACATTAGTAGGAATTATTTAATATACATTTGTGATTCAGTAGATATGGAGAGAGAGAGAGAGAAGACAGAGAGAGAGAGAGAGAAACTTTTATATGCCAGGCAATGAGTCACTGCCTTTGAAGAAGCTTACAATCTATTAGAAGATAAAACAAGAACATATGAATTACAATGCTGTGTACAAAGTGCTCTAATGGGGAAATTTAGGATGATACAAGAGCACATGGACGTCTCAACAGACAGCGTGATCACAAATAGATCTTAAGAGGAACTTATATCTAAACTCAAACTAAAAGGATGAGTTGGAGTTAACCAGAAAGGGGAAAAGGAGGGAAGAGTGTTTCACACACATGCAAAAGTCAGGGAACAACCATGCATAATGCATCTTTGATAAAGCATGGTATTGTGGATGAATCAGAGAGTGAAGGCAAGAAAGGCAAGAGATAAGATCAGAAAAGAAAGAAAGCATTAGATTATGAGACCAGCAAACCATATTCAATAGCTTGGACATTATTCTGAAAGTAATGGTGGGCCATTCAAAGATTAGAGTACAGCAAGGCATTACCATATTTCACTTTCTGAAGAATTCCCTTATTGAAATGCAAAGAGTGCATTACAGGAAACTAGAGGTGGAAGGCAAGTCTTAAAATATACAAAGATGAATCTGAAGGCTGGTAAAGACATACAGGCATTCTTCTGATGGTGGTCTAGAAGAATCATGTCACTGTGGATATTCAAAAAAGGATTTGAAAATATATAGGGAAATAGAATGGACAGAACTCAACGATGTTTGTGGTAAGATGTTAAGAATGAAGTCCAAGATGGCAGAGTAGAAGGACGTGTTCTCACTCCCTCTTGCGAGAACACCAGATCACAACTAGCTGCTGGACAATCATTGACAGGAAGACACTGGAACTCACCAAAAAGATACCCCACATGCAAAGACAAAGGAGAAGCCACAATGAGATGGTAGGAGGGGCACAATCACAGTAAAATCAAAACCCGTAACTGCTGGGTGGGTGACTCACAGACTGGAGAACACTTATACCACTAAAGTCCACCCACCGGAGTGAAGGTTCTGAGCCCCATGTCAGGCTTCCCAACCTAGGGGTCCGGCAACGGGAGGAGGAATTCCTAGAGAATCAGACTTTGAAGCCTACTGGGAATTGATTGCAGGACTTCGACAGGACTGGGGGAAACAGAGACTCCACTCTCAGAGGGCACACATAAAGTAGTGTGCATATCAGGACCCAGGGTAAGGAGCAGTGAACCCAGGGGAGAATGACCAGACCTACCTGCTAGTGTTGGAGGGTCTCCTGCAGAGGTGGCAGGGGGTGGGGGGAGCTGTGGCTCACCGTGGGGACAAGGACACTGGCAGCAGAAGTTCTGGGAAGTACTCCTTGGTGTGAGCCCTCCCAGAGTCTGTCATTAGCCCCACCAAAGAGCCCAGGTAGGCTCCAATGTTGGGTTGCCTCAGGCAAAACAACCAACAGAGAGGGAACTCAGCTCCACCCATCAACAGTCATTAGGATTAAAGTTTTACTGAGCTCTGTCCACCAGACCAACAGTCAGCTCTACCCACCACCAGTCCCTCCCATCAGGAAACTTACACAAGCCTCTTCCATAGCCTCATCCACCAGAGGGCAGACAGAAGAAGAAAGAAGAACTACAATCCTGCAGCCTGTGGAACAAAAACCACATTCACAGAAAGATAGACAAGATGAAAAGGTAGAGGGCTATGTACCACATGAAGGAACAAGATAAAACCCCAGAAAAACAACTAAATTAAGTGGAGATAGGCAACCTTCCAGAAAAGGAATTCAGAATAATGATAGTGAAGATGATCCAGGACCTTGGAAAAAGAATGTAGGCAAAGATTGAGAATATGCAAGAAATGTTTAACAAAGACCTAGAAGAATTAAAGAACAAACAAAGAAAGATGAACAACACAATAACTGAAATGAAAACTACACTAGAGGGAATCAATAGCAGAATAACGGAGGCAGAAGAACGGATAAGTGACCTGGAAGACACAATGGCGGACTTCACTGCTGTGGAACAGAATAAAGAAAAAATAATGAAAAGAAATGAAGACAGCCTAACAGACCTCTGGGACATTAAACACAACTACATTCGCATTATAGGGGTCCCAGAAGGAGAAGAGAAAGAGAAAGGACCAGAGAAAATACTTGAAGAGATTATAGTCAAAAAGTTCCCTAACAAGGGAAAGGAAATAGCTACCCAAGTCCAGGAAGCACACTGAGTCCCATATAGGATAAACTCAAGGAGAAACACGCCGAGACACATAGTAATCAAATTGGCAAAAATTAAAGACAAAGAAAAATTATTGAAAGCAGCAAGTGAAAAACAAAAAATAACATACAAGGGAACTCCCATAAGGTTAACAGCTGATTTCTCAGCAGAAACTCTACAAGCCAGAAGGAGTGGCATGATATACTTAAAGTGATGAAAGGGAAGAAGCTACAACCTATATTACTCTACCCGGCAAGGATCTCATTCACATTCGATGGAGAAATCAAAAGCTTTGCAGACAAGCAAAAGCTAAGAGAACTCAGCACCACCAGCAGCTCTACAACAAATGCTAAAGGAACTTCTCTAAGTGGGAAACACAAGAGAAGAAAAGGACCTACAAAAACAAACCCAAAACAATTAAGAAAATGGTCATAGGAACATACATATTGATATTTACCTTAAACGTGAATGGATTAAATGCTCCAACCAAAAGACACAGGTTTGCTGAATGGATACAAAAACAAGACCCATATATATGCTGTCTACAAGAGACCCACTTCAGACCTAGGGACACATACAGACTGAAAGTGAGGAGATGGAAAAAGATATTCTATGCAAATGAAATCAAAAGAAAGCTGGAGTAGCAATACTCATATCAGATAAAATAGACTTTAAAATAAAGAATGTTACAAGAGACAAGGAAGGACACTACATAATGATCAAGGGATCAATCCAAGAAGAAGATATAACAATTATAAATATATATGCACCCAACATAGAAGCACCTCAATACATAAGGCAACTGTTAACAGCTATAAAAGAGGAAATCACAGTAACACAATAATAGTAGGGGACTTTAACACCTCACTTACACCAATGGACAGATCATCCAAATTGAAAATAAAAACGGAAACAGAAGCTTTAAATGAAACAATAGACCAGAGAGATTTAATTGATATTTACAGGACATTCCATCCAAAAAGAGCAGATTACACTTTCTTCTCAAGTGTGCATGGAACATTCTCCAGGATAGATCATATCTTGGGTCACAAATCAGGCCTCAGTAAACATAAGAAAACTGAAATCATATCAAGGGTCTTTTCTGACCACAACGCTATGAGATTAGAAATGAATTACAGAGAAAAAAACGTTAAAAACACAAACACATGGAGGCTAAACAATACGTTACTAAACAACCAAGAGATCACTGAAGAAATCAAAGAGGAAATCAAAAAATACCTAGACACAAATGACAATGAAAACACAATGATCCAAAACCTATGGGATGCAGCAAGAGCAGTCCTAAGAAGGAAGTTTATAGCTATACAAGCTTACCTCAGAAACAAGAAAAATCTCAAATATACAATCTAACCTTACACCTAAAGGAACTAGAGAAAGGAACAAACAAAACCCAAACTTAGCAGAAGGAAAGAAATCATAAAGATCAGAGCAGAAATAAATGAAATAGAAACAAAGAAAACAATAACAAAGATCAATAAAACTAAAAGCTGCTTCTTTGAGAAGATAAACAAAATTGATAAACCATTAGCCAGACTCATCAAGAAAAAGAGGGAGAGGACTCAAATCAATAAATTTAGAAATGAAAAAGGAGAAGTTACAACAGACACCACAGAAATACAAAGCATCCTAAGAGACTACTACAAGCAACTCCATGCCAATAAAATGGACAACCAGGAAAAAAATGGACAAATTCTTAGAAAGGTATAACCTTCCAAGACTGAACCAGGAAGAAACAGAAAATATGAACAGACCAATCACAAGTAATGAAATTGAAACTGTGATTAAAAATCTTCCAAAAATCAAAAGTCCAGGACCAAATGGCTTCACAGGTGAATTCTATGAAACAGTTAGAGAAGAGCTAACACCTATCCTTCTCAAACTCTTCCAAAAAATTGCAGAGGAAGGAACACTCCCAATCTCATTCAATGAGGCCACCATCACCCTGATACCAAAAACCGACAAAGATACTACAAAAAAAGAAAATTACAGATCAATATCACTGATGAATATAAATGCAAAAACACTCAACAAAATACTAGCAAACAGAATCCAACAACACATTAAAAGGATCATAAAACATGATCAAGTGGGATTTATCCAAGGGATTCAAGGATTCTTCAATATACGCAAATCAATCAATGTGATAAACCATATTAACAAACTGATGAAGAAAAACTATATGATCATCTCAATAGATGCAGAAAAAACTTCTGACAAAGTTCAACAACCATTTATGATAAAAACTCCCCAGAAAGTGGGCATAGAGGAAACCTACCTCAACATAATAAAGACCATATATGACAAACGCACACCCAACATCACTCTCAATGTTGAAAAACTGAAAGCATTTCCTCTAAGATCAGGAACAAGACAAGGATCTCCACTCTCACCATTATTCAAAATAGTTTTGGAAGTCCTAGCCAGGGCAATAAGAGAAGAAAAAGAAATAAAAGGAATACAAATTGGAAAAGAAGTAAAACTGTCACTGTTTGCAGATGACATGATACTATATATAGAGAATCTTAAAAATGCCACCAGAAAACTACTAGAGCTAATCAATGAGGCTAATCAAAGCTGCAGGATACAAAATTTAATGCACAGAAATGTCTTGCATTCCTATACACTAATGATGAAAAATTTGAAAGAGAAATTATGGAAACACTCCCATTTACCATTGCAACAAAAAGAATAAAATACCTAGGAATAAACCTACCTTGGGAGACAAAAGACCTGTATGCAGAAAACTATAAGACACTGATGAAAGAAATTAAAGATGATACCAACAGATGGAGAGATATATACCATGTTCTTAGATTGGAAGAATCAATATTGTGAAAATGACTCTACTACCCAAAGCAATCTACAGATTCAATGCAATCCCTATCAAATTACCAATGGCATTTTTTACGGAACTAGAACAAATCATCTTAAAATTTGTATGAAGACACAAAAGACCCCAATAGCCAAAGCAGTCTTGAGGGAAAAAAACGGAGTTGGAAAAATCAGACTCCCTGACTTCAGACTATACTACAAAGCTACAGTAATCAAGACATTATGGTACTGGCACAAAACAGAAACACAGATCAATGCAACAAGATAGAAAGCCCAGAGATAAACCCAAGTACCTATGGTCAACTAATCTATGACAAAGGAGGCAAAGATATACAATGGAGAAAAGACAGTCTCTTCAATAAGTGGTGCTGGGAAAACGGAACAGCTACATGTAAGAGAATGAAATTAGAACACTCCCTAACACCATACACAAAATTAAACTCAAAATGGATTTGAGACTAAAATGTAAGACCGGACACCTTAAAACTCTTAGAGGAGGGCTTCCCTGGTGGCGCAGTTGTTGAGAGTCTGCCTGCCAATGCAGGGGACACGGGTCTGCGTCCGGTCTGGGAAGATCCCACATGCCGTGGAGTGGCTGGGCCCGTGAGCCATGGCCGCTGAGCCTGCGCCTCCAGAGCCTGTGCTCCGCAACGGGAGAGGCCACAACAGTGAGAGGCCCGAAAAAAAAAAGGCAAAAAAACTCTTTGAGGAAAACATAGGAAGAACACTCTTTGACATAAATCACTGCAAGTTATTTTTTGATCCACCTCCTACAGTAATGGAAATAAAAACAAAAATAAAAAAACGGGACCTAATGAAACTTCAAAGCTTTTGCACAGCAAAGGAAACCATGAACAAGATGAAAAGACAACCCTCAGAATGGGAGAAAATATTTGCAAACGAATCAACAGACAAAGGATTAATCTCCAAAATATATAAACAGCTCATGCAGCTCAATATTTTTTTTTTTTGAATTATCTTTTTTTTTTTTTTTTTTTTTTTTTTTTGTGGTACGTGGGCCTCTCACTGTTGTGGCCTCTCCTGTTGCAGAGCACAGGCTCCGGACACGCAGGCTCAGAGGCCATGGCTCACGGGCCCAGCCGCTCCACGGCATGTGGGATCTTCCCGGACCAGGGCACGAACCCGTGTCCCCTGCATTGGCAGGCGGACTCTCAACCACTGTGCCACCAGGGAAACCCAACAGCTCAATATTAAAGAAACAAACAACCCAATCCAAAAATGGACAGAAGACCTAAATAGACATTTCTCCAAAGAAGACATACAGATGGCCAAGAAGCACATGAAAAGCTGCTCAACATCACTTATTATTAGAGAAATGCAAATCAGAACTATCATGCAGTATCACCTCACACCGGTTAGCATGGGCATCTTCAGAAAATCTACAAACAACAAATGCTGGAGAGGATGTGGAGAAAAGGGAACCCTCTTGCACTGCTGGTGGGAATGTAAATTGATACAGCCACTGTGGAGAACAGTATGGAGGTTCCTTAAAAAACTAAAACTAGAATTACCATATGATCCAGCAATCCCACTACTGGGCATATACCCTGAGAAAACCATAATTCAAAAAGATGCACGCACCCCAATGTTCACTGCAGCACTATTTACAATAGCCAGGTCATGGAAGCAACCTAAATGCCCGTCAACAGATGAATGGATAAAGAAGTTGTGGTACATATATACAATGGAATATTACTCAGCCATAAAAAGAAACGAAATTGAGTCATTTGTTGAGACATGGATGGACCTAGAGACTGTCATACAGAGTGAAGTAAGTCAGAAAGAGAAAAATATCGTATATTAACGCATGTATGTGGAACCTAGAATAATGGTACAGATGAACTGGTTTGCGGGGCAGAAGTTGAGACACAGATGTAGAGAACAAACATATGGACACCAAGGGGGGAAAACCGCGGTGCGGTGGGGATGGTGGTGTGCTGAATTGGGCGATAGGGATTGACATGTATACACTGATGTGTATAAAACTGATGACTAATAACCTGCAGTATAAACAAACAAAACAACTAATACTAAACTTTCTTTGGGTTATTCGTATGGCAATATGTTAATATAAATGTTTCTGACATTACATGAAATTTCTAAAAATCTTATATGTTCTGGTATAATGTTATAAGTCATAATTCTACTTATTACTTTAAAATGTATATCTCAGAAATAACTAAATTTCCTTGTCAACTGCATTCTTATGAACTTTCATCAAATCTTTAACCGTGGTCATTTTTAAGTCTTTTGTCATTTACAGACAGTTCTGGGTGTACTCTGATGTTTTTGCAAAAATGTTCCTATAAAAGGGTTTCATCTTCAAGGAATTCATGGAAAAGACTCTGACAAGTACAGGTTTCTGGTAACTGACTATACTGCTGAACTGAATGAAAAAGCATTTTCAGAACTCTAATGGAAAACTCATGAATTCATAAAAGTGCTAACAAAAGATCAAGATGAAAAAAAATTAATTACATGGGACTGAGTGAACTGATGAGGATGATTATAATTTTTGTGACTTTGTTTGAATAAAAAAAATAAAAAATCCCACAAGGACTCAGAGGCAAAAAATATACAAATCAATTTTCACTGCAAAATAAAGGAGCTGTTACAGTGGAGTATTACTGGACTGAATGTCAATATTATGACATAGTATGAGTGTGTTTCGTGTTTGGTAATTGCAATCATTGTTGCTTTTGTTGTGGTGATCCAAAAAAAAAAAAGAGAATGGACTTAAGGACACAGGGAGGGGGAAGCATAATCTGGGATGAAGTGAGAGAGTAGCATGGACATATATACACTACCAAACGTAAAACAGATAGCTAGTTGGAAGCAGCCACATTGCACAGGGCGATCAGCTCGGTGCTTTGCGACCACCTAGAAGGGAGGGATTGGGAGGGTGGAATGGAGACACAAGAGGGAGGGGATATGGCAATATACGTATACATATAGCTGATTCACTTTGTTACACAGCAGAAATTAACACACCATTGTAAAGCAATTATACTCCAATAAAGATGTTAAAAAATGATAAAAAAAAAAAAAAGAAGAATGAAGTCCAAGTTTGTTGACTGTGCAAATGGAAGATGACCAGACCATCCACTGCATCCAGCATGGCTGGAAGAAGAGCTATTTTCTAGGACAATTAATGAGCTCAGTAATTGACATGTTTTGTTTGAGGTCCTTTGTGCATCCAGGTAGCTCCATATCCACTGGGCAGCTGGAGGTACACGTACAAAACTCATTACAGAAATCTGAGCAGGAAATAATGACTGAGAAATGACCAAAATCAGTAGTCAAGAAAAATCGGAGTCTCTGCAGATTGGGATGAGAAGATAGCTAACTGCAGATACTTGAGGAACCATACATGAGGCAGCCAACTTCAGTTTTTCAGAAAAATCACTTTTTTTTTTTTAATGATGTTCCCTACAGAAAAGATTCTCTAGACATCAAATCTAAAGATAAATATTCCAGCTCAATTTGCGCATTGGTCTAATTAGTGATGCTACTCTTGAAAAAAAAATCTCTTGTGGGAGAAAGGGGTTAAAAACGATGCAGAACGCTGGGATCTAATTTGACGCCTGGATTTAATGCATGTGACAGCTTATAGAAGTTAAATGGCCCTCTTAAGGCTCAGTTGCCTTCTCTATAAAAGAGAATAATAACCCATAATTCAGAAAATGGTTGTGAAGATTAAGGTTTGTTACAACTGGTACAGTTGGAATCACTTCACATAGTATTGATACCTGGAGCATAATAGGAGTTAAATAAATGTTAGTTACCATTCTTTCATTAGTTTATTCAGATGCATCAAATAAATTAGTAAAACATACATAATGGGCAGAACAACCAGAAAGTTATTTATTTTTGTATGTATAAAGAAATAATTTTTAAAATTAGATTCAATCTTATTTGTTGAATCAGTTTCCCCATATATGAAGAATATTTGCTTTTTACTCTGGCTCCTAAAGAGAAATTGTCTATTTATATTCAGGGTTGACTTGGTTTCATGAGCCATAATAGAGTCAGTTTTTTTGCAGTTCATTGACTTGGCCATTGGTAAGCCAAATCACCCAGTAAAGTACCATGGTCTGGTTATTTAAATTGCAGAGATATAGCTCAACTAAAAAAATGAAATAAAATTGCATTCTGGATTACATAATTGGATTTGCCATTTTACATTTTGATTGTTTTGCTATAGGTTTGAGATTGGTATTGCCAACAAATGAACATAACTGCCATTCAATTTAAAATGCTGAAAAATGAAAATATGTTATTTTGTGTGGTCCAGCTTATGCACAGTAAATTCAGGATACTAATTACAAGGCTTTAACAGTAAGAATAACTTAGTTAAAGGTTCACTGCTTCTCAGTGACCCAAGTCCTGGATTAGAGGAAGTAATTTCCAAAAAGATACTAGTCAGTGATTCTCTAATCTTTCTGTTGATAGAACTATTGGAAATTCTGATGATCTGCAGAACATCATAAATTATAAAATGTTAAACTTAAAAATAATTTAAAACATTATTCCTTTTTAATCAGATACTATCCTATATTAGTGGGAGGTGGTACACATGTGGTTAAGGTCACAAGTTCTGAAATCAGACTGCATTTCACAAATGGGGAAACTGAAACACAGATAAAATAAGCTCCTTGCCCAAGGTTACATAGTTATGAAGTGGCAAAGCCAAAATTCAAGCTCAGTCAATACTAATAGCTACTATGTCAAAAATTATTTGTAAGATTTATTAATTTAAGTCATGGAAAATGTCTAGCACAGTGCCTGGCTATTGATATCTATTGACCATTTACTGACATGGACAAGACATTGTACATACCAATATTTTAACAAATAAAAGAGGAAGAATACAAGTGAGGAAATTTCATTTACTGTATTAATTGTCCTGAAATTTTGGAAATGTTTTATTTTGTTTAGTGGCAGAATGGCATTGCTGGTATATTTCATATGTGTTACCAGTGTGGGACGTTAATGCTGTTTGATGGAGAGAGTGAGTTATAGAGGGAAACTGCCTGGAATCTAATCATAGAACTGACATTTAATAGCTGTGTGACCTTGACAAGTTATATAACCTCTCTGGGCTTCAGTTGTAAAATGAAGATAATTATAATACTAACCTGGAGAGGATTAAATGAGCTAATAGTGTATACAATAGTTTCTGGAATTAATAGAGACTCAATTAATTTCATCTATTGCTATTATTACTTTTTCCAGAGAAGTCCTCACACAGTGGAGAAACATTGTAAATTCAAAGAACCATTTTTCAATACCAATATATAATACATGTACATATAAAATCAGAAAACTAATTTTCTACTGTGAATAAATCACAGAATTTAAAACTCAGGCTATTTTTATATTTTTCAAATTAGAACTTAAAATAGTACACTATATTTTTCAAATTAGAATTTAAAAGAATACACTAACTCTTTTGTGAGGGCAATAATGATAGAGAAAGAAATTCTAAAAGGTGCAAATGATATTATAAAGAAAAAAAGTAGAATTGCAAGTACATTCTAACCTGAAAACACACACACACAATTTTGCATTTTATGTCTCCCTCTCAGGAACTCTTTTCTCCTAATTTTTCATATGTCTGCTTTTTCCTTATCCTTCAAGTCTTGCTTGAATATCACTTTCTCAGAGAGAACATCCCTGACACCCCGTTTAGAAAAAACTTCCTTCTTTAATTCCTAATCAAGCTTCCATCCTGTATATTTCCTCCATAACAATATTGTAATAACAATATGTAATTATGTTATTTGTTTTCTCTTATCCCTACTAGAATAAAAACTCAAGAGTGAGATTTCTCTACACTGTGTCACTGCTCATTCATTAGCTGCCTAATCTGCTACTTGGTACATACTGGCACTTAAAAAATATTTGTTGACTACATTAATAAAGGGCATAATATTTTTATATTCCACTGGCATTTGATGCTTTATCTACAGAAAGATCAAATAATAATTTGGCCCTGAATTCATCAAATACAAACTTTGGATATTTCTGCTTAGCCCCCAGTAGACTTCTTGGCTTGCAGGAAACTCAGGAACTGGGAGAAATGGGATGGGCAGGGACCCACAGGGACAGAGAGAAGAGCCCCCTGCCTTGAGAGAGGTAGTGTGGCCACACGAGGGAGTTCAAAGTCCACAGGCACTGGGATAATTAGAGCCTCTATTAGCTCCTGCCTGACCCTATTGAAATAGACTCTTAAGTGGTCTCTTTGTCTCAACTTCCTCCACATGACTACAGAGAGGTCTTTCTGAAATAGAAATCTTACCAAGTTTGCTTGGTTAGGGTTCTGCAGAGTCTCCACAAAGCTTTCTGAATAAAGAACAAGACTTGTGGCAGAAACATCAGGATGAACCTTCTTTGTCAGGTTGCAAATTCTCCAATCTTTTCTTTCACAGCTTCTCCATGGACTCAGAATCAATATGACAGATGCACTGGGTGGAAGGTTTGCAATTCCAAGAACTTCCCTCTCTCTCTCATTTATCCGTGGTTTTGCACTTCTCATTCTTCTGCCTGGAATATTCACCTTTATCTTTCAAAACTTGTTTAAGTACTTCAGGTTCCGAACGGAATACTGCACACAGACATCTGTCCTTATGTGTGGCTGCAGATACACTTCCTCTCTTTTCTTCATAGCCATCCTTTGGATATATATCAATTGGATGAAATACACACACATACACAAGGCCCAGACACGTTTATTAAGAACAAGCACTAGGCCTCTGAAAAAAAGAGTCAAAAAATTCATATTCAGAAGTAGAAATATGGTCCTGCCACAACATAATCTGTACTACCTTCCTGGTTATCAGTTGAGATAGTATTTTTACATTACTATGTAGAGGGCTAATTTCCTTTTTTTAAATGTTAGCTTTCCGATTACACCGAGGCCCCTCGGGAATTTTCACTGGAGTCATCTATCCCTTGATGGTCACTCCCTAGTTACAATACACAAAAAATGTTAGAAGCTTCAAAATTAGTATGGTTATTGTCATCATTAGTTTTGTTGCTTCTTAAGTGGGTTCAAATTTTTGGATAGGACAGTCTTCTGTAGTTTCTGCAGATGAAAAAAGCCAGGACAAAGACTTTGCTATGTATTCATATTTCAATATTCAGTTATTGGGGAACCACATATAAGTCACTGTATTGTATATGAACCAGGAAACTGGAGAGGGAGATGGAGGAAGCAGAAGAAATGACCACATGGCAACACATGTGATGTTGTATATGTGTCTGTGTATATTCATAAACTATGTACATGAACTCTGTTAATGCAAAAACTGGACAAAAATTACATATACATATAGTTTATACATACTTATACAGTTTATTCTTGCTATTTGCTGTTTTTTTAGGTTCCTGTGCGCCTCTTGTCACAACGTTTTCATTAACTGATTAATACATAACTTGTTGGATGTGCATTTCTATTTAAAGATATCTTATTTAATATACATTGTTGATTGATTAACATTGAACACACAGCCAACAGCTCTATAACTCAAGCCTGAATAAAGCATATCTAACACATGTATTTTCTCTGAAAGGGAGATCCCAAACTTCTTGCCTTTGGGAACACTAGACAGCACTTCAGCACTAACCTTGGGGCAATCTTACACAGTGAAATCACCAACAAAAGGCACAAAAATGTGGAAAATGTGGCACTAAACAGACCACAGAAAGGACTTGTTTACAGTAGGAAAGCTGAAACAAGAAGGCAGAGTTGTTGCCTTGTTCAGCCTCGGCTGGGAATGTACACACTGGGTGACTCAAGGTTCTGTTGCTACTTAGAGCATGTGTATGTCCACAAATGACAGATAAAGCACCTCAAGTGTTGATTTGGGGGTTACAAATATATTTTAATGAGTAAATCAATTCACAAATATAGAATTTTGAATAATGAGAATCGACATATTTGTATGTGTTAATATATAGATCTTCTACATGAATGAAATCTATAGGGTCAATGTTCATCTTGTATACTATTTGCTCAACATATATGAGAAGCTAATAAGTATTAAAATCAAAAATAGAAATAAACATGTCTTTTCCAGGTAATCTGTTTATTCATGGTCCTTGAAATGGTGGCTAGAGCCTTTTTTTCAAAGAGATCAGGTTTCTATTACTCTTTCTTTTAAAATGTGTAACACCATTGCTTTTTTTAATGATAAAGCTATATATTATCATTAGTAAAATATAGAAAAAAATTCAAGAAATACGAAGTACAAATCACCAGCCTTCCTATGACGAGATAAAGATCATTAAATATGATGCATTTCTTCTCAGTGTTTTTTTTAATGCAATGCATATATAGGTGTGTAAACATCTTTTAAAATAAAATTGGAATTATACTGTTTTCCAGCCTGCTTTTTTTTTTAAATTAATGCTATATCAACATCCCCCTCATCATGTATTTCAGCTTTATATTCCTTCCCTCCCGATCTTTCTTTTCAGAAGGACACACCCATCTGAGATTGCTAAATGCACCGTAGGCTCTGTAAGCTGCTGCCTTTGCTGAATAAATGCAGATGACGGCCTCTACTGGGGAGACTTAGAAGAAAAATACAGACTGTAGTGCTTGACTTTTTTCTTTAATTTTTGTATTCCTTAAGAGATTCTCACTTAGCTAAAAAAGGAATCATTTGCAAAGGTGCAAGGAAGCTTGCCCTAAAATAGATTACCTATATCATAACTGACCTTCGCATAAATGCATGCATTTCACAGCACTTCAGCTCAATCAAATTTCCTAGGCAGACATATTCACACAATTTAAACACCAGAGTTAAAGTTTTAAAATGCACATTTTAGTAACTCTCCAAAAGCCAAAATTTTCAATCTCCACGTTCAATCTCTCATGACATTATTGTTTTCCAATACAATGAGAGTTAATGATGGACTTTTCTGTCGTTATGAATTACAAAAGATATTTTGTGCTGGAAGTAAGGAGCAATTCCCATTCTTTTGTTCTCTTAGATGTTGCATGATTATCTTACAACAGGCAGTTACTAAGCAAACTTAATCAACTGTAAAAATATATAAAACTATCATAGCAAAATTCTCAGATAGGCTCAATTGATACTTAAAATTCCCAATTTTTCTTTTCTAATATTTTATTCTTTCCCCTAACAAGAAGAAACTACATAGTTGCAAAACCAAAGAAAACTGAGGTAATTATGAACAATTAAATGAATTGAGTCCATTTCTTAAGATACCATAACACATACATAATTTGTTTATTATGTGAAAGGAATTAACTAACTCATAAGAAAGTGTTATACAGGGAAAAATTTATGTCATACACTGACATATTCTAGATTCTTTGAATGCCTTTTAAATCACCATGTTGTCATTAGGTAATTGTTGAAATTAAGCTAATTTTAGGCTGTTATTCCCAAAATATATCCAAAAAGTTAATCATTAAAAGTTATTTAAATATCGAAATGAATTAAATTAACATGGGAGTCATTTCTATTAACTACATATTAAAATAAGTGTTATTGAATATTTCTGGTCCCCCTCCAAAAGTGAAAAACAATACTGTTAATGCATTTAAAAGTATTTAAAATCTTGTTGTAAGTGGCATAGCCCTAGACTTTAGCTCAACAGAACTGGGTTCAAAACCAAACTGGAAACTTTCAATTCAACAAACACTGATTTTCTTTGTTTCTAGAAGCCTTCTTGATTCTCTCAAGACACACTTTCATCATCATTGGCTCTTACAAAAGGTTTCTACCCACTCAGTGCAAGTATTTGCTCTTTGTCCTGGGGCATTCCTGCATAAAGGACGGTTTTAATCCACAATCTTTCCAAAAAAATCTACAAATCAAACTGACACTCATGGATCCTAAGTCATTATCAGTGTGCTATATACCAAGTGTTGCCTTTACTCCCAGAAGAACAGGAGGCAAAGTGTACCACAAATCATAATATTTAACATTTACTGGGTTCTTATCGAATTTGGATCTTCTCCCTAAGCAGTTTGTACACATTGTCTCACTCTGTGCTCACAAAATCCATACAAGATAATTATCAGTAGTGTGCCTCTTTGGGGCAGTAACTTAAAACTGCAAACCTTAGTTTTTTCATATATAAAATGGGAGCTAACTAGTAAGTTAGCTGATTAGGTAGTACTAAGTGAGAGAGACAGGATTCAAATCTAGGATAGTAGGTTCTACTCCCAAGCTTGAACTCAACCTACCTTAGTCTTCAACACTTTCAAGTCCTTGGGTTGGGCAAGTAAGCAACCTGCCAGTTTTCAAATTTATCAAGACATAATGTTAGTCACTTTACAGGGATATTGACAGGATTAAATTCCATGCAGTGTGTGGATCACAAATCAGTTCATGTGGTACATCTTTGGAGCTTCACAAATGTTAATCCCTTTACATAAAGATTTAGGCTATTAGTATCAAGACTGTAGTTAGCAAACTAACTGGACATGTGGCATAACAAGTATGTGTGCTCCACATGGTAAAAACACAACCAAATATTTCAGTTCAATAGCACCTTTGCACACTAGGTTATATGTATGTTCAACACAGCTACTGGCCAACTATAAAAGGGTTGAAGTGACTGGAAATGGTTGTATGTCACAGAGCATCATGTTGACAGTAGGCAAAAATTGCACCACAGTTGAACAGGCAAGGAAGACTTTAAGACTATTATAATAAGAGAGAGAAACCAAAGCTCAACTGGAGCTCAACTCCACTGAAACAGGGTGGGAGGATTTTTAAGTGCTAGGTGAGAGGGAGAACCTGGGCCATCTGCGTTTGATAACTGGCTTTACCCAAAAGAAAAGTAGATATTCTCATCTTTGTGACAGGGAGTAGTTTTACAACTTGGAGTAAGGCATCCACTGAAGTTAGACTCCCACCCGCTACAGAACCTGTCAGATAGGGATATTATATCCCTTGATGCTTACATTTCAAAGAGATGGTTCGCTGGTCCTTGAGAAAGACATCCTCGGGTTGTAAAACTGGCAAGAGGCTTTTAAAAAGATTTACATGTAGCTCAAAGAGGCGGAGAAAGAACTTACAATTACAAGTTTTCCAAAGTAAATGCTCTAAGAAAAGGGAGGTCAGGGCCTAGAGTTAGGAAGAAGACTGTCTAAAGTTCAGTCAAACTAACTTTTCTGGCCATCTGGATCAGGATAACACCAACGAAGGTGGGATGGGTGATGGGCAGCAGCTCCACCTTCTCCCCATATCCCACAACTTCATGGCACTGCATTTTATGCACCATCTTTTCTACTCTTGTTTCCATATCAGATACTTCTAACAAACAAGTAGAGAGAGAATCTAACAAGCAATTTCAGATGAGGAGAAAAATAAACAATCTGAAGAGCCTGATTTACTTACACAGTTACTGAGGTTCTTAAATCAGTTAATTACACAGCAAATTGGCGTCAAATTTAGGTTTAGAACATACACTTTCGTGCTTGTTATTCAATACCACAATGACATCCATGAAAATATTCCAAAAAGGCATCAAGAGATAAATGAAGTATGTATTAAACAAGCAATAGAAATAGTTAAGCAAAAGTTTTTTTATGTTTTTCTAAAAAAATCTATACTAAGCGCCTCTCCCACCAGCATGTTAATTTATGGCAATATTTAGTCTGGTGTGTAAGCTTCATCTTATTATATTTCAGTTAAGGAAGAATCTCCTTATTTTCTGAATTGTGTTGACTAGAAGTCTCCTATGGAGTCAGTCTTGTCAGTTGGTTTATTAGTTAATTAAGTGTCATTTTATACCTTACATTCTAAATTCCAGGCACCCAAAAGAGCTCACCCTAAGATTCTCTTCTCCATCAGGTATCTGCATAATTAGTCTCATTTCAAATACCTATTATTCAAGGCACAATAGAACAGAACAATTAATTTGGACCACATGCAATTATGCTGAAAGGTCAGGTGTTACCCATAATAAAACTCTGTTCAAAAGTATGTTTGGGGAGAGCATTAACATGGTTATCCAGGAGACTTTAAGAGGCATAAAATCTCCAAATGCAATTAAATGGGTTGTAAAGTAATCACTTGCAATTTTTCATTTTTAAAGCAGGAGACATTTTTGAATGTTGTGCAAAATGAATACTTCTAAGACCAATCAAACTTGGGAGAATTTACATCAAGAGGTGACAAATTCATACCCTAAAGGAGAAAGCACATTTGGCCTGCATCTTCCTGTAAGAGTTTCAAGTTATAAAGAGCTTTCATGGAGCAGTTATTAAAAACCCCTCAAATATAGTTAATAATGAAAGTGCTGGCTTTATCCATCTTGGGTAATTTGAACTACATAGCCATAAAAGCTACAGTTAGAAGTAGGGATGTGTGAGTTATAAAGTATCCCCAGTACCCAAATGTCCATGAATTTATAATTCTGTGTTCTTCAACAATATTATGTTTCCCTGTTAAATACGAATTTTTGAAGTATATTTCACTCCAGAGGATGTGGCAAAGATACCTCTGTCACTATTAAAGGTATATGTATATTTTACAGCTCTAGGCAGGTCTATAAAAAGATTTTGCTGATAAAAGAGAAAAATCGTGGAAGGACAAAAAGGCAAAAAAGTACCAAAAAGTACACTGTTTACTTTAAGAGTTGACAACAAAATGCTTTTCTCCACACCAACCAATTATAACATACATCTAGACATAAACAACATTTTGGTTTAAGAATAAATAAGAAATATTTACAACATGAGTGATGGGAGTATTATTTATTTCTTAGCCACAAAAAGACAGTACATCTGGAATTTTTACAGCTTTACACTTCAAGAATTGCAACTGCATTAAACATGTATGTATTATGGAATGTATTAGTGGTTGTGTGAGATAAAAGCATGATTAAGGCACAGTCATTACGTCAGTGATTTTCCTTTAGAATGGAAATATTGAGAGTGCATTTGCACCCCTTATAAAGATTTGCACTCTGAAATTAGATCTCAATTTCAATGTTGGTCCAATTTTTTACTAGTTCAATGATTTGGGGCAAGTTCCTTAAGCTCTGTGTGCCTCGATTTTCACAGCTGTAAAATGATAATTTAAATAATACTACCAGGTACTTTCAATTGCTAGTGACAGGACAGTTAGCTCAAACGTGCTGAAGCAAAAGGAACATTTATTTGCTCATATAACCAAAACGCAGAGGGAAGAGTAGAATTGTCCTTGAGAAAGACTAGAACCTAGGACTCAAAATCCTATAAATTTTAGAATTCGGAAGTCCATCCCTTTATTCATAATTACTACATTCTCATCAGGACGATTTGTCTCTTTCTGTTTCTCAACCCTAGTGGTGTTTTTAGAGCTCCTGTTCCACTAAAATAAAGAAATGAACCTGTTTTTTAAAAACAAAATTTGATACCAATGTTACTATTTATTTAGAAGAGGTCCATGTAAATAACCTGAAAGTTACTCTTCACTAGGCTCATGGTAAATCCATCTCATACTGAATCATAAGCTCTTTAAGAGCAGAGAATTTTGCTTTTTAACCTATGTAACTCATTTTTTATTTTCTAAGTAAAGTCTGAATAAATGCCTGCTGTGTGTGTGTGTGTGTGTGTGTGTGTGTGTGTGTGTGTGTGTGTGTGTGTGTGTGTGTGTGTGTGTGTGTGTGTGTGTGTGTGTGTGTGTGTGTGTGTGTGTGTAGCATCCTGGCCATATCAGTCCCCGGATGAAAACGTCTCAGTCATTCTATTTCACAGATTACAAAATCTAATCTCATTAGCACAGCATTCAAGGTCCTTTTCAACCTGCCCTACAGTCTACCTTTTCACCCCTACACCCGCTTCGCACACTGTTTACTTCAGTTGCATCTAATTAACTGACATTTTCAAGGACCTGGACCCTTCTCCACCTCCAAAGTTATTTTGAGCAGCTCCTTCTCCTTCATGTGATTTCTCCCATTTCTGCATTTCAAAAGTCCTCCCCATCCTCTGGGACCCAGCTCAAATACCATCCCCATCATAAAGTGTTCTCTCTGACCTGCCTATTCATAAGTTATTTGAACAGACATACTTAGTACCTACATTATCCCAAGTGTTTGAGATAAAATGATGAATAAGATACACTTCTTCCTTTGAGGAACTCACAGTTTAATGGGACAGATTCTTCTATTACAATGGGATAGGATCAGATGGAGCTATCTATGGAGTACAAAGGAGCCAACCCAATCAGGACTAGGGAAAGCAGACCTTGGAAAGGCTTCCTGAAGGCTGTGCTGCCCAGTGTGCAACAGCGGATTTCCTTTTACTACGTTCCTATTAAATTCCATAAAAGACACCCAGTGAGGGTCTGCAGTGCTGCTAGATGTCCCCATGTTTGGCTTTTTTATTAAAATATTAGTAATAACTAATAATAATAACAATAACAATGAACTTGTCAGTTTTGCCAGTCACTGTACAATTGCCTTCTATAGATTAGCTTATTTAATCTTCACAGCTGCATCTCTATGAAGAAATACTAAAGCCATCACTGTAATTTTACCTTACATGTTGGTAGGTAGGCTGGTCTTAGAGAAAACAGTCAAGAAGAGATGGTGACTGGCTCAGGGAAGGTCATATGAACCAATCTAGACCAATCAGATTTCATCCCTGATGTTTTTGTGGAATTCACAAGCCTCCAAGGCTTTTCTTAGGCTATTTCATCTGCCTGGAAGACCATCTATCTCTGCTTCATCCACTTGGTAAATTCCTGCTCATTTTTCAAAATGTCACTCATGATTTATTCTCAGAGCTTCCCACACCCTGTTCATGTCTTCCTTTTTTGACCATTTGTGTTTCTTAAACCCATCTCCACTATGGCACTCCCCATAATGTGTTAGTTGCTCAAATACTGTACACTAAAATGTGGTCTACTTGAAGGTAGGGCCCATGGCTTATTTATCTTTTTATGGCCAGTGCTAATTCCAGTGCCTAACATATATTTATTAAATGAACAAATGAATGGACAGATGAATAAATGAATGACATTTATAAGGTTGGGTTGGATACAATTCCCTATAACATTTATCAGCAATAACTAGGTTCCCAGCTGAATGTTGCCTCCTATTAATTTGACAGGACGCCTTGGGTTATTTTCTCATTTATTCCCCACATGTTGACTGCTGTGGACTACCCAACACTCATCGTTTTTCTATTTGTCTATGTTACATTGTAAAATATCACAATTGTTACACAGGATTATATATAAAGTAAATAAACAACAAGGATCTACTGTATAGCACAGGGAATTATATTCAATATCTTGTAATGACCTATAATGGGAAAGAATCTGAAAAAAATATGAATCACTTCACTGTATACGTGAAACTAATGCAACACTGTAAATTAACTATACTTCAATTTTAAAAAGATTAAAAAAAGAGAGATATCAAAGTTTGTAATACAAAATAAAAATCACAATCGTTAGTATATTCCTGCTGAGGTTTGTCATTAATTCCACCCAATTGTGAAATAGCTGCATTGAGAGAAGAATAGTGGCCTCATCCTGAGTCCCTCCACTAACTTCCTCAGGAAAATATTAGAGACTTGGTGCACTATCTCATCTAACAACAAACTTAGGAGATAAGATGTCAGAATCATGGGCTTTTATCTGTGTCTCATTTCCTGAGTGTGGAAGAGAACATCTGGATTATTCCGAATGAAAGACAGTGAAGTAGATGTCTCTGACACTTGAATCCACCGTATAGGAGTTTCTTAGCAATGATAATCCTGTCACAGCTGTTAGAATTTATTCCTTTATCCATGTGACATTTTAACAGGAGACAAATCCAAGTTGTTATAAACAGATAAAAACCATTCAATCCAAAATGGCTCGTATTAGCAACTTCATCAAGCTAACAAGCCTTGTTTCTGAAAACCTGTAAATGTTATTCTTGTGCATTCGATTTTTTTTCCCCTCTACAAAGCCAAACCTGATTCAGGCTTTTGTCCTATGAAACTGCCAGCTTAAAATGTTTATTTAATTACATCCTAGGACGAGAGAGATGGAAATATCCAGCCATTTAACCAGCTAAGTGATGGAGAAAAAGGTTGGGTGCCTGTTATTTGCTTGATTTTAGTGTTCTCTCAGTACCAGTGGCCTTAGGATCAAACAGGAGAGGGAGCCATGGAAATTGAGGAATAAATTGGATGGATATTTGGAAAAGGCATTTTAGTCGGAGGAGAATAAGAGATTTCAAGTAAATTACTAGTTTATATATATATATTTCCCAGATGATTCTGAATTCTTTATTTGAACTGACATGGGTTGGATAAATATATTGCTCTCCTCCTTGCCTGGTACAAAGAAGAAACAGACAGAAAAGGTGTGAGATTTAAACAGTATATGAAGAATAAATGCACGCTAGAGGAAAGCCTGCAGTTCCTAGGTCTATACTGTTGAAGCATCTATGGATACATATTTCCAGCCCTTTATTACACTTCCACTGTATTCTTAGTTCTCCTCCCCTGGTGGGTAAGTGCTCAGCTAATGGAACAAAGATGCTTGTTGAATGAACTACAAGGAAAAATTTTTCTCCCCTTTGGATAGGCAGGCCAGTTTTCAAACCAAAAGCAGAGCAAGAAAAACTATTGTAAAAACAATACAATAAAATGACACGGCCGGACATCACTAAAAAGAAGAAATGCCCAGTTCGTGGGGAGTTGTCATGGTAGGCATTTATTCCTGGGTACCATTTAGGCTTCCCAGGCAAAATGTGCTTACACTGAAAAATAGTCACTTGAGATTTTCTGACTACACTGAGCAGAAGGATGAGTTGAAGTTAAGGCCAATGAGAAAGGTGGTACCAGGTCAGGCAATCATCAATCTGCTTGTTTCCAGGTTGTCCTTTGGAAACAATGGTATCCACTATTCCCTGGCTTAGGACTTCAGTCATATTATGTTTTATGCCAAATCATGGACAGAAAGCAGCTGACTACCAATCTCTCCAAGGAACTATGTAGTGCCCCTGGGCTACCAGAGGCCCTGCAAAGCCAGGTTGGTTCAAAGAGAGTGGTGTCCAGATTAGTTGTGTCAACATTTGATTAAACATGATTTTAAGGGTAAATTGAATACATAAAACATGTAAAGTGAAGACATGGATCTGGTTGATTTTTGAGTTAAAGAGACCAACAACCCACACCTTTACCCCTTCTTTCCTCCCTGAGGGAAGCCATGCAAACACTAGGCATATTTAAACTCCCTAAATTATATCGGCTGTGAAAACTTTACTGTACAAAGGGTCCATATTTATAATGAAGACTAATATAATGAGAGGACAACTGGACTGACACAAAAGACCAGAGTTTAAGTTCTGGCTCTAACATGAACCTGACAGTACACAGGAACCACTGTAAGAATCCTAGATAAATATATGTAAGGCAGCCATGCTCACCTTTATTTTCAATTTTTCTCTTTCCCACCATAAAATTTACTCTCATTTTCTCAAATGTTGAGTGATTTAGGCAAGATCACAAAACCAGCAAGTGATCCAAACAAGACAACACCCTGATCTTGCCCATGGAAGCCAGGTACTCATCACAGAATATCCACCTATATCATAATATTCATAAATGCTTATTCAACACTTATCTTGGAAGAGAAGAAGACCTTGATTTGGAAGCTTTATTTCATAAAAGAAACAAAAAGGAAAGAAGGCAGGGAGGGACGGAGGAGAAAGAAAAGAAAAGAAAGAAAGAAAGAAAGAAAGAGAAAGGAAGGAAGGGAGGGAGGGAATTAAAAGGGGAGGCAGCCATCAGGGGCTTGAGAAGCTTGTCACATAGCCCAGGTTGACGTGTACACATATGGCAGAGATTGGAGAGGGTCTAACCTACACATATCCCTGGCAAATGGAATCTGGCTGCACAAACAAAGGAGATGCAATAAAGCCCAGTAGAAAGTATAAGGCAGAGCAGACTTAAATATGGTCTAATGTTCGAATGTACTCCTGAGCCCGCCCACAAATCTACTGCCAGAGAATAAAACCTTTGCTAGTTCAAGTGTCTGAGCACAACCTCTGGCCAATTTCTGACGGCTCACCAAGCTATGCAGACATAGGGGCACCCCCTAGGAATCAAACAAAAACAAAGGAAAAACAGAAAACTAAGCAGAGGCATCAGTGGCCACACATTACAGGAAAGACTTCACAGATTTCATTTAGGCAAGTTACTAAGCAAAGAACAACAATTCTCAAAGGGAAAAAAGAACCCAGAGTTGTTACAATATATTACCTAAAATGTTCAGTATTCAGCAAAAGATCATGAAACATGCAAAGAAATAAGTGTGACTCATAAAAAAAACAAAGCAGTCAATAGAAATTGTCAGTAAGTGTCAGTAAGATACTGGATTTAGCAAAGATGTCAAAGACGTTGTTAAATATGTTCAAACTACATGAAACCATGCTTAAATAATTAAAGGAAAGTATGACAATAACTCAGTAAATAAAGAATCTCAATAAAAAGAGTTAAAATCAGTTAAAAATGGAAATTCTGGAGTTGAAAACTCAATAACATTAACCTACAGATCAAAGAAGTTCAGTGATAAGATAAACATAAAAAGATCCTTATCCAGACATACCATAATCACACAGAGAAAATCTTGAAAGCATTAAAAGAAAACGACTCATCACAGAGCAAAATTTATAGATCTAAATACATACGTAAGAAGAGAATAAAGTTATCAAATCTTTTAAGAAACTATAAAAACAAAAGCAAATTAAATCCAAAGCAAGTAGAAGAAAATAATAGATCACAGTAGAAATCAATAAAATACAATGCATAAAAACAATAGAGAAAGTGAATGAAACCAAAAACTATTTTTTAAAAGATCACTTGACTTACACAAACTGACCAAGAAAATAAGGGAGAAGATTCAAGTTACCAAATTAGGAATGAATGAAAGAATATCATTAATGAGCCTATAGAAATTAAAAGGTTATAAGGAAATATTACCAACAACTTTATTTCAACAACTTAGACAACTCAGACAAAATAAACAAATTCCTAGAAAGCTTAAAATTACCAAAACTGATTCAAGAAAAAATATACAATTTGAATAAGACAATAATGTATAAATAAATTGAATTAATCACTTAAAAACCTTCCCACAAAGAAAAGCACAGAAAGTTTCACTGGCAAATTCTATCAAATATTTAAAGAAAATAACACAAATTATTTCAGCAAATAGAAAAGAAGCAAGCACTTCTATCTCATTCTCTGGAACCAGTGTTAGCTTTCATTAAAGCCAAACAAATACATCAAAAGAAAATCAGTATTCTTTATGAATGTAAACACAAAAATCCTTAATAGTCCCAAACTGTATTCAACAACATATAAAAATGTTGATATACTATGACTGAGACTTACCCCAGAAATATAAGGTTGACTTGATATACAAATTTTACTTAATGTGTTATACCATATTAATAGAATAATGGACAAAAGTCACATGATCATCTCAATAGATGCAGGAAAGACATTTGACAAGATTTCTGGGGAACGTTAACTATGAGTTTCTGAGATGATAAAGGGGATAGAGGATATCACATTGAATGGCAGATTGACAAACTGGACCTAAAAGGGGTGAAGTGGAAAATGTCCTTATATACAGTGACAACGTGCAGTTTTGAAAGGCACAGGTGAGGTCTACCTCAGAATGGGAGACAGCTGGTTAGGTTACTACCATTCCTGGATGGCACAGTGATGGGAGATGCGGATCCATTAAGCCTAGTCGTGGAAGTCCTTCCTCATTTCACAAGTCTTCACAGCTCCCTACTCACAAATCCATCCCAGAACTGGTCTCAGGTGACGCTAAGCCAGAATCCCAGACTCTCAAGTATTGGTATTATCCTTTTCTCCCCATTTCTACTTCTGTGACTGCTACACTGTTATTTTCTTTCTGTCCAGCTTTACTGAGGTATAATGGACAAATAAAAGTGGTACACATTTAGGGTGAACAAGGTGATGACTTACTACACATGTATGTAATGTGAAATGATGACCACAGTCAAGTTGATTAAGACATCCATCACCTCACATAGTTACCATTCCTTTTTCTTGCTGTTTGTTTGTTTTGTTAACTGCCACCACCAAGTATAGACTGCAGACAGTCTCTTCTGACTCCTTTTCTTTAGTAAGCATACACTGTAGAATGTCTTAGCACCAATTCAAGTTTTCTCATTTACGAAGTATTTAAAGAACATACTTTAAATGTATGTAGATAGCCTCATCCACCAGAGGGCAGACAGCAGAAGCAAGAAGAACTACACTCCTGCAGCCTGGGGAACAAAAACCACATTCACAGAAAGACAGACAAGATGAAAAGGCAGAGGGCTATGTACCAGATGAAGGAACAAGATAAAACCCCAGAAAAACAACTAAATGAAAGGGAGATAGGCAACCTTACAGAAAAGGAATTCAGAATAATGATAGTGAAGATGATCCAGGACCTCGGAAAAAGAATGGAGGCAAAGATCGAGAAGATACAAGAAATGTTTAACAAACACCTAGAAGAATTAAAGAACAAACAAACAGAGATGAACAATACAATAACTGAAATGAAAACTGCACTAGAAGGAATCAATAGCAGAATAACGGAGGCAGAAGAATGCATAAGTGACCTGGAAGACAGAATGGTGGAATTCACTGCTGCGGAAAAGAATAAAGAAAAAGGAATGAAGAGAAAGGGAAACAGCCTAACAGACCTCTGGGACAACATTAAACGCAACAACATTCGCATTATAGGGGTCCCAGAAAGAGAAGAGAGAGAGAAAGGACCCGAGAAAATATTTGAAGAGATTATATACGCAAATTTCCCTAACATGGGAAAGGAAATAGCCACCAAAGTCCAGGAAGTGCAGCAAGGCCCATACAGAATAAACCCAAGGAGAAACACGCTGAGACACATAGTAATCAAGTTGACAAAAATTAAAGACAAAGAAAAATTATTAAAAACAACAAGGGAAAAACGACGAATAACATACAAGGGAACTCCCCTAAGGTTAACAGCTGATTTCTCAGCAGAAACTCTACAAGCCAGAAGGGAGTGGCATGATATACTTAAAGTGATGAAAGGGAAGAAGCTACAACCAATATTACTCTACCCGGCAAGGATCTCATTCACATTAGATGGAGAAATGAAAACCTTTACAGACCAGCGAAAGCTAAGAGAATTCAGCACCACCAAACCAGCTCTACAACAAATGCTAAAGGAACTTCTCTAAGTGGGAAACACAAGAGAAGAAAAGGACCTATAAAAACAAACCCAAAACAATTAAGAAAATGGTCATAGGAACGTACATAACGATAATTACCTTAAATGTGAATGGATTAAATGCTCCAACCAAAAGACACAGGCTCACTGAATGGATACAAAAACAAGACCCATATACATGCTGTCTACAAGAGACCCACTTCAGACCTAGGGACACATACAGACTGAAAGTGAGGGGATGGAAAAAGATATTCCATGCAAATGGAAATCAAAAGAAAGCTGGAGTAGCTATACTCATATCAGATAAAAAAGACTTTAAAATAAAGAATGTTACAAGAGACAAGGAAGGACACTACATGATGATCAAGGGATCAATCCAAGAAGAAGATATAATAATTATAAATATATACGCACCCAACACAGGAGCACCTCAATACATAAGGCAACTGCTAACAGCTATAAAAGAGGAAATTGACAGTAACAAAATAATAGTGGGGGAATTTAACACCTCACTTACACCAATGGACAGATCATCCAAAATGTAAATAAATAAGGAAAGAGAAGCTTTAAATGACACAATAGACCAGAGAGATTTAACTGATATTTACAGGACATTCCATCCAAAAGAGCAGATTACACTTTCTTCTCA
This sequence comes from Pseudorca crassidens, assembly GCF_039906515.1. Lineage (NCBI taxonomy): Eukaryota > Metazoa > Chordata > Mammalia > Artiodactyla > Delphinidae > Pseudorca > Pseudorca crassidens. Next base: position 36,848,331 of record NC_090315.1, on the reverse strand, counting down.
AGTGTGCATGGAACATTCTCCAGGACAGATCACCATCTTGCGTCACAAATCAAGCCTCAGTAAATTTAAGAAAAGTGAAATCATATCAAGCATCTTTTCTGACCACAACACTATGAGATTAGAAATGAATTACAGGGAAAAAAAAACGTGAAAAACACATGAAGGCTAAACAATACGTTACTAAATAACCAAGAGATCACTGAAGAAACCAAAGAGGAAATCAAAAAATACCTAGACACAAATGACAGTGAAAACATGACAATCCAAAACCTATGGGATGCAGCAAAAGTAGTACTAAGAGGGAAGTTTATAGCTATACAAGCCTACCTCAAGAAACAAGAAAAATCTCAAGTAATTAATCTAACATCTAAAGACACTAGAGAAAGAAGAACAAACAAAACCCTAAATTAACAGAGGAGAGAACAGAGCAGAAATAGATTAAATAGAAACAAAGAAAACAACAGCAAAGATCAATAAAACTAAAAGCTGGTTCTCTAAGAAGATAAACAAAATTGATAATCCATTAGCCAGACTCATCAAGAAAAAGAGGGAGAGGACTCAAATCAATAAATTTAGAAATGAAAAAGGAGAAGTTACAACAGACACCACAGAAATGCAAAGCATCCTAAGAGACTACTACAAGCAACTCTATGCCAATAAAATGGACAACCTGGAAGAAATGAACAAATTCTTAGAATGGTATAACCTTCCAAGACTGAACCAGGAAGAAACAGAAAATATGAACAGACCAATCACAAGTAATGAAATTGAAACTGTGATTAAAAATCTTCCAACAAACAAAAGTCCAGGACCAGATGGCTTCATAGGTGAATTCTATCAAACATTTAGAGAAGAGCTAACACCTATCCTTCTCAAACTCTTCCAAAAAATTGCAGAAGAAGAAACACTCCCAAACTCATTCTATGAGGTCACCATCACCCCGATACCAAAACCCGACAGAGATACTACAAAAAAAGAAAATTACAGACCAATATCACTGATGAATATAGATGCAAAAATCCTCAACAGAAGACTAACAAACAGAATCCAACAACACATTAGAAGGGTCATACACCATAATCAAGTGGGATTTAACGCAGGGATGCAAGGATTCTTCAATACATGCAAATCGATCAATGTAATATAGCATATTAACAAACTGAAAAAGAAAAAACATATGATCATCTAAATAGATGCAGAAAAAGCATTTGACAAAATTCAACAACCATTTATGATAATAACTCTCCAGAAAGTGGGCATAGAGGGAACCTACCTCAACATAATAAAGGCCACATACGACAAACCCACAGCAAACATAGCTCTCAATGGTGAAAAACTGAAAGCATTTCCTCTAAGATCAGGAACAAGACAAGGATGTCCACTCTCACCACTATTATTCAAAATAGTTTTGGAAGTATTAGCCATGGCAATCAGATAAGAAAAAGAAATAAACGGAATACAAATTGGAAAAGAAGAAGTAAAACTGTCACTGTTTGCAGATGACATGACACTATACATAGAGAATCCTAAAAGTGCCACCAGAAAACTACTAGAGCTAATCAATGAATTTAGTAAAGCTGCAGAATACAAAATTAATGCACAGAAATCTCTTGCATTCCTATACACTAATGATGAAAAATCTGAAAGAGAAATTAAGGAAACACTCCCATTTATCACTGCAACAAAAAAAATAAAATACCTAGGAATAAACCTACCTAGAGAGACAAAAGACCTGTATGCAGAAAACTATAAGACACTGATGAAAGAAATTAAAGATGATACCAACAGATGGAGAGATATACCATATTCTTGGATTGGAAGAATCAATATTGTGAAAATGACTCTACTACCCAAAGCAATCTACAGATTCAATGCAGTCCCTATCAAATTATCAATGGCATTTTTTACAGAACTAGAACAAAAAATCTAAAAATTTGTATGGAGACAGAAAAGACCCCAAATAGCCAAAGCAGTCTTGAGGGAAAAAAACGGAGTGGGAGGAATCAGACTCCCTGACATCAGGCTATACTACAAAGCTACAGTAATCAAGACAATATGGTACTGGCACAAAAACAGAAACATAGATCTATAGAACAAGATAGAAAGCCCAGAGGTAAACCCACGCACCTATGGTCAACTATTCTATGAAAAAGGAGGCACAATGGAGAAAAGGCAGTCTCTTCAATAAGTGGTGCTGGAAAAACTAGACAGCTACATGTAAAAGAATGAAATTAGAACACTCCCTAACACCATACACAAAAATAAACTCAAAATGGATTCAAGAGCTAAATGTAAGACCGGACACTATAAAACTCTTAGTGGAAAACATAGGAAGAACACTCTTTGACATAAATCACTGCAAGTTATTTTTTGATTCACCTCCTAGAGTAATGGAAATAAAAACAAAAATAAACAAATGGGACCTAATGAATCCTCAAAGCTTTTGCACAGCAAACGAAACCATAAACAAGACAAAAAGACAACCCTCAGAATGGGAGACAATATTTGCAAATGAATCAATGGACAAAGGGTTAATCTACAAGATATATAAACATTTCATGCAGCTCAATATGAGAAAAACAAACAACCCAATCCAAAAATGGGCAGAAGACCTAAACAGACATTTCTCCAAAGAAGACATACAGATGGCCAAGAAGCACATGAAAAGCTGCTCAACATCACTAATTATTAGAGAAATGCAAATCAAAACTACAATGAGGTATCACCTCACACCAGTTAGAATGGGCATCATCAGAAAATCTACACACAACAAATGCTGGAGAGGATGTGGAGAAAAGGGAACCCTCTTGCACTGTTGGTGGGAATGTAAATTGATACAGCCACTGTGGAGAACAGTATGGAGGTTCCTTAAAAAACTAAAAATAGAATTACCATATGATCCAGCAATCCCACTACTGGGCATATACCCAGAGAAAACCATAATTCAAAAAGACACATGCACCCCAATGTTCACTGCAGCACTATTTACAATAGCCAGGTCATGGAAGCAACCTAAATGCCCATCGACAGACGAATCGATAAAGAAGATGTGGTACATATATACAATGGAATATTACCCAGCCATAAAAAGGAATGAAATTGGGTCATCTGTTGAGACGTGGAAGGATCTAGAGACTGTGATACAGTGTGAAGTAAGTCAGAAAGAGAAAAACAAATATCATATATTTACGCATCTATGTGAAACCTAGAAAAATGGTACAGATGAACCAGTTTGCAGGGCAGAAATTGAGACACAGATGTAGAGAACAAACCTATGGACACCAAGGGGGGAAAGCGGCAGGGGCATCGGGGTGGTAGTGTGACGAATTGGGAGATTGGGATTGACATGTATACACTGATGTGTATAAAACTGATGACTAATAAGAACCTGCTGTGTAAATAAATAAATAAATAAAATCACCAAGAACTTTTTCACTGTCACACCCGCAGGCATACATTTCTTTCTTTCGCTGGATAACTTTCGCTGGACCTCATATTAGCCTTCATTTCCTAAAGGAATGAGTTGTCCCTCTCACTTCTCACCAAGTGTGGGTCAGATACCACTCCTGTGTGCTCCTGCAGCACCCTGAGCCCCCATGTCAGATCCCTAATTCACTGCAATGTATCTTAGGCTCCTGTTAGAAAGTCCATATATTCGTGTTGTATCCCCTGTACTGAGCCCAGTGCCTGGCATGGGACAAGTATTCAACTAATGTTTATTGAATGAATGAATGAATTTACTGTATTAATCTTTGAATGTATTACCCTTTCATTTAAGTATGCATACATTTATATTTAAATAAATAAAGTACATACTGATGTATGACGCTATGAATTTGACTTATTACCTGTTGTGTGACCTTAAACCCTCTAAGCCTCAGTCTCCATATCTATGAGATGATGTTTATAATAATAGTACCTGCCTGAAAGATCTGTTGGGAAGATTAATTGGAATAATGTATATAAATGCAAAACACATAATGTGACACTAGTAAGAGTTAAATTAATTTTAGTTATTTAGTTATTAGGTATCATATTAGTCCCTGAATGTTAAAACTTTATACATGGTCTTTATGTGCCTTTATATTCTGTTCTGAACCTTTCTTTTCATATCCATCTCTTACTATATATCTACATTCATCCTGAACCCCAGGCTAATTGAACTACTCAATCTTGCTTGGATAGTGTGTAACACAACTGTATGGAAAATACTATGGCATCAATAAAGTTAAACAGTTTCTTACATGTTACTTTGCATTGAGCAAAATGTAATTATTAAAGTGATTTAAAGATACCATGAATTTTTGACAGTTGTCTCCTCAGGGGTCTAGCTTGATGCGATATTAAAATATATTTCATTATATCTCGTGGAAATTCAAGAGGAATGCTCTTTGCAATTCAAAAGGGACAAAAATCTCAGAATAAAAATTCATTTTCAATCCCTGCAGAGTTCATTATGAACAACAGAGTGCTCGAAATTAAAACATTTAAATGTATTTAATAAGGTTCTATAATGGAATGACATTTATGTTTGGATAGATTCTCTAGTCTCTCTCCCTCTTTCTCTTTTATCCTTCCAAATTCTATGCTTAGGGAAAAAGTGAACTGCTGATGTGATTTAATTGGTTAATTATGACTGGATTCCCCAGCAAAGTGGAGAGTTAAAGCAATTATCTAGATTATTAAAGTTTAGAAAGCTTTCCCCTCCAATATCTTGATATTCCAGTCAAAGTGGGTTGCGATTTTACATTAATTGAGACCAAACTCTTTCTAGTTGTGGGAAGGTGCATGCCTGGAGAATAAAACTGCAGTATTTTGGCCAGAATTAATTGAATCAGAAGAGGAAATTAAGGCAACTTGGAAAGCTGCTTAAATTTTTAGTATTTTTCATCCCTCCTCATATACTGTACTTTAAACCTAACTATTACTGAAAAAAATACTTTTGTCTAATCATCCATAGAAGTAGTTTAAGGCCATGTGCCAATACAGCTTATGGTATTTGTTCTGAAATGTTAAAAAAACAAGGTTTTGAAATTTTGTAAGATCTCACTATATATTTAATAGAACTATTAGCATCAAACATATACTAGTAAAAAAAAAAAAGCTTTAATATTGACCATACTTCATCCCCAGTGTCTTGGCATAAAGGTACATTGGTCAACTTTGGACACAAAATCTTCCTATGCCATATTCCACCTCTAAATTATTTATCTTCATGCAACTGGAGAAATTTAAGCATAAACCTAATCCAATGAATAAGATGTATGTACTTTCATTTCCCTGTCCTACTTTTATTATATATCATTTGTAGTATATTATTTTTAAACAGAAAAAATAAACTTCAGTAATCAGATTATGATCACTAGAATTTGAAATAATCTACACAAACTCTTTATCCTGGTTAGTTTCTTTTAAGTCCCCCAAATTATGGTTTAACTAAAGCTAAACTTAATTTAAAGAAAAAAAAAGATTATACACATGCCTGGTAGTTATGATTTGCCAGTCTGTACCTCATGTAACCAAATGTTATTACACACACACACACACACACACACACACACACACACACACACATTCTATTATTGGTCAGTACTCTTAATTGTTGTGAGAAGTTCAGGGACAGATTTTAGGTCAGACTTCTGAATCATAGTCTCACCTAGAATTGTCTTTCTCACTTACCGTCTCTTGACTCTACCTTCTACTGTGCTAGTTTCACAGTCAGACAGGCTGCTACTTCATGGTGGGTTCTGGAAACTCTAGGTTTACAAAATTTTGTTTCAGTAACCCCTGAGTAAAAACAGGTGCCTAATTTAAATAGCACCAACAGGAGTTCCAATATTAAATCCTACTGACCTGATTTAGTTTCCAATTTCTATTACCCAACCAATCACTTGTGTCCAGAAAGATGTAAGACATGTCTGACCTGGATTGGGTTATATGTTCACTCCTAGACCTGACATCGCAATGAATTTTGCTCAAAACCTTCTGTGTTAGTCAGACTGGCCTGATTATCCTGCAGTAACAAAGACTTTAAAACCATGACTTGACTGAGGGAGGAAGAAATTTTCCTCTAATTTTCCAGGTTCTTCTGGCTGGTCTAAGTATTAAAATGACATGAGACAGATTAATAGGAGAAAATCAAACAAAACCTTAATAGCATATATTCATGGGAGAGACCATGGAAAACTGAGTAACTCACCAAAATAGCCAAAGACCCCACCTTAAGTACCATCTTCAGCTAAAGACACAAAAGGATGCTGAGGGTAGTGGTTTGGGACATCACAGGGGAGGAAAGTAATTCACATGGAAATGGAAAAGCAAATGTTTGGTAAATAACTGCTGGGCCCTGCAGAGACAATGCGACACAGAGTGTACCCTGATCTCTAGGCCCTGCCTAGAGTTTCCTCCACCACCCCTAGCCCATATTCTTTCAGATATCTCTGGTGATAGCGCTATTCCAGAAACCCTCTATGTAAATTCTTTTAGACAGGAGGAAGTTCGAAGTTTCTTCCTGAGTTTGCTGCACCTTGAGTGTTTTCAGCTTGAAAAAATCCTCAAGCCAAAGAGACATTTAAGGTGGCAAGCTTTGCTCCCCTACACTTGCAGCAACAAAGATTTATTTCTCTTTCACGTTGGTTATCAGCTATGGGTAGACTGTGGCTATTTCCGCCCATGTGTCTTCTCCATTCCAGGATGTAGGCTGAAGGAGCAACTACTATTTAGGACATGCCAGCCCAAGGTAGAAGATAAAGGGAAAGACATTTCGTGCTTGTAAATGATTCTTTTAAGTTTCTACCTGGCACTGGCATATGTTACTTCTGCTCACATTTTATTGGCTGAAGCAAGATACACAGCAGAGCCTAAGAATGGAACAGCTCTCCCACAGAAAGGAACTACAATACAATCTACCACTTACTTAGTTAAAGAGTACGCAAAGCTTCATTCTCCAAGGAGATTTCCAACAGGAAAACAACAGATTTCCACTACAATCATTTACTCTCATAGTTTCAAGCTCCAACTGAACTTTCTATGCAGAGTATCTCTCTATCCCAAGAGACCTAACATTAAGGTCATCTATGTGAAAGATTAGTCAGAATGTTGGGCAAACCTTCCAGACTGGATAGGGTGATGTGCAGTAGCATTAAAACATGGGGGGAGGGCTTCCCTGCTGGCGCAGTGGTTGAGAGTCCACCTGCCGATGCAGGAGACACGGGTTCGTGCTCCTGTCCGGGAAGATCCCACGTGCCGCGAGCAGCTGGGCCCGTGGGCCATGGCCGCTGGGCCTGCGTGTCCCGAGCCTGTGCTCCGCAACGGGAGAGTCCGCGACAGTGAGAGGCCCGCGTACCGCAAAAACAAAAAAACAAAACAAACAAAAAAAAAACAAAAAAAAAAATAAAACATGGGGGGAAAAGATGCACTTTTGAAGTCATTTTCAAGCAAAATGGGGAAGACCCAGAGTGGATAATCGGACAGCAAAACTTAAAAGATGGGTTAAGACAGGGCAGAGGTAGACCCGCATAGCTTGATTTAGCAATGGGGGGACAATAAATGAAAAATGCAAGGTGAAAACAGGAAGAATGGCACATTCAGGACTAAACTCCAATATTTTGTTAAGTTTTGAAGAATCTTGGCCCATTTTAGCACTTCTTTAGGGTAAACAAAACATTATAAAAGCAGCATGTTTTCCAGATTCTCTAAAACATTTTCCTTGAACCCAGTGACTACTCTTCTCCACGTATTTGATCTCTAACTAGTTAATCTAATTGATTGGTATCCAAGATCTAATTGGTTTAATGGATCTATGTATCTAACTGATTCAGCTCTGTTTATCACATGCAGTAGAACCTTTTTCATAAATTAGCTGCACCATATGCAAATAAGGCTGCTTCAAGACTCTAATTTTTTCTGTTTTTCTATTTTTTTAATCCTTGTACCAATACCACACTGTCTTGCTTATTATAGCTAGAAAATTTTTATCAAAAATGGCACACAGATTAATTTAAGCATTGGTCCAATTCGTTATTCCCACAAAGGGAAATTGCCTATAATTAAAGAACTAAACAACAGCAGGCATACCGTCCATGTATTGCCAAACAAGACACTCATGCCTAACAGCAAAGCTTTTAGCAGAGCAGAAATTTGACTGTGACAGCTCTCCACTTAGAAGTCATAACAATGTGACCACCAAGCTCCAGGGTTACCATGCTAATTTGGTGATGAAAGAAAGCACTCTTAAGGAGAAAAATAGTCTTTCTGTTCTTGCAACTGATTGCTGATGGTGTATACATCAGAAAATAATTAAGACTGGCCAAATTGAAAAGGAAAATTAAAAATAAACAAATTCTTTTCTCAATGGGACCAATAATTAAAGAACCACACAGTTTGCTCTGCTACCTGCATTATCCATATTTCATGGTCAAAACTTTTAAGGGGGCTTCCCTGGTGGCGCAGTGGTTGAGAGTATGCCTCAGCGGAGCGGCTGAGCCCGTGAGCCATGGCCGCTGAGCCTGTGCGTCCGGAGCCTGTGCTCCGCAACGGGAGAGGCCACAACAGTGAGAGGCCCGCGTACCACACACACACACAAAAAAAACAATAAAACAACTTTTGAGGGCTTTTAGCACTTTCAGCTGTTTTCCAACTGATCTGATACTTCTAAGGAGTTATATATTTCTGAGATGAATTTTTTATTTGTTTTTGATTGCCAACAGACTGCAAACAATAATACTTTAAAACACCTGAGTCAACTGGAATAGTTTTTTTCAGTGCTTCTCAAACTTTAAAGTGCATACGATTCACCGGAGGATTGTGTCACAATTCAGATTCTGATTCAGTAGGTCTGGAATGGGACATAAGATTATGCATTACCTACAAGCTGGTCTGATGTTAATGACTTTCTGCATCTTTTGTCTCTAACTCATAATAAGGACTCTCTGAATATCTTTTTAACTGAGTGAATGAATTAAAAATTAAATTCATGCAGGCTATATAATGTATTTTTACAAACAGGAGGTGGAATATACAGATAATTCAAGTCTTTCCTTTCTCCACAAACTATTATTTAGAAGAAACTTGGAAGGTTATTTTATTTAGACAGAGTAGAAAGTAAGCGAACACAAACAAAATAGTTACAGAATAAGACAGCACAATGCCAGGGCACACAGTATTGTTCACCCGTGTTGTACTCATTGTTCTTGATTTTATTTAGTCTACAGGCAAAATCTACCCATATTGTCTGTATTTCTTAACTGTCCAAAGTCTTTCTACTGTTGCTACATTTTTATTTCCCTTGGACCTTAATTTTTTAAATTGTTGCATTACCGTTTCCTTCCACTGTTCAATAGATAACACTCTGTCTTTGAGCAGATGCTTCAAAGGATGGCTCCCTAGTTCGTTTAGAAAGACATACTAAGTCTTTTTTCCAGTTTTATTAGGAAATAAGTGATATTCATCATTGTATATGTTTAAGATGTACAGCATGATGATTTAAATTACATATATTTTGAAACGATGCCCACAATAGGTTCAGCTAACATGTACCTTCTCATATGGATACAATAAAAAGAAAGAAGAAAAGAAAAACTAAAAAATATTTTCTCCTTGTGATGAGAACTCTCAGGGGTTTACTCTCTTAACAACTTTCCTGTATAGCACACATCAGTGTTACCTATAGTCATCATGTTGGACAGGACATCCCTAGTACTGGTTTACCTTATAATTGGAAGTTTGTACTTTTTAAACACCTTCCTCTAATGCCTCCCTCCCCTCTGCCTCTCGTAACCACAAGTCTGATATCTTTTTGTATCTTTTCTTTTTGATATCTTTTTTTTTAGATTCTATAAGTGAGATCATATAGTATTTGTCTTTCTCTGCCTGACATTTCAATTAGCATAACGTCTTCAAGGTTCATTCATGTCATCGCAATTGGTAGAATTTCCTCATTTTTTATGGCTGAATAATATTCCATTGTACATTATACCACAACTTCTTTATTCATTTATCCATCAATGGATACTCTTAGTATATCCCAAATGTCACCTGGTTTATAGTCAGATAAACCACTGTTCATCTGAAATTCAGATTTAACTGGGTGTCTTGTATTTTTATTTGCTAAATCTGGGAAATTCCGAAAGAATGCATCCCTAGCTAATTGTGATGTCTGCTTAACTGTGTGCTGTTTTGATCATTTGTGCAGATCATTCACAGCAACAGATCATACAAGGGACATCACAAGGTGTGACAGTAAAGTCTATGCTTATCAAGACCAGAAGTCCTCTGACATTTTTTGCAGTCTTTGAAAAGGTCCAGATGGTACAATAAAGAGCTTCAGCAGGATGGAGAAAAAGCCTGGTCTGATAGTCCCACAGCAGATGGCCTGCTTACTGCACCAAACTTCCAAGTTGCTGATGCCAGAAAGAACTGGGTTTGATTTCTGTAACCGCAGTTAAAAGCCATGGACCAGTTACTTGATCCCAGTGTTTTATATTGTTTAAGTAGGTTACAAATAGACTGTGGAAAGAGACTGGGTACGTTCAAACCCTGACTCTGCCGCTTAATAGGTCTAAACCCATAGGCAAATAGCTTGCTTTTTCTGTACCTCAGTTTCCACATCTGTAAAATTATGATAATAATAGTAACAAATAATTTTAGGGGTGATGCAGATTGAAAGCAGTCGTGCATGTCAAGTTAGGATGTTGTACCTGGCATGTAAAAGGGAAGGACACTTATTGTGCTTGTTCACAATTAACCGAAGCTGACATACATCAACTGATGGCAATTTAAGACTCCTGTAGACAACATCGGCTTTTCTTCATGCTGTTCCCTCCGCCACCATATTATACCCTACCTAACCCACTTCTGACTGATTTCTATTTGTACGGCATGACCTGGTTCAGGTAGGCCTCCTGCAGGAAGCCTTCCTTGATACCTGCTTTTGCTACTAGCCTGACAGCCATATGGTTTGGGCATGATAATGTTATCATGCCTCCATCCCTAGATGCAAGCTCCTTGAAGACAGAGACTGTTGTATCAGCTCTCTAATTTCAGTGCCTAGGAAATTTCGTGGAATATCATCATATAAGAACAAATGTTTGGTGAATGAATGACACTGACTGTCCCATATATAGAAGTAATTTTAAGTCATAAATAATGATACTAAAGATATTAACAATAACAACTACGTCAACTTACATATGCCAGATACTGTACTCAGAGCCTCACATTTAATTCCCGTAAACTATCCCATGGGACTGCCATTATTATTATCCCACTTTACAGGTGAAGAAAATGACGCGTTGAAAGGGTAAGTGATTTTTCCAAATTCCCCTAGTTAGAACAATGAAGACCTAATATTAGAATAAACTGAAAAGTCACTACATCCAGGCCTCAAGTGAATAAATTTCCATTTATTGGAATCTCAGCTCTAACAAGCAAGGGAAAGACCAAAAGGAAACCTGGTTGATAAAGACACTGGATTCCAAACAGAACAAGTCTTTCTTGCTAGAGGTGGAGAATGCCACCAATGCCTGTATTGAGGCTACCTGGATTCCAGGTTTGGGGGACTCCAACAGATGGCTTTTCTATTTGCCTTCATCTAATCAGGAATCAAGGAAGGATGGGTTTGCTGAATCCTGCTATCTGCTTACTCGCCTTCAAACACCTACATGTGTTTTTTATTTCATCTCTGAGTATCTTTGGGCTTCTCTATGTATCTATCAATTTTCAAAAGAAACACTTCCTCGTAAGTAATGCTTACCTATTTAAAAAGGTATTCTTTCTTCTTTCACCTTGAATCTTAGTTTTGTTTCCTTCAAACTCCTTGTGAAGTTCCAAACTCTAAGAAGAAAGCAATATTCCATCTTGCAGCCTCACAGGCACTGTATTATAGATAAATCAATCTGTGCTTATGGGTAGCCTCTCTACTTTTGCCTGCAACTGACAATATTTTACAAAAATTAAATCCCAGTCCTTCCTCCAGTTTTTCCAAATCATTGGTGAAGTGACCTTCAGCCCACTTGAATGATACTACTACACCATCTCCAAACAAAGACCCGTGTGTACACTCAGGGGAACACACACACAGATAAAAACACACACTTCTCTCTTAATCCCCCATCACTGTTTGCCGTGGTAAAAATCACGGCATCTCAAAGTATCTAGTGTTATATATCCCCAAAGTTCCATGGTATGGATTCTAGCACGTGATTTTCTTGCAGGAAAAGCACAGCTTAGGTATAGAATATTGTAGGCCTTTTTTTTGAAGTCAACTGCTGAATTCCCCAATTCCATAGGGAAATAGACCTAGTTAATAGTCAAAAGGAACAAAAGGTGATTCAACAATATTTTTGCCTTTCTATACCTGCCAGAACATTTCCTAATCTCTTTTTTTTCTTTTTTTTTTTTTAGTCACCAACTTTGGTTTATAAATAAATACCATATATTCATTGCTGCTAACTTTATATGATTACAGTGAATACAGTATTCATAATTTAAACTTTCAAGGTTTTGAATGCTTCTCATCTCCAAAGTGTTATTTTTTTTCCTTAAGACATGCCTCTGCTTGCTCTGATCTGGTGCTGAAACAACTAAATATAGGAGTAGGGAAAGCAGGCAGTGCTTCATTACTATGCTGTAGAGCAGGGCTTCTCAATCTCGGCACTGTTGACATTTTGTACTGGATAATTATTTGTTGTGGGGACTGTCCTATGTAGGATGTTTAGCAGCATCCTTGGCATCTCTCCACTAAACACCAATAGCATTTCCCCCAGTTGTAACATCCAAAAACTCTCCAGATATTACCAAGTGCCCCCCGAGCCCACCCCGGAGAAGCAAAAATTGCACCTGGTTAAGAATCACTGCTGTGGAGGGAAAAAATAGGGAACCAATGTCTGATGAGCATAAGCATGTACCAAGTACTTTATCTATATTTTATAGTCCTACTCTTCCCAACAACACTCTAAGATAAGCATAATGTCCCTGCTTTACAGATGGAGAAACTGATATTCCAACTAATGCAATAATATGCCTATAGGCTTACCATTCAAAACCAACAGAGATGACTGAGTCTGACTAAATCCTCTACTCTCTCCTCTACTCTCTGCTACCTAAAAAATTTGCCTACCATCTCAAGAGAGCCACCCACCATCTCAGTGGTTCTAAATCCATTTCTCCTGCCAAGATACACTTGGCAAGAAAAACTCCCATCATCACCAGTAAATTTTGCTGTAATTCTACACCTTTCTCCCTTAGTCAAAAGGATGTCTCAGAGTTGCAATGTTAGAGCACATTTAAAACTAACTATAATAACATCAGCTTCAAATATATAATGTAAATTAATCCTTAACTAAATTTTAATAACCTTTAGTTCAAACAGCGTCTGTGCCCCATCTTAATCTTTTCGAGAATTCTTGCTGATGAAGGATTCATATTTGATACTAAACCAAATAGAAATCAGTGTAGGAACTTTATCAATGAAAGGTTTCCTAGAACATTCTACTGAAGGGTGTTTTGAAAATCTGACGCAGTGGCTTCCTACCTTCCACATCCCACAAACTGAAGACTTTGTCAATCTAAGCAACTGACAAAATGTGCTCAACAGAACTCTAGACTGATCCATGGGATATCAATAAATGTTATTTTTTTAAAAATCTTAGATAAGGGTTTTTGGGTAATTACTGAAAACAGCAATAGTAAACATAGTTCATCTTTTTGTGTTATATGAGCATTTAAGAGGAATATATACTGTACTATGTGTCCCAAACTGATTTGACCACAGATTTCCCTTTGCCCATACTCTGAAGGAATTAGTGCTTTGAAGAATACATTTTGCGAAAGACTGTATTGTATTTTCTCTTCTAAAGAGTTTATATTTTGTTCTGAATGCAATCCTCTAGAGCTCTCTGTCCCTAATTTTTCTAGCTATTTTTATGGCAATTTTATGCACTTATTCTGTTTTATCAAATATTTTAAATAACAGAATATAAGTCACTTTTGGCTCAGCCATAATCTGTGAAACCTTTGAAAAATCAGACGTAAAGCATAGTGTATCCTTTTCAGACAAACAGGGTACATAATGTTCAAACTCCAGTACCAAGGAAGAACGCTTGCTGTCATCCTTCCCATTTTCAGTCGACAGTTTCTCCAGCAGAAACCCCACCTCCACATACCTACAAGATGTAGGCAGATATAGTACCAGTCAAAACTCATCTTGGCCAGAGCAGATAAGTTATCGTGAAAAGATATGGAGATTAATTCTGTAAACACATTCAAATGGTTTAATACCCATCTCCACTTACATTTCACCTTCACTGACACAAATGAATGATAAGGGCTTATGAAAGCATGAACAGAGAATTTACACCTCAACACAGGCATTTCTATTCAAAAAGGGTACTAAGAGGATAACCAACCAGTTAGTACTAACCAGCATGAAGAAGAGCCACATCAAGTCAACAAATTTTAAGCCCCTATGAACACAGAGCTTCATATTTAGAGAGGTATGTACTTTGTGGTGAGCCCTGAGTCACTCACCTAGGCCTGTGCATTCCTCCTCCCTGGTTGAGGCAGGGTACAGAAGGTGATAAATAGCATTACTCAATTCCAGAGAAAGACTTTTCTACTGTAACAATAATAGAAACTCAGTTTTCTTTGCCTAGATCTCTATGTCTTTGTTACTGCATCTTACAACTATGGCTGGCTGGATGTTCACTCAATCTGGAAGGGTTTGTCTGCTTAGAATATGAACTATGTGGTATGGCAGGGGATTATTTATTTAATAAGAATGAATTATTTACTTGAGTAAATTATTACTTGAGACAGTAACAGCATTATGACTGGTACACCCTCAATGTCACTACTATGGAAAGCAATAATGAATATCAAATGATTTTTTTTGGTCAGGTGCATTATACTGTGTTTATCACATACACTTAGTCTTTAATCCCCTTATGGTTATGATGATGTAATATGCTAATCCTACTATTCATATGATGAAACTGAAGCATAGAGCAGGTAAGTACTGCCCAAAGTTATATAGTCATTAAGGGTCTGAGATACAGCATAACTTTAGAGCCTGTTTCCTGAATCACGACTTGATCCCAATAATAGGAAGTTAGACATTGTTCATGAATTTAGTGGCCAGAGTAGAATGGCTTCATATTTTTAATGAGCAATTTGTAAAAAGAAATAAAAGAAAATTTAAAAGTTCATTTACAAGAAGAGTAAAACCCTAACACTAGAAAGAGGGAGAGAAGTGATTTGATTAGTAAAACCTTAGCTGATTTTGAAATAAAGATTAAGGATGGGAGGCCTTACGGTGAGCACATTAGAAATGGTAATGTCAGCTCTAGACCTTGCCTGCCTCTACGTGTGTATCTTGGAAGTCACTTCTTTACTCTGGCTGCCTACTAGTAATAATAATAATAACAATAATAATAGTAATAATAAATTGCTTGTTCTAGAAATATGCCCCTAATTGCTTTCCACAATGTTTTTGGACCTATACTCCTAGAGAAAGAATATGGAAAAAATTTCATCATTCAGGAGTGATTTGTAGTGTAATCCCCAAATTCAACTTGCCAAAAACAACACAGAAATCTCAATTTCCATTGCAATTTTAAATTAATCGTAACTTTGGTAAGTCAAGCCTTAATTCAATTCTTCATCTATTCAGGATTCTCTTTCCTGTAACTTCAGATCCACTTTCCATTGCTGTTCCTTCTCATCAGTGATTAAGCAGGTCTCCTTCTCTCATCTATCAGTCTTCTTCCTTGATTCTGACTCTACCTTTACCATCACATACTTTCTCTCCTCTCTCACTTGTCCAAACTTCCCAGAAGAATTGTCTACACTCACTGTCCACATGTCCTAAGCCTTCCTGCATCCCTCAAACCTCCATTATCATGTATTTCATTGTTCTAATGAAGCACTTTTTCCAAAGGTCACCAATGGCTTTCTAACTGAAATGCCCAACAGAGTTTTTACTATTCTCACCCTTCTCATCCTTCTTATATTGGGAGACTATTTTTCCTTTCTGTGTTTCACAGTCTCTTCTGTTCCACCATCTCCAAATCACTGAAGTCCTAGGAATATACACACTGAACAGAGCCTCTGGTGAGGGCCTCTGAAATCTATATCCCAACTCAGACTTCTACCAACTTGCCACGCTTACTCTGCTCGAGTATTTGCTACAGATATGCAAACAGACTTTTGCAAAACCTCCCATTTTTCCTACACTTTCCTGTAATTTTTGTCAGCTCCATCCCTCTTGTGAATGAAACCAGAAATCCAGTAGTTCCCCCTTGCTGCCTGGCTATTACTTTCCCGTACTTCAGCTAATAAGTCTTGATTTTATTTCCATCATATTTCTCAAAGTTTTGTCTTCTTTACCATCTTAATTTCCATTGCCTTATTTCAGGTTAGTCATCATTTCTACCCTAAACCACAAATTGTTCTGTCTCCAGGCAAGCTCCTCTTTTTCCTCATCAGGTTTTCTAAAACCATCTGTAAGTCTGGAGAAGCAGAGGGAGCTAGAAGCTACTGGGTTTCCATGACACAAGTGTTTTTGAGAAGGTGATGAAATCTATGGGAAGGTTTCAAGCATAACAGTCATATGATCACAGTTATCTTTTATTCTCACCACTCTGTGCCTCACACTTCACACTCCGGCAACAGAAAATGCACAGTGATGTTTTCCAACTTCATGGCTGTGCTGGTTATTTTATTTTGGTCCCTCCAGTTTCATTCTTCACCCTTCTCTTGCTTCAGAAGAACTGGGTTCCAGTACCCTTTGGCTTTTTGCTGGACTTTTTCCTACTGGGAATTCCAGAACATCAGAGAGCTGGAGGAGAGGGAAGTCAGGGTATTTATTTCCTTGGCTTCTTCCCAAACAGGCCACGGTTTGGCACTGGCTGTGTTTCTCTAATGTAGGGCAATATTTCTCTTTGGAGCCTTGCTCAGTTTAGGTAATTGCTCCTTCCTCTTGTCCTTTCAAACATAAGAGTGGTAACAGCTTCCAGCTTTACTTGACCTGAGTATGCTTCATCATTCCTTATTGATTTTCCTTAACTGTTTATTTAGATTCATAAATAATTCCTTCATTAAAATCTCTTTGATCACCCCTACTGAGTGTGCTGCCTGCTGAGACCCTGACCTTTACAGTGCCTTTATATGGCCTTCTAATATCCACCCTCTGACACTCATCTTAACCTGAGAAATCGCAAAGGTTATCTGGAAGGAAAAATCTTTGAAATAACATGCCGAGTGTCTTCTGATCTCTCTATAGTTGTACTTATCACTTATTACTTTAAGATCTATTTCCTCTACTGGAAGGTGAAATTGTTTAAGTCAAAGTTACAAGCAGGTGATATTTCTTCTGTATACTCTGTTTCTAACTCACTGTCTCATGCCTAGCAAATTCTGGTTGAATAAATAAATGAGTTATTGACAAAAGTTTGGATCAGATTCCCAGGTTGTAATGACCTCAATTGATATTGTCCTCCTGTCATATAATACCTCCTGCTGTTTTATCTCAGGCCTCATTAATTGGACATCTCTGTGATAATGGGCATTCATCTTTAAACTAAAACTATTGCTGGACTATTAAGTGGATATTAATCATTTATATATTGGTATGAATTAATTTAATAAAAATTGCTCTGTTAAACTTTAACTCATATCTGCTCTAATGTTAGAATTAAAACATCAGTTGGGCTTAGGCAATAATTATTTGGTGCCATTGAGCACTTAGAAGTCTAGGTAAAACACAGTGGAGTATTTAAGTGATGGTACAACAGTCAACAATTAACCCATATTTCTAAACACTGGAATAGAAGATCACAGGAAATTGAGCAAAGGTACTAAACTTTGGGAGCTCTGACAGATAGTTTAATTTTCATCTACTACAAAATATTTCATATTTGATTCAGGAAAAACAGACCACTTACCTTTTTCTCCTCCTCAACTTGTACTTTTTCTTTTTGCCTTTATGCCTTTTTGCTTTATTTGTTAGTAGTTAATAAAGTGTGAAGTCTTTGTTCCTCCTATTATAAAGAACGTTTTAAAAACCCAACCCATTTATAAATTGAACTGCTTATAGTTTTATTTGTTAGAGGAGGACAGATGGGAACTACAATATCCTTCTGTCCACTTCCCCAGTGAGGTTTCATATTTTAACCTAAATGTGCCTTTTAGCTTCGTGTAGTACATGATCCTTCTTTTGGCCTGGGTAGTGAGATGTTGGATATTAAACCAACTCAGTTTAATAAACATCAATCGAGTACATTACATGGTAAGTAATGTGGATACAAAGAGGGAGCTCCACTTGGTGATCTTTTGATATCTAATGCCTAGATCATAGTGTATACTTTTTTGGGGGGGAGGGGGCTGCGTTGGGTCTTCATTGCTGTGTGTGGGCTTTCTCTAGTTGCGGCAAGCAGAGGCTACTCTTCATTGTAGTGCATGGGCTTCTCATTGCAGTGTCTTCTCTTGTTGTGGAGCACAGGCTCTAGGCACGTGGGCTTCAACAGTTGTGGCGCACAGGCTCCAGTAGTTGTGGCACACAGGCTCAGTAGTTGTGGCTCACAGGCTCTAGAGCACAGGCTCAGTAGCTGTGGCACACAGGTTTAGTTGCTCTGCGGCATGTGGGATCTTCCCAGACCAGGGCTTGAACCCATGTCCCCTGCATTGGCAGACGGATTCTTAACCACTGTGCCACCAGGGAAGCCCCATACTTAATAAAGGTTCAGTGTGTTTTACTGACTTCACCAGAGGAAAAAGTAGAAAGGAAAATGTCTAAAGTATCTAGAATCATCTAAGATCTTCAGGAGAGGCAGCCCCCATTGTTAGAGAAACAAATATTCTTACTGTCCTTGGGACCCCAGTCTGCCCTCATTAAAAGTACACAGGAGGGCTTCCCTGGTGGCGCAGTGGTTGAGAGTCCACCTGCCGATGCAGGGGACACGGGTTCGTGCCCCGGTCCGGGAAGATCCCACATGCCGCAGAGCGGCTGGGCCCATGAGCCATGGCCGCTGAGCCTGCGCGTCCGGAGCCTGTGCTCCGCAACAGGAGAGGCCACAACAGTGAGAGGCCTGCGTACCAAAAAAAAAAACAAAAACAAAAGTACACAGGAAATTTTATGGAGATTTGGGGGATGCACACCAGGGTTGGATAATTTCCCAACCTTATGTAACCACATTGTACTCGATAAGCCATTTTGTCGAACTTCTATGAAATCCTTCTATTTCGTCTTGGCATAGCATGTGTGTATTTTACAAAATGGATTTTTTTTTTCATGTAGGATTTGGAATTCATGGCTAGACTATGATAAAGAATATAATGATTCAAGTCAGCTGGACTCTGTGTTATTGTGATATTTGGGTTTGGTCACAGAAAGCTTTGAGCATCTCCATCAATTAGAAGTCTTTCTTTTATGGAGGGAGGTGGTGGGTAGAACGAATGGGCAGATTATTGCCTACCAGACTATAAAGGCGAAAGAGCCATGCTTTCTAATAGAATCACCAAAACAGCTTTTAGAAAAGATAGTATATTTTTCCCGTTGTGCAGACTTTTGAACTTGCTGAGGAGCCCAACTGTTTAGCCTGTGTGGAGGCTGAAATATCAGCAGCTTCGAATGACAATGAAGTCACAATTGGGAAGGCGTTAAAATAGGAACCACTTGAAGCAAGTGGCAAACAGAAATCAATCAGCGTTGTTATTTTTTGCTTCTCCTGGAGAGCTAGCAAGGCCATGCATGAAGACAGTGGCAAAAATTTGCCTTTGAAAAATCTCACTATAATTATCTGTCTAATGGCATAGTGTAACTCCCATTCAAGGAAAGGGCAACATCACCTCTGGGTGTCAGGTCCTACATTTCATGATGCCTATTAATCATTATAATGGCTGTAATACCACTGTGCCTCTGTCTTGTGCTTTGGCTTTTACACTGCATTTTTAGACATTACATCATGGAGAAGCAGTGTGTCAGAGTGGAAGAAGCAAGAGACAGTGTATGGCAGACACTGATTTCAATTCCAACTCTGCTGTGTAAGCCTAGGTAACCTTAAGCAAATTGCCTAACGTCCCTATGGCTCCTTGGCTGTAAAGTGAGGATGACGATGATACTCATCTTAAGGGTCATTGTGAAGGTTATAAATAATGTCTGTAAGGTACCCTTAATGTATTAAGTGCTAAATAAAGAATAACCATTATTATTACTAGTATTGTCAGATACTCAGAATTAACTCTAAACTTAGGGAATATATAAAATATTCAAAAATAAATGAAAAGAAACTGGTTTCTATAGGGTAGCAGTACTTGCCTCAGATAACACAAATGCTTAGTAAAAGTATCAGAATTCCGATATAGGACTTTCATGTCCTAGTTCTGAGTCCTTAGAAAATCAGTATCTTAAATGCCCTTTCCCGTTAGGAGAATACTGACAGTAAGAGCAGTTGTTACAAGAGAATGAGGACACAGATAGTTTTTCATCCACCTTTCATTTCTGAATATGTATTTTTTTTATGTTATTAGGGTAAACAACCATACTACATATCCCAAAACAGGTCCAATTTCCATGTATTACTACACCATTTAACCCAACAATGATGTTAGACAAATAAGTTACTATATCTGTATAAAGCACACCAACATGCGCGCGCGCGCACACACACACACACACACACACACACACACACATTCGGGGAAGGGGGAGAGCATTGAGTTTAAGCCCTTTGATTCATCAGGGAGAAATTGTATTTGTTTAGAAAAAATGATCTATATCAAATTACACCCTCTGCTCACCACAGAGTGCTGGGCCAAATTAAGCCGTATAGTATATCTTAGAAATACATGCTATCTTGAGAAGGCAAGTGCCATATGTTGCATTTTCCCTCAGTTAAATAACATTTTTTGGTCTCTAATGATATCAGTAAATTGAATAACTGAAATTGCAAACACAGGCAACAGGGTGGAGTGAGGGGTTGGGAGGAAGCTACTGAGGATCTTCTTAAATTATTGATTTACAAAGTCCACGGATATCAAATCATTATTTTGTTACCTGATGGATCTGCAGGTCTTGCACAACTAAAGATCTTTTAAGCAGCAGGACTGATGCTTTAAGTTGGGAAAGAGTATATCAATAAAGGTCATTGAAAAATGGGCAGAAGACCTAAATAGACACTTCTCAAAGAAGATATACAGATTGCCAACAAACACATGAAAGAATGCTCAACATCATTAATCATTAGAGAAATGCAAATCAAAACTACAATGAGATATCATCTCACACCAGTCAGAATGGCCATCATCAAAAAATCTACAAACAATAAATGCTGGAGAGGGTGTGGAGAAAAGGGAACACTCTTGCACTGTTGGTGGGAAGGTAAATTGATACAGCCACTATGGAGAACAAAAAAAAAAAAAAAAAAACTACAAATAAAACTACCATCGACCCAGCAATCCCACTACTGGGCATATACCCTGAGAAAACCATAATTCAAAGAGTCATGTACCAATATGTTCATTGCAGCTCTATTTATAATAGCCAGGACATGGAAGCAACCTAAGTGTCCATCAACAGATGAATGGATAAAGAAGATGTGGCACATATATACAGTGGAATATTACTCAGCCATAAAAAGAAACAAAATTGAGTTATTTGTAGTGAGGTGGATGGACCTAGAGTCTGTCATACAGAGTGAAGTAAGTCAGAAAGAGAAAAACAAATACCGTATGCTAACACATATATATGGAATCTAAGAAAAGAAAAAAAAGTCATGAAGAACCTAGGGGTAAGACGGGAATAAAGACACAGACCTACTAGAGAACGGACTTGAGGATACGGGGAGGGGGAAGGGTAAGCTGGGACAAAGTGAGAGAGTGGCATGGACATATACACACTACCAAATGTAAAATAGATAGCTAGCGGGAAGCAGCCACATAGCACAGGGAGATCAGCTCGGTGGTTTGTGACCACCTAGAGGGGTGGGATAGGAGGGTGGGAGGGAGGGAGACACAAGAGGGAGGAGATATGGGAACATATGTATATGTATAACTGATTCACTTTGTTACAAAGCAGAAACTAACACACCATTGTAAAGCAATTATACTCCAATAAAGATGTTTTAAAAAAATTAAAAATAAAATAAAATAAATACAGTCACTGTGACAATATGATTTATTCAAATATAATGCAAATGCAAGCAGTCAGTTTTTACATTCCAGAATAAATGGCAGGTATTTTTTTATTTATATTTAGGTTCCTCAAAGAAACATTGTTTGAAATGTTTCACTATTTATCGTTGTTTTTAGAGATGAAAGGAACCAATTTATTTACCTTCCATGATCATTTCTAACTGTAGGGACCTACAGCAAAAATCAATTGGTTAGTAAAATAGTTAATTGACTAAGTGCTTGTTGTGATGGGCCAAAAGCACAGACAGTGCACAACCAAAGTATGGGTGCTTAATTAAAATGGGGCTGGTCGTCCTTAATGAAGTTCTGCTGTGTACATAGGAATTAATGCTGGAAAGACATCTGTATTTATTATTATATTGCAGAGTGGAAGCAAATTAAAGTAGCCCAATTAGGCCTTTGTCTTAATGTTCTCCACATCTGGGCACTTGTGGCTAGCATAGCAGTTACAAGAAATTCTAAAAATCATTGTTTCTTAAAATGTGAGAAGCCATTAGTTATACATTTCACATTCTAATATGGTATATGAAATATAAACTGGGACAAATTAGCTAATATTCTAATTTTTAAATGATTTTATAAATGATGTTTTTGTTACAGATAGATGGAGATGAGGTGTTAGACCTGGTGTGGCAAAACTTGTGTGTATGAAAGATTTTGCAAATTTACTCTTTTCAATAAAATAGGAGAACATCCGCAAATGACAACTAACCTTGCCTCTTTCTTCATACATTATCAGCCATATTATGGCAATATGAGTGATTTTTCCCTACAAATGGAAAAATTCTGACTTATTGGAGGAAACAGGAGTTCTTTCTGGTTTTTTTTTTACCATGTCTGTAACTTTTAAATTTTTAAAATCAGTTTTGTTATGGTAAAATTTACATATGATAAGTTTCACCAATTATGGTGTTCAACTTCAGTTCTTTCAGCAGCATTATTGAGGTATAATTGACATACAATTAGCTCTGCACATATTTAAAATGTACATTTGGATAAGTACACATCTCTGAAGCCATTACCACAATCAAGATAAATATATCAATCACAAACAAAAATTTACTTATCCGTTTTGTAATCACATCTCCAAGCCCTCACCCCACCCCACCACATTCTCAGTCAACCACCAATATACTTTCTATCACTGTAGATGGGTCTGTACAGGCATACCTTGGAGGAATTGCAGGTTCAGTTCCACATCACTGCAATAATGCGAATATCTCAATAAAGCAAGTCACATGAAATTTTGGGGGTTTCCCAGTGCATATAAAAGTTATGTTTACACTACACTGTAGTCTATTAAGTGTGCAATAGCATTATGTCTAAAAAAATGTACATACCTTAATTTAAAAATTGCCCCAAAATGCTAACTATTATCTGACAGCGGAGGGTTGCTACAAATCTTCAATTTATAAAAAATGCACTACCTGCAAAACACAGTAAAGCAAAGCACAATAAAACAAGGTATGCTTATATTTTTAGAATTTGAAGTGATTGAAATCATATGGTATGTAGTCTTTGTTTGGCTTCTTTCACAACATAATTACTTTTATATTCACCCATGTTGTTGCATGCATCATTAGTTCATTTCTTTTCATTGCTGCATAGTTTCTCATTTTATGGACCACATTTTTCATCCATTCACCTGAATGGGATTTTGGTCTGTTCTGTTTTTAACACTTTGACTATTGCAGGTAAAACTGCTATGAACATTTGAGAATAAGTCTTTGAATGGATACATGCTTTCATTTCTCCTGAGTAAGTATCTAGGAACGAAATGTCTGAGTCATGTGGAAGGTACATGTTTAATAATTTTAAAAGCTGTCAAACTGTTTTCCAATGTGGCTGTACCACTTTAACTTGACATTCCCACTACAGTCTATAAGAAATCCAGTTGCTCATCTTCTTCCCAACATTTGTGCAGTAGCATCTCATTGTGATTGTTGTTCCCTAATAATTAATATTGAGCATGTTTTCATGTAATTATTTGATATATGTATACCTCCTTTGGTGAGGAATCTGTTCAATTTTTCTCATTTTTATTGGGTTGTTTGTTTTGATATTACTGGGTTTTTGAGAGTTTTTGTATATTCTGGATACAAGTCCTTTTTTCAGATATGAGATTTTCTAGTATTTCCCCTCTGTCTGGATTACCTTTTCATTCTCCTAATAATAGTGTCTTTCAAACCAAAAGTTTTTAATTTTAATAAAGTCTAAATTATCATTTTAAAAAAATTTTATGGATCATAATTTTGGTATTGCATCTAGTAAATCTTTTCCTGACCCAAGGTCACAAGATTTCCTCCTATCGTTTTTTTTCTAGAAGTTCTATAGTTTTCAATTTTTCACTTAAATCTATGATCCATTTGTTAAACTTTTGTATTGTATTTTGTTGTCAAAAATAAATTGACCATATGTCTAAGGGTCTATTTCTGGACTCTATTCTACTCAGTTGATCTACTTGTCTATTATAATGGCAGTGCCATGCTGTCTTCATTATTATATCTTTATAATAAATGTTAAACCCAGGAAGCAAAAAGTCTCCCAACATTGTTTTTCTTCAAAATTCCTTCAAAGAATTTTTAACATTTTCATTTAAATTTTAGAATATGTATATCAATTTCTACCAAAAAAAGACTTCTGGGACTTTTATTAAGATTGCAATGAAGGTATATCAGTTTGGGAAAATTGTCATCATAACTATATTGAGTTTCCAATCCATTTATTTAGTTCATCTTTAGTTTATCTCAGCAATGTTTTGTAGTTTTCAGTGTACAGATCTTTAATATCTCTTGTCAGACTTACTCTAAGTATTTAATGTTTCTGATACTATTGTAAGTGGTTTTGGTTTTTTTATCTCAATTTCTGATTCATTGCTAATACATAAAAGTACAACTGATTTTCGTACATTGATCCTCTATCCTGCATCTTTGTTAAATTCAATTGTTAGTACTGTAGGTTTTTTACATTTTCCATTCCATTTTCTACATAGATTACAACATCTTCTACAACAAAAGACAGTTTTACCTCTTCTTTTCCAATACGGATGGCTTTTCAAATTTCTTGCCTTGTTGCACTGGCTAGATCCTCCAAATATATAACGTTGAATGGAAGTGGTGAGAGCAAATATTCTTGCTTTGTTCCTGATTAAAGGGGAAAGTATTCAATTTTTCACCATTAAGTATTATAGAACTGCAGGGTTTTGGTAGAGGCCCTTTATCAAGTTAAGGATGTTCCAATTGATTTCAAGTTTACTTAGAGTTTTTATCAGGAATGGATGTTGGCTTACTTCAAATATGTTTTGCATGTATTGAGATGATCATGTTCTTTTCTTTTTTCATTTGTTAAAAAGGTAACTTACATTGATTTTTAAATATTAATGTAAGCATGCACTCCTGGAATAAACTCCACTTTGGTCATAATGTATTATACTTTTATACACTGTTGGATTCAATTTGCTAAATTTTAAAGAATTTTTAATTCTATATTCATGAAGTAGATTGCTTCGTAGCTTTCTTTTCTTACAATGGGTTTTTCTGGGTTTGTTATGAGGGTAATGTTGACCTCATAGAATGTGTCGGAACATTTTCCTTCTTCTTCAAATTTCTGGAAGACCTTGGGTAGAATAATTATTAATTCTTCCTCCCTAGTGAAGCCATCTGGGCCTTGAAGTGATCTTTGTAAAAAACTTTCTTCTACAAATTCAATTTCTTTTACAGATACAGGCTTACTCACGTTATTTATTTCTTCTTGAATTAACTTTGGTAGGTTGTGTCTTTTAAGGGATTTACTCATTTCATTTACGTTGTCAAATTTATAGTGATAAAGGTGGTCATAATACTCCCTTATTATCCCTTCAACATTTGTAGTAATATCTGTAGTGATACTATTCTCTTATTCTCACCTTTGGTGATTCTGCTTGCCTTGTTCTCAATAAGAAATCCACTTCCACCCTTACCTTCATTTCTATATATATAATTTTTCTTTTAAGGTTCTTCCCTTTATCACTGGTTTTAAGCAACTTGATTATCATGTGCGTTGGTATAATATTCTTCATGTTTCTTGTGTTTGAGGTTCATTGAGCTTCTTGGTATTATGGCTTTAGAATTTGTATGTATCATGTATTGTATATTTAGAACTTATATACATTTGGAGTCCCAGAAAGTGAGGAGGTATAGAAAATTATTTGAAGAAACAGTGGGAACAGTTTTCTTTCTAGTTTGATAGAAATTCTAAATATAGAATTTTTTGTATACATATGTATACACACACACACATATATATCTCCTTGAAATTTTCCCAGAGCCTACTGAGGCATTGTTTCTTTTTTTAGCCTTTTCTTCTATGTTTCATTTTACACAGTTTGCATTACTATATCTTTGAGTACACTAATATTTTCTCACAATTTCTAACCTGCTATTGCTCCCATCCATTTATTTCAGACACAGTAATTTTTATTTGTTTTATTTCAAGTTTTGTATTTTCCACATCTTTACTAATATGCTCAACCTTTCCTCTAGTTTCTTGAACATTTGGAATTCAGTTATGCTGTTTTAATGTCTTTGTCTGCCACTAATTATGGGTAGAATTTTTTTGCATGCCTGGTAAATTTTAATTGGATACCAAACATTGTGAATTTTACCTTGTTTGTGCTGAATAGTTTTTGTATTCCTATAAACATATTAAAGCTTTGTTCTGATACATAGATAAATTACTTGGAAACACTCTCATACTTTTGGGTCTTGCTCCACTACATAAATTATTATCATGCTAGTAAAAAGAGTTGAATGAGAGTGTCTATCAAGCTGGAAGCCTTGGCAAGTCTTATGTGCTCTAGAGGGGGAAGATAAGCCATATAAAGTTTCAAGGCCTTGCCACCTGAGTAAAATGTTAGGAATCCAGTGGTCAGGAGCATTCTGGGATATCCCCTCCAAAGGATTAAATATTACACCTGGTATCTTACTCCATAAAAAAGGAAACAGAACACCTAGTGGGCTTCTTTGGGTTCTAGAGACAACATGTTCATTATTTGGGACTACTACTCTTATCCATATACCAAGTGTCGCAAAAGGCTGTCATCTTTGAATAGGGACCAGAGCGTGAAAGGACTGTGCAGGAAGCTGAGGATGCAGTGTAAAAAGCTCTGCCCCTTGGGATATTTAAGCCAGGAGGATATATGGTTTTAGAGGCACTGGTGAAAAAGATGCTGTGGAGGTTTATGACAAGCCCCCAAGTGAAAAATCACAATGAAGACCCCTAAGTTTCTGGAGTAGGGCCATGCCAACTGAAGAAAAGAATTGCATAACTTTTTGAAGGAAAAAACTCTGGCATGCTTCTAGGCTCTGGTAGAGAGAAAAAAATGCTTGATGATGGTGTAACATTGTCTGTACAATCAGAATGTCCATCATGAGCTAGGCTCTGTCAGACCCACGAAGTATTAAGATAAGACAGGCTAAGCAAAAATACATTGTGATATTGAAATGATACATTCAGGACTGAGAACAATCTAAACCAGAGCGCATAAACAAGCTACCCATCTGTCAACCCAGATCTCCTAGGATCTACCAGAGCTCAAGTTCCTGACCAATAGCCAGATGGGGGTTTCCATTAAGACCAGTTGCATCTTATAATGAAAAAAGTTTAAAAGAGATAAAATTAGACAACTGTCAATGGCAATCAAGTTATAGAAAGTTTTTTAAAAGATGTATAAGTGTGATTTTGATTATTTGCAAAGAGAATTCTATGAAAATAACTGAATCAATGCTCACAATAAGTTAATTTAAGCTTTTTGACAAAGATTTCAGTGGAAAGGGAAAGGTTCTAACATTCCACATTCATGATGAAGCACCAATTATGTGCCAGAACCTATGCTAGGCATCTGGTATCTCCTATCTCACTGAATCCACAAAACTAATCCTAAGAGACAACTATCATTACCACTCATTTGAAGACAAGTTGATTTTCAAAAAATAAGCAACCCATCTATTTGGTGGGCCAAAAAGAGCCTTCAGTATTTAAATAAAAATAAAAGACACGTTTTTCATTTTCACCAAGAATTTTATTGAACAATGTAGTCACCCTTTTGTTCCACTACCTTCTGCCATTTTTCAGGCAATTTCATAATTCCATATTTCCAAAACTTTTTATCTTTTTGAGCAAAGAATTGTTCCAGGCGCCTTTTACAGTCTTCCAGGGAATTGAAATTTTTTCCATTAAGAGAATTTTGTAAAGACTGAAGTAAATGGTAATCTGAAGGTGCAAATGTCTGGCGAATATGGTGGAACTTCCCTGCCAAACTGTGACAGTTTTTGCCTGGTCATCAAAGAAACATGCGGTCTTGTGTTATCCTGATGGAATATTGTACAATTTCTGTTGACTAAGTCCAGACGCTCTTCAAGGAGTGCTGCTTTCAGTTGGTCTAACTGGAAGCAGTAATTGTTGGAATTAATCATTTGGTTTTCCAGAAGGAGTTCATAATAGAGGACTCCCTTCCAATCCCACCATATACACAACATCACTTTCTTTGCATGAAGACCGGACTTTGGTGTGGTTGGTGGTGGTCCATTTCACTTGCCCCATGATCTCTTCTATTCCACATTGTTGTACAGTGTCCACTTTTCATAGCCTGTCACAATTTGTTTTAAAAACGGAACTTTTTTCTTCGTTTCAGTAGAGAATCACATGTAGAAACACGGTCGAGATTTCTTTCGCTTAACTTATGTGGAACCCAAACATCAAAACAATGAACATAACCAAGCTGGTGCAAATGATTTTCAACACCTGATTTGGATATTTTGAGTATGTCAGCTATCTCCCATGTAGTATAATGTTCATGGTTCTCAATTATTGTTTCGATTTGATCGCTATCAACTTCAAACTGGTCTACCTGACCATGGGGTACCTGTCCAGCAAGAAATCTCCATCATGAAACTCTGCAAACCACTTTTAACATGTTTTATCAGTCACAGCACCTTCTCCATACACTGCACAAATCTTTTTGTACATTTCAGTTGCGGTTTTACCTTTCTTGAAATGATAAAGCATAATAAGCCAAAATGTTGCTTTTTTTCCTTCCATCTTCAAAAATGGCTACACAAAATTCACCAATTTTGATGTCTTTTTTTTTAAATGCACACTGATATGACAGCTGTCACATACAATCTAACAAAACTGTTTCAAATGAAGTTAAAGACAACTAAGTGCTACTAGAGCCATCTTACGGAAAAAACGAATGAACCTTTTGGCCAACCCAATAAATATACACAGAACATTGTTAAATTAGGAGGAAAACTCTGCCTTTAAAATAAAATTTTCCTGTACACCATTCAAGTTAGCAAAGCAAGAATAGTTAACATATAGTATCATATGTAGAGAATGCTCTACAACAGCAAGTAGAGAATTTGTTGCCAGGATTCAGAGACCAGGATTTCCTAAGGAATTTCCCCTGAGTCTCCAACTCACTAGTAACCATTGACTCAGGCACTGAACCTGATACCAACAGAAAAGAACCCTTCAGTCATCAAACAATAGGGCCAGCCATCCTTAGACTCCTGATCACACACAGCCAAGACTGTGACTGCACTGTGGCTCTTCAGAATTCTGCTGGGTGAAAGCATGTCTAAATGCACGTGTCTTCTGGTATCTCATTACAGTATAGCTCTCTGCCAATCTTCCGTGGTCTAGTCTCAGTTTGCAGGCCCTACCTCTGCCTCGGGAGAAACTGGATGAGAATCAGCAAGTTCACTGGGAGGAAGAAAGTTTATAGTAGCAGAAGATAAACAAAACAGATCAGGAAAAGGGGAGGGGAAAGGTTTTCTGCATGTATATTATACATATAGTATTCTCTTTACTAGTTGAATTCTGTTCACTTAATAAGTTATATATATAATAATATAAATAAATTACACACACATACATACACACATACACATGCAAGTACAAGGTTTAATTGGGAATGAGATATTTCATTGCATTCTAAGGCTTTCCCATTGTTATCCCAGCCTGCATTCTTCTCCTCCAATCATCCTAATAACTACTATAGATGAATCTTCAATAGATTATTAATTAAGATAATCATGACTTCTTTATTTGTGTATTTCCCATAGAACGTAGAGCTCTGTCATGTGTGATTTGTTTAATGCATGTTTTTAGAACAAAATTAAAGGTTCTAGAAAATGAAGTCATCACATCTACATTATTGTGGAATTTGAAAGTTGAGAACTTCCTTACAGACTTTTTAGTACAAATTTTCATACTTTATGATGGTGGAGAATTGGTACTTAATTGATTTGCACAAGATCACAGAACCAGGTATCAGCAAAACTAATTCTGTTAACAAATATTAAGCAAGTACCTACTATGTAATAAGGCCTGGGATTATAATGAAGGTCTTCCATTACCTAATTTAGTACTCTTTCCAAAATACCTAGGAACTAGTTTTCAATTACTCTTAATATAATATAAGCTCCAAAGGAGGGATTTTGTTCTGTTCACTTCTGTATCACCAGCAAATTGAGCAGTGCCTGGCATCTGAATATTTAATGAGTATTTGAAGAATAAGTTGATGAACCATCAATTTTCAGACTACGTAAATATTTTTGATGATCTACAAGTTACTGAAGAATCTTATCAGTTCACACTTGGGAATGTCAGTGATTACAATTCAAAGATTGTAGAATTCTGATCAAGTGTGTTTCCCTTTCTCATAAAAAATGTCATACGTACGGGAAGAAGAGTTTCAGCTATGTGTGCTTTGTGATTGCACTCAATATAAGCAAGAGTTTATTCTTTCTTTTTCAAAAAACGTTCATGTTTGGGTTGAATTTTTTGTTTCCTTCCCTTGTTTGGGCACAGTGTAAACACAGCTAGAATCTATAATTGGCCATGCTATCGCTGACCCCTCATTTACCCAATGGAACATCAGCTTTATGAAAGTAGGTTTGCTTTTCATGTTCACAGTAGTGTGTTGAGTTTTCTAAAATGAGGCTCTTGCAAGCCATTATCAATGAGAAATAGTAAAAGGCTACTGGGGACCAGGTTTGTACTGCTTCTTTTTAAGACTTTTTACAAAGGTATACTTGGGAATGCTGTTTTTCAAAATCCTGTCCTGACAAGTTAAGTACTAGCAGTTCTTTGTTGAAAGATGTTTCATCTTTTTTTTTTTTCTTTCTTTTTCTATTTAGGAAAGTTTCCTTCCTCTGAGATAGCCTCCTTTGGTCTGTAATATGCCTATTATATGGCAGGCAGAAATTCACATATTCACTCTCCACCACCCTCCTTTATTCTGAACACAGGAAAATTGTTAGCTATACATACTGCTTGAGTCTGAAGACACGCCACATTCTTCACGTTTCAGTAATACTGATTCACCATTCACAAACATTTCCTGAGTACCTAACATATGCAAAGAGACTACATAGGAGGCTGCAGAGAGGAATCAACCCTTAAAATCATGGTATAGGTACAGTAGAAATGATTTTTACTGCCTGCCTTCTATATTCCAAACACTGAGTGAACCTCTGACATTATATAATTTAATATTTTTAAAAAAACATACAGTAGGCACTAAGATTGCTATTCTTAAAAAGAGGTAAGTGAGACTTGATAAGATTAAATAGCTTTCCAGGGACTTCCCTGGCAGTCCAGTGGTTATGACTCCGTGCTTCCACTGCAGGGGGCATGGGTTCAATCCCTGGTCAGGGAACAAAGATCCTGCAAGCTGGGCAACATGACCAAAGGAAAAAAAAAAAAAATGCTTTCCAAAGGTCACACATAGATAGAAGACAGTATACTCTGATTTCAAACTGGTCTTCTTGCCCATAATCCTCATGCTCTTCCTATTCTAAAAAACTTTAAACTCTTTAAAACTTTACAAATCAAATTTGGGAAATAAATGTACAAATAAAATATAAAATTAAATTATTAAAACAATTAATTTTAATTTATAAATTATACATTTATGAATTATTATGATGAAAACTGTTTAATTGATCCTGATAATTAAAACCCCATGGCTTTGGGGGCTGATAAAGCTACTTATAAAGGTTAGACTGGGCAAGATTTTGGACACACCAATGAGAAAGAGAACACTGCCTGGGAATTACATCCAAGCAAGCTTCAGGCCCCAGTCTTCGGTAAAGTGAAGAAGTATATTCTACCAGAGGTTTTCAAACTGGGCACCTCAGAGCACTACTTTCTACAGAGGGCTCTCAGGGGCCCAGAAGGAAACCAACTGCTATAATACTCTGAGCCCTCCCATTCCTGTCCATCCACCCCCAGAACACACCTCCAAACGGAACAGTTGCACTTTGATCAGTCTAATGTATTGGATTTCCACTCAAGATTATCTTTAAAGAAAATATTCAACTTCTAACGAATAGCCACTTGAGTCTAAGTTTTAGCATCTAAGGCCTCTTCAGATTCTGTGATTCTAAGGCCAAGATAAGTAGTAAAATACGTCTAGAGCACCAATGACAAATTCATATTTCATCAGGGGCCAGGCAGGACCAATAAACTTGGAGAAAAAAAAAAACCTGATTAGAGATTATACAGGTAATGCTATTCTGCAGAAACCTGAAATTGTATGCCCTACTTTAAAATTTTTGAACTTTTAAGGTTTTTTTTTTTTTGTCTTTAACACTGTGCTGACAAACAAGTCTATATTTCTAACATGTGACTCCCAGTCTAGAAATCGCTAGAATGAGAAACTCTGTCCAAGAAGAACTCTGAATTATAGAAACTGTGAAGGGGAGGGTTATGTTCATATAGACCACCTAGGTTTGAATGAGCACCATTATTATTTCATTCAAGAAGAACCTAATGATGACTTAAAATGCAACTGTGGTGTGTGAACCTTGTACCCAGATGTCCACATTGCAGAAAGCTGAGAAAACGGATCAAAAACAAACAAAAGCAAAACTATGACCATTCATTTGCCCTTAATTTCCTCATATATAAAATAGACTCTAAGTATGCCGAGCTGTTCCACTACGACTGTCCGGCTTATGGGATCTCTCTCCTCAGTTGTGATCCTGGGTGGGTTATTTTCAAATAATAGGTCACAGACTTTCCACACTATCTTTTGCTAAGGATGAAGAGTGTGCATGTGACACACACACACACACACACACACACACATGAGGTGGATATGGTAAGACTTAATCCCTGCTGTTCATTGTTCACTGCATCAAAAGGAAGCCTGCCAGCCACTTCTCTGTGAATGCACTAGTCTCAGAGCAGGGTCAAGAAGAGCCTTCTTCCTCTGGCTCCCAGCATTAGCTGTCTTATGTTTGACACTTCGTGCTGAGAGGCCTTACTTGGCTGGAAGCTCTGTACTAACTCAGCTCAGTCTGATGAGCCACCTGGAAGAACCAAGCTGAAGCTGTCTTGAAACTGCAAAAAGAGCCAGAGGGTCAGTGTAGTCAGTTTGTAAAGAATCAACCTGGCTAATGAAGGTGCCAGGAAAGTCTAACTCACTAATGTAAGGCTGTCTTTTGATCCTGCAGGAGAAAGGAATTAACACTTTTATTTTACAGTAAATGTGCTTAGTAACGCTGAATCTAATCCTTTGTTCCATTTTATTCCACCTTGGAATAGAAGTTTGCACAGAGCTCCAAAGGATGGGTAGGATTATCCCGAGATAATAAAGCAGAATGGTCTCAGAGAGATAGGGACACTGTGAGAAAAGTTGTGAGGAGAGTCAAAAGTATGTTTGGGAAGTGTTTAGGTGGGAAGGGTCAGAAAATACATCACTTACCATTGCTTAGTCCTACAGCATAATGAG
The DNA here is from genome assembly GCF_039906515.1 of Pseudorca crassidens. NCBI lineage: Eukaryota > Metazoa > Chordata > Mammalia > Artiodactyla > Delphinidae > Pseudorca > Pseudorca crassidens. Next base: position 36,814,364 of record NC_090315.1, on the reverse strand, counting down.
ACTCACAACACAGAGCTATTGTTGAGTAAATTAGATACAGCAAGGCAAGTGTTCACAGTGTTCTTGGTTCATACTAAGTGCTTAGTAAATACTGGTTATAATTTCTTGCAATATTATTATTATTGGAAAGAAAAGCTTTAACAACACACTAACAATATTAACCTTTTATAAAGCTTCTGAGGTAAGAGTGCTTTATATATGTTAAATTATTTAATCTACATACAACCATGCAAGATAGATGATGAGGAAACCAAGGTAGAGAGAGGTGAAACAACATACCAAGATTACTCAGCGGGTAAGCAGACAGTCAGAATTCAAACCAAGGCAATATGCTACTGAATCCATGTTTTGATCACCATGCCTTACTGTTTCTTCACATCTTGAATGGCCAGGAATGTCATGTTAGGAATATTCATTTCATTCTTTCTTTTGTTTTTTAATTTAATTTTATTTATTTTTATACAGCAGGCTCTTATTAGTTATCTATTTTATACATATTAGTGTATATATGTCAATCCCAGTCTTCCAATTCATCCCACCACCACCCCACGCCTGCTTTCCCCCTTGGTGTCCATACGTTTGTTCTCTACGTCTGTGTCTCTATTTCTGCCTTGCAAACCACTTCATCTGCACCATTTTTCTACCTTCCACATATATGTGTTAATATACAATTTTTTTTTCTTTTTCTGACTTACTTCACTCTTTCTGACTGTCTCTAGGTCAATCCACATCTCTACAAATTACCCAATTTTGTTCCTTTATATAGCTGAGTAATATTCCATTGTATATATGTACCATATCTTCTTTACCCATCCGTCTGTCGATGGGCATTTAGGTTGCTTCCATGACCTGGCTATTGAAAACAGTGCTGCAATGAACATTGGGGTGCATGTGTCTTTTTGAATTATGTTTTCTCTGGTTATATGTCCAGTAGTAAGATTGCTGGGTCATATGGTAATTCTATTTTTAGTTTTTTAAGGAACCTCCATACTGTTCTCCATAGTGGTTGAATCAATTTACATTCCCACCAACAGTGCAAGAGGGTTCCTTTTCTCCACATCCTCTCCAGCATTTGTTGCCTGTAGATTTTCTGATGATGCCCATTCTAACTGGTGTGAAGTGATACCTCATTGTAGTTTTGATTTGCATTTCTCTAATAATTAGTGATGTTGAGCAGCTTTTCAATGTGCTTCTTGGCCACCTGTATGTCCTCTATGGAAAAATGTCTGTTTAAGTCTTCTGCCCATTTTTGGATTGGCTTGTTTTTCTAATACTGAGCTGCATACGCTGCTTATATATTTTGGAGATTAATCCTTTGTCTGTTGATTCGTTTGCAAATATTTTCTCCCATTCTGAGGGCTGTCTTTTTGTCTTGTTTATGGTTTCCTTTGCTGTGAAAAAGCTTTTAAGGTTCATTAGGTCCCATTTGTTTATTTTTGTTTTTATTTTCATTACTCTAGGAGGTGGATCAAAAAAGATCTTACTGTGATTTATGTCAAAGAGTGTTCGTTCTTCCTATGTTTTCCTCGAAGAGTTTTATAGTGTCCAGTCTTATATTTATGTCTTTAATCTATTTTGAGTTTATTTTTCTGTATGGTGTTAGGGAGTGTTCTAATTTCATTCTTTTACATGTAGCTATCCAGTTTACCCAGCACCACTTATTGAAGAGACTGTCTTTTCTCCATTGTATATCCTTGGCCTTCTTTGTCATAGATTATTTGACCATAGGTGCGTAGGTTTACCACTAGACTTTCTATCTTGTTCCACTGAACTATATTTCTGTTTTTGTGCCAGTACCATACTGTCTTGATTACTGCAGCACTATAGGATAGTCTGAAGTCAGGGAGCCTGATTCCTCCAGCTCCATTTTTCTTTCTCAACATTGCTTTGGCTATTTGGGGTCTTTCGTGTTTCCATACAAATTGTGAAATTTTTTGCTCTAGTTCTGTGAAAAATGCCATTGGTAGTTTGATAGGGATTGCACTGAATCTGTACATTGCTTTGGGTAGTATAGTCATTTTCATGATATTGATGCTTCCAATCCAAGAACATGGTATATCTCTCCATCTGTTCGTGTTGTCTTTGATTTCTTTCACCAGTGTCTTATAGTTTTCTGAGTACAGGTCTTTTACCTACTTACGTAGGTTTATTCCTAGGTATTTTATCATTTTTGTTGCAATGGTAAATGTTTCCTTAATTTCTCTTTCTGACCTTTCGTTGTTAGTGTATAGGAATGCAAGAGATTTCTGTGCATTAATTTTGTATCTTGCAACTTTACAAAATTCATCAAATAGCTCTAATAGTTTCCTGGTGGCATCTTTAGGATTCTCTATGTATAGTATCATGTAATCTGCCAACAGTGACAGTTTTACTACTTCTTTTGCAATTTATATTCCTTTTTTTTTTTCTTCTCTGATTGTCATGGCTAGGACTTCCAAAACTATGTTGAATAACAGTGGCGAGAGTGGACATCCTCGTCATGTTCCTGATCTTATAGGAAATGCTTTCAGTTTTTCACCACTGAGAATGATGTTTGCTGTGGGTCTGTCGTATATGGCCTTTATTAGTTGAGGTAGGTTCCCTTTATGCTCACTTTCTGCAGAGTTTTTATCATAAATTGGTGTTGAATTTTTTCAAAAGCTTTTTCTGCATCTATTGAGATGATCATATAGTTTTTATTCTTTAATTTGTTAATATGGTGTATCACATTGATTGATTTGCGTATATTGAAGAATCCTTGCATCCCTGAGATAAATCCCACTTGATCACATACTTCTAATGTGTTGTTGGATTCTGTTTGCTAGTATTCTGTTGAGGATTTTTGCATCTATATTCATCAGTGATATTGGTCTGTAATTTTCTTTTTTTGTAGTATCTTTGTCTGGTTTTGGTATCAGGGTAATGGTGGCCTCGTAGAATGAGTTTGGGAGTGTTCTTTCCTCTGCAATTTTTTAGAAGAGTTTGAGAAGGATGGGTGTTAGCTTTTCTCTAAATTTTTGATAGAATTCACCTGTGAAGCCATCTGTTTCTGGACTTTTTGTTTGTTGGAAGATTTTTAATCACAGTTTCAATTTCATTAATCTGTGATTGGTCTGTTCATATTTTCTATTTCCTCCTGGTTCAGTCTTGAAAGGTTATTCCTTTCTAAGAATTTGTCCTTTTCTTCCAGGTTGTATATTTTATTGGCATAGAATTTCTTGTAGTAGTCTCTTATGATGTTTTGTATTTCTGCACTGTCCGTTGTAACTTCTCCTTTTTCATTTCTAATTCTATTGATTTGAGTCCTCTCCCTCTTTTTCTTGATGAGTCTGGCTAATGGTTTATCAATTTTGTTTATCTTCTCAGAGAACCAGCTTTTAGTTTTATTGATCTTCACTACTGTTTTCTTTGTTTCTATTTCATTTATTTCTGCTCTGATCTTTATGATTTCTTTCCTTCTACTAACTTTGGGTTTGGTTTGCTCTTCTTCCTCTAGTTCCTTTAGGTGTAAGGTTAGATAGTTTATTCAAGATTTTTCTTGTTTCTTGCCGTAGGACTGTATTGCCATAAACTTCCCTCTTATAACCGCTTTTGCTGCATCCAATAGGTTTTGTATCGTCATGTTTTTGTTGTCATTTGTCTCTAGGTATTTTTTGATTACTTCAGTGATCTCTCGATTATTTAGTAACATATTGTTTAGCCTCCATATTTTTGAGTTTTTGAAGTTTTTTCCCCTGTAATTGATTTCTAATCTCATAGCGTTGTGGTCGGATATGATGTTTGATATGATTTCAACTTTCTTATATTTACCGAGGCTTGATTGGTGACCCAAGATGTGATCTATCCTGGAGAATGTTCCATGTGCGCTTGAGAAGAAAGTGCATTCTGCTGTTTTCGGATGGAATGTCCCATAAATATCAATTAAATCTATCTGGCCTTTTTTATCGTTTAAACCTTGTGTTTCCTTATTAACTTTCTGTCTGGATGATCTGTCCATTGGTGTAAGTGAGGTGTTAAAGTCCCCCACTATTATTGTGTTACTGTTGGTTTCCTTTTTTATAGCTGTTAGCATTTGCCTTATGTATTGTGGTGCTCCTATGTTGGGTGCATATATATTTCTAATGGTCATATCTTCTTCTTGGATTGATCCCTTGATCATTATGTAGTGTCCTTCCTTGTCTCGTTGCATTATTTTAAAGTCTATTTTATCTGATATGAGTACCGCTACTCCAGCTTTTTTTTAAGTTCCATTTGCATAGAATATCTTTTTCCATCCCTTCACTTTCAGTCTGTATGTGACCCTAGGTCTGAAGTGGGTCTCTCGTAGACAGCATATATATGGGTCTTGTTTTTGTATCCGTTCAGCAAGCCTCTGTCTTTTGGTTGGAGCATTTGATCCATTCACGTTTAAGGTGATTATTGATATGTATGTTCCTATTACCATTTTCTTAAATGTTTTGGTTTGTTTTTGTAGGTCCTTTTCTTCTCTTGTGTTTCCCACTTAGAGAAGTTCCTTTAGCGTTTGTTGTAGAGCTGGTTTGGTGGTGCTGGTTTGGTGGTCTCTTAGCTTTTGCTTGTCTGTAAAGCTTTTGATTTCTCTGTCGAATCTGAATGAGATCCTTGCAGGGTAGAGTAATCTTGGTTGTAGGTTCTTCCCTTTCATCACTGTAAATATATCATGCCACTCCCTTCTGGCTTGTAGAGTTTCTGCTGAGAAATCAGCTGTTAACCTTATGGGAGTTCCCTTGTATGTTATGTCATTTTTCCCTTGTTGCTTTAATAATTTTTGTCTTTAATTTTTGTCAATTTGATTACTATGTTTCTCAGCTTGTTTCTCCATGGGTTTATCCTTCCTGGGATTCTCTGTGCTTCCTGGACTTGGGTGGCTATTTCCTTTCCCATGTTAGGGAAGTTTTCGACTATAATCTCTTCAAATATTTTCTTGGGTCCTTTCTCTCTCTCTTCTCCTTCTGGGACCCCTATAATGTGAACGTTGGTGTGTTTAATGTTGTCCCAGAGGTCTGTTAGGCTGTCTTCATTTCTTTTCATTCTTCTTTCTTTATTCTGTTCTGTGGCAGTGAATTCCACCATTCTGTCTTCCCTTTCACTTATCCATTCTTCTGCCTCAGTTATTCTGCTATTGATTCCTTCTAGTATAGTTTTCATTTCACTTATCGTATTGTTCATCTCTGTTTGTTTGTTCTTTAATTCTTCTAGGTCTTTGTTAAACATTTCTTGCATCTTCTCAATCTTTGCCTCCATTCTTTTTCCGAGGTCCTGGATCATCTTCACTCTCATTATTCTGAATTCTTTTTCTGGAAGGTTGCCTATCTCCACTTCATTTAATTATTTTTCTGGGATTTTATCTTGTTCCTTCATCTCGTACATAGTCCTCTGCCTTTTCATTTTGTCTGTCTTTCTGTGTATGTGGCTTTCGTTCCACAGGCTGCAGAACTGTAGTTCTTCTTGCTTCTGCTGTCTGCCCTCCGGTGGATGAGGCTATCTAAGAGGCATGTGTAAGCTTCCTGATGGAAGGGACTGGTGGTGGGTAGAGCTGGGTGCTACTCTGGTGGGCAGAGCTCAGTAAAACTATAATGTGCTTGTCTGCTGATGGGCAGGGCTGAGTTCCCTCCCTGTTGGTTGTTTGGCCTGAGCTGACCCAGCACTGGAGCCTACAGTCTCTTTGTTGGGGCTAATGGCGGACTCCGGTAGGGCTCATGCCAATGAGTACTTCCCAGAACTTCTGCTGCCAGTGTCCTTGTCCTTGCGGTGAGCCGCAGCCATCCCCCTACCTCTGCAGGAGACCCTCCAACACTAGCAGGTAGGTCTGGTTCAGTCTCCTATGGGGTCAATGCACCTTCCCCCGGGTCCTGATGCGCACGCTACTTTGTGTGCCCCTCCAAGAGTGGAGTCTCTGTTTCCCCCAGTCCTCTCCAAGTTCTGTAATCAAATATCACTAGGCTTCAAAGTCTGATTCTCTGGGAATTCCTCCTCCCGTTGCCGGACCCCCAGGTTTGGAAGCCTGACATGGAGCTCAGAACCTTCACCCCAGTGGGTGGACTTCTGTGGTATAACTGTTCTCCAGTTTGTGAGTCACCCACCCAGCAGTTATGGGATTTGATGTTATTGTGATTATGCCTCCCCTACCATCTCATTGCAGCTTCTCCTTTGTCTTTGGATGTGGGATATCTTTTTTGGTAAGTTCCAGTGTCTTCCTGTCGATGATTGTTCTGCAGTTAGTTGTGATTCCAGTGCTCTCGCAAGAGGGCGTGAATGCATGTCCTTCTACTCTGCCATCTTCTCATTCTTTCTTCAAGGAGAAGCTCTTTATGGTTTTTGAGGGAACTGAAATAGCCAAACCATGCCAAAGGAGGAATCACTAGAGAGAGAGAGACTACAGATATCAGAATCTCTTAGGAGGTTATTGAAAGGCAAGAGAAGGCACTGATCGAAGGCAGTGATGAGATGGAAGCAGAAAGAAGGAAACATAACAGAACCAATGCAACTGATGTGAGGTGTGAGAGACACAGGAGAATCTCAGAGAGCTCTGAAGCTTGAGTTGGGCAAAGAGAAGGAGTGTCTCCCCAAAATATATGTCCAAGTCCTAACTCTGTGAATATGATCTTATTTGGAAAAAGGGCTTTTAAAGTGGTAATTAAGAATCTTGAGATGAGATCATCCTGGATATAGGATCTAGATCCAAAATCCCATACTGGATCTAGTGACCAATGTCCATATGAGAGAAAGGAGAGGGAGATGTGAGACAAAGAGACACAAGGGGAAAGGCCAGGTTAAGATTCATAAGAAGATGGAGGCAGAGAATGGTTTCATGTAGCCCCAAGTCAAGGAATGCCTCTAGCCACCAGAAACTGGATGAGGCAAGGAAGGAACCTCCCCCTAGAGCCTCCAGAGGGAGCTCAGCCCTGCTGATACTTTGATTACAGATGTCTGGACTTACAACTCCAAGAAAATAAAATTCTGTTGTTTTAAGCCACCAAGTTTGTGTGATTTGTTACTAGGAGACTAATACAACGCACAGTTTGCAAAGGACTTGCATCCAAAGTACATGTTCTTTTAGCTGTATCATTAAGAGAGCGACAACCAATGGAAACATTGGCAAAATACTTGAAAAAGAAATCCACAGGGTGGGAGGGAGACACAAGAGGGAGGCGATATGAGGATATATGTATATGTATAGCTGATTCACTTTGTTATAAAGCAGAAACTAACACACCATTGTACAGCAATTATACTCCAATAAAGATGTTAAAGAAAAAAAGAAATCCATGTAACATGGTACATAAGTGACCAGTAGATACATGAAAAGATGCTCAACTTCTTTTGTCTTCAGGAAAATTAAAATTAAAATCAAATGGGATGAAACTATACTATACCAGACTGGCACAAATAAAAAAAAGGCAGGCAACACTAATGCTGAATATATACTCTATCACTCGGCAATTCCACTCTCCTAAACGTTTTACATCAGTTCTCAGTCTATCCTCACAGTAATCCTATGAGGTATATATAACCATTTTACAGGCGAGGATAAAGGGGGTTCAGAGAAGGTAAAACAATTTTCCCAAAGTCTAATATCCATCTTGCCGTAATGTCTCTGTACTATGCACAAGATTATTTACTGAAGAACACACGAGACATCTGGGTACAGATCTGGAGAAAACAAAAAGGCCCAGAGTAAGAAGAGGTAAAGCAAGAAAAATGCAGCATATGAAGTGAGAATAAAAAGTATAAATTCTTTTTACTGGAGAAAATCTCTAGAATCACATTGCCCCCTACCCCGACTCCCTTCACAAAACAAACATCATCAACCACACGGCCAACTAGCAGAAGTGCCTAGGTTAAGTTCCAGATCTTCTGGTTTCCAGCTCCATATATTTGCTTTTGCCCTATACAATCTTCCAATCTCAGTTCTTCCAACATGCAAACCTTGATTAGTACCTAGTCAGATAGAATTATCATAGAAGTTTCTCCATGTCAGGATTGACAAAGCAAGCAAACTTACAGAAAACTAGTGTAGTATTCTAATTCCATAAGCCACTCTAAAGATCAAATTTGATAGACTATATATGGAGGTGATTGCTTGTTAACCAGTAGTTGTTATGAGTATATTAAAACAATTCAATCTGACCAAAGGGCCTTATTCTTCCTTACCCTGGATGCCTCTATCTGTTGCACGTGTTTTCTCGTAACAAGTTACCTCTCTGGATCTCAGAGTGCTTTTAAAACATCACACTTCTACTCCGAGGTATTTTCACTGCATTTCTGTGAACTATTTAAATCCGAGGCATTTTCATTGCATTTCTGTGGACTATTTAAATCTCTTCTATGTTTGTCGTAAATTGAGGTGATCCAACAGTTCCAACTAGAAGGATAAAGTTTAGCTCAGTGGGGGAGGCATTAAACCTCCTTGCAAGTCAGCAAAAGCAAAAGTGACAGCCTGGTAGCAATTTAAAATTACTCTGAGACCACAACTGCCAATTAAAATAGACTTTCATGGTAACAGATGAACATCTGCTATCTTCCATTTGGCAAGAAAAATTAAAAAGAGTTTACATTTCTTAGTAATGAAAAACTTAGACATAAGCTTGCAAATGTTTTAGTTTGGGCTTTGCTAAAATTACATATTCTTTCATTATGCCTTCCAACAGTATGATGTTGCCTTTTTTGTTGTTTTTTTTAATAGTCACAAAATGTTCATAACAAAACAAAGTAAGCAAAAGTCAGAATCCATGATTCATTCACAGTCATTCTAAAAGCTGCACATTATCCTCCTCTCATCTCTTGCAAAAATAGATTTGGAGGAGATTATCCTAAAGATGCTATTTTGATGAAATGTATGTGATCTGAATTCTGCAAAAGCGTTCCTGGAAAAGGACTCTCAGATCTCAGTTGGAGAGAGGAAGGAAGGGATGGTGGAAGGAAGGAACTGATACACACACATACCCCCAACACACAATCTAGACTCCTAGTAATTAAAGCTTGATTCTTACTCTACTTTTTACTCAGAACCCCCCATATAAAATCAAGTTTTTGAACATGTGCATTCCTTAATAAGCTGTGCTTGATTAGAGGAAACCCCACAAAGTATTATCTTACCTTTTAAGATAAGGATTCCAGGATAACTAATAATCCATTTAGAGAGGTACGTCTTACATTCAAATGTTACATCTTTTGAGAAATCTGCTCTTACTACTCAATTCATCCATTACATCTTCCTGCAATACATGCCTCCAATATAGTAATTAGCATTGAATCTTATTTATTGTCATGTCTTTTTTTTTTTTTTTTTTTTTTTGCAGCACCACGCAGCTTGTGGAATCTTAGTTCCCTGACCGGGGGTCAAACCCAGGCCTCCTGCAGTGGAAACTCGGAGTCCTAACTACTGGATCACCAGGGAATTCCCTATTGTCATGTCTTACTGTCATGTATTCCTAAATAAACTTTGACATATTTCTTTCTACTTCTTATCCAAGACCCAAACCTAACACAGAAATGACATTAAATAAAACTTTGATGACTAAATGAGTAAATGCTATCTTAAGAATCCAGTAAAAAAAAATTATCCTCAAGTGAACCTCAATCATTTCTGCTATCAATTACTAGTCAATCTCTTTAATTTCACATGCAAACCTCAAGTTCTCCTCATGCTCAAAACCTCTTTTCTATTTTTCCATTTCTTTAAGAATGTGTGACCTAGGTAAGTTCATTAGTATTAACAGGAAGCATCTTCCACACTTATCTGTCACACATATACATGCACAATGTGCTCCTCTAGAAAAGCTCGACTTTACCCACCTTAGTTACAGAGCATCCATTCGCCACACATCTTTTGCTCACTATCTGGTAAAAAAACGTTTCTGACATCATTTCCTTCTCAGACACGCAATACATCTGTCTTTGTTTACTCAGTAAATTCAACCTTTCTTCACACTGCTTCTCAAGCCTGTATCAACATGAGGAGACATGGGCTATGAACCAAAAGAAGGAGAAGCACCAAAGAGAAAAGCAAAACACTTGTGTGATGTGTGATTCCTTGTGACTTGCACTGTGTGTCCAGTCTATGAGGTAAATTATATCACCCCTACCTCTGCATATGGTAGTATTAAAATGTAGAGAGAGTAGGTGATTTTTCTACACATGAAAGTCTCAAAGATCTGTCTTTTAGTTCAGAGAAAGTAAGTATGAAAACTTATTTTCCTCTATTAGACCTTAAACTCCTTGAATACAGGGGTTATGGCTTTTTCTTTAATGATCTCATTTATTTTTTAAAAAATTTTTAGTGGAGTATAGCTGATTTACAATGTTGTGTTAGTTTCTGCTGTATTATCTTGGTATCAAATCACATCAGTTAGTCCATTCATGATCGTTAAATGAATGAGCAAAATGTGCCCAGCATAGGACTTTCCTAGGCTGTCCCACCTAAAAACTTTACCCTCTCATCACCTCCTTCAAGGAAAATGAAGAATTATGATGCCTAAAGTAATGGCCATATATTATCGATTTCTCCATTTTCAGGCAAAAAAAAAAAAAAAAAAAAAAAAGCTGAAGACCAGAGAATTTAAGCAACTTACCTAGTATCACACAGTTAGTGAATCACAAAGACAAGATTCAAACACCAGTTGTATCTAAATTCCATAATGCGTGCTCTAACCATTATGTATTTTTCCATTTATTTTCTGAACTACTCATGCAAGACACTTATATTGCCTAAAATTGCACACCAAGACACAGGTGGACTCCAACCTTAGAGGTGTACCTTATTAATCACTGTAAAAGCACACACAGCTAAAAGCTGACTCATTATACCCTACTTATTGGTGGGTATCCAGCAGAACACTGGAGAAAAATTAGTCTAATCTCTTTGTTTTACACAGATGGAAATAAGGTTCCTGATCAATCAAGTGATTTCCTCAAGTCTCTCCAGCAAGTGATGCCAAGAAAAAGGCAGATCCTAGTGTCTGTTCACAAATCTAGTCCTCATGCTGCCACACTACTCTGCCTCTCTTAATTAATTGCTGCTTCTATGATTATCAGAATGGCCTTGATTTAATAATTCAACAAAGCTTTTATAGAAGCTTATGTGCCAGGCATTGGGATTGCTTTTAGGGAAAGCTGAGATAAGACACGTTCCCATTTCATATTGAACAAGCCCCCTGAAATGGAAAAGAGGACAGTCTTTGTGAGTTAGACAACACACACACACACACACACACACACACACACACACACACACACACCCTCTCTCTCTCTCTCTCTCTCTCTCTCTCTCTCTCACTCCTTGATATTTAATGGAAACTTCCATTATCTTTATGTTGCTTGCCCATGCCCATTGCTTTCCTCTTTATTCTCTCTGGCCAGAGTGATTAGTTTATGAAGCTGAGCTAATCCTGTTAGTGCCGGGATGACTTTTCTCACACTTTTGTGTCTCATAGCTCTTAGAAAGCCAGAAGGAATTACTGGACATTGAATTCACCTTGCCAGAAAAATGACAAACGGGGGGAGGGAGGGAAAGGGAGCGTGGATGCCCAGCTGACCTGTTCTTTAACCTTTCCCTCTGGAAGCCATTCTTCCCTCTGTGGGTGTCGGTGCAGGCCAGAGGCATGGATAACTCTGCCCTTGAGATACAAAGAGAGCAAAGATGATGTCAGCTGTTTCTTCCTGAGCAAACATTCCAGTAATTCCACGCCAGACAGCTTGCAAAATTGCCTTTGTAGGACTGCTGAGGTCTCCTTTCCCGTCAAGTTCACTTTGTATTTATTCAGCAAACATGCACCTACCACAGCGTGCACCAGGAGACACGGTGTCAGAGTCGCAGCGAGCCCACTTCATGGATGATTAGCATTCTCTGACCCGGTCACCATTTTCAATCACTTGCACCTGTAGACTTCTGGCTGCAGCAATTACTTCTATCCTTTGAAACCTCTTCCTCCTCAACAACATCAGAATAAGTTTGTTAAAGCACTCTGCTTTAAGTGGTGCCTTGCTTGGAGCAGCACTCTGATACCAAGTCTATGGCAAAATACACATATTCTGGGGCTGCCCTGGTGGCACAGTGGTTGACAGTCCGCCTGCCGATGCAGGGGACATGGGTGCGTGCCCCGGTCTGGGAAGATCCCACATGCCACGGAGCGGCTGGGCCCGTGAGCCATGGCCGCTGAGCCTGCACGTCCGGAGCCTGTGCTCCGCAACGGGAGAGGCCACAACAGTGAGAGGCCCGCGTACCGCAAAAAAAAAAAAAAAAAAAAAATACACATATTCTGAACACACACCCCAGAAATTTTAATTCTGTAAATCCCATGCATCTCCCCCATTAAGAATCACTGAATGAGATGAGTGGCCATGTGTCTATTTGATTCTTAATCTAAAGCAGAATTCCTAAAATTAATTCATTTGATTTTCACTGAGCACCTACCATGTCCTAGGCATTGTACTAGACTCAAGGCTCCTAAAAGTGTGCGCTACAGACTGGCAGTAACAGCAGTACCTAAGACTTGCTAGAAATGCAAATTCTTAGGCACCACCCCAGACCAACTGAACTAGAATCTCCCATGGCAGGGATCCAGAATTCTGGATCTCTGGGTGAATCATATAGGGTTTGAGAAGCCTATAGTTAGTGGTAAACTATATGTAGCTCAAATGTCAGTGGGAAGGCTATGTGGCCCCTGAGATTAAAATAGAATTGTTGGAACCTGGAGTCCATGGCTTGGGTGAATTAGTTTGCAGGGGCTGCCATAACAAAATACCTCAGACTGGGTGGCTTAAACAACCCAGAAATTTGTCTCACAGTTCTGGAGGCTGGGAGTCCAAGATCAGGGTGTCGGCAGGGTTGATTCCTTCTGAGGACTGTGAGAGAAGGATCTATTCCAGGCCCCTCTCCTTGACATATAGATGACTATCTTCTCCCTGTGTTTCTTTAAATCGTCTTCCTTCTATGTACATCACTATCCAAATTTCTCCTTTCCATAAGAACACCAGTCATATTGTATTAGGACCCATCCACCCCAATGACCTCATTTTTACTTGATTATCTCTGTAAAGACCCTATCTCCAGGGCTTCCCTGGTGGTGCAGTGGTTAAGAGTCCACCTGCCAGTGCAGAAGACACGGGTTGGAGCCCTGATCCGGGAAGATCCCACATACCGTGGAGCAACTAAGCCCATGAGCCACAGCTGCTGAGCCTGCGCTCTAGAGCCCGCAAGACACAACTACTGAGCCTGTGTGCTGTAACTACTGAAGCTCATGCACCTAGAGCCCGTGCTCCACAACAAGAGAAGCCACCACAATGAGAAGCCTTCGCACTGCAACGAAGTGTAGCCCCCACTTGCCACAACTAGAGAAAGCCTGTGCACAGCAACGAAGACCCAACACAGCCAAAAATAAATAAATAAATAAAATATTTTAAAAACACCCTATCTCCAGATACAGTCACATTCTAAAATACTGGAGGTATAGGACTTCAACATATTAATTTGGGGATGGGGGAGCACAATTCGACACATAAACACTGAGGAATTTCCTAAGTCTAAGTAAGTATGATTTTACAAATATTAAACATTGGGCTAACACTATGGCTTTTGCTATCACACTCACACTGGCATCACCCTGGGTATGATGTAAATTGCTTTCTTTGGTTCCCATGTGAACTCTAACAATGCCAAGTTTTCCATGAATTTTGGTAGATTTGATTGTATCTTCAAGGTGAGTGTCACAGGGAGAGGAGTGTTGCTTATGGTTTAGCATTTGCCCCTTACTCTCCTCCTTCCCTCTTCCATTCTTTACCTATTTTCTTAAGCACAAACTTTTTGCCAGCAGCTGTGCTATCAGTGATTCAAAGATGGAAGGGACACCACCATGATCCCTCTCATGTACATTAAGAGGCTGTTCTTTCATATTATCACCCCTGATTTATGATAACATGGTTAAAATGGGTGGCCATGCAACATGTGCTTCTGAGTTACTTTAAAATTCCTGATGCAGACATTGTTCATTATGCCACTCATTTCAAAAATCACATTCTTCCTGATGCAAATGGTTTGTGAGCTTCTGATTTTCAGATGCTCAAATGTGAATGGTCACAAATTTCTTTCTAAGTGGCTAAAATATAAATCACATATTCCATCACAGCTCTATTAATCTTTATTGTTAGGGTGCTTACTTTCTGCCTCCTTCAATGGATGTTAATCTTTTATTACTAGTTCAATAGATGCCTTGTCAAGGTTAATATCAATGAAAACCTCCTCAACTTTTTGGGGGGCAGGGACTGTGGTCTAAATAAATCCCACAGGGTATATAAAACACTTATTAATGTAATAATCAAGCAGCATCCCCTAGCAACCACAATACCTTAAAATGCCCCCACAGAACTCTTTCTGTCACCCCTTCAAACCTCCCTCCTCCTTGCCTTTCCCAAGAAACGGCACCATCATCCTCCAGGCATTAGCACCAACTTCTCACCTTTTCTTCACTTTCCACATCCAATCCATCAGCAAATGCGTCTGATATTACTTCAAAAATAGATCCTAAACTGGGTCACTTCTCTCCACCTCCATTTTTACGTAGTCCTGGCCACCACATTTATTGAGTGGATGCCTGAAATAGCCTCCTCTGGCTGTTCCATTGCACCTCTCAATCCCAATCTTTCCGTTAACTCACTACTGCCAAAGTTATCTTTTAAAAACCTAAAACATACCAATACTTCTCTAGTTAAAACCCTTCAAGCCTTCTCTAATGCATATGAAATAAAATACAAACTCTGTACTCTGATTTACAAAACCATGCACAGCATTTCTCTTTCTGACTTGAACTCATACAGCACTCATTAGGCCAGAAATGGCGCTAAATACCCAACAAGGAACGTCTTCTTTAATCACCACTGCAATGCTTCAACAGAGTAGCTGTTGGAGGGAATACTAGAGATAAGGATTTAAGAAGGTGGAAGAACTTGCCCAAGTGCACGGCGCCAGCAATTTTTGCAACTGAGATTAATACCTAGTGTTTAACAACAACTAGTTAGTAAATGCTATGTGCCAGACACTGGGCTAAGTCCTTTATACTTATATTTACTTATTTAATACTTATATCAGCTCTGTGAGTCAAGTATTATTACCATTTTCATTTTATAGATAAGGAGACTGAGACTCAAAGAGGTTTAATAACCAGTTTATGGTCATATCAGTACAAGCCAATTAACAGCAGCATTGGGATTTGAACCCAGGCAGGCAGCTCCTAGTTTCATGCTGTTAACACTAGGTGCGTCGCTACTACCACTTAAATTCTCTACGATTCAGTTTCCTCATCTTTAAAATGCAATTAGGCTACCTACCATGCAAGGTTGTTTAAGGATTAAAACAGAAATGCATACTTGAAATTAGAAAAAAATAAAAAAAATAAGTTCCATTTAATCACTACAGTAAGAAGGGGCTGACCCAGGGCTTAAGTTTGTGAGATAAAATAAGAAATATAAGCTTCCATACTTGACAGTAGATTAAGGCAGGGTAAAAGAAATAGAAATACCATCTAGGTGGTGTGCTGACTTAGGAGATTGGGAATGACATGTATACACTGATGTGTATAAAACTGATGACTAATAAGAACCTGCTGTATAAAAAAATAAATTAAATTAAATTCAAAAATTAAAGAAAAAAACTAATACTAAACTTTCTTTGAGTTATTTCTACGGAAATATGTTAATATAAATGTTTCTGACATTATATGAAATTCCTAAAAATCTTATATGTTCTGGTATAATGTTATAAGTCATAATTCTACTTATTACTTTAAAATGTATATCTCAGAAATAACTAAATTTCCTTGTCAACTGCATTATTATGAACTTTCATCACATCTTTAACCGTGGTCATTTTTAAGTCTTTTGTCATTTACAGACAGTTCTGGGTGTACTCTGATGCTTTTGCAAAAATGTTCCTATAAAAGGGTTTCATCTTCAAGGAATTCATGGAAAAGACTCTGACAAGTACAGGTTTCTGGTAACTGACTATACTGCTGAACTGAATGAAAAAGCATTTTCAGAACTCTAATGGAAAACTCATGAATTCATAAAAGTGCTAACAAAAGATCAAGATGAAAAGAAATTAATTACATGGGACTGGGTGAACTGATGAGGATGATTATAATTTTTGTGACTTTCTGTTTGAATACAAAAAAAAAAAAAAGGGAGGGGATATGGGGACATATGTACGCATATGGCTGATTCACTTTGGTGACCACAGAAACTAACACAACATTGTGAAGCAATTATACTCCAATAAAGATCTATTAAAAAAAAAAAAAGGAGCAAAATCTTTCAGGCAAAGAAGATAATATTTAATGGAATGAAACGCAACAAAAAAGGAATAGGAAAATAAAACCAATACCAACTGCTGCTGCCACCAGGATTCCAGAACACAGATAATAGAACAGCTCTTGCCTTACCCTTGTAGTGGGGTTAAAATAATCAGCCTGAAGGATTCAGTGGGGATTCTGGATCAATTTCCCAAGACTACATGGAGTAAGAGGAAAACAGGGTGGTTTTGTGATGGCGACAATGTTTTCCGGGAGCCTATAGGCTCTGGTCTTCTTCACCCTCTTATCCATTCCATCACCTCCACCAAGTCACTGAACATCACATATGGCAGACAGCCTACTAGGGTGGCCCCCATGACCTCTGCCTCCTTGTGTTCATACCCTTTAGTGATCCCCTGACCTTGAGTATCTGCTGGCCTAGTAATTTACTTCTAGCTTTATAGAATATGGCAAAGTGACAGGATGTGCATGGTTATGTATGTATACTTGATTACATAAGATTGCAATACCCATATTTTAAGGCAACTCTCTCCTTTGCAGTAAAGAAGTAAGAGGTCATATTGGGAGGCCCATGTGTCAAGGAGTTAAGGGCAGCTTCTAGGAGCTGAAGGTCACCTCCGTCAATAGCCAACAAGAAGCCTTCAGGCCTACAACCACAAGGAACTGAATGTTACCAACAACCATGTGAGTCTGGAAGCAGATTCTTCCCCCAATCAAACCTCGGATGAGACCACAGCCCTGGCCAACACCTTGATTACAGCCTTGTGAGACCCACAAGTAGAAGACCAGCTTAGGCAACTCTGACTCCTGACCCACAAAAACTGTGTGATAATAAACTTTGCCGTTTTAAGCTGCTAAATTTGTGGCAAAATTGTTACAGGTAACTAATGTATCACATTTGCTTCCATTTCTCCATCTGAATCAAGGGGAGAATCATATAAAGCTCATCCTCACCAGTAATGAGAGAGCAAAAACCTATAGCAGCACTGGGCCACCAGGTCTATATGATGATGCCTAAATTGAAATGGGCCTTATTCCAAACACTGGTGCTATATTTTGTGTTTTTTTCTTCATTGATTTTTCCTTTTTGTTTGCAGTGAGAGAGAACAACATACATTTGACATATAACAGAACTCCATGAGCAGGTGATCTTCCTGGGACATTTCCCTGACTTCCTAATTGATTTACCAGGTGCCAGGCCCTGACTTCATTAAGCCACTCTCTGTTCTTGACCTTCCAAAAAGACCATTCCAACCACATCACACTCCTTTTCCAAAACCTCCACTTCCTGGAGATCAAAGCCAAAATTTTAAGCAAGGCCCCAAGGCCAGGTTTGTTGAGTGAATAAAGAAATGAATAAAGGCATGTGGTAGAACACTTAAAAAAAAAAAAAAAAAAAAAAGAAATATCATCTAGAAGATACACACAGATTCATGAAAATGTATTTTTCATATGAAAGGCCCTGGGGATAAGGGTGGTCAAACTAAAGATATAGATGGCCTAAAGTCCAATTTCTTAAATACACTAAGCCCACAGCAATTTGGTTGAAGTGAGATCATAATTCCACAGTGTTCATTTTCTCCTCTTCCGTGTCCTCTCCCCCTCCACTAAATACCCAGCCTTCTTGATGCAAACCTAGTGGCCAGAAGAGTGGTATGACCCCTGGAGGAAGCCACTCGGCCTCTGAATCTGACATGGTGCAAAGTCCATGTCCTGCTGTCTTTCATAGTTTTATTTGAAGATGATTCACAGCGTGGCTCCCGTTGTTCCTGGTACAGGCAGGGGACACAAGTGCAGCAATTTGACTTGCACGAAAAATTAATTTTTCTAAGTTGGCAACGACCATGACCAGTTGGGAAGCTCCCTTCCTTTGTAGTTCCATGAACTACAAAGAGGAAAAGATAGAACTATCTTTGCAATCTCTCTGTATATCCCCTAAAAGTTATTGCAGCAGGCGTTAGTAGCAAAAATGAACGAATCATCCATACTGAAGGTTTTGTAGTTGCCAGTGCAGTCCCCCTCTTGGTCTCCTCCTGCCGCTCTGCCTGCTCTATTCAGACCACCAGTCTTCTGATTCTCCGACTCCCCAACCTCCATTCTAGCTCAGGGACTTGAACATGTGGTCTTCTGCCTGGAATACTATTGGTGCACCTTGTTATGAGTTAAATTGTGCCCACCCCACCCCGCAAAAAAGTATGGTGAAGTCCAAACATCAATATCCCAGAATATGACCTTATTTGGAAATAGGATCTTTACAGAGGCAATCAAGTGAAAATCAGGTCATTCGGTGGGCCCTAATCCAATATGACTAATGTCCTTATAAAAAAAGGAAATTTGGACACAGAGACAGACACACACAGAAAGAAGAATGATGTGAAGAGACAGAGAGAAGACGGCGCTTTACAAGCCAAGGAATGCCTGAGGAAGCTCGGAAGCCTGAAACAAATCCTTCCCCAATGCCTTCAGAGGTCCGACATCTTGATTTTAGACTTCTGGAATTCAGGATTGTGAAACAATAAGTTTCTATTGTTCTAAGCCACCCAGTTTGTGGTACTCTGTTACAGCAGTCCTAGCTGATGAACATACTGACCTCTGTACAGCTGTCTTCTTTTTATCCTTCAGGCTCAGCTTGGCATCCTCCAACATCCTAACTAAAGTACCTCTTTGACATAGACACACTACTATATACAAAATAGATAACTAATAATGACCTACTGTATAGCACAGGGAACTCTACTCAGTACTCTGCAATGGCCTATATGGGAAAAGAATCTAAAAAGAGAGTGAATATAAGTATATGTACAACTGATTTACTTTGCTATACAGCAGGAGCTACCACAACATTGTAAATCAACTATACTCCAATAAAATTTTTTAAATAAATAAACACTAATCTCCTCCCCACCAAAAAGAACCTCTCAAAAGGATGTAATGTACAGCATGGTGGCTGTAGTTAATAATACTGTATTGCATATTTGTAAGTTGCTAAGAGAGTAGATCTTCAAAGTCCTCATCACAAGAAAAAAAATTTTTTTTAACTATGTATGATGATTGATATTAACTAGATCATTTTGCACTATACAGTTGACCCTTCAACAACTTGGAGGTTAGAGGCACCAAACCCCCCTCACAGTAGAAAACTCCACATATAACTTTACAGTTGGTCTTCTGTATCCTCAGTGCCATATCCATGGATTCAACCAACCTCAGATCATGCAATACTGTATTTATTTTTAAAAATCTGCATATAAATTAACCCATGCAGTTCAAACCCATGTTGTTCAAAGGTCAACTGTACACAAATATTGAATCATTATATTGTATACCTGAAACCAACATATTATGTGTCACTTGTACCTCAGTTTTTAAAAATTTCAGAATATTCTAATTGAAAAGCCCCACTGAGTGTCAAAAATGGTGAATAAGGAATGACCCATTAAAAAAATACAGGTAGGCAAAAAACAAAAATAAAAAAGGAAGAAAGAAAAGAAAATTTAGGAATCTATCACCCATAGAGAACCACAATCTTCTGGTCTTCTTTTCAATGATATACATTTTTCTCTACAAAAATAGGATCATGATTTTTGTGTCTTTATCACATATACTAGAACTATGCTAAATTCACTTATCTAAAGTTTCTTTTGTAAATATTGGGTTGGCCAAAAAGTGCCTTTGGTTTTTAAGTAAAAATAAAAGACACATTTTTCACTGTTACCAAGAACTTTACTGAACAACGTATTCACCCTTGTGTTCCACTATCTTCTGCCACTTTTCAGGCAACTTCATAATTCTATCTTCCCAAAACTTTTTATCTTTTTGAGCAAAGAACTGTTCCAGGTGCCTTTTACACTCTTCCAGGAAACTGAAATTTCTTCCTTAAGAGAATTTTGTAAAGACCGAAATAAGTGGAAATCCAATGTCTGGTGAATAGGGAGGATGAATCAGAACTTCCCAGCCAAGCTGTAACAGTTTTTGCCTGGTCGTCAAAGAAACATGAGGTCTTGCGTTATCCTGGTGGAAAATTATGCATTTTCTGTTGACTAATTCCAGACGCTTTTCATCGAGTGATGCTTTCAGCTGGTCTAATTGGGAGCAGTACTTGCTGGAATTAATTGTTTGGTTTTCCAGAGGAGCTCATAATACAGGACTCCCTTCCAATCCCACCATATACACATCACCTTCTCTGGATGACGACCGGCCTTTGGTGTGGTTGGTGATGGCTCATTTCGCTTGCCCCACAATCTCTTCTGTTCCACATTATTGTACAGTACACACTTTTCATAGCACGCCACAATTTATTTTAAAACCGGAATGTTTTCATTACTTTTAAGTAGAGAATCGTATGCGGAAATATGGTCAAGAAGGTTTCTTTCGCTTAACTTATGTGGAACCCAAACATCAAAGCGATTCACATAACTAAGCTGGTGCAAATGATTTTCAATGCTTGATTTGGATATTTTGAGTATGTCAGCTCTCTCCTTCGTGGTATAACGCTGACTGTTCTCAATTAATGTCTCGATTTGATCGCTATCAACTTCAACTGGTCTACCCAACCATGGAGTGTCGTCCAGAAAGAAATCTCCAGCACGAAACTTCACAAATGGCTTTTGACATGTTCGACCAGACAAAGCACCTTCTCTATACGCTGCACAAATCTTTCTTTGCATTTCAGCTGCATTTTTACCTTTCTTGAAATAATAAAGCATAATATGCCAAAATGTTGCTTTTTTTTCTTCCATCTTCAATATTAAAATGGCTACACAAAAATTCACCAATTTTGATGTCTTTTTTAAAATGCACACTGATATGACAGCTGTCACATACAATCTAACAAAATTGCTTTGAATGAAGTTAAAGACAACTAAGTGCTACTAGAACCATCTTATGGAAAAAACCGAATGAACATTTTGGTCAACCCAATACCATGGGCTTTTCTACATAAGCAATCACATCAATTGCTAATACAGTTTTATTGCTTCGCAAGAGGAAGGAAGGAAGGGAGGAAGGGAGGGAGGTCCTCTGAATATTCTTATGTCTGCACCTTTCTCTTCCTTCAAAGTAGTAAGCACAATCAATACCTATTCAAGCTCTCTCACTTGTCTCACTTGCTCTCGGCCTCTCTCATATTGTGTGTGTGTGTGTGTGTGTGTGTGTGCGCATAATGTAACTTTCATCAGAGAAGGAACTATGGCTTTCCTATTCATGTTTATATTCTAAGCATCTGGCATGGCTTCTGGCACATAATAGCTGCTCAAGAAATAAACATATCTAATGACTCGAGAAGGACCTAAAAACAAAAACTGAATGATTTTAAAAACAACAGCAGCAAATGAATAAGTGCAAATATTGCCTTCTGTGACATGTTCTGGAAATTTGGTTTGTCCCACCAGAATGCAATTTAAAAATGTGGCCCCGGGCTTCCCTGGTGGCGCAGTGGTTGAGAGTCCGCCTGCCGATGCAGGGGACACGGGTTCGTGCCCCGATCTGGGAAGATCCCACATGCCGCGGAGCGGCTGGGCCCGTGAGCCATGGCTGCTGAGCCTGCGTGTCCGGAGCCTGTGCTCCGCAACGGGAGAGGCCACAACAGTGAGAGGCCCGCGTACCGCAAAAAAAAAAAAAAAAAAAAAAAATGTGGCCCCAATGAAAATCTGCCCCAAATCCTTGATAAGATCCTTCTCTTTCTCTTGTTATCAAGCATCTCAGAACTTTTTGACTCATGTTACATTTTACCAGACCAGTGAGTTTGTAGGGAGCCATTTAATATTCATTTGGAGCCTCTGGGAAGTCTTGCTGAGGCAGGCTCTGTAGGTTTCTTCCTTACTAGGTGGGAAAAAATTGATCAAACAAGAGAGTGCTTCACGAGATGTCAGGGAGAGTGAAGGGAATAGGAGAAAAGCTTGGTTGTTATTTACCAGCTCCTGCTGGCACCTTCATGCCTAGAAAATCAGCATTAGGGAACGGAGACTTTAAAAAAGCTGCCTCTCATTGCCCACAGCTCAAAGGTCAGAAATGAATAAATGCTAACATTGCACAGAAAATTACCTCTGAAAAGTTCCTCTCTCCTTAGATCTATATCCAACATGCAAATGTAGCAGTATCTTATTTTTCCTTCTTAACCCCTGAGGGATGTAGATGTCTCGCTTTCACACCAACAATGATGATGATTTTTTTAATTAAACCAGCAAACATTTATTGAACATATACTATGAGTCAGCACCAGTTAAGGTACTGACAATAGACCACTGAACAAAACATCCAAAGTCCCTGCTGTCATGGATATGACATTCTAATGGGTGAGATGAATAATAAACAAACAAAAAATATATGTCAGATGGTGAGTCATCATTCAATTTTCCAGACCTCTTCTCTTTTGAATGTAAAAAGGGGCGCTTTTTATAATTATTCTGGAACAACAGGTGTAAAGTAAGACTGTCCTAAGCAAAAGTAGGCATCTGGTCACCCTAGGAATGAAGAAAAATAAAACCAGTATGCTCATAGAATATGGTGACACATAAGCAAGAATCAGGAGACCTGGATTCTTGATCTGAATTGTTTCCCCATGTTACCTTTGGCTAGTCCCCTCAATTTCTATAAGCCATTTTCCTCTAATCATTAACTAGTTATCAGCAATCTGCCACCTGTATCACCTGGGGAATTCAAGGAGTTCTGTCGTCAAAGTATACTGACTCTCTAGAGGAATGATACATGGTCTAGAAACTCAAGTTCCACTTGCTGGGGCTCAGAGAAGTCTGCCCCCAAATATGCAAAAGTAGCATACTGATCATTTTGAATTAGTTACTTAAGAAACGGCCAATGCAGGAGGGATAGTTTGTCCCTCCCCTCTGTCTCCCTGAAAGCAGGAAATAAATCTCCTATGTGAAAGCTACCCTCCCTGCATCTGGAGGAAGAAGGACACCCTTATCGCCAGAAAGAGGGAATTCAGGCCAAGAAGCCTATACAAACAAACCTTGTTACTTCTTTAATTTACGATCCCAAGCCCAAACTCGTTTTAGATTCTTCACTAGTTAAACACCCAAGCTTACATTTCTTTGTCCTGTCAACCCCTCACAAATTTATCGTTTCTCTGTCTAACAAGTATGAAAGCTGCCAGCTTTGGCCACTGTTTGGCCCCTCAGGATGATGCTTTTTCATTTATTGGGAGATGGTAATGTATTCCACGTATGAAATTCTTATCATTTGTGTTTGGCCTCCTTTGCGATTCTATGGGTTGTGAAGGGCAGCACTTTAAAATGAATTTGCTGGGTGTTCTATCCGTGAGAAGCGGGAGGAGGCAAACCTGGTCTGAGTACTTTTCAGACACATGCCACCTACCTGCCAGAGCGAGGTCAAGGAGGACTTGCTGTTAGTCCTTCAAACTCATCTGTAGGGGGTTCGAAATGCTGACCAAGAAGCTAGACGAGATGAGTTTTGTTCTTTGTTTTTTGACCATTTTCCTCCCAATATCATTCTTTTTTTTTTTAACTTTTTAATTTTATATTGGAGTATAGCCGATTAACAATGTTGTGATAGTTTCAGGTGCACAGCAAAGCAACTCAGCCATACATATACATGTATGCATTCTCCCCCAGACTCCCCTCCCATCCAGGCTGCCACATAATATTGAGCAGAGTTCCCTGTGCTATATAGTAGGTCATTGTTGGTTATCCTTTTAAATACAACAGTGTGTACATGTCAATCCCCAATTCCCTAACTATCCCTCCCCTCCCTGGTAACCATAAGATCATACTCTCAAGTCTGTCTGTTTCTGTTTTGTAAATATGTTCATTCGTATCATTTCTTTTTAGATTCTGCATATAAGCGAGATCATACAATATTTCTCTTTCTCTGTCTGACTTACCTCACTCAGTATGACAATCTCTAGGTCCATCCATGTTGCTGCAAATGGCATTATTTCATTCTTTTTTATGGCTGAGTAACATTCCATTGTATATATGTACCACATTTTCTTTATCCATTCCTCTGTTGATGGACATTCAGGTTGCTTCCATGTCTTGGCTATTGTAAACAGTGCTGCAATGAACACTGGGGTGCATGTATCCTTTCGGACCATGTTTTTCTCCAGATATATGCCGAGGAGTGGGATTGCGGGGTCATATGGTAGCTCTATTTTTAGTTTTATAAGGAACCTCCATACTGTTCTCCATAATGGCTGTACCAGTTTACATTCCCACCCACAGTGCAAGAGGGTTCCCTTCTCTCCACACGAGATGAGGTTTTTTTAAATTAGAAAAACGGCTCTGGAGGTTACTGGAAATCACTCTGAAGAAGGAAGGGCGTCACTACTGCAGGGGTGGGAGTGGACTCAAAGTGGAGAGAGCATGGAGATTGTTGTGTGTTGGGCTTGGGTGGGCTTGTTTTGATTTGACAGTGATGTGACCTGGACAGGGGAGAAAGCTTCCTCCCTAGTGATGCAGGAGACAGAACCACACAGCTTGGATAATCCCACAGCAAGTTCGTCTGTGGGATGCGATGCTGAGCCACAGAAGACCAGCATCTGGGTTGTAGGTCTGGATACAGACTACAAATGACTAAGGAGCTGGATGAGGTCGGGGCAGGATGAGATGGGCAGCTGAATTCCTGGCACTTAGGCTAACTTGCTACAGGCTGAAAGCAGCTTAATGCAAAAGCTGTTACCTACACTATAGTCTTCAAAATTCACCAGAAGAGTTCTGCACCTGGGGCTTAAAGCCATTTGAGATCCATTTTTGAGGAAAGGGAAACAACAAAATTTCATTTAAATTTTTCCCAGTGGAAAAAAATGGCATCTGCTCAAAACAAAAGAACCAGCAATCACACATTTTCTTTTTAATATGAAAATATTATTAGCATAATTGGTTTCTGCAGCGCTGCCATTGGGGACAACTGGGCAGAGGAAGTTGTGTGCCTTATCCCAGCTTCAGCTTGTTATTTCATGGCAATATAAAGAATGACAATTTTCACCAAGATGGGTCAAGATAAATGGTCCCCTCTCTGCCTAGGGCTTTCTGAAAGGGAGTCCCTGTTGCTACCCAGACTTCTGGATACTTGGTCTCCAAGAGATCACATTTTTGAGGCTGAGGTTTTTTAGGGTTATTATCAAGGGACCAGGGACCAAAAGCCCACCTGGGAGTAGGTGTCCAACAATAGTAAGTATTTTCATCTTGAACTCCAGTTCTGGATCTCACCATTTAAAAGGCACACGACCGAAACAAGACAAAACCAGAGGAAAGTCATAGGTAAGGTTATAGAAACAAAGGTAGAAGGAGAATGTAAAACCATGGAACACCATGGTAACTAAAGGACCAAGAGATATTTATCCTGGAAAGTAAAATGCATTATGATCTGTGGGTTTCTGGAGGAAAAGAAGTAAAGCCAGTGAGTATGATATTAGATTGTACAGGACTTTGGCTCAATTTGCAGAACTTTCTAAATTCTAAAAAGATCTTATATTGAGATGCCCTCTCTTAGAAGCAGCTGAGATGCCTGGGTAAGAACAGGCCACTCCCTGGCCTATTCTAGGGTGGAGACTTGCAGAGGAGTTGGACTGGGCAGTCTAAAGCCCCTCCAACCCTGAAAGTGAGTGATTTTATAAAATTTGCCCCAAGGTCCAGCCTGTCTCACTTAACCAGTTTGCTTCAGAGATAACATTTGTAGAACTTTTAATTTGTAGAATCCCAAAAATGTCTCCCTGTACTGGTGAGGGAAATTCAAGGGTTGGGCACCTCTGTTCTTTTTACGTTAAGATTCCCTTGCCCCAAAGGCTCATCATTTGGCATAAAGAAGAAGTAGCTGCTCTGTCAAATTTTTCTTTGTTTCTCCTCTAATGTACTAATTGTCTAGTCAGGCTGTAAGACTCCAGGCAATTTAGAGTCATCCTTTCTCTGACTTCTTGTCATCTGCAGGGTAAAGCCCAAAGTTGGTCCATGAAGTCTTCCATGGTCTGGCACCTGCCTCTCTCTTCAGGCTCATGTGCTTTTCTCTCCCCACTCTCCACACACTCCTATTACAACTCTGTCAAGAGCTTCTGAGCACTTCTGAAGAAGTCCCTCCCCAGAGATTCTTGTACAATACACAGATTTGTATAATAAACATGTTTCCATAATTATACTTATCACACCATACTCTGAATACCCTATTCCATTGGGTGCTCCTTGGGAGAAGGGCTTGAAGTATTCACATCTAAATGTCCCTTTACCTAATATATCACTATGTACAGAGTAGACCTTCAATAAATACTTTAAATGAATCATATATAACCACAGTAGCATGAAATTGAATATATAGCTTTTAAAGCCAGAGACAACAGCCTTTTTATGGATTCTAGTAAAATACACAGAGTAGTTTTTTTTAAATACTGTTGGCAATTCAGTAAAAGGATACATTGTCTCTGACATAAATTCTTTATTCTTCTCAAATTATATTAAATGCACTTAACTGGAACAATACTGTTCATTTGAGAATATCAATATTTTTGGTCACATATTTTGTCTTCCAGCTTTTCTCTCCTCTCCGTAATTTTTGCTCTTTCTTCCATCCTTCATTTTCAACCTATTGCCCATCTCTGGTAACTAAGCTAAGCTGCTCTTCATCTCCCCTTGAAGTCTTCCTTTCTCTTCTTCTAAAACATTTTTCATTACATATTAGATGCCAGAAGTAGTGAGTTTTGTACTGAAGACACAGAAATTAAGGGAACATGTTTTTCATTTAATGACCTCATCATCTAGTGGAGAGAACAGAGAAGAGAAACAAAACTAAAGTATGGTAAGTGTGGGAATAGGGAGTGGTAAGGATAGAGAGTTATAGGAAAACAGAGATGAGCCACCCACCTTAATGGGGATGGCCTGGAATGCTTTCCAAAGGAGGTGATGCTCCATTCCATTTTAATATCCTACCATAAATTGACTTGCCCAAACCCCATAACTGGAATCAACATATTCTATAAGTGGAAAAGTCAACTTCTATGTCCAGAATGAAAAAATTTCCGGGCTTCCCTGGTGGCGCAGTACTCAAGAATCCGCCTGCCGGGGCTTCCCTGGTGGCGCAGTGGTTGAGAGTCCACCTGCCGATGCAGGGGACATGGGTTCGTGCCCCGGTCCAGGAGGATCCCACATGCCGTGGAGCGGCTGGGCCCGTGAGCCATGGCCGCTGAGCCTGCGCATCCAGAGCCTGTGCTCCACAACGGGAGAGGTCGCAACAGTGAGAGGCCCACGTACCGCAAAAAAAAAAAAAAAAATCCCAAAACATTGGTTATGGGAGTCGTAAGCAGCTTCTATTCCTATAGGAGCCTATAATAGCTGTGTCTCTTCATTCTAGTCGCCTTCACCATGGGTACTAATTGCTGAAGGGCTATATTGATCTTCTAGTAATTCACATCAGCTGTTAGGAATGGCTAGCGAAAGAGTAAGAGTAGATATGAACACAGACTGGTTTCCATAACTTAAATATTCAATAATGGAAAAATACTGACTGACTAAAGAGCAATGTATCCATAAGATGAAATATTTGAAATTCAATAAAAATAATGGCATAGATCTACATTTACTGACTAGGAAACATGACCACGACATGATTTTGAGTGGAAAGGCAGTTTACAGCACAGCACAGACAGTACTGCTTCGCTTAGGTGAAATATACACAATCAGTGATGCGCATAAGAAGACACAGAAAGGTATCTGAGCAGGGTATTAATCAAAATGCACCATTTTTTTGCATGCCCTAGATGGAATATTTGTGTTGAATGTATCTTTCTTCTTTGTATGACTGTGGGTTTATTTGATTTTTTTAAATTAGTATGTCACTGGAAGAGCAGCAGTAACATTTAAGAGCAGGGCTCCAGAATCTGTTAAATTCAAGCTCTTTCATCTACTGACTTAAAGACCAGAGGCAAGTAGCCAATCCTGTTTCTGCTTCAGTTCTTCATCTGTGAAATAGCAGTAACAGTACCTAACTCAAATAGGTGGTCTGAGGATTGAGAAATAGGCACAGTATGCTTAGAATGGTCCCTGGAACATAAGTGTTTAATGAATTTTAATAATTGGTACAAAGATTATTTAACAAAAGCAATAAAAATATAATTTAAATTATATGGCTTACTCCTTCTTTACCTTCTTCAAATCTTGAGTCAAATTTCATCTCCTAGAGCATTTTGCTGACCAACCTAAAATTGCAAACAACTGTCCCACCCTCACCAGCATAAGCTCTCTCTCTCCCTCTCATTTTTTTTTCTCCATAATGCCTTTCCCTACTTTATTTTTCTCCTTAGCACTCACCAAAATCTAACACAGTATGTTATTTATTTTTTAATTTATTTATTCATTTATTCATTCATTCCGTTTACTGTTGGTCTCTGCCCAATAGAATCTCAGACCCATAAAAAGAAAGATTCTTGTCTATTTTATTTATTGATGTATCCTCAGCACCTTCAGCAATGTTGACACATGGTAGACACTCAATAAATATCTGCTGAATGAATGAATGCTAATAAAGAGTTCGCATTTATCTGATAAATGGTATATATTGTACATATCCATTCAACTTGTCCTTTTAGCAGAAAGTGCCTTGGCCAAAAATACTCACTCACTTAATGAAACCACATCAGTCTATTTGAACTAGAGATGGAGCTTGATCCAAGGAGGCAGGCAGCTGGGGTGGCGGATGAATAGCTAGGGTTCGACACACAAGTGGTCTCTCTCTTTCTTACTCTTTGAGGGCAATGGTAAATAAGTATGCCAACCAGACCAGCTTCTTCTGAAGCTTTTTCTAGAGACCATCACGAGGATGAGCCAGGTGATGAAGGCAAAAGCGAAGATTCACAGAAGAAGGAGAGAGGGCATAGAACAAAGTCAAGAGGGAGAGAGAAAAACTGACTAGTGCCTCCTCGACCTCTAACAGCTCTCAGTTCCAAATCCAAGTCAGAGCTGCCATTCAAGAATGCACAACCTCCTCTGTTGTTTTCTGTTGGTTGGCTTGTTTCCTTTAAGTGAACTGAATTCATTTCTTGTCCTTAGAAGAACTAAGTTAACAACTGAAAACTGGTTAACTAGAATAAGTAGTACACAAAATTGTACTGAGTATAATCACAGTTATTGTTATTATTACTACTTTTAATGTGCTTGAAAAATAAAGACTAGAAGGAAATGATCCATCATGTCATGGGACAAATGGTTTCTTCTGAATAGCAAATTAGGTTATGATTATTTTTCTTTTGTAATATATTTTAATATTTGTCTTCCAAACTTGCCACAATGAGTATGCTAAGAGCAAACATTTTAGGCACTTCAATACCACTATGTAGTAAGTACTCAATACTTACTGTTTGTTCATTTATTTATCAAAAACTCAAATGAAGCACCTACCATTTACCACCTGTCTCTATAGAACAGTAAGATGATGTCATTAGTAAGTTTCAAGAGTTATTTAGAATCATTGGCCAGAATATCCTTAAAAACTAATATTATATTTTAAAACTACTGTGAATTCTAATAATACTATCTTATGTGAAAATTAATTGCTTTTGAGAAGGACAAGGTACAGAAAAGCCTTTTTCAGCTCTACCCTCAGGAATGATGATCAGATTTTGATGTTTTTACCTGTAGAAGATGATGAAGTTCTAAGTGTTAATTCCACTATCATTAATATTATGATTCTAATTATTATCATTATACATTTTTATAGCACCTTTCATCTTACAGTCTTGCAGTAACTAACTGCTTTGCCTAGGAACTGAATAACTCTGCACTGAGTCTGATGAAAATTTCTAGATGAAAAATAAATTAGATTGTCATAATGGGGTTCACATATCTGCTGATGAAGTGAAATGAAACTAACGTGGTTGGTTTCACCTTCTTTTAAATCTGATATAATCTGAGCTGAACAGAGACTGACTGAAAAGTCCTGAAATCATCTCGCCCAGAATGTGAAGAGTGACAGTATCTGATGCAGCGGTTCCAGCGAGTGCATTCAATTTTGAAAGGCCAGTTAGATAAGGGAATATTGGCACAACTCTCCAGATATCTACTCCCCAATTAAAAATGTCATTTTCTGTTTTTCTAAGTGAGGACTGGGAAACTTGTCTTGGCATTACCAGCCTCTGCTTGGAGCTTATACTTTTCACAGATGGTGACTGCTCCAATTCCACAGCTTTGGAAAAATGTGGGGAGAGGTCATGGAAGATGATGGGGAGAATAAGGATAATAATACAGAAGGGCAAAGGCTGCTTCGTCAGGCTCCCCCGCAACTTGGGAACCCCTGGCCCCACCATAACCGTGGCCAGGTTAATTTCAGATACTCAGGCTCCACCTTTACTTTCACCTATGTTGGTGGCCCCAAAAGATGGGCATGTCTAAAATATCATGAGGAGGACCTTCAAGATAGTGGAGGAGTGAGACGTGGAGATCACCTTCATCCCCACAGATACCTCAAAAATACATCTACATGTGGAACAACTCCTACAGAACACCTACTGAATGCTGAAAGAACACCTCAGACTTCCCAAAAGCCGTGTGGCTGACAGGGTCTTGGTGCTCCAGCCGGGTGTCAGGCCTGAGCCTCTGAGGTGGGAGAGCCAAGTTCAGGACACTGGACGACCAGAGACATCCCAGCTGCACATGATAGTGATCGGCAAGAGCTCTCCCAGAGATCTCCATCTCAACACTAAGACCCAACTCCACTCAATGACCAGCAAGCTCCAATGCTGGACACCCCATGCCAAACAACTAGCAAGACAGGAACACAAACCCACCCATTAGCAGAGAGGCTGCCTAAAATCATAGTAAGTTCACAGACACCCCAAAACACACCACCGGACGCGATCCCAACCACCAGAAAGACAAATTACAGCCTCAGCCACCAGAAGACAGGCACCAGTCCCCGCCACCAGGAAACCTACACAACCCATTGGACCAACCTTACCCGCAGGGTGCAGACACCAAAAATAACTACAAACCTGCAGCCTGAGAAGAAGAGATCCCAAACACAGTAAGTTAAGCAAAATAAGAACACAGAGAAATATGCAGCAGATGAAGGAGCAAAGTAAAAACCCACCAGACCAAACAAATGAAGAGGAAATAGGCAGGCTACCTGAAAAAGAATCCAGAGTAATGATAGTAAATATGATCCAAAATCTTGGAAATAGAATGGAGAAAATATAAGAAACATTTAACAGGGAACTAGAAGAACTAAAGAGCAAACAAACAATGATGAACAACACAATAAATGAAATTAAAATTCTCTAAAGAAATCAATAGCAGAATAACTGAGGCAGAAAAATGGATAACTGATCTGGAAGATAAAATAGTGGAAATAACAGAGCAGAATAAAGAAAAAAGAATGAAAAGAATTGAGGACAGTCTCAGAGACATCTGGGACAACATTAAACATACCAAAATTCAAATTATAGGGAACCCAGAGGAAGAAGAGAAAAAGAAAGGGACTGAGAAAATATTTGAAGAGATTAATAGTTGAAAACTTCCCTAATGTGGGGAAGGAAATAGTTAAATCAAGTCCAGGAAGCACAGAGAGTCCCAAACACTCCAAGACACATATTAATGAAACTATCCAAAAGTAAAAACAAAGAAAAAATATTAAAAGCAGCAATGGAAAAGAAACAAATAACATACAAGGGAATCCCCATAAGGTTAACAGCTGCCCTTTCAGCAGAAACTCTGCAAGCCAGAAGAGAATGGCAGGACATATTTAAAGTGATGAAAGGAAAAAACCTACAACCAAGATTACTCGACCCAGCAACGATCTCATTCAGATTTGACAGAGAAATTAAAACCTTTACAGACAAGCAAAAGCTAACAGAATTCAGCACCACCAAACCAGCTTTACGACAAATGCTAAAGGAACTTCTCTAGGCAGGAAACATAAGAGAAGGAAAAGACCTAAAAGAACAAACACAGCGGAGGAGCTTCAAGATGGCAAAAGAGTAAGACGCGGAGATCACCTTCCTCTCCACAGATACATCAGAAATACATCTACACGTGGAACAACTCCTACGGAACACCTACTGAATGCTGGCAAGAAGACCTCAGACCTCCCAAAAGGCAAGAAACTCCCCACGTACCTGGGTAGGGCAAAAGAAAAAACAGAGACAAAAGAATAGGGACGGGACCTGCACCAGTGGGAGGGAGCCATGAAGGAGGAAAGGTTTCCACACAACAGGAAGCCCATTCGTGGGTGGAGACTGTGGGTGGCGGAGGGGGGGAGCTTTGGAGGCACAGAGGAGGGCGCAGCAACAGGGGTGCGGAGGGCAAAGGGGAGAGATTCCCGCACAGAGGATCGGTGCCAACCAGCACTCACCAGCCCGAGAGGCTTGTCTGCTCACCCGCCGAGGCAGGCGGGGCTGGGAGCTGAGGCTCGGGCTTCGGAGGTCAGACCCCAGGAAGAGGACTGGGGTTGGCGGCGTGAACACAGCCTGAAGGGGGCTAGTGCAGCACAGCTAGCTGGGAGGGAGTCCGGGAAAAAGCCTGGAGCTGCCTAAGAAGCAAGAGACCGTTGTTTCACGGTGCAGGAGGAGAGGGCATTCAGAGCACTGCTTTAAGGAGCTCCAGAGATGGGCGCAAGCCGCAGCTATCAGCACGGACCCTGGAGACGGGCATGAGATGCTAAGGCTGCTGCTGCAGCCACCAAGAAGCCTGTGTGAAAGCACAGGTCACTATCCACACTCCCCTCCCGGGAGCCTGTGCAGCCCAACACTGCCAGGAGCCCGTGATTCAGCGACAACTTCCCCGGAAGAACACACGGCGCACCACTGGCTGGTGCAACGTCACACCTGCCTCTGCCGCCACAGGCTCACCCCGCACTCCATACCCCTCCCCACCCCGCCGGCTTGAGTGAACCAGAGCCCCCGAATCAGGTGCTCCTTTAACCCCATCCTGTCTGAGTGAAGAACAGATGCCCTCAAGCGATCTACAAGCACAAGCGAGTCCAAATCCAAAGCTGAACCCCAGGAGCTGTGCGAACAAAGAAGAGGAAGGGAAATCTCTCCCCGGAGCCTCAGGAGCAGCGGATTAAATCTGCACAATCAACTTGACGTACCCTGCATCTGTGGAATACCTGAATAGACAACAGATCATCCTAAGTTAAGGAGATGGACTTTGGGAGCAACGATATATACACTTTTTACCCTTTTTCTCTTTTTCCGTGTGGATGACAGGCTCTTGGTGCTCCAGCCACTCATCAGCGCTGTGCCTCTGAGGTGGGAAAGCCAAGTTCAGGACACTGGTCAACAAGAGACCTCCCAGCTCCACATAATATCAAACAGCGAAAATCTCCCAGAGATCTCCATCTCAACGGCAAGACACAGCTCCATTCAACGACCAGCAAGCTACAGTGCTGGACACTCTATGCCAAACAACTAGCAAGACAAGAACACAATCCCACACATTAGCAGAGAGGCTGCCTAAAATAAAAATAAGGCCACAGACACCCCAAAACACAACACCAGACGTGGACCTGCCCACCAGAAAGACAAGGTCCAGCCTCATCCACCAGAACACAGGCATTAGTCCCCTCCACCAGGAAGCCTACACAACCCACTGAGGCAACCTTAGCCACTGGGACAGACACCAAAAGCAACGGGAATTACAAGCCCGCAGCCCGTGAAAAGGAGACCCCAAACAAACAGCAGATGAAGAAGCAATGTAAAAACCCACCAGACCAAACAAATGAAGAGGAAATAGGCAGTCTACCTGAAAAAGAATTCAGAATAATGACAGTAAAGATGATCCAAAATCTTGGAAATAGAATGGAGAAAGTATAAGGAATCTTTAAAAATGACCTAGAAGAAATAAAGAGCAAACACACAGTGATGAACAACACAATAAATGAAATTAAAAATAGTCTAGTAGGGATCAATAGCAGAATAACTGAGGCAGAAGAATGGATACGTGACCTGGAAGATAAAATAGTGGAAATAACTACTGCAGAGCAGGATAAAGAACAAAGAATGAAAAGAATTGAGGACAGTCTCAGAGACCTCTGGGACAACATTAAGCACACTAACATTTGAATTATAGGGGTCCCAGAAGAAGAAGAGAAAAAGAAAGGGACTGAGAAAATATTTGAAGAGATTATAGTTGAAAACTTCCTTAAGATGGGAAAGGAAATAGTTAAGCAAGTCCAGGAAGAAGAGAGAGTCCCATACAGGATAAATCCAAGGAGAAACACGCCAAGACACATATTAATCAAACTATCAAAAATTAAATACAAAGAAAAAGTATTAAAAGCAGCAAGGGAAAAACAACAAATAACACACAATGGAATCCCCATAAGGTTAACAGCTGATTTTTCAGCAGAAACTCTGCAAGCCATAAGGGATTGGCAGGACATATTTAAAGTGATGAAGGGGAAAAAACTACAACCAAGATTACTCTTCCCAGCAAGGATACCATTCAGATTTGATGGAGAAATTAAAACCTTTACAGACAAGCAAAAGCTAAGAGAATTCAGCAAAACTAAACCAGCTTTACAACAAATGCTAAAGGCACTTCTCTAAGCAGGAAACACAAAAGAAGGAAAAGGCCTACAATAACAAACCCAAAACAATTAGGAAAATGGTAATACGAACATACATATCGATAATTTCCTTAAATGTAAATGGATTAAATGCTCCAACCAAAAGACAAAGACTGGCTGAATGGATACAAAAACAAGACCGTATATGTGCTGTCTAGAAGAGACCCACTTCAGACCTAGGGACACACACAGACTGAAAGTGAGGGGATGGAAAAAGATATTCCACGCAAATGGAAATAAAAGAAAGCTGGAGTAGCAATTCCCATATCAGACAAAATAGATGTTAAAACAAAGACTATTACAAGAGATAAAGAAGGATACTACATAATGATCAAGGGATCAATCCAAGAGGAAGATATAACAATTGTAAATATATATGCACCCAAGATAGGAGCACTTCAATAGATAGGGCAAATACTAACAGCCATAAAAGAGGAAATCGACAGTAACATAATCATAGTACGGGACTTTAACACTCCACTTTCACCAACAGACAGATCATCCAAAATGAAAATAAAAAAGGAAACACAAGCTTTAAATGATACATTAAACAAGATGGACAATTTATATTTATAGGACATTCCATGGAAAAACAACAGAATACACATTCTTCTCAAGTGCTCATGGAACATTCTCCAGGATAGATCACACCTTGGGTCACAAATCAAGCCTTCGTAAATTTAAGAAAATTGAAATTGTATCAAGTATCTTTTCTGACCACAATGCTATGAGACTTGATATCAGTTACAGGAAATAATCTGTTAAATATACAAACACATGGAGGCTAAACAATGCACTACTTAATAACCAAGAGATCACTGAAGAAATCAAAGAGGAAATCAAAAAATACCTAGAAACAAATGACAATGAAAGCACGACGACCCAAAACCTATGGGATGCTGCAAAAGCAATTCTAAGAGGGAAGTTCATAGCAATACAATCCTACCTCAAGAAACAGGAAACATCTCAAATAAACAACCTAACCTTACACCTAAAGCAATTAGAGAAAGAAGAACAAAACAACCCCAACGTTAGCAGAAGGAAAGAAATCATAAAGACCAGAGTAGAAATAAATGAAAAAGAAATGAAGAAAATGATAGCAAAGATCAATAAAACTATAAGCTGGTTCTCTGAGAAGATAAACAAAATTGATAAACCATTACCAGACTCATCAAGAAAAAAAGGGAGAAGACTCAAACCAATAAAATTAGAAATGAAAAAGGAGAAGTAACAACTGACACTGCAGAAATACAAAGGATCATGAGAGATTACTACAAGCAACTCTATGCCAATAAAATGGACAACCTGGAAGAAATGGACAAATTCTTAGAAATGCACAACCTGCCAAGACTGAACCAGGAAGAAATAGAAAATATGAACAGACCAATCACAAGCACGGAAATTGAAACTGTGATTAAAAATCTTCCAACAAACAAAAGCCCAGGACCAGATGGCTTCACAGGCGAATTCTATCAAACATTTAGAGAAGAGCTAACACCTATCCTTCTCAAACTCTTCCACAATGTAGCAGGGGGAGGAACACTCCCAAACTCATTCTATGAGGCCACCATCACCCTGACACCAAAACCAGACAAGGATGTCACGAAGAAAGAAAACTACAGGTCAATATCACTGATGAACATAGATGCAAAAATCCTCAACAAAATACTAGCAAACAGAATCCAGCAGCATATTAAAAGGATCATACACCATTATCAAGTGGGGCTTATTCCAGGAATGCAAGGATTCTTCAATATACACAAATCAATCAATGTGATACACCCTATAAACAAACTGAAGGAGAAATATCATATGATCATCTCAATAAATGCAGAGAAAGCTTTTGACAAAATTCAACACCGATTTATGATAAAAACCCTCCAGAAAGTAGGCACAGAGGGAACTTTCCTCAACATAATAAAGGCCACATATGACAAACCTACAGCCAACATCGTCCTCAATGGTGAAAAACTGAAACCATTTCCACTAAGATCAGGAACAAGACAAGGTTGCCCTCTCTCACCACTATTATTCAACAGAGTTTTGGAAGTTTTAGCCACAGCAATCAGAGAAGAAAAAGAAATAAAGGAATCCAAATCGGAAAAGAGAAGTAAAGCTGTCACTGTTTGCAGTGACATGATATTATACATAGAGAAGCCTAAAGATGCTACTAGAAAACTACTAGAGCTAATCAATGAATTTGGTAAAGTAGCAGGATACAAAATTAATGCATGGAAAT
Organism: Pseudorca crassidens; assembly: GCF_039906515.1. Lineage (NCBI taxonomy): Eukaryota > Metazoa > Chordata > Mammalia > Artiodactyla > Delphinidae > Pseudorca > Pseudorca crassidens. The sequence goes on along the minus strand of NC_090315.1, from coordinate 36,777,305 downwards.
CTCTTGCATTTCTATACACTAATGATGAAAAATCTGAAAGTAAAATTAAGGAAGCACTCTCATTTACCACTGCAAGAAAAGGAATAAAATATCTAGCTATCAACCTACCTAAGGAGACAAAAGACCTCTATGCAGAAAATTATAAGACACTGATTAAAGAAATTTAAGATGATATAAATACATGGAGATATATACCATGGTCCTGGATTGGAAGAATCAACACTGTGAAAATGACTCTACTACCCAAAGCAATCTACAGATTCAATTCAATCCCTATCAAACTACCACTGGCATTTTTCACAGAACTAGAACAAAAAATTTCACAATTTGTGTGGAAACACAAAAGACCACGAATAGCCAAAGTAATCTTGAGAAAGAAAAACGGAGCTGGAGGAATCAGGCTCCCTGACTCCAGACTATCCTACAAAGCTACAATAATCAAGACAGTATGGTACTGGCACAAAAACAGAAATATAGATCAATGGAACAGGACAGAAAGCCCAGAGATAAACCCATGCACCTATGGTCACCTTATCTTTGATAAAGGAGGCAAGAATATACAGTGGAGAAAAGACAGCCTCTTCAATAAGTGGTGCTGGGGAAACTAGAAAGCTACATGTAAAAGAATGAAATTAAAACACTCCCTAACACCATACACAAAAATAAACTCAAAATGGATTAAAGACCTAAATGTAAGGCCAGAAACTATCAAACTCTTAGAGGAAAACATAGGCAGAACACTCTGTGACATAAATCACAGAAAGATCCTCTTTGACCCACCTCTGAGAGAAATGGAAATAAAAACAAAACTAAAAAAATGGGACCAATGAAACTTAAAAGCTTTTGCACAGCAAAGGAAACCATAAACAAGACAAAAAGACAACCCTCAGAATGGGAGAAAATATTTGCAAATGAAGCAACTGACAAAGGATTAATCTCCAAAATTTACAAGCAGCTCATGCAGCTCAATATGAAAAAACAAAACAACTTAATCCAAAAATGGGCAGAAGACCTAAACAGACATTTCTCCAAAGAAGATATACAGACTGCCAACAAACACATGAAAGAATGCTCAACATCATTAATCATTAGAGAAATGCAAATCAAAACTACAATGAGATATCACCTCACACCAGTCAGAATGGCCATCATCAAAAAATCTAGAAACAATAAATGCTGGAGAGGGTGTGGAGAAAAGGGAACCCTCTTGCATTGTTGGTGGGAATGTAAATTGATGCGGCCACTATGGAGAACAGTATGGAGGTTACTCAAAAAACTAAAAATAGAACTACCATATGACCCGGCAATCCCACTACTGGGCATATACCCTGAGAAAACCATAATTCAAAAAGAGTCATGTACCACAATGTTCATTGCAGTACTATTTACAATAGCCAGGGCATGGAAGCAACCTAAGTGTCCACTGACGTATGAATGGATAAAGAAGATGTGGCACATATATACAAGGGAATATTACTCAGCCATAAAAAAAAACAAAACTGAGTTATTTGTAGAGAGGTGGATGGACCTAGAGACTGTCATACAGAGTGAAGTAAATCAGAAAGAGAAAAACAAATACCGTATGCTAACACATATATATGGAATCTAAAAAAAAAAAAAAAAAAGGTTCTGCAGAACTTAGGGGCAGGACAGGAATCAAAATCCAGATGTAGAGAATGGACTTGAGGACATGGAGAGGGGGAAGAGTAAGCTGGGACGAAGTGAGAGAGTGGCACGGACATATATACACTACCGAATAAAAATAGATAGCTAGTGGGAAACAGCCACATAGCACAGAGAGATCAGCTCAGTGCTCTGTGACCACCTAGAGGGGTGGGATAGGGAGGGTGGAAGGGAGACGCAAGAGGGATGGGATATGGGGATATACGTATACGTATAGCTGATTCACTTTGTTATACAGCAGAAACTAACACAACATTGTAAAGCAATTATATTCCAATAAAGATGTTAAGAAAGAAGAATAATAGAGAGATAAACACCATGAGGAGACTATTTCCTCAGGCCGTACTATGCCCAAGTTTCTACTTTATGCGAACCCATATTTTGGTAAGAAGACAGACCTCTGTCTGGACACACTAATAAAAATCAATTACGTGGGTTTTCCTTGTGATGTTTTTCACTTTGCACCGCGTAATGAATAGATATCTGAGGAAACAAAGAGGAAAACAAAGGATTAAAATTAAACTGAACTTCAGACTTGAAATAGACCTCAGCAACGCTGGTGCCCACTTCATTGTGGTAGTTCAGAAACAAGTTACAGACACTTGGCAAATGTTAAGCTTATGTATGTATATCCATGTGTGGTGTGGGGGATATATATGTGCTAAACATTTACACGTGTAGAGTTTAGATGGTACATCCACCCTACTCTTTCTCCCCCTAAAATTCTTTTCAACAAAGAATAGTAATGAGTTCCTAATGTAGAGTATATAAGAGAATTATCTCAAGGAAAAAAATCAAGACAAGGGAATAGTATTAACCTACAGTGGTTTATTCTGGCAGATGATAACATTATCTGAAATCCCAATGATCCACCCTCTTGTTATACCAATCAGTAGTTCAGACAGCAGCCTACCTCAAAGCTTACCAGTCATTTGAATTCTAGCCAATAGCTACTTTTTCACCCCCTCTTTTCTTGAGAGCTATTGGAGGAACAATTCCACTTCATGCCTGTTCTGATCTATGAGACCACAGCCAGGGGCCATTTTTGGTGACACGGTTTTTCTATTCTGTAATAAGACTCTAACAAAGAAACCATTGGAGTGTCCAATGTCAGAAACTTTGACATCAATTTTCATGGAACTATCACACACCAGCCACTGAGCCTACTTTTGGCTCTTTCAAGAAGGTTGGATGCTGAACCATCAATAACTGACAACAGTGACAAGAAGACAGAGCTATATGATGATAACCTGATGGAACCTGTCACAAGAAAGAGCTCATCTTTGCTGAACACATGCCGTGCTTCTCCCGTAAAATATGCCTTGAGTGAAAATTAATCATGTGCACGTGTTTAATTGATGTAGAGTCCATGTAAAAAGGAACAGACATTGTCTGTGTTTGTACGGCAATGGGTGTTGGAGGGTAAGTATCTCCAATATCAAACAGACTGAATTCTTAGGAACCAGACCAAAGTAAGTTGAGGAGGCATTTAGAGACTTGCCAAAAAAAATATTCAGAACAGCTTTACATATAATAGCTAAGAAGCAGAAGCAACCCAAATGTTCACTGACAGGAGAATGGCATATTCACACATGTATATACATTGTATGAATTACTGATTGATTTATACATTGATTTACATTGTATGAATGGTATATTCACACAATTTGATATATTGTGGTTTATTAATACAATGGAACACTATTTTGCAATTTTAAAAAGTAGCAAACTATTGATACATCAGCAATGCAGATGAATCTCAAAATTTCATTCTGAAAAAAAAAGGAGACAAAGGAGTACATACTGTATGATTCTATTTATATGGAACTCTAAGAACAGGCAAAATGAATGCAATAAATTATTGAATAGTGATCCTACTTGGGACACAAATAGCTGCACCCCTAACTCTACACATAATGAAAACTGAAGCTGCTGAAACAGATTGGCAAAGTTACAAGAATAATTAGCAACAAAACTGAGATATGAATTCCCAGACATAGGCTGTCTCCTCTTGGCTCTTATTTATTCAGTCAGCACATGTTTATAGAGCCTACTCTTTGTTCCAGGTGCTGTGCTAGGCATGAAAATCAAATGTTAGAAGTAAACTTGTCCTATGCCCTAAATGACAATAAAGCATAGAGGCCAAGTATATATTTATTGCAAACCAAACGTACTGGATTCACAGTGTGTAGAATAAAACTTCTTAATAAGGTATAGGTTACACGTCTCACACCTTTAAGGGCTCACTTTAATGCTACTCAGGAATATACTTAGCAACAACTTCAGTCCTTGGGTCATAACTTTTTCTAAGAAGGATACAGAGGATGAAGGTCTGTCCTTAAATGCAGCCATGTGAAAGGAGGCTGTCGTTTTCTGCCACATTTCCAAATCCCTCCTCCATTCCAAAAAGTAAAGTCTCCCCTACTTTGGGAAATCTAAGAATTCATTTCTTCTCTCTTTATGAAAGCTATAGTTGTCATTAGCTTGTTATTCCAAGCTATGGTTGTTTTAGCATCTACTTATTTCCCGCACAATGTTGTGAACTCCTTGAAGGCATAGTAATATTTCATTCATCTCAGTATCAACTGAACATACATCCCCAAGTGCCTATTGCCTGAACACTACCCTCTGCCTGGTAATCTGGACCCTTTCCATCATCCACTGCTATATTCTTACTTGAGCACATGTGGAACTAATATATAGGTTCCAGTCCTATATATCGTATGTTCTGAAGGAATAACGGCCCCAATGAAGGCTTAGACGTAACATAAGACATGTGTACATTGATCCTGAATTAGACCAGAGTCCCCAAACTTCAGATTTTCTCCATGACCTCAGAATCACCCATTCTAGTTCATCATCATCCCTACCTCATCAACCTAGGTATCAGGTCAAACCTCAGGCTCTTCAAAGAGGGAGATAATGTGGGAAGAATAAAACTTTATCTGATTCAGCACTTTGCCCTTGGCCTCCTGGAAGCAGTCACCTGAATAAACAGGGAAGCAAATATCCCTCAGGGCTAAATTTGAAAGTTCTCATGTGAAGTTACAAAATACAGGAGTAAAAATGGAAGATCGTGCTTGGAAGCTGTATCTTGGAAGATAACATCTCAGAAGGTAATGCTCATATAAGATACCAAGTATTGCATACACTATAACAAAACAGCCACTGAAAAAATAAACTCAAACTGACTATGTGTTGCCAGAAAGACAAAGAAAAGTCTGAAATTTTATCCTTTGTTTTTCTGTTCAACAATGCTGAATGTGTAAACAATAGTTCAGATGGAAATGATGCATGTGTCGAGCCAGCATCACCAACTCAATGTGATGGAAAAGAGTATCTACCAAGTTGCTAGTGGCCCAAACACTGATTGGAGACCCTCCTCCCATCACTCTTCTACCATTATTTAACCAAAAAGTTACATTGGCACCTCAGGCATGATAAAGTAAAGAAGGTTTTAATATTTTCCTGCTATTGTTTTTTGTTTGTAATTTTTTCAAAAGCATAACATAGTGTTGAGAACATATCTGAATTTCAGCCTAACAGTTGAAACAAACTTTTAAACCCAGATATATTATTACTCTTTTGCCATGAGCATGTGTTCAGCTTAAGAATATTTATTCAGGAACCAAGAAATAGCTCTAGGCTCTACTTTTTTTCAAGTTCAGTTACAAAGAACCTTCATTATGAAAATTTAGTCGAGCCACGTGGCTTTGTGTCAATATGCACTGTGAAATATTTTGCTTCTACCAGTTGGAAAGATATTATCCTCAGTTAGGTTTATAAAAATCTTACAACTTTAATTCTTCTCTACCATTCTGAAATAGATCTGGTTTCTGGCAAATTGAGTCAGTAAGTAGAATTTATTTCTTTCCTTGTAATGGTTTTATTTTCCTAAAAAATATGTGCAACATGGAAAGTGAAGCAGGACTGGAATAAATGGCTGTCAACTCAACAAACCTTAAGTAAATTTTATGCCTGGTACTGCCATTGGTATTCAATATCACTAGATATTTTACCTTGAATAATCACTGATGGACATTGATTTTGCCTTTATTCTTCACAACACAGCAAAATTAATGTGAAATTCAGACTCAAATGAGTCCCAATGGTGTCCTCCGATCTCTGCTGAGAAGCACATTTCAAATACAGAAGAAACGGCAACCAGCTGAGAGCCAGTGTACCTTGTATTGTAACAATTAATGGATATGAACAGGCCACACAGGAGAGCTCAGGTTACCTTTATATCAACTTTGGAGGTGAGAGCCTGAAACAGTTCATTGTGGTTAATATGTAGTGGATTTATGATTTGATTAATCCCCACCAATTAAAACAATGATGTTTCTCTTTTTTCACATTATATTTTTGTAATTATTCTTTTGGGTATGTGGATGTAACAGTGAAATGTCAACAAGGGTGCAATAATTGCAGAGGAGTTTAAAGTCAGGGAAAAACATGTTTTCCTGAATTTTTTTTTTTTTTTTAAAGAGAAAGATAGAATGTAATGCAGTGTTTAATGGGAAAGTATCAATAGCAGTAGGTCTTTACCCTTGATTGAAGAAGGTATGTTGGTGATGTGTCATACTGACACTGCCTAAAACTCGACCCTACCAATTATTTGGTTCAGAGTAATTCAGATCATGTGATAGAAGCACTTAAGGAAACATGAGCGACCATTCTAGGTGAGCTTTGGACTACTAAAGATGGTGATTCTTTATAGATAGGGAATGTTTCTTCTTTGTTTTTACATCTCCCAGCACCTACTAACTCAGCTCACTGGGCACAGGAGGTGGGTAGGTGCTTAGTAAATTTTGAAGTGTAACAAATAAAAGCCTTACTAGACATTATCTCTGTGTAAGGAGAGTAACAATACCTAAAACTTTCAGATGTAGTTGGTGCCCCATTCCTAAGCCCTTGACTCTCACTTCTCAGCTTCTTACTTACCAATGGCATTTTACGGCAAACACATGCAACTCTCTGCCTGAAGATTTTTCTCATCACACAAACATTCTTAGTCCACACAGGCAACCCATTAGCGTTATGTATTTTATATCACTAGAAACAGCCCTAGATGAATGACAGCAGGATTTGGCGGAAAATAACTTAGTATTCTCAGATCTTGTGGGGGACAGCTTTGAGGGATACTCAGCAACGTCACCCAGAGTTTCTTGGTGAGATTAATCCCAGGGCTCACAGCAGTAATGATCTGACTTATGCACCCTATATTTTCCCTTCTCTTCCGTGCCTCACTTTTGCACTTCCCTACTGGTGCCTACTGGAATCACCTTCCAGGTGCTTCGTCTTGTCTTAGGTCTGCTTCTAGGGTAACCCAAATTAAGACACATTGTTTGGCAACATTCCTCAGGATGTTAAAAAAAAAAAAAAAATGGTACATGGCATTCTTTGCCACACCATGTTTTAAAATGCACTGCAAATAAGCAGCTGTGATGCTCATTCCCAGTACCTACAGCTTAACACCTTTTCATTACACCAACATGTTTCAAGCATGTATGTTAACCACACATCTCCTGTAGGTGTTTGTATTGTATTTATAGCACCTGCTCTGTGACTAACCCAGTGATCACAAAAGCAGAAATGTTCTACACAGTTAATCAGATTGCTTCATGGACAGGGAAAAAAACCAAATCCAATCATTTATTTTCAATGCTTTACTTGTCCAATCTTATCCCATGAGCTGTCTGTGAAGCATACACTGAAGAGGAGATTGGGCAATTATTTGGTATAATTTAATCAAAATAGATGGCAAATCAAATAATGCAAGGCATAAAGTTACATGGAGACCAAATTTCTTCTGTGTTGATGCTACAAATGCCAAATTACCACTTTAATCTCTCCTGAATCTTTACCTCTCTTAGTTGTAATCTCATTGGATTTTTGTTTTACCATTTTCACATTCAACAGAGTTTTGATCAGTTGAATTGATTCTCTCATCCTCAGTCTATCTCAGTGTTTTTGAAATATGTTATGTCAAGTATTAAGACTATATTATCTCTATTTTTAAAATAGATGTTCCCATTAATAACCAATGACGTAAAGGATCCTTGAAGCTACATACTAAATTTATTTTATACATAATTTATTTTATACATAGCTAAATTTATAATTTATTTTATACATAGCTAAATTTATTACCAATTGTGTGACCCTGAACAAAATCCTTGATCCCTCCAGGTCATTTATTATCTATATGATGACAATAACAATACCTAATTTTCAGGAGCTTTATGAAAATTATCAAAAATATATTTAATGTTGCTAGCACATTGCAAGTGCTCAGAGTTGTAATTTTTGTTTTGGTATTGCTCAATCTTCCCAGGCTAATTTCTAGTCCAATTGTATTAATTGCCTCTGAAATTGATTATGCTTCTTTGGAAAGCTTTGCATTCCATGTTTCTCTCAATTCACATAGGACCAGTTTTAGCCAAGGCATTCATATGCTTACAATTTCCATCAAGTCAACAACTAAAACTTTGCATGGACAACTCATGAGGTAGAATGGAGGTGCCTGTTTCTCTAAGTGAAATGGTTTCCATGGAAAGGAAATATAATTGTAAGATAAACTTAACAATTTAATTAAGTATAATGTGTCACTAATCTAGGAAGAAAAGTGAATCTGAAATTATTACTTTGGAGTTTATGTTTTAGAATTTAGCCTACTAAATTGCCAGCTATAAAAACTGCTATTATAGTAATGCAAAGATTAAATGAGATAACGCAATTAAACCACCCAGCACAATAGTTGACAGAAAAGGCATTCAAATAAGTATGACAACTTCTTAAGAAAAGGAAAATATGAAATTACATTACCATTCTTTCTATATCATGGTACAAGATAATTTGGATTGACATATACTATTTTATCCTGATATTATACATCACAGACATTAAATATGTAACCTATTCTTATTCATTTAAGACCCAGAGACATCATTCATAAGGAAACAGAATTTTAAATGCCTTCTTCACCTTTTTGCTCATAAACTGCATTTCCTTTCTGTCTTGAAACTAAACAGCTGGAAAATATTCCCAACCAACCTCTCATCCTCAGTGATTTAAATTTAAGATTTTTGTTTTAGGGAGAATAAAATAAAATATCTTATCAGGGTAGGATATATCCCATGGCACACAGCCCAATTTGTAGAAATGATCCAGGTTCATTCTTTCCAGAAAGCATCCCTAGACTTTCCATTTGGGATTTGAATTCCCAGAAGGCATGTAATGCAACATAGATAAGAGATCTCTTCTACCCTATATTAAATGTCCAAAAGATCACGACATTTTAGATCTATGCCACAATAACGCAATTTGTACACATACACACAAACAAACAAACAGGCACAAGATTACAGCTGGCACTTTTATTTAAGACACCTTTCATTTCATTTTAATTTTCCAACTTTCTACCAAGCAACTCATTGGTAAGTTAGTGATATGTGCAAAGAACCTTTCTTTCTTTTTTTATTTTTTTTTAGAGTAGAACATATTCATCTTTATTTTGATCTTTACATACATGGTTTCACTACTTGTAAAACTTAACAGAAAATTGGGCACAGTGTGATGGCATCTCTAAATTCTAATTTCTATATACATACATCAGTTACAAAGGGACCAACTCAGTCAGAACTATAGGTTAAAACTTTAGCTCCCCCTTCCCACTTTATTCAGATGAATCCTGCCAGTTTTATAAAGTGAGGTCCTAAAATTTAGTTACTTGATAAGCTGTGGAAAAAGTTTCAGTATGTTGATAGCTCAATGGGAAAAGTTTCCTGAATATCTCCGTATTTGCATGGTTTCTTTAAAAATTGATCCACACTGTTATTTTACAAAAACAGTTTTCTTTTATTCAGGTCTCCTCCCCTTTTTTTTTTAAAGTTTTAGGTGGTTTTTGTTTGTTAGTTTTGTTGTTGTTATTTATTCATTTATTTAGGCTGTACTGGGTCTTAGTTGCAGTCACAGGATCTTCGTTGAGTCATGCAGACTTCTTAGTTGTGGTATGCAGGTTTCCTACTTGCGGCATACAAACTCTTAGCTGCTGCATGCATGTGGGATCTAGTTCCCTGACCAGAGATCCAACCCAGGCCCCCTGCATTGGGAGTGCAGAGTCTTACCCACTGGACCACCAAGGAAGTCACAGGCCTCCTCCCTTTAGAGTCATTACAGCTTGACGATGATGAGTATTCTAATAATATAATACAATAAACAGTGATCCCTTCCTGCTACCCACTGTTGATAATAGTAAATAATCTTTATATGAAGAACCTTCTATTTTCAGTTAGGCATGTCCATTAGACAAATAAATGTGAAGGTTTGGGTCCTCCCCACCTTCAAATTAGCAGGCATGTTAACTAAATTTGGATGGTAAGCCGTTTATTAATTCATAATAAATTAAATATGACATAAAAGACCATTGCAAATTAGTACTGTTTTGCCTTCCTCTTAATAATAACTGAAGAAGAGAGTTGGCCCTGTGTTGCTAACTGAGGTGGAAATGGGAATGGGGAGCTCATTTCTGAAAGCACAATCCCTGGGCTGGGTCAGCTTGAATTTCAACACTCAAAATGAATCCAGCAATCATGATCCTAAACCATAAATGCTCCATCTTGGACCCAGGATGGGAGTCAGGACTCCTTTCCCATTTCAATTATAACCTATTGCCTGGCACATATCAATAGGTACCAAAGCCAAGTTCTTTGTAAGAAAATGAATATTAGGTTTTACTGCTTGAATAATAATTAAATTTGGATGCTTAACTACACTAGATATGACAGTCTCTTAGGGAATGTTCCATTAGAGAACTGAAGTATTTGGATATATTATAGTCACCGTAATATACTCAAGTCAATGGATTTGAAGGCCCTTTCAGTATGAAAATGCAGATATAATCTCAGAATTATCTTTGCAGAGACATGCATTTATAGACATGTCAAAAGGTCTAAAATATCTGCAGATAAACTAGATTTGGGGATGCCAAATAACTATATAAGATGTCAAACATATAAGAGTAAAATGTTTAGCAAACATGTACCTATCTATCTGATTCTCATTAAATTCCCTTTGAGTTACCACAAGTTTTAGGGATGAGGGAATTGAGGCTCCAAATGTGTCAGTAACTAATAAAAGTCGCAGGATACAGCAGATGGTATTTTCCAAAGGCAGTCATACCAATACCTCCACATGCTCTTCTACAATGCAGCCTTGAGATGAAGTCTATATCCTCTCTCCATTTTTCTGGGAAATCTCGCATCTGCTCTAACCAACAGAGTATGGCAGAAGTGATGCTATATGACTTCCAAGGCTAGGTTACAAAAGACCATGCAGCTCCTGCCTCATTCTCTTTGGATGAAAGCTAGGTACCACATAAGAATTCCAACTACCCTGAGACTACCACATTGAACTGGTCACATGTAGGTGCCATAGCCTTAGCTGAGCTTCCAGGCAACAGCCAACATCACTTGGCAGTCATGTAAGTGTGCCGTCCTGGACATCCAGGCCAGTTGAGCCTTCAGATGACTGGAACTCCAGCCACCATCTAACTGCAACTGCATGAGAGACCTTAAGTGAGAACTTCCCAGCCAGGCCCTACTTAAATTTCTAACCCACAAAATCATGGGCAAAATAAAATAGTTTATTTTAAAGCACTAAGGTTTTTGGGCAATAATAACTGAGAAGCACAGCTAGTAAATCATAAAGCTAGGATTTGGAGCTCGTTGCGTCTGATCCAGGGGTATTATTTTTCCCAATTATATATTCCCTGGGGTATATAATTCTCATTATTTTTCACATTCTGGATGTGGGATTTCAGTGGAGAGAACATATAGCTTTGAAATCACCTTTCCTTTAGTTTACTGAGTGGTCAGATAGGTAGGTCCAATGAATACTAACGTTCAGCAAAGGTAAAAGAAAATACGAGGTAGAATGCTGAGACACGACATTTACTAAACCGTTAAGCTGAACCAAAAGTATAAAAGCGATCTTTAAGGCACTCGAATCTAACTCAGTTCTTATAACTTTAATGGTTAGTTAGGAGAGAAAAATGTACCAGAATAAAGGTCCTTACATTCTCCCCACTCCCTCAAAATATCCTCTGCTACATCTTCTAGAAATCAAATGTGGCAAGTAATTGAAAAATAGACAGCTATTTAGATTTTAGCTTCAACACAGCTCACAGACAGGAGGGGACAGTTAATGGATGCAGAATTCTAGTGGAGGCAAGCATCTTTCATAAAGGTGAAGCAGAGCAATTGAATCTGTTCTTGTCAATCATCATCAAACAAGAATATTGAGTATCCACAGTGTACAAAGAATCCTGAGGAAGAAAAAGAAAAAAAGAACAGAACATAATTTCTATCCCCAGAGAGTTCTGGCAAGCTCTCTAGGGATAAAGACAAGCATATGTGAAGTGATGACACAATTTACTCACTTTTTGCTTAAAAACATGTACTTTCCCCAAAGGACCAAAGGACATGAAAACAAGGAGAGAAGAATTCTGATATGAGAGAAATAATCCAACATTTGAAGGTCCAAAGCAGACATTGTATTTACACAAAACTGTAAGATAAATTCTTTCTTTTTCTCACTTGCAAATAAAAAGGCACGATTAAACAGGTTAGGTGATTTGCTCAAAGTCACCCGACAGAGCTGAGGTTTTTTTGCAGCCTATCAATTTAGAATCACACTTTCTATTCACTGTGCAATGAAGGTGAAGACGGACAAAGAATAGTGGACACTGAGCACTGGGCTCAGGACTGCTCTTGAAATGCAGAATTAAAAAGAATTAATAACAACCAACAAAGAGGAGTGCATCAGCGTTCATCCGTCTCCGTATTCCCTGCATCACTTGATTTTCTGTATCCTTTTGTTTTTTTTCCTGCCCTTGAGTTAAGCTAGAATTCCTGCTTACCCTGCTAATACCTGACAGCATCTTTAGACATGTTACCTTTTTGGCCTCTAATGTGCCTCCAAGCCACATATGTATAACCAAGTTAAGTGCATTTTTTAAAACTTCTTTTATGAATTTGTCTTAGTTCCTTGATAAGAGCTAAGCCTGAACAGTCTACTTCATATTCGCATTCATCTATGCTTCACAACTGTTCCCTACGCCCCACCTCCTCATTAGAAGTACTCATTTGATTGTTAAGAATCTAGACAATCATACTAAGAGTTTAAAGAGAAAACTGCCTGCACCTGAACTTGTCAGGGATGGATTTTGTGACTAAGCAGGGCTTGAGCGTGACATTAAAAATGGTGGAGTGAAAAATATGCAATAAATATGGAGAGGCTGGTGTAAGGGAAAGTACCTAGGTGTGGGCTGCTGGGGGAAGATAATTAAGTCATATAACATGTTATATTTGTTTCTAGTAATTTTTTTTTTCATGATGGAATGACAGATCAGCAGGAAAGGTGGGAAAAATATAATTTCAGAGAGGGGTTGAGGATACAAATATCACAACGTTTGATCATTTTGTCTTTCAGTAAAGTGTTGTTTTTCCTAAAATTTAAAATAAAAGATAAACATATCAGGTACCTATTTTGCCACAAGCATTTTGCTGTGTACTTGTATGTTATTCACATTGATAATTAATAGGGTTTGCGTAGAAATCCTAACTAAAAGATGGAGACTCCATTGTGGGCTTAATTTCATGGCGGGTTTAATCCTGTCTTTGCAGCTTGGAGGCTTTTCCCAACGCAAGACAGATGATGTAAACCCAGCAGAGAAGTCTTGAAAAGACAGTTGTGTATTGAAGATATTCTCTCAGATGCAAACTGATATCTGGGGCAGTTACCTTAATGGCCCCCTCCACTCCCACGGAGCACTTAGTGCTTTCTGGAAAGGTTTTCTTCCCTTCTAAAAATAACATTGGAACTTTATTTTAACTATCTTTCAGAGGCATGGAAGAAAGGTTCTAGATGTTTGTGGCTTTTAACTTATTTTTTAAGGCAAATACTCTCTAGCTGTGTTGATTGTGGTTTTTTTTTTCTTTTCAATTCTCCATTCTAGTTTACCCTTTGGTATTAAATTGATGGTCAACATTAGTTAAGCAAAAATCTGTCCTATTTTCCCACAATTGCCTTTTCAGCAAATTTCACTACCTGAAAGTCATTTATATAGAAAAACAGCATAAAAGCATGGCTCTGGAACCAAACTGCCTGAGTTAACTTCTCAGCTGTGTTGCTTATTTCACCTCAATAGCTCTATGGACACAGTGCATAGTCTCTGTGTTTCAGTTTCCTTACTTATAAAAATACTGATAATTATAATCTCTCATAGGGTCATTCAAATGATTAAATAGGGTAATATTTATACAGTGCTTTGGGAAATTCCTGGCACAGAATAAGTTCTTTACACATGTTAGCGATTTTAAGAGGGCGGGAATTTTTATCTGTATTGTTCACTGTTGCATCTTCAGTAACTAAATAGTACCTACCACATAACAGATGTTCAATACATAATCGCTGAATAAGTATATAATTTCATTTGCCTATTTTCATAATAGCAAGGGAGACTCTTCTAGGATTCTTTTATTCCAGAAAAATATAAATAAAAATTTAACTGAAGAGAAAATAAATTCTGCCGCTGATTGAAAAATTAGACTCAGACTTAGTGAATCTTACCAGTGAAGTGGCTCTAATAGCCCAGAGAATTTCAGGGTGAGTTGCAGTAATACATGCAGCTGTAGTAAATATTTATTAAGCATTTACTATAAACTAAGCACTTGATATGCAATACCTTATTGAATATTAGCATGTCCTTATGGGGTAAGTTGATTTTTTTTAGTATTTTTTTAAATGTATTTATTTTATTTTATTTTTGGCTGTGTCGGGTTTCGGCAGGTGGGATCTTCGTTGCAGCATGAGGGATCTTTCGCTGTGGCGCACAGCCTCCTCTCTAGTTGTGGTGCGCGGGCTCCGAAGTGCGTGGGCTCTGTAGTTTGCAGCACAAGGGCTCTCTAATTGAGGCCCACAGGCTTAGCAGCTGTAGCCTGCAGGCTTAGCTGCCCCGCGGCATGTGGGATCTTAGTTCCCTGACCTGGAATCAAACCAGCGTCCCCTGCATTGGAAGGCGGACTCTTAACCACTGGACCACCAGGGAAGTCCCAAGTAAGTTGATTTTTATCCCGATTTTACAGATGAGGATTTTGAAGCTCATAAAGGCTAACTAACTTGCCCAAGGTTACAAAGCTAACAAGTGGTAGAGTCTGGTATGGAATCCAAAGATTTCAGACTTCAGACCACAAGGTTTTAACTATTTCACTATGTGCTATTATATTTATTCAACAAGCAATGCGTGGGGAGTCTAAAATATCTCAGGCTCTATTTTGAGTACTCTGCAGAGGAAAATGTGGTGGAGGAAGAGTTCCAAGGTAAAAAGGACAGAGTTGCAACGGGACAATTAAAGGAGAAAGTGAGCACTTTAGTAACTAATATAAAGGGATGTCTATTCTAAACAGAATGATGAATATTGAGAAATTTCCACAAAAGCTAGATTATAAAGCCAGTGACTAGAGAGAAAGGAAGAAAGCAGTCAGTTATAGGTCTGAGAACAAACAGAAAGGTGACTCTGAATGAATCTTGTGACCTGCCTCTGGCTTTTTCCTTTTCCCTCTGACTTGGTATCTATGAAAGGATGACAGGAACCCATATGATGCTAGACCTCCCTCTACACAGAGCACACTCTCTATTCATGACTCCTAACCCTGCCCATACTGTAGTCCCTTACTATGATACATCACTGCAGTGTATTTAAATGTTCCTATCTCTCACTAAATATTACCACTTCGTGGGCAAGGAACATGTCTTTATTAACTGTAGTATCACCTTCTCACCTTCCTCAGTCGTGTGGCACAGCTGACACAGTAAACATACAAAACACAACTGAATGAAACAAAACTTCCTTATTACAAGTTCAGAGAACTCTAGAAAGTAGAACCATCAACCCAAGAAGATGTGGGATACAGTTTGGGGTTGAGACAGCGCCCTAGCAAAGAAAAGCAATCATGAAAACCCTCAACCTTTGGAAAAGCTTATGTGGGCACTGCAAAACCAGACAGATGGATCAAGGCATCTACCTATGGCAGCTGAGGTAAGAAAATGTTTGTGGCTTTTGAGGATATTTTCCCTAAAGTGATTCAGCATTCCTTATATGAGCATTTACACAGTGTACTCCTATTAGAGTTTAGGCCTGGCAACATGAACTCTGACACATTTCAGAGGTATGCATCCACTGATTCCCTTTTCACATTGTCTTCCAGGAAGCTCAACTATAATTATCCATCTTAGCCTCAGCTGCAATAAATATGTTTAAACTGAATTTCTATTATAATTTTCTTTTCTTCCCCACTGTCCATTTTAGCTACTTATCTCTTCACTCCCAATTATTCTATGGAGAAAAAAATGTATTTGTAGTTTGCTTAAGATTAGCATATCCCTCTATTTTATTAAAAATATAATAAATATTGTTCTTGGATGGGCACAAGTGCTATGAGAGAAATAAGAAAATTCCTTAAGTATATCCAAGACTACATGAAAATTAATGCCATTAAGCTCTTGATCTATGTTGAAAAGCTTGACTCTTTCAACCCTACTAAAAGACAAAACTACATGCTACAACAGGGATGAACCTTGAAAACATTATGCTAAGTAAAAGAAACCAGACACAAAAGGCCACATATTATATGATTCCATTTATATGAATAGTCTAGAACAGGCAAATTCATAGAGACAGAAAGCAAATGGGTGGTTTCCAGGGGCTGTGGCAGAGGGGGAAATGGGGAATGGGTACGGGGTTTCTTTCTCGGTTGAGGAAAATGTTCTGGGATTAAGTGGTGATGATGGTTGAACAACATTTTAAATGTGCTAAGAGCCAATAACTGTACACTTTAAAATGGTTAATATGGTGAATTTTATGTTATGTGAATTTTACCTCAATTTTTAAAAAACACAAAAATACTAATAACAGGATCTTTGGCCACAGAAGGTCTTTTTAACTTTAATTCCAAAGCCTCAGGATATTCACCTGAAATCAAACCACTCTGAAAGTTGCCAACATTTACTCTTATAGAGATCAAGAAATGGAAGTAGAGAAAACTGAACAGTTTGCTTCTAAAATAAGAGGTCAACCTCTTCCGATAAAACAATTACAATAAAGAAAAAAACCTGGGTTACTTTTTCGCAAATTGCTTCCAGCAGAACTGCCCTAACATGTGGCATGTCTTCATTTTCAAAATAAAGTCTTGAAAAATACTTTAAGGAGACTAATTTTAGATGGCACAATATTATTTTAAATTTCTGAGTAATTATTAAGGCCCAGAAAACAGCCAATATTTATTTACAGCAAATAAACCAACGAAAGGAATTCATTACTTAAAATACTTTTTGAAAAAATTATCATTATTTACTCACTGCAAATAGTTGGTCTTCCCAGTACTACTAAATAAATCGAGTTCTTGCCAAGTTTTTCTAACTCTACCTCCATCCATCCATCCACAGTGTTTCGACCCTTTAAAGTACTTTGCAATGTCCTCCCCTTACACTGAGTACCCAAGTGCTCCTTCCCTGGCAAAGAAAAGATGAAGCTCATAGAGAAAAGAGAGACAAGGCAAGGGATAGGAAATGTGTTGGAGATTATGAGGCTAAGAGTTTGGAGCTTGTTGGCTAAAGAAAACCAGTTGTGCAGCATTGTTAGTCATTGTTGATACACAGGCTGCCATTCCAGAGTGAGGTCAAGGTGTAGGTTAAGGTGATAAGCTTGGGTTCCGGCACTCTGGGTTTGAATCCAATTTTTTAGGAGTATGGTCAAGTTTTTATCTACTCGTAGTTTCAGTTGACTCATATGTAAAGTGGGATTAGTATTATCTATTTCCCAAAATTATCATGATAATTAATTAAGATTATGTTAGCAAATCACTTCCACAGAGTTCAAACTAAACCTTGGGCATCACCAACAAGAAAGTGAACACCACTTTGCTACTATCAACATTACAGACCTTACCAATCTATGAACATGGTCCAAGGACATATTAGATTGTTTGGCTTTTATATTAATATTTATTATATTGAGCATTCAACAAGCATTCCAATGGCTTTTCTGACCACCTAAAAATGTTATCTCCCCCATCCTAATCATTCACTTTTTACTTACTTAAAGGACTTTTACATTTATCCCCTCTCCCTCTTGTATAGCATCATTCCTTCTCCCTTTTTGTGACCTTCCAATATCCTACCCTTTGCCTTTAAGTAGACTGATTTCAGCTACTTGGTTGTTGCACTGCAATTACAAATGATATTAATGAGCCAAATATTAGTCAACTGAATAACTGAAGAGGACAGTCCTTCCACTTCCATTTGCCTGTTAGTAAAGACTAATAAGTTGATTCACAGTCCATGGCTCAGGGACGAACCTGAAGAGTCTGTTCCCAGCAGGCAGGGCATATGCCTTCTGTGTAAAAGCCATCTCTTTGTTCTATAACTTCAAGCACAGTATTGTGCTAAAACAGCAAGTAATGTAATAAAAATGGGACAATTCAGCTTCTCCTCTGTGCACTGGGGCATGTGAATAGGAAAAATAAAGAAAAAAATCTGATTTTTTCATCACTGAAATGGAGGCACTGCCCAGAAAACAGCTGGGGTAGAGGAAAGGTCTGGAAGATGATCTTTCCATTTCTCCTTTGCTAAAGAGAAACCCCAGTTATTCTCTGGCTTGCCTTCTGATGTCTTGCCAGTACCATCATATTCTCTGAAATGAAGCAAAGAGATACTGACAGCTGTGCCCAGCATGGAAACTGCCAAAATGCAGAAAACTTTATAGCCTATCACGTGGCATCAAGCCAAAGGAAGATATCAATAAGATCCCAAAACAACTCACACGTATCAGAGTATTTAAGAGAAACAGAGGGCAGGGCATTTGGAAGCACCATGGCCTCTATGATATATTTCTTTTCTCCAAAACATGAGAATGACAGGATTTCCATGAATGTGCTAGGTAAATGGACCCAGTAAAAAAGCATATCACTATGCATGGTATCAGATGAAGTTCCGGGGAAAAAACAAAGTAATACTTTTTAGGTAATTGCAATGCCATGCTACTCCACATACGTCATTCAAATGATCTTCATGCTAACCTTCTGAATTAGGGAGAACTTTTTAGTTGATAGAAACCAATTTCAAACTAGCTTACACAGTAAACAGAATTTATTAGCTGGTCTGGATTCATGAATATTAGATACCCTAGTGGACACTCCTGTCAAATTTACATTATTTTCTCCTTAGATGGAATTTCTCCTCTTAGACGGTGAAGTTGATTAAAAGAGAAGGAAAGTCTTGAGCTTTCTCCATCATCAATTCCTTCCATTCAATGTTTGAAAGTAAACAATCACCATTTCTCCCATGTGCTCTCAAGATTTCCTATCTCCACACTGCTAACCATGTATCAAAGATCCTTGCTGAAAGGGAAGGAGGAAAGAACGATGGAGGAGAACAAAGGAGAAATGATGGAAAGGTTATAGAAGAAAGAGGAGACTATCAATGGATGAGAAAATAAATGAACGCTCCAGCGTGCTCCACTTTCCCTCTAAACGTAACAATAGATTAAGATTTCATTACTCTATAACAATATGTTCATCTGTACTGTTTAATATGGTAGCCACCAGCTACATGTGCTTACTTCAATTTAAATTAATTAAAATTAAGCAAAATTTAAAATTCAGTTCCTCAGTTGCACAAACCACGTTTCAAGTGCACAACAGTCACATGTGGCTAATGGCTACCATAATAGGCAGCGTGAATATAGACTATTTCCACCAACACAGAAGGTTCTATTGAATAACACTTATATTTTTAAGCCTTAATTTGGCAAGCAAAATAATGAGAAACACAATGCATACCGGAAGAAATATAGAATTCAGAAGTGAAAAACAGAAGGAGAAAAATAAATTTCTGATGGGAAAGGGTAGTGACTATTTCATCTACAGGGTCTTAAGGACAAAACAGTCAGAAAACCAGTTGAGAGGAAACATATCATGCCTTTAATGGATAAATCTTTCTACACTACAAAGAAGTAAGAGGTAAGGTTAGACCTGGAAAGTGAGAAAATGTGATCTGTAATATGGGGCCCAGGTGACATATAGAGTCAAAGTTTAATCTCAAACTTGGGGATCAGAGATATGCCACTCAAGGTGAGGGATTTTCATCTGCCTAAAAAATGTAGTTTTTTTTTAAATGGAACTGAAATAAAATATGCTATAAATTGGCTAATCAATCAGGTTGCTCTATTATCTTCATTTCTTAAGGCAAATACTAGAGATTGCAAATTTTATTATGAACTAACTGCTGAATAATACATTTTCTCTTAACTGTCTTAATTTCAGTAGGCAGATAGTTCACAGATACAAATAGCCATGACCTTAAAGTAGAAATGATAAAATATTTTTATACCCTAGATTTAGCATGAAATGTGACACCAGATGTCACTAAGTGTACATAACCTGAAATTCTTGTAAATCTAAACCTGTGTGATATGAAGCAAAATTTTTTCTCTAACCTTTCAGATAGATTAGTACATTGACCATCGTATCAGAAAGTCCTATGATTCTTGATATACCAACTAAAAATGAGGATGAAAGTCAGTATTTCACTCTTTTTGTGACTATGGACTGACTTATAAAGTAGTGGATTTTTAACTTAAAAAAATAAAAATATGTTTCCAATGTCCTTGACAGACATCTTTAAATGTGTTTAAAATAAATACAATTATTATTTCTACAATAATACACTCATTACAGAGAAAGAGAAAATATAGAAAAAAAGGAGAATTAGGATTAAACATTCAAACATATTTGTACAACTTAAATACAATCCCTAGTGACATTTTGATGTTTGGGGGTTTTGGGGGGGGTTTTGTTTGTTTGTTTTTTGCTATTTGTAGCTGAAACAAATGTGTTTTTATCATACATTTAGATTTAGGATTATTTTTAAAAGCTGTCAATATAAAGTGTTTATATCATTTTATGTAATATAATTTACCTAGCCATTCTCTTTATATTGTCTTTAACTTTGGGATCATCATAAATACAAAGGCAACAAGTATTTTAGGAGACCGACGTTACACAGAGCATTGAGGTTTTAGTGATTTTGTGTTCAAGCACTGATGTTAGATCCCCTGGGTTGAAGACCTGACTCTACGGTTTCCTACCTGTGAGATCTTAGAAAGCAGCTAAAACACTCCACGCCTCAGTTTCCTCATTTGTAAGACTGAATTCATCCTGTTTTAAGAATTAAAAAGAGATGACAGCGCCAGGCATAAAATAATAACCCATTCTCTTGATAAATAATAGTATTGCCATAATGGATTTCCAGAACTGAAATTACTGGATCAAAGCTATAAAAGGCTTTAAGTCTATTATGAAACCTTGCCAAGTACACTTTTTTAAAGGTTTATGTCAATGGTTATTCCAGCAGTCATTTTTGAGCATGCCCATTCCCTATTCAGTCACCAGCACTATTCCTAACTGATTTCTAATTTTAAGCAAGTAATTGTACAAACAACAGCCTTTTTCAGCCAAAATAGAAAATAAAGTTCTACCAAAAAGAAAAAAGTCAAAGTTAGCATCTTGCTCTAAAACACCTGGAAGGAAATAATCAGGGCATCTATTTTTTTAATATTTAGCACTCCTTTCTCAGAGGCCTTTATTTTTAACGACATTCTCAGTGGGGAAAACAGTGTCCTGCCAGCAAATGGAATATTGCTATTTATAAGTAAAAGTAACAGTATTCAGGGGACTTAGAAGGGATGAATGGAAATGATAAACATCAAATGATAATAAGAGTTTCATCTTTCTCCTGTGTTACAGCTAAATAAAGCTTTACAGTAGATCCCAGTTGAGGAAATCTGCTGGCAGGTTTTGACTACCCAGAATTTCTATCACATTTCCCAAGGTTAAATACGTTGCCTTGAGGCAGCTGCTCAAAATGATAAAGGGGACACTGTAGGACAGTGGTGCTCTTTGTAATGTTAATAACCCTTGATTCTGGTGTCTGATGCAACTCTGGGGAAATCTGCCAGTTCCAGACGTTTTAAAATCTAACTCAGTTAACTGCACATTATTGCCAAAAAAAGGAAGTTTTTTTTTTTAATTTGGCAGGAACAGGAAGATAATTTGAGTATTCCACGTATTTACTTTAAGTACCTTATTTACATCACTGAATTGAATTTCCACAGGACAACATGTAATATAAAATTAACGTGTTTTTTTCCTACAAAAGCAGATGGTATTTTATTTCAGAATTCACATATATTTATTTGCTTACTGGATTCATTTTTATGGTATAACCAGGGTAGTGATATTTTATCATACTTTTTACTTACTTACTTATTTATTTAAGATTTATGCCCCATCTGGCTTCACAGGGGCAAGAGACTGTCTGCAGATGAATGTATAGGTAAAGTGAGACCTAAACCCATCATAAGTTTAATCAAAAAGAGCAGAAGGAATGAGCACATTCAGAACCAGAATTAATGCAGGTACTGCTTTGGGTAAAAAATCGAGTCCTCCATATTTCCTAATTGCTAATTTTTAAAGATGTATATATGTATATATACATATAGAATCCACACAATAAATCTCCACCCATCCCCCTGGTTTTAAATAGGAAGGATAATATAATCCATCTAAAGAAGAAATGAATGTGATGGAGATGTGGGGTGTCATAGGAGCCAAGAAGAAGGGAGGCAAAGAAAAGGAGAAAGATACCACAAGGGAAGGCTCTAAAGGAATGTGCCTTTCATGGGTATGACCTGCACTGTGGTTGGTTTAAGGAAGGCGATAACGAATATGCTGAAGTCACTCTCATGGAACAAGTTTTGGCAAATAGTAATTGTTTAGCAAATGCTGAAAGCAAATGAAAGTGAGTACTTTCACATGTTATCGTCTTTACTTAACACGACGATTGACTTGAACTTCCTTTTGAAGACACTAAACTAACCAAGTAATAATATACTTAACCGCCATTTTACAGAAGGCATTTTCACATTATTCAATTCACTATCACATTAACTCAATAAATGCTGAAGACGAAAGGAACATTATAATTTGTATTCTGATGGTCCAACTTTTAGGATCGAGTTTGGAAAAGCGGGAGCAATTGATAAAGAAATAACAATATTGACTTTCTCAAATATCAACTCCCTTATAAACAACAGAATATTTTTTTCCTTAAGACAATACTGCCATATACCATGGCTCACTCATTCACTTATTAATTAATGGAAAGTATTTCTCTACTCTGTATCCATGCTTAGTCATGACTGTCATCTAGCTGTCACCTCACCACTTGTGCATATGGCAGTGTTAAATTTTTATTTTTAAACTACAGTGATTATAGCCATTTCTGTTATGTTTCCAGTAGTCAAATAAAATGACATCAGAAGATTTCAAGCATAAATCACTATTGAAGCAGAAAGGAAGATGTTAGAACTAGAATAACCTGTGATCCAGCAAGAGCAAAATTACAGTTCACATTTTAAAAGTAAGTCAGAGCTTGTAGATAACGTGAAGTTAATCTGGTTGCATTCACCCCTCTTCCAGAGGTCACTGGAACAGGAGAGTGACTTGCTGAAGGTCAGGAAACAATAAGAGAGAAATGCTGGATTTACAACTGAGTTAGGCATCCCATCTGCCCATAATCCTGACATTTGGGTTCTGCCTTTCCCCAATTCTAGGATTCTTTGGGAGCTAAAACGAGACACCCTACTGCTAGACACAGATGTGCAGGTAGATCAGTCTCCCCTTGTGGAGTATGACTCTTTATTGAGGGCTCAGAGACACAAATAGTTGCCTCTGAGGCATCTCACTGTGATACTTTAAAGTGATGTGCCATAAATTTCTGCTGATGTGCCAAGAATTCTTCAGGCTGCTCTCCTTCCTGAGATGAAAGTTGTAGCACTGTGGCACCCTCTTTTCTATAAATTCCCTCTGGGCTTCAGATAGCCAGAGTTACATCTTGCAAAACAAACAAAAAAAACCCATGATATAAGGTCTAGATTTACTGGGCAAGTCCACTCTATCTAGTATTTTGAATGAATCTAAGGACTTCTTTCTTAGCTTCAACAGTAGACTCTGGGAAAGGAGCTTGTTGTGTACCAGTGGCTTATTTTGGAAGTGATCATGGGAAGCAGGCATCAGGACTAGAAAGAATGAAATAAAGGAGAAAGGAAAACCAAGAAAAAGAATGCATTACCCAGTTGGCTCTGATGATACCACTGGACCCTTTCAAGAGTGTGTAGAATTATTCCCTGGAGGAATGAAAGGAAAAGCTATCCATTGACTCCTGTTCCACTCTTATTTTGGGTCATCTATAGGCATTTAGTACTCTTCCACAATTCCACGTCTGCCCCACAGTCTCCTACAGGTATCCTCTGCTATGGAAAGGCACTGGGAGAAAATAATAGCTAAGAACTAAATAATAAAAGGAATTAATTAACTAGGATAGAGATATACAGAAAAATATTTTGGACTTATACATTGCCGAACTTAACACTCAGGTATATATCATTTCAATTTACTGACGAAATTAACTCACATTTTGAAAGTTTAAATGATTTTCTCTTGACCACAAGGTCAACAGGTGATGAAGTAATCATTTTATTATTAAGTTGGGAAAGTCAATGATCAGTTTCCTCATTGACTCATGAAAAATGTTTTTAAATCTTAAACACACATTCTCCACGTTTCCCACCTAGAGTCTTATTGATATTTATATGTAGTATTATTTTTTTTTTCCCCAGAGTCTTTAGGCAAGCATTCTTGTTTTATTTAACACAGCTTTCCTCATTCTATTAGCTGGGGGGAAAAAAGGGGGCAAATAATAATAATTAATTGAGCTTTTATTAGATCTAGCTAATAAAACAGTGTTCTAAGCTATTTACATGCATTGACTGACGTAATTTTTTATTTTAATTTTCACTGCAACTCTATGTCATAGCTCCATTATAATATTTATTTTATATATTAGAAAAATGAGGCACAGAGGAGTTAAGTGATCTGCCCAAGATTACCCAAGAAGCCTCATTTTAAAGTAGTGACTTAATCTCTGCCCTGCCCTGCCTCATGTTATGCATGTGTCTATACCATTCAAAGCAATCCAGTCATGAGAAGTTCACTCAGAGACTGAGGGAAACCTAGGGTGTTTTCTGCGTTCATTTCCAAAGCTATTTAATTATTACCTCTGCATGATTATACAATAAATTAATACTGGAAACAGAAATCAGCACTATTTTTGAGCTCTTGTTATTTGCTAAATGTTTTAATACAATACCTTGTTTCATCTTCTCAGCAGTCTTGGCAGGTAGGACTTAGGAGATAAAGTTACTGAATGTAACTTTATCCACTTTAAGACGGCAAGGACTGAATTCCTTTTTGTATTCAGTCATGTCCTCTGTAGTCTAAATATGTAAGGATATTTGTGGGAAGGATGGCTTTATTCAAACATCAAGTGTGGAGCTGCATTCTGCAAAGTACAATGGTTTACTTTTTTTTTTTTTTTTTGGTCTTTCCAATCATATCTAGCAGTATTAAAAGGACCTTTTTTACAGTGACAGCTTTTGAACAAATGCTAACTATATATCAAATCATTACGTTGTACACTTAAAACTAATACAATGTTGTATGTCAATTATATCTCAATTTTTTAAAGCTACCTGTATAAATATGTGCAATGGTATTTATATAATCTTATTCAATTTTTAATTAATTTAAATACCACCCCCACTCCCTCACAAGGTGTTTCAATTTGTTTCCTGGCCAATCTACATATCGAGACGATCTTCCTAGTGTTCCCACTGAAGGCTGAGGAAGGCAATATCCAAGGACTGAAGGAAAGTTTCCAGGAGAGACAGACAGAAATTAAACTGATATTGATAAGAGCAGGAGTCAAGTGGAATAGGGAAAAGCGGTGGGAGAGGGTAACAAGAACAAAAGTATAGGAAGGAGTCTGTGGAACTGCATATGAAAAATTGGAATATCAATACTACTTATATCATAGGTTCACTGTGAAAATTAAATGAGATAAGCCACACAGCACTTACGTCAACACATGCTCTATAAATTTTAAAGTTTTTTAACCTCTGTCTCATCACCACCATCAGTGCTGTCATCATCATCATCATCATCACCTTTATCATAATTAGGCCCCTGCCTACCTTCCAAAATCTCACTTTCCATTGCCCCAGAATTCTCCATAGTCTTATAATGTGACATTTCAACTATGAGCAAAAATTGGTCGAAATATCATAAACTCTGCAGACCTTAGTAAAGTTAGATAGATTCTAATGATGAAATTATTATTTCTTAACAGAATATTAAAAGCGGAAATCTGCAAAATACCTGTACTGGCTGACAGAGTAAATGTGAAATAAACTGTTCCTCAAGGTAACATAATAATACAAGATGGTATGGAGTCTCTCAAGTGGGGTTCCAGCTGAAAACATGTGGCACTTTGAAACTAGGATACCTTGAGGAGAGTTTAATAAATACACTATTTTAAAACGTGAGAAACATGATATAGAACACATGGAAGATATTACAGTACCTTAGGGTTAAAACAGAGTGGGTAAAAAGGGGCGGTTTTGCTCAAAATGGACAAGGTTGTGTGCTGAGAGCCCTTCTACGCAGCTGAGAACTTTCAATTAAAAGAGAGAACAAGCCTACAGCGAGCCACAGTGAGGATCTGGGGGATTAAACCCCCCAAGCTCACTCTCCACCCTCCCTCTTTCCATGTATATAGTCTATACAGGTCAGCCTCTCATGGCACAAGACAAGAAGGAAAAAAGTAGAAAGTGGATCTGGAGAGGCAAGCAGAAAATGTTCCACTGAGGGTATATTTAAGTAGGTTAGCCTCTGTATATACGTATGGAAACATATAAATACACATATGTTCACTAGTGAATTAGGCATAAAGTTTTATTCTGTTTCATCAAATGTGACAACAGGTTTCCTTTAGCTTAACAGTCAAATAATGAGTTCATATGTTTATTTTTCTTATTGTTAACACCTTGACGGCAAGGACTGAATTCCTTTTTGTATCTCAGTCCTCACTGCCATTTGATACGTACTAGTTAGGTATAGTTACCATGAATGTTGATTGTACTGAATTGAGTTAAATGTTTGTTGAAGGCCACCCTTTCATTAAACAAGGAATCTCACTTACATAGGATTTTGACTTTACATCTGAAAATAATTTTGTAGGAAAGGTTAAGAGTTTTAGTCAAGGTCACAGAGCTGATGAGCCATAATACTGGATAAGAGCCAGGGTCCCAATTTTTGATCCTGTCCTTTTCTAATATGCCATTCTCGACATACAAATTCTCTTTACACGTGAACTTGACAACTCCACCCATTCAGGACCCTGGACAGTGCTTGGTACGTGGGAAACAACCATTTTTGTTCATTTGCTTTGCCTTTCACAGTCGTGTTCCCTGATCCTAGAACAGTACTAGGAATATGGTAGGTGCTCTATAACGGTTTATTGAAGAAGTAAAAGAATGAGAAGAAGGAGAAGAAGGAAGAAGGTTGTTCCAAGCAAACAGTATGTTATTTTTTCCTATTTATGAGTCTTTCCCCTTAGATACATTTTTGGGGCACCCTGCCCATATATGCTGATTAAGTTCATTGCATTAGCAACTATGTATTCGGGCAACAATAATTGTTAGGGATATTCTTCATCAGCTGATTTCTTGGCCATGGAAAACCAAAGGAAATCACAAGTAGAATTTTCTGTAAAGAGACCAGTCATTTTTCTATGTTCTCTTTCACAGCATTAAAATACTATTCCCTATTTAAATAACAAAAAAAGTATTTCATGTTAAGAGCTCATCCAGGCTAATCTCCCAATCTATGGGTGGAATGACTGAATCTGGTTTTTCTCTCAATGAAAAATTATTAATGGGAGAGCTTTAGAAATCATTACCTTGTGAAATATAAATCTGTCTCTTTGAATAAAGCACTCTGACAGGCAGCCTAGAAAGTACTAATACAAGGTAACAATCTATCTATACTTCTGAACTTTATTTGACTGCGAGGAAAACAGTAAAATTTCTATTATGGCACATCAGAAAAGGCTGGCTCTACCCAGGCCTACGTATTTCTCTTACAAAAATACTCGTAAATCACTGACCATATCTTACACCTCTCTTTCATCCACAGTTCAGATGGAAGCTGTGTTACACTCTAAATGACTTCGCTTCTCAGATGTAAAACAGAATTTATGTTTACTCTTCTTTAGACACCCACACTTTCCTCCTGCAAGATAAACCTTATAACTGCTTTAAATCATCCGTTTTCTTTATGTGATTACTGAAAGAATGGCAGATTTACAGGCATAAGACCATCTGTACCAAGAAAAGAAGATGATTTTTTTTCTTAATAGAAAACATGGCATGTTTTATTATCACTTTTATAATCTTGCTTATCTGCACACAAGAATCCTCCATGTTTGACCTATAGGTATCTCCCCTATGAAGCCAATGAAACACACCCACCTTTATGTTAAACCAAGGTTTCTCAGCCTCCCAGCACTACTGACATTTGAGTGATGAATAATTTGATAATTCTTTGTTGAGGAGTGGGGAGGGGGGATGGCCTGTGCAGTGTAGGAAGTTTAGCAGCATCCCTGGCTTTTTACCCACTAGATGCCAGTAGCACACCCCACCCACCCCGATGTGACAAAAGAAACGCCAAATGCCATCTTGCAAAATCACCCCCAGGTTGAGAACCACTGTGAAAACATTCCACACCTGATTAGTAAACTACGGGAAAAAAGTTAAAGTTAAGGTACACCTACTAAGGACCCGACAGAATTCATACATCCATTCGTACACCTGTTCATTCATTCATCAACTCTTTCTTTCCTTTAGTCACTTTTTCCTGACCATTTGGAGGTTCAGCAAATCTTGCCCTATAGTAAATAACATTCTCATGTAGACCTGGTTCTAGTTATTTAAAGGGTGTAATTATGCACTAAGTCCTAGAAAGGAAAGTCTAGGAAAGAACGAAAAATTGAATAAATCTGACTCCTGACTTGGAACTCATGAATTCCAGAAAAAGTAGTCACAGCACTTACAGTCACCAAGATTTTACTTTGCGTATTGCAGTTAGAAGAAGACATAATGCAACACTGAGTTTTAGGGTGCTAATAACTCATAAGATACCTTATGCTTCAAATGCCAACTCTCCAAAAAAAAAAAAACAAAACACTACGTTTTAGTAAACATAAGAGACAGACAAGCATATTTTTTGAGACATTTGGAGTAAATCATTTAGTGAATATACAATAAAACGTGGATTAGAGGGGTTCTTTTCATTTGCTTGATACTTTATAATTTCAAGTTTTTCTACAAGTGTGCATTTCTTTTATTATTAGAAAAAATCAGTAAGCTTTATAAAGTTCATTAAAAATTCTGGCTCCTGTACGTTTGAAGTTAGGCCCAGTGCAGTGAACACTTCACAGTAATTTTCAGCCTCAGATAGGATTATTTATGGGCAACCACAGAGTACCCCTAGAGAGCAGGGAAATAAAGTTGACATAATGGCATTTTCCAAATTGCTTCTGAACACACAAAACAGCAGCAGGTCTTTGAAGACCAGGCCTGCAGTCTCTGCCCAGGGAACAATGGCCCACGTAACAAAGTCATCTCTCTCCAGTCTTCCTACCTCTTGCCCAAGTGATTTCTGCTGCAGCAGCTAAAGCCTCTAACCCCCCACCCCCAGGCCTCCAGAAGGTCACATCTGCATTGGCTAGAAGGTCAATCCAGGTGGTATTGCCCAAGGATACTGTATGTTATTGCTCGTTGGCTTAATTACAGATTCTTCCCTTGCCAGCCTTTCCTTCCGGATCAGCTTCTGCTGTGTGCTGCTTGGACATTTAGCTAGAAATAGGAGGAAAGGAAGTAGAAAGCAGAGGATCGAGCTATGGATCTGTGAGAAAGACAATCTACAGGTCCATGAAAGTTGTTTGCAGGATACAAATGAGGGGAATAAAAGTCTCTCAGAGAAAAATTACTTCCTTGAGAACACAAATAAAATCTCTGTTGAGGCTGTGAGGAGAAATGGCTTGGATACCATGTTGACCTGGGGTCCAGTCCCAGCTCTGTCTGTATTAGCTGTGCCACCTCAGGGCATCCCATTAAGTGCTCTGAATCCAGTTTTTCCCTTCTGAAAAGTGGACTTTATAATACCTATCACAATCTGCAAACTAAATGATAACTACTATAGACGATATTTAGGGTACTTAAGTCATCCATTTATTCATTCAAACAATTAACTGAGTGCATAATTTGTGACAGAAACTCTGCTACATGTTGAATAAAACATGGTCAACAAAAGTAGATACAGTGCTTCCCCTCAGGGAAGCATCCAGTCTAATTAGAAATCTGTATACTTAAGAAATAAACACATAAATATATGATTAATCGTGCTACTTACAACAAAGCAGAAGCTTCTGGAGGCCATTTGAGGGTTGGGAAGGCTGTGCTGAGGATCATCAACTTGAATCTGGAAGACAGAAGAATTACCAGGTGAAGGAAAGAAAAGCATTCCATATGGACTGAACAACACAAAAAAAGTATCTTATGTTATTATGGAACACAGGAGGCCCAAAAAACCATGTCCTTTGTGTACTCAGTACATAGCACAGTGCCTAGCATATAGAGGTCAATAAGTATTTGTCGAATGAATAAATGAGATTTCTAAGAAGTATTCTGTGAGTGTTGATTCAGTTACTTGCTAGAGGTACATTCTTTGGCAAATGAATTACTTGTCTAAGCCTTTGTTTCCTTATTTGTCGGCTACTATTATTTGTAATACTGACATCTCTAGATTATGTTTAGGATTACATGAAAAAGTGGACATGAAAGGTCTTAAGAGCTCCACAAACATTAGTTAAGTCTCTCATAAATAGGAGTTTTCCTCCATAAATATCACTAAGATGACAAGTTCCCTGAGCACAGGAGCCAAATTTATTTAGTTCACCCCTACATTCATAGCATCCATTGAGGTACCTGGACTAAAGCACTCACTCAATAAACACCTGATAATGCAATACCATTGATACTGATTATGCTTTTATTTTTCAGTGTGTATACAGCTATGTGTGCACATGTATCTCTTTGATTTAGGTTCCTGTGTTGTTTCTGTCTAAGGCATCAAGACACAAGCATATTAAACCAAATATGATTACATAGTCTCCCTCTTGTGCTCCCTGCACTATTCACCAAATCTATGCCTATTAACCAGCCTGAAAAGGTCCTGAAATATTTCTAAGCAGAGCTGGTGCCTTTACTAATTGAGCCTTTCCCTTTATTCTCTAACTCAATTTGCTTCTAAAAAACAGGAGTGGGGCACAAATAGAAGGAGTGGGAAATTTATTTTATAATTTATTGGAAGACTAATATGGCCACCTCAAAGTCTGAAAAGCAATAGAGCACAGAAGTGTTGAGAGACACCATCTGCCATAGACCTTGAGCATCCCAGCACATACTTGCCGGGTATGCCAAGAATGCAAGATCTTGAGCTTTCTTTACCTGGACCAGTTCTCAGGACTCCATTAGCAGAAAGCAACCTTGAGGAATGAGATAATGTCTCTACCCGCTCCAGTCCCCTAGCAAAAACTGCTTCCACTTACTATGACAGTGGTGAATCCTATAACCCAGAGTTTCTCTCCTGTAATGCACTCCCTTAGACCTGGTGAAGGGAGAAGGTGGGGGAACCAAAACAAATGATAATAAAGCTCTGGTTTCTGCTTTTGCTGTGAGGAAAAACATTCTTTTCTCTGAACCAGGAGTCTCATGTCTACAGTCCGTGATACTGAAGCAGACTAACTTGTTAGCCTGTAAGTAGAGTAAAATCACAACCTTTTCACGGTTCTGGACATTTGGTAATAATTTTGGCATTAGAATCTCGGTCTATTTTTCCATTTAAGTTTTTTTGAGCTTCAGTTTTTGTCTTTTGAAAGCTAAGATCATAACCACAACCACAAGTGCTGAGCCAGAATTACATTTTTTCATTTGCAATCAAAAAAGTCTAAATACCGCATTGTGCTAACAACAAAACAATACAAAAGGAAACAACCACAAGCTTACTGCTCACAGGAAAGTCAGAAATGGAGTACTTCTGGGTGCTGTCTCAGACATGGGAATTCACAGGCCATCATCTCTAGGGTTATCTTGAATTATATAACTCCAATTACCTTCTATCTTTAAGTTCAAGATTCTAATTCCTAGGGCTTCCTGGTGGCGCAGTGGTTAAGAATCCACCTGCCAATGCAGGGGACACATATTCGAGCCCTGGTCCGGAAAGATCCCACATGCTGTGGAGCAACTAAGCCCGTGCACCACAACTACTGAGCCTGCACTCTAGAGCCCGCGAGCCATAACTACTGAGCCCGTGTACCACAACTACTAAAGCCCGCACACCTAGAGCCCATGCTGCGCAACAAAGAGTAGCCCCCGCTTGCTGCAACTAGAGAAAGCCCGCACGCAACAACAAAGACCCAACCCAGTGAAAACTAAATCACTTAAATCAATTAAACAAAAAAAGATTCTAATTCCTAGGAAAGGAATATTGATTAGTTCACCTTCGGTCATGTCTTTTCCCTTTGACCAAGGTAATGTGATAGGGAGAGGAGAGGGACAGGCATTTTATTTAATTTTATTTTTTTAACATCTTTATTGGAGTATAATTGCTTTACAATGGTGTGTTAGTTTCTGCTTTATAACAAAGTGAATCAGTTATACATATGTTCCCATATCTCTTCCCTCTTGCAACTCCCTCCCTCCCACCCTCCCTATCCCACCCCTCTAGGTGGTCACAAAGCACCGAGCTGATCTCCCTGTGCTATGTGGCTGCTTCCCACTAGCTATCTGTTTTACGTTTGGTAGTGTATATATGTCCATGCCACAATTTCACTTTGTCACAGCTTACCCTTCCCGTTTCCCATATCCTCAAGTCCATTCTCTAGTAGGTCTGTGTCTTTGTTCCCATCTTGCCCCTAGGTTCTTCAGGATGATTTTTTTTTTTTAGATTCCATATATATGTGTTAGCATACGGTATTTGTTTTACTCTCTCTGACTTACTTCACTCTGTATGACAGACTAGGTCCATCCACCTCACTACAAATAACTCAATTTCGTTTCTTTTTATGGCTGAGTAATATTCCATTGTATATCTGTGCCACATCTTGTTATCCATTCATCTGTTGATGGACACTTCTGTCACTTTCATGTCCTGGCTATTGTAAATAGAGCTGCAACGAACATTTTGGTACATGATTCTTTTTGAATTATGGTTTTCTCAGGGTATATTCCCATCAGTGGGATTGCTGGGTCGTATGGTAGCTCTATGTTTAGTTCTTTAAGGAAGCTCCATACTGTTCTCCATAGTGGCTTCATCAATTTACCTTCCCAACAACAATGCAAGAGGGTTCCCTTTTCTCCACACCCTCTCCAGCATTTATTGTTTCTAGATTTTTTGATGATGGCCATTCTGACTGGTGTGAGATGATATCTCATGGTAGTTTAGATTTGCATTTCTCTAATGATTAACAATGTTGAGCATTCTTTCATGTGTTTGTTGGCAACATGTATATCTTTGGAGAAAAGTCTATTTATGTCTTCTGCCCATTTTTGGACTGGGTTGTTTGTTTTTTCATACTGAGCTACATGAGCTGCTTGTAAATTTTGAAGATTAATCCTTTGTTGCTTCATTTGCAAATATTTTCTCCCATTCTGAGGGCTGTCTTTTTGTCTTGTTTATGGTTTCTTTGCTGTGGAAAAGCTTCTAAGTTTCATTAGGTCCCATTTGTTTATTTTTGTTTTTATTTCCATTTTTCTAGGAGGTGGGTGAAAAAGGATCTTGCTGTGATTTATGTCATAGAGTGTTCTGCCTATGTTTTCCTCTAAGAGTTTGATAGTGTCTGGCCTTACATTTAGGTCTTTAATCCATCTTGAGTTTATTTTTGTGTATGGTGTTAGGCAGTGTTCTAATTTCATTCTTTTACATGTACCTGTCCAGTTTTCCCAGCACCACTTATTGAAGAGGCTGTCTTTTCTCCACTGAATATTCTTGCCTCCTTTATCAAAGATAAGGTAACCATATGTGTGTGGGTTTATCACTGGGCTTTCTATCCTGTTCCATTGATCTTCACTTCTGTTTTTGTGACAGTACCATACTCTCTTGATTACTGTAGCTTTGTAGTATAGTCTGGAGTCAGGGAGCCTGATTCCTCGAGCTCCATTTTTCTTTCTCAAGACTGCTTTGGCTATTCGGGGTCTTCTGTGTTTCCAAACAAATTGTGAAACTTTTTGTTCTAGTTCTTTGAAAAATGCCAGTGGTAGTTTGATAGGGATTGCACTGAATCTGTAGATTGCTTTGGGGAGTATAGTCATTTTCACAATGTTGATTCTTCCAATCCAAGAACATGGTATATTTCTCCATCTATTTGTATCATCTTTAATTACTTTCCTCAGTGTCTTATAATTTTCTGCATACAGGTCTTCTGTCTCCTTAAGTAGGTTTATTCCTAGATATTTTATTCTATTTCTTGCAATGGTAAATGGGAGTGTTTTCTTAATTTCACTTTCAG
Source organism: Pseudorca crassidens (assembly GCF_039906515.1). Lineage (NCBI taxonomy): Eukaryota > Metazoa > Chordata > Mammalia > Artiodactyla > Delphinidae > Pseudorca > Pseudorca crassidens. The sequence goes on along the minus strand of NC_090315.1, from coordinate 36,742,976 downwards.
ATTTTTCATCATTAGTGTATAGGAATGCTAGAGATTTCTGTGCACTAATTTTGTATCCTGCTACTTTACCAAATTCATTGATTAGCTCTAGTAGTTTTCTGGTAGCATCTTTACGATTCTCTATGTATAGTATCGTGTCATTTGCAAACAGTGACAGTTTTACTACTTCTTTTCTGATTTGGATTCCTTTTATTTTTTTTCTCTGATTGCTGTGGCTAGGACTTCCAAAACTATGTTGAATAATAGTGTTGAGAGTGGGCAACCTTGTCTTGTTCCTGATCTTAGTGGAAATGGTTTCAGTTTTTCACCATTGAGGATGACGTTGGCTGGGGGTTTCTCATATATGGCCTTTATTATGTTGAGGAAAGTTCCCTCTATGCCTACTTTCTCAAGGGTTTTAATCATAAATGGGTGTTGTATTTTGTCAAAAGCTTTCTCTGCATCTGTTGAGACAATCATATGGTTTTTCTCCTTCAATTTGTTAATATGGTGTATCACGCTGATTTGCGTATATTGAAGAATCCTTGCATTCCTGTGATAAACCCCACTTGATCATGGTGAATGATCCTTTTAATATGCTGCTGGATTCTGTTTGCTAGCATTTTGTTGAGGATCTTTGCATCTATGTTCATCACTGTTATTGACCTATATTTTCTTTCTTTGTGACATCTTTGTCTGGTTTTGGTATCAGGGTGATGGTGGCCTCGCAGAATGAGTTTGGGAGTGTTCCTCCCTCTGCTATATTTTGGAAAAGAGTTTGAGAAGAATAGGTGTTAGCTCTTCTCTAAATGTTTGATAGAATTTGCCTGTGAAGCCATCTGATCCTGGGCTTTTGTTTGTTGGAAGATTTTTTAATCACAGTTTCAATTTCAGTGTTTGTGATTCGTCTGTTCATATTTTCTGTTTCTTCCTGATTCAGTCTCGGAAGGTTGTGCCTTTCTAAGAATTTATCCATTTCTTCCAGGTTGTCCATTTTATTGGCATAGAGTTGATTGTAGTAATCTCTCATGATCCTTTGTATTTCTGCAGTGTCAGTTGTTACTTCTCCTTTTTCATTTCTAATTCTATTGGTCTGAGGCCTCTCCCTTTTTTCTTGATGAGTCTGGCTAATGGTTTATCAATTTTGTTTATTTTCTCAAAGAACCAGCTTTTAGTTTTATTGATCTTTGCTATCGTTTCCTTCATTTCTTTTTCATTAATTTCTGATCTTATCTTTATGATTTCTTTCCTTCTGCTAACTTTGGGTTTTTTTGGTTCTTCTTTCTCTAATTGCTTTAGGTGCAAGGTTAGGTTGTTTATCGGAGTAGTTTCTTGTTTCTTAAGGTAGGATTGTATTGCTATAAACTTCCCTCTTAGAACTGCTTTTGCTGCATCCCATATGTTTTGGGTCATCGTGTTTTCATTGTCATTTGTTTCCAGGTATTTTTTGATTTCCTCTTTGATTTCTTCAGTGATCTCTTGGTTATTAGTGTGTTGTTTAGCCTCCATGTGTATTTCTTACAGATTTTTTCCTGTAATTGACATCTAGTTTCCTAGCTTTATGGTCACAAAAGATACTTGATACAGTTTCAATTTTCTTAAATTTACCAAGGCCTGATTTGTGACCCAAGATATGATCTATCCTGGAGAATGTTCCATAAGCACTTGAGAAAAATGTGTATTCTGTTGTTTTTGGATGGAATGTGCTATACATATCAAGTCCATCTTGTTTAATGTATCATTTAAAGCTTGTGTTTCCTTTTTTATTTTCATTTTGGATGATCTGTCCATTGGTGAAAGTGGGGTGTTAAAGTCCCCTACTATGATTGTGTTACTGTCATATTCCCCTCTTATGGCTGTTAGTATTTGCCTTACGTATTGAGGTGCTCCTATGCTGGGTGCATAAATATTTACAATTGTTATATCTTCTTCTTGGACCAATCCGCTGATCATTATATAGTGTCCTTCTTTGTCTCTTGTAGTAGTCTTTATTTTAAAGTCTATTTTGTCTGATATGAGAATTGCTACTCCAGCTTTCTTTTGATTTACACTTGCATGGAATATCTTTTTCCATCCCCTCACTTTCAGTCTGTATGTGTCCCTAGGTCTGAAGTGGGTCTCTTGCAGACAGCATATATATGGGTCTTGTTTTTGTATCCATTCAGCCAGTCTATGTCTTTTGGTTGGAGCATTTAATCCATTTACATTTAAGGTAGTTATCGATATGTATGTTCCTATTACCATTTTCTTAATTGTTTTGGGTTTCTTATTGTAGGTCTTTTCCTTCTCTTGTGTCCTGCCTAGAGACTTCTCTAGGCATTACTTTAGCATTTGTTGTAAAGCTGGTTTGGTGGTGTTGAATTCTCTCAGCTTTTGCTTGTCTGTAATGGTTTTAATTTCTCCATCAAATCTGAATGAGATCCTTGCTGGGCAGAGTACTCTTGGTTGTAGGTTTTTCCCCTTCATCACTTTATATATGCACTGCCAGTCCCTTCTGGCTTGCAGCGTTTCTGCTGAAAGATCAGCTGTTAACCTTATAGGGTTTCCCTTGTGTGTTATTTGTTGTTTTTCCCTTGCTGCTTTTAATATGTTTTCTTTGTATTTAATTTTTGATAGTTTGATTAATATGTGATTTGGTGTGTTTGTCCTTGGATTTATCCTGTATGGAACTCTCTGTGCTTCCTGGGCTTGACTATTTCTTTTCCCATATTAGGGAAGTTTTCAACTATAATGTCTTCAAATATTTTCTTGGTCCCTTTCTTTTTCTCTTTTTCTTCTGGGACCTGTATAATTCAAACGTTGGTGCATTTAATGTTGTCCCAGAGGTCTCTGAGACTGTCCTCAATTCTTTTCATTCTTTTTTCTTTATTCTGCTCTGCAATAGTTATTTCCACTATTTTATCTTCCAGGTCACTTATCCGTTCTTCTGCCTTAGTTATTCTGCTATTGATCCCTTCTAGAGAATTTTTAATTTCATTTATTGTGTTGTTCATCACTGTTTGTTTGCTCTTTAGTTCCTCTAGGTCCTTGTTAAACGTTTCCTGTATTTTCTCTATTCTATTTCCAAGATTTTGGATCATCTTTACTATCATTATTCTGAATTCTTTTTCAGGTAGACTGTCTATTTCCTCTTCATTTTTTAGGTCTGGTAGGTTTTTGCCTTCCTCCTTCATCTGCTGTGTTTTTTTCTGTCTTCTCATTTTGCTTAATTACTGTATTTGTTGTTTCCTTTTTGCAGGCTGCAGGTTCGTAGTTCCCTTTGTTTTTGCTGTCTGTCCCCAGTGGCTAAGGTTGGTTCAGTGGGTTGTGTAGGCTTCCTGGTGGAGGGGACTAGTGCCTGTGTTCTGGTGGATGAGGTTCTATCTTGTCTTTCTGGTGGGCAGGTCCACGTCTGGTGGTGTGTTTTGGGGTGTCTGTGGACTTATTATGATTTTAGGCAACCTCTCTGCTAATGGATGGGGTTATTTTCCTGTTTCTAGTTGTTTGGCATAGGGTGTCCAGCACTGTAGCTTGCTGGTCGTTGAGTGAAGCTGGGTCTTGGTGTTGAGATGGAGATGTCTGGGGGATTTTCGCCGTTTGATATTATGTGGAGCTGGGAGGTCTCTTGTGGACCAGTGTCCTGAACTTGGCTCTCCCACCTCAGAAGCACAGCCCTGATGCCTGGCTGGAGTACCAAGAGCCTTTCATCCACACGGCTCAGAATAAAAGGAGGAAGAAAAAGAAAGAAGGAAAGAAAGAAGATAAAATAAAATAAAAATGAAGTAAAATAAATTAAAAGTTATTAAAATAAAAAATATTAAGAAAAAAAAATTTTTAAGTAATTAAAAAAAAAAAAGGACAGACAGAACCCTAGGACAAATGGTAAAAGCAAAGCTATACAGACAAAATTACACACAGAAGCATCCACATACACGGTCACAAAAAGAGAAAAAAGGAAAAAATATATATATATATCTTTGCTCCCAAAGTCCACCTCCTCAATTTGGCATGATTTGTTGTCTATTCATGTTTTCCACAGATGCAGGGTACATCAAGTTGATTGTGGAGCTTTAATCCGCTGCTTCTGAGGCCGCTGGGTGAGATTTCCCTTTCTCTTCTTTGTTCGCACAGCTCCTGGTGTTCAGCTTTGGATTTGGACCCGCCTCTGCGTGTAGGTCGCTGGGGGGCGTCTGTTCCCCCGCTCAGACAGGACGGGGTTAAAGGTGCAGCTGATTCGGGGGCTCTGCCTCACTCAGGCTGGGGGGAGGGAGGGGTATGGATGCGGGGCGAGCCTGCATTGGCAGAGGCCAGCATGACGTTGCACCAGCCTTAGGCGTGCCATGCGTTCTCATGGGGAAGTTGTCCCTGGATCACAGGACCCTGGCAGTGGTGGGCTGCACAGGCTCCCGGGAGGGGAGGTATGGATGGTGACCTGTGCTTGCACACAGGCTTCTTGGTGGCTGCACTAGCAGCCTTAGTGTCCCATGCCTGTCTCTGGGGTCTGCACTGATAGCTGCGGCTCACACCAATCTCTGGAGCTCCTTTAAGTGGCGCTGTTAATCCCCTCTCCTCACGCACCAGGAATCAAAGAGGCAAGAAAAAGTCTCTTGCCGGACTCCCTCCCAGCTAGCTGTGGTGCACTAGCCCCCTTCAGGCTGTGTTCACACAGCCAACCCCAGTCCTCTCCCTGGGATCTGACCGAAGCCCGAGCCTCAGCTCCAACCCCCCCCCCCCACCGCCCACCCCAGGGCTGAGCCGACAAGCCTCTAGGGCTGGTGAGTGCTGGTCGGCACCAATCCTCTGTGCGGAAATCTCTCCCCTTTGCCCTCCGCACCCCTGTTGCTGCGCCCTCGTCCGTGGCTCCAAAGTTTTCCCCCTCTGCCACCCACAGTCTCCACCTGCGAAGTGGCTTCCTAGTGTGTGGAAACCTTTCCTCCTTCATGGCTCCCTCCCACTGGTGCAGGTCCCGTCCCTATTCTTCTGACTGTTTTTTCTTTTTTCTTTTGCCCTACCCAGGTACATGGCAAGTTTCTTGCCTTCTGGGAGGTCTGAGGTCTTCTGCCAGCGTTCAGTAGGTGTTCTGTAGGAGTTGTTCCACATGTAGACGTATTTCTGATGTCATATGTGGGGAGGAAGGTGATCTCCGCGTCTTACTCTTCCGCCACTTGAAGCTCCTCCCAGCATTTTAAATATGGACTGGTTGGAGTAGCAAATACCCAAAGAAAAAGCAGAAACCACGTATTTTCTTTAAATATCACTCTTGGCATATGTAAATGCTCAGCACATATTAGGTGTTACTATCTTGTTCTTTAATGTTGTTGTTGCCATGATGGTTAATACTAATAAAAATCTTGTTACAAAGCTGTCAGTTACTGACAATATAAGCTCATTAACAAATATCTTCCACTGTTAGAAAAACCAAATATATCAGGGAGAAATGTCATAGATGTAAATTTAAGAGCTACCAGATTTTTTTTCAATGTTAAGTTTACATTAGTCTAGCAACCAGTGGGTGTGAAGGCCTGGACTGACAATTTGTCTTCAATTTGATAAGAAAATGAAGAATGTAACCCCTTGATTAGGAGTACAGACTCTATAGCTGCTTTGAATCTCAGCCTCCCACTTCCTTATTATTTGATTCTGGGAAATTAGATTAATCTCTCTACATTTCAGTTCTCTCATATTTAATTCATTAAGTTAACTGAAGTAGACAATCCACTTAAAGCATTCACAGAGTCCCTGACACTTAGTACATGCTCAGTAAATGTTAACTATGACTATTATTCAGTGAGCGACAGAAGTTCATGACTTCACTCTTTTACCTGCCTGCCCACAGCATATAAATGATAGATCTGCAAAATCAGGCATCATGGACTCTATTGGACATTTTTATAAACAAAAAATAGCAAAACAATTATGAAAACTCTGCATGCTGAGGATAAAGACTTAATCTGGCAAATATATTTTCCAAGGGAAAAAAGAAAAGATTCACTAAGATTTTAAATTTGCTTGTATAGAAAAAAAAAGTACACTTAAAAAGAGATTTAATTATTTGGCAATAAAATTCTCCTCTTTTAGTGATTTCAGTGTGCAATTTAACCACACTTTTTGATCTTATGTGTGTGTACATTGTAATCATTCAACTGTCTTAATTTAGCTATTTGTCTCCTTTGTCTTATAAACTGCTTTATTTTTGCACTGAAACAAGCTTTTAAAAATTATCACAAATATTTGTTTTACATAACCACTGTTGAGGAAAAAAGAAAAGCTTGTTGGGACTTCCCTCGTCGCGCAGTTGTTTGGAGTCCGCCTGCCAATGCAGGGGACACGGGTTCAAGCCCTCATCTGGGAAGATCCCACATGCCGTGGAGCAACTAAGCCTGTGTGCCACAACTACTGAGCCTGTGCTCTACAACCCACAAGCCACAACTACTGAGCCCACGTGCTACAATTACCGAAACCCACGTGCTTCAACCCGTGCTCCGCAACAAGAGAAGCCCCAGCTCAATGCAACTAGAGAGAGTCCACGCACAGCAATGAAGACCCAATGTAGCCAAAAATAAATAAATAAATAAACAAACAAATTTATAAAGAAAAGAAAGAAAAAGCTTGTTCATTTCCATGTAATTCTAAAGGGTACAGAAAATGATACTTTCTTACTCCCTGCATTGTCAGGCTATAGTTATGTAAATGGGATCTGTGACCAAGTATTTACTGCACTTGCATTCACTGAACACTGCAGCTGAGCAGGACCCAGGAAAAATAAAACGTGTAAATTTACTGATCTATAGTATCTCTTCCTGGTTTAATCTATGGCTTTTTAAAGATGCAGAAGAATCTAACTAGGGGTTTACCAAAATGTTAGTTCCATAATAGCTGCTGACTTCAATGACTGGGCATGACTTCTAAAGAAAAGGGAAAAAAATCATCATTTTCACATCTCTCACTAGTGGGTTTCTGCTTTGTAAGTCCCCATTCTTATGGACGTGAATCCAAACATAGGCCCAAGCTCTGTCTTTGCCATTTTCTCCCTATGTAACTTCATATTTCAGTTAACTTTGCTGAGCCCTGGTTCCTACGAATCCTGGTCTTTATTTTATTGGGTCTGCGGGAAAATCAGAATAATATTTCTGAGTTTGTATTTGTGGTCCCAATTATATCAGAATGGTCCTCCCTCTCAGAGGTGACTTCATTCTTCACAATGACCTTGGTTTGCATATTCCTCAACCTTGATAATCCTGACCAAAGAATTAGATTCCCAGAACAAATTCCTGTTCTGCTTTTCTTTCTGCCTCTTTACTCTTTTGTCCCCATTGGCATCTCTTCTTCTTCCCACTATTCCACGCATGGAGAGCCCCATAACACAACTGAGTCCTTGGCCCCATGTTCCCTTATACCTTCATTCCTAGAAATAACTTTAAAAAATTCTTATTCCGCTAATAATTGGCATCAACTAGAAACGGCAGGCATCCTAATTCTTGAAACAATTCTACAAGTTGCTTCTAATATTTGCTTCTTTTACACATTGGTTTTATTCCCAGCCTTCAAAAGAAAACTTAAAACCAGATTTGCCTGACCCGAATGATCATACTCTTTCAGATATACACGCTACTTCTTTATTTACACCTCGGCTCTAGACTTGGCCACCTGAGTCCTTGGCTTATATATACAGCTAATTAGGTCTGCGTGTTTTTAACTGGAGGGTAATCAATCTCCCACAGGCGTACTCCTCTATGCCAATCCCAGTTTCTGTCCATTAGAATTACCACTATCCTCATAATTTCCTCAGTGGCTGGGATCTTATAGTACCTACATCAAAGGGTCAGTTGTAAGGACAAAATATGTGAATAGGTATAGATGGGGTAGTATCTGGCACATGATCCATTCTCAATAAGTTGTTGTTCTTGTTATTACTAATACTACTACTTCGAAAATGCTCTAAAAGCTTAAGATCTAGAAAATGAGTAGATACATAGGGAGTAACAATTCAGTCAGTTAAGTGCTCTGACAGATATTTGTATAAGATGCTCTATGATCACAGCAGAGAGTGTCTAAATGTACAATGCCTGCACTTTTTAATATTTAGTCACTAAACACACACAGACACACAAGCACACATACTGACTATATGTGCACCCCATATTTTGGAGAAGGAAAGTATATTGGTAAGATTCCTCTGGACTATCCCCCACGGAATGAAATTCTTAGTGAATGCCACTCTGAAGTGAGACTTTCTATCTTCAGTTACCAGATTGTCTCCTGAAGTAACTGAAACTCATGAGCCTTGAATATAAAGCTGCTCAGTGCCACTGATCATAATAGAGCAATGCGAGCTGAGGTGACAATACTGTTTTTGAAGTGGGAGGGTTAGCTTAGCCAATATAAAATATATAAACATATATTTATTTAAATACATATTTTTTAAAGGATTTGTGCCTGAGTGGTGCAGCTCCTAAATCTCTAATTACATTTAATATAGTAAGGAAGCCTAGTCATTGCTTCCTGGCCCTTCCAACAAGAGTCAGGATAACATCCAGGGAACTTCATGAAGCAAAAGCCCAATGACCTTCTCTCTCTTTGGAGAATCCTAAAGCACCAGAGCCTGGACTTGGTCCATGCTGCTACTGATAGGACAGTTCCTTGCTAGCCATTACCTGAAGGGATGAGAAAGTAACCATAAAATTCCTACATCTCTTAAGTTATTGAGATCTGAAGAGGAAAAGGATAGGAGATGGCATTAAAGCTTACCTCCACTTACTTCTACTTCTGCCTCTGTGAAAATTAGAAAATTAATCCTTACTTGGACTAAGTCAGAGGAGGAAGTTAGATGGGTAGAAAAGGAACCACATGCTTCTTAATAACCTCACTGTCACTAAAGCACCCTGAGGAAGGCACCAGTGCCCAGCAGTCATGTGAGAAGCAGGGGAGATAGTTGTTTTATTCAGAGGCACAGTGATTGAGTAGGGTGGTGTTCCAAAGGAAGACAAATGGAGGAACTCTTGAAACAGAATTGCTCATGTTTAAATCCTGTATCGTATTTGCCAGCTGTGTGACTTTGGGCAAATGATTCTAACCCTCTGAATTCCAGTCGTCTCATTTGTATAATGGGGACAAAACTTACGTTAAAAACCCGTTGATAGAATTTAAGATGATGCAGGTAAATGGTGTAGCATGTAATAAATATCCAATCAATTGTGGTTTCCTTCTTTGTTTTGCCTACCAATTCTATTTCCTCCAATACCACATTTAAGAGCAGCTCATCAATTGATATAGAAGTCAAATCATTAAGAAAATTTAAATTATTTTCTGATTAAAAAGAGGAAAGAAGTTGGGAAAATCTTTTGGAAATTTGTGTTGGAAAATATTCTGAGGTCAAGTTAGGACCTAAGTGGGTAGAGTGTTCTGATTGGTTAACAATATCTACACAGACAGAGAAGGGGACAGTAGTTACTTGCATACCATATAGTTATGATCTCTCAGCTAACATGTCTTAGAGATATTTGCAGCATCTGAATCACAAAGTCTTAAATATCCAACTACAAAAAAACTAAATTACGACTGACTTTTGCCTTTTATTAAATTTTATTGGGAGTATAAAGAGGAATGACATGGTCCTTATCCTCCATTAACCAGGTAAATAAGGATAGAAAAGATATTCTACAGAAATAAATGACATTTACAATCAAATAAATAAAGGACCTAGGAATAAATTTAACCAAGGAGGTAAAAGATCTGTACACTGGAAACTATAAGACACTGATGAAAGAAACTGAAGAAGACACAAATAAGTAGAAAGATATCCCATGCTCATGGACTGGAAGAATTAATATTGTTAAAATGTCCATACTACCCAAAGCAATCTACAGATGCAATGAAATCCCTAACAAATTCTTAATGGCATTTTTCAGAGAAATAGAGCTAACATTCCTAAAATTTGTATGGAACCACAGAAGACTCCAAATAGCCAAAGCAACCTTGAGAAAGAAGAATAAAGCTGGGGTTATCATGCGTTGTGATTTCAAACTATATTACAGAGCAACAGTAATCAAAACAGTATGGTATTGGCATAAAAACAGACACATAGATCAACAGAACAGAATAAAGAGCCCAGAAATAAACCATGCACATATGGTCAGTTAATCTACAACAAAGGAGCCAAGAATATACAATGGGGAAAGGATAGTCTCTACAATAAACAGTGTTGAGAAAATTAGATAGCCACATACAAAAGAATGAAACTGGACTACTATCTTACACCATATACAGAAATCAACTCAAAATGAATTAGACTTGAACATAAGACATGAAACCATAAAACTACTAGAAGAAAACATATGGGTAAGCTCACTGGTCTTAGCAATGATTTTGATTTGACATTAAAAGAAAAGGCAACAAAAGCAAAAATAAACAAGTGAGACTACAACAAACTAAAAAGCTTCTACACAGCAAAGGAAATTATCAACAAAATGAAAAAGCAACCTATGAAGTGGGATAAAAAATTGCAAACCACATATCTGATAAGCAGTTAATATCCAAAATATACCTGGAACCCATACAACTCAATAGCAAGAAAAAACGAAAAACCTAATTTAGAAATGGGCAAAGGACCTGAATAGACATTTTTCCAAGGAAGACATGAAAACGACCAACAGCTACAAAAAAAGTGCTCAACATCACTAATATCAGGGAAATGCAAATCAAAGCCACAAATGGTATCACCTCGTAACTGCTAGGATGGCTATCATCAAAAACACAAGAGAGAAATCATGGTGAGAATGTAGAGAAAAGGGAACGCTTGTACACTGTTGATGGAAATGTAAACTGGTACAGCCACTATGGAAAACAGTATAGAGGTTCCTCAAATTAAAAATAAAACTACCACATGATCCAGCAATCCCACTCCCAGATATATATCCAAAGGAAACAAAGTTACTATCTTGAAGAGAGAGCTGTACTCCAATGTTCATTGCAGCATTACTCACAATAGCCAAGGTATGGAAACAACATAAGTTTGTCAGCAGATCATTGGATACAGAAAATATGATTGATAAACATACACACACACACACACACACACACACACACACAGAGGAATACTCTTCAGCCTTGAAAAAGAAGGGAATCCTACCATTTTTATGAACCTGAAGGTCATTATGCTAAGTGAAATAACCCACAACAGAAAAATGAACAGTGTGTGGTATCACTTATGTGTAGAACCTGGAAAAAAAAAAGTTGAACTCATAGAAACAGAGTAGAATGGTGGTTGCCAGGAGATGGGGAATAGGAGAAAGAGGGAGAGGTGGTAAAAGAGTACAAACTTTCAGTTATAAAATGAATAAGATCTGAGAACCTAATGTATAACATTGTGATTAGAGTGGATAATACAGTATTGTATAACTGAAATTTGCTAAGAGAGCAGAACTTAAGTGTTCTCACCAAAAGAAAATAAAAAGTGAATAAATATGTGAGGTGATAGATGTGTTAATTAATGTGACGGTAGGAATTCTTTTACAATATATACGTATATCAAATTATCACATTGTATACTTTATAAATTGTAATATAATTTGTCAATAAAGCTGGAAAAACATATGAGGAGTATTCATATTCGTCTTATCAAAAAGGTGGGAGTCTATGTCCCCTACTGTGAATCTGGATGGGGTTGCACTTTCCAACATCAATTTTCTAAAACCAACGAGGTGTCCTACAATTCAAATAAATTCTGATACTAACTACCCAGATATAGCACAGACCCCACAGGCTAAAAGGCTCAGTGCTATGAGACGGCCCCTACTTTGGGCCCCAGCTACAGGTGCCAGAGACTACTATACTTAAGACCAATAGGCTTGGCTACAAATTCAGGGGTTCCCCTGATCCCTTACAGTTTCAATAATTTGCTAGAACAACTCACAAAACTCAAGGAAGTGCTATATTTAAATTACCATTTTATTATAAAGGATATAAATGAACAGCCAGTTGAACAGGTACATGGGGCAAAGGTCCCAAGCACTGGAGCTTCTGGTCCCATGAAATCAGAGTATGTCACCCTCCCAGTACATCAATATGCTCACCAGCCAAGAAGCTCTCTAGTCCCCCTACCCTCTAAGAGGGACTAGAGAGGTCAGGGGATGGGACCGAAATTTCCAACCCTCTCATCACATGGTTGGTTTTGCTGTCAATCAGCCCCCATGCTAAAGCTATCTAGAGGCCCCACTATGAGTTACCTCACTGCATAAATTCAGATATGGTTGAAGAGGGGTCATTATGAATAACAAAAGACACTCTAATCCCTCAGAAAATTCCAAGGATTCTTGAAACTCTGTGCCAGGAACCAGGGACAAAGACCAGATATATTCTTTAGTATACCAGACCTTGCGATTGCTTTCACAAAGAGAGAACTGCTAAAGTGATTCTGTGTGATGCACAAAGCTGCGTCATAAAAGGCCATGCAGCTTCCACCTTGTTCAATGGGCCATTCATACTCAGAGCCCTGAACCATACTCTAAGAAACCTAACTCCATGAGGCCTCCATGCCATAAACCAATCAAACCACATGTAGGCACTCTGATTTGAGTCACTCTAACAGATATGAGATGAGTTTTTAGAAGTTTCTAGCCACCAGCCTTCTCGTCAGCTTAGCCAGTGAGTCTTCCCAACTGAATCCCCAGAATGTGGATCAGAGAAAAGCAACCTCTGTTGGGTCCTATGTGAATTCCTGACCCACAGAATCTGTAAGCATAATAAGAGGGCTATTTTAAGCTGTTAAACTATAGGGTACCTTGTTACACAGCAATAGTAACTGGAACAAGTCATAACAAGTGAGGCTGGAGAAGTAGAATGGGGCCAGGTCGTGCCACGTGAAGAGCGTTGGGCTTTATTCCACAGACTATCAGTTTCTAGAGTGGGGAGGAATGCATCAGAGTTGGACTTACTTTTTAGATAACTCCTCCTGGCTGCAGTGAGAAGGTTAAATTTAAGACAGGCAAGACCGGAGTCAGGGAGATGGTAAGAGACTATTGAAAGATGAGGAGGACATTTACTAGGACAGTAATGATACAAACAGAGAACGGAGGATAGCCTTGACAAAAAAACAAAACCAAAACAAAACAAAATTTAGAAGTGAAAAGCAGCAGAATTTGGCAGAAAATCCAATACAGTATTCAGGAAGAGGGAGAAGGAAGAATTAATGGTGACCCACATGTTTCTGGATTGAATGGCTAGGAAGCTGATAGGGCTATCAGTTGAGATTTAATACTAAAGAAGTTAACTACAGTTGACGAAAAGATAATATCCACCAAGTTTTGAATGTGTTAAATTGAAATTTCTTTGGAACGCTAGGTGGATATACCCAGCAAAGCGCTCACAAGCCTAAAGCTTGGGAAGGAAGTCAGGACAGATGGTAGTAGATTTGAGAATCAACAGTCTCTACAGTTAGACCAATGAAAACAGATTAGATCATTTAGGGGAATTATTCAAAGTAAGTAGAATGGAGAATCAAAGATAAATCTCTATAGGTCCAGTATCTAAGAGTCTTATAGGGTAGGAATGACCAAGGAAACAAAGAAAAAAGTAAAGTAAGGCCAGAGAGGAAAGCAAGAGTGACACTGGCTCCAAGGAGTAAAGAGTTTCAGAAAGCTTTTACTGCTCTCTGTCATTAAATGGAGCAGAGAGTGCCGCTAACCCCATGCCAAGACCTCTGCAAGACACTGAGAATATAAATCTGAATACATTATCACTCTAGCCTTCACAGAGACATAGACAGGTAAACAAATATGTGACAGGAGAGTGGGAACAGTGCAAGATAGAACTGTTATTCAGTACAGAATTACCTCAAGGAAGGAGAAACTGAGGTAGTGAAAATAAAATCTTCAGAGGATATAATACAACAAGTTTTTGTCTTCTAAAATGGTGTGCAAGCCACTTGAATTCAAGAATCAGAACTTTTTTCATACTCAAGCCTTGAGGACCGCTACGTGGAGTTCAGTAAGTGAGTACACATGATGGACCTGAAATTCTGTTAACTTCTGGGAAAGTCACACATTCTGAAATAGATAGTTTGCATTAAAGTGTAAAAAAAAAATCCCACCCAGAGAAGGAAGAGGGTTGCCATTCACACCAGACCCCAAGGGAAGCCGGGCCCTTCTTCCTGTCTGGCATCAGTACAACTAATCTGTAAACTGCCTTTCTGCACCCTGGACCTCCCTGCTGGTATTCTGACCCTGTGCCATTATGTGGGGTGGAGAGCACCTGAAAGAAGCATTTATTACTGCCTTGCATTGAAATCTAGAAGCCAGAATTGTTTGGGAGCTAAAAGCAATTTATTCCTAAGCTTTCATGTTTATAAAGTTGAGATGATTCCCACGTCCAGTCCCTCCTCCCCCCAAGCTTTCCATCTGCAAGTTCCAGGGCAGGTGAGTTAGGCTTTGGGGCTGGTTCAACTCCAGATGGTTTCAAAGTTTTGCACAGGCCTAAGGATTTACAAAACCTCAAGTTTTATCTTTAAAGAAACAGCTAGCCATGTATTTTTGGATGTAGAAGAATTTCTTCCATAGTCAAATGCACAAAACCATATAAGTACCACACATACAACTGGTAATTTTAGTATGAAACCTGTCCCTTCAAAGTGCTAGCATGTGTGTGCATGCATGCGTGCGTGTGAGTGTGTGTGTGAGAGAGAGACAGAGAGAGAGAGAAGAGGGAGAAGAAAGAGGGAACCATGATTTCAACCAGGGACTACTTTACCTTCCAGGAAACACTTGACAATATGTGGAGATATTTCTGGCTGTCACAACTGAGGCGGGGGGTGGGGGGCGGGTTGCTACCGGGATCATAGCCCAGGGATGCTGCTAAACACCTACAAGGCACAGGGCAGCCCTTCACGACAAGGAATTTTCCAGCCCAAAATGTCAATAGTGCCACTGTTGAGAAATCTTGAGAGAGAAAGACAGGAAGAAGAGGAATCAAGTAGTTATTCCAGTGTTTTTTCTACACAAATCAAACCTAGTCACAGAACCATCACATCTTCGGGTCAGGAGGATAGTCTAGTCATCACACAGTCTCATGTACCATGAAATACAGCATCAGGATGGCAAGACTGGTTTGTGTATTATAATTCTATTAGACACACTTGTTGGATGAAAGAGAAAACATGGAACACAATTCCATAATAAGGCTACAAAAACATTGCCCTGTGCTGTGACTAAAAAGAGATAACCCCTCAAGCTAGCATCAGAAGGAAGCTGACTGCATGAGGAGACAACAAGAGAGAAAATATGTTTACTGTTCCAATTGCAAAGAGGCGTCGGCTACATACAGCGTTGAGATGGTCTTGTAGATTTAGGAACCAGAAGGGAAAATGGTCTTTGACCTCGAGGAGTTGCTGGGAAACAGATGCCTGAAGAGCCCAGGGAAGAATTTTTGACCCAACAACAGGCTTCTTGCATGTGTCAAATTTTATTTCTTTGTGTGTGAAAATTTGCTGTTTCTTGTTAAAATATGAGAAAATGTCCAAATTCTCATGCAGCCTCCCTGAGGCTTCAGCTCATCTGGTTGGCCACACTCCCAGCTGGAATTTCTGATACCCAAATTCTTTCACTGCATGTTACTTAAGGATCCGCTGTTCTAAGAAACAGCGTGGAGTTTTCCCCTTGTCTCATGGATCACTGGGCAGCACAAGTCTTTGTAGAGATTTCAGCAAGTTAGAGGTATATTCACAGCGAAAAAACATGAGCTTGAGGAACAGACAAGGTTGAGTTTGAATCCTGGTTAGATTCCTATCCGAGATTGTGACGTTGGTAACATATTAACTTCTCCAAATCTCAATGTATAAATAAGTCAATGAGGAAACATGATTGTTGTGAGAATTAGGTGTGACAACATATTTAATTCTGCCAGAACACTGCCTAGTTTATGGTGGGTATGCATTCAGATGCTATTATTGAGATAGGTATTATTTCTGAAACACAAGATTTAAAAATACTTTTCTACCTATATTATTTTGTGTTTCTGCTTATAATCTAGCTGAGACAAATACAAGGTTGAACGATGTTCCTTGTACTTCTCACTAATCATGCTGGTGACAAAGCGACAAAGGTACAGGCCACACAGGATGGAAATAAAGGTACTAGAAATTGAGACAGAGAGACAGCTTCTCCTTTCAAAATAAATTTGAGTCTGCACATATCTGTCCATATTTTTCCTGAACTTCTTCACAATGAAGAGATACAGTACAACGTTTAATTAGAGTAGATGGGGAGAGGTGATTCATATGAATGCATGGCCTCTTAAAAGAAGACATTTTCTTATACTCAAGTACTTTTAATACCTAAAGAGATATAGCGTGTATCATTTTTCCCTTCATGTGCACACTTCTCACAATCTTCTAGAGGGCAGTGGAACGGAATGGATATACCACTCTGAAATACAGTACATGAAATTTCATGCAGTCAGAGATTTCAACTGTGAAAAATCATTCTAGATGTTATGTCCACTTGATAATACTAATCATTTCAAAAATGAAGGCACTAAAAATATGAAACATAGTTTTGTTTTAATCCAAGGATCCAGTGCTTCCATACGACCTTCTAAGTTCTGAAGTTCTACCAACTCCTACCCTCAAGTGTCTTTCGGAGCCAATGTGCTAAAGGAAACACAACAGCAGGCCAAGACAGATGCTAGACAGCATGCTTGGGTGTGAGTCCTGTCACCAGCACCTACCAGCTATGTGAATTTGGCAAAGTAACTTCACTCTTCTGAGGCTGTTTTCTCACTTGTAATACAGGAATATTCTCATCTACCCTGAAGGCTTGCTTGAGGGCATTAAGTAAGATAATGCATATAAAGCATGTGAGATAGCCCCTGATGATAGCCTTATCTTTGCTACTACAGGTTCCCATTTCATCTTTCCTCAGAAAAGTTGTACAGTGTATCTGTGGCGTCCTATCAACTCCACCTGATGGCTTACTGCTTACTGTTTCTGACCATTCTCTAAATTGTAGCTTTTTTGGCACACTTCCAAGCCACTAAGGGAAATACTACTTTATTTGGACAGATTCCCAGGTATGACCACTATCCTACTGGACTTCAAAATGGAAACACCCCAGCCAATGTCTCACCAACTGTGATAAGCCTTCTGCTATGATTATTGCAATTATCTCTAACCTCTCAGAGCTTTTTGGATCCTTCACCCCAGTATCCTTGTATTTTTCAGGGTTCTCCAGAGAAAAAGAACAAATAGAATGTGTATAGAGATTTATTTTAAGGAATTGGCTCACATGATTATGGAGTCTATCAAGTCCAAAATCTGCAGGGTAGGCCAGTAGGCTGGAGACTCAGGGAAGAGCCCAATGTTTCAGTTCAAGCCCAAAGGCTGTCTGCTGGCAGAATTCCCTTTTACTCAGGGGAGGTCAGTCTTTTGTTCTATTCACACCTTCAGTTATTGGATGGGGCCCACCCACATTTAGGAGGGCAATCTGCTTTACTTAAAGTTCACCAATGTAAATGTTAATCTCATCTAAAAACACCGTCACAGAAAAATCCAGAATAATGTTTGACCAAATATCTGAATACCATGGCCCAGCCAAGTAAAACAAAATTAACCATCACAATCCTCTCTTAGGGCTGTCGTCCAGGCAGGTTATATTATCTGCATGCCCTCAACCCCAACATAAGTTTTCATTTGCTGCTGGTCCCCTCTGTACAGGTTTTGGCACACAGCTTTCTGTGCTGTGATACCAATCGCTAACTGTCAAGCAGCATAATGTCCCTTGTCATTTTAAGAACAATCAGATCGTCAAAATCATAAATCTATCATATTTTAGGCCAGCCCATAGTACCCAGCATTGCATTCTTCAGACAGTAATATGTACCACAAATATTTGTTAAGAACATACCAAATTCTAGGCTTTTATCAGTCTTAAATATGGGGGAAAAAAGAAGCCCCCCACTCACATAAAACTTATTTGTTGACTTCATTATTTTGGAGGACACCTAGTCAGAAATGACTCCTTTCATTGCATTTATCACAAGCTGAAATCATCAAGGCACTGTGATAGAGTCTGAAGATGGAGGGCAATTTAGATGCAATAGCCTGGGAAGGTCTGAGGGTGACATTTGAGCTGAAATTGAAGATCAGAAATGAAAAGAGCTGTGAAAAATTCCAGGTAAGGGAACAATAAGAAAAAGATTTTGAGATGCAAAGAGCAGTGTGATTGGAGTATACAACTGAGAGGACAGTTTGGCGGCAAAAAGTCTAGATCATATAGGATGTGGTAGGTCATGGTAGCGCTTATGTTACATTAAAAATGCCACAAGACATGAGTGCATTTTAAGTGAGAATGTGGGACAAACCAATTTACATTTTATAGCATATTCCTTGGACTTTTATGAAGAAAACAGAATAAGAAAGTAGCCTACAATATCTGCCCCTCAATTATCTATCAACCGTCTATAACATTGGACCTGCTCGTTTATATTTATTCCAGTTGGCACAGTTGGGAGATTTAGTTAAATGCTTCCATCATCTTACTTGCCTTGATGGTTTAATTTCTGCCTAATCCCATTAGTCCTACAATAGAGGTTTAGTCACAGTTTGGAGTAATCCCTGAAGCTTCAACAGTCTTGGTTTGCACCGTAATCCATCCTTACCATTCATTCAAGGAACCAGGGGCTTGTATACTTTATTATAGTTAGGGATAGGTTTTAAAAGAGATATAGAAAATGAAGACATTATAGTTCTTCAGAATCTCTATATTAGCATTTATGCACACACTTAAAATATTTATGGAACGTGTACTATGTTTCAGGCACTGTGTTGGCCACTAGGGTTATAGTAATTGATAAGACAGCCTATTCCTATGTGAAAGAGAATAAATGACTGAATAAATGCATCTCAAAGTGTTAAGGTCAAAGGTCATATTAATTAACAAAATTTTCCTCTAAAACAAGAAAGTGTCTTCATCTGGAAATGGGGACGATAAGATTGTTTTAAGGATAAAAAATTTTAAATTGTCACACTGACTAGCACATAGCAGATACATTTTAAAAAGCCACATTTATAGAGCTCTGGATATCAGAAAGTGAAGTGCTTTGAATTATAGCACTACTCTGATTTCCTGTCCTATAATCAAGGCTTCTTTGAGCTGCAGATGCCAATGGATTTTAGGAATGGATTTATATATGATCTGCTAGGAATGAGCAATTTCTTAGCAGATTACCTAGATCACATCAGTTGGGTGCATCCTTCAATTATACTGTATATATTGTTGTATATTAATACACATTTATCTATCAAAGGGGCCATGAGCTTGGCTTTAGGAACAAAATTAGCTTTAAAAAAGCTAACTTTTTTAATGTACAAATAGAGATAGCAATCTGAATCTGACTGGTAGCAGAACAGCATTTAGGGACTCACAAACAGTGGGTATCACTTTCTTCCAGACAAGACAGAAGTGAGGTATTGTAATTGTAAGTTTAGTAGTAACAATTGCATCATTTGTGTCATGAAAACAAATGTGAACTTTATGAATAATAATCTATTCTCTTGGACTGGAGATAATCTAATAATAATAAATTCCATTCATTGAACATCATAATGACAATAGTTATAATGGCATTTATTGACACTTATGTATCTGTCTTAAGCACTTTGTATCTCATTTAATCTCCTAGCAGCCTAATAAAATTGTCTGTTGCCTCCATTTACACTTAGTAAAGCTGGGGCTTGGAAAGGTTATGCAAGTCACCAGTGGAACTGATAATCAAACCAAGGCATTCATCAAACCAGAGCCATGCTCATGATGCATCAATACTGCACCAATATAGGGTAGTGGCCTCGTGTAGGTATGCCTACCTGGCCAGAAGTGCTGCTTCAGACCTCCTCTCTGGATGAACAAAGTAAGGCTGTTCAGGAACTATCTATCATGCTGGAAATGAGCAGCTTTCAGATGCCAATGGCAATGACACTGAAAGTACACTGGTGGTAAAGAGGAGCCTTTTGTAACTAACATAGGCTTTTGCCAAAGATGTAGTTGCAACACACTGGCTGAGAAAGCCACACTCTTTCTGTGAAATCTGCAATTCTGCACACTTTGCAGAATTGTACTGTATTACTTCTGAGCACACTGAATTTTAGAGCATTCTCTAGAAGAGGAAAAAAAAAGCAAACTCGGTAAATCCCAGTATTTTTACTGCCTTTGCCAAATCTGACATCTTTCAAAGTAACTGTAAGAAGCACGCACAATCTCTGCCAACCGCATGATTTAGCAGCTATAAAATCTCTCTGAATCAAACCCATTTTGAAATAAAAAGGAACCTGCTTGAGAATTTCATTGCACTGTTGGATACCTACTCAAAGATCAATCACCTCTCTTCATTCTGTATTCCTGGTATATTTTTAAGCTTAATTTTTTTTGCAGCTTACCCATTTAGTTAAGGGTAGAATTTTAAAAGACTTAAAGATTGAGAAAGGAGGAGGAGGACATGAAATCTGAACAAAGAGTTTCTTTATATTCTGCACAATCGAATTGAAAAGGATGGTCTATTTTCTTTTCATCTTTTTCCCCAATGGTGCAGTACGTAGATTCTCAAAACTTGAGTGTCCTTTTCCCCAAGGAAAATAGTATCTCTCTGCAGGCTGTCTAGTACGATAAAACAGCTGTGTTTCCTACTCCAGAGGGGATTTCTTCCGTTGAAAGTCTATTTTTTTTACTGAATATGACTGGGTGAGCAAAAGGCTAAACACATGGCTTATGGTAGGCCTCCAATGACAATTGAAAACAGGTGTTCATAAAATGTAGTATAAAAGGAATTAATTTAACTATCTTGAGACTGAAATATACATTGTAAAATAAAATACTGGCTATAAGGAATATAAAGGTGTGAATAGCACCAAGCCTCAAAGGAATAAAAATAAAATTGTTTGAATTTGGGTCTCTATAAAGATTTAGCATCTATGGAAAATAAAATTCTTGGCTCTCGGGCTTCCCTGGTGGCACAGTGGTTGGGAGTCCGCCTGCCAATGCAGGGGACACGGGTTCGTGCCCCGGTCCGGGAGGATCCCACATGCCGCGGAGCGGATAGGCCCGTGAGCCGTGGCCACTGAGCCTGTGCATCCGGAGCCTGTGCTCCGCAACAGGAGAGTCCACAGCAGTGAGAGGCCCGTGTACCGCAAAAAAAAGAAAAAAATTCTTGGCTCTCACTTTGAGCCTCACTAACACAAACATTTCAGTTATGACATATGCACAGACACTTCAGTTATACTGTATGTTTAAAAGTGAAAGCAACAAAGGAAGATACTTTTCCTCACAATAAGAATGTTTATTTAAAGGACTAATAATATTGATCTATAGAACTACTAAGAAAATACTAAGAAAAGTCAGATATGAGCTAAATTCCCATTAAGGGGCAAAACCTTATGTTGGAAATACCTCATAGCCTTTATCTTCCTCTCTCTGAAACAAGTCCCCAAAAGAATCACACCTACAAACCATTCATAGACTCTAATTGTCTACTAGACCATATTTTTCTGGTTTGGACAACCAATAGCATTTTATTAATAGCCCAAATTCATGTCAACAGTAGTCAACTTCAATGTGTATCCATTCATGTGGAATTGGTATACCGCTCCCAACATGAGGAACAGATTTGCAATTGTGTCAGTATACGGAGCCACAAGCTGCAAATAAGGAGCCAGCCTGCCGCAACTGAGACCTGGTGTGACCAAATAAATAAAGTTTTTTTAAAAGATAAGATTTTTGAAAGGGTGTATGTTTACTCTGCATAAAGCCATGAAGTTGCTAAATTGTGATTAATGTCTTAGATGCAAAACACACATAGTATCTGCAACTTCCTTACAAAATCCACTGTAGGCTAGATTCTCTCTGTGTGTGTGTGTGTGTGTGTGTGTTGGAGAGTCTGGACCACAGGAAAATTTAGAAATAAAAATAATAATTTGCCACTGAAACATAAATTAGAATGTGGGTTATTAGTAGAGTGATCATATAAATTATTATCTAAAATGGACAATCATAAGAGTTAAAGGGGGCACAATTAATAATTGCACTGAGACAACAGGCATAAACTAGGATATATAATGACACTATATATTAGCAAAATATTCTCTTCCTAATCAGAACATAAGAAAACAGCAGCATGATGGGGGGAGGGAGGGTGTGCTTTGGAAGCAGCTAGGCTTAGATTTGAATCTAAACTCTGACTTACATTAGTTATATGAATTTGTTTCCATATCTCTC
Source organism: Pseudorca crassidens (assembly GCF_039906515.1). Classification (NCBI taxonomy): domain Eukaryota; kingdom Metazoa; phylum Chordata; class Mammalia; order Artiodactyla; family Delphinidae; genus Pseudorca; species Pseudorca crassidens. Next base: position 36,720,768 of record NC_090315.1, on the reverse strand, counting down.
CATTTCCTCATCTGTAAGATAGCAGGATGTATATCTAACTTTGATGTAGTGTTTACAATGCACCAGAAAATATGTTAAGGTGTAATACTGAAGAGCTTCATTTAAATCTCTTAACAACTACTCATATTGTTATTCTTTTCCCTATTCTACACGTGAAGCAATGAATTAAGTGAGGTTAAATGACTTGCTTGTGCCCATTCAGCAAGTGGTAGAGCTGAAATATGAACCCTGGCAGTTGGTCTTCAGTGTTCATACTCTTAAACCTTGTAATATCCTGAAGATGTCAATACCAATTTTTCAGAGTTTTCGTTAAGACTAAATGAGATACTGGATGCCAGACACCAAGCACAATGCCCAAAACATAGCAGAAAATAAAAACAGAGTAACTAAAATGCTTTTTGTGATAACACATCCGGGACTACTTTGGAGGTGACATTTATTTATAATGCAGCCCTTTGGTAATTCTATAGCTAAAACTCTCACTTGACTAGAAAACCCTACTAACCTGATTGATACTAAATAATTGTTTATAAATCACAAGGTGAGACTGAAGTAACAGTCATTTTAAACTCCTGGTAATCTGGGATTATAGCCATTACTGAAATGCTTTACTCAAGTCACTCTATAATTTTTGTACAAGTATTTCTTCTCAAGAAGTAAGAAGAGTCAACCAGGTTGAAAATGCCTTGTCAAAAAGCATTTGACAAAAGTCAACATCCATTCATGGTAAATAACCCTCAACAAACTAGGAATAGAAGAAAGCTTTCTTTAAGCTAATAAAGGGCATTTAGGAAAAACCCGGGTCAGCTAACATCATACGTCATGGTGAAGGCTGAATACTTTTCTGCAGAGTGGACAAGACAAGGATATTCACCCTCCCCACTTCTATTCCACATTATACTGAAGGTCCTAGCCAGTGCAACTAGTCAAGATAGGTAGATAGATAAACAGATAAATGTATAAATATAAATAATAATACATATATTTAAAAAGAAGAAATAAAACTAACCCTATTTTCAAATTATAAGATTGTCTTCATAGAAAACCCAAGGAAGTCTACCCAAAAGATCAACATAGGGACTTCCCTGGTGGCGCAGTGGTTAAGAATCCGCCTGCCAAGGCAGGGGACATGGGTTCAAGCTCTGGTCCAGGAAGATCCCACATGCCATGGAGCAACTAAGCCTGTGCACCACAACTACTGACCCTGTGCTCTAGAGCCCGTGAGCCACAACTACTGAGCCCACATGCTGCAACTACTGAAGCTCGTGCACCTAGAGCCCATGCTCCACAACAAGAGAAGCCACTGCAATGAGAAGCCTGCACACCACAACAAAGAGTAGCTCACACTCACCCCAACTAGAGAAAGCCCACATGCAGCAACGAAGACCCAATGCAGCCAAAAATAAATATATTAAATTAAATTTTTTAAAAAGATCAACATAAAAATCAACTATATTTATTCATATAGTAATGAAAAATTGTAAACAGATTTTTAAAGTGTCACCTTCTCTCCCTTAGTATGTGTAAATCTGGAAAGAGTATCACTCCCACCTAACAATAAGGAAAAGCCGGATAATCAACAAAACTATAACTTCAGTCAAATCTTTTGGAGAGCTGTGGTCACAGCAACCAAGTAGCCTAAGGAAAGACAGCTATCTCCGAGGGGAGATGAAAACACAGCACTGCTTTACCTAAGACACAGCACTTGACAAAGACAAAGCCACCATAGAAGCAGGTAAAAATATTTCCGTTAAAATTGTTACCAAACTGCTGAAGGATAGAACCCCTAGGAGCTACAGACACAGTGAGTGTCTGTAGTCCATTTCTAGATTCTTCCCCATAGAACCTAATGGGTGCTTGTTATGGTTTGAAAATTTATATGTTGAAGTCATAATCCCCAGTAACTCAGAATGTGGTCTTATTTGGAGACAGGGTCTTTATAGAGATAATCAAGTTAAAACGAGGTCATTACAGTGAGCACTAATCCAATATGACCAGTGTTTTCATAAAAAGGGGAAATCTGGACAGAGGTACACATAGAGGGAAGACGATACGAAGAGACATGAGAAGAAGGTGGCCACCTACACGTCAGGTAAAGGCGTGGAACAGATCCTTCCCTCACAGACCTTAGAAGGAACCAAACCTGCCAACACCTTGATGATAGATTTCTAGACTTCTAGCCCACAAGACAATAAATGTCTGCTATTTAAGTGACCCAGTTTGAGGTCCTTTGTTGTGGCAAGCCTAACAAACTAATGCCATGCTCGCGAGAAAAATGGGAGTAGAGTGGGAAACCAGAGATAGCTTCCCTGACTGGTGCTGGCCTGGCAGAAAGGAGCAGCAATTCACTGCAGGAAAGGCACAAAGCCCCATACAGATCCTTCTCTCCTATCTCCCCTAAAGAACAAAAGTCATAAGCAGGAAACCCTGCGGCCCACACAGCACAGGTGAAGACCCATTGAAGCAACTGGAAGGAAACAATAATTAATAATAATCCTCTACCTCAAGAAGGGGCAAGACTCCATCCTAGACCTACCATTAGAAACACCCTAATGCTACCCACTAGGTAAGGGCAGAATCACTGAAAAATCCTCATCTTCAAGACCAAGAAACAATGGGTGTGCCTAAGACTGAGGCTACAATGAGACAGAATCCGCCCCCCCCCCCCCGACACATACCACCAGGTAGCAACGACTAAGTCACACATAACAGCAGTCTAATTCAGGGGAAAGGTACAAAACTTAGGGAAAAGCTCTCTTGATGCTCATACTGATAAGAGAAGTCTAAATCTAGAGTAGAACAGAAGAACTGAGAGAAGCCCTCCAACACCCAACCCCAACCTAAGCAGAAAGTAATCAAAGGAATTTGAAGCCAGTGATTTACTGAGAGGAACCACTGTAACAACAAAACACAAACCCAGCACACCTCCTGGGTAAATTAATTGAACTCCACACACTAATAGCCTAACAGAAAAAGAGCTATGTCTCTTTCCTGGCATACACCTTAGTCTCTCCTGTTCTACAGAGAATATCTCCCATTCAACCAAAAGTGATGAGACTCAAGATCAGAAAGAAAAAACAAAAAACAAAAAACCATTGTCAAGAGACAAAATAATCAATGGAATTAGACTCAAGATAGTTCAAAATATCAGACAAAGAATTTAAAATTTCTTAAGTCCTTAAGACAAGGAATGAAAAGTAACTTGCTTTAACTCCAGTGGTAAAGGTGAAAAATATAAATGAACAAATGGAGAATTTTAACAGAGAGATGAAAACTAGAAGAAAGAATCAAATGGAATGTTAGGGAAAAATGGTAAAAGAAATAATGCTTTTGGTGGGTTCATCAGTACTCTAGGCAACTGAGGAAAGAATCAGTGAATTTGAAGTTAGGTCACAGAAATTATCCAAACTGAAATGCAGAGAAAGAGTCAAAAAAAAAAAAAAAAAAAAAAAAAGAACAGAGTATGCAAGAGCTTCAAGACAATAACAAAAGGTCCAATACACATGTAATTGGACTCCTCAATGGAAAAGAGAAAGAACAGGGCAGAAGAAACATTTGAAAAGATAATGGCAAATATTTTCCAAAAATAATGGAAGATGTGAAATCAAAGATCCAAGAAGTTCCAAGAACACCAAACAGGATCTTTCAAGTAAATAAATGAAATATCACATTCAAACTGCTGGAAACAAAACATAAGGAGAAAATCTTGAAGGCAGTCAGAGGAAAAAGACATATTACATTAAAAGGAACAAAGATATTAATTACAGAAGAACTTCTCATCAGAAGCCATATAAGCCAGAAGGGAACAAAGTGACATTTTTAAGGTGCTGAAAGAAAAAGAAAATCCTCAACTCAGGACTCTGTACTAAGGGGACAATATCCTTTAAGAGTGAAGGAAAATAAAACAGCAATGAGATACCACTACACGTATATTAGAATGACTAAACTCCAAAACACTGACAACACCAAATACTAGCGAGGATGTGGAGTAACAGAAACTCCAACTCATTGCTGTTATGAAGGCAAAACAGTACAGCCTATTGGGAGGTAGTGTGGCAGTTTCTTACAAAGCTAATCATAGTCTTACCATATGATCCAGCAATCATGCTCCTTGGTATTTACCCAAAGGAGTTGAAAAGTTACATCCACTTTTATAAACTTGGACACAAGTTTACCATAGCTTTATTCATAATTCCAAAAAGTTGGCAGTAACCAAGATGTCTTTCAATAGTTTAATGAATAAACAAACTGTGGTAAACACAAAATGTATTAGTTATCTAAATGTAAACCCTAAACCTATAAAATTTCTAAAATAAAAATAGGAGAAAGTATTTATGACTTGGGTTAGGCAAATATTCTTAGCTACAATGCCAAAATCACGATCCATTAAAAAAAACTAATGAATTGTTAAATAGGATAAATCAAAATTATAAACTTCTCTGTAAAAGACACAATTAACAGAACGAAAAGGCAAACCACATTCTGAGATAAAATATTTGCAGAAAACACATCTGACAAAGGACTTGCATCCAGAATATATGTCCAGAATATTTTAAAAATCTCAAAACTCAAGAAAGCAAACCACACATTTTTTTTAATTGCAGAAGATTTGAACACACACTTCACCAAACAAGATATAAAAATGGCAAATAAGTACATGTATGATGCCCAACATTATCAGCCATTATGAAAATGCAAATTAAAAATATAGTCACCTCATACTTGTTATAATGGCTATTATCAAAAAGACAAGAAATAACAAGTATTGGAAAGGATGTGGAGAAAAGGTAACCTGGTGCACTTGCTAGTGGGAATGTAAATTGGTGCAGCCTCTATGGAAAACAGTATGAAGGCTTTTCAAAAAATTAAAAATAGAACTATCATAGGATTCAGCAATTCCACTTCTAGGTATTTATCTGAAGGAAATGAGAACGCTCACTCAAAGGGATATCTGCCCCTTCATGTTCATTGCAACATTATTAACAAAAGCCAAGACATGAAAATAACCTAAGTGTCTGCTAATGGATGAATAGACAAAGGAACATGTGAGATAGACAGATAGATAGATAGATATAGATATAATATTATTCAGCCATAAAAAAGGAAATTTTGCCAACTGCAACATGCATGGACCTTGAGAGCATATGCTAAGTGAGTCAGACAGAAAGACAGAAAGACAAATTCCATATGATCTCACTTTTATGTGGAATCTAAAAAGAAAAAAAATGAACTCATAATACAGAGAACAGATTGGTGGTTGCCAGAAGCAGGAGACGGGGAGTGTGAGAAATGGGTGACGGTGGTCAAAAGGTACAAACTTCCAGTTAAAGAATAAATAAGTCCTAGGGATGTCATGTACAGCATGGTGACTCTAGTTAATAGTACTGTATTGTATATTTGAAAGTTGCTAAGAGAGTAGATCTTAAAAGTTCTCATCACAAGAAAAAACAAATTTGTTACAACATGTGGTGATGGATGTTAACAAGACTTATTGTGGTGATCATTTCACATTATTATATACCAGCAGTCCCCAACGTTTTTGGCACCAAGAACTGGTATCGTAGAAGACAGTTCTTCCACTGACTGGGAAGGGGATGGCTTCAGGATGATTCATGCGCATTACATTTCTTGCATACTTTATTTCTATTATTATTACATTGTAATATATAATGAAATAATTATACAAAGCAATTGATTTATTATGGTCTCTGTGCAGTCAAACCTCTCTGCTAATGATAATCTGTATGTGCAGCCGCTCCCCAGTGCTAGCATCACTGTCTCAGCGCCACCTCAGATCATCAGGCATCAGATTCTCATAAGGAGCATGCAACCTAGATCCCTCACATGTGCAGTTCACAGTAGGGTTTGCGCTCCTATGAGAATCTAATGCTGCCACTGATCTGACAGGAGGCAGAGCTCAGACAGTTATGCAAGTGATAGGGAGCCTGTGCTCCACAATGGGAGAGGCCACAGCAGTGAGAGGCCCGCGTAACGCAAAAAAAATAATAAAATAAAATAAACAAATGGGACCTAATGAAACTTCAAAGCTTTTGCACAGCAAAGGAAACCATAAACAAGACCAAAAGACAACCCTCAGAATGGGAGAAAATATTTGCAAATGAAGCAACTGACAAAGGATTAATCTCCAAAATTTACAAGCAGCTCATGCAGCTCAATAACAAAAAAACAAACAACCCAATCCAAAAATGGGCAGAAGACCTAAATACACATTTCTCCAAAGAAGATATACAGACTGCCAACAAACACATGAAAGAATGCTCAACATCATTAATCATTAGAGAAATGCAAATCAAAACTACAATGAGATATCACCTCACACCAGTCAGAATGGCCATCATCAAGAAATCTAGAAACAATAAATGCTGGAGAGGGTGTGGAGAAAAGGGAACACTCTTGCACTGCTGGTGGGAGTGTGAATTGGTTCAGCCACTGTGGAGAACAGTATAGAGGTTCCTTAAAAAACTACAAATAGAACTACCATATGACCCAGCCATCCCACTACTGGGCATATACCCTGAGAAAACCAAAATTCAAAAAGAGTCATGTACCAAAATGTTCACTGCATCTCTATTTACAGTGGCCCGGAGATGGAAACAACCTAAGTGCCCATCATCGGATGAATGGATAAAGAAGATGTGGCACATATATACAATGGAATATTACTCAGCCATAAAAAGAAACGAAATTGAGCTATTTGTAATGAGGTGGATAGACCTAGAGTCTGTCATACAGAGTGAAGTAAGTCAGAAAGAAAAAGACAAATACCGTATGCTAACACATATATATGGAATTTAAGGAAAAAAAAAATGTCACGAAGAACCTAGGGGTAAGGCAGGAATAAAGACACAGACCTACTAGAGAACGGACTTGAGGTTATGGGGAGGGGGAAGGGTGAGCTGTGACAGGGCGAGAGAGAGTCATAGACATATACACACTAACAAACGTAGTAAGGTAGATAGCTAGTGGGAAGCAGCCGCATGGCACAGGGATATTGGCTTGGTGCTTTGTGACAGCCTGGAGGGGTGGGATAGGGAGGGTGGGAGGGAGGGAGACGCAAGAGGGAAGACATATGGGAACATATGTATATGTATAACTGATTCACTTTGTTATAAAGCAGAAACTAACACACCATTGTAAAGCAATTATACCCCAATAAAGATGTTAAAAAAAAAAAAAAACTACAATGAGGTATCATCTCACACCAGTCAGAATGGCCATCATCAAAAAATCTACAAACAGGGCTTCCCTGGTGGCGCAGTGGTTCAGAGTCCGCCTGCTGATGCAGGGGACACGGGTTCGTGCCCCGGTCTGGAAGATCCCACATGCCACAGAGCAGCTGGGCCCGTGAGCCATGGCCGCTGAACCTGCGCATCCGGAGCCAGGAGAGGCCACAACAGTGAGAGGCCCGTGTACCACAAAAAAAAAAAATCTACAAACAATGAATGCTGGAGAGGGTGTGGAGAAAAGGGAACCCTCTTGCACTGTTGGTGGGAATGTAAATTGTTACAGCCACTATGGAGAACAATATGGAGCTTCCTTAAAAAACTAAAAATAGAACTACCATATGACCCAGCGATCCCACTACTGGGCATATACCCTGAGAAAACCTAATTCAGAAAGTGTCATGTACCACAGTGTTCATTGCAGCTCTATTTACAACAGCCAGGACATGGAAGCAACCTAAGTGTCCATCAACAGATGAATGGATAAAGAAGATGTGGCACATATATACAATGGAATATTACTCAGCCATAAAAAGAAATGAAATCGAGTTATTTGTAGTGAGGTGGATGGACCTAGAGTCTATCATACAGAGATAAGTCAGTAAGAGAAAAACAAATATAGTATCCTAACAAATATATATGGAATCTAAAAAAAAAAAAAATGGTACTGATGAATGTAGGGGCAGGACTCGAATAAAGACACAGACGTGGAGAATGGACCTGAGAACACTGGGAGGGGGAAGGGTAAGCTGGGATGAAGTGAGAGAGTAGCACTGGCATATACACACTACCAAATATAAAATAGACAGCTAGTGGGAAGCAGCCACATAGCACAGGGAGATCAGGTCGGTGCTTTGTGTCCACCTAGAGGGGTGGGATAGGGAGGGTGGGAGGGAAACACAAGAGGGAGGGGATATGGGGATATATGTATAAGTATACCTGATTCACCTTGTTATACAGCAGAAACTAACACAACATTGTAAAATAAAGATGTTAAAAAAAAAAGACCCATAGAAGACAACATATTAAAATGATTAACACAGCAATCATGTGACCAAGGAGCCAATCAGTTTATTAAAGTTCATTCATTCTACTAGCTCATCTCAGGAAGAAATTGACTAAATTAAGCATAAAGAATTTTGTATCCAATTGAGACATATATTTTTTTTTTCATATGCTTATGGAAGATTTAATAACTTGGAAAATGTACCAAAATAACACTTAGGAAGATATTTTAACAAAACTCCCCAATCAGACTTTTTAAACCTTATGACTATGATTTAGGATGCTAGTAGTAGGTAAAATTATTTTCCATTACCCATTTAGAATATTTGATTACTAATTTACATAGGCAAGGCATCAGAGCATAATGAATGTATGTCACCTTTGAGAGAGAGCCTTTTCAGAATTGAAAGTGAGTACCCTGTTGCCTTCAGCCCAAGAATGCTAACGATTCATATACATTTCTGTCCTATCAGATGAAAGCACCATAAAGCACTTACATGCAGGGAAGTTGGATGCTGGTTAATACAAAACATGTGGGGAGATGAAGCAATGTTTTATTATTTGATTATAAAGTGCCACCTTTCCCTTCAACTCTGAATGATTTATTACAAGATGATTAAGAATGTGTGTTGATGCCTAAGAGGAACTGCATTGATTTATGACGATTTCACACAAAATCACAACTGTCTGGTTTAAAGTCATTCTAAGTTGCAGCCCATGTTTGAATACAGAAAAATAATTTAGAAGTTTACCATGAACAATTCAAGATTGCCATCAAAGTACGGATTCACAGTGAGCTTCTTCCTGGATGTTTCTCTCCTGACAGCTAGTATGCTTGTTCTTACGTAGTATATTCTCACACCACAAAGCAAGGGCAGTAGTTTAGCCCATGAATATGCTTGGCTTCTAATACTACTCACCATGCTTAGTGGACTGTTGTTGCCAGATCCAGTCCTTTTTCTAAGATGCCTTATCAATCTCCAGCAAACCAAAAAAAGTGGCATTTTAATGAAAAATTCATTATTTTCAATTCTAAATGTTTCTTCTATATATGAGTGACCAATAGATTAAAATAAACATTTGAATGCTTCAGTTATATTAGATTCTGCTAAGAATATATATCTCTATTTTAATGAACAGATGATAATGTGGACTATTAACCAACCAAGATAGCTTTCACAAGTAGTTCCAGACCTACCTCATCTGAAGTATGTGATCTTGAGATGCAATGCAGGCAAAATGCCTGGAAAGAAGTGCCAGCTATTTAGAGCTGCAAAACAGTGACAGATCACTTAGGCTTTGTAAACTAGCGGATTTTTCTTAATGTCGTTGTAGCTTGAGTAGTAGGTGGATTTTCTTGCTTCCTGTAGTTTCATGGTTTAATCTGTCTCTGCTTTCCCTTTCTCTTTTATAAAGCCTTTTTTAAAAGACTCAGATCACCTCATTTTTGCTCTACAAAACAAGGGGTTTTCACACATCACCACTAAGTATTTTAAGGGTGTGGGCCAGGGTAGCAGGTGGTATTCTCCGGAAATTTGTATGCTGACAACATCTCCTATCTCAAGAGAGAGAGTTAGAGCTACCTTTTCCATCTGACCTTCCCAGTCTGAAGGTTTTATTTTTTCTGTCTATGTTCCAGGTACTAGTATTGTTAAGGGAGGCAAGTTTTCCTTTTCAGAACATCAAACTGAACATTTTTATTCTAGGACTGTTAATTTGTAATGCTAAAGAACTGTAGAAAAAAATGATTTTTGAGAAAGTAGAGTCTGAGTTTTTGTATTTGATTTAGCAGACTCATAGATGATTTTATGTTAATTGTAACTCTGACTTTGTATTAATTTAACATTTTCTCATTCCTCCCATGAGCTCAGCCCTTGCTTTATCTCAACCTTTTTACCTCTGAAAGGTAGTTTTTAGTTTAGAATGTATTTAACATATATTACTAGCTCATGTGAATTGGTGACCATTAAAAAGCATATTCCTTATTTAAATCAAGACAATTTCCCACATTTGAAACTTCAAGGGATTTTTTTGTTTAGTTGTCTTTGGTTTTTTCATTGTTGCTTTTGTTTTTTGTGCGTGTGTGTATTTTTGCAAGTAGGATATATGAGCCAGATAATTATCATTCCTCTTGGGGTTCTGTGGGCCTACAAATGTGAAACTTGGTACCCCTCTTATATTATACCTCAGTGGGGGTTTCTACTAGGCTGACACTAGCCCAGAGAAGAGCAGTGAAATTTTGAGAGCCTCTAAACTTTGGGGCAGTTTTTAAGAGCTTTGCACATTTCATTCTGTAATTTCAGAAGAGCAGAAAAGAGAAAGAAGCTGCTATGCAGCACACATTCTCTCCTGCCAAGGGAGATGGAGAAATCGAGATCGCATTGCTTCTTTCCTCTGATCACATACTGATGGGTACAAGTCACCTGTTTCAGGCTACTGAACTGTATTTTCTCCACAACACCACTGAGTGTTTCATAGTCCAGGCTGGCCTCATATCACTAATGGGTCCTCAAACCTGTAAGAGGCCACATGTCTGCATGGCATGATGTCTCAGCTGGAATTTAACTTCTATTACTATCTTATTTTGTGACCTTTGGCAAGTCTCTTAACCTTTCTGAGAATCTCTTAACATTTTTCCAGTTCCAGGCTTTGCAGGGTATGGATAACAATAGACACAGTGCTTGCCTTTCAGAGGTGGCATGAGGATTAATTAACTCATGTTTGTTAAGAGCTATATAAATGCTAAGTATTATGATTATTCTTTACTCATGTTAGCATTACAAAATGTCAGTGTGTTGAGTGGCAGAAGATGGGGTTATAGGACCCTGGTGCAGTATGACTCTTTTGTAAGTTTCCCCTCTCTCATGAAATTACTAGAACTATGTTTAGTTATCCTGATTAATGGCTTCATTATTACCAGGAGATAGCAATTAGCTCATTTGAATTAATACATACAACTATAACTCACAGTTTTATATGGACCAGAAGACTCAGAGAGGGACCTCACGGGATAATCTGTAAATTATTGCACCATAGCAGGGCGTGATTGTTCCTTGGGATCTATATTTGACTGCTTGGAGTTAAACATGCTCTGTACAGGACCAAGGAACATCAGATCCGCAGAGAGAATTGGGTTGTTCCACTAACTAACTGATTGCTCCTGTTCAAGTAGTGAGCCTGGGTGGTGGCTCTAGATGCATTAATCACTCACATGTTATGCTCTTTTTTTTAAGATATGCAGTGTGGAGCAGTGGGCAGACAAATTTAAACAAATAAATATATAAATAAATTTACAAAGGCAATGGGCCTTTTAGCTAGTAATTTCATAAGAATGCATAGCAATATTTGACTCTGATGGGTCTTCCATTCCTTCCACCACTGCATATATTTTAGTCTTTACTATCTGGGTACTCGGAAGTGTGAATAGACCTAACATCTGGATGGCATACATATTTTCAAAGCAGTGAAGTCTTAGTTTAAAGGAAAATATTTTATCGTTTATATTTAGATTTAAGAAATGATTTTTTTTTTTTTTTTTTTTTGCGGTACGCGGGCCTCTCACTGTTGTGGCCTCTCCTGTTGCAGAGCACAGGCTCCGGACGCGCAGGCTCAGCGGCCATGGCTCACAGGCCCAGCCACTCCGCGGCATGTGGGATCTTCCCAGACCAGGGCACGAACCTGTGTCCCCTGCATCTGCAGGCAGACTCTCAACCACTGCGCCACCAGGGAAGCCCAGAAATGATTTTTTAAATGGCTATCCCAGGGCCTTCATGCAGCCTCTAATATTAATATACTTCCTTAAAAGTATATATTACATCATTGGCATTCCAGGACAAATGATCCCCAACTCTGATACATTGCTGGAAGTCACTGATATTTTTCTTTAATTTACTTGCATTTGGTAGTTGAGAGTCAAGAATACCAACCTCTCATTCCTTTTTGACAAGTAAATAGTGCTCTCAACACCACCAAAAAAGATCAGGATAGCAATTTGCATAGAGGGTCATATGGAGAAGAAGGTTAGGAAACATGCTTAATCTGATCTGGGTTTTCTCATACTGGGTCAGTTCCCTATCACACTGGAGAACTAAGGCAGATCATTACACATGTACACTTCAAATTTTCCCAGGGAAATTATCTATATGACCACTTAGAGCTAGATAACAGATGAAAACAAATTTCTGCAGAAACCATAGTATATTCTGATGCTGCTTTGTATTCCGTAACACTCTTACCCTGACACCAAAATCGTATTACTAACTTACACTGACTTGTATGAAACAGCAGAGAAGAACAATAACCATTGGTGAGCAAACAGAGATAAGGAATGCTCTAATAGATGCATATTAATAAGAATCCAGTGTGAGCCTGGTAAGGAAAATGAATCTTACCTGTTCTGAAAGGTAACAGCACTAGCCAAGATATCACATAACTATTTAGAAGTCAAAGACTTACTCTCAGTTTGGATAAATGTTACTCTCACATGTGCACTTAAATGTCTTCTTTTTTTTCTTTTCAACATCTTTATTGGAGTATAACTGCTCTACAATGGTGCATTAGCTTCTGCTGTATAACAAAGTAAATCAGCCATACGTATACCCATATCCCCATATCCCCTCCCTCTTGCATCTCCCTCCCACCCTCCCTATCCCACCCTCTTTTTTCCCCCAGAAAAATGAATGGTATTTGTCTTTTTCTTTTCTCCCTACAGACTGCCAGATTACTATAAAAGAGCATTTTATATAAATGAGTATGGTACAACAATTGAAACACAATTGTATCATCATTTCAAGCTCAACAGGCACAAAATACATCTCTTACTTGGCAATTCCCAGACTGTTGTCAGGAAACAGACACAAATCAACTAAAAAGCTTGTATTTATTCATACCCAAGACAGGTTTTCTTGTCAATAACTATGTATGGATTTTTCCCTACTGATTTAAAGAAAAGGAAGATGCAGAACGTTTTGGTCGTTTATTCTTATCTTCATTTGTATCTCTATAAAAGTTGAGTTAGTGTTATATGGTGCCAGTATATTGTGAGCAGAGTAATACTCTCAGTACAGCTATGACCTTTTCCCCTGTAATTAGTTCCAACTGAAATTAGATTCAGTAAAAGCATGGCTCCAATTAGAGTTAAATCAAAACAAAACTCAGGGCTTGATTTCATATAGCAAAAGCATGGAGGAAAAAAAGGCGTGAAAGAAGAGGGGATATTCTTCCAATATAGGTTCAGCAGATCAAACCATATGGTAAGTCAGTCCTTTGAACTCTGGAGAAAATGTACATTTATTTCCATATAGGACTATTATTTCCATATAGGACTATGCTAATATTTTCCATGAATCATAGGGATTTTTCAGTCTCACCTTGGTTGACCAGTTTTCCGAAACTCTGCATGCAAAAAGAAAACCAAAAATTTTCAAAGTTCTGATCTAGGAAAAGAGCTATTTTCTCTAGGAGAAGAAGAAAAGAGAAATCTTCAAGCCTCCTTTGGGGATAACCTTGTAAAACAGAAAGCCAAGATTATGAGAGTTATCGGAAAGCATTTACTACTTGTCTCACCCTGAATAACTCTACATAGCTTCCTGACATGCAAGTCTGTAACGCAGTAGTATTTCTTTCTAAGTTCAGTTTCCTTGTCTATAAAACAAATGTACAAGTAAGTGAGCAAATAAACAAAAAGGATGGTAAAGCTACATCCTGATTCATGAGGCATAGTATAAATGTGAGTTACATTTCTTCCCTTTCTCTTATCTCAAACTTGTGTTGAGGCACAAAGCAGGAAAGTCCATAACCTAACCAGAATACAGGCTTCATGAAATACAGTAGTGGGAAAATTGGGCTTCAAAAAATGAGGTTTAGGAGCTTCAAAGTCCAAGTTAAGAAGTTGTGGCAAACATAAGGATGTGCCTCACAGACCTAAAGGAACAGTTATTTCTGGTATGAATTTGTCTTTCATTCACAGAGAGCCTATTCCAGCACTGCTATCTGGGGATTTATGGAATTTCTAGTCCACAAGCATGAAATTCCATATCGCATAGCATACAAAGATGGGACCCACTTACAGCAGAAGAGGTGTAGGAGTGGACCCATGACTATGGGATTTACTAGTCATATCACATACTACACCATCCAAAAGTAGTCAGTTAGCTTCACAGAACACTAGAACAGCTTCTAAAGGCACAAATAAAGTGCCAGCTTGGAAGAAACACTCTAAAAGGATGGGGTGTCATCCTTCAAGATACAGTAAACTTACTGAGTTAGAGATCACTATATGATACTGTCTCCCCAGCAGAAGGAATATATGGGTTTGGGAATGAAAGAGTAGAAGTCTTACCCTTTCTCCCAATGACCCTCTCTCCCAATGACCCACAGGGGGACCTTGTGCTTTCTGCCCCTTTAATTCTGGGCAATGCAAGGTTGGAGATATTGGTCCCAAGAGGGGGCAAACTCTTATAAGCAGACATCACCAGGTTCATTCTACTGAACTACAAAATACAGACTCCTCCAGGGCCATCTGGACTCCTTGTGTCCAGAGGCCAGTAGATGAAAAGAGGAGTCACCATACTGGAAGGAGTAGTTTACCCTCATCAGCAGGAGGAGATAGGGCTTGGGAGAAATATATGTTGAACCTAGGTAATCCACTGGGTGTCTCCGGGTACTCTCTTGCCTCAGAATAACTGTGAGCGCACACATTTAACAACCCTAAACTGGGAAGGGTATGATTATCAAGTGTTCAGAACATTCAAGAATGAAGGTTTGGGACTTCCCTGGTGGCACAGTGGTTAAGAATCTGCCCGCCAATGCAGGGGACACGGGTCTGAGCCCTGGTCCAGGAAGATCCCACATGCCATGGAGCAACTAAGCCCGTGCACCACAACTACTGAGCCTGTGCTCTAGAGCCCGTGAGCCACAACTACTGAGCCCGTGTGCCACAACTACTGAGCCCACATGCCACAACTACTGAAGCCTACGTGCCTAGAGCCCGTGCTCCACAACAAGAGAAGCCACTGCAATGAGAAGCCCATGCACCGCAACCAAGAGTAGCCCCCGCTCGCCACAACTAGAGAAAAGCCCATGCGCAGCAATGAAGACCCAAAGCAGCCAAAAATAAATAAATTTTTTTAAAAAAAGAATGAAGGTTTGGTCACAGCACCAGGTAAGCCACACAGACTTGCCAAAGTGACAGCTGAGAGTAAAGAGAATTTAAGAATGGATAATAAAGGAGGAGAAAGTGAGTATCAGTGGCAGCCCCAAGATCAACTGCAGCGATGGGAGTTACAGTTCATCTCAGTGACCTCCTTCTTTTTGAAATTCCCCTCAAGAAGAAAGGCTGCAGAAACCATGGAAGAGTTGTTTCCCAAACCTGTGTGGAAAAGTAGATCTGTGTGGCACAAGGGTAGAGAATGTTCCAAGCAGATCTCCTATAACAAGTCTCAGAAAGGGTGAGAACCTCCAAGGACCTCGGGTTTAGAGGTCATTAAAACTTCCATCCAGAAATCTGCCATTGCCTTGGCTCAGAGCCCACTTTCTGGTTTCTGTTTTTCACATTTTAAATTATCTGACAAAGAATATGACTGATCCAGCTTGGACTGGATGTCTAACTCTGGTCCTGTCATCTCTTCCCAATGCGGGAGGGTTATCTAGCAGAAAGTGGCTGTCAGAGTCTCAGCCCTAGAGAAGGTGCCCACTGAACAGACCTCCATCTGCTACGAAAATCAAAAGCACTAGTTTAAACTGATATGACAAATATACCCTCTACAATTCATCTGATGCAAAAGAACCCACTTTTTTCAGAAGCAGCTTTTCCATCTGGAGACAGTTCTAAATATTTCTCTCTGTCCCTGGGTATTTTTGTAACCGCATGAGGTCACTGCCTCTTAAGGTAATGTTACTGAACCCAGGTCTGGCTGCTCGCCACTCAAAAGCCAATTTTCGAGAGATAAGTGTTGGTAGGAAAGGAAAAGCTTCTTTATTTCGGAGGCCGGCAACCGGGGAGCGGGGGAGGGGGGGAGGGCGGTCACCTGTCCAAAGACCAACTACCGCCACCACCACCCCCAGCCCCGCCCCAACAATCAGGGGGCAAGAGCTTTTATAGACAGAGGAAGGGGGCTAGCAGAAACAATACAATCAGCTCTGTCAGTCATCTTGAAATTGGTCATTGGTGGTCTGACCAGCATCATCTTGACTGTTTTAGGTACAGTTAATCTTCAGTTCCAGCATTGGTTTGTATCCATTTCTTTGAGGCCAATTCTTGAAACTGTGGCAGCTTATGTCATGGCTACAGCCTGGTCATCATGTAGTCAACTTCTCCCACCTGGTGGGGGTTTCAGTATCTATAAGACAGCTCACAGGATACAGCTCAGAATATTATCTATAGCCCTTAAGGAGGAACTAAAGGTCCTTGACTATGTTTAATGACTAAACTATTATTATTTGGTCTCCTTTGACTGTTTTCCTCTGTTTCTGCATTTTCTCACTTCTCTGATTAAACTTATTCTTTGGCTAAATTTTTTCCACAGACAAAAGGCAGGCTGAGGAGATGGGGGCGGGGGGACAAGGACCATAGAGTCCTGCTCCATTTCAGTAACACTGATGATATCTGGCTGTCTCTCAGAATTTCAATAAGTGACCAGAAATCTGTTATCTTTTGAGCCTCTAGAAATTTCATCATTTGATGTGATTTCAACCACTTTTTTCTGTCACTTTTCACTCCATGCCCCATGCATCACTACAGATGAGGAAAACAGCTTAAAGATACGTGTTATTCTCCAATATCTGTTTGGGTTACTCACTTGCAAGTGTTGCGATGCCAATGGTTATTTCGGACAGAGCAACTCTCCACCTAAGCCAATGAGGGACGACATAGGAGAGAAGTTCAGACTTGTCATTTTTTTCTGCCTGCATTTCCATTTT
Source organism: Pseudorca crassidens (assembly GCF_039906515.1). Lineage (NCBI taxonomy): Eukaryota > Metazoa > Chordata > Mammalia > Artiodactyla > Delphinidae > Pseudorca > Pseudorca crassidens. The sequence goes on along the minus strand of NC_090315.1, from coordinate 36,703,600 downwards.
GTTTCCTAAACTTCAATCTCTCCAGAATGCAGTGTTTATTAGGATTCTGCATCTAAGAGAAATTTTGATGCTCAAAGCTTTTTATCTTCTGTTCCACAAATGAAATCCATTGTCCCACAGTACAAAACATCACTTAGCGTGAATCCCTTTGGAGAGACGTTATAGTAATATTTAAGCTTTATCATAATGGAGCTCCATCTGAAGATGTCCAACACAGAGACATCCTTCTTTTCTCTGGGCACTTGAGACAGCGTGCTCTAAGAAAATTCTTGGAATTGTGCCACAAACATTGACAGGAGCAAAAAGAGCCTAACTATTGGCTGAGAGAAAAAAACTGAAAAGTAGGCTAAAAGAAAGGAATGCTTATAGAACCCCTCTGAAGGCCAGACACTGGGCATCCAAGGGCATTAACTTATTTAACATTTACAAGGAGCCTGAGAGGTGGGCTTTATCCTTTTTGTCTTCAGGTGGGGAACTGAGGCTCAGAAAGGGTAAGCAATTTGCCAATATGGTCACACAGTTTATACACTGAAGAGATGGGACTCAAAAACAGATCATTCCAACACCCAAGCATATATTTTCAAAAACACAGCAGGGCCCATTCTCTGGTCTCACCTGAACACTACCATTCCTCTTCCCTTGAAGGGAATATAAGAAGTTTTAAGAAGCAAATTTGGCATGACTTCACATTAAGTGGGCAGTTGCTGTGTCTCATAGCAATGTCTGTAGGGGAAATGAAGACAAAAAAAAAAAAAAAAAACAGAAAAGAATAGATAATTATAGTTTAAAAGCTAACCAAATGAGTATAAAATGTTAGTGGCAATCAAGATTATCTAACATCCTACCCTTATCCCTACCCCCATGTGTGCTGAAATAGAGAAAATTATATGCCCATATGGCAAGCAGAACTAGAGTTTATTGAACAATATTATGTACTTCATGTTGCAGATGCTCTATCTTGTTGAATCCTAACAATCCCCTCATTCAGAGAATACAGTTCTCATTTTACAGATGAATAAACTGAAGCCCAAAGAGAGTTTAACACTTAGAATTGTTAAATTCTACCTTTGTTAATTGTAGAACTGTTAAATTCTACAACTGTTAAATTGTACCTACAAGCTACAGAAAACCTGACTAACAGTGACTTGGGCAAGGAAAGCCTTGTTTCTCATGAAATAGGAAGTCTGGGGTGGACAGCAGAGGCTAGTACACAGAGTCGACACTGCCATCAGGGACTCAGGCTCCTTCTGCCTGCCTGTACACCATCCCCAGCATGTGGCTTTTATCCTTATTCTTTCAACATGGCTGCTGGACCTCTGGGCATTATAAATACATTCCAGGTAGGAAGATGAAGGAATATGGAAGAGCAAAAGGTGAAGAGAAAAGAACCACGCCAGCCAAACCTGTCCCTTTTTATCAAAAGGACAACAGAGTTTCTGAAAGCCATACCCAAAGCTTAATCTTCTTGCTCAGAACTCCATTACATAACCACCTATACCTGTAAGAGAAGCCAGTGAATTGAGTATTTAGAATATTCTAAACTCCAGTGTAGTCCTGACTAAAATCAAAGTTAGTCATGAGTTAATATTTGTAAAGTGCTTAGAATAAAATCTGACACATAGTTAAGTGCTATATGTTTAATACATGAAGAAATGAAGGAATTAAGTAATGAAAGAATAAATAAATGGGACTGGATATCGGGTAGGCAAGCAGAATTATTTAACATAGAGATAAATGACTTGCCTAAATTTCCCAGCTAGCAAATGGTAGTGATGTAATTTCCATTCTGAGTTCTTCTGATTTCAAAGGATCTTTTTACTATTTTTCTTTTCTTATTATTACATAACACCCTCCCCTGCAATCACACACACAGCTTTTAAACTCCTACGTGACTATGTCTGTGAACGTCATAAGATTTTCCTGAGGGCTGCTTAAAATATTAGGATTCCAAGTGAAGAATCCAGTTATAAGAAAACAGGCATGCCAGTCTAACCAACTTCATTCTCTGGTGGGCTCCTTGGCCTTTGACATGCCAGGCTGGAAAAAGATCACAAATAGCACTGGCATTTACAGAAGCCCAAACTTGGCTTAACTGTAATTGTGCACTAAACCTAGAGCCACTGATAAACTGAAAATAAAAGCAAGACATGACTCCCCAATAAATACTGACAAATGAGCACTTGATTGTAATGTGGGGACTGCCTTTTGTCAGCTAGTTTTCTAGCCCCTCTGGTTTTTAGCCCTTAGGATAGTGAATGATCTTAGTGTGCTATGTCACCTGTTGGTAGTACATCCATATATCAACACAGTTGGTAACCTCCTTTGTTTGACCTTCAACATCCTTAAATGTCAAATATCACCCTCTGTATACAGACTACCAGGTCAACTCGAGTTTATCCTAGGTGCGAGAAGAGAGAATCAAAGATCAGCCCTTATAAAAATTCATTACTGATGAATATTGAAATATTACTGGAAAATTAATCATTATTATTAAACATCAAGAGATTAATGCTGGCTCATTCTATGGGAGATGGAACCAACCACTACAGAACACCTATTAAAAGTGCTGAATGCGAATGTTTAAATATATATGTATATGAATGTGAAAATGACTAACTTTTCAAAGGTCAATCAAGGATAGAAAGCAAATGGAAAGCTGAGTTCAATGGCATAGAAAATTGTCCGTGGCTGTTCTCAGCAGTCCTGTCACACCCACAGAGTTCATATTGACTCTCCCTGAAGTACCTCTTTACTAATCAAAGAAAGGGAGTTTGGCCTTTTGCTTTAGCTGAGATCCACTGTGAATTCAGTGGATATCCACTGACTAGGTCGAGACATTAAGAACCAAACCAAATAATGAAATCCCATTGCTTCCCAAAAAGAAATTAATGTTTTCTTTTCATGTGGATTATGACTTGTTTAAACCCCAATGACTGTTCAGCTTCTGCTCACAGAAGACAAATATTTGCTAATTAAGGGTAAGAGGAGGTAGAACCAGAAGGTCAGTCTGCTTATTCCTTGCCAGAAATCATACAAGAAGGCTTATATCTTCTGAATTGTGTTTTACAAAACATTTAGAAATTCTTGTCTTCCATATGTACTGACACCGTTACTATTCTTTAAAACATGCCTTCCTTTGTGAGATTATTATTGTGAGTCCCAGAATAAGAACAAAGGATGATTTCTGTCCTAGACACTCTTGAACTATTTCAGTCTGAATCTTGGATAATCTCCAATTCATGTTCTAGAATTAGATTCCCTGAGTTTGAATGTGGGTTCTACTACTCACTCCCAGTATGGTCTTAAACAAGATATTTCATCTTGTAAGTCAGTTTCCTCTTCTAAAACATGTATGATCTCGATAGTATGTATTAGACTTAAAAGGGATCATACATGTGCAGTGTTTAACCTAACTCCTGGGTGCCTAATAAATATCCAATATGCAAGACTAGTTATAACTTAAAGCAAAACAAAGTGTACTCTTCTAGGTAGAAAGCACTGAATCTTCTTATGATGGATTTAGAGTGGACTCATATATAATATTTTTCCCAGTTACCCTGTCCTCTCAGGAAATTAATAAACTACCTAACAATATGAATACATTTCAAAAATTCCAAATGGATCTTAATGCAACGCCAATTCTCCGGCACTCAATGGCTCACCATCTGATTAATGGATTTATTCCTTTCCTTTTCTTCTGGAATGGAGTGATATAGTAGAAGGAATGCAGACCTATCATCAGAGTGGTAAGCATTACCTATTCCAAGATAAGAGGTATGATCTTTAGGGAATGTCAGAGCCCCCTGCATATAAGCCTCGGTACATAAATGCATATGTATCAAGGTGCATCTCATTTGCTTTAGTAAAACCTCCCTTTGAGAGACATTAATTGAAATATTTAGGGATCACAGCTGAGACTGCAATTTGAAAGGAAGCCAAATATTGAAAAAGGTCTCTCTTCCATTGTGCTCTTTACTGTTAGTAGAAATATTCCAGCTGTGGCTCAGAACGCTAAAACAACACTTCAAAGATGTCATGCATTTAATAGCCCCCTGTCCCATGGGAACCAGAGAAATGAGTCAGGATGTAAAGTGGTTCTCCTGTAGAGAGAGAACCACCACCATTCTGGTGCTGCAACAGTGGAATGGAGGAAAAGAGATATTCTGGCCTCACGCAATAAACCCAGAGTACAAAAGATCTCTAAAACTACAGTAACGGGCTGGTCCAAAGTCCAAATTATTGTGCCAATAGGCCAACATCTGTGACCTTTCTAGATAACACTGTGTCAAATGCATCAATAAACTGTGATGAATAATTTCACTTCTAGAATTCTCTTCTAATAAAATGATCAGCGTTGACATACCTCTCACTCTCAAATCTCTATTCTACCTCCATTCAAATTTCTTTTAAACTTCACATAATAAACTGCCTATTCTTCAGGAATACCTCACAACTTTTAACCCAACACTCCTCCACAGGCTGGCTTCTTCTGTGTTGCCTCTCCAAGCACATGGCACCACAATTACTCCAATGAACGCCATCTGTGACTGCTTCTTCTCCCTTAGATGCATAAAATCATCATGTCTCTTCCATACTAATTTTTAAAAAATCTTTTTCTCCATCCTAATTCCCACTCTCCTACTACCTTAAGTCCAACTATCATCATCTATACCTTGCATCATGGGAATAGTTTCTTAACTAGCCTCCTTGTCTACTTTGTTCTACCAATGCAATCTCCACAAAGCCACCAGTCATCTTTCACAATGCATTTCTAATTATGTTGCTCCCTTGATTAAAACATTTTAAATACTTTCACCGCCTTCAGGATAAGGAACAAACTCCTTACATTTCTGGAAAAGTCCTTTCATGATCTAGCCCCAACCTATCTTCGCAAGAAACCAATCTTCCAGATGTACTAAATTACTTGTAGTTTTTCCAACTTGTCATGCTTTTTCTTACCCATAGGTCTTTGTACGTGCTGTTCACTACATTTAGAAAAGTGACCCTTCCCCAATATTTTCATTTATCTCGTTAACTCTTATTCACCCTTCAGGTTTGAGTCTAGTTAACTTCCTTAAAGTTTTCTGACTTCCAATTATATCCAGTACTTATCATATGTCCTCAGCACTTTTCACAGAATAATGTAATTGCCTTTTTTTTAAATTCCTCTCTAGACCTCTTAAGATTCTTAAATTCAGCAATTGTGTTATGGCCTTGCACATAGTTAAGTCCTCAATAAAGAATTTTTAATGAACACCAAGATATTTGTCAAGGTTTGATTACAAAACCAGAAAATTGATAACTAAGCCTAACTATGCAAATGAGTAAACAAATTTTGGTGCATCTATAAGGTAGAAAATAGCATTTTTCCTTCTCAAAGTAAAAACTGTTTTTGAAATTTTTTCATAGATGGGAGCATAGAATTGATGGAATATTGAGTGAAAATCACAGATAAAATTTGCATTAACAATAAGGTATCAATATGATAGGTAGATAAAGATAGGTAGGTAGGTAGAGAAATAGATGATAGAAAGAAAGAAGGAAGAAAGGAAGGAAAGGAAGGAAGGAAGAGAGAAAGAGAGAGAGAGAAAGAAAGAAAGAAAGAGAAAGAAAGAAAGAAAGAAAGAAAGAAAGAAAGAAAGAAAGAAAGAAAGAAAGAAAGAAAGAAAGAAAGAAAGAAAGAAAGAAAGAAAATTATACAAATATGATAATAGCTTTTATATTTGGCTTATGGGTAATATGTGTTTGCTTATTATGCCTGGAAGTATATTTCTGATTTCCTATGATGAGTCAAGTAAAAACACAATAGAAAAGCAAAAGAGTCACAGTGAATATTGACTTCGTCTTGGCCAGTATCTATAACTAAAGCAGTCACATTTGCAGATGTGGAACATCACAGCTGGACTCTCAGGACAGCGCTAATGTTGAAAGTTAGATGGGTGGCAATACTGGGGTCAGACACTAGTATCAAAGGCAGGAATGAACACCAGGGAGCCAAGAGCAAGTCCAGAAAGCAGGGCTCAATGGCCAGGGACCAGCTGAAATTTCCTAGAATAGCTCCTAGTATCATGAATTGCACCAATAACAATCTAGCCCAAGATCTGGGTGGGCCAGCAATGCCAAAGGGATGGGACTAACAGATCAAGTTCTGGAAGCAGAGAAAAATCTGAGTTGCTAATTAGGAGCTAAAGTAGACTTATATAGATTAGATATGCATGGTCAGAATCAGGGTAATCATAATTTGGGGGCATGAAGGTAGGCATAAGATATCTAGACTTATTTCAATAAAACTTATACTGAACCCCGCTAGCTAGTGGTAATTAATTCCCCCACATAACCTATCTTCCTCAAAATGTGCACAAGGCCTAGAGAGGGGATAGAGTAGTACATGAAAGCAATGATTTTATGTTTAAGAAGAAGGGTGGGGAAGTCAGAGGCAGAAGAAGAAAAAGCAATTTTATGACTATTCTGAGATAAAGGAAATGCTCCAGCATTCTTTAGTAGTTTTCAAAATGGAACTAAATAATAAATGTTCTCTTTGAAAAGAACAATTACCTAGTTAATTTAAAGAGTGTTTTCGTATGAGGACTGCAATTAAAAATAGAGGGCAAGAGAAACTTGCTTTAGCCATTTGCCATCACCCCAGGGTTTGTTGATCAACTTTATGCTCCATTTATGTCTCCATAAATCATACCATGGAATTAAAAGTGTGTGGCTGACATGAATATTGCCCATTTTGCAAATGAAAAACAAGGAGTAAGAAAAACTATGCAGAAGCATGAGTCTATCATACAAAAATTCTTTACAATTATTATCTCTGCTTCCCCATGGAAGTGAGATTACTCTTGGTGGATGTCATAGAATTGAGGCTTTGAAATGGAGATGCCAAGCTGTAAATTACATTTCTGAATCAATTATGCCTCTATCAGAAAGGCTATAAATAACACGCAGAATTACCAGATGTGTAATTTTTTGTTACACTTGAACATTTGGCACGTTTAGAATGTCTAAGTGAGGGACTTGGGTTAATCTGTGAATTTCACGGATTTATCTGACAAGACAGCAGAAAAATGTGGGTGAGAATTATGATGACCTTGCTTCAAGGAGACTTATTACAACAAGGTCAACTCAGGAATTTGCCTGCATTTGTTTTAAAAGGGACCTGGGTGGGAAATGGTCATTAAAAAGCCCCTTGGTGTTTCCGTTGACTGAATTCTCAGAAGAGTTGAACAAAGGACACATTTGGTTTCAGATGTGTTACTTGAGCAAAATATAATTCAGTGATGAGCCTTTTTTTTGACAGCCTTACATTGATTTTATTTTGTCACCTTCTTCAGACGTCTAAGAGAGAAACTGTTGGACGGTTTATTATAACCAGTCTCAGCACCCAAAGTTTAAACATCAAACAGTGGGTACGGAAAAGCCTGGAGTTTATCAAGCAGCCTCAGAAAGTGGCCTTCCCAGGAATATCACTTATTCCTGGGTCTGGTACATAGTAGCATTTTTCCCTTGTGGCAAGTTCAGTTTTTATTCCTTTTATTGTTAAGTGAGCACTGAGTTATTAAATTTGGAAGCTGTCAGTAATAGGACTAAAGAAAAAAATATGCCTCTCTATTTATGAGAATATAGCCCCCACATTTCCCTGGGAATTTCTGAGGACAGGTAGGAGCTATTCTTTGTTACAGCACTAGAGGAAATCTGGTTCCCTCGGCAGAGTTAGGTAAATATTGTGCAATCAGATAAATTTTTACTGATCATGCTAGAGTTGACTACCACTCTTAAAGCTAGCAAATGGAATTAGGTTGGTTTTTTTCCTTAGCACAGCATAACAGAACAAAAAGGAGTTTGGAATCATCTGGAGCCCAACAGATGAAATGTATCTAAGATCATAGTGTCTAAAAAACAACACTGAGATTCCAGCCCAGCTCAGTTTGCTTATCTATAAAATGGATATAATGGTATCTACTTTCCAGCATGACTTTTAAGGTTAAATTGGATAATGCTTGCAAAATATTTAGCATAGTTCTCTACCTATAACTGGTACTAGAGGAAGCGATTCTCAGTATCATTTAGAGTCTTTATTTTAATTCAACATGATTCCCCCACGATTCTTACCTTCTACCTACAACCACCTGTCCCCAGAAAGGAGTGTAGCATAGCAGTTAAGAGCTTAAACTCAGTTAGTCTGGGTTTGAATCCCAGTTCAGATATGTGCTCATCAGCTTCATGAGCTCCAGCAAATTATATAACTTTTCTCTGCCTCTGTTTTCTCATCTGTTAAATGGGGATGATAACAGTAAGCACTCCATAGAGATACTTTCCTTACCTAACTAGTGCTTGTTTTCAGGTGTAACTGAAGTAAAAGAGGAAAAGCACTCAGAACACTGACACAATAAATGCTGCCTCTACTATGAATACATTTTAATATATGAATCCATTCTCCCTCCTCTATTTTGTTGGCTTCAAACTTCCATTGACACGTACTCTCCACAATATATGAGAAGCATGTTAACTTCTTGTTAAAGTGGTCACCATCAACTTTTGAGTAATAAGACAAAAAGTGGACTGGTGATTGGATCTTCGAAGAATACTGGTAGATGTCAAAGCCAATGCACTTATCAGAAGAAAAATCAGCCTCAACGATCATAATGGGATACACCCAAACCAAATAAGTTAAGAATATGAAGGCTACTTGCAAATCCTTCACAAAACCAAGCAAGAGAAATGAGGAGACAAAGAGGGCCCACAGTCATGCACATGTGTGTGATTTCCTGCAGGGATGTTCTTGAAGGCACTGGATCTCACCCTTGAAAAAGGCCTCTTATATTCTGATTTCCAATTATTAGAAAATTAGCAGCTGTGCATTTTTAGGAAGCTACTAATAAATAAATGCTTGTGATGACTTGACAGCATTGTTTAGTTTTGATGGAGAGAAGCATTAGAACACAAGAGATGTCTCCCCAACAAGTACAAAATCACCCATGGTTTTGGCCTTGCAATTTCCGAAAGGATAAACCATCTGAATCATTTCTTTTTAACGCTAAGGGTGAGGTTGTCACATTAGAACTTGACAATTCACTTGCCATCATAACTGATCCATGAAGGTATGTTAAACTGAGAGTCAAGGTTTCAACCAAATCCCAAAGATTGTGCAATATTTCCATGAACATTTTGCATACGGTTACCCTCAGAATGAAGGATATTTTTTCCCATTTAGAATAACAATACAGAGTAGGATCAAATTTCTGATTAAGGTATAGCTGTCACATCACATCACACTACACCGATCATTTACACATTAAGCATTCTTATTTGTTTAAAACACAGTGTTTTTCTCCCATCTGAATGACAGCTTTTAGGCAACAGAAGGAGAAACATTAAAATCTTAGTGTTTACTCTTGATGAAAGAAATTAAAGATGATACAAATAGATGGAGAGATATACCATGTTCTTGGATTGGAAGAATCAACACTGTGAAAATGACTCTACTACCCAAAGCAATCTACAGATTCAATGCAATCCCTATCAAACTACCAATGGCAGTTTTCACAGAACTAGAACAAAAAATTTCACAATTTGTATGGAAACACAAAACACCACGAATAGCCAAAGCAATCTTGAGAACGAAAAACGGAGCTGGAGGAATCAGGCTCCCTGACTTCAGACTATACTACAAAGCTACAGTAATCAAGACAGTAGGGTACTGGCACAAAAACAGAAATATAGATCAATGGAACAGAATAGAAAGTTCACAGATAAACCCAGACACATACGGTCACCTTGTTTTTGATAAAGGAGGCAAGAATACACAATGGAGAAAAGACAGCCTCTTCAAATAAGTGGTGCTAGGAAAACTGGACAGCTACATGTACAAGAATGAAATTACAACACTCCCTAACACCAAACACAAAAATAAACTCAAAATGGATTAAAGACCTAAATGTAATGCCAGACACTATAAAACTCTTAGAGGAAAACATAGGGAGAACACTCTATGACATAAATCACAGCAAGATCCTTTTTGACCCACCTCCTAGAGAAATGGAAATAAAAACAAAAATAACCAAATGGGACCTAATAAAGCTTAAAAGTTTTTTGCACAGCAAAGAAAACCATAAACAAGACCAAAAGACAACCCTCAGAATCGGAGAAAATATCTGCAAATGAAGCAACCGACAAAGGATTAATCTTCAAAATTTACAAGCAGCTCAATAAAAAAACAACAACCCACCCAATCCAAAAATGGGCACAAGACCTAAATAGACATTTCTCCAAAGAAGATATACAGACTGCCAACAAACACATGAAAGAATGCTCAACATCATTAATCATTAGAGAAATGCAAATCAAAATTACAATGAGATATCACCTCACATCAGTCAGAATGGCCATCATCAAAAAATCTAGAAACAATAAATCCTGGAGAGGGTGTGAAGAAAAGGGAACACTCTTGCACTGCTGGTGGGAATATGAATTGGTACAGCCACTATGGAGAACAGTATGGAGGTTCCTTAAAAAACTACAAATAGAACTACCATATGACCCAGCAATCCCACTACTGGGCATATACCCTGAGAAAACCATAATTCAAAAAGAGTCATGTACCAAAATGTTCATTGCAGCTCTATTTACAATAGCCTGGAGATGGAAACAACCTAAGTGTCCATCATCGGATGAATGGATAAAGAAGATGTGGCACATATATACAATGGAATACTACTCAGCCATAAAAGGAAACGAAATTGAGCTATCTGTAATGAGATGGATGGACCTAGAGTCTGTCATACAGAGCGAAGTCAGAAAGAGAGAGACAAATACCGTATGCTAACATATATGTATGGAATTTAAGAAAAAAAAATGTCATGAAGAACCTAGGGGTAAGACAGGAATAAAGACAAGGACATACTAGAGAATGGACTTGAGGATATGGGGAGGTGGAAGGGTAAGCTGTGACAAAGCGAGAGAGTGGCATGGACATATATACACTACCAAACGTAAAACAGATAGCTAGTGGGAAGCAGCTGCACGGCACAGGGAAATCAGCTCAGTGCTTTGTGACCACCTAGAGGGGTGGGATAGGGAGGGTGGGAGGGAGGGAGACGCAAGAGGGAAGAGATATGGGAATATATGTATAACTGATTCACTTTGTTATAAAGCAGAAACTAACACACCACTGTAAACCAATTATACTCCAATAAAGATGTAAAAAAAAAAATCTTAGTGTTTACTCTTGAAAGCATATAGTTATCAAAATCAAGTCATAAAAGGAAAATTGATGGGGTCAAATCTTCTCTTATGCCAACTGTGAAGTGTGAGTAAATAAAAAGGAAAGTTGCAGGATTCTACAGATAAAATACATAATACAAGTTCAGTACAACTCACGCTAATTTGAAGCAAGAGTAGGACAGTACGGAAAAAACTAAATATATTTATAATTTAATGCTTGGTGAAATGTGGATCAAGTAACTATGAAGACAAACAGAATTACTCTCACAACTTGAATATTTTTTGAAGATATGGCTTGTGCAGCATGAATAATACATACTAGTCTATAATTTCTGATTTAGTGTTTTTATTTATTTATTTATTTATTTATTTATTTATGGCTGTGTTGGGTCTTCGTTTCTGTGCGAGGGCTTTCTCTAGTTGCGGGGGGCGGGGGCCACTCTTCATCTTCATCGCGGTGCTCGGGCCTCTCACTACTGCGGCCTCTCTTGTTATGGAGCACAGGCTCCAGATGCGCAGGCTCAGCAATTGTGGCTCACGGGCCTAGCTGCTCTGCGGCATGCGGGATCTTCCCAGACCAGGGCTTGAACCCTTGTCCCCTGCATTGGCAGGCAGATTCTCAACCACTGCGCCACCAGGGAAGCCCTCTGATTTAGTTTTTACTTTTATTTCTTTCATTGGATAAATAGTCCTAAATTGATTAAGACCCAAATATGAAAGAATTAATCCTTCACCATTCAAAAAATTTATTTAAAAGATAGTTTTGGTAGTATGTGAGCATTTTTTGGATGAATGAAAAAAATTCCACTGTTGCTAAAATTCTCGACTAATTGAGAAAATTTTATTCAAAACAGCTTTTGATCATTGACTTTATTCTCAACACAGTTTCATGGGAGATGGTATATAAAGACAGGAAGATAGACATATAGATTTGAAAATAGGAGCCAGTGACTGAAACATTGCATTTAACCTGGATCTAGCTTTCATGAGGAATGGAAGTGAGGCAGCTGATGTTCTAATTCAGGCAGTGTTCTGGGAGAGTTGGTTCCCGTGGGTTTTTACATGAAAAGATGTATGTAATCGACAACAATGGCATTCTCATGTGAAAAAGAATACTAACGTTGTATATTCTCATTCACATATTTTAATATCTTATTTATAATATTATATCCAATTTTTTTCCCTCTAAAATATAGCTAGATCACAAAACTAATCCAAATCCTGGCTAGCTAATTTACTCTGGTAGGCCCCTATTATATAACTCAAATTTATTTATTTATTTATTTGTTTATTTATTTATTGGCCATGACACGTGGCTTGCAGGATCTTAGTTCCCAGATCAGGGATCAAACGCAGGCCCACAGTAGTGAAAGCACTGAGTCCTAACCACTGAACCGCCAGAGAATTCCCTATAACTCAAATTTAAAGAATTATAATTAGGCTAGTAACAGGCTAGAATTTTTTATAATAATCAATTTTATAAGGTACTTGCACAAATGCCACACAGTGGGCTGTTTAATATGAACTTGTTCGCCTACCACGTTTGTAACAAAATCCTGGTGAGCTGTGTCAGAGTCTAAATGAAGCTCTGGGCTCCTCTTGGTCCCATTCTCCTTCCCTACATTTGTAAGGATGCTGATATGGATTGGCCAAACTCCAGGATAGTGTAACATGTCACAGATTGAGAGACTGAGAATTTCAAAGAAGTGAAAAGATCAAGCATACACATTGAATACTGTCTCTTCACAGATGCGGCTAACGGAAAAGGGCCTAGGAAATACTGAGAGCCACCCGGGCATGAAGCCAGAGCCACCACACCATGCTAGCTTCACGTTTGAACGGTTCTCCTTCTTTCCTCAGGTGGCCATGCTCATACCTGAATGCTACGAGCCAAAGTATGTGTTTTTGCTGCAGTAGGGCATAGAGATATAACTTGTCTAGGTAAAAGGAGTCCTCCAAGAAGAGTTAAAATTTGTGGTTTAAGCCAAACTTCCAACTGGTAATAACATATTTCTACAACTTCCCTGTACCAAAACTCACAAGGGAGGAAAAATCTCTAGAAGCTACATTTTTAGAGGTTTCTACTTCTCTATGAGTATATGTCAAGACAATTCCCTATGTCCATGAAGAAAACTTCTAGAGCATTTTCCTTTAATTCCTTTTCTGAATGAAGGGAACAGGCCTGAGTTGCATTCTTTACCTTCTGCACATTTTATCTCATATCCTGATAGGTGATATAAGGGACTTTAAGCAAGGCTCCTGTCATTATGGTCATGACAGGATTATTTAAACAATTGAGAGAACACACGTGTACAATCATAACTCACAGACTTTCTCATCCTTTGTTCATGTAGCTAAATTAGCCACACAAGTCAGTTTTCAAAGCATTCAGAGACACCTACTCAGAATTCACAGGTTCTATGCAAAATGTTGGTATTACTAAGAAAAACACCAAAGATCTCCTACTGAAACAATTTGGGCAAATAATAGAATGCCAACTTATGAAAATAATTTAGACAGAAAATAGATTCAAGTAAATAAACATTTAACAACTTAAGCAGTGACCAACTGATAATTTTACTCAGTAGCTGGCAGAAAATTCTGGATTTGTGAAGGGTTCATTATCCCTTGACAAGCAACTGTTCTTCATAGTTTCATAGAAATATTCAAAAAGATAAACTGTGCACATTATCATCTTCAGGGCACAAGGAAGTTCTCTTTTTCACCACAATAAAGGAAATTAATACTTCCTTTATTCATTTTAATTTTTTCTTTGTTGTAATTTTTTGACAAAGTGCAGTCGGATAACTTTTTTTAAGCCAGAGACCGGAGTTCAATTCCACATGAGCTACTTAAATGTTTGACCGTGAGCAAATTGCTTAATTTCTCAAATTTCCCCATCTGCACAGTGGGAATGCTTACAAATAAGCCTGTTGAGAGAACTAAATGAGCAAATACCTATTAAAGATGCTCAGCAAGTGGTGAGTGTCTCCTGCACTTCAGGCCATGCAAGGCATGGAAAAGCTAAAAAGATATTTAGGGAATGTCACTACCTTTAAATAACTGAGTTTAGTTAAGAGACTGTACTTAATTAATTTTTATTATTTTCAAATAATATTATTGGGACCACAATGTGAAGACTGAATTAGGCTGCTATTCAACCATATCTGCCCCTTTTGTCATCAGGTTCTTTTTTGCCCCAGTCCATACCCAAGACAGAGACCACTATTCTCGACTCATAAATCCATGCTATCCTTGGCAATGTTCACCCATCCTAATATACATTCGCTTGAGTATGTGTTCTTTCTTAGTTAGGAAACAGGGAACTAAAGGAACTAACTAAACAGTAGCATTTGTGAGAATAAAAATGATATTTTGTTAATTATTTTATTGTCAAAATATAACAGGTATTTCAATAAATTTTGGTTGCATGAATGAATATCTGCTTTGTTCCCAATCCTCTACTAGAAGAAGCTGACCATGTGCTTTCTTAGTCAGTCCTACAAACTACCCTGATAGTGAAATATAAACACCATTTTGCATGGAGAAAACTGAGGTTTAGGATGTTTATTGATTTGCCAACATCTCATATACACTAATAGACTGAGTTGATATTTATTTCAGAGCTGTATAACTCCAAAGTTCCTGCACTATCAACTGTAGCATCCTCTCTTCCTGCATGAGGTTGGGTTAATCAAAAGATTAAAAACAATACTGATAATGCATTAGTAAAATCCTTTATGACCTCCTGCCCAGAGAATAATGATAATGGACTAAGCATGCCCAATTAAGAGATGAAGTAATTATAATAACAACTAACGTCCATAATCATCATCATCAAGACATTCAAGTTTTGCACAGTTCCTTAAAGTTTACAAATACTTTACACATTTGATTTAGAAATGTCAAGTGACTTGCCCAGTGTCACATGATTATAAATGATAGGGCCAAATTTCTTTGTGATTCTGAAGCCCATCCATGAAATAATTCCTTACCCCCTAAAAAGTGGTAGCAATGTTGAAGACGCAGATACCTTGGCTGGACATTGCTTGCGAGTTTTCTTACAAACTGAAGGAAGGCCTTTCTCTGAATTGCCCTCCTCTGTTCCATTCCACTCAGAAAGCCCAGTAACATGAGTGAGCAAGACAGCAACTCTTGTGTTGGCGCTGAAGGCTGAAAATAAGTAAGTCTGGAAACAGCCGTGAATACGGGTAAGCTTTACTTCCTTGACATTTGATTACCCAAAATGCTTCCCCAGCACGTGCATTCTATAATATTCTCTCCTTTGTACAAACATTTCAAATTAACCATAAATATTAATTCTGGAAAATGTTTAGAAAACATATCTAGTCTTTTCTAACCATTTTGCAGATGAAGAACCTGAAATGCAGGAGCTGACTTTGCCAAGGAAAAATCAAGATTAAGTCAAGATTAATGGGAAAGTCTAGATTAAAAACAGTTTCTTTCCTTCCTCCCTCCTTGCCTCCCTTCTACAATAATTAATTACCTGTCAAATCAATGTAGGATTCAAAGAATACAAATTATTTTCCTCTCTCTCTAGCTCTCTCTCTCTCTCCCTCTCTCCCTCTGTGTGTGTGTGTGTGTGTGTGTGTGTGTGTGTGTGTGTGTGTGTCTGTGTTCCAAACAGGGTCCTTGCCACTGAAGATACAAAGTTGATCCTCTAGGAATTCACTGTCTCTTACTGGAGAAACAAAATTGTAAGTAAATAATCACCCCAAAAAGCAGTTATAAGTGTCATGATAGTGATATTTTTAAGACAGAATATTCCTCCTTTGAGCCAAGCCAGCTTGTTGGTGCCTTCTGTTTCTTAGTCTACAGCTTGTTTCTTCCCCACAGATTGATTCTTATCGCCTTGTCAATTGCAAACCTCCTAGGAGACCAGAGTGGATGACACTGTAACCCAAAGCAGACTTTAGGGACCAGCCACTGTAGCTGCAACTGTGACACTTTTCTTCCATTAACCCTGCCTGAGTACTAAAGATGGAACATTTTGGTTTACAATTCCCTAAGCACCTCTTGAGTTCAGCATGCCTCAAGTAGGACCACATGTCAGAATTACACTTTTCCGAGCTTCAATGCCTTATACTCTGCTTAGTTCCAGGGCATTCAGGTTTCAAACCTGTTTTTAAAAGGTACTATTTCAAATATTCAGGAAATTCTATTTGATTGTTTTTTAACTCAGTGGAAGAGATTAACAGAAATATTAAGTGGTTTTCCACTTAAGAAGAAGCTAGTATAGAAGCTGGACTCTAATTAGTATAATTGGTGAGTACTCAACTTTTGTTTGGAAGAAGGCTTATCTGCCCACATCATCCAACATTTATATGTGCTACTGGTGTCCATTTTTGCATTTAGTAAATGGTTTAGGCAAAGGGATTATTTATAAGTTTAACCAACATGTTCTTCCCTCCTCAAAATAACAAATCCATAATACTGAAAAGTATATAAAGATAAATTTTAGAAAGAGCAGGTATACACCAGGTTAGGCTAGCTCTTAGCCAATATTTTTACAGGAGTAATGGACATAGTAGCACAATAATGATCAATCACAAAACTCATTAAATATACACAAAACATAATCAATATATATCCACCTGGGCCAGTCTTAACATCTGACTGTTGTGCACACTTGGACAAATTACTTCCACGAGGAGTAAAATTATTGACATTTTTAAATCACACACTAGCTCTGGTTTCCTAAATACTCACCATGCTAAAGGCTCATGCCACATCTAATAACAGTCGCTTAGACTCAGGAGGAAAATTTCTGGTTTACATCATAAAAACTTTTCATGTCTGAGAGAAAGACAAACAAAAAGTATATTGCTGGTATTTCTAATTCTAATCTTTCTTTGCCATGTACTAGTCTTTTTATCATATTCTTGAGTGAAGCCAACTTATTGTTGAAGTGGGTGAACATTTTAGAAGAGTTGTGTTAGGTAATATGCAAAAAAAATCCTCAATAAATATTTCTTCTGAATCATTTAATCATTTATACAGAACATATTTTTCCTAATTACTTTGTCCCATTCACCATGCAACTTCTGAGAATGCCAAGGTGTGTAAGACTTGTCCTCTTTTTGGAGTCACTGGAGCCTCTTTTTTGCAAACACACAAGCAAATAATTAAATGTCATTGCCAGAATAATAGTATGGATGCAAACAACCTAACCTGACATCACAGAAGAAAAAATAAACAGCTGATATAAGGGAAGTCAAGAAAACATAATAGAAGAGTTAACATTTGAGGACTGAATAGGAGAGTATTTTAGGTGCATGTGTCAGGGAGAACAGGAAGAGGTAATGCAAAGTGGAGAGAGAATCCTAGTGGGTTTAATATCCACCAGTTGCCCAATTTTAAGTGAAAAGGAGAGCAGGAGTGAAGGGACAGAGCTAAAGTATCCCTGTTCCTGCATACTGGCACCTATTTCATATATACAGTTACTGGCCAGGTAAAAAAAAATCCTTAAAAATTAAACTGTTACTATTTATGGTAAAGATGACTTCTTCCAAACTGAAAAAGATTTCCTGCTTTTCCTTCTCCTGCTCTCCATAATACCTCATCCTTCTCCTTGCAGCCCCTCCCTCCCAACAGAAGCCCTCAAATCCCTTCTACAGTACTTGTTAGGCAGAAGGCTGGGTGATGAAAAGGTATTCAAACAGTGTAACAGACGCTAACTATTCCAAGCGTATCTACTGACTGAAGAGACCTGCATTATGAACTAAGTCAGTGCAAAAAGACAATGGTAAATAGCAGCAAAAACAAAGAAATAGATCATTTAAATAAAGAAAAGGCCTTAACAGCGCCACCATGTATCCATTTCTCCTCAGTTGAAATTTACCCCAGAGGAACTAATACAAACTAATATGAAAATATTACTTTTATTGTGTAAAACAAATCCAGTGGAATGGAATGCTAATTCTGTATCTCCGACAGTCAAGCAGAAAAACAAGATATGCATTCAACTGCAATACATCCGGTTTCTGCTGTACACACACTGTAAAATTCTAGAGATATAAAGATAAGATAGTCATTGCTTTCAAGGATGTAACAGTTCTTCAAAGGACACAAATAAGAAATTGCAGTGCAAACTGGTGAAGTGGACAAATGGGTACACAAAATGTCATGCGAGGATAGAAAAAGGAAGGAATCAACTTACTGTATTTGGTTGATATTACATGGGGGAGGGAAGATAATTAAACAGGAAAACTTAAGAGGTTACATTCAAGCCAGAAGATTAATAAATGGAAGTGTTGATGGGGGCTACAGATGACCTGGGAGATGAAGTGGCCTTTCAGGAGGAGGGAATGATGTACGATGCCTCAAGAATATGAAATAATGTGACCAGAGCAATTATTTCTGTATAGTAAAGGAAAAGAAGTATCAGTGAGGCCTGATGGAAAGAAGTTAAATTATAGGGGAGTAGTGATGGGAGTTTAAGCTGAAAAAATTGCATGGAGCCAGTTTGTAAAGAGCCTGCTTGCGACACTAAGAAAGTTACATCATATCAGACGCTTTAAATGATCAGATTTGCTTTTCAAGAAGAAAACTAGGGACAAGGTGAGACAAGGGATTTTAGTTAGAAAGACCTAGGAAGAAGTTATTTTAATAATTTGAGGTGGGAGATGCTGTAACCCAAATCAGGATTTATACTGACTGGGGTAACTTCTATAATTTAGTCATAAAAAAAACTAAAGAACACTTAATGATGATAAAGTGCTAAGCCTTCCTACTAGCCTAAAGCACTTTTATTTTTAAGTAAAAGCAGTAAGGAGCTCCACAGGGATTTTGCTTTCAGAAAGCCCCCAAATCCCAATATACTCTCAAGACCTTGAATACTGCCTGGAAAATATCATGTGTTTAATACTATCTGGAGAATGAATGAAATAAAATTTTACTTTGCATCTGACTTAGATCAGTTTCCCTAGGAACTAGACTTTGAGGCAGAGATTGGAGTGCAAGGTGTTTGGGAAAGCAGTCTCAGGAACAACACCTGTAAGAGGATGAGAGAAGCAAGACTGGGTCAGATAAACCACAAAGAAGCCTCAGCCAACCCTAGAGGAAGCTCTGCATGGCTCCTCAGAGCTATCCTGTTCTTCTTGAACGCTACATCAACTGGTGTCGGATAAGGACCACTCCCTTGGCTAAGGGAAATTCCCACAGAGGGGTTCAGCTCTGAACTCTTGTTAGCAGCCAACCTTCCCATCATCTAGAGAAATGAATGCCTCATTCTAAAGCAGGGGGTGGGTCTGTGCTGTACTACAGCTTCTACTACCTCCCAATATATAAAGGAGACAACAAATGATTGGCTCATATTGATGGCAGGAAGGGGACACAAGAAATCAAAATCCCAATTCTTCTAGTTTAGGTCCCAGGGCAAAACAGGGTGTTTGTAAAGCATCTGGGCTACAATCTGGTACTCACCACATTCTATTTGCACACTTTCCCTGCTCTCTAGGAATTAGTTTCCTAGTGCAGAAACTGAACATAATAGTAATGCTTGTCTCACAACAATTCCTGAGGATTAAGTAAGATAATATATTTCATGGTGCATGGCACATAGTAAACATTCACTAAATGATTAAATGTTGGTATTGTTTTGGAACGCTTGGATTACAAGAGTGATTTCCTCCCATATTTTTCCCAGTTAGTCTCCAGTAAGTTATTTTGGGGAATTAAATTTTCCAAGTTCAAAACTCCAAGTTCAAAAACTTGAGGTCAGGGATTTTCTTCTATACAGTCAAATCCCAAAGTCTTCCATAGAGTGAACGTGAAATAAATATAAATTAATGGTTACAGAGAAAGGGTTAATTCCCCTGATGAGCAGGACTCTCCTCTTCAATCATGTCACAGGAGTGAGAAGATATCGGAGCACTTCTCAGACCTCTGAGTTTAAAGAAGTTGCTTAATCTCTCAGAACTTAACTTTTTTCACCAACAGTAGGCCTTTCCTCAAAAGGTTGATTTGAAGAGTACATGAAAGAACACCCAAAATAAAGGGCCACCTGACCTGTCAAGGGGCACTGGCTAATTAAGGGCTTCAGACTCCAAATGATAACTTCCTTTTTTATTCTTGGTCTCTGTTTAGTTTCCAAGAGACCTGGACACAGTTTGAGAAGTTAATTATTTTCATTGAGCTGTATGGGATTATACCCCCAGAGATTCAAAATATCATGAAATATCTTTACCTTATTATAAAGAGGAGGATTTTTTATAAGCTATGAATAAAAGTACATAAATATTTATGGAAATAATCTATACAAAATTCAAGATAGAAGAACCTCTGGGAAGGTTACAGAGGGGAGGAAAATACAGTTTAGGAGAGTTTTTGTTTGGTTTTTTTTTTTTTTAACTGAAATAATTGTGGCAAAAGTTAAATTTGGTAAAGCTGGGTTGTGGGTATAGGACTGTCAAATATATTATTTTTATTTTGTCTATATTTGAAATATTTCATAACTATAAAAACATAAATATGAAAAGAAGTCTGTTGGTTTAGAAACGTGAATGGCTAACAGCTGGCAAATAACGGCAGAATTAAGGCAAAAACTTAAAAAATAAAAATAAAGAGGAGGATTTTTTTTTTTTTTTTGCGGTATGCAGGCCTCCCACCTCCGCGGCCTCTCCCGTCGCGAAGCACAGGCCCCGGACGCGCAGGCTCAGCGGCCATGGCCCATGGGCCCAGTCACTCCACAGCACGCGGGATCCTCCCGGACCAGGGCACGAACCCGTGCCCCCCGCATCGGCAGGCGGACTCTCAACCACTGCGCCACCAGGGAAGCCCAAGAGGAGGATTTTTAATTCAAAGGATATAAAAATCATGTACAATATATGAAAATAGCTGTATTGTATTATCTGTAGTTGGACTAATGTGCCAGATTATTTATTGGTTTTGCCATGTCAACTTCCTTGGACCCTAACTTTGCACACTGCTGTATAGTTATACTAATATTAGTGCAGCCCTTGAGAGCAGGGATTATAGCATCAGACAGCCTACATTCAAAATCTAGTTCTGGGACTTCCCTGGTGGCGCAGTGGTTAAGAATCCGCCTGCCAATGCAGGGGACACGGGTTCGAGCCCTGGTCCGGGAAGATCCCACATGTCTCGGAGCAATTAAGTCTGTGCGCAACAACTATTAAAGCCCGCATGCCTAGAGCCCACGCTCTGTAACAAGAAAAGCCACTGCAATGAGAAGCCCACACACTGCAACAAGAGTAGCCCCCGCTCGCACAACTAGAGAAAGCCCATGTGCAGCAATGAAGACCCAACGCAGCCAAAAATAAATAAATGTATTTAAAACAAAACTTGTTCTACCACTTTACTAGCTACGCAATGAATTAAGATTCTTAAACCTCCACTGCTTAATTTGCAAAGTGTGCATGAACTGCAGCATCTAAC
This sequence comes from Pseudorca crassidens, assembly GCF_039906515.1. Classification (NCBI taxonomy): domain Eukaryota; kingdom Metazoa; phylum Chordata; class Mammalia; order Artiodactyla; family Delphinidae; genus Pseudorca; species Pseudorca crassidens. The sequence goes on along the minus strand of NC_090315.1, from coordinate 36,681,958 downwards.
ATAAGATTTTCTGATGACTAAATAAGATACTACATGTAAAGTACTTAGGGTAGTACCTGACATTTGATAACTCTTATCAATATAATCAGCCATCATTTTTGAACACTGCATTAGTTTGTTAGGGCTGCCATAATGAAGTACCACAAATTGGGTAGTTTAAACAACAGAAATGTTTCTTCTCACAGTTCTGCAGGCTAGAAGGCGAAGATCAGGGTGTCAGCAGGTTTGGTACCTCCTGAGGCCTCTCTCCTTGGCATGTAGATGGCACCTTCTCACCGTGCCCTCACATGATCTTTTCTTTGCTTGTGTGCCTCCCTGCTGTCCCTTCCTCTTCTTAAAAGGACACCAATCATATCAGATTAGGGCCTCATCGTAATGGCCTCATTTTAACTTAATCACCTCTTTAAAGACCTTCTCTCCAACTACAGGTATCTTCTGAGGTACTGAGGGTTGGGACTTCAACATATGAATTTGGGGCAAGGGGACAATATTCACCTCATAACAACCGCTTACTGTTTATTATCTATTATGTGTCAGGCACAATGCCAGAAACCACTTTCTTCTGAACTAGACCCAAATATGTTCTTAGCTTTACTTTTTTTTTTCAATTTTTATTTAAGTTTTATTTTAAAAAATCTTTTCAGGAGTCTAACCCTTATATAAAAGAAGGTGCATACAAATAATGCACAGGTAGAATCCTTTAGGTTTGACCCCAAAAGAATGTTGATCACTTTTCTGCACAGGTTAAGTGTGGAAGGCGAAAAACATTTTATACAAGATTTGGGAAGGAAAAATGAAGCAACAGCCGTGGTTTTTTTTACACTCAGAAAGCTGATGCTAAACACCAGGAGTCACGGCAGCTCACACGTGCTGCTATTTATCTGCTGGCTCAACCTGGTAGGTTGGTGAAGCAACTAAGTCAACAACTCTTCCAGCTCATCTTGTCCGATAGACCTCTTCTTTATCTGACTCTTGGGTCAGGTGTGTGTTTGGCTTTCTGATGAAAGGCACCATGTTCTCTGACAGGTCACCCCCAGTGTTGGAGTTGGAGGCTTGGATTTCAGTCCATCCTCATGGGTTTCTGCTTGTACTTGCAGATTCCTGTTTGTTCTTGATCATTCCCCTTACCCGTTTCTCATTCACCTTTCCTTCCGAACTTCTTGCCCTGCCTCAGGCCCCAGAACCAGAAACATGAGCAACAGCACCATAAAAAGTGTTTAGCCTTAGCTTTACTTCTTTTTACTCTTTTTTTTTTGCTGTACGCAGGCCTCTCACTGCTGCGGCCCCTCCCGCCGTGGAGCACAGGCTCTGGACGCGCAGGCTCAGCGGCCACGGCCCACAGGCCCAGCCGCTCCGCGGCATGTGGGATCTTCCCAGACCACGAACCTGCGTCCTCTGCAACGGCAGGTGGACTCCCAACCACTGCACCACCAGGGAAGCCCTCTTTTTACTCTTTAAGTCAGCTCCTTTAGCAGTTTACCTACCCTTATTTTTTTTCCAAAACAGAAACAGGGTTTTTTCCTAATTATTTAATATACATAATGTATGCTCATTGTAAAATACTCAGACAATACAAAAATGTGTAAAGATAAAAGGGAACCTACCCATAACCCCACTACAGAGAAATAACCACTGTTTCCAATTTTGTATATGGACTGACATTGTTTTCTTTTTCTATTTACACATGTACAAATTTGTTATTTTCCAACACAGGGATTATACTCTATCCCCAATTTTTCACTTAAAATATTTTAGACCTTTTTTTTCAGGTCAAGAAGCATAAATCTATATCACAACTACATAATATTTCTATTTAATATTTCATAATACTATATAATATTTTATGGTGACTGTTTTCCAACATTAACCTACTGACAAATTTTGTTGCTGTTATAAAAAAAAAGTTCAGTGAGCATCCTTGTTAAAGCATCTGTGCCCTGATCATTTCTTTCATATAGTTTCTTAGATGAAAAACTTTCAAAAATCTTAGATTTGTTGACACATACTTCCTGATTTCCCTCCAGAAAGATGTTCCAATTATACTCCTTCTAAGTGCTAACAGGTTAATTTCCAGGAAACCTGCTGATTTTGCATCAACCCTCTCCTGCCCCCTGCTTCCCCCAACTACAACCATCGTTTTGAGAAGCCCTGTAGTATTAATCAAACCAATATAACATGGCTCTTTCCCCTCAGAGTGAAAAGGCTTAAACAGATGATACAATTTGCAAGTAACACATGGAAACATATATCCAAGTGCTAAATTACATGTAGTACAGATGCTAAGCACCCTGGGAGGCTCAACTTATTTTCTTCCGTTTTTAGTCCCCAAACAGAGTTGAACTGAAACCGATCCATGAGTTGTAATGTGTTCACTGTAATGTACCAAAGGAATACCTAATCTGGCTCAACTTTAGAGAAACTGATGCAAAAATAGCCCCCATCAACCACTCTCTACCTTCACTTGGTACCATGATTACCTTAACCACTAAACACCAGCCACATTGGTTTTCATTACATTTCTCTAATATCAAGTTCATTCCTGACCAAAAGGCTTTCCACTTGCTCTCACTCAAATGCTCCTCCCCTGGGTCATCCCCCAACGGTTTCTTCTCACTATTCAGCTGTCAATGTCATTCATCTCACTCATGACGTCTTCAGAAAGGCCAATACATCATTCTTTCTTTTTTCATAGTATATACCATGGGCAAGAATTACCTTGCTTATTTTGTACTCGTTTCATATCGGCCTTTACATACTAGAATGTAAGGTCAGTGGAGGCAGTAATCTTGGCTGTTTCATCCATCACTGAATAGAATCCTATACTTCGTATCTAATATATACCATATTTCTTAGACTTCAAGAGTTGGGTTTTTTTCACATTTTAACATCAAGGTGTGTGTTACACTTAGTGTCACTGAGACTGCAATCAGATATAATTGGCATTGCCTGGACATGCTCAAACTTGGTCATATCTGCTCATGTTGTTATTTCTTCATTGGAGTTTGTATACTGTTGAAACTACATGTGTGAAGTTTAACTGCCATGTAAAATATCTTTGAAAATTATGTTATAATTTAGCATTGAATTGAATACACAGAAAGTCACAGAAACACAATACCAGAAACAGAGTATATGTCTGATGTTAGTGAAACAAATAATCATAGCAAGAGATGTAATCATATTTTCATATTTTCCTTCCAAACAAAAAGAAATGCATTACTGGGCCTATGAAATGAAGATTTATCCAAGAAGATTAAGCTGTGTTACACTTTGTTACTAAGACACATGCAAAAATGGTATCCATGCCAAGCAAAAGATTTAAAACTCATAAACATTTACACACCTAATAATAGAGCTTCAAAATACATGAAGCAAAAATAAATGTTAAAACTTCAAGTAAAAGTAGAAAAATCCACAACTACAATCAGATATAATTAACAGAACAAGTAGACAGAATATTAGTAAAGATATAAATGTCTTGAAAACCACAAACAAATTTGACTTAATTGACATTTATAGAAGATTCCTCCCAGTAACAGCAGAATACAGTCTTTTCAAGTGCACATGGAATATTGCAAAGACAGCACATAATCTGGGCCATAAATTAAGTCTCAGTAAATGTAAAATAATTCAGGACATATGAAGTATAGTCTCTGTACATAATGAAATTAAAATAGAAATCAACAGAAATATCTCTACAAAATCCCAAAATATTTGGAAATGAAATAACAGCCTTACAAATAACCCATAAATCAAAGAAAAATTCACAGAAAAATTAGAAAGTTTTTCAGTTGAATAAACATAAAAGTACAGCATATTTTAAGGATGATTTCAAAGCAGCAGTGGGGATGAAATTTATAGCACTGAACACCTATGTTTTTTTAAAAAGGAGGAGGAGGAAGAGAACAAGAAGGAGGATGGGGAGAAAGGTCTCAAATGACCTTAGCATCCATCTTGAGAAATGAGAAAAAGATCAAATTAAACCCAAAGTCAGCAAAAGAGACAAAGTTATTAAGATTAAAGTGGAAGTCAGTGGGGCTTCCCTGGTGGCGCAGTGGTTGAGAATCTGCCTGCTAATGCAGGGGACACAATTTCGAGCCCTGGTCTGGGACGATCCCACATGGCACGGAGCAACTAGACCCGTGAGCCACAACTACTGAGCCTGCGTGTCTGGAGCCTGTGCTCCAGAACAACAGAGGCCGCGATAGTGAGAGGCCCGCGCACCGCGATGAAGAGTGGTCCCCGCTTGCCGCAACTAGAGAAAGCCCTCGCACAGAAACGAAGACCCAACACAGCCAAAAATAAATATAAAAATAATTAAATAAATAAAAGATTACTATTAAAAAAAACAGTGGAAGTCAGTGAAATAGAAAAACAACAGAGAAAATTAACAAAACCAAAACTGGGCTGTTTGGGAAAACCGAAAATACTGATAAACCTCTACCAAGATTTTTCACGAAAAGAGAGAGAGAACAAATTACCTATATCAGGAATGAGAGAAGTAAAATCACTACAGATTCTAAAGATAATGAAATATTATGAATAATTTTATATCAATAAATTAACAACTTAGATGAAATGGAAAATTTTCTTGCAAGACACAAAATACCACTCACTTGAGAAGAAATAACCTGAATAGTCCATATCTATTAAATAAATTGTATCTGCAGTTAAAAGCTTTTCCACACACACACACAAAAGAAAAAAAAAGAAAAAAAAAATTCCAGGCCCAGATAGCTTCACTGGTGAAATCTGCCAAATATTTAACAAAGAAATAATACAAATTCTACACAACTCTTGCAGAAATTTGAAAATGAGGAAATACTTCCTAAACCATTACACAAGACTAGCATTATCCTAATACAAAAATAAAAGATATTACAAGAAAACTATATGCCAATAACTTCCATGATCCTGAATACAAAAGTTCTAAGCAAAATTTTAGCAAAATAATTCCAACATTTTCAAGGATAATACATCATGACCAACTTGAGTTTAATCCCAAAAAGGCACAGTTGGCTCAACATTCAAAAATCTATGTTATTCACCTTATTAAGACACTAAAAAAAAAAACCTATATGATTGTCTCAGTAGATACAGAAAATACATTTGACAAAATTCAACATTAATTCCTGATTTAAAAAAAAACAAAACTCGCAGCAAACTACAAACAGAAGAGAACTTTCTCAATGCAATAAAAGCAGTCTACCTAAAATGTACAGCTACCATCAAAATAATGGTAAGAGGGCTTCCCTGGTGGTGCAGTGATTGGGAGTCCGCCTGCCGATGCAGGGGACGCGGGTTCGTGCCCCGGTCTGGGGGGGGATCCCACATGCCGTGGAGCGGCTGGGCCCGTGAGCCATGGCCGCTGGGCCTGCGCGTCTGGAGCCTGTGCTCCGCGGCGGGAGAGGCCACAGCAGTGAGAGGCCCACATACCAAAAAAATAAATAAATAAAAATAATGGTAAGAGGGCTTCCCTGGTGGCGCAGGGGTTGAGAATCTGCCTGCCAATGCAGGGGACACGGGTTCGAGCCCTGGTCCAGGAAGATCCCACATGCCATGGAGAGCCACAACTACTGAGCCTGTGGTCTAGAGCCCGCGTGCCACAGCTACTGAAGCCTGAATGCCTAGACCCGTGCTCTGCAACAAGAGAAGCCACGACAATGAGAAGCCCGTGCACTGCAATTCACTGCAACTAGAGAAAGCCCACATGCAGCAAACAAGACCCAACGCAGCCTAAAATAAATAAATTTTTTAAAAACAGATTTTGTAAATAATAATAATAATGGTAAGAGACTGAATATCTTCCCCCTAAGAACAGGAACAAGACAAGGATGTCCATTCTCATCAGTTCTAGTCAGCACTGTACTAGAGACTCTGGTCAGGGCAATAAGGCAAGGAAAACAAACAAAGGGTATCCAGTTTGGAACAAAAGAAGTAAAACGGTCTTTATTCACAGAAGACACAGTTGTCTATGTAAAAAACATAGACGTCATGATGGAATGTGCAATAAAGCAACTAGAACTGGTAAGTGGATTTAGAAAGGTTGCAGGGTACAATATCAACATACAAAAATCAATTATATTTCAATTTACCAGCAACAAACTATTGAAAGTTGAATTTTTTTAATATATCATTTTCAATAGCATCAAAAATATTGAATTTATTAGGGACAAATTGGATAAAGTATGTGCAAGATGTGAACACAGAAAACTACAAAACACTGTTGAGAGAAACTGAAGACCTAAATAAATGAAGTGATAAACCGTGATTATGAATCAGAAGACTCAAAATCATTAAAATATCAATTCTCCCCAAACCAATCACATAAAATCACAATCAAAATCCAAACAGACCTTTTTTTGTAGAAATTGACAATCTGATTCTAACACTTATATGGAAATACAAAGGACCAAGGATATCCAAAACAACTTTGAAAAAGAAGGAAAAAGTTGGAGGATTAGCATTATTATTACAAAAGCTACGGCAGTCAAGAGTGAGCTATTGCCAAAAAAAATTAACGAACAGATAAACCTAACAGAATAACGAATTCAGAAATCAGATTCAAACATATATAAACAACTGGTTTTCAACAAAGGCACAAAGACAATTCAGCAGAGAAAGAATAATCTTTTAAACAGATGGTGGTGCAACAACTGGATATCCATATGCAAAAGCAGAAAAAACTTATCTGATATATCCTCATATCACATAGAAAAATTAACTCAAAGTGGGTCATAGACCCATTGTAAAAACTGCAAATTATAAATTTCTAGAATAAATCATGGCAGAAAACTTTTGTAATTTGAATCAGGGAGAAATTTCTAAGCTATGACATCAAAATAATGGTCCATAAAAAAAAATGATATATTGGACTTCGTACTAGTCAGCATTCTCCAGAGAAACAGAGCCAATAAGATGTATAGAGAGAGAGAGAGAGAAGAAACTTACTGTAAGGAACTGGCTCATGCAATTATGGAGGCTAAGAAGTCTCAAGATCTGCAGTCAGCAAGCTGGAGACACAGGATGTGTACTTCTAGTCCAAGTCCAAAGGCCTGAGAACCAAGAGGGCTGATGGTGTAAGTTCCAGTCCAAAAGCCAACAGGCTTGAGAGTAAAGAAGAGCCAATGTTTCTGTTTGAGTCCAACACCAGAAAAGACTGAAGTCCCAGCTCAAAGCAGTCAGGCAGGAGTTTCCTCTTATTAGAGCAGGAGATGGGCTTTTTTGTTCTATTCAGGCTTTCAATTGATCGGATGAGGGCCATCCAAATTAGGGAGGGCAATCTGCTTTACTTAGTCTACTGATTCAAATGTTAATCTCATCTAAAAATATCCTCACACAGGACCTCGCTGGCGGTACAGTGGTTAAGACTGTGTTTCCACTGCAACAGGCACAGTTCGATCCCTGGTTGGGAAACTAAGATCCCGCACGCTATGCGGTGCAGCCAAAAAAAAAAAAGAAAAAAAGAAAAAATCCTCACAGACACACCCCTAATAATGTGGGTCCAAATATTTGGGCACCCCATGGTCTAGTAAAGATGACCCATCAAATTAACTATCACAGACATCATCAAAATTTTAAACTACTCCTCCTTGAAAGACGCTCTTAAGACAATGAAAAGACAAGCAAAAGACTGAGAGAAAACATTTGCAAAGCATATACCTGGTAAGGGACTCTTATTCGGAATATATGAAGAACTCTCAAAATTCAACAATAAGAAACCAAACAATCCAGTTTTCAAAAATGAGCAAAAGATTTGAACATACGGTTCAACAGAGAAGATGTATGAATGGCAAATAAGTATATTCAACAACATTAGTCATTAGGAAAATGCAAATTAAAACTACAACAAATCTATTTAAATGGTTAAATTTTTTTTTTTAATGACCATACCAAGTATTGGCAAAGATGTGGAGGAACTAGAACTTTCAAACATTGCTAATGGGAAAGTAAAATGGTAGAATTGCTTTCGAAAATGTTGGGCATTTTCTTTAAAAAGTTAAGTTATGGTAATATGATCTAACCATTCCTCTCCTAGTTATTTTTTAAATAAATAAATTTATTTATTTTTGGCTGCATTGGGTCTTTGTTGCTGCACGCAGGCTTTCTCTAGTTGCGGCGAGTGGGGGCTACGATTCATTGTGGTGTGTGGGTTTCTCATTGCGGTGGCTTCTCTTGTTGTGGAGCACAGGCTCTAGGCATGTGGGCTTCTGTAGTTGTGGCTCGCGGGCTCTAGAGTGCACGCTCAGTAGTTGTGGTGCATAGGTTTAGTTGCTCCGCAGCATGTGGGATCTTCCCAGACCAGGGCTCGAACCCGTGTCCCCTGCATTGGCAGGCGGATTCTTAACCACTGCTCCACCAGGGGAGCCCCTCTCCTAGTTATTTACCTAAGAGAAAGAAAGCATATGTCCATACAATGAGTTGTGCACAAATATTCATAACAGAAATATCTGTAATGTCAAAACTTGGAAACAACCCAAAGGTCCATCAATGGGTAAATGAATGAATAAATTGGTATATCATACAAAGGAATAGTACTCAGCAACAGAAAGAAATGAATTATTAATAAACACTACAAACATCAATGAATCTCAAAATAACTAAGGTGAATGAAAGAAGCCAGATCAAAAATAGAAATTATTATGTACTACAATGAATGTAAAATTATAGAAAATATTAAAATAATCCATATCGATAGAAAGCAGATCAGTGGTGGCCTAAGACATGGCTGGAGGGAAGGGGAGGCTTGTGCAAGCTTGGGAGATGGGGATTACAAAGGGGCATGAGGAAACTTTTGGGGGATAATGGATGTGATCATGATCTTCACTGTGGTGATGATTTCCTGGGTGTAGCATACATCAAAACTTATGCACCTTAGGTATGTGTAGTTTATTGTATTTATTTATACTTCAATAAAGCTACTACCAAAAAAAGCCTGCATCCCTAACATGACAATTTTTAAAAGAGAGCAAATAAGAACAGGAAAGAAAGTATACGTTAGTTCCCCCATATTATATATAAAAATATTTTTTAATGAGGAAAAATAAAGCTTACCTATAAAGATGCAAATAATATCTTATACAAAATACCCCCACTATATCATTGTCCTATGATACAAATTTCTCTATTTAAAATTAAAGATCCTGTTCATAGGTTAGTAAAAGAGAGTTTCTAATTTCTGATTTTGTAAATAAAAATATTTTTTGAATTATAAAATTAAAATCACATTAAATATATGTTTTATAAAAATTAAAGAATAAGAAATTATATAGGAAGCTACCTAAATATGTTTATCAGTGAACTTTTTCAAATAATTAACACAAAGTCATGTCAATTTTATATAAAATATATAAATTTTAAAAGGAGAAAAATAATAATATATAAATCTATATCCCCAAAGCAACTATTCTTTGTTTAAAAAAAAACCAGAAAGATATCAAAATGTATTTAAACAGATGACTGAAATCATAAGCACTATACAGTTTTGTGTTATGATTTTTTTCTTAATATTGAATCAAAGTCATGGGGATGTAATGTACAGCATGGTTATTATAGCTAACACTATATCAAATATTATGTGTGGTGATGGATGCTAACTAGACTTCCTATGGTGATCATTTCACAATATATACAAATATCAAATTATTATGTTGAACACCTGAAACTAATATAATGTTATATTTCAATCTCAATTTTTTAAAAAACTGAGTCAAGTATTTTCTCAATCACAATATAAACTCTACAATAAATTCGTTTAACTTTGGATGGTTTTAGTAAATCCTAGGTGTGTGGCTATTGTTCTTTGACCTCTTTAAAGCTTTGACTGCTCTTTTATATCATAGTAAGTATTGAAAAGATACAGGCATGATCTTAATTCCACATTCTGTATGCCCCTCACCATTCAGTAGGACTAGAGAAAGTTTCCAGTATTTTCTCTGCAATCTGAAGTCTTTGGTGGTTTAAATAGTTGTAGGTCAGCTCAGCAACTTGTCTATAAAATACAAAATAGAATATGTCCAAATGCTGTTATTTTTCAGGACTATTAAGTTCCAATGTTATTAAACTCAAACTTGAACTAGCCCTGTAGGGTGAAGTGCAAAAAATACACTCATAAATTCTCTGTGAATTCAGTAGCATTCTCTTGGACAGTCTGCATACTTCTTGAATATTCTCAACAGGCTTGTTCCTGCTTTGGATTTTTCCAATATATGTATACTTACTTATAAATTTTATGTATATGCAAGTCTACTCATATAATATACATTTTAATTACCAGAAAAAAAGATATTTTTAAAACATGAAATAAGGATGAAATCGGCCATGTTTTTTAAAACAAGTAACCTTGTTATTCTCACTAAAAATGTATCACTGTGATTCAAAGGTCTGGCTCTTAGTTGAACTTATTTCAACACTGGGTTTTAGTCACCAGTATAACTAAACAAGCTACATCTCACAACACAGAGAATTCTAAAAGGGGAAGAAAATGCATCATCAGCTTGCTAAATAAGTCATGATGTCCATTTACTAATCACATTGGGTTCACTTCATGTCTCGGATGTATCATTTTTAAATACCTTGCTAAGGGGATGATTTCATACAAGCTTTAGTCAATATCTCAAGGCAAAATAAACAGAATGTGGTATATTAATAATCATACCTGTTAATCATATACCAAGTAGTTTCCTAGAAAATTTCTTTCTTTTTTTTTTCAGTTTACTTCTTCTTTGACTTGATTAGCTTATTGTTTTTGACCTCACTGTGTACTCCAACAGGCTTGTACTGGAGGCAGAAGGAATGTGGCTCTATCATTTTCTAGTGTTTGCTTTTTTCTCGCATTATTGATATAACTTAAAATTCATGATTTCTTTGCAGTAATCACTTTTAACAGCTTTACTGAGGTATAATTGACATACGGTAAATTGCACATATTTAAAAGTGTACAATTTGATTAGTTTTAACATATGTATACACTTGGGAAACCATCATCACACTGTCTTGATTATGCAACTTTATATTAAGTCTTGAAATCAGGTAGGATAAGTCCTGCAACTTTATTCTTTCTCAAAAAAGTTTTGGCTATGCTAAGTCCTTTGCATTTCCATGTGAATTTTAGAATCAGCTTGTCTATTTTGACACACAAAGACTGCTGAGGGTTTTGGCTGGGACTGCATTGGATCTATTAGATAAATTGGGGATAATTTACATCTTAATTTTGAGTCTTCTTTACCAGATTTCTGTCTATTCCCCTATCAAGTATTAAGAGAGATGTATTCAAATCTATAACTAGGGACTTCCCTGGTGGTGCAGTGGTTAAGAATCCGCCTGCCAATGCAGGGGACACGGGTTCTATCCCTGGTCCGGGAAGATCCCACATGCCGTGGAGCAACTAAGCCCGTGTGCCACAACTACTGAGGCCCGCGCACCTAAAGTCTGTGCTCTGCAACAAGAGAAGCCACTTCAATGAGAAGCCTGCGCACCACAAGGAAGAGCAGCCCCCGCTTGCCACAACTAGAGAAAGCCCGTGCACAGCAATGAAGACCCAAAGCAGCAAAAAAATAAATACATTTATTTTTTTAAAATCTATAACTAAAATTGTGGATTTGTCTATTAGTTGCAATTCTATCAGTTTGTAGTGACATGTATTCTGAAAATATGTTATTAGGTGCATAAACATTTAGAATTATTCTGTCCTCTTGATAAACTGACCCCTTTATCATTATGAAATCACCTTTTACCCTGGTAAAGTCTTTTCTCTGAAATTTACTTTGTCTGATATTAAAATAGTCACTCCAGATTTCTTTTAATCAGTGTTAGCATGGTATATGTTTCCATTCTTTTACTTTTAACCTATTTGTTGCTTGAGATATTTACATCTAATGCTATTATTCATATGATTCAGTTTCAGTCTTACTATTTGTTTTCTATTAGTCCTATCTTTTATGTTCCTTTTTTTCTGCCTTCTTTTGTAAAAATTATTTTTATTAATCTATTTTATCCCCTTTATTGTTTTATTAGCCATAATTCTGTTTTGTTATTTTAGTGGGGTTTTTTAATTGCTTTGAGGTTTATGGTATTCATCTTTATTACAGTTTACCTGCAAGTGATATTATACTCTCTATATAGTATAATATTCTTACAATAGTATACTTTCATTTCTTCACTTCCCCTTTTACACTATTGTTACCATATTTTTATACTTTTACATGTATATTATAAACCCATACACAGTCCAACTCATTCCTTCCCCAGGGAGAAGCTGGGATCTGGGGTTTTTAGCTGCTTGCTCTGTGTGGAGCCTGAGGGAGGGGCTATGGTGACTGCTTGCTGCTACTTCAAACCACCATTTTTGTTCCCACTGGCCCCCAGGGCACCAAGAATATGCCAGGTCCCATGAGTGCTCCAAGAGCACAGATGAGATAGAAGCCAGTACCTTGGGCAGCCCCCCAAAAAGCTGGATTGTTGGACACATCGTCCAACTCTTTCCCTCTCCACAAAGAAGTGGGTGCTAGGGGTTTCCTTCTGATTGTATGGTGCTTGCTGTGCCAGGGGTAGGGATTATGGTTAGAGGATTCTCAGCTTTTCCTACTGGCTTCAAAGTGGCTGGATCTGCACTCACCCAGGGTGCAAGAGCCTCTCGATTTGTTTCTGGATTTCTCATAAGGGGGTTTGTCCATTTACTGTTGTTGAATCAATGTGTTCATGGGGGAAAGGAGGGTCCAGGGATTCCAATTCCACCAACTTGCTGACGTCACCCCTCCTTTTCTCTTAAATGGTAATGTGAATCTTTGGGTGATGGTCAAAAAATGTACAGAAAACATTATGAACTGAGTTAAATGCTATGAAGCAATACAGTGAACCACTCAGAGCATTTAACCAAGGAAACTGTTGACTGTATGAGAAGGAAACACTTTCTTGAGAAAGTTAATAGATAAGTAGTGGAAAACTTCTCCAAGCAAAAGAAGTGTCCCTTTATAGCAGGCGTCCCCAAGCCCCGCAGTACCGCTCCGTAGCCTGTTAGGAACTGGGTCACACATAGGAGGTGAGCAGTGGTCAAGTGAGCGAAGCTTCATCTGCTGCTTGCTCCCCATCGCTCACATGCCACCTGAACCATCACTCGCATTCCATCCTGAACCATCCCCACCCCCGGCCCCCGCCCATGGAAAAATTGTCTTCCACGAAACCAGCCCCCAGTGCCAAAAAGGTAGGGCACCGCTGCTTTATAGGACCTATAACAAGAAGTGTGGAGCACTGGAATAAGAGCAAGTTTGAGGCCAGGGAGGTGGCAGGGGTCTGATCATGCAGTTTGAAAACCTTAATAAGTCATTTTAGACTTTATTCTGAGAGCAATCACAAACCACTAAATGACTTTAAGCAGAAAACAACACAATAAGATATGTGTTTTTTTGTTTGTTTGTTTTCGGCACGCGGGCCTCTCACTGCTGTGGCCTCTCCCGTTGCAGAGCACAGGCCCCGGACGCGCAGGCTCAGCGGCCACAGCTCATGGGCCCAGTCACTCCTCGGCATGTGGGATCTTCCCGGACCGGGGCACGAACCCGTGTCCCCTGCATCGGCAGGCGGACTCTCAACCACTGTGCTACCAAGGAATCCCCAAGATATGTGCTTTGAAGAGACTTTTTTTTTTCAATTCCTTCCAGAAAATCAAAAAGAAAGGGAAGAAGCAGTGTGAAAATCTAGTTGTCCTTGACCTAGATTAGTATATGGGAAAGATTCTCAAACAAATATGGGAAGGGAGAAGAAAGAATGCACCAAGTATCAGTCCACAGAATACATAGGGTTGGGAGGTCCTCACCATGGAAGGGCAAGGGAGAAAATCAACATGAGGAAGTATTGTATGCGGTTAAAAGTGCCCTAGACTGTAGGGTACAACAGACTTGAATTCAATTCCTGACTTGGCCACTTACTAGTCATGAAATTCTAGACAATTATCCCCATTCTACAGATTAAGAAGCTTAAACTCAAAGAGGCTAATCGTACCTACCTCATACAGTTGTAGTATGACATGTAAACCTCTCAGTATAATGATAGCCCCATAATAAGTGCACAAAAAAAATGTTAACTCTTAGCTGTGGTGGTATTGTAAAACTAAACTGACTTAAAAAGATTAAGAGATGTATGCTCTAGGTCACACAGCTGGTAGCTATAAAATTGTTTTTAAAAAAATTACCTTTTCAATTCACATAGATTATTCGGCATAAGAATTATACTGACAGGCTTGCAAAAAATGCCAATTTCCCACTCTGATACCAACTTTAAAAACTGTCATTTAAAAAAAAACGTTATTTTATTCAACAAGATTTTAAATGATTGTGTTCTATTTCTGGATTTCCTAGCAAAACAGATTTATTTCATACACAAATGTTAATTTCTGTGGTATTATATGACTGTAAAAGTCTAGATCAAAGGTTATGCTAAGAAACATACTGTAGACTACAATATTATAAAGTCAAAATATTCTGTTATAATGTGTTTTACTATCTATTGTTATTTTGCTTTCATTCTTTCACTTGAGTTGGTAAGGGCTGTATTGTTATTCAAAATAATACATATTTGCAACGTTAAATAGGAAACATGGAGATTACACATACATAACATCCTTAAGATATCACTTATATGTGGAATCTAAAAATAAAATGATACAAATGAACTTATTTACAAAACAGAAACAGGCTGACAGACCTCGAAAACAAACTTATGGTTACCAAAGGGGATAGAGGAGGGTAGGGGGAGATAAATGAGGAGTTTGGGATTAACAAACAACAAATTAACAAATTAACACTACTATTATATAAAATAGATAATCAACAAGGACCCACTGTATAGCACAGGGAACTCAATATCCTGTAATAACCTATATGGGAAAAGAATCTGAAAAAAATGGATATATGTATATGTACAGCTGAGTCACTCTGCTGTACACCTGAAACTAACACAACATTGTAAATCAACTATACTCCAATATAAAATAAAAATTCACACACAAAAATAAACTCAAAATGGATTAGAGACCTAAATGTAAGACCAGACACTATAAAACTCTTAGAGGAAAACATAGGAAGAACACTCTGACATAAATCACAGCAAGATCTTTTTTGATCCACCTCTTAGAGTAATGGAAATAAAAACAAAAATAAACAAATGGGACATAATGAAACTTCAAAGCTTTTGCACAGCAAAAGAAACCATAAACAAGACGAAAAGACAACCCTGAGAATGGGGGAAAATATTTGCAAACCAATCAACGGACAAAGGATTAATCTCCAAAATATATAAACAGCTCATGCAGCTCAATATTAAAGAAACAAACAACCCAATCCGAAAATGGGCAGAAGACCTAAACAGACATTTCTCCAAAGAAGACATACAGATGGCCACGAAACACATGAAAAGCTGCTCAACATCACTAATTATTAGAGAAATGCAAATCAAAACTACAATGAGGTATCACCTCACACCAGTTAGAATGGGCATCATCAGAAAATCTACACACAACAAATGCTGGAGAGGGTGTGCAGAAAAGGGAACCTCTTGCACTGTTGATGGGAATGTAAATTGATACAGCCACTATGGAAAACAGTATGGAGGTTCCTTAAAAAACTAAAAATAGAATTACCATATGACCCAGCAATCCCACTACTGGGCATATACCCTGAGAAAACCATAATTCAAAAAGACACATGCAGGGCTTCCGTGGTGGCGCAGTGGTTGGGGGTCCACCTGCCGATGCAGGGGACGTGGGTTTGTGCCCCGGTCTGGGAGGATCCCACATGCCGCAGAGCGGCTGGGCCCGTGGGCCATGGCCACTGGGCCTGTGCGTCCGGAGCCTGTGCTCCGCGACGGGAGAGGCCACAGCGGTGAGAGGCCCGCTTTCCGCAAAAAAAAAAAAAAAAAAAAAAGACACATGCACCCCAACGTTCACTGCAGCACTATATACAATAGCCAGGTCATGGAAGCAACCTAAATGCCCATCAACAGATGAATGGATAAAGAAGATGTGGTACATATATACAATGGAATATTACTCAGCCATAAAAAGAAACGAAATTGAGTTATTTGTAGTGAGGTGGATGGACCTAGAGTCTGTCATACAGAGTGAAGTAAGTCAGAAAGAGAAAAACAAATATCGTATATTAACGCATATATGTGGAACCTAGAAAAATGGTACAGATGAACCGGCTTGCAGGGCAGAAATTGAGACACAGATGTAGAGAACAAATGTTATGGACACCAAGTGGGGAAAGCGGTGGGGGGTGGGGGTGATGAATTGGGCGATTGGGATTGACATGTA
The DNA here is from genome assembly GCF_039906515.1 of Pseudorca crassidens. Lineage (NCBI taxonomy): Eukaryota > Metazoa > Chordata > Mammalia > Artiodactyla > Delphinidae > Pseudorca > Pseudorca crassidens. The sequence goes on along the minus strand of NC_090315.1, from coordinate 36,665,652 downwards.
TACACTGATGTGTATGAAGTGGATGACTAATAAGAACCCGCTGTATAAAAAAATAAAAATATATATATAATTAAATTTAAAAATATCCTTAAAAAGCATATGCATGTTTAATTGACCTACTAAGTGCACATTACAATTCTTCCTACTAACATGCTGCCCATCACTGAATAGACCTTCAATGGAAGATTTGGGGGAAATAGCAGTTTCAGGCGGTGATGCTCCCAAATTTCAATCTATCTCATCTCTATACAGTATGTCAATTTCCTTGGAGATATTCCAGAAGTTGAAAACTATGAAAAAATGTTTAGAATTAAAATGATTGTCATCTCTGATTAAAATCCCAGTAGATGTGCCTTTTAGGGAGAAAAAATTTTTGAGTGCAGTTATAATTGGACATGTTTTAAGTTTCTTAATAATTTACATTTCTTATGCTTGAACCAATGTAATGACAAAACTGAATGACAGCTAAACAGCTCCCTTTTATTTGAGTGTAAGGATCAAATTCCATGAGGATGAACAAGGCCCACCTAGTGCCCTGTGTTTCTACTTCAATTCATTTTGCTGCCTCTTTAGACAAATCACATAAAGCCAAAAATTCACCCTGTCTGTAATCAACAGCTCAGTCTCTAATACCATCACAGTTTTCTCTGCAAATGTTGCCTGGGTACTTGAAAAATCATCTTAAAATATATTTCTTCAAGTGGCAAGCATAATTGGTGTAACATAAATTAGTCCGACTAATATTCAGACTGATGATGTTTATTTTGATCTCGTTCAGGCAGTCATCACACTCTTATGTGTAACACGGATATGGAAAAAGAGCTGATTAGTGGTAATGGGAGATCTAACTTTCAAAGTTCAGTGCCGACCCTGACCCTTGAAATTTTCTTTTAGTTTGAAAAAGTGAGTTCAGCTCTTTGAGTCAAGGTTAAGTAAATGAGGTTATTATTTGGACCAGGTGTGGTCCAGGGAAGTTTTCAGTTGATGTTTCATGAATCCCTGACCAAGGTCATGTTGATAATAAGAGCTATGTCCCTACAATGGGGGTAATATAGGCCTATGCAAAGGTGAACCTATCCTTAAAGGTTTTTGGAAGCAGAGTATGGGAGATACAAGTATATTAAAATGGATATGTCTCAAGGTGGTTTCTGAATTGTACAGGTAATTTTTTTCTTTTAATGTTCTTTATTGCCTCAGAATTAAACATGCTCCTCAACTGTTCTATGCAAAGCCCTTCTCTTGTTTTACTTTATTTTTATTTTCCCTTTTATCTTCAGTGCCCATTTTCTTTCTCCTCCCTCCCCACAGTCTTGGCTATATATGTAACTTGGTAAAACATATGTTATTTGATGTGTCTTTGTGTTTTCAGCTTATGTAAAGGATGCTTAATTTCCTTAATTTATAATTTAAAACTACGTATTTAAAATCTATCTCCAAGTTTTACTATATGTATTCCATTCACTGATTGTGATATTTTACTTATTTTACCAGAAATAGACATATAGGTTACCTCAGATTTTTCACTGTCACAAGTCCTCTGAAACCCAATTAAAATCTAAAAAAGATCAACAGAAAAACCACGTTAGCAGGACTTGGAGAAGGGACAGTATGCCAATGTTGGGCATACACCCTTTATAGACCTCTGTGACATTTTCAGTGCGGTAGATTCCTAGTCCATAGATCATGTCCTTCTTAATTTCATTACTAACTTCCAAACTGCTCTCCAAAATTACTTTATCATCTTTTAGTATCTCTGCCAGCAATGCAAGAAGAGTTGTGTTTGTCCACATCTTCATCAAAGTTTGGTATTTTCTGACTTTTTTTTTCAACAATAATAAGTGAAACTATAATAGGTGAAATAGTATCTCATTGTTTTAATTTGCCTTTTTTCCCATTATCATAAGCTTGTGTATCTTTTCTTATACTTGCTTATCATTATGATAGGATAAGCTAGGCCATGGTGAAACATCAGTGGCAAAATTCAACAAACTTCTACCTCTTATGTTGGGCAAGGCTCCAGGGCAACTCTCCTTGTAGTTGCTATAGGCAGCTCCCATCTCATGACTCACTACCTCAGCTGATAGCCTCCAACGCTGCCACTGACCCGGAGAGAGGATGCAGGAGGCATCCCAGATCTTTCCCACCTTAGCCCAGAGGTGGCTTTGTCACTCAGAGACTGTAGGCCAGAACAAGTTATATAACTCCAAGGATGCCTAGGAAATACAGAGGACTGGATGTACTGTCTGCCACAGTGATTTAACTTTCCAACAAATCTGTGTGCTTTGGGTTGTTACAATACTTTTTATGCCTTTATAATAAAGAAAAAAACCACATAAGCAATGATCAAGAAATCAATTTTGTATGTCACTGCCAGATGTAACCATGTCAGTCATCTGTTCACAAGCTTTCAATGGAGCCCCACTGCCTAAGAGGCTAAATAAACTTCTTGGCCTAGGTTTCTCTCCAGTAATAGCAGATCAAATTTAGGATGACCATTCAATCCCATAAATGTTTGATCAGTTTTTATTCAATCTTTGTGTAAATTGGAAGATAGTGATGGTCCCTTAAGAATTGGTATGGAACTGAATGAAATTTAATAAGGTGCTTGACAGTTACGTGATTGTGATTTGTAGAGCTTTCATTTTATAACCTTGAGCAATACTGACCTCAGAAAAGACTAGACAGAATGAGGGACAAAACGAATGAATACGTTATTCTTCTTTGGTCTAATATTGCTACTTGCTAACTGCCCCAATAAAGTCTAAATTAATTTCTGAATAAAACTTTCACCAATTTTCTTTTGAGAAAGTTGATTCATTGCCAATACATTTCATATACAATATGCAAGAACAGATGACGGGTAAATGGATTTTACAATGAGCACACTGACAGATACTATGAAGGTATAGAAATGAACAAAAAATAAGTGTCACTGGGTGATTCTCAAAGGACAGCCTCGGGGATTTGGGAGGTCCCTTTAACATACCTGGGTTTACTTTGAACCCCAAGAGATGGCCTTGATTCTCTCAAGCAGAAAGAACACATTTTGAAACTATGTTCTTCAATTATTTCAGTAGAGCAAATAGCTCTTAGGGTGAGCTGAAGTATCTGGAAGCTTGCAAGCCTGTTTTTAAAAAATTTACCTCTGCTAGATTTTGTGAAATGTCATTTCAATTGTTTTTGCACAACAGCATTGGAGAAACAACATTTTCTCTGATTAGCTTGACAAGTGGTAATTCGGGTAGAGTTTAACTTTATTTATCTTTGACTAGAACAAATTGTCTCTCTGCCCTTGTTTATACAAAATGCTGTTATTTTTGCTCCTTTCATTTGTATAATCTGTGGCTTGGTTTCATCTTAAACGCTTATAATTGGTACAGTGAGGCAGGCTTTCACGGCATCAAACACATAGCTAAGAAAGCAAAATGATGTACAGAGGAGAGGTGGGGGAAGATTCAGCACAAACATAAGACTTTTTAACCAAAAGCCAAGGATAATTTTTTTTAATCCTCTGACAGAACAATGAAGTAGCAAGGAGTTTCCAACTTAAAAAAAAAAAAAAAAAAAAAAAAACAGGAAAAAGGAAAACTGAAGAGGAAGCATTTCCAATGTAACTTAGTTTCAATTCTACTTTACATTGAAGACTGTTTCCTTACTCTCAAATTTACATCTATAAGTTTAGATCAGGAAGACTCTAATAATTTCGTCTCATCCTAACAGGAAAAGTTCACATGGGAAGTTATAAGGCCTCTTTAAAGAGTGCTGGCACATTAAATGCTGTTCAGAAATGGCAATTAGCCTTGAGAACATGTAAACACATACACTATTATGAATATGTGTAGCATATTCCCTAACTTATGCTACATTTAATTGGACAATTCTGGAGATCATAGAATCAGACAAAACCTAGAGTTTAAACGTTGTCTCAGAGGCTACTTCAACCCACAAAGCTTATTTATTTTCTCTCTCCAACACACTTTATTTTGATTCTGTTGACTTAAATTTTATTCAATGTCAATTTGGCCTTTGTATTTAATATCCGGACAAATTATTTTCATATAAGGGCTCAGCACTGAACATAGAAAATAAACAGAAAAGGAAACTTATTGAGCACCTAAAACTGGCCACTCTTTTAAGCCTTTTATATGTATTAACTCTCACAATTATCACAATCTTCACAATTATCAAAATTTATACCTATTTAATTGAACAATTTTATATTTATATTTTTTGCTTTTACATATTATTTTTTATAAAATTAATAATGTTCCTCATAGAAATTGTGGAAAGATGTTCAGAGGAAACTACAAATCATTCATAATCTACAGTCTAGATATTATCACTATTAAGCTTCTATTCATTTTCCACATGGAAGTCTTAGTTTTTAATGTAATTGGAATAACACAGGTTATATAGTTTCTTGCCCTTCAATTTTTACTGAAATTATATCATCAACATTTTCCTATGTCATTATAAACTCTCCAACCATGACTTTGAAGGGCCCATTATGTTTCATCATTGAATGCACCATAATTAGTCTAACCTCTTTGATATTGCGGGGATTGGAGGGGGGCGTAATTTGCTTAGAATCTTACTTTCTATGAAACCAGGCTGCATCTACAATAGTAATACCATGAACTGCTGTGGCCACAGCCTCCCTCTGAGGTTATTGCTGTAAAACATTTGAAATCTAAAGGTCAGCACAAAAAGTATGTTAGCAGGAGATGAAGAGCTAGGGATAGTTTGGAGAGATATTTAAGAGTCAGCAGGATATACTGTGCTCTGCTCTCTTATTTACTCCATTATTTCAGCCAGAATTTAAAAGGGTTAGGTTCAAGATATTTAGGCATTTGCACTGGGCTCCAGATCTTCCTGAAGCCTAGTCAAATTGTGCACACCTCAGTAAACTCCTAACATAAATTCTTCTTTTTTGTTTTTTTTTTTTTAGTTAGTTTTTTAGTTAGATTCTTCTACAACTTGCAACCACAAGAGGTCTAATACATATTTACTAATGAACAAACATATTTAGTGTCTATAACAAAAGTGGTAACAGTCCCACTCTCTTCTGAGCAGACCACACTGGGATTAAAATAAGTTAGTTCATTTAAAACGAATATTGAAAAAGTAGGGCCCCTCTACCCCAACAAGACAAGAGACAAGCACATGACAGTTCCCAACCCAGTTCCTACAAGGAATCGTAAAAATAAATGGGATAGTTAGCATAGTGAGAATTATCCATAAATGTTGAAATATTGTCTTATAAGAGGAGATAGATTTGCCCTGTGTGGGTGCATGCCTTAGAATTTAAACCAATGAAATATAATTTTGTTTAATAGAAGGAAGAACATTCCAAAAGAGTGGAATAAAAATGGACTGGGCTGCCTCAGGAAGTACTGAGTTCTCTGTAACTGGAATACGTAGGTATATACTTAATAATCATTTGATGGATATGTTAAGAAGAGAAATCAAAATATTGGCTTCTTTAAAAACTGCTCGGGTTTCCTTGGTGGTGCAGTGGTTAAGAATCTGCTACCAACGCAGGAAACACGGGTTCAAGCCCTGGTCCAGGAAGATCCCACATGCTGCAGAGCAACTAAGCCTGTGCGCCACAACTACTGAGCCTGCGCTCTAGAGCCCGCAAGCCACAACTACTGAGCCCGTGTGCCACAACTACTGAAGCCCGCAAGCCTAGAGCCCATGCTCCACAACAAGAGAAGCCACCGGGAATGAGAAGCCCGTGCACCGCAACGAAGAGTAGCCCCCCCCCCCCCGGCCACAACTAGAGAAAGCCCACACGCAGCAACGAAGACCCAACGCAGCCAAAAATAAAATTAATTAAAAAAAAAAAAACTGCTCTAGGGACTTCCCTGGTGGTCCAGTAGGCTAAGACTCCACACTCCCAATACAGGGGGTCCAGGTTCGATCCCTGGTCAGGGAGCTAGATCCCACATATCACAACTAAGAGTTCGCATGCTACAACTAAAGATTCCTCATGCCGCATCTAAAAAGATCCTGCATGCCATAGCTAAAGATCTCGCATGCCACAACTAAGACTTGGCACAGCCAAATAAATGAATGAATGAATGAATAAATAATTTTTTTAAACTGCTCTATTACTGACATTCCAATTGACATACAAATTTGATGTTTGTTTTCTTTCCTTATTATACTATAGGTTATAATAACAAGAAGTTACCTTCTTAAAGCTTAAAATTTTTTTTTGTTTTTTACTTTTTTTCAGACTGACTTTTCTTTGAAGATCCAGGACAAAAGCTTGGTAGGAATGTTACCTACTGGTGTGCCACCAAGATTATTTTTCCAAGAAAGTATGAGAAAGTGTCACTGAGTGAACACAAACTACAGTTTAGAGGGAAGGACGTCAGTATCCAGGGAAACAGTGTCAAGTCTGAGGGTGAGAAGAAGCAAGAAATGTGAGAATTAATAACATGATCAGGAAACTTTGAGAAAAAGTCAGAAAGCAGTGAAGGGAATGGGGCAAAGTAAGTGGGTCAGAAACAGCACAGTGAACAATGAGCAAGTGTTAGCTTCCATGGTGCTTTAAGCCAGGCATGGGTCTTAATGGAAGAGTGACGGCCTCGAAAAAGAGGAAACGTGTTTATGGAGACCCTAGGTTGGTTGTATTTTCATCTCAAGCATTTACATAAAATAAAACTTTAAGAAATTTGATACATTAATAAAGACAGAATATGTGACAGAAGTTCAAAATGCTCAGGAAAAAACCAACTGAATTTCTTAAAATTTCAATGTAAGTGCAAACTTATAGAAATAAAAACCTGGATGAGAAAAAACAATCACACTGTAGTATTTGTCTTTTGTAATATTTAACTCTTGAGCTCTTAATAAGAGAATCTCTTGCAAGAAGACATTTCCTGCTTCTTTCAGTCAAATTGAACCCATACAACAGTCATGGGCTCATGACACGGAGGCAAAGAGCATGAGCTTTGCAAATATACAGGCATGAGGTCAAAATCCAGCTTGGCTTTTACTACATTACCTTGTGGGAAATGGCATGACTTCTCTTGTGTTTCAACTTTCCCATTTGTAAACTGAGAGTTGTTCTGAGGGTTAAATGAGAAAATATATTTGATGTGTCTAGCATAGTTCTTGGAAAATTGTAAGTGTACACTATAAGTGTAGCTATAGTCATGAGTTCTTTAAAGGTCTCATGCGTGCATCTGTTCATTAATTAAAAGTTCACTGGCTCTCAAAGTTTGGCCTCATCTATTCAACCATCACCATTACAAAGGCTAGAGATTTTCACAAAATTCAAGCAAAAGATGAACTCAATGATGGCATCCAAATAAGAAGCAACATCCCAAGTTAGAATTTGGAGCTGTGATGAACTTTTAATTCTGCCTTCTGAGGAGTAAAACCAAAATGGTCTTTGTTGTAAACAGATCTCTGTGTGTTGCAATGCTGCAGTGTGAAGTGAGTGGTGGTGTTGTCCTAGGGTTCACTGGTATAAACCAAGAGCCCAACAGAATTTGGGTTTCTCTGGACCAGCTGAGTTTCCCCTAAACCTATTACCTACAATTGCGTTAAAGAGCAACCAAAATTTTTTAATTCAGATAATTTATTTTGATAAAATGTCTTCTAAATTCAGCTTCCCAGGGTTAAGACAGTCACTTTATCTAATTTACAACTGTTAGCTTGACAGCATACCAAAGATAGAGTAAGACTTGGCAGGTGACCAGGAAAATTGTGCACGTGCTGGGTCAATTTTCAAAAAATGTTTTCAAATTGCAGTGAATCCATGTTGTACTTCCTGGCATATAATGATTGCAATGGACTCATGAACAGGAAATTTGGGAGCAGAGAAAGATGGAAAATGTAGGATTTGAGAGAAAATTCTTAACCTTCCACAGAAGGGTGGGATGAAAGAGTAGATGCAAAAGAGGCACTTCAGCCAGAGAAAGAAGTGCACAGCCAAAATCCGAGACCCTCAACCACCATATAATCTATAAATTACTAGAATGACAGTGGTGTAAATAAATTGTTTAAATATCTAGTTCAATTTCTATATGACAGATAAGCAAAAGGAAGTCCCAAGAAGTAAAATGGCTCACTGCTTTCCAAAGTATATATCTTCTTGCAGTACCAGAGACAGAACTATAGATTCCTCAATTTTATGCTATTTCCATGTTACATTTTAAAAGTGATATTACATCATGAAGACCATACCTTAGAAATGCACCTTCAGAAAAAAATATAGCATAGACAGAGAAGTAGCAGAAAGTAGAGTCTACTGGTTAAAGCGTTAATACCAGCAACAAACCAACCTAGATCTGATTTAGTTTTAACATTGCTAGTTGTATGGGCTTGAGTAGTTTGCTTACTTTTTCTCAATGCTGCTTTGGTTTTATTTTTCTCGTTATTTCTAAAAGATTTGTGTATTAGTTGGTTGGACGGTAATGAGATATAAATACACCCATCTCATCCAGTTTTTGTTGTTATACTATTAAATTATATAACAAATGTAAGGTACTTAGCATAATCCCTGGCACATATGGGGTATTCTGTAAAAGGAAGGTCTTACTGTGATGGTCAGAGTTTTGAATATTATCTTCCTAATCAGACCGTTAGAGCTAACAGATCCACTTTACTCTGAGATAAACGCTGAAAACTTTAACAATACAAGAAGGTAAAATCTGATTATATTCATCGATTAACTATAAAGGGCATCACATACATCAATACAATATATTCATTTTCATACACAGATGAGGTGCTGAAGCTGACTGAATCAAATGTTAGGTGAAGACTTGGTTTTATTTCTTTTAAAGTACATAAAAGCAAAGGTTTGAGAAACCAACTGAGGAAACATGCAGGAAAGTGATGGAGCAGAACACGACCCATCCAGTCTACCTGTCAAAAGAGATCTTAGTCACGCTTGCCGATGACCATGGAGAAAACTGAAGATCAGGAATCTTTTGGCCTCCTTCTGGGTATCCATAGCCAAACTACTTGTTTTCAATGTCAAATAGGACAATAGGGGGACTTCCCTGGTGGTCCAGTGGGTAAGACTCTGTGCTCCCAATGCAGAGGGCCTGGGTTCATCCCCTGGTCAGGGAACTAGATCTCACATGCATGCCACAACTAAGAAGCCCACATGCTGCAACTAAAAGGTCCCGCATGTTGCAACGAAGATCTCACATGCCACAACTGAGACCCAGTGCAGCCTAAATAAATAAATAAATACATACATAGATACATAAATAAATACAATAGGAGTTAAATATTCAAGTAAAAAGAGCCTCTGTCAATTAACACACTCTTGGAGAAAGTGTTATTAAGTCCAACCACTGCAATTTTTGCCCATCTAGACCCTAAATCTGAATGAAGTGTTTGCCAGGGAAGCACAGGCTTTTGTTATTATTGTTGATGATTTTTTTTCTTTCAGTACAAACTTGGAAGAACAAAAGGAAGTGGAAAAAAAAAGTTCCTTTTTTTTTTTTTTGAGTTACATCCCTGCTCCTCATTTGGAGAATGATCCTGAAGGAAGTATGTCAATGTGTTCTCCAGAGCTAAGCCATGGAATTATCATGAGCAAAACTAAATTTTAAAAGCCTGTATACTGGGACTTCACTAGTGGCACAGTGGTTAAGAATCCACCTGTCAACGCAGGGGACACGGGTTTGAGCCCTGGTCTGGGAAGATCCCAAACGCCTCGGGGCAACTAAGCCCGTGCGCCACAACTACTGAGCCTGTGCTCTAGAGCCCGTGAGCCACAACTACTGAGCCCACGTGCCACAACTACTGAAATCCGCACACCTAGAGCCCGTGCTCCGCAACAAGGTAAGCCACCACAATGAGAAGCCCACATGACACAACAAAGAGTAGCCCCCACTCACCACAACTAGAGGAAGCCCACATGCAGCAACGAAGACCCAATGCAGCCATAAATAAATAAATAAATAAATAAATTTATTTTTTTAAAAAAAAGCCTATATACTGAAGAGAGGTTTAGAGAAATCACTCTTGATAGATGTGGAATTTTCTCTTTTTACTATTTGGAGATGATAGGTAAAAGGGAGGAAAAAGTATATACAACCTTTGTTTTCTTAATATTCTACATTTTCAGAAGTCAAGATGGAAACAGAGGCAGGGCAACAAATTTGTCAATGGCTCTGTTTTAGATGACATTACATAGTGGCTTCTGAATTCCCTCACCTCTTTGTCTGTCCCAGCCACCAAAGCCAAAGATCCATTCTCTGAACCTCCCATCTGTGTCTCTCTACCTTAACCCCTCATAATATTCATTTTAAAGGTGACTGACAGAAAAAAAAAAAGAAAAATTTAAAACCTCACCTCTTATTTAAAGTGGGGTTCTTAAAAAATTTTAAAAATAAAAAATAAAGTGGGGTTCTTGCTTGTACATTGTTCATTGGGAATGTAAATTGGTGCAGCCACTATGGAAAACAGTATGGAGCTTCCTCAAAAGACTAACAGTAGAGCTACCATATGATCCAGCAATTCCACACCTGGGTATATATCTGGAAAAAATGAAAACACTAATTCAAAAAGACACATGCACCCCAATGTTCAAAGCAGCACTATTTATAATAGCCAAGACATGGATGCGCGCGCACACACACACACACACACACACACACACACAATGGAATATTACTCAGCCATAAAAAAGAATGAAATTATGTCATTTGCAGCAATGTGGATGGACATAAAGAATATTATGCTTAGTGAAATAAGCCAGACAGAGAAAGACAAATACGGTATGACATCACTTACATGTGGAATCTAAAAAATATACAAATGAATGTATATGCAAAATAGAAACAGCCTCACAGATATAGAAAACAAACTTGTGGTTACCAAAGGGGAGAGGGAAGGGGGGAAGGACAAATTAGGGGTATGGGGTTAACAGATACAAGCTACTATATATAAAACAGATAAGCAACAAGGATATACTATACAGCACAGGGAATTATACCCATTATCTTGTAATAGCCTATAATGGAGTATAATCTGCAAAAATACTAAATCACTATGCTGTACACCTGCAACTAACATAATATTATAAATCAACTATACTTCAATTAAATAAATAAATAAATTTGGCAAATTTTAATTAATTAAGGTGAGTTTCTTGGAATTAATTGGCAGCTTGCTAGAAATACAGATTCTTGGGCCCCACTCAGAATCTGCATTTTAACAAGATCCCCAGGTGATCCCATGCACATGAAAGATTGAATAGCCTTATTCTAGATATTTCCATCATCCAGAGAAACACAGCAGAGTCTTCTGCCTGTTCGTCTATTATGTCCAAACAGAGCATTGGCAGCCCAAATTGCAAAATGATTATGTGCTAATCGTGCAGGCATTAGACAAGCCCAGCAAGCATCCTGATTCAAATGCATCCAAAATGACTCTGCTCATCAGTAAGAGCACAATTTGTGAATTTACACCTGGCTTGTGGAAACCGTAACTATTAATCATTTGCACATCAGAGCCCTGCAAATGAGAGGCTGTACATTCATGATGATCATGGTCTGATGGTCTGTTAACATCCGTATTCTGAATTCTGAACTGACCTTACAATAGCAGGCCTATTTTTCCCAGAGTCAAGCTTGTGCCAGCAACCACCATTCTTACTCACTAACACTAATACCTCACTTCTCAAAACATCTATCTTATGTGATACAGGACATGTCTAGCATTTGCTCATAAGCTTCAACCATGCATATGTTGTAGGTATCTATGAAAAGGCACTCTGGAAAAAATTCCAGTGCTTATAGAATAGAAAAGGTATTACTTATACATTCCTACATTTGTTTCTTTTTTTCAATATTTACTGATTTATTGTGGCTTCACTGGGTCTTAGTTGCAGCACGCAGGATCTTCATTGTGGCACGGGGATCTTTAGTTGCGGCATGTGGACTTTTTAGTTGCGGCATGTGGGTTTCTTAGTTGTGGCATGCATGCAGGATCTATTTCCCCAACTGGGGATCGAACCCTGGCCCCCTGCATTGGGAGCACAGAGTCTTACCCACTGTACCACCAGGGAAGTTCCCCTACATTCGTTTCTTGAATAGTAAATGTTTCTTTTTCTCTCTCTCTTCTCTTTCTCTTTCCAGCTTACTTTGAATGGTAAATATTTCTTGAATGGTTTTTATATGCCATGTTGGTGACAAAACACATCCAGGCTTACAATTAACCTCGGAGAGAATAGCATAACCTAACAGACATTATGATGCTCAATTATATGCACTAACTAGGGGAAACTTAGGGTAATATAAGTACAAAAAAAGATTCCCTAATAAAATCCTGAGAGATCAGAGCATGTTACCTAGAGAAGAAGACATTTAGGTCAATGTGGACAAATGGCAACTATTTGATGAACACAGAGAGGAAAGAAAAGAATGTACCAGATTGGGGGGTGGGAGGCAGAATGTACAAAGGCCTAGAAGGAAGAGGGTACATTAAACAACTGGGGGGAATCCCTGGTGGTCCAGTGATTAAGACTTCATGCTTTCACTGCCAAGGGCGCGGGTTCAAACCCTGGTCGGGAACTAAGATCCTGCAAGCCACACAGCACAGCCAAAAAATAATAACAACAACAACTGGGAAGCTAAATGGAGTAATCCACTATGTCTACAGTATAGGAAGGGGTCACAGACAAGGGGCACAAAGGATGAAATCAGAGGAGTAAGCAGGAGACACATCATGAAGAACCTCCTAAGCCATATTAATGAGTTTGGATATTGAATGCAATGGGAGTTGGAGCCTCAGACTAACTTCTTGGGATTCTTTGGTTGCTGTTTGGGGAACAGACTGGAGAAGGGTAGGACTAGAGGTAGGGAGACTAGATAAGAGATACACAGGTTCAGAGGTAAGGAGGGGCTCCTGACATCTGTCTGCAGAGCTCTACAGAAGGCTCAAGAGGTAAGATCAGTAATAAGGAGATGAAGCAGAGATTCTGAAGCCCAGAGGGATCTGATTAGTGCATCCCATGAAGAGATTAGGCAAAGTCAGAATGGAAAGGGAGAAAGACCAACAATGAAGATGGTGAAGAAAAGGGAGAAGTTGGTGAAACAAGGCAACAGGCACTAGCTGTTCTAGAAGGGCAATATGCACTTCTCCAGGCCACAGAAACCTTCAAAGAGGACAGAGAGGGATGAAGAGGGAGCCTATTCAATTTTTAAAAATACCACCTGTCATCATTACCAAAGGGTAATTTGAAGCATTTAGTAAAGTATACACACATACACACAAACACACTGCACTTTGGATGTAATACCAAAGCTGATGAAAATACGTTAATCTACTATGGATTAGTCTGTCATGGAACACATAGGCAGATACAAAGTACTGAATAGCCAAGGCTGAGGAAAGCTTCAGTTCCAAATATCCAAATATTTGAAACTTGCATCTTAATCGGAGAGTGGAAAAAATCAAATCCAAGCAAATTCAGCATGTGGATGGACACATGTGATTTGTTAAGGTGTGCCTGATTTTCCACAATGGAAGCTGTCTGTGAATTGAATTTAGGGCTATTGCCCAAATATTAAATACACCTTATTGGCATAAAAAACTTTGTTCATTTATTAACCCTTTGGTATTATGAATTCCCTCCAATCACACCCTCCCACGCAGACTGGTCAGACCAACGTGTGTGTGTGTGTGTGTGTGTGCGCGCGCGCACGCATGCGCCCACCCTGTTCTGTTTGTCTTTATAGAGCAGAGAATATCTGCCTTGGAACAGTTTTTGTGATTGCAGGGAGGTAAGTAGTAACTTCCAAATCCAACATTCTATAACTCTAAACTAGTCACTACCTCCTTTGGTAACATAATAAAAACAAAATTTTTGTTCTATTGCCTTAAAATATTATGAAATATTTCAGTAAGGTTTGAGAGTTAAATCTCATCCATTTTGGCTTAGTACCACATAGACAAAAACCATACATTAGGTGTTTAACTGAGGAAACCATCGTGAATTTGGATATTTTAAAGTTTCCTTAGGTGCCTTATCTTTCCAAACCTACAGTAAGAACCAAACATCACATCTGTACTGGGTTGAATAGGGTTCCCCCAAAATTCACGCCCATCCAGAACCTCAGAATGTGACCTTATTTGGAAATAGGGACTTCACTTTGTCAAGTTAAAGTGAGGTCATACTGTAGTAGGGTAACCCCTAATCCAATGATGATGTCCTTACAAGAAGAAGGAAATTTGGACACAAACACAGAGAAAGGAGAATGCCATGTGAAGAAATGCAGCACACCATGTGACAACGGGGACAGAGATGGAATGACAGGTCTATAAATCAAGGAATGACAAGGTTGCCGGCAACCCCCAGGAGCTAGGAAGAGACAAGGAAGGAAGCACCCCTAAACCCTTCAGAGAGAGCAAAGTCCCTATTAACACCTTGACTTCAAACTTCTAGCCTCCAAAACTAGAATAAGACATAAATTTTTGAGACAATAAATTTCTGTTGTTTTAACCACCCAGTTTGTGGTAATTTGTTACAGAAGCCCTAGGAAACTAACACAAAGTCCTTTTATTTTGCACTGGATCCATCAAATAACAATTCTCTACAGACTTCCTGAAGTACCCACTGTCCCGACTTTGAGAACTAACCTTTCAGAGCCCGCTGAGTGGAAAATAAGGTGGAGAGAAGAACCTCAGTCACGGAAAGTCCATCCAAATAAAACTTTGGCTCAATGTGCATTTCACTACTCCCTCCACACTCAAACAAAATAATTGCGGCTCTTAATTGGAATCTCTGAAAAGTGATCCAAAAAGAGTGCCTCATCCTAAAACCTGAAAAAGTGAGGCTGAAAATGTCACCGAAAGTCCCCATCGCGAGAGATTTGTATTAATTTTCTACTGCCGCAAAACAAATTACCACAAATGTAGTAGCTTAAAACAACACCTATTTATTATATAATGGTTCTGTAGATCAGAAACCTGATGGGCTCAGCTCTGCTGAAAGTCTTGGAAGACTGGAATCAAGGTGTCAGCAGGGTTGTGTTCCTTTCTGGGGACTCTAGGGGAGACTTGGGTCTAGGTTCATTCAGTTATTGGCTGAATTTAGTTCCATACAGTTTTCCTGTTTTCTTGGTGGCGGTCAGCAGGGGACCAGAGGCCTTTCTCTAGTCCTTGCACATAGCCCCCTACATGTCAGAACCAGCAGTGGGAAGACAAATCCTTCTCACACTGCCCGTCTCTTCTGTCTCCTATTCATCTGCAGCATCTCTCTGACTGGCTCTTCTGCCTTCCTCTTCTGCTGGCTTTTATGGGCTAATGTGATTACACTGGACCCACCCTGACACCCCCATGATAATCTCCCTATTTTAAAGTCAGCTGATTAGTAATCTTAACTGCACCTGCAAAAAATCCTTCACAGCAGTACCTAGATTCATGTTTGATTAATAACCAGAGGACAGGAATCTTGGGAGACACCTTTAGAATTCTGCCTACCACAACATTATAAAATAACTCAGACAGCATGAACACATTCTGGCATGATGAAAGCTGTGCTGTCTATCTTGTGGTTGGTCAGGTCGGTGAATTTGAATGCCCTTGGGAATCCTGGGTTCCAGCAGCATTAATGCCAATCACACCAAGGTCAGCCCCAGAATTCCCCGTTAAACACTCCAGGGCCCTATCTCAGTCCTTCTGACACACTGAAGCTTCACATAATCTAACTACCAGCTATAAAAATGCAAGAAACTAAGAAAATAACCAAACAAAAAAGGGCGGGAGTAATTTTCTGCAAACCTAATATGATATAGTTAGGCAGCATGCTCTCATTCCTGGATCACAAGGGCCTAGGGTTCTGCTCTGGGCCTAGGGTTCTGCTTTTCTTTCTCATACATCAGGAACTCACCACCCAGGTGCTGAGAGAAGAAAACCCGATATTGTGCGCTCAGGTTGTTATTACTTAACTGCAATTATGCTTTCAAGAGAGTGTTGCTTTAAGAACCGCCCATTTAATTTCTTAGACTTTGAAAACCTTCAGGTACAGTAACTGCCTGACATAGAACACCCAGGAGGCGAACTGAAATAAAAAGCCTTTTACTGAGTGGCAAAAAGAAAGTATTAAATGCTTGATTAGAAGCTCTATGTCGCTAATAGTGAATGCAAAAAAAAAAAAAAAAAAAAGCCAGGTTAATGCTCCTCTCTTACATCCCATCTTCCCAACCTGACTTTCTCTTCTCTGTCATTGTGGAACGTGCAAATTCCCATTCTACATTGGATACCCCAAACTGGCTTTGAAACTTTGTTTTCCTTACTGAAAACAAGGCAATTCATTCAATTGGTCTGTTAAGTATTTTTCTCGCTGAAATCCCTTCTTTAAAAGATTGCTTTATAATGCTCCAGCTTCATTAATGTAAAGACTCTGAGCCTGACATACCTGGGTTCTGCCACTTTCTACCATTATGACCTTATGTAAGTCACGGGAACCTTCTGAGCCTCAGATTTCTCAACGATGATATGGGAATAAAAACATGCATTTCTTGGATAGTTCAGAGAATTAAAACACAGGAAATTATCTGGTACCTAGTTGATGCTCAAATGTTAAATCTCTCTTCCCTGTTCTCCTGTCTCCTTGTTTATGCTCTAATTAATCTCTGGCTTGTGCTTGCAGGAGTACTGCAAATAGATCATAAATCCTCTAAAAGCAAGAACTATACCAATGGGATTCCATGAAGAGATTCTTTGATTGGCATTCAGAAGATTTAAGCCCAGGAGTGCAAAAGCGACCTTGATTAAGCCAATTGCCCTCTCTGTGTTGCAATTTCCGCAGATATAAAAGGCTATTTAACCACATGGATTGCCCAGCTCTAAAATGTCATGTTAACACCTATTTTTTTTACCTCTTTAAAGACCCTCCTGAGCAGGCGGTGGGCATTCAATGAATGCTTGCTGACTGTTGCAGAATGAAAGTACTCAAAATGTTAGGCTTAGTGGCAACAGATAGTGGGTAGTAATAGGAATAGATCCAAGGCAAATCACTCTTAATTTTAACCAAATATTTCTAAGAGAATTTGAAAACAAAACAAAATTTCGCTGTGGGATTTAGAAGATAATAAATTGTAGCTAATGCACAATTTTCTCATAAACTGAGTTTGGATACAGCCCTGTATCTCCAGCTTCTTTTTGCTCCCAATGATGTCATTGATCATTTCTCACTTCAGAGTTGAATTGCTATTCACCACAGAGAATTACACATCAGAAGAAACGATGAAGAATTCCTAAAGGTTATGAAATCTTATACAAAGTTCTTATAGATTGTGATCTCACATGAACTTCTGAGATAGTAAGGAGGAGACCTGGTGCATTTTCTTGGGAGTTATTTTTAACTGAATTTTAATTTACGTAAAATTAAATGCTCATTTTTTAAGTGTATATTTTGATGTGTTTTGACAATGTATACACTTTCATAACTACCATTCCAATCAAGATATAGAATATTTCCCATCACCCCAAAGTTCCCAGTGTACCTCTCCAGTCAACCCTCCCCCTAAGGCAACTACTGCTCCAATTTCTATTACATTAGCTTAGTTTTGTCAGTTCCAGAAATTCATTTACAGACTATACAGACTACACAATAAGCAACTTTTGTGTCTGGTTTCTTTTGCTCAACATAATGTTTTGAGATATATCCATGTTGTTGTACACATCAGGAGTTCATTCCTTTTTATTACTGATTAATATCTTATTGTATGAAAATATCACAATTTGTATGTCCATTCACCTGCTGGTAGACATTTGAGTTGTTTCAAGTTTTAGGCTTTTATGAATAAAGCTGTGAGGAAAATTCTTGCCCATTTTGGACATATTTTGTATTTCTCATTGGTGAATGACCAGAACTAAAATTTCTGGGTCATAGGGTGGATATATGTCCCAATGCACTTTTGTTCTTTTATTCCTGAGAATGAAGTTCACAAAACATTTTTCCTTCTTCTGGCCTCCATCCCATTACAAGTAAGTTCATATTAATCTCCAAAAATAAGTAATACGTATTTAGTGCTCACTACGTGCTAGGACCAGGGATAAGCTTTCCGCATGCATTACCCCATTTAATCTTAACAAAACCCTTTAATGATCATCATTTACAAGGCCCTAGGAGGTTAATAAGGCTGTTAATAAGGCTGTTGATCTTATGTAAGAGTTGGGAGCCAACAGAAAATAAATCCAGGACCAGCATTCTCTCCCATTTTACTATATTACCACCTCCTTTCTTTCACAAAGTATTTTCTTCTCAGCAAGAACTATGGAGGGTTTTGGAGATCAAGATGGTGAAGTAGGAGGATACTGGGCTCACCTCCCCTCGTGAACACACCAAAACTAAAACTACCCACAGAGAGATTCTCACTGAAATGGACCTGGGAACTGGCAAAACAGCTCTTCTACAACCAAGGCTGTAAAGAAAGATACACACAGATTCTGCTAGGAAGCAAGGAGAAAGAAACTGGCTGGGAGACAGAAGCGCAGGAGGATATCACAGGATAGGAGCTCTTCCCTGGGAAGCGAGGGGTTTGAGCCACATATTAGGCACCCCAGCCTTGGAGTCTGACACCAGGAAGATGAGATCCCTTATCTGGTTTGAAAACCAGTGGGGCTTACCAAACGGCTGTAAGATACCAAGACTGTGCTCCTGAAGAGCACACGCACTGACTTACAGTCACAGTGTGGTGGCAGCAGATTGAAAACTGCCTGGGTCTCTGGTCAGCTTGCCAGAACCACCCCAGGACACATCCCAGGCTCCTGCCCCAGCCCCTCTTGTTCCAGCACTGCTCCCCACTAAGGTGGAGATTTCCGTTGCCAACAAGAGTGCGCAAAATTGGAGGAAACAAAGACAGCCCGAACCCCAGCCCTAACTCTGACCAGGACAGAGACAAGCATTGCCAGCTCACATGTCCCTGCACACAACCTGAAGCTAGCTCCAGGGCAGAGACCACCTTTGCTGGAGAACCTGTCCCTATACACACTTGGGAAGGCGTATGGCCAGCTCAGTGATGTGGCACCAACCCCTCCAGCCCTGACCCAGCCGCCAACCAAGGCACACACACTGGGCAAAAAGTGAAACCAGCACAGAAGTGCAGCCCCAAGCCCTCAGGCTCTGCCACATACCCAGAAGAAACCCAACTTCCTCAAGGCTCCTGCTCCAGCCCCTCAGCCCCCAACCCCACCCCAACAGGGTGGTGGCAGCCACTGAACATAGGAGAAGCCCCAGCTTGCACCTGGCTCTGGCTGTGGCCCCTCCATCTCCAGCCCTATCTCCCACCAAGACAGTGGATGCAGCACTCCCTGGGGGAAGACACAGTCCATGCTCACTTCAGATCCAGCTCTCCCACCAAAGCCACTGGGTACACGCAGACTACATAGGGACACTAGTTCTCTGTTGGTGGGATGTAAATTGGTACAACCACTATGAAGGTTCCTCAAAATATTAAAAACAGAACTACATATTATCCAGGATTCCACAACTGGGTAGATATCCAAAGAAAACAAAAATACTAATTTGAAAAGATATATGCACCCCAATGTTCATAGTAGCATTATTTACAATAGCCCAGATACGGAAACAATCTAAGTGTCCATCAACAGATGAATGGATAAAGAAGATGTGGTATAAAAGGGGAAACATGGGGGGGAGGGATAAACTAGGAGCTTGGGATTAACATACACACACTACCATATATAAAATAGAAAACCAACAAGGACCTACTATATAGCACAGGGAACTCTACTCAATATTCTCTAATAACCTGTATGGGAAATGAATCTGAAAAAGAATGAATATATGTATATGTATAACTAAATCACTATGGTGTATACCTGAAACTAACACAACACTGTAAATCAACTATACTCCAATAAAATTTTTTTTAAAAAAGAAGGTGTGGTATATATATAATGGAATGTTGGAATATAATGGAATATTACTCAGCCATAAAAAAAATGAAATTTTTCCATTTGCAGTAACATAGATGGACCTAGAGGATATTATGCTTAGTGAAGTAAGTCAGTCAGAGAAATACAGATACTATATATTATCACTTCTATGTGGAATCTAAAAAATAAAACAAATGAATAAAACAAAAGAAAAACAGACTCATAGATACAGAGAACAAATCAGTGGTTACCAATGGGGAGAAGGGTGGGGAAGGGGCAAGATAGGGAAAAGAGATTAAGAGGTACAAACTACTAGGTATAAAATAAATAAGATAGAAGGATGTAATGTACAGAACAGGGAATATAACCAATATTTTTATAATAACTTTAAATGGAGTATAATTTATAAAAATATTGAATCACTGTATTATACTCCTGAAACTAATATAACATTGTAAATCAACTATACTTTAATTAAAAACAAAACAAAAAAACTACTGATTCTTTGAGGCAAAACAATGAGTGCCTTCTCACCAAGTGGGTATGTTTCATCTCCCAGAGGCTCCAAAAGCCTCAGAGCTTTCTGAAAGACTGTCTCCCAGGTTATAATCCTCAGGTTGGCTCAAATAAAATTTTCCGTATCTTTCTTAGATCAACCACTGATTAATTTTTTTCACTGATAGTAGACAGATGATAGATGATAGATGGATAGATACATATAGAATGATATAATCTCAGAATGTGTGCCTTTTAAATAAAGCAAAAATCATTTTCAGAGAAAGTCACTACCCCGCTCTAATTTTTATACTTTTACCACAAAGGAGGGAAACCTCTAAAGGGATTCAGCGTTCTATGGAACCATACATCAATATTCCTTTCTGAAATGCTTTTTCATTGGCCACATAGACCCAGCTCTACATGGACCCTTAATCTGATTTCCAGATTGAATATTTAATTTCTTTACCAAAGCAAAAGTTGGCAATTGCTTGATTAACTTAACCTCATTCTTCTTTGTCATTAGAACAAATCGAAACGTCTCAGCTGACAACACCACTTTAGAAACGTCCTGATTCTGATAAATGCCTTCCTTAAATGCCTTAAAAGTATTATTAGCATAGATGCTTGTTTGATTCTGAACTCCTGCTCTCCTGAGAGCCATGGGGTAGGAACTGAATTCAGAATGGGAGGGGATTGCTGTGCCCTCAGGCAGAGTTTTAGATTAGTATGCAGAACCTGTATGCATGACTCTGTGAATTTTTTAAGCCTTTTTGTTTTCACTACTTTTCCATTTTCAGGTTCCAAAAGGGGAGCTCAATTATTCACTGTTAAAAAATGGGGGCTTCCCTGGTGGCGCAGTGGTTGAGAGTCCACCTGCCGATGCCTGCCGATGCAGGGGACACGGGTTCGTGCCCCGGTCTGGGAAGATCCCACATGCCGTGGAGCGGCTGGGCCCTTGAGCCATGGCCGCTGAGCCTGCGCGTCCGGAGCCTGTGCTCCACAACGGGAGAGGCCACAACAGTGAGAGGCCTGTGTACCGCAAAAAAAAAAAAAAAAAAAAAAAATGGCCATTGATTATCTTGCAAATCCAGGCCAAGTAAAGGTAAAGATACTGATGCTTGGCTGCTTAAGTAGTCAGTTTTTGTTAATAGATATAATTATTTTTCACACCTTACTAAAGAACATGAAGAGCAGTAAAGAAACAGTATTACTGGTGATTTTTAATGAGGTTTCTATAAGACCCAGTCAGAAAGTAATTATTCAAACAAATGAAGGAAGACAGCATAATCCATAACTGTACTAGATATCTATTAAAGGAATAACGTCTCATTTTAAGATAAAGTACATAAGTGATACACAATTCAAGTGAAGCATCTTTATTATGCACTTTACCACTTCATAAAAAGCAAATTACAAGTAATTCTATTTAATGATTATATGTTATGTACAAAATAATGCACCATTACTATTTCTAACATCTTTATCATTACAGAGATATTAGAAATATCTTTAATCATTACAAATTACTACTGTTAACATTAATAATTGTAAGGCCAACTGGCCCGAGGCAGGGGAACACAAGCAGATTCACAGGTTGCATCAGACAGAAATTCTCCGGACCACCCAGTTCCAGAAACTGCCCTGGAGACATTCCGGACCACCCAGTTCCAGGAACTGACCTGGGGACTTTGAACCCAGCCCAGCCTTCCCGCCTTTCGAGGGGCGGGACCAACGGTCCCCCAGGATACCCGAAAAGACCACCAAATAAGGAATACCCTGCGCCCTCCCAGATTCACCACACCACTTTCCCTTCTTCCCCTATAAAATCTTGCCCAACCCTCGCCCGGGAGTGCTCCCTAATAAAGCTCACTTGAAGCTTTCCGCTGTTTCCTGGTGCCGTTTGTTAAGATCCGACCTTACAGTAATATTATTATTAACTATAACTATAGCTCACTTTATAAAGCACCTTTTTCTGTGCAAAGTGTTTTGCAGCATTACTGAAGTTAGTCCACAAAACACTAGAGTTAGATATTCTTCATTTCTTATTGAAGAAACTGAAACCAAGCAGGACCCTGTGGGGCTCCTGGGCAAGGAAGCCTTTCTGTCCACCATTTCTTGTTTGTAGAGAATAGACTCCAGCCTCCATGAACCTTCCCTGAGTCCCAAAGGGCAAATTCGAACAGTTGCTAATCAGGGAAGGGAGGGGATGCAGAGACAAGGGAGGAACAGTCAAAAAACAATAGTGCAGCTGTGGGGCAGGTTCTGGTTCTGCCTCAAGGGATACACATAACAATATCTTTGAGCTCTTTACAAAACTAAAACCCCCCAAAAATGGAGGATGTTAGCATTCTTCATTCCAGATTAAAGGATCCAGAGAAGCTCTTCAAGAGACAACCTGAGGCCAAATTAAAGGAACCACAGAAACTCATCAGGCCACCTGAGGCCAGATTAAAGGAGTGCAGGCCCTACACACACCTTGATCCTTATCAGCAACCCCACCCTTGAACTATTGTTATAAAACTCTTCATCAAATCCCCCTGGGTTGGGACACGCAGTTTTGAGAGGCACGAGCCCACTGTGTCCCCCTTTGCCTGGCAAAGCAATAAAGCTATTCTTTTCTACTTCACCCAAAACTGAGATTTGATTCGGCACTGATACACAGAGGCTGAGTTTTCGGCATCAAAACTGAGGCTAAGAGAGTTTAAAGGCCTAAGCGTCAATCAGCTAGTAACTAGAAGACCTGCCTAGGAAATCAGTTTGTGTCTGCCTGTCTCCAAAGCCCATGATTCTGGTCCCTCCCACACTACCACCAGCTATGAAGGTCAAAGATAACACACTTGATATAATAGGGTTCAGCGCTCAATACAATGACAGAGGTGTTTCTCTACATGTGCTAGCCCAAAATGGCATTTGAGAGCAGAACAATTTTGCATTCAGTGTCCTCTACAATCAGTTTCTTGTTTTCCTTTTTCATTTACTAGAAGTAGTATGTTCCTACTTCTATAGCCTAATTCCTGTTTCTCTTATTTTACTGGAAGAGAAAAGTATACTTTTGTTTTGTCTAGGGTAACTTATTTACTACTAAAATACCATTCAACCTCTTGCTCTCTCAAGAGTCTATCAAAATAGATTTTGTCCACAATACCCAGAGCTAATACAATTATCCCAGGACTAGGAATGAGATGCACTAAAGGAAAGAAACTCATGACCTCCACCTTATGCAAACATCCTTCTTAACCACTCCTAAAGTTAGTCCCTATTCCTTCACCTCTTCCCTTCCATAAGAAATGTTTCTGATTATTTCATCAATACAGGTCACTCTGGTACAATGAAAAGAAGACAGCCTCTGGAATCAGATAGACCTGGGTTACAATGCTGGTTCTATGTTTTAATACTTTTGACTACTCCATTAACTTCTCTGACCTCAAATTTCATGTCTGTAAACTGCTATGAAGAGATATTTTGAGGATTTAAGGGGCAATTATATGTAAGAACCTGGTACATCAGAAATGGAAGCTAAACTTTTGGTGGTGAGCAAAATATAAAATATAATGTTGTACACATGAAGCTTATATAATGTTACATAATGTTATAAACCAAATAATTATGATGTGTTCATTTTCCCTCTCCATCTTCTGGAGATGTAATGGAAAAAAGGCACATGCTTAATATCTCAAACAACAGTAGGGGAGGGAGACCTTGATGCAAATCAGTATAAAAATTATGCTAAATAGGCCAGTAACTCATGTGCCTCTGTTTCTTTCCTTTATTCAGAAAGTATTTACTGGTTGTCTACTATACTCCAGGCACAAAGGATGACAGTAATCCAAACATTTAAAGTAATCCAAACATTTAAAGAAGAGAGTTCCAGAAAGTGGGGGCAGAGATAGGTACGAGGGCCCAGGGAGAGAAATATCTGATAAATTCAAAGATCAGGAAGCAAATTAACACAATTGCAATATGGTGAACCTGGGGAGTGGTAAGAAATGGCATTGAAACCAGGAAATCCTAGGCTATGGAAAATCTACTACAGTCCTTTCTCTCACACTCAACTGGTCATTTTCTTAAGTTAACATGACTTTACTTTTTACGGAACTACATGATATGAATCTTGCTTTACTTCCAGATGATCCTGCCTCTACTGGCTACTTGTTACAGAGGTTTTTTGCTTTTTTTTTTTCCTACTGTTGCTACAGAGATTCTGACTTAAGTGCGTATCATAAACAAAATGTATGACTAAGGCATTTTAGACTTTTCAGATGACCAAATCTGGCAGGGTTGCAGAATGGTTAAAAGCATAGCTTTCAGAATAGCAGCAGCCAAGTTTAGATCCCCAGCTGAGGCATGTACTGGCTCTGGGGCAGACAGCAAGCCTCTTCAATTCTCTAACCCTGTCTCCCCTTCCATAATGGAAGCAGATGAATTCCAGAATTGAATTGAATTCAAAAAGAATTGAATTCTGCTCCAGTGCACCTAGCACAGCACCTAACACATAAGGGCCTAGCACAAGACACTGATATTATTAATATGTAGTATCACATTTCAAAATAAACATATCACTTGACTCTTTCTCTCCAAAACCAGAAGGTAAAGAATAGTCTATCTTATTAAGTTTAGTTTGTAACTGCCAACATGTTAACTGTGCCTTCTCTAAATTAGGTAAAATAATGACTTAATCAAACTGAATGAAGAGTTTCTGTTTTCATAAAGACTCATCTTACAGTAACAGGCATGATTCTAAAGAAAGTCATGCAGAAGACGGCGGAGGAGTAAGACGTGGAGATCACCTTCCTCCCCACAAATACGTCAAAAATACATCTACATGTGGAACAACTCCTACAGAACACCTACTGAACGCTGGCAGAAGACCTCAGACCTCCCAAAAGGCAAGAAACTCCTCACGTACCTGGGTAGGGCAAAGAAAAAAGAAAAAACAGAGACAAAAGAATAGGGATGTGACCTGCACCTTGGGGAGGGAGCTGTGAAGGAGGAAAAGTTTCCAAACACTAAGAAGCCCCTTCACTGGTGGAGACAGGGGGTGGGCGGGGCGGGGGGAGCTTTGGAGCCAAGGAGGAGAGCGCAGCAACAGGGGTGCAGAGGGCAAAGCACAGAGATTCCCACACAGTGGATTGGTGCCGACCAGCACTCACCACCCAGAGAGGCCTGTCTGCTCACCCACTGGGGCGGCTGGGGGCTGGGGGCTGGGAGCTGAGGCTCTGGCTTTGGAGTTGCTATGAGACTAGATATCAATTACAGGAAAAAATACTGTAAAAAAAACAAACACATGGAGGCTAAACAATACACTACTAAATAACCAAGAGATCACTGAAGAAATCAAAAAATACCTAGAAACAAATGACAATGAAAACACAATGACCCAAACCTATGGGATGCAGCAAAAGCAGTTCTAAGAGGGAAGTTTATAGCAATACAATCCTACCTCAAGAAATAAGAAACATCTCAAATAAACAACCTAACCTTACACCTAAAGCATTCAGAGAAAGAAGAACAAAAAAACCCCAAAGTTAGCAGAAGGAAAGAAATCGTCAGATCAGAAATAAATGAAAAAGAAATGAAGGAAACAACAGCAAAGACCAATAAAACTAAAAGCTGGTTCTTTGAGAAGATAAACAAAATTGATAAACCATTAGCCAGACTCATCAAGAAAAAAAAGGGGAGAAGACTCAAATCAACAGAATTAGAAATGAAAAAGGAGAAGTAACAACTGACACTTCAGAAATAGAAAGGATCATGAGAGATTACTACAAGCAACTATATGCCAATAAAATGGACAACTTGGAATAGATAGACAAATTCTTAGAAAAGCACAACCTTCCAAGACTGAACCAGGAAAAAATAGAAAATATGAACAGACCAATCACAAGCACTGAAATTGAAACTGTGATTAAAAGTCTTCCAACAGGGCTTCCCTGGTGGCACAGTGGTTGAGAGTCCGCCTGCCGATGCAGGGGATGTGGGTTCATGCCCCAGTCCGGGAGGATCCCACATGCCGCGGAGCGGCTAGGCCCGTGAGCCATGGCTGCTGAGCCTGCGCGTCCGGAGCCTGTGCTCTGCGATGGGAGAGGCCACAACAGTGAGACGCCCGCGTACCACAAAAAAAAAAAAAAAAAAAAAAAAATCTTCCAACAAACAAAAGCCCAGGACCAGATGGATTCACAGGAGAATTCTATCAAACGTTGAGAGAGGTGCTAACAACAAACAACCCAATCAAAAAATGGGCAAAAGACCTAAACAGACATTTCTCTAAAGAAGACATACAGATGGCCAAGAAGCACATGAAAGCTGCTCAACATCACTGATTATTAGAGAAATGCAAATCAAAACTACAGTGAGGTATCACCTCACACCAGTTAGAATGGGCATCATCAGAAAATCTACAAACAACAAATGCTGGAGAGGGTGTGCAGAAAAAGGAACCCTCTTACGCTGTTGGTAGGAATGTAAATTGATACAGCCACTATGGAGAACAGTATGGAAGTGCCTTAAAAAACTAAAAATAGAATTACCATATGACCCAGCAATCCCACTACTGGGCATATACCCTGAGAAAACCATAATTCAAAAAGAGGCATGTACCACAATGTTGACTGCAGCTCTATTTACAACAGCCAGGATATGGAAGCAACCTAAGTGTCCATCGACAGATGGATGAAGAAGATGTGGCACATATATACAATGGAATATTACTCAGCCATAAAAAGAAATGAAATTGAGTTATTTGTAGTGAAGTGGATGGACCTAGAGTCTGTCATACAGAGTGAAGTAAGTCAGAACGAGAAAAACAAATACCATATGCTAACACATATATATGGAATCTAAAAAAAAAAAAAAAGGTACTGATGAACCTAGGGGCAGGACAGGAATAAAGACACAGACATAGAGAATGGACTTGAGGACACGGGGAAGGGGGAAGGTAAGCTTGGACAAAATGAGAGAGTGGCATGGACATATATACACTACCAAATGTAAAACAGATAGCTAGTGGGAAGAAGTCACATAGCACAGGGAGATCAGTTCTGTGCTTTGTGTCCACCTAGAAGGTTGGGATAGGGAGGGTGGTAGGGACACGCAAGAGGGAGGAGATATGGGGATGTTTGTATATGTATAGCTGATTCACTTTGTTATACAGCAGAAACTAACACACCATTGTAAAGAAATTATACTCCAATAAAGATGCTAAAAAAAAAAAAGTCATGCAGTTATCTTTCAGCAGAACAGCCTTGGGCTAGAATAGCTCTTGTGCGTTCATTTACTCATTCCTTCATTTACATATTCATTATCATGTGCAGGACCCTATGTCATGTGCTGGGCATAATACGGAAAGGAATAAGTCACACTTCTTATCCTCACAGTCTTACAGGTTTAAAAAACAGTAAACAAACATTTCTATTAAATTGGTTATGATACAAAAAAGCACAAAATGCCAAAAGAAGCATTTTAGAAGTGAAGATGGAGGTCATGACTTACATCACAGTAGGCTTTGGGAAAACCTTCCTGAAGGAAATCACACATGCACCAATCTTTTAAGGGTAATTATGAATTTATAAGATAATGAAAGGAGAAAGTGTCTTCTAGGTGGCCCTGGTTGGAGACCTATTTAGCGGATGAGTGGATCAAAGGGGCTCTTAGGGTTGTACTCAGAAGGCTTAGCATCAGTATAGCACTCACAGGCGGCATGCAAGGGGCAGCTCAGAACAGAGAACTAAGGTTTCCCATGGTGGTGGTAGTCTTCTCGTCTGCTGGGCTCAAATGTGGGTCCAGCAACTGAAGAGCTTCATGTGCTACCCGTATGAAGACCAATCAATCAGCAAACTTCTGGAGAATCCAGCAATGCAGGATCATTCTAGCTCCCACCATGCTTAATTCTCTCTTTTATTTTGGAGGGTCCAGAATATAAGGCTGTCTCCTCTCCACTCAGTCCAAATATGAAGCAGAACCAAAATACTGGGAAGCCCCACTCTCTGGTTTTCTTTCTCCTTTTCATGCTGGGTTCCCTTTGAGGGACACTGCGAAGTCTCAGTGTAGATCACTCATCCTCTCTTCTTAAATGTAACTCATGAAACTGTGCCTCCTGATAAACTCAGGAGTATCAAGTTCAGCCAAGAGGTCTATGCCCTCAAGGAACATGTACTCCGTGTGGTTATGACTACACCCTGAAAGAGGCAACTGCTTCAGAGTCTCTGTTCTCATTGAGGGGGATCCTGCAACATTTCTCTTAGATTCTCAGATTATATTGTGTGTCTGGTAGGCTGTCTTGTCCCTCAGGCATTCAGGAAAACAGAACAAGAAGCACCTCAAATTGCACAGTTGCCCCTTCTAGCTTTAAAATTCAAGGAATCAAGATGGACCTCATTTCCCTAATCTTTACAAACAAATTCACAGAAGCCCTCTCTCCTGAAGACTTGTATAAGGCTGGTCTCTTAGTCATAAACCTGAGCATATGGCTTGTTAATATTAAAAAGAGGGGGAAAATTAAGTTATAACTAGCATTGGAAAGAAGACTAGCCTTGTTATTTCTTGGTTTATACCTGCATCTCACATCAACATGATGTGTCCTAGCCTACAGAACATACATACAATAGTTCATCTTCAGGCAGTACTTTTATTAGAGAACTTTTAAAAAAACAAGACAAGCCATCTGTTTCAAATGGGTTTCTTTCAAAGGAAACCCTAAATCATATTCTTAATTAACCCACATGATTCTATCATCCATTAATGTACCTAATTGAATTTTCCCAGGATGCAGGTTAATTGTAGAAAAGAAAATAAAGTTATACAAAATTAGTTGATGTCTCACTCTGCTGAGCATTTCTGATTACAGTATTTCTGATTCTTTTCCTAAGTTCTTTATATTAACTACCTGAACTAGCTCATCAGATAATGTGGTGGAGAATAATGGCTCCTCAAAGATGTCCACATCCTAATCTCCGAAACCTGCGAAAGTAAAAGAACTTTGTAGACATAATTAAGGATCTTGAGGTGAGAATATCATCCTAGATTATCTAGGTGGGCCCAATATAATCACAAGGACTTAAACCAAGCAGGACCCTGTGGGGCTCCTGGGCACGGAAGCCTTTCTGTCCCCAATTACTTGACTCCAGCCTCCATGACCTTCCCTGAGTTCCAAAGGGCAGATTCAAACAATTGCTAATCCAGGAAGGGAAGGGATGCAAAGACAAGGGATAGGCAGCCAGGAAACAATGGTGCAGCCTGGGGCACAGTCCTGGCTGCACCTCAAGGGATACAGGTAACAACGCCTTTAAGTTCTTTACCATATTAGAATTCTTCATACCAGAGAAAGATCACCTGAGGCTACATTAAAGGAACCAGAGAAGCTCATCAAGAAGATTAAGGGGGAGACCAGATTAGAGGACTGGAGGCCCTTCACACACCCTAATCTTATCAGCAAACCCACCCTTGAACAGTTGCTATAAAACCCCTCATCAAATCCTCCTGGATTGGGACACATAGTTTTTTGGGGCTGGAGCCCACTGTGTCCCCGTTTGCCTGGCAAAGCAATAAAGCTATTCTTTTCTACTTCACCCAATGTCTCCAAGATTTCAGTGGCACTACTGCACAGAGGCCAAACTTGCAGCATCAGGATCATTATAAGACTGAGGCAGGAGGGAGGGGGAAAAGAGGAGTTGTTATTCAATGGGTATAGAGTTTCACTGTTCCAAGATGAAAAAGTTCTAGAGTTCTGTTGCAAAACAAATGTACATATAGTTAACACTTCTGTACACTTAAAAATAGTTAAGATGGTAAATTTTATGTTGTGTGGTTTTTACATAATAAAAAAAAAGGGAGTGGGGAGACAGGAGTGTTAAGAGAAGGCAATGTGACAACAGAGGCAGAGGTTGGAGTGATGTGGGGTTAGAAGCCAGGGAATATGGGCAGCCTCTCTAAGTTACAAAGGGCAAGGAATGGATTCTCTCCTAGAGCCTCCAAAAGAAACATAGCCTTGCCTACATCTTAATTTTAGCCTTGAAGACTCATTTTGGACTTCTGACCTCCAGAACATAAGATAATAAATTTGTATTGTTTTAAGCTAATAAGTTTGTAGTAATTTGTTGAGGCAGCAATAGGAAACTAATACAGACAATAATTCCTTCCATTTGCCCATTGGTTGACACCACTTTCATATATATTACACAATTTACTTTTATGATTTCCATTTTTCAGATAAGGAAACTGAGCTGTAGAGCACTGAATAGATGTGTCCAAGAACAAATGATGAGTTAAGGCTATAAGGCAAATGTGATTCCTTGTCCTTTCTCTTCAGTGTAGCGGCTGTCTGTGATAACAGGTCCCATTTCCATCAATTTTTGTACCGATACTTCTTTTTATTGCCATGTAACTCTCACAAGCTATAAAATGGTAGTAAGAGACATCTTGGCTCCTCTTTGTATACCTGTCATGATTTATAGGCTTTAAGGATATGCCCTCATAGCCCTTGTTATAGACTGACTGTTCACAGGCTGAAGACCTAACTCCCATTATGATGATTTTAAAAGGTAGGGCCTTTGGGAGATAATTAGATTTAGATGAAGTCATGAGGATGGGGCCCTCATGATGGGATTTGTGTCCTTATAAAAAGAGGAAGTGACACCAGAGCTCAGCCTTCTTTGATTGGCAACAATCTCCCCAGAGGATGGAGAGGTTCTTCACTGCTTGCCTTTATCCTAAGCAGACAAAGGTCAATTGACTGACCACCACACAACTAACTCTGGGTCAACACCTTAAATGACACTTTCCAGACAGAACAAACACAAGATTGGGGTTTTTTCCATACTTCATTTCATCTACTTTTCACAACGATCTGGTGAGGCAGGTACTCCAGGAATGCTGGATTGATTGATCAAGTAATCAATTGATTTTACTATTTTCACTACTTTAAGACAAACTGCTTTTTGAGAACATCAGATTCTTAGCTGCCTTCATATATCTATGGCTTATCCATCAGCATTAGCCACTTTTGTAAGTTTGAGACCTTACGTACTTCAGCCTTTATAGTTAAGAGTTGGAGGAATGGAAGGTATGTCTTGCAATTAAATTTTTACATCAGAATGGATTTGATTTTTGACATCAATGAACAAATTCATTTGTCTATCTCTGCACTGCAGGACTAGAAATCCATCATAATTATCTGCCAGCTGTTGGTTCACCCCAGTCATGATTTCTTATACAAAAATGTTTCCTAACCTCCAGAAAGTTCTCACTGAATTTGTAGTTTGCAGGTATCTAAAAGGCTTATATTTTTAATGAATTCCTAATGTACTCACTCAAGCAAATGAGGAAATTATAACCATGGAACATTACATTTCAGACATTAATCATAATTGCTTAATAATACCAAACAAGGAGATTTTATTGCAAACTGAGACTTCTTATTTAACTTCAGAATCAGAATAATTGTCACATTCGCACCTATTCTAAATGATACCACACATTCCAAATGCCTACATTAAACAGTTTAGTCATAAAGAAATATTTTGTCAGTTAATTTAATTGCATGGCATAATCGTTTCACCTATTTCTCTAAAAACAAATTTTAATAAGAGAACTACAAGGAAGTTATAAAAATCTCACTTTCTCAATTGCTAGTAAAGGTCTCCGCTGAAAGCTGCCAGACAATTACACATTCGGGGGGTTTCTATAGTTCCTCAATGTATTTGTTATATATCATTAGTCACCAGTGAAGCCCTTCACTAATAGCAATACCCTTCAACAATAACCCCAGAGAATTTAACACTGATTGATGGCAGGTCACCTGGAACTGGTTGGCAGAATTTCCAATTTTCTGTTGGGAAATTGCTTATTTCTCCAAGTCTATTCCCATTTTTACAAGTGGACAGCGAGCTGAGATTATACATTATTATATGTCTAAATATAAAATTGTGATGGATGGTGTCACACATTTAAAAGAGTTAAGCATTTAATTTAAGATTTTAAAAGTTTAAAGAAGTTTAAAATGTATTTTTAACCTTCCTCAGAAATTCACGGGCTGATCCATATTGGGGGAAATACTAAGAGATTGCCTAAGGACTGTCATTTATATGGAGCATTATTATCATAAAATTACCCTTTTAGACTCTCATAGCAGTAGCACCATAACTTTCTTGTAAATACTATATCTAAAGATCTCAGGCTTATCAAAAGACTGAAGGGATAAATAGGTTCTTTTAGTAACAGTAGTAACATTAAATTTGCCAGAGAAAAGAGGAAAGTAAGCAACCAAAACTCAAAAGCCACATTAAATACAGAAGACAAAGTTTGCTATTTACATTAAACTATTATTTGTTTAAAAACATATACTAGGGGTCGATTTTAAAAGTGTGTATTTAGGATGCTAAAATATCATATATTGCAGTAATATTACTGTTTACCTTTGCACATAGAAACTCTACCAAATTCTTGAATTAAGCATTACGTCACTGGCTGCCTATATAAAGATATTAG
Source organism: Pseudorca crassidens (assembly GCF_039906515.1). Taxonomy (NCBI): domain Eukaryota; kingdom Metazoa; phylum Chordata; class Mammalia; order Artiodactyla; family Delphinidae; genus Pseudorca; species Pseudorca crassidens. The sequence goes on along the minus strand of NC_090315.1, from coordinate 36,632,787 downwards.
AGGCAACAGGTAACAATCCAATGAAAAGTTTGAAATTTAGTCAATACGGGTCACTCCGGAGAGACAAACTAGCAAAACTCCCAAAATCTGCAATGCTCAACACAAGTGCGTAATTTATTTGAGGATTAAAAATGCCTTTATTACTTTAGAGTTTTTGTAGACACACACACACACACCCAAAAACTTGTTAAAAAATAGAAACAGAAAGAACAAAGTTTAAAAATGCATAGAAAACTCAAAGAAGAACAAATTAAACTGATTTCTCTCCACTCAGAAATAATTAACATTAACATTTTGTTTCTTTTTTCACATGCACATAAAAACACACAAAGATGCTACGTATATGCAGAGAGAGAGGGAGGAAGAGAGAGAATAATACTGGACAGTGAAGAGCCTGCTTTGCAAACTATACCTTTTCTTACACTCTATTATGAACATTTTACCACATTAAAAAATATATATACATATACTTATTTCTAAAAATGCCATTTTAAAGGCTGCATAGAGTTTCATTATATGGCTACCTAATGCACTGGTGAATAACCTACTGATGGACATTTAGCTTGTTTTGTTTATGCTATTTATCTGTTAAAGGATTATTTATGGAATATGTGTTCATTGCTCATATCTACCTTGTCCCAGATTGGGAATACAAAGTCTCTGTTCTCACAGAGCTTACATTTCTGGGACTGAGGGATAAAGACAGACAAGAAAAACAATGCACACAAATAAATATAACAGCTGGTGATTAAGTCCTACAATAAAACTGTAATAATCATAATAAAGCAGGTTAAGAAGACAAAGAGTGACAAGAAGTAGTAGATGGTCTCTATGATAGGAAGACCTTCGAACAGGGATCTGAATGACGGTATGGCATCGGCCCAGTGGAAATCTGGGCGACAAGCCTTCCAGATACAGTAAAACAAGAGGTAGAAAAGGGAGTATGCTTGGCATGTTGATATAATAAAAAGGAGAAAAGCATAAAAAAAACCCAAAAAACTTCTGTGTCTGAATCTTTACACATATATCTTCAGAAAATATTCCCAGGAGTATATTTGTAAGGTCAAAAATATGTTCATCTTTTTTTGTTTTTTTTTTTTTGTGGTACGCAGGCCTCTCACTGTTGTGGCCTCTCCCGTTGCGGAGCACAGGCTCCGGATGCGCAGGCTCAGTGGCCATGGCTCACGGGCCCAGCCACTCCGCGGCATGTTTGATCTTCCCAGACCGGGGCACGAACCCGTGTCCCCTGCATCGGCAGGCGGACTCTCAACCACTGCGCCACCAGGGAAGCCCTATGTTCATCTTTTAATCAGAATTTTCTCAGTATCTTATGAAAGGAATTTTTTTTATTGAAATAGTTCTTTTAAAAACCCTCTATGTTATATCTCATTACTTAGTGAAGTATTAAGAATCTCTAAGAATTAGTACACTCCCAAGAATCTGCTATGTTTCTGTCATTTATACATACAAACAAGCCTATCATTTGACATCATTTAACAGCTGTTGGTGATAAATGTCAGCATGCCGTGATTTGCATGACAGCTAGTTTGCATATGTTCCCTACCAGACTAGACCCTCACTGCACCACTGTATATGACAGCACTGCACATTCTAGAGATTCTGTAACTGCATGACTGATGTTGTATAACATTTCCTTTTTTTATATTCAACTCACTCCTTAAGTGGTGAGAATGATGACCATGTAGCACTTGCCTTTGTCTCCCCAGCATCCAGCATAAATGCCTACCATGAGGGAGATGCTCTATAGGTACCTTAGATGAATGAATCAACAAAAACATCCTCCTCTGTAATGGCCTATATGGGAAAAGAATCTAAAAGAGTGGATATATGTACATGTATAACTGATTCACTTTGCTGTATACCTGAAACTAACACAACACTGTAAATCAACTATACTCCAATAAAAAAAAAAAACACTTCTGTGATATTATAAGTGAGATAAGGACTAGCTAATAGCCAAATAATAATTAATTAATTTTAAATAATCAATAAGTTGTCAAAACGTATCAACAACCGTCTGCCCCAGGAGGCTCTCTGTGATTTCTAGTGGCTCACTGGTCCCTTAAAGACTGCACATTTGACCCTTGAACAGCAGGGGCTTAGGGCACCAACCCTCTCACACAGTCAAAAATCCCTTATAATTTATAGCTGGCCATCAGTATACGTGGTACCTCTGTATCTCAGGTTCTGCATCTGCAGATTCAACCAGCCGGGGATTGTTTAGTACTGTAGTATTTACTATTAAAAAAAATCCATGGATAAGCAGATCCACGCAGTTCAAACTCAGGCTGTTCAAGGATCAACTGTATAGTGTCTTAAAAGTCTCTTATCTTAAAATCATTTTAATCCTATGTGCTAATCCCACAGTTCTAAGCATGCCTGATAGAACAGGAAACATAAAATACCTCGTAGCAATTACAAATCATTTGTGTACATATTGTTGAATGCTAATACAGGCCAGGCATTGAATTAGGAGCTAGAGATGATATACTGACATGGTTCATGTGGATGGGAGGAGACACCAGAGCACACAGTTCCAGGAATGTGATACTTCTCCCTCTAGTTTTAGAGAGACACGGTTTTGCTGTTGTTGTCTGTTTTGCATCTGGTTGGTGTGTAAAAAACCAAAGTTAAATTTACTGTCTCACATAAACACTAAACTGGCCAAGTGAACAGGAGGGCCTGGTCTAACTCCTGCCAACCTTTTCCATTTTCTCGGACACTCCTCACCCTTCACTCACTGACTTATTAAAACTAAGACAAGACAAGCCCTTTCCAGTCTCAGGACCTTGGAATGGTTATCTTCTGTGTTCATGCTCTGAGCAATCCACTCCTGGCTTTTCAATGTGACTGGTCCCTGGTCCTTAAGGCCCCACCATCAAAGTCCCCTTCTCAGAGACACTGACCAGCTACATCAAATGTCACCCCTCCCCAGTACTTGGTTATTTATCCTTCACATAACCTACTTCATTTCCTTCATAATTCTTACAACTAGTGTGATGATTTTGTCACCGGCAAAGCCCATTAACAATTCCCGGGAGATAAAAACAGAAGCTGGGTAATAAAATAAAGTCAAACCATTTTTTTTCCTTTGTACTCATAGGGTGCCCCACGCAGAGGCCTAGCATCCGGCACTTCAGACCAGAGTTCCCTGTGCAGAATGGCTATGCCCATCACCTCAGCTCAGCAGAAATGCTGTGACGACACCTCAATTCAACATGGCAACAGTGGGCCATGTGCAGAGATGCACTGCAATCTGGAGCCTCGAGCAGCACAGCTGCAGTCCACCCATAAGAACTCCACCCCCTCCCCGCTGAAGAGAACCCTGTAAAGCAGTCCTGCCACCAACGGCCTGCCCAGAAGAGTGTGTACTCAAAAAACACAAGCTTGCACCTCTCCCTTCTTTGATCAAAAAATAAAGCTTTCCTTTGCTTCTGAACCAAACTTAGTCTTAGTATTGGCTCCAATAACACCAGGCAGGAGAAAGGGTCAGTAACAAATTTAGGCAACCCAGGTGGGATGCACTGTGGCCTTTGCCCCTGCACCTATCCACTAGGCTCTGGGCTCACCCTAGCTCCAGTGGGAGGACAGCTGAGGCTTTGGGAGGTTCCTGTGAGGATGACTGACTCTGGTCTTTGGTCTTTGATAGAACAGCAGGAAGCCTAAGGCCGAATTCAGAGCAACTCTGCCCAGCAGCCTGATACCCAGTTGTGGTGTACACACAGGGTAGCCCCTAGAGTAATCTGGACGGCGCCCCCTTGAGGCGATCACACTGGGGCATCGGTGGTGATCAGAGACTGAAATTCACGTATGTCTGCCTGCTGCCTCTGGCTGGCCTTCCTGCGGTACCAGATGCCCGGGGATGGTGGGGATGAGAGGAAGCCCAGGCAGTCTTGCCTGTGGCCTCAGCAGTAGTGCTGTCCCCTTAATCCCAGTACAAGGCAGTAGGGGCCGCACCAGGACTTTTTGCCATCCTTGCCAACCTCAGGGGTCAACAGTACCATCCTCCCTAGTCACTTTCAGTTTGGTAAAGGAAAGCGGCCAAGAGGCGAGACCAGGAAGATGTCCAGGTATTGAGGACAGTCTGACAAAAAGGAACAAGGTCGTGCAATCTGAGTTCAGGAAAAGGCACTGCAGACGCCCAAGTGAGAAAGGGTCCCAAGGTAGGTACGCAACCGGTGACTTGATCTCTCTTCCAGTCAGTGCTAGCTCCTCTAAGTGGACTAGGGAGCACTGCGAGCCACCCGCAAGACCAGGAACCCCATTATTAGGAAGCTCTTGAGCTGCTGACAAGAACAAGAAACACCCACCACTCGACCTCTTCTCCCTCGGCTGACAAGGCGACACTTGAGTGATTCTTTATCAACCAAGGTTCCCACAGGCTCTCCTCCCGGTATCAGCACAGAATCCCAGCTGCCTCAGCAATCTGGTGAATAACCTACAGGGATCCCTCAGGCCTTTAACTCTCACCCAGTGGGAAGTCTGAAAACTCCTCCTTTTCAGCCAAAAGGAGGAAAGAGAAGACCCCCACCTCAGAGAGCTATGCCACCCCCTAAGGAACCAAGGTGGTCAGGAACTAATGTGGCTAAGCTACTCTGGTCCGGAGGATGTCCTGTCTAACCTCCTGTGGGATATCCTGACTGAGGAAGAACTATCTCAAGCATGGGCCATTACAAATTCAAGGGGGACCCCCAGTTATATCAGAGTCCATGCCATTTGGATGCCCCTTATTTGGGCCTTTTTAGGACTCCATTAACAGTTTGGTGCTAGTTCCAAATTTCAGAAATCTTGTTTGGGTCAAACCTTGTGACAATTCTGTGCCAACAAATCACTCTAACTGCCTTCTCAGTAGCTGGAAACAAATTCAAGTCAGAACATCTAAGGTACGGGGAACCAAATATCTACCATACCGAAGGACAGCCCAGTAGGGTGCCTCCTGCAGAACTGGCAGTTTTTCAGGTATGACCTCCTGACCCCAAAACATTTAAGCTTCCTATATGATACAGCCTGGCCCCAATACCAGCTGGGAGATGGGGAAAGTTGTCCCGTCCACAGATCTCTAAATTACACTATTTTACAATTGGACCTGCTATGCCAGAGACAAAAGAAATGGGGTGAAACTCCCTATGTCCGGTTATTTTTTATGGCCTTATATCAGAACAAAGGCCTTCAAAAGGCATGTGGGCTCTCCTCCGCTGATACGTCCTTGACCCTCCCCTGAGGACCTCCTTGATCTCTTCCCTAACCCTCCTCCTACTGCTCCCTCCCTGCCCTCTTCCTTCATATGTCCCCACTGGGGCCACAGGCCTGAAGGGCCCCCTCCATGCCAGCCCCCTCCCTCCAGAATCCAGTCCAGAACTACACAATGCAGGACTAATTACCAGCCAGGGGCCAATACCCCACCAGGAAACGTACTCCCTTTTGAGGCAGGTCCTTGCTGGAGAAGGAGGGCTCTCATCCCATCCAGGTACACATCCCATTTACCACTTTGGATCTGTGTAGCTGGAAAAGTCATAGTAAGGGGTTGAAAGAAGATCCAGAGGGGTTCCTGAATCTGATTAGGGGAACGTTTCAGACCCATGACGCCACCTAGGCTGACATTCAGAGCCTCCTCAACGTACTCTTAATGGGGGAAGAAAAGGCCACAGTCTTTTCAAAAGCCTGAGAGGAGCAGACAGAGAGAACAGAAATCATGCAGGTCATGCTATTTTCAGACCAGGGAAGCAAGTGGTCCCAGATAATGAACCCAACTAGGACCACTGAGACCATGGAGAAGCGGGTGGAAGACAGAGACTGACCGTTATAAAAATATGATCCTAAAGGGAATCCAGGCAGCAGGAAAGAAACAAATTGGAATAAGGGAAATCAACCAGGAGCCAATGGAAAACCCTTCAGCATTCCTAGAGCGCCTCAGGGAATGTCTCTGAATCTATATGACCACTGACTGAGTCATTGGAAGGGAATGCAATCCTGAGGTCATATTTCATTTCCCAAAGTGTTCCTGACCTTAGGCTTAAACTTCAGAAATTAGAAATAGAACCAGATATTCCTACCTCTCACCTGGTCAAGGTTGCCTATTGGGTGTTTAATAACAGTGATACAGAGGAGAAAAAGAGGATAAAAAGGCACGGAGGCAAGTCCACCCACTGGCCGTTGCCCTCCAATGTCAACGGGGGGGCACGGGAATTTGGACTAACTGCCCACGGAGACTCTTAACTCCAGTGAGTGACCCCCAACCCCCACAGAGGGATAGCAAACCGAGGAAACAAGGACCCAATCAGTGTGCCATATGTAAACAAGAGGGACACTGGAAGGAAGAATGACCTCGCTGCCCCGGAAGGGGGGAGGAAATGGCAGATCCCAGCCACCACGCTCAAAGGCAGATGGTCCAAGCCAATGAAGAATAATGGGGTCAGGGGCTCCTAAGCTGGCACTTCAACTGAGCCCCCCGAGGAGTCCCAGCTGACAGTGGACATAGGGGAAAAGCCTGTCGAATTCTTAATCAACACTGGTGCCACTTACTCAGTTCTGAACACCAGATCAGGCAAACTCAGTCATAAGAGTTGTAAAATTATGGGGGTATCAGGGAAGGCCCAAGAAAAGGCATTCACAGAGCCATTAGAATGTAAATTGGATGAATACACACTCACCTATCCCTTCCTATATGTTCTTGAATGTGCTATACCCCTGCTAAAAAGAGATATCTTACATAAATTGGGGGATACTATCCACCTAATGGGAGACAAACTAGAGATTGGCATCCCCTAGAAAGGGGGTACAAGATGATAATGTTAACAGGTGAGGACAAACCTCCCCACACAGAGCAAGTCGACCTCCATGGAGTAAATCCCAAGGTATGAGCCTAGGGATGGGTAGGACAAGCTGGAGGAGCCAGTCCCATGATAGTTCATCAAAAACCAGGACACACACGGCCCAACAGAAAACAGTACCCTCTCCATCAGGAGGCCTTCTGGGCATTGCCCCTGTTATACAGGGCCTAACTGACCAGGACCTAATTAGACCATGCTAATAAGCCTGTCATACCACCCATTCTCCCTGTAAAGAAACCCAATGGGGAATATCAGGTGGTGCAGGACCTCAGGGCAGTCAATGAAGCCCCCAAGGATATACATCCAGTCCTCCCGAACCCCTACACCCTGCTGGCCACTGTATTTTCCCCAAGTCCTGGTATTCTGTATTCGATTTAAAAGATGACTTCTTCTGTATTCCATTAGCCCCAGACTCACAAGAAAGTTTTGCTTTTCAGTGGCAGGACCCAAACACGTAAAAAAACAATACTGCTGGACAGTCCTGCCCCAAAGGTTCAAAAATTCCCCCACCATCTTTGGAGAAACTTTAGCTAAAGACCTGAAAGATCGACATCTGGAGGAGGGAACCTTCCTCCACTATGTAGACAACATTCTGATCGCCAGGCTTATTAAGGAAGGCTCTGAACCATCCTGAAACACCTAGCCAATAAAGGATACGAGGTGTCCAAGAAAAAGGCTCAAACAGCACAAACTATGGTGACCCACTCAGGCTTCATTCTCACAGAAGGTCAGAGAAGCCTACCCCAGGAAAGGAAAGAAGCCATTTGCAGCCTCACCTCCTCCTAAAACTAGAAGACAACTTAAGGGTTTCCCGGGGATGGCCAGGTTTTGCCACATCTGGATCCCTAACTATGGTCCATTAGCTAGGCCTCTATATAAAAAGTTCAAAGGAAAGGATGATGATCGTTTTGAACGGAATTCAGAATGCGAAGGGGCCTTTCAAGAATTGAAAAAGCAATTACTTCAGGCCCCTGACCTAGCCTCCCCCCCCCAGATTTAGTTAAACCCTTTGACCTTTACATTCATGAGAGAAGGAGGATCTCCTCGGGGTATTAGGTCAAAACCTGGGACCCTTACTCGGGTGGTTGCTTATTTCTCTAAACAATTAGGTCAAGCCACAAAGGGATGGCCTCCTTGCCTTCGGGCTGAGGAAGCTACTGCAGCCCTGATAAAGGAGGCTGAAAAGTTAATGTTTGGTCAGCCACTCACTATATGGACTCCACAGCAGATTCACATTTTAGTAAGTTCTAAGGGAACAGAATGGCTATCCCCTGGAAGGTTGATTCAAGTTCAGACTATGCTTTTAGACAATCCAGTGGCTATCGTAATAACCTGTCACGCACTAAATCCTGCCACCCTGATACCCACAGAAATGGGGTCCCTGGAGCATGACTGTATAGAAACCACAGACGCCATCTATTCCAGTTGCCCCAAGCTACGAAGTGAGCCTCTTCCAAATGCCAAAAAGGAATGGTTCACAAACAGGAGCAGTTTTATGAGAGGGGGAGAAGTCTGGCAGGATACACTGTAACCTCCTGGACCCGAGTCACAGAAGCAAGAGGGCTACCCTCCAGGGACTTCTGTCCAAAAGCCTTGGAGCTCAGGACTGGGAGGATCTTCAATGTTTACACAGATTCCCAGTACGCATATGCCATCCTCCATGCACATAGGGCTATTTGGAAGGAAAGAGGTATGCTTACTGCGGAGAAAAAACAGCTGGAACGTGGCTTAAGCATACTGAAGCTCTCAGAAGTAGTACAGCTTCCCAGAGGTCTCTCTGGGTGGGCTGGAGCGTGGCCGCGGCTGCTCGCTCCAGACGGCCACACCATGGCGGAGGAGGAGCTTGAGGCGCTGAGGAAGCACAGGCGGGCCGAGCTGCAGGCGAAGCACAGGGACCCTGGCCATGTAGCACAACGGAAGCAAAGCAAAGGGAAGCAGAAATGAGAAACAGTGCCTTAGCCCAAGTTCTGGATCAGTCAGCCCGGGCCCGATTAAGTAACTTAGCACTTGTAAAGCCTGAGAAAACTAAAGCAGTAGAGAATTGCCTTATACAGATGGCACGGTATGGACAACTAAGTGGGAAGGTATCAGAACAAGGTTTAATAGAAATCCTCGAAAAGGTAAGCCAACAAACAGAAAAGAAAACAACAGTTAAATTCAACAGAAGAAAAGTAATGGACTCTGATGAAGATGACGATTATTGAATTTAAGACATCTAGACACTGGGACTTAATGGAGCAATTCTAGGACAGATAACCCTTGGCAGAAGTTGAGATCTTGATGGGATGTTTACTTTGTTTATTGTCTATATGCCTTCTAAAAATAAACTTGTTATGCAAAATTAAAGAAAAAAAAGTAGTACAGCTTCCAAAAAAGGTGGTAGTAACTCATCGTAGGGGTTGCCAAAAGGGGGATGCAGAGGGAAACAACAAGGCAGATGCGATTGCCAAAAGGGTGGCCAGAGAACTAGTAACTTGGCAACTACCCCTCATACCTCGAAGGCCAGATCCATCCAATTATTCCCCAATCTGCATAAAGGAAGAATCAGACAAAGTGCAAAAACAGGGCTTCCTCAGAGATCTAGGAGGCCATGGGTGGCTAGTTAATGAACACGAGCCATACTTCTTTCCCCAACTGCAGCCTGTCAAGCCATCAGGGATCCTCATCGAGAAACTCACTATGGGAGGGAAGCCCTATATAATTGGTTAGTTGAGGTCACGGTAACTCCTGGCATGAAAAGTATAATCAGTCAGATAGTTGAGACATGCTGCTCTTGCTAATATGTTGGCCATGTACCTTGACTTAACTGGTGTCCTTGTCACTCATGCCATGCGGCCCAGGCCCTGGGTGCAGAAACTTCTTTTATATAGAAGCTAGTTGTGTTCTATCAACAGGATGCCACAAAGGCCCACAACAAAACCAGACCAAACTGGCTAGATCCAAGGTAGCAGGCAAAGTAAACTAAAGGTCACCGCTTTTCTTCCCCTCATTTATCTGTTTCCATACCAACTCCTGAGAGCTGAACAACACCTGCCCAGATTCATTTGTGTTTGTTTCAAAAGTACCTGGTGTTTGGCAGAGATGTTTTGCAGCGGTACTTTGAGAGGTATATGTTTTGAGAGATATACAGTGGTCAACCGCCCCAAACCGGCTCTGAATTGACCACAGGAACGCACCTGCGCAGATGAAACCTGGAGGTGTCTGCAAGTTACCTTTACTTCATTACCACACTAAGATCTCCACCCATAGGAGCTTTTGTACTCTGCTAGACACAGTTTGTGCATGTGCAAGAGGGCCTTGCGTGTGCAAGAGGGCCTGAGGGACTGCGCATACCCGGGCTGTTCCTGGAAATCTCTGTCCTTTTCCCCAGTTTCTGATGACGCACTTACCTCTCAGCCCTTAAAAGTCCCCCACTTTCCTCCTTTCAGGAAGAAGGTGCCTTTAGAGCATGAGCTACCCTTCTCCATTCCCTGGCCATTGAATAAAAGCCGGTCTTGCTTGCGCTAAACTCAATTTCATTATTGGCAGCACGAACCTGAGGGGGAAAGAACACCCTGACCGAGCCGGGGGGACTTCGGTTCAGCTAGGACCCCAAGAGGGGGGCCTCACGTCTAATTCGGTGACATCCTCTGTCTCCAAAAGGTTAAACTGTCTCACTCAGGGATACGAACAGTTAGGGCCAAAGCCTGGTGACATACATAGCTAAAGGGAGCTGGGGAGTTCTGCTCCTCTACCCCGGGTTATGACGACGCCCGAAATCAGGAGGCAGTAGTTACAGAAAATGAACCTGCGCCCTTCAGCGCCCCTCGAGAATGAAGAGCAGGACAAACGCCAGAGGAGGGATTTGCCACCGGTAAAGCCCATTAACAATTCCCAGGAAATAAAAATAAAGCTGGGTAATAGTGTCTTACCTTTTTTTTTTCACCTGCCCATAGGCTGCTATACGCAGAGGCCCTGTACTCAGCCCTTTGGACCAGAGTTCCTCGAGCCACACAGCTGCGCCCGACACCTCAGCTCCACAGCCCCGTGCACAGGGGCGGCGCACAGCACTGCGATTCAAGATGGAGGCGGCGAGCCCGCTGGCGGAGACGCTATGCGTGACACCGTGACCTGGAGCGTGAGCAACACGCCTGCGCCAGACCCGCGAGAATTCGGCCCCCCTTCCGCTAGGAGAACCCTAGCAGCCCTGCCCACGGCCCATGGGGAGAGTGCGAGCTCGCACCTCTCCATTTTTTGATCAAAGAATAAAACTTTCCTTTGCTTCTGAACCGAACTCAGTATATCATTCTATTTGGCTCCAACGACACTGGGCTGGAGGACCCTGCTGGGGCCGAATTGAAAGGGTTGTTAACATTTTTGTTGATCAGTTTCTTGTTTACTTGTCGTCAGGTTCCCCCACTAGAATGTGAGCTCCAGTTACCACGTCTCTCCTGCTCAATTCAGTGCCCCAAACCGCACCTGCCCGATACGGGCACTCAGTAAATAATATAGTGAGAATAAAGTGAGAATAAAGATAATACTAAAAGAATGAGAGAATGCATGAGCAGACTTTGATTACAGACATCCCACGACAGACTAGTCTCCAAGGGTGACCTACAGCATGTAACTCGAACTACATTCCATAGAAAGAAGCAGGCCCTGGGAATTCCCTGCCGGTCCAGTGGTTAGGACCCCACACTTTCACTACCGAGGGCCGGTCGGGGAACTAAGATCCCGCAAGTCGAGCAGTGGCCAAAAAAAAAAAAAAAAGCATGCCCTGAAGTTCTTAATCCCTGATCTAGAGTTATCACATATTTGAGCACACACTCAACCTACTAAAATGAATGATACAGAATATGTGATGATATGCTTTTATGCAAAGTTAAATACAGGATAATATACACAACCATTTTCTTCCTTTCGAAACATCACAATTCATCATTCTAATCAGGGCAGGTATGCACCAAGCCCTGCTGGCAACGTGTTTCCAATTTCTTTATCCACCTCTCCTTTGCTGTACCACCATCCACTTGCTAACTACACAGTCCTCAGTATCATATTTAGGAGTTTAATTCTGGTAAGAAGTGGATGTTCCCTTTTTCTTTGGCAATTATGGCCAAGTTGCTGGTGCTCTGAGTAACTATTAGCATTGTAATTAGTCACGTAGATGTCTATTTTATTCAACGTATTCATTATCATTTGAAATTATTTATTTTGTCTCTCCAATAACATGTCAGCTGCATGACAACAGAAATCTTGTCATAATTGTTCTCCTTATATCCCTCTCCCCACCCCATTCCCAGTGCATAAAACACTACTAAACTCAACACTGGCACTTAATAAATTTTTGGATGAAAGTACAAATGATTGAATAAATGAATGAACCAATGAACTGTGTCTCACTGTTAGCTATGGATTTCATGTGTATGATGTCTTTCTATTCTTGTCTGTTTCATCAGCTTTAGCTGTACTGAGTTACCCATGTAAACACAGGCAGAATATAGAAACCTAGCTTCAGTCAATGGTCATTATTTCTAGAATAAATCCAAACTGAATGATGTTAATTTTGTGTCCCATGTTCCTCATACGCAAACTCAGTGAAGCAAATGCTGTCATTGCTCTGACACCATCTGCAGCTCCTTATATACCAAGAACTGCTTCTCTTCCTGATGATGTCTTGGAATATGATAACATGACAGTGCCTAGGAATTAGTGCCTCAGAAGCAATCCTCAATTAATGAAGGGTAGAAGCTGACGGATAAAATCTAATGCTTCCCTGTCCTTCAGTGAAACAATGCTGAGGCATATTCTATACAGCATTTCCAGTGGCATTTGGAGCCCTGGTTGCCCATGGCAGACACCACTAATTAACAGAACTTATTTGGTTTTCCTCCCTTCCTTGACTGACTTCTCCACTCTCTCACAGAAGACATTGCCCTGGGATTGAATCCAAATCCTTGTCCCCAGGTCTCCTTTTGGGATGATACGAGGTAAGACATTGGGGAATAATGTAAGTATCTATCACATACAGTTGTTGAAAGGATTCACTGAGTTAATACAAGTAAAGTGATTAGAAGAGTGCCTGGGATGTAGTCTATGGTTCATAAATGTTATTTGTGCGTTGTTATCTCGCATTATTTGTCTCCTCTGACCTACTTCCCCTTAATTTTGCCAGTATTGGTTCTCTATTTGGGTCCACACCTTTCCTCTTGATAGTTGTCTCAATCCCCAATCAATCTCTGAAATTTCTAGATGAAGTTCATCTACCTCCATTTGAACCCACTTTTCTTTATTGCTCTATGCATTATTATCTAATATTAATGCAGCAGAGGGGACAAAAGCTCACAAACACTACACACATTCCACAAGACGCACTGCAGGAAAACAGTGACTAAGAAGGATCAATAGTATCCTAGGGTCTTGGTGGCCACATTCATGGTGGAGGTGGACCTCTTACTCCTGGGGGAGGGGGTCTCATTCCTGGAGGGGGCATGCCTATTGGAGTCCCTCAAGTAGGGGAAGCCTAATTGGTGGGCCCATGGGTGGTCCCATACCAGGTGCAAGAGCCATAATTCCTGGAGGTAGGGTTGCTCAACCAACAGGTGTGGGGGCAGTCCCCTGTCCTGGTGGATACTGAGTTGGGGCTCCAGCAGTGCTGGCAGTAGCAGCACCTGCAGCAGCTGCTACAATGCCTCTTCCCTGTAGGGTCATTACCTGTTGGGATGCCTCCCCCGCAACCCCTCGGACAGGGCCTGCTAATCTAGCAGGAGCCTGGGGAATTGGAACACCGGGTGGAACACCTCTGCCAGCTGCTCTGCCAACCGCAGGGCCTCCTCCAGCTCCAGCAAGTGATATCCAAGCAATGCCAGTATCTTTGGGGGGTGGTCCCTCCACAGTCATGGAAACCAAGTTCTCCTGGCACAGCAACACCAGATCCAAAGCCCGCTTTTCTTCACGCTCTGGCTGCTTTGAATTCTTTGGCTTGATCTTCCTGAACTCATCACAATCACAGAGCGTCAAGTTCGTATGCTTGTCAAAAGCTTTAAAGGTGCCAGTGAAGATCCAATCATCTTGCAGGACACATCTCACCCTGTAGTCAATGTGCTGCAGCATCTTGCTGCTCTTCCCCACAGTCATGATTGCTGCTCCACCAAATCCAATGCCCACAGGAAAGTTTCGGGATCCTTAAGACCTAAGGGAAGGCTACAGATTAAGGTATGTCGAAGGTTCTCCACCAAACAATGCAAGCTGGGGCAGAAGCTTCAAACAGCAGATAGAGCCTGTTTTTATTTTGTTTGTGTTCTCTTGAAATCAGCTACCTGGGTGTTCCAATACTGCTTTAACAACCTCTCGGTATCTCAGCTAAGAACGCCTGTCTCAGTTCTGCATGGAAATCCACCACAGGGACTTGCTGCTGCTGCTGCTGAGATGGCCTCGGGTACAGGTGACACTCCTGGTTGCTCAGTGAGGCTATCCTTCTATGTTTAACTTGGACTTCTACCTCTGGTACGTGCTGTTCAACAGTCCACCTCAGGTGTAAATGGGCCCTGGCCCGCTCCATCACACCGCTGGCCTCAGAACAGAACAGAACAGGTCAGGCATCTCCAGCAGCCGCCCCACTCTGCACTGCTCCTGCCACGACAGCACCATCCAATCACTCTGGCTCAGGCTGCACATGGGTGGCCACACCCCTGAACCCACTTTTGATAGCTGCCTTTCAACTTGCCTTTCTCTAGGCCATTCCCAACAGCTTCAGAGGTAGGAAAGTGAAACTCGACAGATCTCATTTAAAAGACTTACATCATTGCTGAGAAATAGCTGAGGACACTCAGGTTTTCCTGTTTGGCCATTTTCCCCCTGGAGAGATATATTGCTAAAGTAACCGCTAGGTGAGCATTTAAGAACAATTATAGTAGATCCAACTGACCAAGAATGTTGCTGCAAAGCTCATTGTCCTTTCTTACTGGTGTCAGTGCTCTGAATTTCTTGAGTTAATTTTCAGCTAAGATTTATTCTAGAACAATTCCAGAATGTCTGACTTTACAAAGCAGCTGTGTCAATTCCCTTAATGTGTTATGAGCTATGACTTCGCTATATAAAAACCCTTAGAATACAGTCAGGCAGTCACCTTTTTGATATTCATTTTTATCCTTTCTCCCAATGACTAAAGGCTATGAAACACTGTGAATATGCAATAAATACATCTTAATGGATTGGTATTAAAATTATAAAACAGTAAATTCTCTTTTGCATGTGGATACCTCTGTAACAACCAGATAATCTCTATTTAAACTAGCTGCCCCAAGAACCCTCCTACACTGTTGGTGGGAATGTATGTTGGTGTAGCTACTACAGAAAACAGTATGGAGGGTCCTCAGAAAACTAAAAGTAGAACTACCATATGATCCAGCAATCCCACTCCTGGGCATACATCTGGACAAAACTATAATTCAAAAAGATACATGTGGGCTTCCCTGGTGGCGCAGTGGTTGAGAGTCGGCCTGCCGATGCGGGGGACACGGGTTTATGCCCTGGTCTGGGAGGATCCCACATGCCGTGGAGCGGCTGGGCCCATAAGCCATGGCCGCTGGGCCTGCACGTCCGGAGCCTGTGCTCCGCAATGGGAGAGGCCACAACAGTGAGAGGCCTGCGTACCGCAAAAAAAAAAAAAAAAAAAAAAAAGATGCATGCACCCCTATGTTTATAGCAGCACTATTCCCAATAGCCAAACATGGAAACAACCTACGTGTCCATCTAAAGATGAATGGATAAAGAAGATGTGGTACATATATATACAATGGAATAAGACTCAGCCATAAAAAAATAAGGAAATAATGCCATTTGCAGCAACATGGATGCAACTAGAAATTATCATGCTAAGTGAAGCAAGTCAGAAAGAGAAAGACAAATAACATGTGATATCACTTATATGTGGAGTGTAAAATATGGCAAAAATGAACCTATCTACAAAACATAAACAGACTCACAGTAAAAGAGAACACACTTGCGGTTGCCAAGGGGGTGGGGGGAGAGAGCGAGGGACGGACTGGGAGTTTGGGGTTAGTAGATGCAAACTATTACATTCAGAATGCATAAACAACAAGGTCCTACTGTATAGCACAGGGAACTGTATCTAATCTCCTGGGATAAAGGACAATGGAAAATAATATAAAAAAGAATGTATATATGTGTATAACTGAGTCACTTCATTGTACAGCAGAAATTAGCACAACATGGTATATCAACTATACTTAAAAAATTAAAAATATTCTATCAAACATTTAGAGAAGAGCTAACACCTATCCTTATCAAACTTCCAAAATATAGCAGAAGGAGGAACACTCCCAAACTCATTCTACGAGGCCACCATCACCCTGATACCAAAACCAGACAAAGATGTCACAAAAAAAGAAAACTACAGGTCAATATCACTGATGAACATAGATGCAAAAATCTTCAACAAAAGCTAGCAAACAGAATCCAACAGCACATTAAAAGGATCATACACCATGATCAAGTGGGGTTTATCCCAGGAATGTAAGGATACACCCATTTATGATTAAAAACCCTCCAGAAAGTAGGCATAGAGGGAACTTATGTCAACATAATAAAGGCCATATATGACAAACCCACAGCCAACATCGTTCTCAATGGTGAAAAACTGAAAACATGTCCTCTCAGATCCGGAACAACAAAAGGTTGCCCACTCTCACCACTATTATTCAAAAGAGTTTTGGAAGTCCTAGCCACTGCAATCAGAGAAGAAAAAGAAATAAAAGGAATCCAAATTGGAAAAGAAGAAGTAAAACTGTCACTGTTGGCAGATGATACTATACATAGGTAATCCTAAAGATGCTACCAGAAAACTACTAGAGCTAATCAATGAATTCAGTAAAGTAGCAGGATACAAAATTAATGCACAGAAATCTCTTGCATTCCTATACACTAATGATGAAAAATTGGAAAGAGAAAATAAGGAAACACTCCCATTTACCATGGCAACAAAAAGAATAAAATACCTAAGAATAAACCTCCTAAGGAGGCAAAAGACCTGTATGCAGAAAACTATAAGACACTGATGAAAGAAATTAAAGATGATACAAATAGATGGAGAGATATACCATGTTCTTGGATTGGAAGAATCAATATTGTGAAAATGACTATACTACCCAAAGCAATCTACAGATTCAATGCAATCCCTATCAAACTACCAATGACATTTTTCACAGAACTAGAACAAAAAATTTCACAATTTGTATGAAAACACAAAAGACCCCGAATAGCCAAAGCAATCTTGAGAAAGAAAAACAGAGCTGGAGGAATCAGGCTCCCTGACTTCAGACTATACTACAAAGCTACAGTAATCAAGATAATATGGTACTGGCACAAAAACAGACATATAGATCAACGGAACAGGATAGAAAGTTCACAGATAAACCCAGACACATAGAGTCACCTTATTTTTGATAAAGGAGGCAAGAATACACAATGGAGAAAAGACAGCCTCTTCAAATAAGTGGTGCTAGGAAAACTGGACAGCTACATGTACAAGAATGAAATTACAACATTCCCTAACACCAAACACAAAAGTAAACTCAAAATGGATTAAAGACCTAAATGTAATGCCAGACACTATAAAACTCTTAGAGGAAAACATAGGGAGAACACTCTATGACATAAATCACAGAATGATCCCTTTTGACCCATCTCCTAGAGAAATGGAAATAAAAACAAAAATAAACAAATGGGACCTAGTGAAACTTAAACGCTTTTGCACAGCAAAGGAAACCATAAAAAAGACGAAAAGACAACCCTCAGAATGGGAGAAAATATTTGCAAATGAAGCAACTGACAAAGGATTAATCTCCAAAATTTACAAGCTGCTCATGCAGCTCAATATCAAAAAAACAAACAACCCACTCCAAAAATGGCCAGAAGACCTAAGTAGACATTTCTCCAAAGAAGATACACAGATTGCCAACAAACACATGAAAGGATGCTTAACATCACTAATCATTAGAGAAATGCAAATCAAAACTACAATGAGGTATCACCTCACACCAGTCAGAGTGGCCATCATCAAAAAATCTACAAACAATAAATGCTGGAGAGGGTGTGGAGAAAAGGGAATCCTCCTGCACTGTTGGTGGGAATGTAAATTGATACAGCCACTATGGAGAACAGTATGGAGGTTCCTTAAAAAACTAAAAATAGAGCTACCATATGACCCAGCCATCCCACTACTGGGCATATACCCTGAGAAAACCATAATTCAAAAAGAGTCATGTACCAAAATGTTCATGCAGCTCTATTTACAATAGCCAGGACATGGAAACAACCTAAGTGTCCATCATCGGATGAATGGATAAAGAAGATGTGGCACATATATACAATGGAATATTACTCAGACATAAAAAGAAACGAAATTGAGTTATTTGTAGTGAGGTGGATGGACCTAGAGTCTGTCATACAGAGTGAAGTAAGTCAGAAAGAGAAAAACCAATACCATATGCTAACACATATATATGGAATCTAAAAGGAAAAACAGGTTCTGATGAACCTAGGGGCAGGACAGGAATAAAGACACAGACGTAGAGAATGGACTTGAGGACACAGAGAGGGGGAAGGGTAAGCTGGGACGAAGTGAGAGAGTAGCACTGACATATATACACTACCAAATGTAAAATAGATAGCTAGTGGGAAGCAGCCGCATAGCACAGGGAGATCAGCTCAGTGCTTTGTGTCCACCTAGAGGGGTGGGATAGGGATGGTGGGAGGGAGATGGAAGAGGGAAGAGATATGGGAATATATTTATATGTATAACTGATTCACTTTGTTATAAAGCAGAAACTAACACACCATTGTAAAGCAATTATACTCCAATTAAGATGTTAAAAAAATAAAAGATAAAATAAAAAATAAACTCGCTGCCCCAAAATTTATAACCAAAGTTATATATATTAAAATACCTTTGTGATGAATTAGTCTGACATAATTGTGATATATATAATGTGGATGTCTTGACTTTATCAGTTATTTTAAATTGTGGTGAAATATACATAAGATAAAATTTGCCATTTAACCATTTTGAGGTTAATACAGTTCAGTAGTGTTAAGTACACTCACATTTTGGTACAAGCAATCTCAAAATTTCTTTTCATCTTGCAAAACTGAAATGCTACACCCATTAAACAATTCATTTCCCCTTACCCTGAGTCACTGGCAACTAAACTCCTTTCTCTCTCTATGAATTTTTGTACTCTGGGTACTTCATATAAATGGAATCACACAGCATTTGCCTTTTTGCATCTGTCTTATTTCACTTAGCAGAATGTCCTCAAGGTTCATCCATGTTGTAGCATGCATTAGAATTCCCCTCCTTTTTAAGGCTGAATAATACTTCATTGTATGTACACACCACATTTTGTTTATCCATTCATCCATCGATGGACACCTGAATTGTGCCAACTTTGGAGCAATTATGTATAATGCTGCTATGAACATGGTTGTGCAAACACCTCTTTGAGACCCTGCTTTCAATCCTTTTAGGTATATACACAGAAGTGGGATTGCTGAATCATATAGTAATTACATTCTTAATTTGGGGGGAACTGTTATACTGTTTTCCACGGCAGCTGCACCATTTTATATTTCCACAAAGAGTGCACAAGGACCACAATTTCTCTACAAGGTGACTCCATTTTTTCAACTATCTCTAAATGTTACCACATCTTGGTCTCCATTTTCTTTTAGCCTTTCTTATAAATTGTAAATATCCTATTTACATACCCGTATTTACCTTTGAACAATTTTTTAAAACTAATATTCACTGAGTGCCTACCTTGGTCTTGGGGATTTTTTTTTTTATGGAGCAAGCACTAGCCCCTAAGCTCTAGAACCTCTCTGACTAGTATAATATGTATAAAAATACGTGAAAATTACAATATGATATGAAATTGTCTCATATACATATGTAAAAAAATACTGTAACAATGTCAGTTGATGTTTCAAAGAGAATACAGCATTGTGGGTTGTTTTTTTCCTAACATCTTTATTGGAGTATAATTGCTTTACAATGGTGTGTTAGTTCCTGCTGTATAACGAAGTGAATCAGCTATACATATACATAGGTTCCCATATCTCTTCCCTCTTGCATCTCCCTCCCACCCTCCCTATCCCACCCCTCTAGGTGGTCACAAAGCACCGAGCTGATCTCCCTGTGCTATGCGGCTGCTTCCCACTAGCTATCTATTTGACATTTGGTTGTGTATATATGTCAGTGCTACTCTCTCACTTCGTCCCAGCTTACCCTTCCCCCTCCCCATGTCCTCAAGTCCATTCTCTACATCTGGGTCTTTATTCCTGTCCTGCCCCTAGGTTCTTCATGACATTTTTTTTTCTTAAATTCCATATATATGTGTTAGCATACGGTATTTGTCTCTCTCTTTCTGACTTACTTCACTCTGTATGACAGACTCTAGGTCTATCCACCTCATTACAAATAGCTTAATTTCGTTTCTTTTTATGTCTGAGTAATATTCCATTGTATATATGTGCCACATCTTCTATATCCATTCATCCGATGATGGACACTTAGGTTGCTTCCATGTCCTGGCTATTGTAAATAGAGCTGCAATGAACATTTTGGTACATGACTCTTTTTGAATTATGGTTTTCTCAGGGTATATGCCCGGTAGTGGGATTGCTGCATCATACCGTAGTTCTATTTTTAGTTTTTTAAGGAACCTCCATACTGTTCTCCATAGTGGCTGTATCAACTTACATTCCCACCAACAGTGCAGGAGGGTTCCCTTTTCTCCACACCCTCTCCAGCATTTATTGTTTGTAGATTTTTTGATGATGGCCACTCTGACTGGTGTGAAGTGATACCTCATTGTAGTTTTGATTTGCATTTCTCTAATGATTAGTGATGCTGAGAATCCTTTCATGTGTTTGTTGGCAATCTGCATATTTTCTTTGGACAGCTACATGTAAAAGAATGAAATTAGAACACTCCCTAACACCATACACAAAAATAAACTCAAAATGGATTAAAGACCTAAATGTAAGGCCAGACACTATAAAACTCTTAGAGGAAAACATAGGCAGAACACTGTATGACATAAATCACAGCAATATCCTTTTTCACCCACCTTCTAGAAAAATGGAAATAAAAACAAAAATAAACAAATGGGACCTAATGAAACTTCAAAGCCTTTGCACAGCAAAGGAAACCATAAACAAGATGAAAAGACAACCCTCAGAATGGGAGAAAATGTTTGCAAACGAAGCAACCGACAGAGGATTAATCTTCAAAATATACAAGCAGCTCATGCAGCTCAATATCAAAAAATCAAACAACCCAATCCAAAAATGGGCAGAAGACCTAAATAGACATTTTGATCTAGACTGCTGAGAAGGAATTTCAAGTTGAAAAGAAAGTGTAAGGGAAAAGTGCATTATAAACTGGCAATAACATATGTACAAAGGCAGATGGGTTTGAGAGACTGGGACCAGTTTGGTCCCCAAACGTATTAAATGTCATGCAAAATTCTTGTTTATGTTTGTATCAATGCATATAATTAAAATTTCATTCATGAAAGTATAAAATGGAATGGAGATAGAGTCTATCCCCCAGATTAGTTGCCTTTTGTAATCAAGCCCAACACACACCCAAGCATAACTTTGTTATTAGACCACCGTGATTTAGCCAGTCATCTGGGATTGTGACAGGGGCAGAAAGTAGATGCCCCACGGTCAATCTGATATGGAGTGTTTAAAGAAACCTAGGAACCATGTCTCCATTAATTTGATCATGTCATAGAACCACTGTAACCGTAAGTAAGGGTCTCTCTGTATGGGGCACCATGATAGACATTCCTTTAAGAGAGTCCTCATCATCCTTGCATGATTAAAATCAAAGTCACAGAAAACTGATGCAGACAGATTCCAAGAACATCTGAATATAAAGTTTCATCCAATTACATTTATTTATTTTACTTATTTTTGGCTGAGTCAGGTCTCAGTTGTGGCACGCGGGATCTTTGTTGAGGCATGCGGGATTTTCATCGTGGTGCGCCGGCTTCTCCCTAGTTGTGGTGTGCGGGTTTTCTCTTCTCTAGTTGTGGCGCACAGCCTCCAGGGTGCATGGGCTCTGTAGTTTATGGCACGTGGGCTCTAGTTGAAGTGCATGAGCTCAGTAGTTGTGGCACAGGGCTCAGCTGTCCCGCAGCATGTGGGATCTTAGTTCCCTAACCAGGGATCAACCCCACATCCCCTGCATTGCAAGGCGGATTCTTTACCACTGGACCACCATCAAATTATAAACCTACACAAATGTATATGTCATATATATATATATATAAATATATATATATGACAGGTATACTTATATATATATATATATATGGGGATATATATATACACATATATACACTAAAAATATTACTGAGAGGGCTTCCCTGGTGGCGCAGTGGTTGGGAGTCTGCCTGCCGATGCAGGGGACACGGGTTCGTGACCCGGTCCGGGAAGATTCTACATGCCGTGGAGCGGCTGGGCCCGTGAGCCATGGCCGCTGAGCCTGTGCGGCTCCAGACTTTAAAAAAAAAAAAATATTACTGAGATTTTATATATATATATATAAAACTACTTAGGATACATATATCCTAAAGAAAGAATGCATACTGTAGAACAGAGGATAAGTAGGTGTCATTGGCAGGTATGTATATTAATAGAGTGGGTCAGTGGATCTTTGGGGAAAAGTCACTACTTCTTGCATATATCAGGAAAGTTCACTCAAGGATGTTTTGGGAAAGTTCAATTTTTAAAGATGATCTACACTTTGCACATAAAGAGCTAACCATTAAGGTAGTAAATCATAGATCACAGTTAGTTAACGTTACCTAGATAGCAGAAAAAGGCATTATTCATATGTAAAAAGTAAAAAATTTACTACCAAAGTAATGTTATCAGGTGTCTCATTATTTTTACCCATGGAAAGAATGATACACAAATCTTTCATTAATATTTGGGTGCATATAAGCTAACCTTTTTTCTCTATCCCCAGAGCCAACATTTGTGTAATTATTTGATATATATAATTTTTTTATCAAAAGCATTGGTGCACATCAGTGAGAACTTTCAACCACCTTGAAAATGACTTTTAGAATATTTCATTAGCAGACTGTCTTTCAGAGCCTGAGATGACATTCATGTTTCTTCATACTAGTCTTTCACCCATAAAACCCTTTGTTCTGCTGAACAGTTTTCAGACAATGTGGGCAATCAAAAAAAAAAAGGAAAGAAAGAAAAGAAAGCATCCATTCCAGCATTTGATCAGTCTTATTCAAATCCCATCTATTAATAATCTTTTTAAATCTTTCTAAGAATTTTATTTCCCTTCTTTCAGTATCATATTATTTCAAAAAAAACAAAAAACAAAAAACACCTCCCCAAGCTTAAGGAAATGGGAGCTTGATATTTCACAGGAGTGAGGCACAATTCATGGTTATATTTGATCCATTTTTATCACTTTCAATAAAGTATATGGGAAAATAACAGCTGTGTTCATTTCGAAGATTTATTTTTAATTACAGAAGATTGAATTTGCAGCACTCAAACAATTGGGGAAAAAACACTCAATTACTTAAGTAGCATTATATACACCAAAAAAATAATATGTTCAGAATGAAATAATCCAAATAGTAAAGTAGGTATTTTTCAGTATTTTAATAACCATCAAATGTTAAGTGATTATTTTGAGGAGCAATGTATTTATAACACATCCTGTAAAGTGGGTGTGTTTTGGAACCACAAAGACTCAGGACTATGTACAACATGGAAATCCACTGTGTCTAGTCTCCACAAGGCAAGAATCACGTTGACTCTCTCAACCCTTCCAATATTTATGTGCAAAATGTGTATCATTTCAGCTGATCTCTTTTGGAAGCTTAAAAATGAAGCTATTCCTAAACAAGTAAAATTTTAATATATCTTGGCATGTGAAAGTACATGTGAAATATGTACATTTGTACATTTGTACATATGTACATTTCAGAAGCAGAAAATTCTGCTTTTCCTACACAACTATGCCTACTAATCCTACTATGGTAATTTAAATAACTACTTGGAGAGTTTAGTCTTAAGGGTTAAAAACAAACCACTAAAATCTGAGAAACACGAAGTTCAACTTGATTTACTATCTTTTATATATTACGCTTCTGCCTGTCGTATAAAGGCCCCAGGGGCCAGACTGAAATGTGCCAGATTCCTTTTCATAATAGAGATTTTAATTTCACCTTTTGTTCTAGAACTTAGAATTTCCAAGTTTCGTTATGTTTTAACATTTCGTTGTTCAGGCTAGTTTGCTTTTATCATACTTTGTGATATTATAGTTTGTAAACGAAATAAAAAGTAGAATTTGGTTTCAAATTGCGTAACTTAGAACAGAGAAATGGAAATTGTCAAAAAATTAAAGGGTTAGAAGAAGCAAGATTCTTTCTATACTTTTCTTTCCAAAAATATTACCAAGAATTTTTAAATATGTCAAAATACCTCTTAAACAAGAGAACCATATCTAAAATAGTCATAGAGTACTTAAAGCAACTTTCTACCCCCTTCAGCCAATTAGACAGGAAATATTTCTCAGTCAGTCTTAGAACTCAGACACTGTAATAGCACGTTGGAAATGGAACCAGTTAAGATGGGAGAAAAACTACTTTCTAGAAAAGCCTTCCAAAGAAGCTTCATGGAGAGAAAGAGTTTAGCAATACACTTAAATTCACATGAGAGATGTTCCAGCATTTGTGCAGAGCTGATAGGACTTGTCAAATAAGAATCAAACTTTCTCTGGGTAGGAGGAGTCAAAACTCTTTTAAGGAAAACTACTTATGGGAGGAACAAAAGGAGTGATGAAAGTGAGATGTATAGCATATACTGAAGAGGGATGGGGCTCTACTGAAGAGATAAATAGCTTTTTTAGCTATTCTAAATGTAACTGATTGTGTTCATGCATCAGATTATGCCTTTGGGATGTTTTTAGGGTTTTGGACATTTGAACATTTTTGTATTCAATCATTGTCACTGAGCACCTGCTATGTTTCAAACACTTCACTAGGCACTGAGGTTATACAGATGATGGCTACACTTAAAATTTTGCAACTTTACAATGGTGAGAAAGGAATACACATACAGTAGAAACCATACTTGGAATTTTGAATTTTGACCTTTTCCCAGGCTAGCAATATGCAGTACAATACTCTCCTAATGCTGGGCAGTGGCAGAGAGCCGCAGCTCCCTACTTTGTCAGCCACGTGATCACGGGGGTAAACAACCGGTAACACTTACAACCATCCTGTACCCAGACAACCATTCTGTTTTTCACTTGCAGAACAGTATTCA
This sequence comes from Pseudorca crassidens, assembly GCF_039906515.1. Classification (NCBI taxonomy): domain Eukaryota; kingdom Metazoa; phylum Chordata; class Mammalia; order Artiodactyla; family Delphinidae; genus Pseudorca; species Pseudorca crassidens. Next base: position 36,607,558 of record NC_090315.1, on the reverse strand, counting down.
ATACATCATACAAGCTATCCAACACTTTATCGTAAGATAGGATTTGTGTTAGACAATTTTGCCCAATTTCGAGCTAATGTAAGTGTTCTGAGCACGTTTAAGGTAGGTTAGGCTAAGCTATTGATGTTTGGTAGGTTAGGTGTATAAAATGCGTTTTTGGCGATGGGTTTATCGGGACATGACCCCACTGTAAGTCAAGGAAGACCTGTAATGACATTTAAAGCAGAATCTCCAGTGGGGGAGACAGCATGTTACAGAGCTCATGTGCATATACAAGTTTCAATGAACATGCAGTAAGCAGGACATACATACATCTCCTTACAGATTGGTCCTAAGATGTCTCTTTTATTGATCTGGCCTTTATTGTTCTCACAGTTTTGGAAAATTACAGGGAGATCTTGCAAGGTACTGTTTTGAGTCTGTGACTCTATATATAAATAAGGGTCTGCCATCTTAACTCACATCTGCCAACCACTACCCAAAATTTATTTCCAGTCGTTCCCTAAATGCTCTCCCTTAACGGTAACTCCTCCTCCTCACTTCTGTTCCATCCGTGATTTACTCTCCACAATCTACCTTCTGCCCCAATACTGCCCTGACCTCAATAAAGGGTCAAAACCTCTTGTGATGAATTCCAATAGATATTTCTCAGTCTGTGCTGTGTATATTTTGTTTGCCCCTCTTAGATCCACTCCCATCTCTCCTCCAAGCTGTTCTACCCCAGAGGCTGACCTATATGGACTATGTTCATTGACTGCCTTGCTTCTGATTGGGGTTGGCCGATAGAAAGCACAGGCAAGAGCAGCAAGGGGAGGAGTCAAGAGAGGGTCAGGGTAACTACCCTCCAGCACCTCCCTGCAAAGCCCCTCCATCACAGCTTAGAGCTCCTTCAGCGGCAGTCTCCCACAAAGCTCTCTCATGCCAGGTTCCGACAGTTGCTCCCTCCTCCTGCCCTGGTTAGGCTGAGAAGCAATCACGGCATCACCCTTTACCAGCCCTGCTGAAAGGCACTGTCGCTTGGAGTTTCCCTGCATCTTTCTCACACCTTGGTAAACGATCTCTTATTAAGCTCTCCTAAATTACCCAAGTTGAGAGTGCAACCTGTTTCCTGCTGGCAATCTGACAAACTACAGTCCTTATCTTACTTTCCTGCTCTCCAACATTTGATGCCAATGTCCACTCTCTTCTTATTTCTGACTCTACCTGCTTAGTCTCCTTAAAGAGACTGTCTTAGTGTGGTCAAGAAAAAGTGACAACATTAATCTTCAACAGCCCTCCGCCATTAACATACACTCTGAGTAAAAACAATGTGCTTTGATGGAAACACAGCTTCAAGACAAGTTCCCTTACTGTCACTGAGACACACACACACACACACACACACACAATCCAAATTAGTTTTGTGAAATAAAATTCATGTTTATGGCAAGACACGAAAAATTTAAGCATAAAAATTCTCTGCCCTTTGGCCTCCCCTCTCTTCCCACTGTGTACTGTGTATCCACATTACGCATCGACCAGACCTCCTCCATCAGCAGGAATACCTGCTCAACCATAAAGAGCAACATCCGCCCAGCATCAACAAGATGACTCTTTAAAAGATAACATTCCTTCTTCATCTTGTGAGGGGTCACACAACCCACCACGATGACGCATAGATCTGGATTATGTAAACTGTCAATAATACGTTATTTGATGTACAGCCCTCTGTCTCAAAAAAAAAAAAAACATATAACTGTGCCTTGATTTCTAACCAACGGAACAGTTCTCAGAGCTTTCTGAGATGCTTTTCCCCAGGTTACAATCCTCATATTTGGCTCTAATGTTATTGATTTTTTTCGTCGACAGTTTTATGCCCCTAGGCACCTACAAAAAATAAATTCTGATTCACTCTGACTTCTCTTCTTCTGTTTATCCCTTAAATACTGTTACTTTCTAGATTTACCTTTGACCTTTTCCATGCTTTTCTCTTTTTATTATATAGACTCTTTCTGTGAAGCTTCAAGTCTATGGCTTCAATTTCCACACATATGCTGAACACTTCGAAATTCTTAGCATACCAGTCTTCTCCACTCACCTCTAGTCCCAAATATCCTTCTGAGTACTGGGAAACTCCCTTTAGCAGTCCTCAAAGAACCCCAAACTCAACAAATTCAAAATTGCATCATCAAGTACCCTCCAAAACTTACTCCTTCTCCTGTCCCCTATCCCAGTGAATGGCATGGGTCTGTGCTCAGAATCCCAAGACAGAAATCTATGAGCTGTCCTTTATACCTCTTACTCCATTATCCTTCACCCATTACGTCAGCCAGACACGACCATTGGTTCTATCCTCTTAAATACATCTCAAATCTACCCCCTCTTCTTTGCCAGAATCAAACATTACCCTTCTATAATCCATCTTCCATATCACTTCTTTCTGATGTTTCTAAAGTCAATCTTATCCTGTCACTCTCCCTTTTTATTCTCCAATGACTATATATTACATTCAGGATAATACACTCCAACTTTCCAAAAAGATATGCAAGACCCCTGCCTACATTTCTAGGCTCAGAAAGCACACACACACCATAAAATCTAGTCGTTTTCAATCATTGTTTTATGATCATGTATACCTGTACGTGTACAGGTCTGTTTTCAGACCCTCTATTATGTTCCAATGTTCTGTTTGTCTATCTTTATGCCAATAACTCACTGTCTTGATTATTATAGCTTTATAATAAGTCTTGATGCCACCAACACACACACACATACACACACACACACACACACAACCCAGTCAGTTGAATACTATTACTACATGTATGTTATAAATGGGGAAACAAAGAGTTCAGGAAAATTGCTCTTTAACATCCAGCTTTTAAATGCTGAAGCCATATTTCAAACCTGGATGGTTTGACTCAAATTTATATCCACACCTGTATATCACAACATATTATAAGAATAACCACAAACTATAAACATTTTAATCATTATACAAGAGATAATAAATTTATATATTTTTCAAACTTTGGTTGTGTGATGATTAATTTTACATGTCAACTTGAATAGGCTAATGGATGCCCAGATAGCTAACAAAACATTAGTTCTGGGTGTGCCTGTGACGGTGTTTCTGGAAGACACTAGCATTTGAATTGGTGAACTGAGTAAAGAAAGATGAACCTTAGCAATGAAAATAATCCAATCTGCTGAATAGCTAAATAGAACAAAAGGGTGGAGGAAAGGTGAAATTGCTCTCTCTCTCTCTCTCTCTCTCTCTCTCTCCTTGAACTAAGACATCTATCTGCTGGCTTAGGCATCTACAATCCTGGCTCTGGGGCTTTCAGACTCAGATCAGAACTTATACCATCAGCCCTTAACTCCAAACCAGCGATCAGGCCCTTGAACTCAGACTGAATTACACCAGCTTTTCTTGTTCTCAAGCTTGCAGATCATGGACCTGTTCAGCCTCCAGAACCACATGAGCTGATTTATATATTAATAGATATATCTATATCTATAGATAGATAGATAGATGATAGATAGATCTTATTGGTTCTGTTTCTCTGAAGAATCCTTACTAATACAGGCTGTGACCTACAATAGAAATATAGTTTATATCACCATCACCATGCAGCACAACACACACACACGCACACGCATCAAGTACATAACTAAAACCAAAATCTAATGGCGAGTTATTTGTAGTGAGGTGGATGGACCTAGAGTCTGTCATACAAAGTGAAGTAAGTCAGAAAGAGAAAAACAAATGCCGTATGCTAATACATATATATGGAATCTAAAAAAAAAAAAAAAAATCTAATGGCAATATATTTACTGTTATTATAGGTGCTGATTTTTTTGTATTTTATTATTAATGCTTATGTAATTCAAATTAATTTTATGATTAATTAATAGATTTGACTTTCAATTAGAAAAACAAAATTATGTAATGTTAATTGAATCCATTTATTCTAAGACCTCCTTCTGAGATTGCAGTCTTTTCCCCGGCTTTTGTTGTGATTTTATTTGATTGAAATTTTACAGTAATCAGGTAGATCCAAAGACTAATTATAAGTTAGTTATATTTTTCCCAAACCTTGAAATTTTATTTATTATTGTAGTATTTGCTATTATTATTTACTTAATTTTTCAGCTTTGTGAATTTTATCACAAACTGGTATCTGATATATAATGTGGATTGATTGGAAATGTTCACTTTTTTAAGGACAGACCTCAATCATCCAGCACTTTCAGAAGACAAAAGTTCTGGTATGATATTCCACCAATTTACTGAAATCTCCTCAAAAAGAGATTATTTTGAAAATTATTATTAGAAGTTTACCTAATCTTAAGCACAATAAACTAAGTCATATTCTTTTCTTTTTTTTTAAAGAGAATTTTTTATTCGAGCCAAACTGAGGACGATAACACAGGAAACAGATTCTAAGAAGCTCTGAGAACTGCTCCATTGATCAGAAGTTAGAGATACAGTTATATATATATAATTTTTTTAAAATAAATTTATTTATTTTTGGCTGCGTTGGGTCTTCATTGCTGTGTGCGGGCTTTCTCTCATTGCAGCAAGCGGGGGCTACTCTTCGTTGCGGTGCGCGGTCTTCTCATTGCGGTGGCTTCTCTTGTTGCAGAGCATAGGCTCTAGGTGCGCAAGCTTCAGTAGTTGTGGCACACGGACTCAGTAGTTGTGGCTTGTGGGCTCTAGAGCACAGGCTCAGTAGTTGTGGCTCAGGGGCTTAGTTGCTCTGAGGCATGTGGGATCTTCCCAGACCAGAGCTCCCCTGCATTGGCAGGCGAATTCTTAACCACTGTGCCACCAGCGAAGTCCCAGTCTCATTGTTTTCTTATTTCAATATAATAATTTTACATTTTATTGTTTCTGATTATGCGGTATATCATTATTATTTTTATAAAGTGATTTTTAACTACCATCAATATTTGAGATTCATTGACAGTTATGGCTAGTCATCAACAAAGCATTACTTAACTTTAATAAATGAAAATATATGAGTGCAGTCAATTAGCTTTGCATAAAAAAGAAATGCATTTTTTATTTTTATTGATAAACTATTTTCTATGTAATAGTTTTCCACTTAATGGGCTATTTGAAGGAAGATTGATATCAATTAATATGTCTATTAAGCACCACCATTTGCAAAAGTGATCCCTAATTATCTTGCTGTAGGCTATTTTGATAAACGTAAATGAAGTATCGACATTTTTTTTATACAGCTAATATATAGCAAGAACTAAACTGGGCATTCCTTGCTTATGTAATTTTCATCTAATTATAGAACCATTAGATATATCTCTCAAATGCTCAATATTCTCTCTTCACAATCAACTCATGTTTAATTAAAAAGCAGTGATGAACTTGCTAACTGTGCATTAACTACTCACTCGTGATGTAAAATTAATAGCAGGTCTAAATTATTTTAAGTGATTTAAGGATTTCCAAAATACTTTCCCAACTTCAAAGGTACTTGATTCAAACAAACAGGAAATAAAAACTTCATCAACTAAACATTTTCCTGTTAAATAATAATGTTTGCATTTCCATTTATTTTAATCTTAGAATACAATATATTAACACTAAATTTTCAAAACAAGAAATACAAATGACCAGTGGTTATATAACATTTATTCACTGCTGGGTTTTTTTGTTTGTTTTTTGTGGTACACGGGCCTCTCACTGTTGTGGCCTTTCCCGTTGCGGAGCACAGGCTCCGGACGCGCAGACTCAGCGGCCATGGCTCACGGGCCCAGCCACTCCACGGCATGTGGGATCTTCCCGGACCGGGGCACGAACCCGTGTCCCCTGCATCGGCAGGTGGACTCTCAACCACTGCACCACCAGGGAAGCTCCACTGCTGTTTATATACAGTAAAATGTAATTCAAAATAAAAAGAAGGAGGGAAGCCTATTTTGCTCTGAATTTCTGCCAGAAATATACCCCTCTGTGGATGGGGTTCTTACACAGTTTACCATTCTCTGTGTCTCTGCCCTGCTTCTCAGGTCATAGCGCATTGGGCTTAGAAATCCAGTTGACCTATGAAGCAGTGTGGAGCAAAAGCATGACCCAGGAGGTACATTCATGATGCTCTGACCCAATTATATTATTTATCTAGAAGTTTAAATATGAGAAATAGAGAGTATATAAAGTTGATAATAAGAGCAGAAAGCAGTAAGAAATATTATGTAAGAAACCAAAACGGAAGAGTGCTGAGGTTTAGTAAAAATTCTCTTACTTAAGATCAACTGTCTTGGCAAATTTAGAGTATACAATACAGCATTATTAACTATAGTCACAATGCTGTACATTAGATCTCCAGAACTTATTCATCTTATAACTTATATACCCTTTGACCAATGTCTACCCATTTCCCCCACACTCACCCCCTGGTATCCACCATTCTACTCTCTGCTTCTAAGAGTTTGTTTTTAGATTCTACATGTAAGTGAGATCATATACTATTTTTCTTCTGTATCTGGCTTATTTCACTTAGCATAATGTCCTCCACGTTCACCCATGTTCTCACAAACGGCAGGATTTCATCTTTGTTTGTGGCTTAATAATATTCCAGTGTGTATGTGTATATTTATGTATGTGTGTCTGTAATCCTTTTTATTCACACTTCTGTTGAAGTACACAGGTTGTTTCCACGTCTCAAATGCTATAAATAATGCTTCAGTAAACATGAGGGTGTAGATATCTCTTCAAGATAATGATTTTATTTCTTTGGATAAAAACCCAGAAGTGGGATTGCTGGATCATATGGTAGTTTTATTTTTAATTTTTTGAAGAACCTCTATACTATTTTTCATAATAGCTGTATCAATTTACATTCTCACCAACAGTATACAAGGGTTTCCTTTTCTCCACATCTCACCAACACTCATTATCTTGTCTTCTTAATAATAGGTATCTCACAAGTGTGAGGTGATATCTTATTGTGGTTTTGATTTGAATTTCCCTGATGATTAGTGATGGTGAGCATCTTTTCATACACCTATTTGCCATTTGTATGTCTTCTTTTTAATATATATCTATCCAGGTCCTTAGCCCATTTCTCAATTGAGTTATTTGTTTTTCTGCTGTTAAGCTGTTTGAGTTCCTCTCTCTTAGTCTTTTCTACTATCTATGTCATTACTATATATAAAAGCTGAGTTTTTTAAAAATTTAGATAAAATAAAAAGTTAAAATAAATATATTTTTTGATCTATTTTATTTATTTTTGGCTGTGTTGGGTCTTCGTTTTTGTGCGAGGGCTTTCTCCAGTTGCGGCAAGCGGGGTCCACTCTTCATCGTGGTGCATGGGCCTCTCACTATCGCGGCCTCTCGTTGCGGAGCACAGGCTCTAGACACGTAGGCTCAGTAGTTGTGGCTCATGGGCCCAGTTGCTCCGCGGCATGTGGGATCCTCCCAGACCAGGGCTCGAACCTGTGTCCCCTGCATCAGCAGGCAGACTCTCAAGCACTGCGCCACCAGGGAAGACCCTAAAATATTTTTTTTAAATCTCTTACCAAGGGCAGAAGGTGACCAGATCTGATAGCTGGAGTTGTACTTCATCTTGAAAAACCTTTCTCTATCACATTCAGCATCAGACTCTTTGGTGCTTGGCTTTTCTATGATACTATGAGGCCCAATTAACACAAGCTTCCTCACAAAATCCTCCTTACGTGAAGCAACGTAAGTGAAATCTGTTCCTTCCAACCAAATGACATTGACACAATCAGATTCCCCTTTTTGTCCAGGACATTAATACATATTTACATAATTATACATAATCCCCAAGCATGATGAGATACAGTATAGATAACAATTCATACGCTCTCAGTGAGAATGAAAATTATTCCACTTTCCTGCACAAAAATTTTACTTGTAGGAATTTATCCAAAAATTATAACGAAGAGTAGGTGTAAAGTTTTAATGAAGAAATATTTCAGAGGTTTGTAAATAAAATGCCAATAATAGGAGATTGTTAAAATAAATTGTAGTGTGATAGAATTCTATAGATTCAGTAAGAGTGGTATTATAAAAGAATCTTATTAGCCTAGAAATATGAAAATGAAGTAATAAATCACAATAAAAAATTGTCATCCAATAGTGTGGTTTCTTTTGTTCAAAATAAAATGCATATCTTAAATATCCGATATACAAATATATAATCTAGATAAGGACTTTGGCCAACATGTTGAAAGTGTCATTTCTTTTTTTTTTTTTCTTTGGTGGTATGCAGGCCTCTCACTGTTGTGGCCTCTCCCATTGCGGAGCACAGGCTCCGGATGCGCAGGCTCAGCGGCCATGGCTCACGGGCCTAGCCGCTCCGCGGCATGTGGGATCTTCCCGGACCGGGGCACGAACCCGCGTCCCCTGCATCGGCAGGCGGACTCTCAACCACTGCGCCACCAGGGAAGTCCAAGTGTCATTTCTTAGTGGTGAAATTGTGAGTGATTTCATTTTCTCATATTTGCATGTCTGAATTTTCTAAATTTCTTCTCTAAACATGTTTAACTTGTGTACTCAAGACAAATTAAAAGTTAGAAATATGAAAGCAGTGATTGTCCCTAGGTGTTTAGGATTATGCTTTTCTCTTACTTCTTTACAACGAGCAAGTATTACTCCATTACTGAAAAATAAATTATAATTTAAAAACAACATAGGTATAATGTAAAATGAGAGAATGTTTGATTCCACACAAGACTTTATCAGGATTGTGATACCCTATTGATAGATCCTACATGAACAATTCTGTTGTTAACACACACCACTGTAGAAACAATTTTTCCAAAAAATATAGTACAATGTAAGTTGTTCAGTGGCAAGGATTTCCAATGACAAACTGATCTTTACAACCTCTGTAATTACAACCTCTGTAATCCTCTTCAGATATAAAAAGCAAATTCCAAGGTATTTACGGTAAATCCACCATTGCTACGATTGCCGCCAGGAATTGCCATTTGCCACCCTCATTGAATAAATCATTCTCTGTAGCCAGAAGTTTGGTAGTAACTCAAATATTGTCAATATATCTAATTCTATTGTTGCTAACATCATCAACAGAGAACATATTTTCTATATGGCAATATGTAATGTGAAAGTTAAACATTTAAGCAAGAATAATGTTTGTTTTGGATGGCTACAGGAATACTTTCAGTGTCATAGGACCAATCAAGGATTTCTGATAGATATACTTTCTAGAACTGCCAGTCCCTTACCATAGGGTTTTACTTATTTATTTTTCTTTATACAGGAGTCAAAATAATCCCAGCATTATGTCTATGCTAAATACATTTAATTTTTCTCTATAAAATCTCATGAATGTGTCCTCCTGCACGTCTGTTCTTTTCCGGATTCCATGTTTAATGGACCCCATTCCTCCCCAGGCCATTTTGACCTCTATGTTTGACCAACTCTCAATGAGACAATATTTCTCAGTAGACTGATGTCATGGATTTGACTTTTCAAAGTCAGTTAGTACTGCTGTATTCTGAGGCCAACAGACTTATGTTCTAATCATGGCCATCCATCTCACAAATGGTGATAGTGACAAAGGACTAAAAAAATCAGTATTGAACCAAAACTAGCTTTTCCCAACTTACTGAAAAACAAATAGTAGCACAGCACCTTGAACACAGCAGTCACTCACTTATTCAACAAACACTGAGACCTAGCATGTGCCAAGCATGCTTAGAAGTTCTGGAAATACACAATTGAATACACCGATGTCATCGCCTTCACGTCGCTCACATTTTGAGATTGGCTTTAAACGTGGTAAAAGCGCCAATGTTCAGAATCTTTAATTCATGCCCCAAGGCAATCATTTTCTAATTGCTCTTTTGATTCTTAGTGGATTTTTTAAATACCTCAGGGACATCCAAAAGAGATCAGATGAGGGTCCGCATACCCTTTCTTCTCCATTTTCTAGCATTCAGTTCTCTAAGAAACTATCTAATTCAAGCAGGGGGACTTTATTTGGCGTCCAACATATTATGGTTCTGCATAAGATTTCATTTGCCAGTTAGGTCCCATAAGAGGGAAGAAGCACAGGACATACACAGGGGAAAAGAAAAGATCCCAATGACAAAGATTTAGTAATGAACCTCCAAAGAAGCAGCTGTCACAAAGACCACAGAGTACCACTGCTTTCTGAACTGCAGGGCTTCTTAGAGGATATAGCCCTGTGCCTGCACAGACTCTAAGAACTTCTAGACAGAGGTGTGGCCAAGATGGAGCAGGAAGACCCTGAGCTCACCTCCTCCCATGGGCACACCAGAATTACAACTATTTACAGACTACTATAGATGAGAGTGACCTGAAGACTAGCGGAAAAGATTTTCTGCATCTAAAGATATAAGGAAGGAACCATAATGAGACAGGTAGGAGGGATGGCGACACAGTATAGTCGAGGCCCACACCCCCTGGGAGGCATCCCACAAACAAGAGGATAATCACAACTACAGAGGTGCTCCCCAAGAAGCGAGAGTTCTGGGCCCCATATCAGGCTCCCGAGCCCAGCGGTCCTGCACTGGGAAGATAAGCCCCCAGAATGCTGGCTTTGAAGGCCAGTGGGGCTTGCATGTGGGAGAGCCAGAGGGCTGCAGGAAACAGAGACTCTGCTCTTAAAAGGTGAGTGCAAAATCTCACATGCTCCAAGATCCCGCACAGAGACAGTAATTTGAATGTAGCCTGAGACAGACTCACTTGCGGATCTTGGAGAGCCTCCCAGACAGGCAGGAGGCAACTGGGACGCCCCCTAATGACAGAGACACTGGCAGCAGCCACTATGGGGAGCTTGATCTACCGCGAGGACACAAGTGCTGGCAAGTGCAATTTTGGAATCCTCTCCCTAGCCTATTAGCGCCAGGGGCTTACCTGCCCACGAGCCCGTTGGCACCAGTTCTGGAACCCCCCAGGCCAAGCAGCCAACCATGTGGGGACATAGCCCCACTCACCAGCAGGCCAACAACAGCATCAGGACCCCCTGGGATCCCCTGGGACTCGACCTTGCCACCAACCAGCCAGCAGAGCCTGCATGAGGCAGGAACCGGCAGCCAACCAGGCCAGAGGCCAGTCCCCCCTACCAACACATCCACGGTAGTCAGCCCCACCACAACAGAAGGGTTCACATGGCCCACACAGGGGGTACCCCTAGACCATATAGCTCTAGTGATCAGAGGGAAGTGTGCTGCTGGGCCCCATAGGACACCTCCTACAAAGGCCACTTCTCCAAGATCATGAAACAGGACTGATCTACCTAATACCTAGAAATAAAATCAGAGAATAAGGCAAAATGAGGCAACAGAGAAACATGTTCCAAACATGTTCCAACCAAAGGACGAAGACCCCAGAAAAACTAAGTGAAGTGGAGATAAGCAGTCTATCCAATAAAGAGTTCAAGGGGGCTTCCCTGGTGGCGCAGTGGTTGAGAGTCCGCCTGCCAATGCAGGGGACACGGGTTCGTGCCCCGGTCCGGGAAGATCCCACATGCCACGGAGCGGCTGGGCCCGTGAGCCATGGCTGCTGAGCCTGCGCGTCCGGAGCCTATGCTCCGCAACAGGAGAGGCCACAACAGTGAGAGGCCCGCATACCGAAAATAAATAAATAAATAAACTTAAAAAAAAAAAAAAAAGAGTTCAAGGTATATGAAAAGATGCACAACATCACTAATCATCAGGGAAATGCAAATCAAAACCATGATGAGATATCACCTCACACCTGTCAGAATGGCTATCATCAAAAAGAACTCAAATAACAAATGTTGGCAAGGATGTAGAGAAAAGGGAACCTTCTTACACCACTGGTGCAGCTACTGTGGAAAACAGTATGGAGGTTTCTCAAAAAACTAAAAACAGAACTACCATATGACCCAGCAATTCCATTCCTGGGTATATATCTGAAAAATACAAAAGCGCTAATTTGAAAAGTTACATGCACCCCAATGTTCATTATTTACAATTGCCAAGGTATGGAAGCAACCTAAGTGTCCATCAACAGATGACTGTATAAAGAAGATGCGGTATAGGGCTTCCCTGGTGGCACAGTGGTTGGGAATCCACCTGCCAATGCAGCGGACACAGGTTCTAGCCTTGGTCCACGAAGATCCCACATGCCGCGAAGCAACTAAGTCTGCGCGTCACAACTACTGAAGCACACGCGCCTAGAGCCATGCTCTGCAACAAGAGAAGCCACTGCAATGAGAAGCCCACGCACCGCAATGAAGAGTAGCTCCAGCTTGCCACAACTAGAGAAAGCCCATGTGCAGCAACAAAGACCCAAAGCAACCAAAAATAAATACAAATAAAATAAATAAATTTTTTTAAATGTGGTACACACACACACACACACACACACACACACACACACGCTGGAATACTACTTGGCCATAAAAAAGAATGAAATTATGCCATTTGCAGCAACATGGGTGGACTCAGAGAGCATTATGCTAAGTGAAATAAGTCAGACAGAGAAAGACAAATACTGCATGATATCACTTATATGTGGCATCTAAAAAATATTTTTAAAAAACTAGTGAATATAACAAAAAAGAAGCAGACTCACAGATATAGAGAACCAATGGGGAGAGGGAAGGTCACCAGTGTGGAGAGGGAAGCGGGGAGCGGCAATACAAGCGCATGGGATTAAGAGGTACAAACTATTAGGTATAAAATAAGCTACGAGCATATACTGTACAGCATGGGGAATATAGCCAATATTTTATAATAACTATAAATAGAGTATAATCTTTAAAAATTGTGAATCACTATGTTGTACACCTGTAACATATATAATATTGTAAAGCAACTATAGTTCAATTAAAATTTTTTTAATTAAAGAAAATTTTTGAAGAGTTCAAAGTAATGATCATAAAGAAGCTCAACAAACTCGGGAGAAGAATGGATGAACACAGTGAGAAGTTTAACAAAGAGTTAGAGGCTATAAAGAAGAACCAAACAGAGCTGAAGAATACAATAACTGAAATAAAAAATACACAAGAAGGAATTAACAGTAAATTAAATGATACAGAGAACAGTAGATTAGATGATCAGTGAACTGAAAGACAGTTGTGGAAATCATCCAAGCTGAACAGAAAAAATTTTCTTAATAATGATTGCTTAAGAGATGTCTGAAACAACATCAAGCATACTAAAATTGACATTATAGGCATCCCAGAAGGAGATGAGAGAGAGAAAATAGCAGAGAACTTATTTGAAGAGATAAAAGTTGAAAACTCCCCTAACCTGGGAAAGGAAACAGACATCCAGGGCCATGAAGCACAGAGAGTCCCAAACAAGATGAACCCAAAGAGATCCACACCAAGACACACTGTAATTAAAATGGCAAAAAATTAAAGATAAAAAGAGAATCTTAAAAGCAGCAAGGGAAAAGCAACTGGTTATGTATAAGGGAACTCCCATAAGACCATCAGCTGACTTTTCAGCAGAAACTTTGCAAACCAGAGAGAGTGGCATGATATATTCAAAGTGATGAAAAAACCTACAACCAAGAATACTCTACTGGGCAAGGCTATCATTCAGATTTGAAGGAGAGATAAACAGTTTTAAAGACAAGCAAAAGCTAAGAGAGTTCAGTACAATTAAACTGGTTTTACAAGAAATGTTAAAGGGATTTCTCTAAGTGTAAAAGACCACAAATAGAAATATGAAAATTATGAAACAAAAAATCTCATTGGTAAAGACAAATATATGGTATAGGTAGTAGATCAACCACTTATAAAGCTAGTAGGAAGGTTAAAAAACAAAAGTAGTAAAATCATCTATATCCACAACAAGTAGCTAAGGGATACACAAAACGAAAAGTTGTAAAATATGAAGTCAAAAACATTAAATGGGGTAGAGGGGAGTAAAAATGAACAATGCCCACTCTCACCACTTTTATTCAACATAGTATTGGAAGTCCTAGTCATAGCAATTAAACAAGAAAAATAGATAAAGGTGATGCAAATTGGAAAGGAAGAAAAAAAACTGCCATTGTTGCAGATGACATGATAGTAGACATAGAAAATCCTAAAGATACCACCAAAAAAAAAGAAAAAAAATCTATTAGAACTAAAAATGAATTCAGTAAAGTTGCAGAATACAAAATTAACACAGAGAAATCTGTTGTGTATCTAGACACTAATAATGAACTATCAAAAAGAGAAATTAAGAAAACAATCCCATATACAATTGCATCAAAAGGAATAAAATATATAGGAATAAATCTAACCAAGGAAGTAAAAGACGTGTACTCAGAAAACTCTGATTCTGTGCTTGACACTTATGTAGGAGATACCTGAAACGCATCTTTCCACTCCCTGCTACCTCAGACAGTTCTGATTTTTGAGACACTCATTAAGATTTTTCAAAAGGTCCCAAAGAACCAGCCATCCTGTATCCTTGGCCAAGTTGGTTTCACATCCTTCTATTAATGGTCTTTCTTTCCCTGATCCACCACCCCAATCCTTCACACTTGCTCCCTAGAATCACATCCCCAAACTAACAGCCTGCAAATAAGCCTTGGATTTTGGCTCTGATTTAGGGGAAGGATAGCTTCTCTGTTGTCTTAGAAGGCAGCTTATAAGGAGTAATGTCAGCAAGATGGCAGACTAGAAGGTCTTAATGTTTGTCCCCCCACAAGAACAATTATGAAGCAACTATGTACCAATGAAAATAGCTCTAGGAGAGCTCCAGAGTGCTATGAAGAAGCTGCAACAAGCGGAGGACAAAAACTGAGGACGGCATAGGAAAAAGTATAGAGAGCATTTTACCTATGTCACCCCATTCCCTAGCCCAGCATAACTCTTCCTCCTATGGAAGAAAAAGAGGGCAAGAGATCCCAGCAGCCTTCACCACTGAGGATCCAAGCAGCCCTGACCACTTCGGTGGTCACTTGCAGCCTTGCCACTGAGGAACCCAGTCTTTGCTGATGCTGACATCAGCTGAGAGCTGTCTGGAGTCTACCCTGCTGCATTCTCCCCCCACCACCTGCCAGAGCCAGAGCCACCACTACACTTCCCCAGAGCTGCAACACTCCACCTAGCTGGTATCCTTGTACCCACCCATAGGTGAAGGGCTTTCCCCACCAAAGCCAGTCCATTAAGTTAAGAAGAGGTCATTGTGCCTTCAGATACACAGACATCAACACAAGGCTACAAGGAACATAAAAAATCAAGGAAACATGATGCTATCAAAGGAACATAATAGTTTTCCAGTATCCGACCCAAAGACATGGAGATCTATGAATTGCTGGAAAGGATTCAAAATAATTGTTTAAATAACCACCATTCTAATCTCTGCTTCTACAAGTCCAGCTTTTTTAGATTCCACATGTAAGTTATATCATTCAGTATTTGCCTTTCCCTGTCTGACTTATTTCACTTAGCACTAAGTTCTCAAGTTCCATCCATGTTATTGCTAATGGCAGGATGTCCTTCTTTCTCATGGTTGAATGATATCCGTAAATACATATATATGGGTATAGGTATATATATATATATATATTTCTCATGGCTGAATAATACCTATATATATGGGTATTATTATCTATATATGGGTATATATATATATACACACACATATATACACACACACATACACACACACCACATCTTTATCCATTCATGCCACTCAATAGCAAAAGAATAAACAATCCAATTTAAAAATGGTCATAGGAACTGAACAGACATTTTTCCAAAGAAGACATACAAATGGCCAACACACACATGAAAAGGTATTCAACATCACTAATCATCAGGGGAATGAAATCAAAACCACAATGAGGTATCACCTCACACCTGTTGGAATGGCTATTATTAAAAAAAAAAAAAGTAAGTGCCGGTAAGGATATGTAGACAAGGGAACTCCTGTACATGGCTGATGAAAATGTAAATTAGTATGGCAAAACAGTGTGGAAGTTCCTCAAAAAATTAAAAACAGAACTAACATGAGGTCTAGCAATTCTACTTCTGGGTATTTATCCAAAGGTATTGAAATCAGGATATTAAAAAGATAACTGCACCCTCATGTTCATTGCAGCATTTTTCACAATAACCAAGAAATGGCAACAACCTAAATGTCTATTAATGGATGAATGGATAAAGAAAATGTGGTATATACATACAATGGAATATTATTCAACCTTAAAAGAGAGGGAAATCTGTCATTTGTGACAACATGGCTCAACCTGGAGGACATTATGCTAAGTGAAATAAACTAGATTCAGAATGACAATGTTATATAATTTCACTTATATGTGGAATCTAAAAAAGTCAAACTCATAGCAGCAGAGAATGGAATGATGGTTACCAGGGACTCTGGGTGGAAAAATCGGGAAATGTTGGCCAAAGGGCACAAACTTTCAGTTACAAGATGAGTAAGTTCTGGACATGTAATGTATACCTGAAGCTTAGTACAAGGGTAGATCTTCAGTGTTCTTACCACACACACAAAAAAAAGAAGGTGGTAACTATGTGAGGGGATGGATATGTTAATTAGCTTGATTTTGATGGTTCCTTCACAGTGTATGCATATATCAAATTTTCAAATTTTACACTGTAAATATATACAAATTTTAATTGTCAATTATACCTCAGTAAAGCTGGGGGGGATAAAAAGAAGGCAGCTTGAGGTAGACAGAAGAACATAAGCCACACCATGCAGAAGTGGATTTCAACTTTAGTTTATAATTGGTTATCTGCATGACTTCAGACAAGGCTCATAATCGAGGCACCTTTTAAAAAGTGTGAAGAGTAAATAAGGTTTTATTGTTGTTAGCCTCCAGATTCCCAGACTCCCCTTTCCAACGCACAGCCATTTTTAGCAGGTTGTAGACTCCCTAGAGATAATAAAGTAGAAATTCAATGCAGTAGAAATTGAAGCATACAAATATTTTTCTGTAAATGATGTTTTTTCCCAGAAGTTTACTTGTTTGCTTTGGAGGCTTTTTCACCTTTAGAATTAGATATCCTTACCTAATATGCCTTGCAGGCAATGTTAGTTCTAAGCAGTTACCATTATAAGAACATTTCAGATTCTGCAGTGCAGGTCCCTTTAATTTTTCAACGAAATATCTGGACTTGGCCATAACTCTTTAAAGAAGATGAGTAAAGTAAGAAGTGAAAAGAAACAATGATTTGATAGGATAACAGGAATGTAGGACCGTGACCAAGGGTCAGCAGGAAAATATGATAGAAGGATTGCGGAGAGTCACTGAGGTCCCAGCTGAGACTAGTTTGCAGGTGAATTCTGGTGAATTCAATCAGCTAAAGTCTAAGAACGTGCCTTCTCTGATCCTACCAAAGCATCCTTCACTGCTTCCTATTCTTATCCTGATCATAAATGGCACTTATTACACTAAAATTTATATATTTCCTTCTCTATACCATTCATTAGAGAACTCTACAAAATGTAGGGACCAAGGGCTTCCCTGGTGGCACGGTGGTTGAGAGTCCACCTGCCGATGCAGGGGACACAGGTTCGTGCCCCGGTCCGGGAAGATCCCACATGCCGTGGAGCGGCTGGGCCCGTGAGCCATGGCCGCTGAGCCTGTGCGTCCGGAGGCTGTGCTCCCAACGGGAGAGGCCACAACAGTGAGAGGCCCACGTACCGCAAAAAAAAAAAAAAAAAAATGTAGGGACCTTGTGCCCAGTAAAAAAAAGGGCGGGGCAATATCTTGCATATCCTTTAGGAAGTCCATTTAACTTAGATTAAGGATCTCTGCATTTGACTCTGAGCATCTTGAAAGAAGTGCTTAAATAATGTTAAACTCTATCTCCAATGCACAATTCCTGGTACATAGGATCTATTTTAAAGTATTAAGAGAATTAATGAAGAAATTTTTTCAACTTGGGAAAAGAGCTGAATAAATCATATAAGGCCTAAGGCATTGGCAGAGTAGGAATTATGGATAAACAAAGGGATGAGAAAGTATTGAGATGAAACTGTTTAGGTTATGTGAAAAGGTAGATAAATGATGTAAAGGCAAAAATGATGGTCTGAGACTATAAGCATGTTCAGTATACAAGGAAGAACATGGGAAAAACTGGGCAATATTGTGGTCAGAGAAAACAAACTCGGACAATGAAGATATTTCGAATTATTGTCACATAACTGTGAGCAAGAGAAATAAACTCTTTGTGTAATGAGTAGATTAGCCTTTGTATACAAATAGAAATGTATACTGAAAAAACCTCCTACAGACTCTTGGTATGTAATGAGTAGATCTTATTTAACCTATTAAGAGAAGACTTCTAAATAATAATAGGAAACAAAAGTAAGACTTTACCAGCCTATGATGATTTATCAAGTTATTCCCACAGAGGTTCTATCTTAATTATTTTCTGCAGCTGTCACCAGGAAAATAATTGTGTGATGGATTTTGTCCCTATGAAATAATTGTTTAGCTTTTCAAAACACAGAAAACCAAGAAAATCCAGAATTATTAAATTATTAAATCCATCCTCTAATTATTCATTAGACAAGCATTGTTTACCAACATATCCCAGAGACTAGTACGTAGAAGTTGCTCCATGAATCAAACACTTAAGAACTGAGTATTGTGCTAGTAGTAAGTTTACAAAGATGAACAAGGCACCATCCAAAGCACTGAAGAGTTCACAATTTAGAAGAAAGAGTTGTAGATGTGAACAAATAGCTATAATGCATTTTAAAGCTGGACATGTAGCTAGGGGTATATAACTCTACCTTTTTAAAAATTATTTTATTTATTATGATTATGTAAATTCAGATTAACTTGGGCAAAGGTGGAGAGATACTGGCAAGAATCATAAGAATTTATAAACAATATCATAACCAAGGTTAGATCAAGTTTTAAAAGTAATTTTTACACCTATGTACAATTTAAAGACTGTTTAAAGACTGACAGTCTTACCCATCACAGCTTAACTCTGGCTTTTCCTAATGGGGCTAAACAGGCGACCCAGACTTCATTTCAGAGCAAGACCGTGATGTGTCTTGGTCAGCACTGCAAATGCTAGTCAAACTCATGTCAACAGTCCTTCTCCCCCAGCAGCTGAGAACGACTGAGGATAAAAAGCCTTTTAACAACTTGCGCGGAATCATTTATTAAAAGAAAATCAGTAAAAGCAATTAGAGAATAAAAGTAAAATAAATGTATGACCTTGGCTTTCCAACTTCTATCCGCACACTTCTTGTTTGAACCATGTCCTTTGGGTTTCTCTGCACAAAGGGGACTGCTTCTCTCCTCTGTATGCCTAGGATGCCTGCCTTTCTCTCCACTCCCAGCCCCAGTAGGATGTTGACTTGTGATCAACAGAGAGAAAAGATGGTGGAGAAATAGGCTATTTTTCCACATCCCGTGTTTCCCCATGACTGCCTTTTTCCTGGTCTGGAAGAAAAGTTTCCATGACAACCAAGTCACTAACATTCACACCCCACCAGCTGACTTGCTTGCCTTCCAAATGATCAGCTGGATATTGTGTTAAAATTATTTTACAGAGGGTGGCTAATCTGCAGGGATTATTTGTTTATTTTGGAGAAACTGGCTCCTTGGTGAAACTTCTTCAATGGGCCTAACTTCTATTTCTTGTCCTTTAAAAGCATAATCTCAACTAAACAGAACAAGCTTAAGCCAGCATTAGACAGTCACCTCACAGGAAATAAAATATGAATGTGAAGCTTCCTTCCCCATGAAGGGCATGTAAGTGCTTTGAGGGCAAAACTAAGTTTTATTTTTCTTTCCCTCTTCATGTGCCTAACACATGGTCTGGCAGGTGGTGTACATAAAATAAATGTTGAATATCTCATCATCCGAACTTCTCCAAACAGAGTATTTATTTTTAGGTTGATCGGTTGAGGCAGAATCGACTTCCTAGTAATGTAATAATCCCCTTATTTTTAAAAATGTCTGTCTATGAAAAAGGTAAGAAACACAGTAGAGGGTTAGTACACCAATCGTTAAGCCTGTGCCTATAGAAAGACTAGAATGAAATATACTAAAATATTTAAAATTGTTATGTTTAGTAGATGGAAATATGGGAGCATTTCTTCTGATTTTTCTCAATTTATTTTTTTCTTTTTTGTTAACTAAATGCATTTTTCTTTTGAGTATTATCTTGGTCCTTTGAGAGGGTAATAACAAGATACTATAAACTAGGTAGTTTATAAACAACAAACGTTTATTTCTCAAGGTGAGGGCTTTCTTCATGGTTCATAGCTGGCACCTTCTCATTTTGCCCTCACGTGGTGGAAGGAGTGACGGATCTCTGTGGGGTCTCTTCTATAAAAACATTAATCCCATTCAAGAGGGCTCCATCCTCATGACCTAAGGCCCCACCTGGTAACGCCATCACATCAGGGATTAGGAAAAATCACCTGAGAAACACAAATATTCAGATCACAGCAAGTATCTATTATGTTCGAGGCACCGTACTATCTCCCAAATCAGAAAGATTAACAAAATCGCTCTCATATTCAGAGCCATGAAGAGAAGAGGTGAACTAGGTAGAGAACAACTTGCTAGAAGGATTATCTACCCTGACATGCATGTTAACTGGTGTTATGACTATATGCTGTGGTGTGATGAAAATGAGATAGGGGCCTTCATTCAGATAGGGGTCTTGAGAAGAAGGGTGATCAAACCTTTTTCTCACTCTCTGAAGACAAATCTGATCTGAGTTAACTTTCTTGCTATTTCTCCTGAAAGCCTGATACAGGTGGACTCTCATTTGTATTACCAGGCAACATTATTTATGGTAAAGATGGCCCATGATAGATAAACGTGGCCTGGAAAAGCATGAATACACCAAAAATACCTGGTGGAAGCACAGCTTTATGATTCCTTGAATACAGAGACTCACAAGTGGGCATATCCTTTCTGGGGACCTGAAAGCTATACCTAAGCCTATTACAGGAGATACTGGTCTCTATGGGGCATGAGGCTTCTATGCCAAGGCAGCTACTGTACCTGTTGAATGTGAATCTTGTTCTCTCACACCTAAACTCTCATGGTGGAGGGAGAGAAGGGGAGATGCAGGAGAGGAACAGTCAAAGACTGGATTGCTATGAGGGTTATTCCCTCTGAAAGAAATGCCTAACACAGCCCACGTGGGATGCTGTCTATGTTTCTGGACCAATATCCATCTGATTAAACTGGTGCCAGGTGTTACATGCTCAGGTCTTGTGAGTTTGAGTGTCTAGTTAAGAATATCCCCTACTAGGAGTTACAGAGAGTATGAAGAAGACAACCAATTTTATAAGTTGAGACCATTTTCTCAATAATTTCATGTCCAAAAGAAACATAAGCATGAGCTCCCTGAGGCGGTATTACTGTAGCTTCCACAAGAACATTTTTTATTTCTTGAGCTAGTATGCTGAGTGTGTGTTTGTTGATTGACACTCATGGTGGACAATGCCACTCAAATTCTCCTTCAGAAGTGAAGGATAAATTTCCCAACACTGGACATGCTGTTGACAGGCAGCCCTCAGCTATCAACCCCCCTTGGAAACTGACTGCCATAGTGGTAGACAGCCCCTTCACCCAATTACTGAACAACACAGATGTATAAAGATCTGGTCGTCTCACCTCAATTTGAGACCACTCTGAAGGATTGTCCCAGCTTCAGAGCTTCCCATAGGACAGCTGAAGCTTCCATGCGGCTGTTTCAAGGCTAAACTTCTCTTTCTGCCCAATCCCCATCCCAAGAGGGCTCCCTGATAAATCTCCTGCACATTAATTTCTGTCTGTGACAACAGCTGATTAAACATATTTACAAAGCATCTATCATGTTTTGGGTACTAGAATCAGCACTGGTAAATACAATATGGTCTTTGCTCACAGGAAGCTTACAGTTTAGGGGGCAGAAATGCCTCCATTAAAATGCAGTATAATAAGAGCTATCATGGGTAAACATTCAGGAGGGCCATGAGTTATTACAAACTGAATCTTTGAACAGTTAAGAAGGGATTTATGGAGGAAGAGATATCTGTACTGGCTTCTGGAGGACAAGTAGGAACTAATTAGTCCAGGAAAAAACAAAAGAAAGGCAGAAAGGTAGACCATGTAGAACCATGTAGAAAGAATAGCATGTTCAACAAGATGAATGATAATGAAAGCATGATGACACTGTAGAGAATGCAGTTTTTTTCACCTACTTACGGAATCGGAGGTAGGGGAGAGGCGATATCCCATGCAAAGACTATTAAAATGACATTGAAATTTATGTTAAAGAAATGGAGAGGCATGGAAGATCTGTGCACATTTGTATTTTATAAATATCTCTGTGCCTGAAACAAGGAAAGTGGACTCAGGGGAGGGGAACAAAAGCTAGGAGGACCAGTAAAGAGGCTGCTCTAGTATTCTTGGCAGGAGAGGATGTTAGCCTGAACCAAAGTTGGAATAGAATGAATGAAAAAAAAAAGAAAACAGAGACATTTTGGAGGTAGAATTGATAAGACTTGGAGATTCATTGAACATGAGGTTAACAGAAAGGAAGGGATCAAGGGAAACCTCAAATTTCTGACTTGAGCAAATGGGCAGAGGAGGCAAAATATGACCATCAGAGCAGGATGCGTTAGTGATTTCTAGATAAGTTGAATCTGACCTGTTTGTGGGATATTCAAAGGGTTATATAAAGCTAGGAGCTCAATGTGGGGCTAAGGTTGTGTGTGTGTGTGTGTGTGTGTCTGTGCGTACATGAGTAACACAGAAACAGAGTAGCTCACGTCCCTTACTGGCCCAGCCATATCTAGTACTTGTAACAGTCTTTCGGGTCTCAATGGTACAATATCACTAAGCAGTTATGAGATAGTGTGGCGTATAGGGGAGAACAAAGCTTTCAAGTCAGGCACACCTCAGCTTTTATCTCAACTCTACTACTTACTTGCTAAAAAGACTTGGGCAAGTTATTATATTTGAGCCTCACTCCCCATCACCATCAAAAATGGGACTGCTAATCACACTTTACAGGGCTGTCACAAGGCTTAAATGAAATTATATATGTACAAGCATTTGGCACACAGTAGGCCTTCAGTTATTCTTTAGTTTCTCAACTCAAATAGTTTCTAGTGGTCTTTGCATTCTCTCTCTCCTTCTCCTTCTTTTTTCTTTTTTTTCCAGTACCTCCTGACTCATACCGCTTTAAACTCATACTGTTAATATAAAGCATTATTTCAATTACCTGACAAAGATAAAAATTCTGCCCCATGCCCCCATCTTCCTTTTGTATGCCTTGGCCCTGCATGTGTTTGTAATCCTCTCCTGGCCTTGTCTACATCTAATTTACTTCCTTTCAGTTGACTGTTATCACAAGTCATGAATTGTTCTCACTTCATGTTTACTGCAAACAGATAACCATTATCTCCAATAGGCCTGCTTTGTTTTATCTTAGGCAGATCACATTCTGCAACTTTTTAATTATTTCATTTTATTTCTCTACATTAGGTTGTTTCTCTTATGCATTGATACTTGGATAAAGAGATGAAAACAAATTTGTAATTTTTTTTTTTTTTTTTGCGGTACGCGGGCCTCTCACTGCTGTGGCCTCTCCCACCACGGAGCACAGGCTCCGGACATGCAGGCCCAGCGGCCATGGCTCACGGGCCCAGCCGCTCCGCAGCATCTGGGATCCTCCCGGACTGGGGCACGAACCCGCGTCCCCTGCATCGGCAGGCAGACCCTCAACCACTGCGCCACCAGGGAAGCCCCCAAATTTGTAATTCAATACGCCTTTTCAAACATTTTACCACTGGAAACAAGCTCAGGGCCTTAAAATTTGTTTTGATTGTAAAGTTCAATGACCATATCAAAATTCTTTGGCTGGTGAAGACAAAGACTTTCAGATTCCCCCTTACAAGGAGCTGAGTTAATTTCAGCAAGGGATCTCAGTCAAGTGAACCAAGGCTTGGTTGGTTCCAGAACCCAGGGCTCCTTCAATTGAGGGGTTACCTAGGGCAGCAGCCGCAGCATGTGGGATCAAAGGGTAGGTGTCAGGCCAAATCCAGGAAAGAGAACAATGTCCAGAGAAGAGAAAGCAGTTGCCTTATTCATGGAAATGCATTAGAATGAGAAAAGAAAGGGAACCAATACTCTGGAATTTGGTAAACATAAAAACAAATGGAGAGGGTTTAGGCCATAAACTGTGAGCAAGGGGCAGGAGTATTTAAAGTACCCTCTTCAGGGATGATGGTCAAATATCTGATCCTACTTCTGGGCATATATCTGGAGAAAAACATAATTCAAAAAGATACATGCACCCCTATATTCATAGCAACACTATTTACAATAACAAGACATGGAAGCAACCTAAGTGTCCACTGACAGATGAATGGCTAAAGACGATGTGGTACATATATACAGTGGAATATTACTCAGCCATAAAAAAGGATGAAATAATGCCATTTGCAGCAACATGGATGGACCTAGAGATTACCATACTAAGTGAAGTCAGACAGAGAAAGACAAAAATCATATGATATCACTTATATGTGGAATCTAAAACATGACACAAATGAACTTATCTATGAAACAGAAACAGACTCACACACTTCAAAAACAAACTTATGGATGAACATAGATGCAAAAATCCTCAACAAAATACTAGCAAAAAGAATCCAACAGCACATTAAAAGGATCATATACCATGATCAAGTGAGGTTTATCCCAGGAATGCAAGGATTCTTCATCATACGCAAATCAATCAATGTGATACACCATATTAACAAATTTAAGGATAAAAACCATATGATAATCTCAATAGATGCAGAAAAAACTTTCAACAAAATTCAACACCTATTTATAATTAAAAACTCTCCAGAAACTGGGCATAGAGGGAACGTACCTCAACATAATAAAGGCCATAAATGACAAACCCACAGCCAACCTCATTCTCAATGGTGAAAAACTGAAAAGTATTTCATCTAAGATCAAAAACAAGACAAGGTTGCTCACTCTCACCACTATTATTCAACATAGTTTTGGAAGTTTTAGCCATGGCAAACAGAGAGGAAAAAGAAATAAAAGGAATCCAAATTGGAAAAGAAGAAGTAAAACTGTCACTCTTTGCAAGATGACATGACACTATACATAGAAAATCCTAAAGATGCTACCAGAAAACTACTAAAGCTAATCAATGAATTTGGTAAAGTTGCAGGATACAAAATTAATGCACAGAAACCTCTGGCATTCCTATACACTAACAACAAAAAATCAGAAAGAGAAATTAAGGAAACACTCCATTTACCACTGCAACAAAAAGAATAAAACACCTAAGAATAAACCTACCTAAAGAGGCAAAAGACCTGTACTCAAAAAACTATAAGACACTGATGAAAGAAATCAAAGACGATACAAACAGGTGGTGAGATATACCATGTTCTTGGATTGGAAGAATCAGCATTGTGAAAATGACTCTACTACCCAAAGCAATCTACAGATTCAATGCAAGCCCTATCAAACTACCAATGGCATTTTTCACAGAACTAGAACAAAGAATTTTACATTTGTACGGAAATACAAAAGGCTCCAAATAGCCAAATCAATCCTGAGAAAGAAAAACAGAGCCGGAGGAATCAGGCTCCCAGACTTCAGACTATACTACAAAGCTACAGTAATCAAGACAGTATGATAATGGCACAAAAACAGAAATATAGATCAACGGAACAGTATAGAAAGCCCAGACATAAACCCACGCATATATGGTCACCTTATTTTTATTTTTTTTTTTTGCGGTATGCGGGCCTCTCACTGTTGTGGCCTCTCCCGTTACGGAGCACAGGCTCCAGACGCACAGGCTTAGCAGCCATGACTCACGGGCCTAGCCGCTCCGCGGCATGTGGGATCTTCCCGGACCGGGACACGAACCCATGTCCCCTGCATCAGCAAGCAGACTCTCAACCACTGCGCCACCAGGGAAGCCCTGGTCACCTTATCTTTGATAAGGAGACAAGAATATACAGTGGAGAAAAGACAGCCTCTTCAATAAGTGGTGCTGGGAAAACTGGACAACTACATGTGAAAGAATGAAATTAGAATACTCCCTAACACCATACACAAAAATAAACTCAAAATGGATTAAAGACCTAAATGTAAGGCCAGACACTATCAAACTCTTAGAGGAAAACATAGGCAGAACACTCTATGACATAAATCACAGCAAGATCCTTTTTGACCCACCTCCTACAGAAAACAAAGCAACTGACAAAGGATTAATCTCCAAAATATACAGAAAGCTCATGCAGGGCTTCCCTGTTGGTGCAGTGGTTGAGAGTCCGCCTGCCGATGCAGGGGACACAGGTTCGTGCCCCGGTCCGGGAAGATCCCACATGCCACGGAGCGGCTGGGCCTGTGAGCCATGGCCACTGGACCTGTGCATCCAGAGCCTGTGCTCCGCAATGGGAGAGGCCACAACAGTGAGAGGCCTGCGTACCACAAAAAAAAAAAAAAAAAAAAAAAACGCTCATGCAGCTCAATATCAAGAAAACAAACAACCCAATCCAAAAATGGCCAGAAGACCTAAATAGACATTTCTCCAAAGAAGACATACAGATGGCCAAAAAACACATGAAAAGTTGCTTAACATCACTAATCATTAAAAAAATGCAAATCAAAACCACAATGAGGTATCACCTCACACCGGTCAGAATGGCCATCATCAAAAAATCTACAAAAAATAAATGCTGGAGAGGGTGTGGAGAAAAGGGAACCCTCCTGCACTGTTGGTGGGAATGTAAATTGATACAGCCACTATGGAGAACAGTATGGAGCTTCCTTAAAAAACTAAAAACAGAACTACCATATGACCCAGCAATCCCACTACTGGGCATGTACCATTAGAAAACCATAATTCAAAGAGTCATGTACGACAATGTTCATTGCAGCACTATTTGCAATAGCCAGGACATGGAAGCAACCTAAGTGTCCATCGACAGATGACTGGATGAAGAAGATGTGGCACGTATATACAATGGAATATTATTCAGCCATAAAAAGAAACAAAATTGAGTTATTTGTAGTGAGGTGGATGGACCCAGAGTCTGTCATACAGAGTGAAGTAAGTCAGAAAGAGAAAAACAAATATCGTCTGCTAACGCATATATATGGGATCTAGAAAAATAATACTGATGAACCTAGTGGTAGGGCAGTAATAAAGATGCAGATGTTGAGAACGGAGTTGAGGACACAGGGTGGGAAGGGGAGGCTGGGACACAGTGAGAGAATACCACTGACATATATACACAACCAAATGTAAAACAGATAGCTAGTGGGAAGCTGTTGCATAGTACAGAGAGATCAGCTCGGCGCTTTGTGACATCGTAGAGGGGTGGGATAGGGAGGGTGGGAGGGAGGCTCAAGAGGGAGGAGATATGGGGGTATATGTATGCATATAGCTGATTCACTTCTTTGTACAGTAGGAACTAACACAACACTGTAAAGCAATTACACTCCAATAAAGATGTTAAAAAAAAAAAAGACGACTTGGGGTAATTGTTGAGGAGCAAGAATTTGAGAAGGAATCTGAAAGGAGAGGCAGAAATACTAAAAATAAAGTTTGTTGACCTGTACAAAGAAAAAAGAAAAGGTATTAAAAAAAAAAACTTATGGTTACCAAAGGGGAAATGTTGGGAGGAGGGTTAAATTAAGAGGTTGGGATTAACATATACACACCACTACATATAAAATAGATAATCAACAAGGACCTACTGTATAGCACAGAGAACTCTACTCAATATTCTGTAATAGCTTATATTGGGCAAAGAATCTGAAAAAGAATAGATATATGTATACGTGTAACTGAACTACTTTGCTGTACACCTGAAACTAAGACAACATTGTAAATCAACT
Source organism: Pseudorca crassidens (assembly GCF_039906515.1). Classification (NCBI taxonomy): domain Eukaryota; kingdom Metazoa; phylum Chordata; class Mammalia; order Artiodactyla; family Delphinidae; genus Pseudorca; species Pseudorca crassidens. The sequence goes on along the minus strand of NC_090315.1, from coordinate 36,579,741 downwards.
ACATCCCAATATAAAATAAAAATAATTTAAAATAAATAAATATATAAAGTACCCTCTTCAGGGATGATGGTAAAATATCTGAAAATAATATTACAACACAAACTGTGGTAGATAAGGGCAGCTCCTTTTCTTCTCATCCTGAGTGTGACTTTTTGATTTTGTTGACCTGAAATAAACAGACTGCCTGATACTTCTCCAAGGATGAGTTTATTTGTGTCAGGAGAGGATTGCAATTCGGGGTCTGCAGTCATGGGAGCCTCATGCAAGTCCCCCCCACAGCAAGAGGATAACATTTTTATAGAGGGGAAAAGGAAGTTGGGGGGCCTGTAGTAAACAGAGTCCATGGCTTTTCATTAGCTGAGTCCTTGACAGGAAAGAAAAGGAGTTGTTTTCCTTCCTACTGGGCTTGGCTCACCTCTCAGGGTGAGCGCTCCCCCTACTCGTCTCCCAACTCTAATTGAGGTTTCTGTTTATTAATTTTTTATGATTCCTGTCCAAGAAAATTATACAAAAGCCTATAAAAGATTGCCCCAATAGATAGCCTGCATTTTATCCTTACCTGCCTCACACTTCCCTTTACCCTCTCATCTCCTCAACTCTCCATTTATATTTCCACATCCCCCATAATAGGTACCTAAACCATTCAGTTTCTCCTTTCCCTGCCTTGATCACTCTACCTGACTACAAATTTCATCTATTCCTCTCCTCGGTTATGTATCCCATACATCTCTCTGCCGATCAAGAGACCTAAAAGGAAATATAAACACAGAACAGCCTCCTCCTCGTCCTCCTCCACCATGTACATCAGCTCTGAACAGTGGAACTGGAAAGAAAGGGAACCTGCATTTTCTGAGCACCATCTAAGTGCCTGGCACTTAAATACTTGACAGGACTTATCCCGCTGAATCCTCACTATGTTCCAATTTTACAGCTGGGGAAACTGAAGTTCCTTAAAGTAACAAAGCTGGTAGATGGAAGAGCTGGGATTTAGATATTGGTCATTCTGACTCCAAACTCCATTTTTAACAGATCCTAATTTACAAATTGTGCTTTGATGGTGCAATATGAATCATCTCTCCACAATGTCCTCCATCACCTAGATATTTCTGCCCCCGCTCAATGTCATTCTGGTCCACCATAGGCATGAAGTGCACTAGGGAATCACACTAGAAAGCAAATAGCTCGCAACCACTTTATTTATTTATTTATTTATTATTTTTATTTTTTTTCTTTTTTGCGGTACACGGGCCTCTCACTGTTGTGGCCTCTCCCGTTGCGGAGCCCAGGCTCCGGACGCGCAGGCTCAGCGGCCATGGCTCACGGGCCCAGCCGCTCCGCGGCATGGGGGATCTTCCTGGACCGGGGCACGAACCCGCGTCCTCTGCATCGGCAGGCGGACTCTCAACCATTGCGCCACCAGGGAAGGCCCCAAGCACTTTATTCACAACTCTGGGTCTCTGGTATGCTTTGCTTTTCTTGTGCATACATTGAAAGATAATGTGTTTTGTGATGTTAATACTGGAGTGGCATTTAGAGACCCAAAACCTGACGCTCGGCTTCAAAATCCTATCATGAGATAAATATCCTTCTTGTGTGCCAAAAGGAAAAAAATGAAAATGCAATACATTTAATAATCATCCAAATGAACAGGAATGAAAGGAGCTGCGTGGCTGGTTTGATGCCAAGTCACCTCTGCCCTGTCTGACACTGATCCACCACTTTATCTTCAGCTGTTTACTCAGTCCAAGGGCCTCACTTCCTGTTTGATATGCATCCCACCAGCTGCCAGGGCCAGACATCCTGAAATACATTACCAAATGGACTCCAGGCAAACTTCTTGTTCTCATTATGAATTTTGAGAAGTATAAAGAACCTCCTGTGGACCACAGTGTAGTCCTTTTAGGTCTACTGAGAAAAGGTCAGCTTTCCTCTTCCGGAGGATGTATCTCCCAGAGCCCACAGCAAAGCAGTAGTGAGATCTTCTGTGTTTATAACCCCTTTTGCAAAAACCTGGTTCAGAGAAAAGACCATGGGCTTTGGAGTCAGAAAGATCTGGGTTCAAGTCTGAGCTCTGCCACCTACTCTATCTGCAACCTTATAATATAATATATGCAACCTTAGTATGTATATATCACACATAATATAATGACATGCGTCCACCATTAGAGTATCATAGAGAATAGTTTCAGTGCCCTAAAAATCCTCTGTGCTCTGCCTGTTCATCCCTCTCCCCTCACTCAATCCTGTCAACATGTGATCTTTTTACTGTCTCCATTGTTTTGCCTTTTCCATAATGTCATATAGTTGAACCACATAGTTTGTAGCCTTTTCAGATTGGCTTCTTTCACTTAGTAATATGCACTTAAGGTTCCTCCATATCTTTTCATGGCTTGATATCCTATTTGTTTTTAGCACTGAATCCACTGTTCACAATGGTGAACACTTTTTAAACAGAAAAGCCCAACTGAGATTTACTGCATCAGAGTTTTTACACATATTTTAACCAGGTCCTCAAGGTGATTCTGATGCACACCTGGGCTAGATAATGGTAAATATTTTCTCCTGGATTTAAAAAGCATATGCATTATATCCAGACAAAACTATAATTCGAAAAGATACATGCACCCCTATGTTCATAGCAGCACTATTTACAATAGCCAAGACACAGAGACAACCTAAATGTACATCAACAGATGAATGGATAAAGAAGATACACACACACACACACACACACACACACACACACACACACACACAATGGAATATTACTCTGCCATAAAGAAGAATGAAATAATGCAGCTGCATGGATGGACCTAAAGATTATCATACCAGGTGAAGTTAAGCCAGAAAGAGACAAATTCCATATGATATCACTTATATGTGGAATCTAAAATATGACACAAATGAACTTATCTATGAAAGAGAAACAGACTCACAGACATAGAGAGAATAGATTTGTGGTTGCCAAGGGGGAGGGGGCCGGGGGAGGGTTGGATTGGGAGTTTGGGACTAGCAGATGGAGAGTAATATATATAGAATGCATAAACAGCAAGGTCCTATTGTATAGCACAGGGAACTGTATTCAACATCCTGTAATAAACCATAATGGGAAATAAATAAATAAAAAGCATATGCATTAATGTTCCCTAGATTTAAGGTGATTCTTTTCCTTTGAGGGAAAAATGTTTATTTCCTCCAAGGTGGACGAGTCTATGCTCCATCCCAGTATCCCGCCTCAGTCAATGAGTCCTAGTATGGGGAGAATACAGGAGGATCTAGGCAGGGTGGATTCTCCCCTAATAAAGTAAGTTTTGCCTTCAGTTCTTGATCAGTTAGGAGGGAGAAAGAAGAGAAGGGTAATTTGTCAAGAAAAAATGGTAGAAAAGAGGAAAAGTGCTAAAATTCCTGACATCTTAATTTTTGCCACATGATAGGCACTCTAGAAACATGGTCTCTTTAACTTTATTTCTATAGGAGGTAATATTTACCTATTTAAAGATAAGGAAACTAAGAGCGTAAACTTTAACATTGGCAGATGAGAGGATTCAATCTAATGCCTGCCTGTCTTCTTGTACTAGTTATTATTTCACCCACTCCAATACAGATTGTAAGATTTTTGAGGAAAAGGACCACATGTGTCCATTTAACCCAAGTGCTTGACTGACACAAGGTACACAATAAATATTTATGAAATATGTCTTAAATGAATAATTGTTCACGGGAGTGTGCTGCCTCCTTTTGCTAGATGAACTCCAGTAGAAAGCGGAGAAAGACTAGTTAATATTCCTGATATTTTTATGCAGTTCACTTTTTGACATTTTTTGATAGCACAGGCCTCAGACAGAGATATCTCTTAAAGCTGCAGATGATTCAGGAAAGCCTGTGAAACCTCAGATTCATAATCACAGTAGGCAATGGTGGTTCATTTCCTAAGCTCACCTTGACACACCTTTTAATCAAGGCGAGCCAGGCTAATGGTGCCTATGATTTATCACCCTTCCAGAAGAACCACAGATCCCCTTCTACTGCGCCCTGAACACATTTACAGCTTCTCTAGACTAAGCATCAGTTCCCTCAATGTTGAGAAAACAGTCAACAATGAATAAAAAGTGGGTTTGCTTCTAAGTACATAAAATGTGTTTCTTTATAAATCCTCTCCAAGGGCTCCTAATGACATATAGCTCATATTGTAGTCATAGAATGAGCTGTATTTGCCCCTGGGCCTTCTCAGGCTAGTAACACATTAGACATTTGTGATGTGCATTAATTCTCTCATACCATTCACTGCCTTACATTTCCAAAGAGCTAGTAGCTCAGTGCTAATGAGGTCAAGGTCCCAGGTTTGATTCTTCATGGGCACAGATGATTATCCCTCTCATGTTTAGACATATAAATATCACTGAACCTTGCCAGCTTGGACTATTTTTCCTTCACGGACAAATTCTTATAGAGAAAAGAGGGTCATTTCAACCTCTGGGTCTCAATGTTCTACTCAATAAAATGAGAATAATAATAATAGATCCTTATTACGTATCTTGTAATGTCCAAAGTATCTAAGAAAATAATGCATATAAATGTACTTAATAAGCATTATAGAAATAAAGGAAAGGCGAAGGAAAGAAGGAGGAAGGGAGAAAGAGAGGGAGGGAGGGAAAAAGGAAAAGCTTTGGTAAGATGGTATTAATAGAGGATCACAGTGGCCTTTCATTATTTAGTCTTACCTAATGTCTTTCTGCCAATTTTTTTTATAATAGCAGCCCAATATTTATCTCAAGGAGCTATCTTTTTTCCACTTTGTGTTTATGTGGCTTGACACATCCCCTAGGTCTAGAGGTGGAACCATATCACAGTTCTCACCAGTTCATTTAGTTCCATTTTTTGGACACAGTGATTATTTCAGAATTGAAATAGGCCCACATCAATCCAAAGCCAATTTCAGGACTTTCCCAAAGCAACTGGACAAGGGGCTTTCTCCACAGACTTGGAAAGTGAAAAAGTGAGTGAGCACTGTCTTGGAACCATCCTGACTTGAGAGCCTGCCTGAAAATGGAAAACAAAGTGGAACTGCAGAATCTAGAGATGTAGAGAACTCACTCCTAATGATATTGTTTGAGCACCTGGATCTAGCTATACCTGAAGCTATATTTAAAATTGTCAGCCTACAAATTTCCCTTTTTATTCAAAGCCAGTTTAGAGCTGGGTTTCTATCACTGAGACTAAAGGAATCCTGATTAACATGATTACAGAAAGCAGGAAAGAAGTTCAAATACGTCAGCTCTGCCACTGCATGTCTTTCAGCCTGTGCATGGAAAAAGAAAGAACAAAAGTTACACACAGAATTCATTTAAATCTTGACTCTACTACTAATGTTCTAACTAGTGTTAAGCAAATTACTTGATCTTTCCGAGCCTTGTCTTTGCATAGGTAAAATGGAGAGACAGCTAACTACCCTGTGGAGTGACATAGAGAATTAAATAAAATGAAATATGTTAAGAGTGTAGCACATTGTATGCACTCTATACACTTCTTCCTACATTCCTGATTATCTCCTAGAAATCCAGAGATGAGAGGGAAGTGGACAAGTGCTCACTGATTGTGCCCTTGAGGCTATCAGCTCACATACCAAGTTCCAGGTTCAGTTTTTCATTCACTTGAGTTGCACTGCAGTGTGACTAACCAGATCACTATTTCCAACCCACTGCAGTTATTGTTTAGTTCTCCATACAACCCAGAATCCTTTCATCAGTGTGTTTTTTAAATGGGGTGAGGGTGGGTTTCTGCAGCAGAGACAGTATCTCAGGCAGTTGGAAGCACAGTAAGATGGAAAAAAAGAAATCCTGTGTCTAGTCTCATTCTCTGGAGAGCTTATAAAGGCACACATCTGTTAATGAAGGCATAGATTTGGTCTGTTTTTTAGAATTTAGTCCGAAAACAAACAAACAAGGAAATCCCGAACAATTCAGGAAGCATAAAGTGGGAAGGAAGGAAGGGAGGGAGGGAGGGCAGTGAGGAACCTATGCATATTAAAATAGAAGCCAAACTCAAAAATGATAACTCCTAATTTCTGTCCTTTGCCTGAGGTCAAATCCACTGCTCTCCTTCTCCATCAGTGCCTTCCTAGACCAAGCCATCATCTTTGTCCTCTTGACCTTGGAGCTGGTGTCTGGCAACCTGAAAAATCTATGTCCCAAATAGCATCTAGGATGGTCTTAACAAAAACAAAAAAATAATAATAAATCAGATCATCCCCTACTTAAAATGACCCAGTGGCTATGGAATATATGTTGGCAGTTTCTTAAAAAACTAAATATGCAACTACTATATGACCCAGCAGTCACACTCTTAGGCATTTACCCAAGAGAAATGAGAACTAATGTTCACACCTGTATGCAAGTCCTCATAGCAGCTTTATTCATAACAGCCCAAAACCAGAACCAACTCAGTGGGTGATAGTTAAATAAACTGTGGTATATCCAAAACATGTCATATTACTCAGCAATGAGAAGAAACAACCTACTGATACATGCATATTGACACAGATTGATGTTGAAAAAAAGTCAATCCCGAAAGGTGATATACTGTAAATTTCATACGTATAACATTTTTGAAATGACAGAATTATAGAAATGGAGAACAGATTAGTGAGCGCCAGGGATTAGGGCTGGGGATGGAGGTAGGAGTGACATGGATGTGACCATAAAAGGGCAACACAAAGCCTCCTTGTGGTGATGGAACTGTTCTGTATCTTGACTGGGGAGATGGATACATGACTCTACACAAGTGATAAAACTGAATGGAACTATGCAGTGCATGATAAAACACACAAAGGAGTACAAATAAAACTGTGGCGATCTCAATAAAATCAGTGGATTATATCAACGTCAATATGCTGTTTGTGATATTGCATTACAATGTTGCAAGATGTTAACCTTGGGGGAAACTGAGTATAGTGCACTCAGGATCTCTGGCACCATTTCTTACCACTACATGTGAATTTACAACTATCTCAAAGTAAAAGGTTCGATTTTTTTAAAAACCACTCGATGCTTTCCCATCCTATTAAGAATAACATTGCAGATCAGTAGTGGGAATGGAGACCTGACCCCAGAGAGCCCTGAGCAGCCCCATCACCGTCCTGGCCTAGTTACCATCACACCTTGGGAGGAGCCTCAGCTGCCACAGTGGGTCCCAGTCACCATCACGGCAACAGTGAGCAGCCCCGCCTGCCTTCAGGGATGAGAAGATCATTGCACCCAAGGGCTTGCGAATAGCCAAATGATTCAACGTAAGAAACAGATGTGTTGGGACTTCCCTGGCAGTCCAGTGGTTAAGACTCCGCACTTGCACTGCAGGGGGCAGGGGTTCGACCCCTGGTCGGGGAACTAAGATCCCACATGCTGTGTGGCACAGCCAAAAAATTTTAAAAAATAAAAGAAAGAAAGAAACATATGTGGTTTCATCAACAGGAATGACACCAAGGAATATGTATTTGTACACCAGACTGCCATAAGAATAACCCCGGAAGTACCTTTGCAGTGTAGGAGATGGAGAAAGGGTGGAGTTTGACATTGTTGAAAAGAGAAGAGAAGGCGGAGGCAGCATGTGTTACAGGCCCTGGTGATGGTCAATAGTGCTGCAGATTGTAAGTGTGATAGATACGCTCCACGTTGCAGGGTCCTCCATGCCGTTAGCAGCATAATTACCAAAATAGTGAGGGCAGGAGAAGAATGTGGGATGGGAGAGCGCTACCGGGGCCCACCATAGCACATGCGGAGACCCTTCGGGAGTGAACCACGGTATTCCAACCCTCCTGTGCACAGAGCGGGGATGGAGGGTGCTGACAACCAGGGTGCAGAGCAAGGCAGACCCATGAGACAGAACATGTATCAGGTTAGAGACCACGATTCCGCAGGGGCCCTCCTAGCCAGACAGCCTAGAGAGGAAGGCAATGAAGAAGATAAGGAAAATCTAGGTGAGGAGACCTGGAGGTCAATAGCCACCTCAACATGGGTACCGCCGCAACTTCAACTACTGACGCAGACACCCAGAAAACCCTCAACCACAAGGTGGCAAAGAGAGAGATGCAGTCCATCCACCTGCTGAGAATTCATCCAGTCCCACGACTGAGCAGGGTGGTGCCGCGTAAATGCCTGGCTTACCATCTCTGCAGTCATCGGTTTAGCCATCCAACAGGAAGAAATGAACATGAAATTCCTGCAATAAGAAATGAACAAAAGATTGGAGCTGAAGACCTTAATTGCTTGCTTTTTGCCTGTTGACCAGATGACTAGAACTATCTGCATTGTTTATGCTGCATGGGGTTTTTATAATTTTTTTTTTTTGCAGTACGCAGGCCTCTCACTGTTGTGGCCTCTCCCGTTGCAGAGCACAGGCTCTGGACGCGCAGGCCCAGTGGTCATGGCCCACGGGCCCAGCCACTCCGCGGCATGTGGGATCCTCCCGGACCGGGGCAAGAACCCGTGTCCCCTCCATCGGCAGGCGGACTCCCAACCATTGCGCCACCAGGGAAGCCCGGGTTTTTATCATTTTTACCTAAAGGTATCTCTTTTTGGTCATGACAAATGTGTTTTTTTTTTTAAATCTTGGTTATTCTCGATACACCTTTAAAGGTTTTTAAATTGTTTCACATCTGGTCAAGTTGAGATTTTTAAGAACCTCATTTTTAATCTGCAATGAAAGTTTACAACTTGATTTTTTCAAAGAAAGTCAACAAACAGCAAACACATGTTAACAGAGGTCTTAAGTTTTTTCTTTTAATTTTTTTTTTTTAATATTTATTTATTTTGGCTACGCCAGGTCTTAGTTGCGGTAGGCGGGATCTTCATTGCGGCATGCAGGATCTTTAGTTGCAGCATGCATGTGGGATCTAGTTCCCCGACCAGGAATCGAACCCGGGCCCCCTGCATTGGGAGCATGGAGTCTTACCCACTGGACCACCAGGGAAGTGCCAAAGGTAAGTTTTTAAAAGTTTTTTAAGGTTAAGTTAAAAAATAATAATAATAACATTGTATTACCTGTCCTGGCTTACAGAGCCCTATCCAACCTGGCCCCTTCTGCTCTCTACCATCTCCTCTATTGCCATGTTCCCACCCGGCTTCTGAAAGGATCCACAAGGCCTTGGCATTAATTGTCTCCTTTTATTGAAATGTTCTACCTCTAATCTCTGCAGGATTAGCTCCCAACCTTTTACCTTCTCAGGGAGGCTTTTCCTGACTACACATTCAAAAGCACCCAGCCACCCGGTTACATCACCCTATATTAATTATCATTGTGGTATCTATTATTTTTTTGTTTATTTTTTCATGTTGTTTATATTTGTTTCCTTCCACTAGAAAGTAGGCTCCTTAAGGGCCGGGATTCTGTTTGTTATTCTTTGCTGTATTTCTGTCATCAGAAACAGTGTCAGACACATAGTAAGTGCTCATTAAGTGTCAGACACATAGTAAGTGCTCATACTAAGTGTTCATTAAGTAGATATACTCATGTGTAAATGATAAGTTGTAGAAAGAGGTCTTGCTTAATACATAGTCATTCCTCTTGTCATTCAAGGCCCCCATCTATCTCCAAAGAATTCAAAGTCTCCACCCAAATATTACATCTTAGTGTATTAATGAAAGGCTCAATATTAGTAGGATAGCCCAGACCTGAAGAAGCCAAGAATTCAGAGAACAGACACATTGCAGAGATGAATGGAAGAAGCGGGAAGAACCCAGGTACAGGTGGTAATAGAAAGGGGGACAAAATGGAAAATCCAGGTAAACTTAGCAAGCACACACTGACCTCCCTAGGTGCCAGGTACTATGCTATACCCTGTAGAGATACGAGATGATATAGTCCTAGTCTGAAGCATCCATGTGGTCCCTGATGACTCTACCCGAGAGGCCCAGCAGGAAGGGGCATCATTTGAGTGACCTGACAGATGGGCTGGATAACCTGAGCAGAGTGGTCAGAGCCAGGAGAATTCCATCTTAGGGATGACGATCACTGGGCAAATAATGTAGTCAGAGACCCATCCAGAGGCCCCATTTCCCTTCAACTGGAACAGGTCCATTTTTACCTGTATCACTTACTGGGCTTCTCTGATCAACACATGATCCCATAGTCAAAAAGTGTTTGAAGCCACTGTGTATAAGGCAGACGCAGATCTTGGGCTAGTTTAACAGCAAAAGAGTTTCAATATATTCCATCATTTCAAGACAATATTTGCTTTCAACCTTTTCCACTTCTGTCTTTAAGAAATAGATAAATAGAAGCAATGCACTGACATTCTCATTTTCAAGTCCCCAGTGGGTTTCATTGTCACAGTCAGCTGAGGTTATCAAGTTCCTTCCTTAAAAATTGCTGGCCAGGCTAGACCCGAAATAGGCTATCGTATGCTTCACACATCCCACTCCAGTTGGAACAGAGCTATCTTATTCTTGAAATCGGTATTGATTTCTCTCTCAGCAACAGTATTTAACTCTTGTGCTTTCAGTCTAGGGGTCCCGGGAAGCTTCAGGTATTTTTCCTGGAAGAAAGCAGCGTCCCTCTTTTCCTTGGACTGGGGATCTTTGTTTCCCTGGTTTCTTAGGTCTGCAACAGGAAGCACCCTCCATGAGCTAAAAGACCATACTACAAAAAAGCAGTATGTCACGTGTCTACCAAGCTTTCACACTCTCACCTGCCATCATGCCTTAGTCTTTACCAAGATTGGCCATTCTGATTCACTAATTTAACAGATAAAATTCAGGCGGGGATTGTAACCTCCAAGATATGTAAAGGTCCCAAAGTTAACATAGGACATTTCCAGTCCATTCTCTGATATGCTCCTCCCAGAAGCCCTGTGATAGAGAAAAGGCAGGGATTTTCATGCCCATTTTACAGATGAGAAAACTGATTCAGTTTCCTAGTTTTGTGGGCTCTAGCCAGCCTATTGTGCTTCTTCTCACAAAAACCAGTTGTCTGTTCTTCCCCTGACATGAAGAGTAATTTGAACCAAACTGAGCAAAATGACTGTTTCCTTTCATCAGAGCCAACTTTAACCCACATTTAGTAAAATTTAGGTGGAGTAAGGCCCTGGTCTTGGCATAAATCGTGGTTAGTCCCAACAGTTTGTTATATTCCATCCCAAAGATTATATCAACATTGGGGAACATCTATCTGTTTCTCCTGATACAGAAATTACAGAAACAGTTTGCTCATAAATAATATCATATGGTGAAAAGAATAATGATGATAAATTATGTATTTAAGGTTTCTTACCCTGTATTTCCACACACTTTATGTTATGAACTCTTACAGCGAAGTAAATACTGGTAGCTTACTTTACAAAAGAATAGATGAAGAAATTGAAGAACACAAAATTAGTTAAATTCCACGAGATGGCACACCAAATAAAGGACAGCTCTGAGTGCAAGCAGTTTAACTGGCATCTAAAACCTGTTCTCTTACCACCCACATATAATGCTTCTCAGGCAGAGAGGTTGAGAAGGAAGTACCTGTTTGTGTCCAGAAAGGAGACTATCAAATTCTCCATTTTTTCCACAAATATGTGTTGAGCATCTGTTATAGGCAAGATATTAGTCTACTCACTGGGGCCAAAGCAGTGAAAAAACAAAGGATCCACCCTCCTGAAGCTGACATCCTATATGCAAACACTCTTGGCTTATGAACGATTATTATTCCTTGCCATGTACTCTCCCCACAAAAAGAAAATAAGATCTCCTTATACACAGGTCACAAAATGAGAAATTATACCTCTAGTCATAGTTAAACGTGAAGGCAGTGGTTCTTGGTCTTTTTATTCCAAGGTGCTAGTTAAATACCAGCATCACCACTCCATTCACGACTATGACATAGACAAAGAGGTGGGGTTTTCTATACAATTCCCTGCATGTTAGCTGTATCTTAATTGTTTTTTCTTTTCTCAAGGAAGTACAGAAGAATGCAAGAAAGTACTCTGTTATTGTAGGGTAACTATGAATCCATAGGTAATTATTTGCAAACTTCAGTACTTAATTATGAATGGTAACAAATTACTTATGACCCACCTCACAAGCGAGGTAGATATTGAGATACTATATTCTGGGCCAAGTTATCACCAGGATTCCTGTCCTGGAGAAAGCAGTAACTTATTAAATCGTCATAAACCATATGTATTTTATCATGGGTCTATACAGCCTACGTGTTAGCTGTGGGTATGAAAATGCATGTAGCTTTCAGGACTATTTTTTTTTTAATTCCTCAGCTTAGCACACAATACCAATCAGGTGAGAGGTCAGAAATGGCCTTTCAAATAGGCAGGGAGAAGAGGGAATCAGGAGGCATGGAAAACCTCTTCCAACCTTACCGATACGACTTCAACCAGCCTCATACATGGTTCATACCAGAAAGGGGCATGATAGCAGTTACTAAGATTCACCAAGTCTCCATCTTTTTATTGTCTCCAGGATGTGGGAATCAAACATCTTGGGTGAGGTAAGAAAAGTGGTATTTTTATTGGATTTACAAGATATTTCCTCAGCTGCACAGCCTTAGAACCCACCTAAATGAGTCAGGCTCCCTGCAGGAAACAGAATTGATCCTACATCATTCAGATGAAGATATTTTAACTTAGGGACTGTTTACAGGAGTACAGGCATAATTTAGGGAATTATGATGGGGCAAAGATGATAGGGCAGTGAGAAATAATGTGAAGACATTAATATCCCTAAGGCCAATGCTAGGATGCTCCAGGAATACAATGAGAGCTGGAGCCATGGAGGAGAGGTCTCCAGAGGAACTGGAGGGATGCAGTTCTTGCCTGAGACAGGGAACCAAAGCAGGAAGAAAGTTGGAATAGATATACCTCGACCTATCTCTCCTCCACATTTCCGTATACTGCCATTGCCATCTCATTGGTCAAATCCAACAATTAGCAAGCCAGGGAGTCTGGGTGATGCAATCTGCAAGGGTCAACTTTGCAGAGCACAGAACAGAGCAGAAAAGGGAAAAGAATAGAATTGGGGTTACAAATGAATAAAAGGGGTAAAGTTTACCTATCCTTCTAGCCTCGTCTCAAGCCAACCTCTCCCTTATTTCTGTATCCCTCCCCTGACCTACTGGCCCCTCTCTCTCCCCCCTCCACTGACCTACTGGCCTTCTCAGCAGCTGCTCTCTTCTCCTCAGAGCTTCTGCACATACTGCTCCTTCTTTCTCAGACTCCTTCTCCCAGTCCCTCTTCATATGCATAGCTTTTTCTCCTCCTTGGAGGCCCCTTAAACACCATTTCTCAGGGAGACTTCAGGAGACCCAACATTTCAGAGTCCTAATCTATAAAGGGTGCAGAAACATCACTCGAAATGAAATGAGATGAAGTCAAACTGAATCTACCAAAGTCCTCTCTAGTGCCTAATGTGGAACTGTTGGTGAGGGTGAAATCCAGAGGGGCTGATCAACTAAAACCCGCAGTAGCTAAAGTTCCTTGTAAGAGGGTGGGCTTGGTTAACAGCAGGGCTTCTATTAGGCTGAACTTAGGGCCAGTGCTCAATGACTCAAGACACGAAAGGAGAGTCTCAGCACTGCCACCACTGTTTCTCTATTCAGCCTCTCCTGCAAGTACCTGTTGAACAAATGCTCTCACAATTATCCATCTGGGGGCAGGGGGTGCTCTACATTAACAGGCTGTTCAAACTTCTAAACCCAGCTGGGGACCAGGGATACTTGTTATGTGCTGCTTTAATGTCCTTTACTTCTCCATCGTTAAAATATGTCACATATGTAATAATGTAATTAGCATGCATCTTCCCCAGCCCCATATTGTAAGATTCAGCCTTATTCATCCTCCGTCAAGACTGTATAGTTCTTAGCTCACTGTTGGGAACCTCCAAGGTAGATCTTCAAAAATTATACTGAATAACTAGTAAGAACCTGCTGTATAAAAAAATAAATTAAATTAAATTAAAAAAATTATACTGAATAAAGAAAAGAATAAGCCCAGGATTTAGATAGATAGATGATATAGATAAAGATATAGATATAGATACACAGACACATATGTATGGATGCTAGATCAGAAAACATAGTTAGATTACATTTTCATCCTATGCCAATGAGACACCATTTGCAATTGAGTTTGATTCTAGGTGTCTTCATTTTAAGGGGACCTCCACTAATCAGAATACTCCTACGAAAAGTGGGAGGACTTTTAAAGTCCTGGAAGTCATCTGATAACCTTTGTGGTAGATTTCTAGCTCACTCTAAATCTACTTATTAAATTCCTCTTCTTTTTCTAAATACTGTCAAATGCATTTGCACATAAAGGGAGTTTTGCTTTTAACTGTGATAGGTAGCTTACTTATTTGTATGTGTATACCATGCCTACCACTTTTATCCCAATCATAAGATTTTGAGATTGTGAATGTCTGCATGAACTGGCCGGGGAGAATGACAGATAATGAAATTTACGGTTTAAAACCAAAAGCTCGCACTTTTACAAGTCTCTTTAACGAAGTTCTGCAAAGAAAGTAATGCATATGCTCAGCATAAATGTTTAGCTACAAACCAATGTACTCTATCAAACCCTCATTTTCAATAAATAAAATAAGCCCCAAAAAAGTAAAAATAAGGGGACAAGATAATACCTAGAATTTCATCTCTTTCTAAAGAAAAGACCACTTCCCAAACTAAATTCTAAGAAAGAAAAATATTTTTATTTCAGAGGCATTTCCTATTTTTATGCTGGCAATATACATTCCAACAGCAAGTCTGCTTCTAAAACAAATGAGTTTGTATTAATGCATCTTAAAAGCATGAAGCTACAGCTCAGATTAGGTGACTAGCTGCAAACAAGAATGCAGATGGAAACACTGTTTTATGCGCTGTAAACATGCTGTACTCTGAGACACAAAGGCACTGGGAATGTCACCCTGAAGAGTGTCCGTGCATGTCTTTTCTTCTTTCATTCTGGACTGCAGTTAAAAGTCCATGCTAATACCATTTCCTGTTTCCCAGAAAAGAAATTAAAAGTCAGAAACAATTTAAATTACTTGAATCCTCTCCCATGAGAGGAATTTGTATACCTCAGAAATGAATGTGGCTCTTTGATGGGGAATGCTTATTTGCTGTTGACAGCTTTTTAGTGAAAAAGATAGAAATCAGATTGAATTTCGACAGTGAGAAATTGAGAGCTTGTTCTGCCAGCAGGAGGCTGAGGCCTCTAATTTTACCTCTGCAAAACAAAGATGAACCAAGAATATAATCTACCTACTTTTCAAAAACAAAACATAAAAATTCTTCATGTAGCCTGCTTCAAAGTAAGAAAAATTGCACATAGGGCCAGCTCTGTTCTATCCATCTTGGTATTAATATAATAGCTGGACTGTATTCAAAAGCAGATAGAATAGATTCCAAATTCCATTATACTCTCTTTTCTGAACTTTTCATTTGAACAATGAAGTCCACAGTAACCCCATCAAACTTCCTTAAACCAAAAGTCTGACAATCCCTGAATATCAAAATATGTGTAGCACACAAAGTTAAATTCTATTCTACATGCAAAATATCAATTGTCAAAGGTACACTTTTGCAATAGTGGTGATATACAGATAGCCTTCATTAGACTCTAGTAAGCTCCTAATTATATATATAATAAATCCAAAGAGGCAATACTTGCTTTGTAACGGAAATAAAATTTGGCTTTGGTGTGTCTGTCAGATTCTTTGAAGACATTTAGTTTTCTAACATTTACATCTGAGACAAAGGTAATGTTTATAAATTTCACATCCCAAAAGCCTGAGGGGGAGAAACATCATAACAATTTTCCAACTTAGTATATTATGGTTGCGGAAGAGATTTTTGCTAATAGAGATGTTTAACATCAAAGATATTTCTGATACCATGACGTTATGTGTATTATCTCAGGAAAAAAACAAGGTAGATGTTATCATAGACTCAAAACAGGGTTTTATCAGGCACTATATACCAGGCTCTCCTTTGTCCCCTCAAAGAACAGAGAAGAATAATAATAACAACAACCACTACTATTATTACCAAGTTGCCAGACAGAAAAGCATATGATGTCTCAGGGGACAAAATTAATCAAATACAAAAGTAAATATAATGAAAGGAAGTAGCACAGTATGTTAAAATCCAAAGCAGTTATAAGGATACAAGGAGGAAAGGACTACATAACTACAGAAAAATGTAGATGTGATATTTGATAAAGACATAAAAATAGTATTACAGATATATACAGAATATTTGTTTTAGCAAGCTTCAATCAACCATGTGTTTTCAACAATTTTAAAAGAAATTAATTCCCTGCATATTTAAGCATTAACACCATATGCCAATCTAGCTAAAGAAAATAAATGAAGTCTAATTGAGCGTATTAGTTCAAAATAATTAATTTTACTAAATTTTTATTGAAAGTAATATCAGGATACAAAATAAAAAAAGATCTGCAGGCTCATTCAGTTTAATTTGAGAATTCTACAGCAGAGAAAGTGAGTCCACTGAAAAGAACCAACTGATTTCTATATTTCTGGAAGTTGGTTAGTTATCCTAAAAAAATCTGCTAAAAACAATCAGAAATACTAGCAAAAGATATAGTAGGCATCCTTTTAAAGTGTGTTGGTTGGCCAAAAAGAAAATGATCCCAGATGGAAACATGAGAATAAAAGATGAAATAAAGAGCAAAGAAAGGTGTTAAAAAAAAAAGTGGATGAATCTACATAAATATTTATTACATAAAACAATAGTAATACATTATGGTATTTAATATACGTAGAAAAGTGTAGGATAATAACAGCACAGGCATGAAGTAAATCAATAAAAATAAAGTGTTCTACAGCCCTGGAATTTTTTTTTTTTTTGCGGTACGCGGGCCTCTCACTGTTGTGGTCTCTCCCGATGCGGAGCACAGGCTCCAGACGCGCAGGCTCAGCAGCCGTGGCTCACGGGCCCAGCCGCTTCGTGGCATGTGGGATCCTTCCGGACCAGGGCACGAACCCGTGTCCCCTGCATCAGCAGGTGGACTCTCAACCACTGCGCCACCAGGGAAGCCCAGCCCTGGAATTTTTATTGAAGTAGTAAAAGTACTAAATTATATTGCACTGGAATAAATTAAGGATAAATGTCTTAATACTTAGAGGAACCACAAAAGGAATAGTAAAATAACAATTTAATAAGTGATGTAAATGGAATAATAACATTTTAATGATTAATCAATAAAAGACAAGAAATGTGAGAGAAAAAAGAATATGACCAGTGCGATAAATAGAGAACAAATTGTTAAGCCAGTTAATATAAGTAAACGTAAATGGATTAGAAACTCTGCACATGCACCCATGCACACACACGCACATCCAACAACAGAGCAATGTACCTATCAAAACTTGAACGCAGCTAAAGCTACTCTTAAATACATGTGTTAGAAAAGAAAAATGAATAAGAATCCATTTCAAAGAGAAAGTCTTTAAAAATAAAGAATAGAAAATAAAACCACAGGAAAACAGGGGGAAAGATGTAACAAAAACAAGAGCAGAAAATAATATAGAAGACAAACATCAAATAATAAGTCCACAAATACAAAAACTGTTTCTTTGAAAATATAATAAAATTAACAGCTTCCTAACAAAATGATTCATAAAAACAGAAAAAGAATGCACAAGCCATCAATTTCAGTTAAGAACAAAGGGACATCTCTACAGATTCTACAGATGTTAACAAGATAATAAGATGTGATTATCAACATCTTTGTGCTAATAAATTTAAAAATTACATGAAATGAACATTTTTCTAGATAAATACAACTTAAACTAAAAGGAATACAGGAAAAAATAAGGATTCTGAATAGTTTTATACTCAAATTTAAAGAAATTAAATCCATTATTAAATTTTCCCACAAATAAAATTTCAAATCAGATTACTGTGCTCCCCCTGTGCTTCTTCTAAACAAGATTGGTTTAGCATTGAAAATTCAATGTAATGCACCAATTAAGAAAATAAAATGAATGGGAAAATCTACCATCATATTTACAGATGCAAGAAAGGCATTTAATAAACTTCAAACTCTTTCATGATTTCAAAACGAAACTCTCAGCAAATTAGAAATAGCAGGGAACTTAATCTGATAAATCACATCTTTTAAAAAATCATACTTCGGGCTTCCCTGGTGGCGCAGTGGTTGGGGGTCCGCCTGCCGATGCAGGGGATGTGGGTTCGTGCCCCAGTCCGGGAGGATCCCACGTGCCGCGGAGCGGCTGGTTCCGTGGGCCATGGCCGCTGGGCCTGTGCGTCCGGAGCCTGTGCTCCACGGCGGGAGAGGCTGTGGCAGTGAGAGGCCTGTGTACCGCAAAAAAAAAAAAAAAAAAAAAAAAAAAAAATCGTACTTCATACATTTTCATGTAAAAAACTTCAAGGTGAAATATTAAAAGATTTCCCCAAGATCAGGAATGATAAAACAATGTCATTGCTTACCAATTTGATTCAACATTTAATAATGAAAAAGTGCCTAGTCAAGGCTTTAGGATTAAAAAAATATATATATAAATTTTGAAAAGAAAAACTAAAAGAGTGATTATTTACAAACTATTTAATAGATGGTTGTGTACATAGAAAATTCAATACTCTATGGACAATATATTAGATATAATAAGTGCATTTAGCAAGAATTCCTAATGACAAGGTTGATATACAAAAACCAATTGTATTAATAAACACCAGAAACAAAAACAAAATCATTTTCAAAAAAAAATTTATCAAAATATCATCCAAAAAAATCTATTACCCAGAAATATATCTAAGAACAATGTGCAAGACTTTTGTACTGAAAATTAGAAACTATTATTGAGAAAAAAAAATTTTAAGAACAAAGGGATGGAACAAAAGAAAAAATGGATAAAAAGATGGAAAGAAAAGTCATGTTTAAAGATGCAAAACTCAATGATTTAAAGTTATCAATTTTCCCTAAATTGATCTGTAGATCTTATGCAATTCCAATAAAAATTTCAAGGATGTTTGTGCGTGCAAACTGATGTCTACACTAACATTTTACAGGTATGCAAAGAATAGTCTAAACTTTGTTTTGAAGATCAAAGCTGTGCACTTACACTACTAGACATTAAAAGTTAATTATGAAATTATAACAATTTAGACTGTTGGATATTGGTACAAGGAAAGACTAAAAGACCAATGAAAAATAATTTTTTTTAAGTCCAGAAGTAAAATTGCAATAAAATGAGAAAAAGATAGCCTTTATAATAATTGATGCTGGGCCAATTGAAAATGCAAATTGAAAAATTGGCCTCCTACCTCACACCATACATAAAAATCAATTTTATATGAACTGTAGATCTAAAAGTGAATAATAAAACAGTATGCTCCTAGAAAAAAAAATAAGAAAATATCTTCATGACCTTGGAGTAAGTAAAAATATTGCAAATGGGATGCAAAATTGCTAATCGTAGAAGTAGTTTCTGCCTATCATATCAGTTTGGACCCAAAGTGCCACATCAAATGGCTTCTATAATGCTTGCCAACAGAGATTTAAAAAGCAACCCAGAAGTTTGGAGGCATTAACTCCCAATAAGACAAACATTAACCAATGAGAGACAGAAGATGGAAGAGAAGAAGGAACCAGAAGACAAATTCTCTTATCCTTTATCCCTCCAAGGTACCATTCCAAGGAACAGCTTCTCTGTCCCAAAGCATCCTGTGATCTTAAGTATTGGATCTCCTGAGCAATCAGCTATGTCTGTTGTGACTTATTATAAAGCAGTAGCCACTTTTCTTTGAATGCCTCTCACCTCTCCTCAACTCATTTTCTTTTCCCCTATCCTTTTAACTACCAAGTGAATGCGTGCTGATTGCATCAGAATTAATCCTTGCCTTGGGCTCTGTTTTGATGCAGACCTGTGACAAATGCATTGATGGATGGATAAATGAATAAAACAAATATTTATTATTATACCAAGTATGTCAATATAATATGAGAAGCACTATTATAAAAGTCACATTAGCCCCTACATCTAAGTCCAGAAATCATAACTGTAAAATTTTTTACAAATGTATATTTTTGGTCCCTTTTTAAAAAAACTTCTTCATCTTTATTGAGATATAATTGACATATAACATTATGTAAGTTTAAGGTGTACACTGTGATTTGATATATGTATATATTGTGAAATGATTAACACAATACAGTTAGTTAACACATCCATCACCTTACATAGTTACTTTTTTTTTTTTTTGGTAAGAACATTTAAGATCTACTCTCTTAGCAATTTTCAAGTATATAAAACAATATTGTTAACTATAGTCACCATGCTGTACATTAGATCTCTAGAACTTAACCCTCTTATAGCTGGAAGTTTGCACCCTTTGACCACCTTCACCTATTTCCCCCACCTACCCACTCCCCACCCCAGATTCTAGAGGCTGGGAAATCCAAGATCAAGGCACCATCGGATTTGGTGTGTGGTGAGGACCTGCTTCCTGGTTCATAGACAGCTGTCATCTCACTGTGTCCTCACATGGTAGAAGGGGCAAGGGAGTTCTCTGAGATGTATAAGGACACTAATCCCATTTATGAGGGTTCTGCTCTCATGATCTAATCACCTCCCAAAGGCCCCACCTCCAAATTCCATTTCACTGGGAATTAGGTTTCAATATATGCATTTGGGGGAGACAAAAACATTCAGTCTTTGGCAGGGCTGATGCTAAAAGAACTATTCCTGTGTAAATTACAGGGTCTCCAAAATAGAAGACGGCAAAACCCAGTGAAGCCTTCAGCAATATCTGCATCTAAAGAAAGGAGAAATCCTTAAAGTAGCTTTTTTTTTTTTTTTCCTGGCACCTCTTATCAGCTTGTTTACAAAGATCATTTGTGGACTGGCCCAACTCTGGGAAAATAAACCAGGCTAAAGGCGGCTTTACTGATACTATATCATGAAAAAGAAAAGGTGGCAAAAGTCAACCAACTATGCTTCTAGGAGAAGCTTACAAGTATGTTTGCTTCTTCCCTTGGAAACGAGGCTCAGGAAAAATGTCAGGAAAAAGATCACACTAGAGAGAGACTACATGTAACTGGGAGGGAGCAGCTAAAATTGAGTAAGGCTATAACAGTGAGAACAGAAATAAATTTATTTTCTTGTTATCTGCAACTTCTATTTTTCTGCAGAAGTGAAGAGAGAAAACCATCTGATGGAAGAAATAAAATAATGCACTCTTCCCACTGTAACCTTATGAGTAGTAATATATAGGAGCATCCCTTTTAGAAACAATTTTTTTTTTTTTTTTTTTTTTTTTTTTTGCGGTATGCGGGCCTCCCACTGTTGTGGCCTCTCCCGTTGCAGAGCACAGGCTCCGGACGCGCAGGCTCAGCGGCCATGGCTCACGGGCCCAGCCACTCCGCGGCATGTGGGATCTTCCCGGACCGGGGCACAAACCCGTGTCCCCTGCATCGGCAGGCGGACTCAACCACTGCGCCACCAGGGAAGCCCTAGAAACAATTCTTGATTTTAATTTAATCAATTACATTCAGGTTTGGAATTCATATTTGATTTAGATTAGGTCCTGTGCTGAATTTGCCATTTAAAAATCATAAATAGACATATATATATAGATATATGATTTGTCTATTTTTATATGCTTTAGGAATGAAAGGATTCAGTGATCTTGATCATTTCTTGAAGCAATAATATAGAGTTGGGAGAGCAAAGGCATTTGAATTCTGAGTCTTTTCTTAAAAGACAAGAATAAACAAAATAAGATATTTTTGAAAAACACATTGTCTGGCTTTTTCTCACTTTTCAATTCTCTATTTGCTTACCAAAGGGCTTAAAGCATTTTTTGGAGTGGTAGGATTAAACAAAAGGCAAGCACGTTTCTCCACAAACTTCCCCATGTTCTCTCACCTCAACTTTTAATTAAAATATTGTCAGCTGGGGATAAGGGGAGCAAAATACAAAAGCAATTATGTACAGAAAACAAACAAACAAAAAAGCATATTTCACCACAGCATAAGCTATCAGCACTCTCTTAGCTATCTGACCATCTGAATTTAAAATCACATGCTGAGCTCCAGTGAGACACCAGCATCCAAGTCTGTGGAGAGGGGGAGTCAACATCAAAGCAGGGAAATGGAGCAGATGCCCTTGTGAATGAACCCAAGGCCAGAGCTAAGGACAGGGTGCCAGTCTCTCTATGATTTAGTAAATCCACACAGGCCTGAGCCTCATCATGAGGGGCACCAATGGCTAGTTGCAGTCCCTTGCAAGGGACACGCAACAGACATGAGTACCTAGGAAACTAGAAGCCCTGGTTTTCTACAAATGAGGAGGAAGAGAAATCAACTGTGATCAGTGAGTCCATTGATCGTAATTCCCACCATGTTGTTTGGATGCCATGACTCAAGCAAAAGTTTAAAAGATAATGAAGAGTTCACATGGAACAAGAGTCAGGCTTGCACCCCCGTCGCCTCCTCTCACTGACACCCCCTGAGGCTCTCCAGAGAACTCTAAGTCTCTCCAGAGCACTTTGAAAATCACTGATTTGGGACATAACTGTCGCCAGGGCTTAACTCTCTCTCCAACATGCCTGAGGGATTTAACTTTCTGTCAGTCCTGCCCCTACTCTGCAAATGGGCGGCCAGATTTCCACTGGCTGAAGATTTCCACCTACTTCCGATCAACGAAACTAAAGGTATCTACTTCAATTGGCTTTGATTCCCTAGTTGGGTTGACTTTGTAATGTTACATCAGAAAAACATAGGTGTTTTGTTTTTTTTTTTTTCTTTTTTTGGCTGTGCCAAGCGGCTTGCAGGATCTCAGCTCCCCGACCTGGGTGCCGGCAGTGAACGTGCCAAGTCCTAACCACTGGACCTCCAGGGAACTCCCGGAAAACATAGGTTCTTAAAGGCTGTTACAAAAAGGAATGTTAATGCGTATTTTTAAACATCTACTATGTGAGAAGTGCTTTAAACAAATGGCTCATTTCATAATCTGGATGAGATGCATATTATCTCCATCATTCACATGAGAAAACTGACCTGGGTCATGCTGCTTAACTTCCCCGAGCCTCAAACAGTGAATGAAGAATGAAACCTGGATTTGAAATCATACACACACACGCACACACACACGCACACACATACACACACACACTTTTACCTCCCCTGCAAATGACAACTCACCAGAGCCCTAGGGAACAAGGGTATCTCTCTTCAGATCTTTTTAAGCAGGCCAACTCATCTACTACAGTTCATCTCAAAGAGAGCTGATGAATTTGAGCTGACGATTGGATATAAACTTTGGTTTAAAGAGGACTTGACTCCTGTATCGGGGTTCTTAGTGGCAAGCAAAACTGACTCTTGTAAGTGTAATCATAAAATTCATGCATCCATCTCCACTGTTGACTATGTCTGTGTCTTTGGCAACTTACTCAACTCCTTGGACACTCAGCTTTCTCTTCTATAAAATGGGAATCACAGAGATTCCCAGATAGAGTGGGTGTGAGCTCAGAACTTGATAACCGATATAAAACACCAAAACAGTGTCCAATAATTGTGAGTTCCTTTCCCTGTCCCCATTGTCAGTGGACAAAGGAAGTCTGACCCTGAAGAAAGAGGGGGGAGTTAGCAATGATGTGAGACTGCTTTAGAAAGCCGGTACTTTTAGCAGAAGCAGAAAGCATCTCTACGGAGAAGCTGCAGGTCAAGGGCCACATCCACAGACAGCTCCAAATGTAGAGTAACAAGCATCTCCAGTACTTCCAACATTTTTATTCCATCATGTTAAAGGGTAAGTGACACCAGCAGAAGCAGAAGCCATATTATTGGCAATTTTCACAAAATGCCCTGAGCAGGCACAAGAGCAGATTCCAAGGTGAGGTGATGCAAAGTGATGCCAAAGCAAGTACAGCCCAATTCTCTGAGCTGCAGTCTGGATTCTGAGCCCATCGCTATGTAAATGGACATGGCTGAGGGAGGAAGGGGAGGACAAGGCATTGCAGAATAATTCAAACAAGGTCTGGATGCAACCAGAAAAGTCTGGAAAATGTTGTTAGAAATAAAGGAGAGACATCTGAAATATTGGTGCTGGAGAACTTCCAGAGGTAGGTTGGCCCATAAGGATTTTATGATTCTAGGCAATTGTATATTCTAGACGATGAACAGCTATAGGGATAACTAGAGAATCTGTGGAAGGAATCTTGAAGGATAACTTAATACAACCTGCTCAGAGTTGAGGAAGATGGTGGAAGAGTAAGACGCAGAGATCACCTTCCTCCCCACAGATACATCAGAAATACATCTACATGTGGAACAGCTCCTACAAAACACCCACTGAACGCTGGCAGAAGACCTCAGACCTCCCAAAAGGCAAGAAATTCCCCACGTAGCTGGGTAGGGCAAAAGAAAAAGAAAAAACAGACAAAAGGATAGGGACGGGACCTGCACCAGTGGGAGGGAGCTGTGAAGGAGGAAAGGTTTCCACACACTAGGAAGCCCCTTCGCAGGCGGAGACTGCGGGTGGCGGAGTGGGGAAGCCTCGGAGCCATGGAGGAGAGCGCAGCAACAGGGGTGCAGAGGGCAAAGCGGAGAGATTCCCGCACAGAGGATCGGTGCCAACCGGCACTCACCAGCCGGAGAGGCTTGTCTGCTCACCCGCTGGGCGGGCGGGGGCTGGGAGCTGAGGCTCGGGCTTGGGCTTCGGTCGGATCCCAGGGAGAGGACTGGGGTTGGCAGCGTGAACACAGCCTGAAGGGGTTAGTGCACCACGGCTAGCCGGGAGGGAGTCCGGGAAAAAGTCTAGACCTGCCGAAAAGGCAAGAGACTTTTTTTTTTTTTTTTAACATCTTTATTGGAGTATAATTGCTTTACAATGGTGTGTTAGTTTCTGCTTTATAACAAAGTGAATCAGTTATACATATACATATGTTCCCATATCTCTTCCCTCTTGCATCTCCCTCCCTCCAACCCTCCCTATCCCACCCCTCTAGGTGGTCACAAAGTACCGAGTTGATCTCCCTGTGCTATGCAGCTGCTTCCCACTAGCTATCTATTTTATGTTTGGTAGTGTATATATATCCATGCCACTCTCTCACTCTGTCACAGCTTACCCTTCCCCCTCCCCATATCCTCAAGTCCATTCTCTAGTATGTCTGTGTCTTTATTGCTGTCTTACCCCTAGGTTCTTCGTGACATTTTTTTTTCTTAGATTCCATATATATGTGTTAGCATATGGTATTTGTCTTTCTCTTTCTGACTTACTTCACTCTGTATGACAGACTCTAGGTCCATCCACCTCACTACAGATAACTCAGTTTCGTTTCTTTTTATGGCTGGGTAATATTCAAAGCAATCTTGAGAACGAAAAATGGAGCTAAAGGAATCAGGCTCCCTGACTTCAGACTATACTACAAAGCTACAGTAATCAAGACAGTATGGTACTGGCACAAAAACAGAAATAGAGATCAACGGAACAGGACAGAAAGCCCAGAGATAAACCCAAGCACATATGGTCACCTTATCTTTGCTAAAGGAGGCAAGAATATACAGTGGAGAAAAGACAGCCTCTTCAATAAGTGGTGCTGGGAAAAATGGACAGGTACCTATAAAAGTATGAAATTAGAACACTCCCTAACACCATACACAAAAATAAACTCAAAATGGATTAAAGACCTAAATGTAAGGCCAGACACTATCAAACTCTTAGAGGAAAACATAGGCAGAACGCTCTATGACATAAATCACAGCAAGATCCTTTTTGACCCGCCTCCTAGAGAAATGGAAATAAAAACAAAAGTAAACAAATGGGACCTAATGAAACTTAAAAGCTTTTGCACAGCAAAGGAAACCATAAACAAGACCAAAAGACAACCCTCAGAATGGGAGAAAATATTTGCAAATGAAGCAACTGACAAAGGATTAATCTCCAAAATTTACAAGCAGCTCATGAAGCTCAATAACAAAAAAACAAACAACCCAATCCAAAAATGGGCAGATGACCTAAACAGACATTTCTCCAAAGAAGATATACAGATTGCCAACAAACACATGAAGGAATTCTCAGGATCATTGATCGTTAGGGAAATGTAGATCAGGGCTACGATGAGATGTCATCTCACGCCATAATCAGAATGGCCATCATCAAAAAATCTAGAAACAATAAATGCTGGAAAGGGTGTGGAGGAGGGGGAACACTCTTACACTGTTGGTGGGAATGTGGATTGATGCAGCCACTGTGGAGAACAGTGTGGAGGTTCCTTAAAAAACTCATTTTTGGGGGGCGGTCTCTATACTGTTTTACATGGTGGCTGCACCATTTTGCATTCCCACCAACAGTGCACAGGGTTCTAATTTCTCCATATCCTCACCAACACTTGTTATTTATGGTCTTTTTATGGTGGTCATCCTGACAGGTGTGAGGTGATGCCTCGTTGTGGTTTTGATTTGCATTTCCCTGATTGGTAATGTTGGGTATCTTTTTCACATATTTATTGGTATATAGTCACTCACTCTTCCCATCTGCACCTGTGATTGACAAAAATGTTTTTTTTTTAACACAATTTGATACACAACTTGATATTTGAAAGGAAAGTGACAAAATGAGATCCCTTCTCTTTATCATTTACATTATGCCATAGGGGTACTAATTTGATCTAAGACATTTTGATTTATGCCTATTGATGGAGTGTGCCCAGTGATGGAAACAGTCACCGTTATTCCTAGGAGATACATCTAAGATATGTGCATGTACTGATATATATACACACGCATACAAATGTGTGTGTATAGACATATATAGACACATACACATATATGTATGTGTATTAGACCAAGTAACTCCCTTGCTCAAAAGCACCCAAATATTTCCCATCATATTAAGATCCAAAACCTTTACCAAGGACTGCAAAAGGGCCCTTGATCATCTCTCCTGCTGTGTTTTCTATAGCTTTCTTTCAAACTGCCCCTTCTTCCTTGCTTCCTTTGTTACTTGTGCACACTAAGAATATACCTGTCTTGGGTGCTTTCCTTTATGTTCTTTTGATGTGAAATGTTGTTCTCCCCTGTGTTGCATTGTTCAGTCCCAGCCTTCATTCATGTCTCTCCTTCAGATGTGTTATCCCACATCCTACTGAAAATAACACCGTTGGTTACTCTTCCTCCTCACTCCGCCTTATATTCCTTCATCTCCCTTATCACCAGCTGAAAATACATCATATATTGGTTTTCTCTGTTTATTGTCCATCTCCTCTATCAGAATGCGAGTTATACAACGCAGAGACTTTACCAGGCATTATTCTAGGCACTGAATACAGTAAACAAAGTAGAGAGTCAATAGGTATTTTGAACAAAAGAGACACAGCAGCATTACAGATTGAAAAAGTTTGCATGCACATCCTCATGTCTTTCTCTGACCCCCAATCTCAGGTTACTTCAGTACAGGCTCTCAGAAAACCATATTCCTTTCTTTCAAATAACTTGGTCTATATGTACTTATGAATTTATTAGTAGATGAATGCCTGTCTCCCCACTAGAGCCGTAAGCTCCATGAGAACAGAGATCACATCTCTTTTTTATTTATATTTGTTTCCCAGCTCCTTACAGTGTGTGTCACATACAACAAATATTTGCTGATTGAACGAACGTGTGTAGTGATCAATAGCTGACCCAGTTATGGCCAACAGCTGAACATTTGCCCTCCACTATTTAACAAGGCAAAAAGCTTCCTCATGAAACAATTCCTGTTACTTAAAACAGTCATTTATGGGGCTTCCCTGGTGGCGCAGTGGTTGAGAGTCCGCCTGCAGATGCAGGGGATGTGGGTTCGTGCCCCGGTCCGGGAAGATCCCACATGCTGCGGAGCGGCTAGGCCCGTGAGCCATGGCCGCTGAGCCTGCGCGTCCGGAGCTTGTGCTCCGCAACGGGAGAGGCCACAACAGTGAGAGGCCCACATACCAAAAAAAAGACAAAAACAGTCATTTATTTCTGCCATATACCTTCATTTGGAATTCAGGTGGCTTGGAAGCATGATATGGAAAAGAGTAGGGACTGGTATTTAGACAGACCTGGATTTGAAACCTGATTCCCTTACCTAATAATCTCATCTAATAATTTATATATAATGCTCAGAGTTATCAAATATAAAATTGAAATACCTACACCTATTTTTTAACACTATGAAATCAAAATAAATTAGTGTTTGTATAAGCTGAATATAAACTATGGTCTCTGTGGTCCAGCGTCTGGGCCATCTAGCCATAAAACTAAACTCGGGAATTACAAAGGGAATCCATTCTTTACATGCATCTCCTAAATGATATATTTAAAGGGATCAAATTCCTAACTTACAGTCACCTCTCAAAATTCCCACCACCAATCTTCTATACTCAGGGATTTTGTGCCCACTCCAGCCCCTCTTCACGGCACTTTCCCAAACTCACCAGTCCCTGTAATTCTCCTCTTTCTCCTTTTCTTTCATCTCTTTATTATTCCACTTTACTTAGGCTTTTTATTATGCTCTCCCATTTTCTCTCTCAAGTCTTCGTTCTCCCTCTCTCAGTCTATTTCTCACATTTAGCAATGGCGATCCAACTGCCAAAACCAAAATAAAACAAGCAAAAAGCTCATTCCGTTTGCAGGAATGGGAGGGGAAGTAACACAAAAAATATATAATAAATCTTATCCCTCAAGCTAAGAAGCAGGGAAAGGTAACAGATTACTCAGCTAATAAACACTGGAGCTAAGGTTAAAACTCAGGTTTGATTCCGAGGGCACAATGAACCTTACAGGGAGATTCTGAAACCCCAAATCTGCCTAAAAATCAGGGTTAATTTGAGACCATATGCCAATCGATGAAGCAGGAGGGAGGAAGTTTAAGCTGCTTCGTTCTTTTTTGCCCCTTTTTGGAGGGATCTAAGTAAAGGCGGCATTCATGAGCAGCATGCACATACATATTTATATTTACTCCTTTCAACTGGTGGCCTCCAGAAAGAGAGCTCGGTGACAGGGTTTGATTTAGCTGCAATCAGCTTGTTGCCATGTTAGCTCTGTTTAAAAAGGGCAAGCTACATCTATCTGCTCCAGCTCGTTGCGTGGTGGGCCAATTTGGTGAGGTTTATCATCTGTCTCTAATAGCAGTAGGCCCCAGAAATGGCACAGAGCAATTTTCTGCTTTCATTTCCGCTGCACTTGAGAAAAATCTGGGGGCAATTTTTCAGTCTGAGGCAATATTTCTTAATGTTTTTATCTCTTAGAATTGCTACTTAATTCTCTCCTTGACTCACTTTCAAAGTTTAAAGCCGAGTCGACCACTCGGTAACTCAGTTACAACCAAGTGGAATAAAAGTGGGGTCAGGCGGCTGAGCAAGGCGCCCAGGGTTAAGGGAACTGGGAAAGAGAGTCAGCTCAACCACAGGGCAACTTCTGGCTGAAAAACACAACCACCCTGTCCATCCTTTTACCTGGTGCAGATTTGTCCATAGAATCATTTCCTTGACTAGTAGAGGTTCAGGGCCTCTGTTAGCAGAGGTTATTGAGAGGATGTGATGGCAAGTGGACCCGCAAGCTGGACCTGGGCTCCTCACCCCTCCCCTGCCTTTGGAATGTGTCCTCCACTTGCCTTCCGCGTGCTGGAAGCTGCCCTAGGACACAGCTTGAGATAGTAATGTATTGTTGAGACCAGCTGGACTGTATACATGACTGAGCCCCGTTAAGTCCTCTTTATAAAGTTTAAGATTCTGTCGGGCAGGTACAGAGATCTACTCACCTTGCACCGCCCAGAACAAGCCTAGTATGTAAGCTCCCTTGCTTATTAAACCTGCCACCAATCTAAAGTGGTTTGCCTCTTTCTTCCATCTCTCCCTGCCCTCCAAGTATGGGGGCCAGTTTCAGATTACAGCCAGGAAGCTCCTAAGTCTGCAAACTAGTAATTGGCAAGCTGGCCAGAAAACTGAAGAAACGGGCTTTGGGACAAAGGCATATGTGGGGGAAATCCCAAGTTAACTATTGGCCCAGTATGGCCAATAAAAACGCCAGATGGCTCAGCCCATCACGAGAGTGGGCCACTGAGAGTTCAACAAGGTACTGTCCCCCATCCATGTGGCTGTGCCCATCACTGTCACCATCTTAGACACCTTGGCCTTGGTCCTAGGAGTGTACCATGCTGTGCTGGGCTTAGCAAATGCTTTTTTCAGCAAATCCCTGGCTGCTGAGTCACAGACCAATTTGTCTTCATGTGAGAAGTATAAGAACAGACCTTTCGAGTTCTTCCCCAAGGTTACCTGCACAGTCCCCTTTTATGTCATGGGATTGTACCTTGAGAACTGCTCCTGTTCTCCTTCCTTAACTCAATAAAATGAACACGTTACACTGATGATACAATGTTAAAACATGAACACTTGCCTCTACTGTAGGACACTGCAGGCTCTTCTGGAACAACTGTGAGGGAGAGGATGGGCAGTGAACCCAGAGAAAATTCAAGGCCCAAGCACTGCAGTGAAGTTTTGGGGAATCGTTTGGTCAGATTAAGACATGTGTTGTCCCAGAACCTGTGACTGATAAGACGAAAGCCTACCCAATCCCTAGGAACATGAAAGATATACAAGTCTTTGTAGGGATTTTGAGGTCTTGGAGGATTTTTATTCCCCACCTGGCACAGTGCCTCCATCCCTTATACTACCTGGTAAAGAAAGAGCACATAACGGCCTGGAGATCAGAGCAGCAAGCCACCTTTGAGAGGCAAAAATACTAGTAAAGCAGATAAAAGTTGTGGGCATCTCCGAAGCAGGGATACCATTTGAGTTAGATGTGTCTGTGACTCTGGAAGGTATGCATTGGGCACTATGGCAGAGACAATAAAAAGGAGAGAGTGCCCCTAGGGTTTTGGTCCCAGCTCTGGAAGGGGGCAGGAACCTGATACACCCCCATAGAACAACAGCTCCTACAGGGTACACAGCACTCCTCCAGGGAGAGCCTCTCATGAAGGAGAAGCATGTCACGGTAAGAACTCCCTTCCTATCCATCGACCCACCTCTGCCATGGCTCAAAACCCCACTGTGATTAAGTGACGTGCTATCTGCAGCAGAGGAGCACCCTGTCCACCAGCCTACTGCCTCTAAAAATGCTGGTGCTGTTAGGCGTGTAGAATACATCGTCCTCCAGATGTTTCCACTTCTGCTCCTATGACAGCCCCTGCAGCCTGCAAAGAGAAGATGGGGGGAATTCCCATTGATGCCTGGTATATAGATGGATCTAGCCGAGGCATCTGTCCACATGGACTTCAGTCACTATTTGGCCCAATAATGACACCATCTAGATGGAAAGAGCAGCAAAGAGCAGCAGCCAATGTGCTGAGCTCATAGTGGTTTGGCTGATGACCACATACAAGCCCTGGCTGTCAATCCTTTGCACTGACAGTTGGGCTGTTCTAAAGGATGAACCCTGTGGCTTGGACAGTGGGAGGTTGGGGGTTGGATGGTCACCAATAAGCCCTTATGGGTCAGGATTCATGGAAAGACATTTGGGCTCACCTGCGAGAGCCTGAGGTAGTCCTCACTGTCTTCCACATCCCAGCTCATGAGGCACTGACACCTCCTGGAAATCAGGAAGCTGATGCCTTAGCCCAGATATGAGCCCTAGCAACTGACCCTTCAGTAGATACAGCAGAAGAAGTGCATAGAAAGGAGGCCACCACAGTGCCTCGATGGAATGATGTATTACCAAGGATGCCAGCGTGCCCTTGAATACAGTGACTTGATTAATGCAGTAACAGCACGTTCTGTGCATTCTCAATAATTGCCAAAGGAATCTGGGCCATCCACTGGAGTTCCCAACAGGTGAGGGATGGGCACATTGATTATCTTGGCCCCTCCCTGCAAGGGAGTGTTCTCAATATGCCTTGGTGTATGTGGTCACTGCCTCTGGCCTAACCCAACCTTTCCCCATGCAAACCAGGCTGCCACCATTAGGGAATGAGGGAAACTGAGTACCATGTATGGACACCCTCACTGAATAGACAGGGATTGGGGTCACATTTCACAGGTCCAAGACTGGGCAAAGAACACGATATTGAATGTAGGTTCCATCACCCCTCTAACCCACAAGCAGCAAGCTTGGTAGAAAGGAAAACTGGAATATTAAAACAGCACATTAAATTACTAACAGGCAAAACCACCTTGGCTGGGTGAGCTAAAGTACTGTCCCAGGCTTTAATACATTTGAATGACCAACCAGTAGGGCCTAGTGCCCCATAGGCCAGACTGGGGACCACTACCAAGGCGCCCAATATCATAAAAGTACAGAAATCACAGGAAACAGCCATTGCCCCAACTTTCACCATGGATCAATGAGCTATGCTGCTGAGAACACCAAGCCCTTTGACATCTGGGAAAGGAGTTACCTTCTGGAATTTGCCATGGGACATCCCACAAAACCAATGAGTTACTTCACACCCAGTGGGATCCCATTGTCCTGCTGCAAGATAAGCCTGCTGAAATACGCTCTACCCGGAATGGAATGTGTGCCATTTAAAGAGGAGAGAAAGTAAAGGACCTGGTCTGGAATACCCTGCCCCCACTCCACCTCTTCATACCTGACGGTGCTGCCTCCCCCCTCCCTCCCAGGCCGGCCAACATGTATGGTTTGCACAACCAGGTCAGGTTCCTAAAGCTGCAGCCACATTAACATCTAAGGATTAGGCCACAAGTGTGATTCGTATAGAAGGGAAGACCTCTCCATACAAGTTCCTACTAAATAATGTCTTTTTTGACCTTAGACTTCTGCTTTTCCTATGGTGTCCGGTCACAGGATGGACCTTTCCTTTCTACGGTGGGCCTGCAAAGAATGCCCAGCAAAGAAATCAATCCAATTGTTGGGTATGTGGGCAGCCTCTAGCTCTCTAGCTCATCAGGATTGCCACGGTAGGGATCACCGCTCCAGGAAGGGGACTGGAAAGCCCTAAAGCAGTACGTTAAGGAAGAACAAGCTACAACTAGGACGCTTAATTCAACTGATTCAAAAACCTGGCCTGTGGCACACATCATCAGTAACATGGGGCATGGTATTCTTTTTCTGCCAATCAAACTACAACAGGCAGTCCATCAGACTACTGACCAGAAAGGTCCCAGAAATACCACTATTAGAGCTATGGGTGGCTATGCTCCGATTTGGAATGGATTTATGGGTTTACCACAGGATATGGACATTTGAACACCCAGGCAGCCCTATGTTAGAAACAGAGAAATGACTCTAAAGAGAACCAACTCAATTGTACCAAGAATATGAGATGAGTATCACTGGAGCTGTGTAGTCATTCCGTCATATTAAAGGATAATGACTGATAGTGACTGGTCACACCTCCCAGGTATACCAGGTAACCCTGAATGGGACTCAATGTCACGCAGCACACATCTTTGGCCGTGGCTTCCACCTGGGTGGTTGGGCTGCTGCACCCAGGGTTTTCCCCGGGCACGGGAGAAAATCTACCCACAGCAAAAACTGCCAACTTCCCTCTCCTCAAGGCCAGAGGGGCACATTTTGTTTTTCACTGGTATGATCATTTGGCTTCCCTCTTTATTCCCTCCATTGACCTGGAGGATGTTAGAGCACACACAGAAGCCCTTACTAAATTCACTCAGGAAGCGTTAAACGATAGCCAACAAAGCCTGTCCTTACTGAACACTGAAATGTCTCTAACGAGAAATGCTGTCCTCCAAAAGAGGATGGCCTTAGACATTATTACTGCCTCACAAGGGGGCACCTATGCAATTATCCAAACAGAATATTGTGTGCTTATACCTAATGAGTCTGCTAATGTATATACCACCTTTATTAAATCACATAAAAACACAAATAAATGCCCTGAGTGACCTAACGCCCAGCCTAGGGGACTTAATAAATCAGTGACTTGGATTATGGGGCTCTTGATAAAAAAAAAATCGTCACTGATTTTGGGAATCCTTGTCTTCATCAGTGTTTTCTCTTACATGTGCCTATATTGTTGCTGCATCTGCCTC
Source organism: Pseudorca crassidens (assembly GCF_039906515.1). Classification (NCBI taxonomy): domain Eukaryota; kingdom Metazoa; phylum Chordata; class Mammalia; order Artiodactyla; family Delphinidae; genus Pseudorca; species Pseudorca crassidens. The sequence goes on along the minus strand of NC_090315.1, from coordinate 36,545,745 downwards.
CAATGCAGCCAGACAGCTGCCAAACAAGCCACCTCTATGCTAACGAAACCTCTTGCTGGTCAGGGCACATTGCAGACGAGGGGGACACATGAGATTGTAAGAGCCCATAATGAGGGGTAAAGTGTTGGAGGGGGTCATTGAGAGGACGTGACTGCCAGCTGACCCACAAGCTGGACCCAGGCAATCAGAGGCTCTTACCCCCTCCCCTGTCCTTGGATTGAGAACTCTGCTTGCCTTCCCCACACTGGAAGCTGCCCAAGGACACAGCCTTGAGATAGTAAGGTGGGATTGAGACCCCCTGTATGGTATATGTCACGGATCCCCATTAAGGCCTCTATGTAAACTTTAACATTTTAGCAGGCAGGTGCAAAGATCTGCTTGTCTGCAGCTGCCTAAGACAAGCCGTATGCAGGTTCCCTTTCTTAATAAACCTGCCACCTACCAACCTGGAGTGGCCTGCCTCTTTCTTTGGTCTCTCCCTGCCCTTCGCCTAGGGACACCCAAATAACTCCCAAGGTTGCAAACTAACAGCCTCTGATTTTGTCTTTGTCAAAACTGTTAACATCTTTTTAAAGTTAGAAGCTTATATACTAAAAGAATAGCAATGAATCTGTTCAAAGTCTCAATAGTTAGAGAAAACACCTAATGCCTTTTCGGCTTTGCAGTCCCACATTCAGACACATTCTTATCGACAAAGTGGCACATGCTATTTAACTTGCTACCACCAAGTGATACAACATACTCGTCTTTCAAAGCCAGTTAATTTTCTTTCTACTGCCTATTTTTTAATAGTTTCACAAATCTGATAGTTGATTTAGCGAACCATCTGTGGTTGTTCATGTATTTTGTTTACAAATCACTCACTCAGACATGATACTCCAGTCAATAGCTTAATATTGAGATATGACTGAACGACAGAGAAGTTTTGTCCATGTTCTCATGATGGTGGAGATCTAATGTTTATCCTTTGCATGGCAGCCAAAACTGACTTGGAACCCCATTTGAAGTTCCAAACCGAATCAACCGTTCCCTTATCATTCAGCTCTCATGCAAACCCGGATGTCCTGACCTGACTTCACAGAACCATGTGGCTGCTGCCTTCCTAAAGGCTGTCAGAGAAGGGGTTCCAGGCACAATATGGAGATATGTGCCTTGGTAACAAAGGGCTGCTGAATAAGTTCTCTTAGGAAGAAAGTCCATTTTCTCAATTGACCCTTCTCTCTAACACGGCAAATGCTGGGGTGATATGTTAAGGAGACAAGCAGAGACATTTAACATGAGGATAAAGAGGGGGAGTGGGGGTAAAAAAAAAAATGAAGGTAAGGGAGAGAAGGGTAGCTAGCTAGTTCCACATCTCTCTCTTCACAAAATAGGTCTGAGGTCCTTTTAATAGACTCCTAAGGTTCCATGATTGCAACAGCTCTTAGAAACCACTGAATTCAAACTCTTGGCATTGATAAGAAAACTGTGGACTAACAAGAAATTACAGGCATACCTTGTTTTACCGTGCTTTGCAGAGATTATGTTTTTTACAAATTGAAGGTTTGTGGCAACCCTGCTTCTAGCAATTCTATTGGCGCCATTTTTCCAACATCATTTGCTCACTTCATGTCTCTGTGTCACATTTTGGTAATTCTCACAATACTTCAAACTTTCATTATTATCATATTTGTTACAGTGATCTGTGATCAGTGATCTTTGATGTCGCTATTACAAAAAGATATCACTATTCACTGAAGGCTCAGATGATGATTAGCATTTTTTAACCATAAAGTATTTTTTAACTAAGGTATGTACATTGTGTTTTTTTAAGATATAATGCTATTGCACACTTCATGGACTACAGTATAGTGTAAACACAGCTTTTATATGCACTGGGAAACCAAAAAATTCGTGGGACTCATTTTACCGTGATGTTTGCTTTATTGCAGTGGTCTGGAACCAAACCCACAGTCTCTCCGAGGTCTGCCTGTACATGAATTTTAGACCCAGTTTCCCGTCGTGCTCTTTTCACTCTGTCTTGCTATCTTTGATCAAAAATTTAAACTAACATTTATAGAGAGCTTATTAACACTGAGCAAAAACACTGCATACATTATTCTATTTAATACTAAACATCTGTTTTAGGTAGCCACCAGCACCATCTGAGGAAGGCCATGTAACGTCCCTAAAGTCTCCCAGAACTGGCTGGTGAGGGAGCTGGATCTGAATGCAATCACACTGTTTCTCAAATACTTCCTCACACACGGTGATTTAAGCTCAACCTTCTCTTGACTGTGCTGAGAGCAGAACCACAGATATGCCTACTCCAACATGAGAAATAATATTGTGCTTTTCTGGGAGATATATTTTAAAAATAAGCCCAAAGAGAGATTTCCAGAAGCTAAAAGAAAAGGTATTTTGGGACTCCCCTGGTAGCGCAGTGGTTAAGAATCCGCCTGCCAACGCAGGGGACACTGGTTCAAGCCCTGGTCCGGGAAGATCCCACATGCCACGGAGCAACTAAGCCCGTGCACCACAACTACCGAGCCTGCACTCTAGAGCCCGTGAGCCACAACTACTGAGCCTGTGTGCCACAACTACTGCAGCCCGCATGCCTAGAGCCCGTGCTCTGCAACAACAGAAGCCACCGCAATGAGAAGCCCGCGCACCGCAACGAAGAGTAGCCCCCACTCACTCCAACTAGAGAAAGCTCGCGTGCAGCAAGGAAGACCCAACCAGCCAAAAATAAAAATAAATAAAATTTTTTTAGAAAAGAAAAGGTATTTTCAGCAAAATAGAAAATCTCCTGTGTATAGTATAAGTAGTTTGGTGTATAAACACAAAATTTTGGCAGCATAAACACGGCTCATTATGTATTCACAAGTTAATTTGTTTCACTCAACGACAGACAGGAATTTAAAAAAACAGAAATCACTGATAGGAATTTATCAAGAAAAATATGGATCTATTCCATTTTGACTGGAAACGATCTATTTATAGCACATAAATGTGTCACCTCTTCTTGGTTATTTTATATTCCCATCTAGGAACTCTGAAAAAAGAGGGCAGAAAATAGTGATTGCAAATAGTCTGATTATCTTGACAAATGCAATGCAGCCTCTTAGGCATGACACTCCTGCAAGCCTCTTCAGCAATCCCATGAAATCTGGAACATTGCTTGGTTCCACTACCTACAGGGAAATACAATTTGCGTCAGGAGTTACCTCCGGCTGATGCAGCTGACAAATGTTATCTAATCAAGTCTGTAAGCGTCTCAGACAGGTGCGTCTCTCCTCCAACCTAGGAAACACCCTGAATAATTCATTATCTAATATGTTACTCTAAGCCAACATACCTGAGGGTGAAAAAATCTCACATGTGGCACTCCTTATGTGGAAAAAGCAAGGGCTTTAGAATTCTTAAATTCTCATAGGAAACATCACAAAACCCTTTTTTTTATCTTAAAAAAAAAAGGGGGCTTCCCTGATGGCGCAGTGGTCGAGAGTCCGCCTGCCGATGCAGGGGACACGGGTTCGTGCCCCGGTCCAGGAGGATCCCACATGCCGCGGAGTAGCTGGGCCCATGAGCCATGGCCGCTGAGCCTGCGCGTCCAGAGCCTGTGCTCTGCAACGGGAGAGGCCACAACAGTGAGAGGCCCGCGTACCACAAAAAAAAATAATAATAAAATAAAATGGTATCAGGAAAATGCGGGCCTTGCTACTCCATTACCGACTTCCTAGCTGATTTCCACATCCATACCTTGGCTCTACCCAGCTTCTAAATAATCCTTTCCATTGGTTAAACCCATTGCTAAATCAGCATCCTCTCTCTACACTCAATTTCACCACAGACGTGAACACATTTGCTTTGCAGCGCCTGTGGATGGTGCCGCAGGTACTTCCCCTGCCCAGTCCGGAGGAGAGTCCAGGCAGGCTCACAGCTCTTTTTCTGGTTCAGCCTCTTTGTTCCCACCCACACCCTCACTTCCCACTGTCAAGACTAGAAGCTGGTTTGCTTTCCTTTAGACCCTTCAGATTTCAGACCAGGTGGGCATGGGACATGCTCCCATCTCCTTAGGACCCAACACTAAGCTGACTCCTTTTATCAGTGATTCTCAAATGTTAATGCACACCTGGAGACCTTGTTGAAATACAGATTACAGAGCCCCACCAAAGGGTTTCTGATTTAGCAGATCTGGAGAGGATCAGAAAATATACATTTTAAAGCGAGTTGCCAAGTGATGCTCATGCTACAGGGGATCACGTTTTTAAGAACTTCCGAGTTACATTAATGTTTCCCACACTGGCCTGTTTTTTTTTTTTTTTTTTAATAAATTTATTTATTTATTTATTTATTTTGCGGTACGCGGGCCTCTCACTGTTGTGGCCTCTCCCGCTGCGGAGCATAGGCTTCGGACGCACAGGCTCAGCAGCCATGGCTCACGGGCCCAGCCGCTCCGTGGCATGTGGGATCTTCCCGGACCGGGGCACGAACCCGTGTCCTCTGCATCGGCAGGCGGACTCTCGACCACTGCGCCACCAGGGAAGCCCTATTTATTTTATTTACTTATTTTTGGCTGTGTTGGGTCTTCGTTGCTGCACGCGGGCTTTCTCCAGTTGCGGTGAGGGGGGGGCTACTCTTCGTTGTGGTTCACGGGCTTCTCATTGCGGTGGCTTCTCTTGTTGCTGAGCACGGGCTCTACAGCACGCGGGCTTAAGTAGTTTTGGCTCGCGGGCTCTAGAGCGCAGGCTCAGTAGTTGTGGTGCACGGGCTTAGCTGCTCCGCAGCATGTGGAATCTTCCCGGACCAGGGCTCAAACCCGTGTTCCCTGCATTGGCAGGCAGATTCTTAACCACTGCACCACCAGGGAAGCCCTGGCCTGTTCTTAAGAATTACCTGGCAGTGCCTGAGGAGGAATGCACAATATTTATTGATCAGCTACCACATGCCAAGCGCTGTTACAGGCTATATAGACAGAGCAGTGACCAAGACAGCCCAACACATCCATGCCTCATAGGACTTGGCAAAGTCCTAGAAATACAATACATGTTCAATAAATGCTTATCACAACTGTTTTCCAAACTGGAGATAATAATGGTTACCTGGCCAACATGAAATGATAGAATGGATATATTTCAAAGGAATATTCAAACTAATAATTATAGTTGTAGTTATGGTTATGATTGATATTATATTAATGACCAATAGTATAAATTTGAAGATTCATTAATTTCATTTTTCCTTTTCTGCCCATACCCCAAAGGATGATATAGCCATGAGATCACAGAATACAAGAACTGAGGAGGACCTTAGAGATCTTGAATAGAACCCCCTCACGGTACAGATGAGAACACCATAGCCCTCTGAAGTGAAGTTCCCTTCTATAAGACTTGTTGATTCTTACAGGTCAGTCATGGAGTGGTTTTCAACAGTGAATACTCCACAGTGCTTGGTCAGTGCCTATAGAGTGTAGGTTCTGAATAAATGTTTGTTGACTAAGAGAATAAATGAAAAATGTATAAATAAAGGTCAACTGTAATCTTTGCTCAAGGAGTACACATGGAACATTTAGGTGGCCAAATAGGCAGCTTTTCAATTTGGTGTTTTAAAATATGACAAAAAGCCTATAAATATCTCGTCTCTGAAATAGTACCATACGTAAGCATGGTATAGTACTGAATAAATTTTATAACAATTAAGTCTCTTTTCAATGTAAATTAATAAATTTCCTTTTCACATTATTTTTAGCTATCTACGTCCTTAGGCTTTACTTAATGATGATGCACCTGATTAAATAAAATGAAAGAAAAATGAAAGTTCTTTCAGATGTTAAAATGAATTAAGACTTAATCCAAAAGCAATTTAACTTTAAACATTCATATGAAATTAAATGAGCCATTGAATTTGCTATATAAGCAAGCATTAATCTTATCAGGCTATGAAAACTAGAAAGTTATACAGTGATCCATTAATTTCAGAGCCTAATACAAGGTCTGTTTAATGCCTGCACTCCATTAAGAAGTCTTATTCCACAATGTAAGTGCTTTCTCATAAAAGTTTAAACCCCAATTCATTTTTTTTACTGCTCCAATCATGTGATAATCAACTCTCGACAAGATTATGGCTACAAATCTAAATATGGTATGTAATGTTGTCGTGTGACAAATTTTCTCATGGCCAGCCTCCATCAAAAAAGAGAACATTTATATCACTGGCAGGAATGTGAGCATAATATAGCCCACGCCCCCTCCCTCCAAGGGTGTTTGAAGTAGTTTATAATTCACCCAGTACGTGGAGAGATGTCCCTGTTACATGAAAGCAAAATTCTTTCATAGAGTTACACAAGCCAAAGCAGTGGAATGTACACACGAATCTTATGCTATAAGCAGATACAGCTCAATGTTGAAATCAAAGAGCATATATTTATTTTTACACATTTAAAATATTTCCCCATATAAAAAAATGAATCATAATTCTATCAGAAGTTTTTATATCCCAACTTTAGGTTCCATGTGCAGTAAGCCCATTTTACACTTTAAACCATAGTTGAATAAAGGGTAAAGAAAAAAGAAAGAATGAGCAACAGTGTTGTACTTATTACCTTACATAATATTTGGCTAAATGACAAATCTATAATGCCATTCTACGTGGCATTTCATTAATCAATGTTGGAAGATATGCGGGGGGGGAAGGACAACAGGTTAAAAAAAGTGAAATATACGTTTTTCACTGGCAGGCAGGGTCACCATCAATTTCATTATATGCCATATGACAAACATCAATTATTTTGTAATAATAAAGAGGGAACCAAGGAAGCGGAATGTGCGAATATGATCACAGTGGTGTGGACTCATGTGTATTAATTATTTCATTGCATTGGGATTAGATTAAGAAATTATACGGTTTACATATTTTAAACTCTCATTAATAAATATTAGTTCTTATTACTTAGAGACTGGCTAATAATTTACCAGCGGCCTGATATTTGAAATCTACAGCAGTAAATTTAAATAATGAAGTCTATTATTAATGAAGAAGGATTTTGTGGTGTAAGAGAGTAAATTGTTGCAGAATTTTTTTTAACCAAACAAGCATGGTTTACAATATAAATCTATTCATCCTTGGGCTGCTATTCAAAGTCTATATGCTCTGTCTCCTAACTACAGAGTATGGGGTGGGGGAGGGAGTTTTCTGGTTCATTCATTTGTAGACATTCATATCACTTGGGATTTAACAGTTTAACCCCATCTCTGCATTTAATCACCCCCCCCATCTAGTGCATAACTGGCTGCCAAGACCATATGGACACTTAAGACCTGCTCCCACCAACTCAGAGGCTTAGACCAGTCCAAGTGCTGCCCCTCCCAGCCCAGCACAGCAGTCCTCAGGGGAAGCTTGAAGGCGGCTCAGCAAAGGTATGCTTTATTTCTTTGTACTCACCACAAAACTTAAAGCTACTTTCACATATTGTAAGTATTCATAGGCAATTGACGATGAGTACCTTAACATTTTGAGTTCTCCTAAAAAGAGAAAGGAAGGTATAAAACTTTCCAGTTTGAAAATGGATAAATGTGAATTTGGAGTTTTAAAAAAATTAAATAAAAGGAAGAGTTGAGCATCAATTACATTTCTAAATGGGAGACCCGGGCAAGTTATCACTATTGTAAAGATTTCCTAATTTGAGAACTGAACTCCCTTCATATTTTGGAGAAGCCCCTCTTTTTTCAAGTCTTAGTGGAATTCAGGGCTTCCCAATATCCTTCCAATAAGTTATCATTTTTTCATAAGTTAGAGTTGTTTTCCATCACCTGCAACCAAGAACTCTGAGTAGCAATATTACGTCTTTAATATTCCAATTACCCATCTCTAAAATTGGGGATATCCCCTCACACCATATACAAAAATAGACTCAAAATGGATTAAAGACCTAAATGTAAGACCTGAAACCATAAGACTCCTAGAGGAGAACATAGGTGGGACAGGCTTTGACTTAAATCATGACAATATTTTTTTGGATCTGTCTCCCAAGGCAAAAGAAACAAAAGCAAAAATAAGCAAATGGGACCTAATGAAACTTAAAACCTTTTGCACAGCAAAGGAAACCATCAACAAAACGAAAAGACAACCCTCAGAATGGGAGAAAATATTTGCAAATGAAGCAACTGACAAAGGATTAATCTCCAAAATATACAAGCAGCTCATGCAGCTCAATATCAAAAAAACAAACAACCCAATCCAAAACTGGGCAGAAGACCTAAATAAACATTTCTCCAAAGAAGATATATAGATTGCCAACAAACACATGAAAGGATGCTCAACATCACTAATCATTAGAGAAATGCAAATCAAAACTACAATCAGGTATCACCTCACATCGGTCAGAATGGTCATCATCAAAAAATCTACAAACAATAAATGCTGGAGAGGGTGTGGAGAAAAGGGAACCCTCTTGCACTGCTGGTGGGAATGTAAATTGACACAGCCACTATAGAGAACCGTATGGAGGTTCCATTAAAAGCTAAAAATAGAACTACCATACGACACAGCAATCTCACTATTGGGCATATACCCTGAGAAAACCACAATTCAAAAAGAGTCATGTACCACAATGTTCACTGCAGCTCCACTTACAATAGCCAGGACATGGAAGCAACCTAAGTGTCCATCGACAGATGAATGGATAAAGATGTCGTACATATATACAATGGAATATTACTCAGCCATAAAAACAAACAAAACTGAGTTATTTGCAGTGAGGTGGTTGGACGTAGAGTCTGTCATACAGAGTGAAGTAAGTCAGAAAGAGAAAAACAGGTATTGTATGCTAACACATATATATGGAACCTAAAATAAATGGTTCTGAAGAAACTACGGGCAGGACAGGAAAAAAGACGCAGATGTAGAGAATGGACTTGAGGACACAGAGAGCGGGCAAGGTAAGCTGGGACAAAGTAAGAGAGTGGCATGGACATGTATACACTACCAAATGTAAAATAGATAGCTAGTGGGAAGCAGCCACATAACACAGGGAGATCAGCTCAGTGCTTTGTGTCCACCTAAAGGGGTGGGATAGGAAGGGTGGGAGGGAGACACAAGACAGGAGATATGGGGATATATGTATACATATAGCTGATTCACTTTGTTATACAGCAGCAACTAACACACATTGTAAAGCAATTATACTCCAATAAAGATGTTAAAAAATAAAATAAAATATTTTAAAAAGAGACATGAAAAACAAAAAAGAATGAGTAACTGTCACAAGTTTGGGAAGACTAAGGAGACAGGAAAACTGAATGCAATGTGGGATTATGAATTGGATCTTAGAACAAAGAAAGAACTTTAGTGGAAAAACTGCTGAAATCCAAATAAAGTCTGTAGTTTCCTTAAAAGAAAAAAAAAAGAAAAGAACACATACCTAAATATTTAGGTAGAAAATATTTACTTGCAAACTATATGACCTATAAGTAGTTAGTATCCAAAATATATGAACAGCTCATATAACTCAGTATCAGAAAGAATGAAAGAAAGAAAGAAAGAAAGGAAGGAAGGAAGAAAGGAAGGAAGGAAGGAAGAAGGAAAGAAAGAAAGAGAGAAATAGAAGGAAAGAAAGACCCAATTTTAAAATGGGCAGAAGACCTGAATAGACATTTTTCTGAAGACAACATACAGATGGCCAACAGGCATATGAAAAGATGTTCAACACTGCTAATCATCAGAGATATGCAAATCAAAACCACAATGAGTTATTACCTCACACCTGTCATAGTGGTTATCATCAAAAAGTCTACAAATAACAAATGTTGGCAAGGATGTGGAGAAAAGGGAAACCTGGTACACTGTTGGTCAGATTGTAAATTGGTACAGCCACTATGGAAAACGGTATGAAGATTGCTCAAAAAACTAAAATAGAACTACCATATGATCCAGTAATTCCACCACTGGGTATATATCCAAAGAAAAGGAAAACACTAATTTGAAAAGATACATGCACCCCAGTGTTCATAGCAGTATAATTTACAATAGCCAAGATATGGAAGCAACCCAACTGTCCATCAACAGATGAATGGATAAAGAAGATGTGGTGTGTGTGTGTATGTGTGTTTGTGTGTGTGTGTGTTTATAAAATGAAATATTAGCCATAAAAAGAACAAAATTTTGCCATTTGCAATGACATGGATGGAACTAGAGAGTATTATGCTTAGTGAAATAAGTCAGACAGAGAAAGACAAATACTGTATATTATCACTTATATGTGGAATCTAAAAAATAATACAAACAAATGTATATAAAAAAGCAGAAAAAGACTCACAAATATAGAAAACAAACTAGTGGATACCAGCATGGAGAAGGTAGAGGGGAGCGGCAAGCTAGGGGTATGGGATTAAGAGGTACAAACTACTATGTATAAATAGATAAGCAACAAGGATATATTGCATAGCACAGGGAAATATAGCCATTACTTTGTAATAATTTTAAATGAAACATAATCTATGAAAATATTGAATCACTATATTATACACTTGAAACTAATATAATATTGTAAATCAACTATGCCTCAACTTAAAAAGAATAAAATAAATATAAACATTAAAAAATAAATGAATAAAAATATGTTGGGAATATTATGACCTGTGCTGCCTACCTCATGGGACTGAGGGGATAAAATTACATAATTGAAATAATGTCTATATTAGAATTTACAGGTGGTTTCCACAATAGTCTATTCTTTCCTTGTAATATTCTCTGAAAACATTGAGAAGTCCATTCCAGAAAATCTCCTAGTTTTTGTAAAAGTTGAAATAATTTGTTCTTAAACTATATTGTATTTAATTAGGTCCCATTGGTTTATTTTTGTTTTTATTTTCATTACTCTAGGAAGTGGGTTAAAAAAGATCTTGCTGCAATTTATGTCAAAGAGGGTTCTGCCTATGTTTTCCTCTATGAGTTTTATAGTGTCCAGCCTTACATTTTGGTCTTTAATCCATTTAGAGTTTATTTTTGTGTATGGTGTTAGGGAGTGTTCTAATTTCATGCTTTTACATGTAGCTGTCCAGTTTTCTCAGCACCACTTATTGAAGAGACTGTCTTTCCACCATTGTATATTCTTGTGTCCTTTGTTATAGATTAGGTCACCATAAGTGCGTGGGTTTATCTCTGGGCTTTCTATCCTGTTCCATTGATCTATATTTCTGTTTTTGTGCCAGTACCATATTGTCTTGATTACTGTAGCTTTGTAATATAGTCTGAAGTCAGGGAGCCTGATTCCTCCAGCTCCATTTTGCTTTATCAAGAATGCTTTGGCTATTCGGGGTCTTTTGTGTTTCCACACAAATTGTAAAAAATTTTGTCTAATTCTGTGAAAAATTCCATTGGTAATTTGATAAGGATTGCATTGAATCTGTAGATTGCTTTGGGTAGTATAGTCATTTTCACAATATTGATTCTTCCAATCCAAGAACATGGTATGTCTCTCCATCTCCATGGTATATCTCTGGTATATATCATGGTATATCTTATAGTTTTCTGTGTACAGGTCTTTTGCCTCCTTAGGTAGGTTTATTCCCAGGTATTTTATTCTTTTTGTTGCAATGGTAAATGGGATTGTTTCCTTAATTTCTCTTTCTGATCTTTCATTGTTAGTGTATAGTATGCAAGAGATTTCTGTGTATTAATTTTTCATCCTGCAACTTTACCAAATTCATTGATTAGCTCTAATAGTTTTCTGGTGGCATCTTTAGGATTTTCTATGCATAGTATCATGTCATCTGCAAACAGTGACAGGTTTACTCCTTCTTTTCCAATTTGGATTCCTTTTATTTCTTTTTCTTCTCTGATAGCCATGGCTAGGACTTCCAAAACTATGTTGAATAGTAGTGGTGAGAGTGGACATCCTTGTCTTGTTCCTGATCTTAGAGGAAATGCTTTCAGTTTTTCACCATTGAGAATGATGTTTGCTGTAGCTTTGTCATATATGACCTAATTAAACTTAAAAGCTTTTGCACAGCAAAGGAAACCATAAACAATATGAAACAACAACCCACAGAATGGGAGAAAATATTTGCAAATGAAGCAACTGACAAGGGATTACCCTCCAAACTATACAAACAGCTCATGCAGCTCAATATCAAAAAAACAAACAACCCAATCCAAAAATGGGCAAGAGACCTAAATAGACATTTCTCCAAAGAAGACATACAGATGGCCAACAAACACATGAACAGATGCTCAACATCACTAATTATTAGAGAAATGCAAATCAAAACTACAATGACGTACCACCTCACACCAGTCAGAATGGCCATCATCAAAAAATCTACAAATAATAAATGCTGGAGGGGATGTGGAGAAAAGGGAACCCTCTTACACTGTTGGTGGGAATGTAAATTGATACAGCCACTATGGAGAACAGTATGTAGGTTCCTTAAAAAACTAAAGGTCATACCATATGACCCAGCAATCCCACTCCTGGGCACGTACCCAGAGGAAACCATAATTCAAAAAGATACATGCACCCCAATGTTCAATGCAGCACTACTGACAATAGCCAAGACATGGAAGCAAACTAAATGCTCATCGACAGAGGAATGGATAAAGAAGTCGTGGTACATATATACAATGGAATATTACTCAGCCATAAAAAGGAATGAAATTGTGCCATTCACAGAGATGTGGATGGACCCAGAGACTGTCATACAGAGTGAAGTAAGTCAGAAAGAGAAAAACAAATATTGTATAATATCACTTATATGTAGAATCTAGAAAAATGATACAGATGAACTTATTTGCAAAGCAGAAATAGAGACACAGACATAGAGAACAAGTGTATGGATACCAAGGGGGGAAGAGGGGGTAGGATGAATTGGGAGATTGGGATTGACATACATACACTACTATGTATAAAATAGAAAACTAATGAGAACCTACTGTATAGCACAGGGAACTATACTTGATGTTCTGTGGTGACTTAGGGAAGGAAATCAAAAAATGTGCATAAATGTGTACGTATAGCTGATTCACTTTGCCAAACAGCAGAAACTAACATAACACTGTAAAGCAACTATCCTCCAATAAACATTCATTTAAAAAAATAAACTTATTTTGAAGATCAAGTGAGATTATATATGTAAAAATAATTAAACATCACCTAGCATATTATAAACATTCAAAAATATTTTTCTTCTTTCCTCTCAAGAGAAAAAGAATAATCCAGTTTCAAACTTTATGAAAATTATCAGCCATCCAAAACCACAGAATGTCTAGTTTAATATATTTTGCACGTAGAATCAAAGCTATATCAAAAAAGAGAAGTAATGTGTATTGATAAGAGTATGGAAACATAGTCACACCTCCTGGTTTATGTTCTCTTATTAACTGTAGGAGTTTCTTAACCTCTTTGATCCTCAGTTCCTTCATTTGTAAAACAGGGATAATTACATCTCCCTCTCAGAGTTACAATTAGGATTTAAATACACAGTATATGTGGACATGATTTGTGAGCTCTTACATACTTCAGAGACTATTTATCATTATCATCATCAACTTAATATCTGCTCTAAGAACCACTGTATGCACACACACACACAGACACACACACACACATCAATTTTACTTAACCACTATAAATATACCAGGCAGAAGAAAAATACAAGCATAACTATATGGCTGTTGATTTTTCTCCTGACAGAACTCCCAGCAACAAGCAATGCTGCCAAAAATGTACTGGTCCCCTGTTTAAGACTGATAAGCCAGTGTTACTAGAACTCCAGCAGAAACCAGGAATTAAACCAACAGAGCCATGTTAATCTCAAGCTTCATTAGAACTTGGGCAAGCTGCTTATGGAGACCACCTGTAAAAAAGATACACCTAGCCAAGCACTCATTCACCATGAACCACGCTCTGTGTGTTTACCACAGCAAGGCACAGTCCCATTATCCTATGGACATCTTGCTTGGAGTAATTCAGATTTTCTATTGCATTGGTCTTGAAAATCTTATCACAAATTAAGACAATCAACTGAAGATACCATATTTGCCAGACTGTATCAGCCAAAACTTTAAAATAATAAACTAATGATTGATGATAGATAGATATTGATCTATCAATCAACAGACCAATCATACTGATAGAACTTATTTTTTAAAAGAATTGGCTTTTTATTATTTTTTATTTTATTTATTTATTTTTGGCTGTGTTGGGTCTTCATTGCTGCATGTGGGCAAAAGCATGAGGAAAATTTAGATATTTTTCATTAGTCTTTCTTAAAGGCATCATAAATTCTGTATTTTTTAATAAAGTTATTAAAATCACTTATTTGCAAGTCCTTCTTGAACTCTTAGGTTAAAGGTACTCTGCATATAGATCATCATTTTAGACAGCTGTGTTAATCTAAGATTAAACATTCAAGGATGCTCTCAGGAAAGACACCTATGTGAGAGCTGTAAAGCCTGGGAAAACCATCAGACCAGGAAGCAATCTGATCTCAAATAAAAGAGTGAGGCAGCGGAGGTTGGGTCAAGTCATCCTGGACTGTGATGCAGTCATAGGAAGTTTTCACAAGACCAATAGGGAGTCTTCAAGCCAAAGTCACCATTAGAAGAGTCCCATGTCTCCTTGGAATGAGCCCACCTTACTATCCCTGCCACACTCATTCATTAGCTGGGAGCAGCTGGTGGGAAACATCCCCTGAACACAAAAGCTGCTATAAATTTCAAAAATCAATTACACTTAGGAATTTGCAAGACAATCTCATGGCTGTCACAAGGGATGAAATACATGTTTCCAATTGAAAAATATTTATATATGGCATATATATCCTTTTTACTTTTTTTATTGATATGATGACTAACGTGGAAAACAATTCCATAGTAGTTAATAAATACAGTGGGGGGAAGGGGATATCTTCATTTGCTCCATATTTTCAGCTACTGTATTTGATGAGACCTGTTCTTTGAAATAATGGTTTGGTAGTTTAGTGAAACTCTTCCCATCTCTCCCCCAGCTTCATAAGGACAAAGGGCTGCTAAAGTATTTTGTCAACATCTGGGACACAAATTGGTCTGTGTTCATCAATAGGCAGAATAACTATTGCATTAAGTATTAACTCACATGGGGGGACTTCCCTGGTGGTCCAGTGGTTAAGAATCTGCCTTCCAATGCAAGGGATGCGGGTTCGATCCCTGGTCAGGGAAATAAGATCCCACATGCCACGGAGCAACTAAGCCCATGCTCCACAACTGAGCCCATGAGCTCTAGAGCCCACGCACCACAACTAGAGAGAAGCCCATGAGCCGTGACTAGAGAACCCCGCATGCCGCGTCTAAGACCCAGTGCAGCCAAAATAAATAACTTTTTTTTTAAGTATTAACTCGTATGGGTGAGGCCCACTCTCATTTTTCATTTCCTTGCACAGTGTGGCTGGGTTGGTAAATTGACTAAGAGCCTGAAACCTGAGGGTTCCCTCATCATTAATTTATTATTGCAGCAATCCACAGAGTAATAAGGTCCTGTAGTCTAGATTTGGGATTCAGGGAAACTGGCAGTCTCATTTAAACCTTAAGCCTAAAGACATATGCTCCAAACCTGCTTTCCCAAATGCTTCTCTGAGGAGTACTGAACTCTGGTCCAACTAACAGTGCACTTTGTTTCCATTTTATATTACTCATTATGTTCACTTCTTCTGCAGGAATCTCAAAAAAAAAAAAAAGAGAGAGATTCTTGGGTCTTATAATGTAATTCCAATTTAGTACAACCAAAATACAACTTAATATTACCCAACGTTTCATTTCTAAATAATATACTAAGAGTGACATCAGCAAGATAGCAGACTAAGAGATCCCAGCCCTCATCCCCACACAAAAACAGTGATAAAGTCAACTATCCCTGGATGAGGACAGCTCTGGGAGAACTCTGGAGTGTCATTAGGGAGCTGCAGTGACCCAGAGGAGCATAGGACTGGGAATGGCAGTATATAAAGGAGCAAGAAACATTCTGCCTGCGTTGCCCATCACCTTTGCTGGCATGTCACCATGAGGAATCCTGTTGGCCACCAGCTCCTCCCATGGGGAAGAACAGCAGGGTATCTCAGTAGCCTTTGCCACTGTTGATCGCAGCAGCCCTAGCTACTACCACAGAGCACTCCCAGTCTTCACACAGACCCTAGCTGCTGGACCTGCTTGGAGCCAGAGGCACTGTGCCTCCTGGAACTGGAGCTGCCAAGAGCCACCCTTCCCCACTTGGAGTCAGAAGTGCTACACCCCCCATTCCAGTCTCAATGAGGCCACAGCCCTCATGCCTGGGAACTGACACCCACCATGAAGCATGTGCCCATGCACTGGTCCTCGCACCCACTAGTGCCACCACACATGCACCCATATGCCGGATGGACCAGGCACCTATCCCAGCTGCAAAGGTGCACCCATGGGACCAAGTGCCTGCTGCAGCTGTGCGTGCATCCACACACCCACCAGCCCCAACCCGCATGCTCCCCTGAGACTGCACCATTGCATACCCCCAGAACTGGCATCCTCGTGCATCCCCCAACATGGATCCAGACATGGAGTCAGCACTCACCGCACCCAGCTGACATTCTTGCACCCACCAATGAGAGGAGGTCTTTCCCTGCCTGGGCTAGTCCTTAATGTTTAGAAGAGATGACTACTTCTTCACATGTGAAAACAACAGCGCAAGACTACAAGGAACGTGAAAATCCAAGGAAACATGACACCACCAAAGAAACACAATAACTCGTCATAACCAACCCCAAAGAAATAGAGATCTGCATATTGCCAAAGAATTCAACATAATTTTTTCAAAGATCAGTGAGCTACAAGAAAACACAGGTAAACAACTCAATGACATCAGGAAAATAATACTTGAACAAAACAAGTTCAACAAAGAGATAGGTATCATAAAAAAGTATTAAACAGAAATTGTGGAGCTAAGAAACACATGTCTGAAATGAAAAAACAAGCAGAGAGCTTCAAAGCAGACTTAACCAAAACAAAGAGAGAACTCTAAGGTAGGTCATTGGAAATTATGGATTTTAAAATCCATTCAGACACTCTAAGCCGTTGGATTGGGGACCTTAATGCATCCACATTCAAAGAAATTGTAGATAGATGATGACTTACTATTGCCATTTCGTTAACAGTTTTCTGTTTTGCTGTTGTTTTGTTCCCCTCTTCCTCTCTTGCTGTCTTCCTTTGTTATTTGATGATTTTTTGTAATGATTTCTTGGATTCCTTTCTTTTTATCTTTTGAGTATCTCTGGTAGGTTTTTTCTTTGTGGTTACCGCAAGGCTTACACAAAATATCTTATAGGTATAATCATCTATTTTAAGTTGATAACAACTTGACTTTAATTGCATTCAAAAACTCTGCACTTTAACCACTTCCCCTTTACACTGTGGGTCTTTTTAGTCAGAGTTTACTTTTTTTATGTTCTATATCCATTAAAAACTTTTGTGATTATAATTATTCTTAATATTTTTGCCTTTTAACTTTTATATTAAAGTTAAAAGTAATTTACATACTACCATTACAGTATTACATTATCTGTATTTGACTATATATTTAACTTTACCCATGTATATGTAAACATGTATATGTATATATATACAATGTAATATTATTCAGCTTTTAAAAAGAAGAAAATTCTGCCATTTTCAGCAACATGGATGAACCTGGAAGATATTATGCTAAGTGAAATAAGCCAAAGATAGAAAGAAAACTACTGCATGATTTCACTTATATGTGAAATCTAAAAAAATCAAATTCATACAAAGCAGAGAGTAGAATGGTGGTTGCTAGAGGCTAAGGGATCAGGGTAATGGGGAAAGGTTGGTCAAAGAGTATAAAACACCAGTTATATAGAATGAATAAATCTAGAGATGAATGTAGAGTATGGTGACTATAGTTAATAATACTGCATAATATACTTGAAATTTGCTGAGGGTAGATTTTAAGTACTCTCGTCTCAAAATAAATAACTATGTGAGGCGATCTGTTTCACAATGTATATATATATCAAAACACCACATTGTACACTTTAAATATACATAATTTTTATTAAAAATTAACTAATTAATTAATAAGAGTGAAGAGTTATTTCTAGGGTAAATAATTATAGGGAGATTAAAGCCTTAAATGGACATAATAGAAAAAAAAGATGAAAAATTAATAAACTAAGCATTTGAGTAAAGATGTGAATTTTAAAAAAACAGCAGAATAAACATATAAGAAATGAATAGAGGGAAATAAGAGCAGAAATTAACAAAATAAAAAATAAAGAAATTATAGAGAATAAGAACCCCACTATGACTTAATTGGCTTCCTTAAAAGACAATGTGGGACTTCCCTGGTGGCACAGTGGTTGAGAATCTGCCTGCTAATGCAGGGGACACGGTTTCGAGCCCTGGTCTGGGAGGATCCCACATGCCGCGGAGCAACTAGGCCCGTGAGCCACAACTACTGAGCCTGCACGTCTGGAGCCTGTGCTCCGCAACAAGAGAGGCCGCGATAGTGAGAGGCCCGCGCACTGCGATGAAGAGTGGCCCCCCGCTTGCCACAACTAGGGAAGGCCCTCGCACAGAAACAAAGACCCAACACAGCAAAAATAAATTAATAAATTAATATACTCCTACCCCCAACATCTTGTTTAAAAAAAAAAAAAAAGACAATGTATTCAAGAATCTGCACACAAAATTTTTAATAAATGTATAGTTTCCTTAGGAAAAATAATAATAACATACAAATTCAAAATGGAAATTATTAATACAACATAAGCATCCCATATTTAATATTAAATATCTATTTATCTGAGACCCAGGTCAGAAGTTCTAGTGTAACGTGGGAATTCCTAGCATTTTGATGCATGCGTTATTTGAGAATTAACTGTATACTCATTTTTGATATCTTCTTTTTTAGGAATTATGGCTTTAAATATCTATATCTAATCAGTTGAACTTTCAAAACCAATCAGAGTAAAAGGCTGATGTTTAAATATGTTTATCTGAGGCAGGTGTTCTCACTGACATACTATACCCTGATTCACAATTACAAGGTCAATATAAAATTGCAGGTCTCGAGATATGCGAGAATTTTAGAGTGGCAACGTACATGATAAACTGAAATACAATATTCACATGTTAAAGCTTATTAGCATTACCAAAATAGGCCTTTCTTCACAAGATACCCCCAATTCTAGTTTTGAACTGGGGATTCATGAATTTTTGTAAGTGACTATATACATAAACACATTACATATACATATTATATAATTTATTCATGGAAATGTCCTAGAAAGTAGTCATTTCAATGGCTAAATTATCTTTCATGATAAGGCTCTAAATACCTACCAATATGTGTGGTCTTTGATGGGTCAACTAAACTAGACCCATACGTCTAGGTGAAGCCATATGTCTGAGTTCTGGTGAATGGAATACGTGTTAAAGTGATATATGCCACTTCCAGGCATAGACCCCTAAAATAAGCATGTCCTAGTAAAGATTTAACAACCAGCTACTGAGGAGGGTGAGAGGGGAGTCTTGGTTTGCAGCATTTGCCAATTTCCATGGTATAAATACTCCCACCATGTCTAATTTCAAGGTACTAACATAATGTGAAGTTGGGGGAGAAAATGTATTATGTTGTATTTCTACCATACAGATACAGTAGATGTAAGTAACCTCAAGAGAATTTTATAAATGTGGTAGTATAATTAGGAAATGGTATTTTATTTTTAATATAATTTAGTTAATTGAAGTGTATATAATTTAATTGTTCATAAGGGTCATATTTTAAAGACAACTCACTAAATTCCTACAACTTTAGCAATTGCTTCTCACAACCCAGTATAAGCCAACTCCAGCACACCACTGCTAAAATCTGCCATGTGATATCCAGACTCTCATTTCCTTGCTCCCTAGCCAAATGCCTAGGATTCAGTTAACAGAACCACTAGAGGGAGCTTGAGTCCCTGACTGAATGGAGCAGAGATTCTTGTCTCTCCTGATCTTGCTGACGCACACTGGATTGAGAGTAAGAAATAAACCCTTAGAGTGTTATTAAACTCCTTGATTGTGGGGTTATGTGTCGCAGCAGCTGCTTATTGACTATCCTGACTAAGACGCCATTAGAAAAACAAATGAAGTCTGTCATTCATTGATTCCCATGTTTGGTGAATCGCCAAACTCACCTGAAAATGTTTTATAAAATACAGATTCCTAAGCCCTTAGAGATGATCAGGTGTAAGGTCCAAGACTTTTAGGGAAAGTCTTCCTCATGATTAGCCAGGTTTGGGAACCACTGATCCAGTTCCTCCCATTTCTCCCCAGTTGCTTTAGTAAACTAAAGCATGCCTACAGTTTTGCAGAAGGAAAGCATTATCTAAGATACATAGGGTCATAACTGGAATTATTTCAAATTTGAAATAGGCTTATTTCAAATTTGAAATTTGATCGAAGTTTTCTCTTTCATCTTTTTTTTTTGGGAGGGTGGCACACCGCACAGTTTGCGGGATCATAGTTCCCCGACCAGCGGTTGAACCTGGGCTACTGGCAGTGAATGTGCCAAATCCTAACCACTGGATCGCCAAGGAATTCTCATGTTTCATCTTAAAAATATATTAAAATTCTATATTTTGTTTCATAATAAATCTGTTTGTTTGGATATTATAAAAATGTTTCAGATTATTTACCAGTTAGGTTTCTTGACTCCCTTCCCTTTCTCACTCTCCAAAAACAGTGAAGTTAAATTGATGCTTTAGTAGACATGCCTGGTAGTGTCATATACTCCAGTGCTACATTTGAGAACCTTACCAGTATTTCTGTGGACTAATCTCTTTGGAGGTGCCCCAATAATCAGTTGACCAGATTCTGCTTGAATACCTCCAGAGATGGGAAGCTCATTACTACTCAGGACAAGCAGCCCTTTCCATTATTGAATATCTCTGAATATTTAAGAGCCCTTCTTCACAATGAGCTAGGACCTAAACCTGTTATTTCAAGGCTTTAGGTTTGTTCCTTTTGCCCCTCCCCACCTAAAAAATCTACATGTCTATAAAATTCCCACCCATATGATAGCCTTTTAATCCTGTAGGACAGCTATCATGTTATACTACCCCTGATTTTTCTATTCCACGAGGCTGATAGAGTTAAGATTATAGAGAAACAAAAACAGGGAGCCAAGGGAAAATTTTAAAAGGTTTACAGGAAACGTTGAGATTTAGTTTTGCAGTAAAAGCAAGAGTTAGACAGGCGAGGTGGGAAGTGGGTGCCAGAGGAGGAAACTGAGCAAAATCTAGGAAAGAGTCTGATCTGTTCAAGATAACCAGAAATTGAGTAGACATGTAGTAGAGGATGATGAGAAAAGAAGTTGGAAAGATAAGAAGGTCAATTTCTTTGCTGCAAGAGCAGCATCACGATCATCTGGGAAATGTTAGAAATAAAAAGTAAGAGTAAAATTAGAAGCGACAGAAGGTAGAAGGTGAAAGGTGGAATGCAGACGCAAAGACAAAGGGAATGGAATGGGTGCCGTTACTCTTATCACACACAAAGGAGAGCCGAATACTGACTAGAGATGATGGAATATGAAACAGGGAAATATTGATGATAGTAAAACTAAAAATAATATCAAACTATCAAACACTGGAAGGAAAAAAGGGTGGGGTAAAGAGGTGGTATTGATGAACAAAATTTTCGTATTCCATAAAAGGGAGTAAAAAGATAATGCTTTAAGCTGATAAATAAAGGAAAGGAGTTATAAGTGTATAACTTAAAGTTATGGAGTAACCACCAGGAGATCTAAAATCTAAAATCAAAAAGGCATCTTCCAGGCTGTGGGACTGGAGGTAAAGGAGATTAAAAAAATCCCAGGCCCCACCCCAGATTTGCTGAATCATAATATGCATTTTAACAAGATTTCATGTAATTAACATGCACACTATAATGTGAGAAGCACAGACATGACAATCTGAGAGACTTGGCAAATGCTTTAGCACTCAGGAGAGGAAAGAGAGAAAGAAAAATTGTTATTACAAACGCAAACAAAATCCACAAGTAATGATCATGGGAAAAATCATAATATTGTTTTCATCTTTTGTTACATATGAAATATATGCTATAATATTTTCAGTACTTACAGTCTCTAAAGGTTTTAGCCTCGCTCTTTTGTCTAAGGCTTTGAACTTTATCTTGCAGGGAATGGGGGATCATTGAGCAAGAGAACGGCATGGTTAAATCTGAATAACCCTAACCGTCCCTCAGGTACGTGTATAGAATGTCTGAGTGGAAAGAATGGTGCTTCCACATGATAATTTCATGTAGTTTTGTCTGATCTCCAGTTGCTTGGAAATACAGGATGGTATATAAATGCTCCTTCATGCTTCTGTTACCAAAAACGTATTCCTTTTTTAAACAATCTAAACCATATCCTCTTGTATTATGAATGCAGTCTCCTTTCCTATGGTCCTAAAGACTTTTTTGTCCCTCTGACTATATCCAGGGTTACAATGTTGATCCTCATTTGAAATTCAAATAGGCCATTTTTCTAGTGCAAAGAAGTCACTGAATCTGTTGGTCTTTGGACCAGCACGATCCACTCTAATTATGAGAAAGCCATTGACTAGTTAGATGAGGACTCTGGGTCTGAAGAGCATGGTTTTTTTCTCTATGGTGTCCCAGACCCCAGACTATTAGAAATACTGCAGACCTACTTATTTCAGAATAACTGCAGATTCATGCCCACTTCTACCGATTAAGGGAAAGAGATGAGAGAGGGAAAGAGGTCAGAAGAGACACGGTGACGGATCTGTTTCTACTCACGCTTGCCCCGTGTGTCTGTGGGGACCACCCTTTCCCATCCTCATGCCCTGTGGTCTACGAGGCGCTCCCCCTACCTGTTATTCCAGTGGAGGACAGATGAGGTTGGCCCTGCCAAACATAGCACGGCATCAACCCCACCAGTGATAGGTTCAGGGTGGGCACGCACCAAACCTAACCAATGTGAACCACGTGTAGGACTTTTGTCAAATTCATCAAGGGAAAAAAGTCTTCCTACTTTACACTGGAATTTCTAAACTCCAATCATGTATCCATAGAGCTGAGCTGCTACTGACCATCTTTGCTCTACTGTGCCCAGAGCCCACCTGAAAATGAATTACCACAGAAGAAAGCAGAACTTAATGATGGGAAAAAAAAAAAAAAAAAAACAGATTGCTGATGACATTATGCAGTTCTGCTTACTTTTGTCATGAATGAAAGCCATCCTAGACTTGAACATCGCTGTTTATGAGCCAACAAGTTCCCTTTTAGCTTAAGCAAGATAGAATTTGATGTATGACAATTGCCTTTTAAAAAAATATCTTTACTAACGTAAGGAGATAAAAAGGGAAAAAAGCTATCTGGACAAAAGACATGGATTGAGTCTGAAGCTGCCCCTTCCCGGTGTCACAGAGGCAACAACACACACACACGGTTGGGCAGAGCACAAAACCCAAACAGGCAACATGTGGGCTGATTAAAGGTTGGCATCTAGAGCCAGACTGCCTGGTTTGTAGCCCAGTTCATTAGTAAGGTGAGTGATGCTGGGCAAGTCATTTGACCTTGCTTGTCACTGTTTCCTCATCTATAACTTGAAGTGAAATGACAGAACCTACTTAAATAGGGTTCATAAATGAATTACGTGAGGTAATAACATGAAGCACTTAAAAGAGTGACTGGCACTGAAAAAACATATTTTTGATGGCTATTTTTTTTATCTTTCCTTCCTTCCTTCTTTCCTTCCTTCCTTCCTCCCTCCCTCTCTTCCTCCCTCCCTTCCTTCTTTTCTTCCTCCTTTTCTGAGTCCATTATTTCCTCTTCTAAGTCAGAGACTGCACAGTGTTTAGGAAGCAAGATGGACGCACCTCAGTCTGGTGAGGAAGACCTTGTGCCCATTATGAGTTCGGGTTTATGTGCCACACATGCAAAGATTAGGGTAAAAGAACAAAGAACTCACAGAGAAGGGATTCCTCCCCCATCACTGGGATGGTCAGGGAAGATTTATGGAAAGGGATCTCTAGGGGTACACACTGCAGTCACTGAAGGGCACAGTGGTGATGCTGTGGGGAAAGGCCTCCTTAGAGAGATTTATAGGAACATCCCACATTGATTCCCTCCTAAGGCATGAAGCATTCAGTGTGGGCCAAGTACAAATGGGTAAGTAGTGTGAGCAGAACAGATGATCAAATTAACAGGACATATGATTCCTGATAAAATACTTACACTGGGTTAGACTTTAAAAAAAGACCTCTGATTGCTGCCAACTCTCTAATTCTCCTTGAGAATTATGAAAGTTGGGGTTTATGAGTCAGTACAAAGGCTAAAGTGGGATCCTGGTGGTTCTACTCTTAGGGTGTGAAAATATCAATTCAAAAGGCAGAGTTAGGGCTGTGATTTGCATGGAACAATAAGATCTCGGGGATGTTTCAATCCAAGAAGGTGAGTCACCTAACTTGCCTCCAAGTAGTTGTAGGGTATCTCCCCAAAGCCTCGCCTCTGGCAATAGACACCCTGACAGGGAGGGTGTTGCCAATTTCTATACGGCTAAACCACGGAGGCCAAATGCTTTTATTTATGAGAACTGTTCTGAGCCATAACTCTATAGCTTCTGAGCAATGCAGCTGAAAGATACAAAACTAACAGATAAAAAGATGGGTGCAGGCACACATATATATTCACACACATAGCCCCACATGTCTATCACAACTAAATACATATGGCAGACTTACCCACCCAATGCACACAGTGCATACCTCAGGAACACTGACACTCGCAATATTACATTCATACACACACACCCTCCACACATTCATACCAAACGCACGTGCCGCTTGCATACCCCTCTCCTATACTCACACATCCAAAACATGGCCACATGTGCCAGACCAGATAAGTCAGGCCAATTGTACCTATCAGCCCCACACCCCAAACATTCATCCAAAATATGCATCATACAAACACACACACACACACACACACACACAGAAATACACTCCAAATTTAATAGACTGAATTTTTTTCAAGAGATGCAGAGCTTCATTTTTAATGATGAAAAACAACAGAGAGAGATAGAAAGAGGAAATAGTTTTAATTCAAAAATCATCAAGAAGGTCCAGGCTTTCAAGAGTCAACAGTTTTTGCACAACCAGGCTAAAGGTGCCCCAGGAGATGTTCAACACATCTAATTCACTGTACACTCAGGGATGAAAATAGAAACAGTCTGATGAAGCAGCCTCCATTGAGCTCTTCAAAGGCAGGGCCTCCGCATGTGGAGCTGGTGTGACAGTAACAGTGAGAAAGCTATCTTGTGTCTTGCCTTGGCTCTATCTTTATAACTTTTCTGAGTCTACAGGGCTCAGACCCCTAAGATGAAGTAAGGCCTAGTAAGAGGTGAAAGCATTCAATTATTTCCCCAATAGTAACAGAAGCAGTACCCCAGGATAAAAGTCACAACAATTTAAAGTGAATCTCCTGCCATGGCTGTCAGGGCAGTTTGTTGTAAGAAAGGAAGAGTAGGAGGGAGTCCAATGAATGAGTAATGACCATGCAGTAACCTTGGACTGAGTGTCCTAGCTACGTTATCTCATTTACTCTTCACAGCCTTGAAAGTTCCCTCATATGGACCCATTCTACATATTCTATATAATAGATTGAGCAGCTTGTCCAACTGCACACAGTTTGGAGCTGGTTTTGAACTCAGATCTCTCTGCCCCTTGAGACTGAGCTCCATCTCCATTTATCTAACTGGTCTGTTAGTACCATAATTGGCAACGTGTTCATACACAGAGAGAATCAGGGTGAGGTCAGTGGACATTGCCATGAACATCAGGAAAAGAAAATCCTTAATACCTCTTCATTCATGTTAGACCAAAAGGATAATTAATACCTATTAATTTTTAAGTTGTGAATAGGTCATTGCATTGGCATTTGAATGTGTTATTTTTGCCAAGGGAATCAGCTGGTATGGAGACAGCTACTTCTAGGAACAAGTGCATAAATATCACTCTCAAAGAAAAAGTATAAAGCATCGACCTTCCGCACCACACTACACCCATCCCTCTCATTTGTCCCCCTTGAGACAAATGTGTCTCATTTGCCTTTAACCGCTAGTGCCAGGCACTCAGTAGGTACACGGTATATGTCTGATGAGTAAATGACAGAAGGAATGAGTAAAATGTACAGTTTTACATAAAACAATGGAAACTTATGCAGCCCCAAAACCTGGCAGCAAGATCATTTGCATGGAATGGCACATACTGAGTTTGGTAATGAACTCACAATATGAAGACAGAAATGGCAAGGCTGATATTCCTAACTCATCATGCCAAGGCTTTGGTCCTTTGAAAGCAGAGCATCTTCTCTGATGATCATGACCATAGATTTCTTTCCAGGAGTCCTGTTTCTGATGTCTGAAGATGATCTGCTGTCCTTTTTGATTATGTAATCCTACCAGTGTTTATAAGTACAGGTACCAAAATAGTTAAGAGCACAAAACTAGATCCTGCCTGAGGTTTGATTTTCTAAGGGGAAAAGTTTTTAAATTTTGGAAAATTACAGAAAATTTTCTGATACGCCGATCCTCTAACCTGCTGTTGTTGAAAGAAAGAATAAATGAATGAATGAATCTAAAGTAGAAGGAAAAGAAGGAAAGGAGTAAGATGAGAAGGAGAGGGAAAGGAAGGAAAGAATAAACAATGAAATGCAGAGATACATATTAGTTGTTATTAAAAGCCAAGCACTCTACTTAACCCATTTCATGCATTATCACATTTGATCTGAAAAACTGCTACTATTATTATCCCATTTTTTAACATGGGCAAACTCAGACTCAGACAAATTAATTGCTCATCCAAGGCTCACAAAGCTTAATAGGCTATGGAACTAGTTAGAGTAGCACTGAAATTCTTGACCTAATACCCATTGTCTCTTTAAGACAATAGAAAGAAACCTAAAGTTTTATTTGTCTGGATTTGATTTTGTTTACAGCAAGGGAAAAATTGGCTTTTAGGGATATCAATCTGCAGGCTTTCAGAGGATAGACTGAGAAACAACAACATACATCCCTGAGAGACCACACTGGCTGCTACAGGAATCCAGGCAAGGAGCATGGAGTCTTGATAGCAAAAACAATAAAAATTTTCCCAGTTGAAGAAATACCAAATGCATAGTTACAATTAGTGTAGAGTAGGACTTCCCTGGTAGTGCAGTGGTTGAGAATCCGCCTGCCAATGCAGGGGACACAGGTTCGATCCCTGGTCCGGGAAGATCCCACATGCCGCGGAGCAACTAAGCCCAAGTGTCACAACTACTGAGCCTACGCTCTAGAGCCCGCGAGCCACAACTATTGAGCCCACGCGCCACAACTACTGAAGCCCAAGTGCCTAGAGCCTGTGCTCCTCAACAAGAGAAGCCACCGCAATGAGTAGCCCACGCACCGCAACGAAGAGTAGACCCCACTCGCTGCAACTAGAGAAAGCCCATGCACAGCAATGAAGACCCAACACAGCCAAAAAAAAAAAAAAAAAAGTCAGTGTGGAGTAGTTAGAAATGAGGGTGGAGAAAAACGGTTTACGTGTAGTGAAAATTCCTAGGATGAGGAGGAATTTCTGGGTGTCGCTATACGTTCATTAATTCGCTGAGTTCCTACAATGTGGATAGGTATAAAGGGGGGAAATAACCAGCAAAACCAGACCCCATTTTTGTGCATCACGGAGCCTAGGTGGGAGACTAACAAAATAATTTCAACTGATAGAAGTTTTTACACGACATGATTGTGGTACATGCAAGGTGCTCCAAATGGGAGGAAGAGGGACCCCAGCTCTGAGGACAGAGAAGAGAGGACCCAAGATGGCTTTGCACAGGAAGAGATGCCTTACTGCGTTTTGAAAACCCAACAGAAGTCACTGAGGTGAGGCAATAAAACTGGGGAGAAAGACAGGAGCTAAAAAAGTTTAGATGTCAATAGACATGCAAAGAAGTAGAAGCTGATTTCCACGTTCTGACCCTACTTCCCACCCCTATTGCTTGTCCGCAGTCAGGACCGGGCATCAGCACAGTCCACCCATAAGCCTGTACCTGGTGATGAGCAATTGCTCTCTGCTTACAGAGAACTTACTGAAGCCATTTGGGGCTGTGGCCTGTTATGGCAACTGCCTCCCTGTGGCCTCCAGGTAGGTTGATTTCCTTTTGCCCTGAAAGAATATAATATAATAGGAGAATGACTTAAACAAAAGTTAGAGCCAGGAAAGTCCCACTTTGCCACTTGAGCAAATGTTCCATGTGTCATTTTTATTAATGCTATCAGGAAAAAAAGATTTCACTGGCCATGAGTGGGGAGCTTAAGTGTCTTTTTCTGGAGGTACTGCTACTGCTGTGGGAAATTACATTTGCACCCTGGGCTTCCTGCATTGATGGAATGTATTCATTTCCTCCTGGAACAAAAGTAAATAACTCTGGAGGGAAACCAAGAAGTTCAGGCTTCCAGGACCACCCTTGTTTATTCCCTAGATGTACAGAGAATCTATCCAGTTGGAAATTGGCCAGCTGTGAGAGGTACAGGTGATTTAAATACTGATAGTTTAAGCGGTCTTGGCCCCCGACCGTTATCACATAATGCACACAGTTGTCAGGAATGCCATATGGTGTAACACAGGAGGATGCTGCAACCCGGAGCTATGCAATCTGACAGCACTGGAGATAAGCGTCTACTGTCTCTCGAAGTTAACAAATAAATTTCTGTGTGTGTTTGTGTGTGTGTGTATGTCTATTCAGGTTTAAATGATTTAGTTGATAAAGATAGTTTTCATTGAATTACTCTGGGCTCACATATCCTGCCTCCCCTGCTTTCTCAAGATGAACCCAATCTTAAAAGATACAACTGTTTTATGTGCCATTTATGTGGAAAATCTGAGCTGTAGGCCATCCGTGCCAGTTAATTAATTTTCCTTTGCTCACCAGGCAGCTGTCACAGAGGTGGAGCTGTCTCGTTTTATGCCTAAAATAGTGTAGGGAAGGGTTCTTCAAATTAGAATGCAAGAAATCCCTCAGAGCTAGCCCCTAAGGGGGAAAAACCGAGAGGTTGGAAAGTACTCTCAGCCTCCTGTCTCCCTTCCTTCCCATTTGCTTATATGCCCACTTTCTCTCACAGTCCTTAGATTATAAATTTCGTATAATAACGTCTCCTCTACCCACCTATCAAAAAGGGCTACTTTCCATTTACACATTCATGCATTCTGTCAGTCTGTCAGTCAGACAGGCATCTGTTCATGTGTCCATTCTGTCATTTATTCATTCATCCATTCAGCCATTAAACTCTCATTTTTCTACTTCTCTATGCAAAGGACCATTCTGAGCTGCTTCTTCTTGCCCACATAGTACCTGTGTATACTTTATTCACAGTGCTTCCAGAAACAGATAGTTTAGACATAGTGCCGTGCCTGTCTTCCAAGCTCTTTCCCTTCCCTCCCTGAGCCCTTGCTCTCGCCTCTGCCTGGAACACTCCTTCCCTCATTCCTCTGATCTATCTCCTCCTTTCCTTTAGGTCTCAGCTTAAACGCCACCTCCTCAGAAGTCTAAAATACCCTCTCATTATACTCCCTCTCAATACCCTGATTTCTTTATTTCTTCACAGTACTTATCATTATATGCAATTATTTTTTGTATGTCTTTGCTTTTTTTATCTTTATTCCCACTTGGCTGCTAGCTCCACAAAAGCAGGCACCGAGGTGGCTTTCACTTTTGAATGCCTAGAACCTATAGTACATTGCACAAAATTGTTAGTAAATATTGTTAGTGATCAAAGGATGAACATTTTTATCTTTGCATCTCCAGCTAATAATTCAAGATTCTGCATGTAATAGGTGCTTAGTAAATGCTGGCTGCTCAGAAATGAATGGATTCTACTAAATACAGACTGTGAATTGAAAATATCTGGAGATGAGTCCATTTCTATTTTCCATTTTCTTTGACACTAATGTCTCTGTCTCCCCCGTCTCTCTCTCTCTGTCTCTCTCTCTAGCTCTATCTCTGTGTCTCTCTCTCTAACTTTGTTGCCTGAATTCTCTGAAGCCATCGGAGGTTCTAAATGCTATCCTGAAGCCAGCCTGGGCAAGATGGATAATGCTGTCTCAGCAAAGCATAAACCATGAAAACACAACCAGCTGAGCTCTTAACACTTTTCATGATGGCTTCACATTTACATTAAAAATGTGGGTGAGAATGGACAAAATGTATAATTTTAAGCTGGAAGTCACTCGACCGCTTACTTTTTTTAATTTTTTATTCTATTTATTTATTTTTGGTTGCATTGGGTCTTCGCTGCTGCGCGCGGGCTTTCTCTAGTTGCGGCGAGTGGGCGCTACTCTTCGTTGCCGTGCACAGCCTTCTCATTACGGTGGCTTCTCCTCTTGCGGAGCACGGGATCCAGGCGCCCGCGCTTCAGCAGTTGTGGCACATGGGCTCTAGAGTGCAGGCTCAGTAGTTGTGGCGCACGGGCTTAGTTGCTCCGTGCCATGTGGGATCTTCCCAGACCAGGGCTCAAACCTGTGTCCCCTGCACTGGCAGGCGGATTCTTAACCACTGCGCCATCAGGGAAGCCCCCACCCGCTTACTTTTGATATATTGCTTCAACTGGGCTGAGAAGGAAATTTTGACAGAAAGAATTTAGCAAAGTGTGAGTGGAGAATTTGCCCTGAAAGCTTAATTCTCCAATGTACATCATGGAACATTTAGCAGTCCCCCTTCTTCATTGCCCATTAAAATAAACAGTGGTTCTTGAGTAATGGACCTAAACTAGGCTCCAAAAATGCAGAAAGTGTTGCTCATCTTCTGAGACAGAATATTAAACAGAACTGAACAAAGAGGATGATAGAAGCCTCAGGAGCCATTGGTAGTAATGGGCAATGCCTTTCTGCTCCATTCCAAAACTCCCCATGTTGTTTGAGCTCAGGAGAGAAGACCAACAGAGCACCTAATTGTTAACACATTTCTCTCATAGAAATAAATGATATCTATAGAGATCTAACATACAGTATATTTAATATAGACAATAATATTGTGCTATAAGTATGTAATGTGATAAATACTTTTCCAACAGCAAAATATTATGTATTACAATATACAAATGTATCAAAGTAACACACTGTATACCTTAAATTTGCACAATGTTATATGTCAGTTTTATCCAATGGGAAAAAGAGAAAAAAAATAAGATTACATCTCAAAAGGCAAAAACTGAAAGCCACCTAAATGTCCACCACCTGGCATATGATAGGCAAAACGTGGTCTGTTTATACAGTGGAATAATACTCAGTAATAAAAAGGAAGGAACTACCGACACATGCTTCAGCATGAATGAACCTCAAAAACGTTATGCGAGGGCTTCCCTGCTGGCGCAGTGGTTGAGAGTCCGCCTGCTGATGCAGGGGACGCGGGTTCGTGCCCCGGTCCGGGAAGATCCCACACGCCGCGCAGCGGCTAGGCCCGTGAGCCATGGCCGCTGAGCCTGCGCGTCCGGAGCCTGTGCTCCGCAACGGGAGAGGCCACAACAGTGAGAGGCCCGGTACCACAAAAAAAAAAAAAAAAGAAGTTATGCAAAGTCAAAGAAGCCATACACTGGAGACCAAACACAGAGTAATTCCATTTATATAAAATCTCCAGAAATGGCAAATTTACAGAGACAGAAAGTAAATTAGTGGTTGTCAGGGGCTGGAAGTATGAATGGGGATTAATTATAAATGGGTATGAAGGGGCTTCCCTGGTGGCGCAGTGGTTAAGAATCCGCCTGCCAATGCAGGGGACGTGGGTTCAATCCCTGGTCCAGGAAGATCCCACAGGCCGCGGAGCTACTGAGCCTGCGCTCTAGAGCCCATGAGCCACAAGTACTGAGCCCTCGTGCCACAACTACTGAAGCCCACGTGCATAGAGCCCGTGCTCCGCAACAAGGGAAGCCACCACAATGAGAAGCCCGCAAACTGCGACAGAGCAGCCCCTCTCGCCGCAACTAGAGAAAGCCCGAGCACAGCAACGAAGACCCAATGCAGCCAAAAACAAATAAAGAAAATTTAAAAATTTATTGAATAATAAATGGGTATGAAGAATCTTGTTGGGGGAGTAAAAATGTTCTAAAACTGATTTAAGGTGATAGCAATGGCAAGTTACTGAAAAATCACTGAATTGCACTCTTGAAGTGGGTGAATTTTATGATACATAAAATATGCCCCAATAAAGTTGTTTTTAAAATTTAAGATTAAAAAAAAAAAAAATTTAAGATTATATTTGATGCAATAGCACTGCATGTTTAGCTTAAATTAGTGCTCCTTTGATAATAAAAAACAATTATTACCTACATTTTTTTTACATATTTTTAAAGTTAAACTTGTCTCTGAAAAATAAAATTGAGCAAGATTTTTTCAGAACGTTAATTCTAAGAAAAGTAATTGCCTAATGGAAATGCTGAAAAACACTGTTTCTGAACCAAAGTTTTTTCTGGGAGATTTTAAATAATGAAGTGTAGAGCTTTTTTTCCTTCAAAATGAAATATTTTGTCCTTTAATTTGGTTCATTTCACTTGATTTCAGAGATTCTAATTTCCTCTGGGCTAATGGGAGTGGTCAGGTTTTTGTACATCTTCTCAAAGGGAATTAAATTTGCAATTATTCCTAGCACACCACAGACTTTTGCAAACCCGTGTTTCGTGCAGTCTTCAGATCCCTGTTGCAATTAGCATATTTTCAAGGTGAAGTGCAGATGTCAAATTAATGTGGAAGGCATCAGGATTGCCGAAGGGCCCAGGTCAATCGGTATTGGTCTAATTGGAGGACATGAGTCTTTCCTATGAAAAGGGTCCAGGGACTGACATCAGAAACAGGCAAGGTCCTTCATATGTGAGCAAGGGCGGGAGAAAGAAGAAGAAACTGGAAACACAAAAGAGGACTTGCTTTTACACAGAATGTTAGGATTCAGAAAAGAGAGTGAAATCACAAGGAGAATTTTATTATTACTTCTATTTAGTTACTGTTATTTGGGGGGGGGTTGTTTTTTGTTTTGTTTTGTTTTGGCCACGCTTTGGCATATGGGATCTTAGTTCCCTGACCAGGGATCACACCCGCACCCCCTGCAGTGGAAGCTCAGAGTCTTAACCACTGGACCGCCAGGGAAGTCCCCAGTTACTGTTACGTGCCAGGCATTTTATCTGCATTATTTACATTACACCATGTAAGTCTGACAAAAACTCCCTTGGTAAATTATTGTTCTTATTCTGCAGAAGAGAAAAGTGAAGCCCAGAAAGATGAAATCATTTGCAGTAAATGATTTTTGAGCACTTACTGTATGTCAAGAACATTTTTAATGTTTTTCTTGTTATCACATTTACCTCTCACAATAACCCATAAGGTAGATATTATTACCTGCATGTTGTGGATCAGGGAATTGAGGCAAAGGGAATTTAAGAAACATGCCCCGGGTCCCACAGTTAGTGAACTTCACAGGCACTGACACCAAAGCTGGTCCAGCCGCAGGTAAAGCATCAAACTCCTCAAGAGCTTGTGAAAGGCTATGGACTCTCAGACCACCAACCTTGCTTAAGCTGTTCTCCAAATACAGATCTTTCCTTCAGACCTGTTTATTTTTTTCCCAAGTTGGGCTGCACGGAGCCATTGAGTGAAGAGGAAAGGAGAGAATCATACAGTCTTGAGTTTTTAAAGAGCATCTCTGTTTACTGTTGTGTATGTTAGGGGTTTTATGAGATTTCATTTGAATAGAAGAAGCTCTGAAATTATCAAGAAACAACAATTTTTTGTTTTTTGGTTTTGGTTTTTGCGGTATGCGGGCCTCTCACTGCTGTGGCCTCTCCCGTTGCGGAGCACAGGCTCCAGACGCGCAGGCTCAGCAGCCATGGCTCATGGGCCCAGCCGCTCTGCGGCACGTGGGATCTTCCCAGACTGGGGCACGAACCCGTGTCCTCTGCATCGGTAGGCGAACTCTCAACCACTGAGCCACCAGGGAAGCCCAAGAAACAACAATTTTAAAGCCAATATAACAATTACATCTTCTTGAGGGTGATTTCCTTTCATTTCAAGACAGAAATAAAAGGAAAGGTACTCAGGGCATTAGATCTGGGATTAAGTCCTGATTCTGACCCATACCAGTTGCGTATGATTTGATATATCCATCTCTTCAATCTTCAGTTTCTTCATCAATCAAAAGGGAACGATAGTTGTTTATCTTGCCAATGTTACAAGGAGGTTACGAGGATGAAATGAGATCATCTATAACAAAGTGCTCTGTATCCTATAAAATAGTCTTGAAATAGTAAGAACACACACAAGTGATTCATTGAATCAGTTCTTTGGCATTGTGCCAGGTAAGCTCCTTTACATGGATTATCTTCCATAAACCCCACAATTGTTCTAAGCAATAGGTACCACATTATCTCTATTTAATAGATAAGAAGGCTAAGGCTTACAGAGGTTAAGCAATTCACCCTGATGTTGGAACAAGGAAAGTGACAGCACGTCTAGAATCTAGAATCAGAAACAGCTTTAGATTCACTTTTTTAATCACTCTTAAAGATGCATATTAATGTCACCTTCTTTTAGTATTTTGAAGTGAAACTGATCATTCCTACTTCTGTTCTCTGTGACATATTTGCACTCCTTTTATAGACTCTAATCACAGTCTTTCTTGCATTCCGAATGATGTGGGTTTTGCCTAACCCTCATCAAGCCAAATGCCTAGAAGGCAGGACTGCATCTGTGCCCTCCAAAACTCCCAGCATCTAGAACAGTGAGTGCCCAATAAGAAGGCATTCCCTTCTCCGTAACTTCCCTACAGGTAGAATTGAACCTCTTCACACTGAAATCCACACCGGGCTCCTTGTCACTCCATGGCAAGTTCTGCCTGGATTCTCTGGACTTGTGCCATTACGAAAAACTTGACATCTAGTTAAAGTGGGAAAATAATCATAATAACCACAATAGCAACAGTGGCTAATACTTATGGAGCACTCACTGGGTCTGAGCCTGTGCGAAGTCCCTTATGTGTGTCACCTCATTTAAACTTTACAACAAGCCTGGTCTCAACCACCCCCTTCTGCATTGTACAGACATGGAAACTGAGACTTACAGGTCAGAGAGCTAAGAAAGTGATAGAGTCCATTTAGAACTAAGGGTTGCTGACTCTACAGCCTTAACGCTTTACCCACAGACTTCACTGCTGTCCTTTTCTGGAATTCTCCTTGCAAAATTCTCTTCATTCTTTTAGACACACTTAATATGCCAGCTCCTTGCTGAAACCTCCCCCTTCTCTCAGCTGTTCCCATCCATTCTCAACCTCCTATCATTCATTCTACCCCTACACATACTGTCACTTTTAGTCATTGTCTTTTCTGTCCGCTTGATTGTAACATCCCGTTTCACGACTGCATGTCTCATAGCACACAGCCTCTAGACACACAGTGTCTAGCATAGAGTAGACATTAGTATTAAGTTCTGAATTCTCCATGCACCATTCTTTCATTCATTTATAATTCAGTAGATTTGCTATATAAGAGGCCAGCTATACTATCTTTTCCCTAGCTCCCAGAGCAATGTTTCTTGGTTATGTCAAATAGAGCTGTCTTAATTATTTGACTCATCTTTCAACTGTTGGTTATTGAAAGACCTGTGGAGGGAAAGTCTCCACAGGATTTCTGACATATTTTGACAAAGTGAAGGACAGGGCCTGAGTCCATGCCAGGGCCCTAGAATAAGGTGACTGTAACCAATTTTATACAACTGTGTTTTCAATAGATCATGGAAGTGGTTGGGATTTTAAAAGACTGAACAATTTCCCAAATTTGTCTGCTCAACATTTACTTTCTAATCTTAGAGACACATTCCAAAAGCAGACTCTGTAAGGAGAAAGAGGTAGTGGACAGGAGAAATATAGCTACTGGGGATCACTGCTGGGCACTTCCATCTACCAACTCTATTCTTGGTGTTCAGCTTATGTTATTACCACATACGCATCTCACAAAAACTCTAGGAAACACCTGTTAAAATTTCCCTGAGTCTTGTGATTCTATAAGCCATCTCTTCCCATTAGAACAGTGCTTTTCAGTATTTTAAAGTGTATGGATACATTTAGGAGAAAAAGCACATGCAATAAATGTATGTATGAGGGATCTGCATTTTGTGTTAGTCATTCAACATATTTTTGAGATGTTACCAGTTACTGAACACTGTACACTGTACACCTGAACACTGTTGTAGGTAAAAGGAATAAAACAAGGAACAAAATAGACAAGACCCCTGATATTATGAAGCCTATATTATAAAAGGAAGATAAAAATCCCTTGTTTGGTGATAGGGTTGGGGGTGGAAGCTGAAAATAGACCAAGATTTTCAACAATGAGCAAGAGGTTTTTTTTCTATAGAATTAATATTTCCATATCAATTATAATATCCTGGAATATATCGTCTCTATATAATATAGACCATTTAAATATAGTGTGTAATATATATACACATATATAGTTCTCTCTACATATGTATGTGTACATAATGTGTACACATACATTACATATATACTGTGTGTATATATATATATATATAAAATATATATATATATTTATACAGAGAGAGAGACAGCGCTTTGATAACTTTTTGTCAATATTATGGACTGAATATTTATTTGTGTCCCCCACCAAAATTCATCTTTTGAAGCCCTAACTCCTAATGTGATGGTATTTGAAGGTGGGACCTTTGGGAGGTAATTAGGTTTAGATGAAGTCATGAGGATGGGGCTCCCATTATGGGATTAATGTCTTTATAAGAGGAGGAAAAGGGACAAAGATCTCCCTTCCTCTGTCTCCCCCATGTGAGGACATAGCAAGAAGGCAGCCATCTGCAAACCTGGAAGACAGCCCTCGCCAAGAATCAAATCTGCTGGCATCTTGATCTTGGACTTTCCAACCTGAAACCTTTGTTGTTTAAGCCACCCAGTACTATGATATTTTGGTAGTATACCATTATGGTGTATGGTATTTGTTATAGCAGCTCAAGCTGACTAAGACAGTCAGGGAAATGCAGAATTAATTTAAAAAACAATTAAAAAGATGTATCCAGTAACACATTTTTATAACTTTTTATTTTGAGGTAATTTCAAATGTATGGAAAAGATGTAAGTATAGTAAAAAGAAGTTCTGTGTACTTTCACCAAGATTCACCAGTGGTTAATATAAAATCCCCAAGTGGAACTGTGAAAAGGTATATTTTATATATATATATATATATATAAATTATATATTGCAATATATAATGCAATGCAGTGTGTGTGTGTGTGCAGTGCTTGATACTGATAAGATGATCCTGGACTGTGTGTGTGTACACACTATAAAGGGCATTATTGAGACTACTGGTGAAGTTTTGAATAAGATTTGTAAATTAGTTAATAGTATAAATTAGAAAATAAGATATCGTCGTACTGTGGTTATATAAGAAAAAGTCCTTGTGCTTAGAAAATATATACTGACTTATTAAAGGGGTATCTTGCCTGCAACCTATTTGCAATGAGTTCAATAACACTTTAAACTGATATCAATTTATATTTCCAGCCTACACTGCTTCCCTGATATCCAGACTCATATTTTCAATTGCCCACCCAACACTCAGCTTGAACATCTCATTAACCTCAAACTCAACATGCTCAAAACCAAGCTCCTCCTCTTACTGACGTTCTTCCCTCCCCAAACATTCTCCCCTAGTCTTCCCCTTCTTAGAAAATGGGACCTCCATCCTCCCTGTCGTTCAGTAGTTGAAGTAATACTTAATCCGCTTTTGTGTTCACATTCTGCATTTCTACCTTCAAAATATAACCAGAAACTGTCCCTGTATGACTAGCTCCTCCACCACAAGTACCTTTCTCTCTTCAGGGATTTCCGCAGTAACTCCGGAAATATTCTCCCTGCTTCCACACTCCACCCAGAATTTCCACACAGAAGCCAAAGAGATCGGAGCAGAATACAAGTCAGCTCATGTTACTCTTCTATTCAAAACCTTCCAATGGTTTTCTACCCTACTCAGAGTAAAAGTCAAACATTAAAGTGAGCTTCATGAGTCTGCGTGATCTGGCCTCAATTTACTTTTCTGATGTCATCTTCTGTAACTCCCCCGCCCTTTTCACTTCATTCCAGGCACAGTGACATCCTTGTGAGGTCTCTCCCCAATTGCCCCATGGCTGATTCCTTCCCTTCCTGCAGGTCTCTGCTCAAAAGTTACCCTCTCAGAGGAGTGAGCCCTATCCCTGTACCTTTCAGTACAAAAGAGCAAACCCCACTTGCCATCACTTCCTGTCCTCACTCTGTTTTATTTTTCTCTGCGGAATGTTTCACGAACTATCATGCTAAAACTTTACTTATTGAACAATTTATTGTCATTCTCACTCCATCCGAATATAAACTTCATGAGGGCTTGGGCTTTGTCATATGGTCTTTGTTCAAATAAGTGCTCAGTAAGTTGCTGAATGGTTCAAGGAACATTATAGAGTCACAGTAACATCTACGTATATTTTGGGAAGAAGAAACAGACATGTAGAAGATTCATTCAGTCTGCAGACACTTTTCTGTTTCATTAATGAATTCTGGGGCCTCTAGTATTAGCTCTAAATCTAATAAAAAGAAAGATGTATCAGAGAAAGCGTTGCACTAAGATTGACGAGACCTCATTTCTAGTCTTGGCTCTGGACTTGAAAAACACATTTAACCTTAGTTTCACCACAAGTAAAACCAGAGAATTGGGACTTTCTAGGATCCTTTCCGGCTCGGACTGTGTGATTCTGGGTGCTACCCACTGCTTTTGGAATCCTCAAAGAAGCACATGTGGCTTATTGACATAAGAACAGATTTGCAGGTTTAAAAGCTTTGTATATAAGCATTAAGAAATTCACTTTGGATTCTCAAAAGGTGGTACTTGAAAAACTGCTGGTTTTACTAATTATGGTTATTCAGACTCTTCTTTATTATTATACAGAATAATAATTGTCATCACTTACTAAGTGCCCACATTTTAGGAACTTAGTTAAAAGGGGAAAAAAAGTGTAATTACAGGGTGAGGATATCTGCATAAATTGATGGGTTTCAGGCATATATTAAGGTAGCAATGCATTATAAAGCCAGGAAGGTTTTCTCTTGATTTGCACCTATTTTTTATTTACTTTTAATATAGTTAATTTTTTGGATAGCACAATCTTTTCTCCTTTGCTCAGCCTCCTGGCTGCCCATCTCAGCCACTGGAAGACTCATTTGGAGCTAACTTATCTTAATCGTGAAATTGTGGAGGATGGCTGACCTGTGTCTAAATTCTGGTTTGGCCATTCATTTATTTGTGTCCTAAAATAAGCTTCCCACTTTCTCTTAACTGTAAGGGTTTTCTTTTTTTTTTTAATGGAAATAATAAAAGCCAACCTGGAAAAAGAAAAGCCAATCTGTAAGGGAACTTTTGTAAGACAATAAAATAGATTTGTAAAGCACTTGGCATACACATACACTTGCTAGCTTCCTCCTTCTTCTCCCTTTTCCATCTTTGTGGCCTCAGAGAAACAACTCCCATGGAGAGAACATGGAAATGTTCCATGAGAAAAGTTCTCCACTCTTGCAAAGGAGAAATGACTTCAGAATCCCTTTTATATCCTGACCCTCTTTTAAAGAACCCAAATGCCCCATTTCCATGCTAATACTTCTCCACAAAAATTTGCTTAATTATAAACCCAGCAAAAAGAACATTTTTTTCAGAGCACAAACTTGCTAAAATGTGTGTGTCTCCATGTGTCCATCCATTTCTATTCTCTTCAAAACAAAAGCAACAAGCTAGTACCCAATGGGCTGGAAAATGGCCCACATATGTGTTTCCTTTACTCTGCAGTACTTTAATTTAATTTTTTTTTCCATTTACATTCTTATTCTTAAAATATTATTACACATGAAATTCTGAATTTCTGCTTTATTCTGAAACATCAAAAGATTTGATAAACGCAGATTAAGCCCTTGCATATACGACCAAATGATTTTTGACAAGGATGCCGAGACCATCCAATGTGTAAAGGACAGTCTTTTCAACAAATGGTATTGGGAAAACTAGATACCATATGCAAAAGAATGAATTTGACCCTTACCTTACACCATATACAAAATTAACTCAAGGGACTTCCCTGGTGGCACAGTGGTTAAGAATCCACCTGCCAATGCAGGGGACATGGGTTCGAGCTCTGGTCTGGGAAGATCCCACATGCTGCAGAGCAACTAAGCCCGTGCACCACAACTACTGAGCCAGCACTCTAGAGCTCGTGAGCCACAACTACTGAGCCCGCGTGCCACAACTACTGAAGCCCACACCTAGAGCCCGTGCTCTGCAACAGGAGAAGCCAGCACAATGAGAAGCCCGCGCACCACAACGAAGAGTAGCCCCCACTCAGCACAACTGGAGAAAGCCCATGCGTGGCAACAAAGACCCAACGCAGCCAAAAATAAATTAGTTAATTTTTAAAAATTAACTCAAAATAGATCAAAGGTTTAAACTTAAGAGTTAAAACTTTAACACTCTTAGAATGAAGCAGAGGGAAAGCTTCTAGACATGGAGTTTGACAATGATTTCTTGGACATGATGCCAAAAGCACAGGAAACAAAGTAAAAATAGTTAAACTGGACTACCTCAAAATTATAAACTTCTGTGCAACAAAGGACACAAACCACAGAGTGAAAATGCATCCAATGGAATGGAAGAAACCATGTATCTGAAAAGGAGTTAACATCCAGACTATATAAAGAAATCCCACA
Source organism: Pseudorca crassidens (assembly GCF_039906515.1). NCBI lineage: Eukaryota > Metazoa > Chordata > Mammalia > Artiodactyla > Delphinidae > Pseudorca > Pseudorca crassidens. The sequence continues at coordinate 36,504,914 of NC_090315.1, read as the reverse complement.
ACTCAACAAAAAATAACCCAAATAAAAAACAGGCAAAGGACTTAAGTAGACATTTTTCCAAGGAAGACACAGCCAATAAGCACATGAAAAGATGCTCAACATCATTAATCACTAGGGAAATGCAAATCAAAACCACAATGGGATATCACCTCACACCCATTAGTATGACTACTACCAAAAAAAAGAGAAAATAACAAGTTCTGGCCAGGATTTGGGGAAATTGGAACCTTTGTGCACTATTGGTGGGAATGTAAAACGGAGCAGCCACTATGGAAAACTATCTGGAGTTTCCTCAGAAAATATTAAAAATAGAATTACCATATGAGCCAGCAATTCCACTTCTGGGTACATACCCAAAACAATTAAAAACAGAGTCTCAAAGAGATGAGTGTCCATCCGTATTCATAGCAGCATTATTCATAATAGTCAAAAGGTAGAAGCACGTGCCTTCTACATGATCCATTCTGAGTGCCCTTCAGATCAGACTTACTTAACTAACAATAAGTTAGAAGTAAAAAATGCTTTAGAGATAATGTCATCCACGCCCCTCCTTGGGAGATTGGGTAACAGAGGATGGGGAAGTGAAGTGATTCACCTATCACACACCCAAATCAGAGCCATCAATAGCTCTCTATCCAATCAAAACTCCACTCCTTGACACTGTTCCTGGATTCTCAATTAGGAGAGGGGTTTTCCTTTTATAATGGATTGACAATGGTTTGTTTGTGACAGGCTGGTTGTTCAAACTGGACAGTAGCAGGCATTTTTAAAGCAATTATACTCAGGTAGTTTCAAGTTCCCTGAAATTATAGGTCACTAGTACTCATTATAGACGTTTAAAGAAGTTCATCAATCCCTGGAAAAATCAGCAGACAGCTTAGCTTGGGAAAATCATTTGACTTGTACATGTAAAAATGGGTGTTTGGGGGACTTCCCTGGTGGCACAGCGGTTAAAAATCCACCTGCCAATGCAGGGGACACTGGTCCGGGAAGATCCCACATGCCATGGAGCAACTAAGCCCGTGCGCCACAACTACTAAGCCTGTAGTCTAGAGCCCACGTGCTGCAACTACTGAAGCCCGCGTGCCTAGAGCCCGTGCTCCACAACAAGAGAAGCCACCACAACAAGAAGCCCGCGCACCACAACAAAGAGTAGCCCCCGCTCGCCACAACTAGAGAAAGCTCGCGTGCAGCAATGAGGACCCAACGCAGCCAAAAAGTAAAACAAAAAAAGGGTGTTTGGGAGGTAACCTGGTATAATCGCAGCTGAAAGATGTTGAGCAGTAGCTGTCACATTCTTTGGTGTTTGCAAAAACTTCCGAGAACTGCATGCATTATGTCCTTTGTGAATGCTTTATATATACATCTACAAAATAAACGTTCTCTTTCATAAGAGGGGTATCCAATCTCCAAAGTATTTATGTGCATAAAACTGTTTGAAGGCAACAAAAACAGATATAAAATCTCCCTTCTCCTGATTCAATTTTGCAATGAAGAATTATTTAATGGGTGGGAAATTAGGCAAGTCTTTTCCTTTGGCACTAACGACACAGCAGGAATATATAAATAGGGTAGCGGGCCGCGGAATCCCCCACATGCTCAAAAGGTGCCAGGGAAACCCTCTATGCTTAACAAGGCCCTCTGCCTGATTTCCCCTGGCTTTTTTCCCTTATTAGAAGGTCACCATGTTAATCTGTCCTCACGATAGAGGCCGCCTCTTTTATCCCTCTCTCCAGCTCAGGCATTCCATCAAAGCTAATATCAAATCACCACACTATACACCTTACCCATGTCCAGTCTTTACTTATCAATTCTACTTCAATAAAGCTGCGGAGTGGGCAGTTATAATCCAGAGTCTCTGTCAGTAAAACTGTTACAGAGCGGGCTTTTCTTTCATTGTAAATGCGGAAGCTTTCAACTTCATAATTACGGAAAAGCCGACTGTAATCAATGCCTTCTTCTAAGGAAACGTAAGAAAACACACACTTGATCAATCTGATGAAAACATAATCTGGGTCCAAAAATTGAGTCAGAACAAGCACCAACTGGAAGCAAAGCCTTCACTATGCAACGCATTTTCTAGGAAGCTCTCAGAATAGTTTTTTTAGAAAATCTGCTTATATCCAATATCCTATGATAAACCACAGTGGAAAGGAATTTAAAAAAAGAATGTATGTATATACATATGTACATGTATAACTGAATCACTTTGCTGACAGCAGAACTTAACACAACACTGTAAAATAACTATACTTCAATTAAAAAAAGAAAGAAAGAAATATGTTCCCATGTTCTTTCAAAGGAGATAAAATTTTCAGATGTGCCAAAAGTTTCAAACGAACGTTATATTTTTCATGGAAATCCATTTTCTATTATTGAAATGTATTGGGATGTAACTCTACTTCTCCCCGGGTAAGTCTGAATGAACTCAGCATACGTTAGGAGCCTATTTATGGTGTACGAATAACATGTGTAATAAAGCATGGGAGAAGAGTCAGAAACTTTTAAGAGTAACAACAGAGTTATCATTTTGCACTTGGGAATGCCAAAATTTATGTAACAAAAGTACGGCATCCCTTTTGTAATTTTATAAGATGTGTTTTGTTACTCATCGATTTATCAGCAATAAGATTATAAGTAGATCACATCATCAGAAAATCTACAAACGACAAATGCTGGAGAGGGTGTGGAGAAAAGGTAACCCTCTTGCACTGCTGGTGGGAATGTAAACTGGTACAGCCACTGTGGAGAACAGTATGGAGGGGAGGTTCCTTAAAAAACTAAAAACAGGGGCTTCCCTGGTGGTGCAGTGGTTGGGAGTCCGCCTGCCAGTGCAGGGGACACGGGTTCAAGCCCTGGTCTGGGAGGATCCCACATGCCGCGGAGCAACTGGGCCCGTGTGCCACAACTCCTGAGCCTGCGCGTCTGGAGCTTGTACTCCGCAATGAGAGAGGCCGCGACAGTGAGAGGCCCGCACACCGCAATGAAGAGTGGCCCCCGCTCGCTGCAACTAGGGAAAGCCCTCGCACAGAAACGAAGACCCAACACAGCCGAAAATAAATTAATTAATTAAAAAAAAAAACTAAAAAAACTGAAAACCATATGACCTAGCAATCCCACTACTGGGCAAATACCCAGAGAAAACTGTAATTCAAAAAGACACATGCACCCCAATGTTCACTGTAGCACTATTTACAATAGCCAGGTCATGGAAGCAACCTAAATGTCCATCAACAGATGAATGGATAAAGAAGATGTGGCACATATATACAGTACAGTACAATGGAATATTACTCAGCCATAAAAAGGAACAAAATTGGGTCATCTGTAGAGACGTGGATGGACCTAGAGACTGTCCTACAGAGTGAAGTAAGTCAGAAAGAGGAAAACAAATATCGTATATTAACACATATATGTGGAATCTAGAAAAATGGTACAGATGAACCAGTTTGCAAGGCAGAAATAGAGACACTGACATAGAGAACAAACGAAGGGGGGAAAGCTAGGGGGGTGGGGGGTGAGATGAACTGGGAGCTTGGGATTGACCTATATACACTAATATGTATAAAACAGATAACTAATAAGAACCTGCCATATAAAAAATAAATAAATAAAATAAAATTCAAATTAAAAAAAAAGATCATAAGTAGACCAGTGATATTCGGAATTGATAGAAATCATTACTTTTCTGGAATATTTTTCCCAACGTTTTCACAAAAGTTTTTATCAATCACTCACTTTTTCCTAAGCAAAAGTGCTGTCAGCTTGGAGGGGATGTTAGCTATGGAGGCAGCGTTAGTTGCTGGGGGAGTGGGGTTAGTGGTGACAGTTATGGGTACTAGTGATGTTACAGGTGGTCATTGTGGGTGGTGGTGGTAGTGAGGGTGGCAGTTGGGGAAGATAATGGTGACTTTTGCGGGGGCAGCCACTGTGTTAGTCATGGTGGCATCAGTGGGGAAGGTAGTTGTAATTGGAGGTGGTGGTGATGGTGATGGTGATAGTTGTGGGCGGTGGTAACAGCAGGTGCAGGCGGTAGTTACTGGCAGTAGAGTCGTATATATTTGGCTAGAGTGATGAAGAGAGGTGGGCAGAGGAAATTATTCTTAAGAGGAAATTTTAGGGATTGTATTATGTGATTGAATATGTTGTTTAAACATGACAAGATGTAGTTTGAAAAGAGCTAATCATAAAACATCCACTGTAGCCAAAATTATCAGGGTTTCCTTTTCTGTGGATCTGTTGCTGGCAGTCACTGAGGAAAACCCACCAGAGTGACACAAGAAACTACCATACCTGATTGCTGACTGTAACTTTAACTAGCATCCGGGCTTTGGCTTTCACTCTGGGATGGGAGGCTTTAGGGTTTTGGACAAAAGAGTGACATGACTTGACCTAAGTCCTCAATGCAGCGATCAGAACAGTCCGTAGGAGAACAAGTGTGTGAGATGACGTGGCTTGGGCCAGGGTGGTGGGGGCAGAGGTGATGAGGTGTGGCTACGTTATGAATATATTTTGAAAGTAGAGCCCACAGGATTCTCTGGGATTTGTGGGATGTGAGAGCAGGGAGTCTAGAATTTGGAGAGAGTACCCCAGGTGATTCTGAGAGAGGACCACGCTTTGCACAACAATGATGCAATGACATCTGTTTTTCGACTTTTTCATTTCTTATTAGAAACTGACAAATTTCTTGGCACGTTGATGGTCTTAGTAATTTTTTTTAATGGAAAACACATTCAATGAGGACATTTTCAGAAAAAAACTTATAAGCAAAATCATGCCAGGTCTTAATACTAATCCACATGTTTCCTTGTCAGTAACAAGGTGTTTATTTTAAAAATATTTATTAAATAAACAAATCCTCATATCCTTTTTTTTGTTAATTTTTATTTATTTCTTTACTTTTGGCTGTGTTGGGTCTTTGTTGTGGTGCACAGGCTTCTCATTGAGGTGGCTTCTCTTGTTGCAGAGCATGGGCTCTAGGCGCACGGGCTCAGTAGTTGTGGCTCTTGGGCTCTAGAGAACAAGCTTAGTGTTTGTGGTGCACAGGCTTAGTTGCTCCGTGGCATATGGGATCTTCCCAGACCAGGCATCGAACCCGTGACCCCTGCATTGGCAGGCGGATTCTTAACCACTGTGCCACCAGGGAGGTCCAAACCCTCGAACTCTATTTTCACAATCTGAGCCAGCCTTCTCGAATGTAGGTAAACCCACAGCCACAGAGTAGAGAGTATTTTTGGAAAGAGTCTGATGTCTCCAAACTGTGTGAATGAGACTCAGGAAATCTGAAAGCTTGGTTTTTATTAGCACCAAACTTCCCATTGATAAAGAGGTTTACAGAACATTGAAGCAAAGGCTTCCTTCTTTCTTGAGGAATTATCAGAAGGTATGTCCCTACATTAATAATCTCTCCACTATTCTTCTTTTTCTCTTTAGTCTGTGCCCATGGCATGTATGATGTCAGCAGCCACAAGCTATTCTGAATGATGAGAACTGGTTTTCAGTAACCTACAAGGCAATTGTTTGTTTGTCTCTCTTCCTACGGAGATCTAGAGGCATTTATTAAAAACACACACACTGGGCTTCCCTGGTGGCGCAGTGGTTGAGGGTCCGCCTGCCGATGCAGGGAACACGGGTTCGTGCCCCGGTCTGGGAAGATCCCACATGCTGCGGAGCGGCTGGGCCCGTGAGCCACGGCCGCCGAGCCTGCGCGTCCGGAGCCTGTGCTCCGCAACGGGAGGGGCCACAACAGTGAGAGGCCCGCGTACCGCAAAAAAAAAAAAAAAAAAACACACACACACACACACTCACACACACACACACATCACTATGACATTGACTTAGTTTACAAAAGATAATAAAGTATTTTACAAAATTAGTTTCAACTCAAAATGAGTTAAAGCAATTAGGAAAAATGATAGTATCACCAATACTCCAACTCAAATATTCAGTTTCCAAGAGTTCTTTAACCTGTCCTACCCCTCATCAGCACCTGTTGTAAATACCAGGTCACAGTACATTTGGATGTCTTACTTGGAAAACTAATAAATCCTCACCAAAGTCTTGGTCTTAAAGAAGCAAGAGAGAATAGGAATAAATAGTCACCTCCAAATCAGTCGTCCTTTGACTTCAGAAAATCCCATGGTCTTAGAAGCTTCAAAGTCAGAATCAGTTCCATGCACCACTCTTAAAAAGACTGATCTCTGAGAGAGAAAAATTGAGGGTTATTTGGTTATTGAATTTTCTCATTCACTCAAATATAGACATAAAGTATCTGTTTTGTATCAGGCACTGTTCTATATACTGCAGTAGTGAGGGAACAGAGAAAGAAAAAAAGAAAAGAATCAAGTCCCTGCCCTCACAAACTTTACATTCCACATTGATTCCAAGTAACTTCAATCAAATATCATGCTAAATTTTTCAAGAGTTTCCTTTTGGTTTTCCATAGTCTCTCCCAAGTAACTGTGAATATCTACTTTTCTGGGGAAAAAAAAAAAAAGCTATGCTTTCTGCCACTTGGCCAGTACAGATAGTTCAAGATCACAGAAAGAGACATAATGCTTATTTATAACTATAAATGCAAACACATAAATGTAGATATCAAATATATATACAAAATGTTGATACACATACACATACAAGGTAAGAGTCTAATGAAGCAATTAAAAGTTAGGATTTGAAGTTCAAGAACACATGTTCCAGTCTTGATGCTATCACTTAACTAAGCCATTATATCTCAGGTAAGTTTACTGATCTCTTTAAATCTCAGTTCCTCACCTGTAAAGCTGGAATAATAATACATACATACATAATTGGACTAATGTGATGATTAAATATGAGAATGTATACTAAAGCACTTATTCCAGTGGCTGGCATCAAGTTCATATCTAATACTCATTATCACTATATTTCTATTACTTCCTTGTATCATAGATGGAAATTAAGAATCCTGTCAGCAAAATCTCAATCATGTTTTGTGATTGTCAAAAAAACTATCATTCATAGTCACTGGGGCATTTCTTCCCTAAGTTTCTGCAGAAACTCGGTTTCTAAAATTTGATATCAAAAACTGGCAGAAATTCAACTGAATGTCCCACTGTAGGCCTCCAAAACACATCTACATCCGAATCTGTTTCACTTGATTTCCCAGAGTAGGTCACTGGCATATGACACCCTTTACTGTTGTATAAAGAAAAGCATCAAAACTGCCATTGCTTTTGCATAAAGGTATTTTTTTCTTCTCTTCTCTTTTAGCATTTTTTTCTTCTCTTTCTTTAGATCTAGCCTTAACAGAATCTATTTAGGAAGATTTTTCTTTTTCCAAAAGTGTAATAAGGCAAGTGAAAACATCGTTACTAGATGACCCTGAACATAATTTCAACTTTTTATATTATTCTGGACCATCCTTTGCAAGGATGGTCCCATCCCTCCCTAAAGAGAATCCTAAAAAGGAAGTGGAAGTGGATTTACCAGTGTAAAATGGCATCTAGTTAGCAGTCCATATATTAATATCTCAAAATATGCCATTGTAATACCTACAAAGACTCAGTTAAGACATCAGAACTCAAAGGAAGCCTGGAAAATGAGACAGACAACCAAGCCATTACCAGAATCTGTTTTTGTCTATGATATTATGGAGTTATTTTTTCAGGAACTTAGATAGTGCTATTCACCCTAAACGATGGTAGCTCCAAATGTCTTGAATGTAGTGTTTCTATTGTTTATGATGCTTCACAATGGATCACTTCTCAGTTCTCTGGTTATTAGCTCTAGTTTCATTTCCTGCCTTACCTTTCACCAGCCCACACTGTTCTATATTACATTCCACTTTCAGCTAGAAAAAAAATATCTAAGGGAAAACAGATAAATACTCCTGTTAAATTCCAAAGTTTATTAATTAAAAACAAAAATGCTCATGGCTGCATTTTTCTCCCAGTTAAAAATTCATGGACTTTGTGACATATTGCCCCTAATGGAATAGAGTCATCTCTTACTACTCCAAATTCTTGGAACTCTTTGCTAAGTCTGCTTACTGGGAAAATATGTTATCATTTTATTACATTAAAAAAAATGTAGAGTTTTGGCAACATTGACTGGATCATGAATAGAAATACTCCACTTCTATTTTGCATATGATAGAACTCACTCCGGTTGGATCATCTAACTATGGGAAAAATTTCAAATTGTGGACTAAACACATGTGCATCAGAAACTTATGGGCTAGGGCGGTCATGAACAATTCAGATTCCAAGTTCCCACCCATAGATGTTCTAATCCTGGAGGTCTGGGGTCAAACGTGAAATCTTGAAATCGGAGAACATTTCTCTAGTGGTTAAAGGATTTGGTGAAAAGCCCACTTTTCCATATGTACAAACTCAACTTTACCTACATCTTTCTACATTTCGCCTGTACATACACTTTTCTAAATACACTTTCCTTTTATCTAAAATAAGTTGGAAAGAATTGGGTTAGATTTTTCAAAGAAAGCCAATTATTGCTCTGCAAAGTGAAGGTAGTGTCAGTTTCATTGTAGCAGGTGTTTTATAAGCTGATAAAGTCTAGGAAGATATGCATATGATCAATCCTTTGAAAGTGGTTTCAAGAGAAATAGGGGCTTACAAGATTTTTCACTTTCAAGATAGAATATAGATGAAATCCCATAGGACATCATCTTATTAATGTAATTACACAGACACAGGCATTGAAAGAAGTATCAGGTTGATTAGAAATGACAGTGAGAGAGCTGGCAAGTGCAAGTAGAGATTTCCAAGCTGACAAAATCAGAACCAAACAGCATACATTTAGGTTAGAATAAATCTTGCTGAAGAATGCAACCCTCCCTAAAGAGAATCCTAAAAAGGAAGTGGAAGTGGATTTACCAGGGTAAAATGGCATCTAGTTAGCAGCCCACATATTAATATCTCAAAATATGCCATTGTAATACCTACAAAGACTCAGTAAGACATCAGAGCTCAGAGGAAGCCTGGGAAATGAGACAGACAACCAAGCCATTACCAGAATCTGTAAGAAATCCCAACAATAACAAGCCAAGAGAGCTGAAATGAGACACCCTACGAATGATCTCCTAGCAAACACACCACCCGGAAGATAACTGGAAGAGGTTTGGAATCTCCATTTATTATTTATCTCTGATTCAGTGACTCGGGAACCATGCTCAGTTATAAAATGAGGCAGCTGTCCCTATCCTGGGAGACTCGCTTTCCTCTGTTTATGCCTTAGTCCCTTCCAAGTGCCTCCCACTCAAAATATATTGGAGGATTTTAAACCTAAGAAAAGCAACAAGGCTAAAAGGAGGGAGGACTGACGATGATACAATACATTTAAGATGGTGTAAAAGACACAAATAGAAATGTTAAGTAAGGTATAACTCAGAAAGAACCTTTAAAAGTAATGTGTACAAGAGGCTGTAGTCTTTCAGAATTTTTCGTGAATCCATATGTGCAGGTATGGGGCAATGTGAGCAGAAGTCTGTCTGAATTCAACAAAGCTGCAGTAGATGAATGGCTATGGGCAACGGAAATCAGCCAAGAGCTATGAGACAGACCTTTTCAGTTGGCATTAGTGGCCGGTGTTCTGAGTAGATTGTCCTATAATGTAGAATGGACTGAATCATGTTTAAGAACAGTATTTTTAAATCAACTTTATTGAGGTATAATTTGCTTTAAACAAAATGTACCCGCACGACCCCAGAGATGGGCATGAGACGCTAAGGCTGCTGCTGCCGCCACCAAGAAGCCTGTATGCGAGCACAGGTCACTATCCACACCTCCCGTCCCGGGAGCCTGTGCAGCCCGCCACTGCCAGGGTCCCAGGATCCCGGGACAACTTCCCCGGGAGAACGCATGGCGCACTTCAGGCTGGTGCAACGTCATGCCGGCCTCTGCTGCCGCAGGCTCACCCCGCACTCCGTACCCCTCCCTCCTCCCAGTCTGAGTGAGCCAGGGCCCCCGAATCACCTGCTCCTTTAACCCTGACCTGTCTGAGGGAAGAACAGACGCCCTCAGGCGACCTACACGCAGAGGCGGGGCCAAATCCAAAGCTGAGCCCCTGTGAGCTGTGAGAACAAAGAAAAGAAAGGGAAATCTCTCCCAGCAGCCTCAGAAGCAGCGGATTAAATCTCCACAATCAACTTGATGTGCCCTGCATCTGTGGAATACCTGAATAGACAACAAATCATCCCAAACTGAGGAGGTGGACTTTGAGAGCAAGATTTATTATTTTTTCCCCTTTTTCTCTTTTTGTGAGTGTGTATGTGTATGCTTCTGTGTGAGATTTTGTCTGTATAGCTTTGCTTTTACCATGTGTCCTAGGGTTCAGTCTATCCATTTTTTTTTTTTTACTTTTTAAATTTTTTTTAATAATTATTTTTATTTTAATAACTTTGTTATTTTATTTTATTTTATTTTATCTTCTTTCTTTCTTTCTTTTTCTCCCTTTTATTTTGAGCCATGTGGATGACAGGCTCTTGGTGCTCCAGCCTGGTGTCAGGGCTATGCCTCTGAGATGGGAGAGCCAAGTTCAGGACATTGGTCCACAAGAGACTTCCCAGCTCCACGTAATATCGAACGGCAAAAATCTCCCAGAGATCTCCATCTCAACACCAACACCCAGCTTCACTCAACGACCAGCAAGCTACAGTGCTGGACACCCTATGCCAAACAACTAGCAAGACAGGAACACAACCCCACCCATTAGCAGAGAGGCTGCCTAAAATCATAATAAGGCCACAGACACCCCAAAACAAAACACCAGACATAGACCTGCCCACCAGAAAGACAAGATCCAGCCTCATCCACCAGAACACAAGCACTAGTGCCCTTCACCAGGAAGCGTACACAACCCACTGATCCAACCTTAGCCACTGGGACAGACACCAAAAACAATGGGAACTACGAACTTGAAGCCTGCGAAAAGGAGACCCAAACACAGTAAGTTAAGCAAAATGAGAAGACAGGGAAACACACAGCAGATGAAGGAGCAAGGTAAAAACCCACCAGACCAAACAAATGACGAGGAAATAGACAGTCTACCTGAAAAAGAATTCAGAATAATGATATTAAACATGATACAAAATCTTGGAAATAGGGCTTCCGTGGTGGCGCAGTGGTTGAGAGTCCACCTGCCAATGCAGCGGACGCGGGTTCGTGCCTCAGTCCGGGAAGATTCCACATGCCGTGGAGCGGCTGGGCCCGCGAGCCATGGCCGCTGAGCCTGCGCGTCCAGAACCTGTGCTCCGCAACGGGAGAGGCCACAACAGTGAGGGGCCGCGTAAAGCAAAAAAAAAAGAAAAAGAAAAAAATTCTTGGAAATAGAATGGAGAAAATACAAGAAACATTTAACAAGGACCTAGAAGAACTAAAGAGCAAACAAAGAGCGATAAACAACACAATAAATGAAATTGGAAATTCTCTAGAAAGGATCAACAGCAGAATAACTGAGGCGGAAGAATGGAAAACTCACCTGGAAGATAAAATAGTGGAAATAACTATTGCAGAGCAGAATAAAGAAAAAAGAATGAAAAGAATTGAGGACAGTCTCAGAGACCTCTGGGACAACATTAAATGCATCAACATTCAACTAATAGGGGTCCCAGAAGAAGAAGAGGAAAAGAAAGGGACTGAGAAAATATTTGAAGAGATTATAGTTGAAAACTTCCCTAATATGAGAAAGGAAAGAGCAAACAAGTCCAGGAAGCACAGAGAGTTCCACACAGGATAAATCCAAGGAGAAACACGCCAAGACACATATTAATCAAACTATCAAAAATTAAATACAAAGAAAAAATATTAAAAGCAGCAAGGGAAAAACAACAAATAACATACAAGGGAATCCCCATAAGGTTAACAGCTGATCTTTCAGTAGAAACTCTGCAAGCTAGAAGGGAGTCGCAGGACATATTTAAAGTGATGAAGGAGAAAAACCTACAACCAAGATTACTCTACCCAGCAAGGATCTCATTCAGATTTGATGGAGAAATTAAAGCCTTTACAGACAGGCAAAAGCTGAGAGAGTTCAGCACCACCAAACCAGCTTTACAACAAATGCTAAAGGAACTTCTCTAGGCAAGAAACACAAGAGAAGGAAAAGACCTATAATACCAAACCCAAAACAATTAAGAAAATGGGAATAGGAACATACATATCGATAATTTCCTTAAATGTAAATGGATTAAATGCTCCAACCAAAAGACTGGCTGAATGGATACAAAAACAAGACCCGTGTATATGCTGGCTACAAGAGACCCATTTCAGACCTAGGGACACATACAGACTGAAAGTGAGGGGATGGGAAAAGATATTCCATGCAAATGGAAATCAAAAGAAAGCTGGAGTAGCAATTCTCATATCAGACAAAATAGACTTTAAAATAAAGACTATTACAAGAGACAAAGAAGGACACTACATAATGATCAACGGATCAATCCAAGAAGATATAACAATTGTAAATATTTATGCACCCAACATAGGAGCACCTCAATACATAAGGCAAATACTAACAGCCATAAAAGGGGAAATCGACAGTAACACAATCATAGTAGGGGACTTTAAAACCCCACTTTCACCAATGGACAGCTCATCCAAAATGAAAGTAAATAAGGAAACACAAGCTTTAAATGATACATTAAACAAGATGGACGTAATCGATACTTATAGGACATTCCATGGAAAAACAACAGAATACACATTTTTCTCAAGTGCTCATGGAACATTCTCCAGGATAGATCATATCTTGGGTCACTAATCAAGCCTTGGTAAATTTAAGAAAATTGAAATCATGTCAAGTATCTTTTCCGACCACAACGCTATGAGACTAGACATCAATTACAGGAAAAGATCTGTAAAAAATACAAACACATGGAGGCTAAACAATACACTATTTAATAACGAAATGATCACTGAAGAAATCAAAGAGGAAATTAAAAAATACCTAGAAACAAATGACAATGAAAAAATGACCATCCAAAACCTATGGGATGCAGCAAAAGCAGTTCTACGAGAGAAGTTTATAGCAATACAATCCTACCTTAAGAAACAAGAAACATCTCAAATAAACAAACTAACCTTGCACCTAAAGCAATTAGAGAAAGAAGAACAAAAAAAACCCAAAGTTAGCAGAAGGAAAGAAATCATAAAGATGAGATCAGAAATAAATGAAAAAGAAAAGAAGGAAACGATAGCAAAGATCAATAAAACTAAGAGCTGGTTCTTTGAGAAGATAAACAAAATTGATAAACCATTAGCCAGACTCATCAAGAAAAAAAGGGAGAAGACTCAAATCAATAGAATTGGAAATGAAAAAGGAGAAGTTACAACTGACACTTCAGAAATAGGATCATGAGAGATTACTACAAGCAACTCTATGCCAATTAAATGGACAACCTGGAAGAAATGGACAAATTTTTAGAAATGCACAGCCTTCCGAGACTGAACAGGAAGAAATACAAAATATGAACAGACCAATCAGCAGCACTGAAATTGAAACTGTGATTTAAAATCTTCCAACAAACAAAAGCCCAGGACCAGATGGCTTTACAGGCGAATTCTACGAAACATTTAGAGAAGAGCTAACACCTATCCTTCTCAAACTCTTCCAAAACATAGCAGAGGGAGGAACACTCTCAGACTCATTCTACGAGGCCACCATCACCCTGATACCAAAACCAGACAAAGATGTCACAAAGAAAGAAAACTACAGGCCAATATCACTAATGAACACAGATGCAAAAATCCTCAACAGTATACTGGCAAACAGAATCCAGCAGCACATTAAAAGGATCATACACCGTGATCAACTGGGGTTTATCCCAGGAATGCAAGAATTCTTCAGTATATGCAAACCAATCAATGTGATACACCATATTAACAAATTGAAGGAGAAAAACCATATGATCATCTCAATAGATGCAGAAAAAGCTTTTGACAAAATTCAACACCATTTATGATAAAAACCCTCCAGAAAGTAGGCATAGAGGGTACTTACCTCAACATAATAAAGGCCGTACATGACCAACCCACAGCCAACATCGTTTTCAATGGTGAAAAACGGAAAACATTTCCACTAAGATCAGGAACAAGACAAGGTTGCCCCCTCTCAACACTATTATTCAACATATTTTTGAAAGTTTCAGCCACAGCAATCAGAGAAGAGAAAGAAATAAAAGGAATCCAAATCAGAAAAGAAGAAGTAAAGCTGTCACTGTTTGCAGATGACATGATACTATACATAGAGAATCCTAAAGATGCTACCAGGAAACTACTAATCAATGAATTTGGTAAAGTAGCAGGATACAAAATTAATACACACAAATCTCTTGCATTCCTATACACTAATGATGAAAAATCTGAAAGTGAAATTAAGAAGACACTCCCATTTACCATTGCAACAAAAAGAATAAAATATCTAGGAAAAAACCTACCTAAGGAGACAAAAGACCTGTATGCAGAAAATTACAAGACACCGATGAAATAACTTAAAGATTATACAAATAGATGGAGAGATATACCATGTTCTTCGATTGGAAGAATCAATACTGTGAAAATGACTATACTACCCAAAGCAATCTACAGATTCAATGCAATCCCTATCAAACTACCACTGGCATTTTTCACAGAACTAGAACAAAAAATTTCACAATTTGTATGGAAACACAAAAGACCCCGAATAGCCAAAGCAATCTTGAGAAAGAAAAGCGGAGCTGGAGGAATCACGCTCCCTGACTTCAGACTATACTACAAAGCTACAGTAATCAAGACAGTATGGTACTGGCACAAAAACAGAAATAGAGATCAATGGAACAGGGTAGAAAGCCCAGAGATAAACCCATGCACATATGGTCACCTTATCTTTGATAAAGGAGGCAAGAATACACAATAGAGAAAAGACAGCCTCTTCAATAAGTGGTGCTGGGAAAAATGGACAGCTACATGTAAAAGAGTAAAATTAGAACACTGCCTAACACCATACACAAAAATAAACTCAAAATGGATTAAAGACCTAAATGTAAGGCCAGACACTATCAAACTCTTAGAGGAAAACATAGGCAGAACATTGTATGACATAAATCACAGTAAGATCCTTTTTGACTCATCTCCTAGAGAAATGGAAATAAAAACAAAAAAAAACAAATGGGACCTAATGAAGCTTAAAAGCTTTTGCACAGCAAAGGAAACCATAAACAAGACGAAAAGACAACCCTCAGAATGGGAAAAAATATTTGCAAATGAAGCAACAGACAATCTCCAAAATTTACAAGTAGCTCATGCAGCTCAATATTAAACAAACAAACAACCCAATCCAAAAATGGGCAGAAGACCTAAACAGACATTCCTCCAAAGAAGATATACAGATTGCCAACAAACATATGAAAGGATGCTCAACATGACTCATCATTAGAGAAATGCAAATCAAAACTACGATGAGGTATCACCTCACACCAGTCAGAATGGCCATCATCAAAAATCTACAAACAGTAAGTGCTGGAGAGGGTGTGAAGAAAAAGGAAGCCTCTTGCACTGTTGGTGAGAATGTAAATTGATACAGCCACTATGGAGAACAGTATGGAGGTTCCTTAAAAAACTAAAAATAGCATTACCATACGACCCAGCAATCCCACTACTGGGCAAATACCCTGAGAAAACCATAATTCAAAAAGAGTCATGTACCAAAATGTTCACTGCAGCTGTATTTACAATAGCCAGGACATGGAAGCAACCTAAGTGTCCATCGACAGATGAATGGATAAAGAAGATGCGGCACATATATACAATGGAATATTACTCAGCCATAAAAAGAAACGAAATTGGGTCATTTGTAGAGATGTGGATGGACCTAGAGACTGTCATACAGAGTGAAGTAAGTCAGAACGAGAAAAACAAATACTGTATGCTAACACATGTATATGGAATCTAAAAAACAACAAAAATGGTCATGAAGAACCTAAGGGCAAGACGGGAATAAAGACGCAGACCTACTAGAGAATGAACTTGAGGATACAGGGAGGGGGAAGGGTAAGATGGGACAAAGTGAGAGAGTGGTATGGACATATATACACTACAAAATGTAAAATAGATAGCTAGTGGGAAGCAGCCGCATAGCACAGGGAGATCAGCTTGGTGCTTTGTGACCACCTAAAGGGGTGGGAGAGGGAGCGTGGGAAGGAAGGAGATGCAAGAGGGTAGATATATGGGGATATATGTATATGTATAACTGATTCACTTTGTTATAAAGCAGAAACTAACACACCATTGTAACGCAGTTATACTCCAATAAAGATGTTAAAAAAAATTAAAAAATAAATGCAAAGATAAAGGAGCCAGTGGAGAATGCTTCATTCTCCTCTCTCAGAAAATGTTGATGACTTATGATATGAACTCATGCACACATGACTGAAGAAAAAAAGCTCAAATTCATAATCACTTCTTAATGATATCACAAAAAATTAAGCACAAAAAGCATGGAAATTCTTGCTTATATTATTCAAAAAATAATGAAATAGTTGGGCATTAAAATAATTTTAAACGAAAAAAAAATGTACCCGCACTTAATGTGTTTTGATAAATGTACACTCCCACGTAGCTACCACTTCCATCAAGTTATAAACATTTCCATGACCCAGAAAGTTCCCACATGTCCCAGTATAGTCAATCCTCTCCTCCATCTCAGAGAATCACTGATTCTGACTTCTATGACTACAGATTAGTTTTGCCTGTTCTGAACCTTAAAATATGTACTCTTTTGTCACTAGCTTTTTTCACTTAGTTAATTATTTTAACATTCACCTATGTTGTTAAACATATCAGTGGTTCATTCTTCTTTATTGCTGAGTAGTATTCCATTGTAAGAATGTACCTTTATTATTTCTCTATTCATCTGTTGATGGACATTTGAGTTATTTCCAGAGTTTGGTTATTATGAATAAAACTTCTGTGATCTTTTGTGTGTAAGTCTCTTGTGAGCATA
Source organism: Pseudorca crassidens (assembly GCF_039906515.1). NCBI lineage: Eukaryota > Metazoa > Chordata > Mammalia > Artiodactyla > Delphinidae > Pseudorca > Pseudorca crassidens. The sequence continues at coordinate 36,487,937 of NC_090315.1, read as the reverse complement.
TGTTTTCATTTTTCTTGGGTAAGAAATAGAATTGCTGGTTCATATGTAGATATGTATTTAACTGGATAAGAAAACTGCCAATTTCAGTGGAGCACACACCAGTCAGTGTACACTCAAGAAACAGACACAAAGGAGTGACCAAGATGGCAGAGTAGGGAGACCCTGAGCTTACCTCCTCCCATGGGCACACCCAAATTGCAACTATTTATAGAGCAACTATCAATGAGAACAACCTGCAGACTAGCAGAAAAGGTTTTCCACAACTAAAGATATAAAGAAGGAACCACAATAAGATAGGTAGGAGGGGCGGAGAGACAGTATCATCAAGACCCACAGGTGACCCACAAACTAGAAAATAGTCACAATAGCAGAGGTTCTCCCCAAGGTATGAGGCGTATAAGCCCCACCGACAGGCTCCCCAGCCCAGGGCTCCTGCACTATAAAGGTGAACCTCCAGAACATCTGGCTTTGAAGGCTAGTGGGTCTTGCATATAGGACAGCCAAAGGTCTGCAGGAAACAGAGACTCCACTCTTATTAAAGGGGGTACACAAAATCTCACATGATCCAAGAACCAGTGCAGAGGCAGTAATTTGAAAGAAGCTTGGACAGACCCACTTGCTGATCTTGGAGAGCCTCCCACGGACGCAGGAGGCAACTAGGACTCCCCCTGTGGACAGAGAAGCTGATGTCAGCCTTTTGGGGGAGTTCATTCTACCATGAGGACACCGGTGCTGACAAGTGTCATTCTGGAGCCCTCCCTCTAGCCTATTAGCACCAGGCGGCTTACCCACCCACCAGTCAGTCCACACCAGTCCTAAGAACCCTCCCAGGCCAAGCAGCCAGCCACACAGGGACCCGGCCCTGCCCAGCAGCAACTAGTTACATAAAACAGAACCCCCATAAGACCATCAGCTGACTTTTCAGCAGAAACTCCAAAGGCCAGAGGGAGTGTCACTATATATTTAAAGTGATAAAAGGGAAAAAACCTACAACCAAAAATATTCTACCCAGCAAGGCTTTCATTCAGATTTGAAGGATAAAGAGTTTTACAGACAAGCAAAAGCTAAAAGAGTTCAGCAGCACAAACCAGCTTTACAAGAAATGTTAAAGGGACTTCTCTAAGCAGAAAACCCACAACTAGAAGTACGAAAATTACAAAAGGAAAAATCTCATCGGTAAAGGAAAATATACAGGAAAAGTAGGAGATCGACTACTCATAAAGCTAGTAGGAACGTTAAAAGACAAAAATAGTAAAATCTCTACAGTAAGTACTTAAGGGACATACAAAACCAAAAGATGTAAAATACGGTGTCAAAAACATTAAACATGGGGAGTGGGAAGTGAAAATGCAGGACTGTTAGAATGCATTCAAAATTATGAGATCCCGGGCTTCCCTGGTGGCGCAGTGGTTAAGAATCTGCCTGCCAATGCAGGGGACACGGGTTCGATCCCTGGCTCGGGAAGATTCCACATGCCGCGGAGCAACTAAGCCCGTGTGCCCCAACTACTGAGCCTGTGCTCTAGAGCCCATGAGCCAAGCCCACGCGTGCCTAGAGCCCACGTTCCACAAGAGAAGCCACAACAATGAGAAGCCCATGCGCCGCAACAAAGACCCAATGCAGCTAAAAATAAATTAATTAATTTAAAAAAAACTTCTGAGATCCTCAACTTAAAATAATCATATATACATATATACATATACATATACATATTGCTATATACAAACCTCATGGTAACCACAAACTAAAAATCTGTAATAGATACACACAAAAAAAGGAAAAGGGGTCCAAACAGAACACTAAAGATAGTCATAAAATCACAAAGGAACAGAGCAAAAGTGGAAGAAAGGAACAAAAAAGAACTATAAAAACACCAACAAAACAATGAACAAAATGGCAATAAGCACACACGTATCAATAACTTCTTTAAATTTAAAGAGACTAAGTGCTCCAATCAAAAGACACAGAGTGGCTGAATGGATTAAAAAACAAGACCCACTGCGTACAAGAGACTCATTTCAGATCTAAAGACACACATAGTGATGGCATGGGAAAACAGTAGCCAAGACATGTAAGCAATTCAAGTATCCATGGGTAGACTAATTGATAAAGAAGATATGAGATAGATAGACAGACAGAATGGAATATTACTCAGCCATAAAAAAGAGAGAAATCTTACCATGTATGACAACATGGATGGACCTAGAGGGTATTGTGCTAAGTGAAATAAGTCAGACAGAGAAAGACAAACACAGTATGATTTCACTTATATGTGGAATCTGAAAACAAAACAAATGAATAATACAGCAAAACAGAAACAGACTCATAGATACAAAGAACAAACCGGTGGTTACCAGAGGGGCAAGGGGGGAGGGATGAGTCAAATAGGTGAGGGAGATTAAGAGATACAAACTTTTTGTTACAAAATAAATGAGTCACGGGGATGAAATGTACAGCCTGGGGAATACGGCCAATAATATTGTAATAACTTTATATGGTGACAGATGGTAATTATACTTATCCCAGTGATCACTTTGTAATGTATAAAAATTTCAAATCACTATGTTGCACACCTGGAACTAACATAGTGTTGTAAGTCAATGAAAAGAGAAAAGAAAACTGTCAAACTCATTTCCAAAGTGACTGTACAATTTTACACTCACATCAACAACACGTGAGAGCTCCAGCTACTGCAAATCCTTGCCATCACTGAATCTTGTCATTCTTTTTTGTTTTAGCCATTAAGAGCAGTCTTTTGATGAGCTAAAAACCAGAGGCTATATCTGTTTGTTATTTAAGCCTGGTTTGATTTTTTTCCATGCAGCAACCCTTATTTTGAAGAATTGCTGCCTCCCAAATCCATGTATTTAGGACCCATCGCATGTGCCTCATTAAGATTCTTCCCACCTCGTCTATGTTCTAGACCCTTGGCTACTTTGTTCCACTTCAGTTGCTACCAGGGTCTTAACTCCATGCAGGGCACACGGTCCCACTGCCTCTTGTTCTGGCTCCTCTTGATGTTTCTAAGCTCAGAGGTAGCATATGTCCCCCAGGGCATGGAGGACAGCTGAAGGGACTGGGTGATCCAATCTAGAAGTATAAAGGAGCTGTCTCCCTCTGGGATAAACTTTGATCAGTGGGCGATCAGAGATGGGATGGAGCTGGCAGGCACATTTCCTGTGTCTTTACTGCATAAGTCTGGGGCCCAGATGCTTCGTGCAGTGTCCAGTCATCCATTCCACATAGCTTAGTGGATGTACCTACTGAGCAGCCAACGGTGACCCATCAGGAAATAGTGGCCACACAGTAATGCATCACTTTGCATTTGTTCCCCATCCTTTCCTGCCTCACTTCCTTTTTCTCTCTGTGTCTTGGGATTTGAACTTCCAATAAATTATTTTCATTTAAATCTTGCTTCAGGTTCTGTTTTTAGGTAACTTAGTTTCTCCATAAGTTCCTTCTCTTGAGCTATCTTGACCCTCATCCTTCTTAATGTCCTTTTCTTCAAACTTTTATTGATTTTATGAGTCATCCAGTGTCTCTCTAATAAATTCCATTTTGGTCAGAGTCAATTTCTGTAGCTTAAGGCCACAGAATCTTAATCAGTTTATGAGACAACGATGTAATTTTGTAGGATGTTAGAATATATCTTTATAATATTTTATCCTATGAAAGAGGAAAATGGGGATCATAGAAGTTCATATAGTTAATCATCTGCTGCAGCGGAAATGCATAGACTATCACTTGGCATATAGTATGTACTAAGTAAATATTTGCTGGATCTGAATCAGAAACCTGGTGAGTACTGCATTTTCCACCAAATTTGAATTCAAAGCCTGTGAGCTCCCTACTATATCACATTTTATCTCAATTCCAGTTAAAGATTTCAACAGGAATCGTTCTCTCTCAGATGTATTGTAAAGGATTCTCTATGATTATCTGCCTGCTGATATAATTCTTCATCCAAATAGTTGTTTAGTCTGGATTGCTCCATCCTCTGAAATAGAATTCTTTATTCTGTCTGATTTAAAGAGTAGTACACCTGAGAAACCTTGAAGAAAAAGAACAAAGCCAGAGAATTTATACTACCATTTATGAAGGCTTAGTGTAAAGCTCTAGTAACTAAGACAGTGTGGTTTTAGCACAAGGATAGAAAAACTAACCAATGGAACAGAATGACTACAAAAACAAACTCTATGATTACATGAGATACAATGGGGAATTCTTTTTTATCTGGTTCTAGGTTAATTAGATATCCATGTGGAAAAACTACATTTTGTTAGCTACTTCAAATAAACCAGAAAATAAAATATAAACAAATGGTATAAACAAATGGTAGAAATTATAAGGGTAAATTTCAACATAAATAAATGCTTTTATCAATTATGCTGGCCTTTATCATCTCATTATTGCTGCCAGTAAATATTTTAAGCTTTAAACTTGGTTTAGGAATTAGAAAAGAATTGTACAGACCATTCTATGTAACAATTATTTTCATAACAGTTTTACAATACAACATATATTACTGAAAAAAATCCAATTGTATTCTTTTATCAAATGCCATTTAGTTTTCATCTTTGTAATTTCCTCCCTAAGAATTTCAGAGTGTGTAGGGCACTGGATAACATAAGGAACTATTTCATTCTTACGCAAAATTAAATATTTTAATAGATTGCCAAAAGCAAATCCCTATTTATGTTTTATTATTTTTTTCTTCAAAGTATTTATTATGGGTTTTAAATGACAGATTTCATTCTCAGAAAATGATTATATCAATTTAATTAATTGTCACCTCAGGGTCGATTCTTTCATATCTAAGAAGTTTGGAACAGAAAAGATTCCAAAAACTGAAAACCATTGCAGCTAGGCACCTGGAAGATGAGATTCAATTCAGCTAACTGAGAAGTAAACTCTTAAATATATAATTCCATAAATATGTTCATATTTCCTTTATCTAATTTTAGAACTTTCACTTAGAAATCATATATTAAAGAAACAATTGAAACCCCCTTTGTAGCCAGCCCTGATTTATTTCCCTCTTTATTCTCCCAAGTCGTATGGCTTTCCCAGACACGTTTTTTCATTTTTAATACATATCTACCTATCCATAAACAGCAGATAGTATTATTTTGTGCGTGGCTTTTTTAAAATCACATAAACTGTATCATTCCATGGATGTTGTTCTGTTCCTTAGATTTTTACTCAAATTGTGCTTCTGAGGTTTATCTAGATTGATACTGATAAATCTGAATAAAGTTCTTTTTTTTTTTTTTCGGCTTCTAAAAAGAAGGAGCAGACACTGCCAGTTGCCTACCCAATACCATGCCTCATCTTTTTTCTTTCTAAGAGAAACATAATTTTTTTTCAATGTAGTCATGTGCCTGAAAAATTAGACAATATTTTCCAGGCTTCTTGCAGCTAAATTTCTAGCTAATGCCATTGAACAAAGTCTGCTTGGGATTGCTCTGGAAAATCTGATTTCTCAGCTGCCTTCTCCTCCTTGTTTAATTCTTTTTACTTTTCTCCTACCTAGCATGAGGATGTGATTCATGGTGGCAATGCAGCCATTTTGTAACCATAAGAAAAAGAGCTACATGCTAGGTATGGCAGAGTAGGATGTATAGAAGCTTGGACTCTTTTTTTTTAATTTAATTTTTATCTTATATTAGGGTATAGTTGATTTACAATGCTGTGTTAGTTTCAGGTGTACAGCAAAGTGGTTCAATTATTCATATACATATATCCATTCTTCATCAGATTCTTTTCCCATATAGGTTATTACAGAGTACCGAGTAGAGTTCCCTGTGCCATACAGTAGGTCCTTGTTGATTATCTATTTTATATATAGTAGTGTGTATATGTTAATCCAAAATTCCTAATTTATCCCTCCCCCCACACACCTTTCCCCTTTGGTAACCATAACTTTGTTTTCGAAGTCTGTGAATCTGTTTCTGTTTGTAAATAAGTTCATTGTATCATCTTTTTAGATTCCACATACAAATGATATCATATGATATTTGTCTTTCTCTGTCTGACTTACTTCACTTAGTATGATGATCTCTAGGTACTGGCACAAAAACAGAAATATAGATCAATAGAACAGGGTAGAAAGCCCAGAAATAAACCCAAGCACCTATGGTCAATTAATCTATGACAAAGGAGACAAGAACATAAAATGGAGAAAAGACAGTCTCTTCAATAAGTTGTGCTGGGGAAACTGGACAGTACATGTGAAAGAATGAAATTAGAACACTCTCGAACGCCATACACAAAAATAAACTCAAAATGGATTAAAGACCTAAATGTAAGACCAGATATTATAAAACTCTTAGAGGAAAACACAGGCAGAACACTCCTTGACATAAATCGGAGCAATATCTTTTTGGATCCACCTCCTAGGGTAATGAAAATAAAAACAAAAATAAACAAATGGGCTCTAATTAAACTTAAAAGCTTTTGCACAGCAAAGGAAACCATAACAAAATGAAAAGACAACCCACAGAATGGGAGAAAATATTTGCAAATGAAGCAATGGACAAGGGATTAAACTCCAAAATATACAAACAGCTCATGCAGCTCAATATCAAAAAACAAACAACTCAATCAAAAACTAGGCAGAAGATATAAATAGACATTCTCCAAAGAAGATGTACAGATAGCCAAAAAGCACATGAAAATATGCTCAAAATCGCTAATTATTAGAGAAATGAAAATCAAAACTACAATGAGGTATCACCTTACACTGGTCAGAAGGGCCCTCATCAGAAAGTCTACAAACAATAAATGCTGGAGAGGGTGTGGAGAAAAGGGAACCCTCCTGTACTGTTGGTGGAAATGTAAATTGGTACAACCACTATGAAGGACAGTATGGAGCTTCCTTAAAAAACTAAAAATAGAACTACTATATGATACAGCAATCCCACTCCTGGGCATATATCTAGACAAAACCATAATTTGAAAAGATGCACCCCAGTGTTCATTGCAGCACTATTTATAATATCCAGGAGATGGAAGCAACATAAATGTCCATTGACAGAGGAATGGATAAAGGAGATATGGTATATATATACAATGGAATATCACTCAGCCATAAAAAAGAATGAAATAATGCCATTTGCAGCAACATGGATGGACCTAGAGATTATCATACTAAGTAGAAGCTTGTACCCTTGATGGCCTTGTGGAGCTACCATAGCAGCTACAAGTAGTCCTACCTCTGGACTTCATATTAAGTGGGAAAAGTAAAATCTCTTTTTGGTTAAAGTACAGTAGTTGGTTCTCTACCACATGCAGCCTTATTAACTCCTAACTAATAGAATTCCAGTAATGAATATGCTATAGATATATACATCCATTTATCCATTCCAATAAATTATTTACTTCTACTTCTTTACAGTTATAACCAGTATTGCAGTGAACATCCTTGTATAATGAACTTCTCTTTACACAGATCTGAGATTCCCTAGAAGTACTGAAAGTTCATATAGCTGATTCACTTTGTTATACAACAGAAACTAACACAACATTGTAAAGCAATTACACTCCAATAAACATGTTAAAAAAAAAAGTTCATAAGGTCATACTGATATTCAACTTTGGAGAACAGTTTAAAACACCTAGAAAAGTGATGGTTCTTTACATTCCCATAAACAGTGTCTGCATTTTTTATTCCATACACCTTTGCCAATTTGATGAGTCCCGGCCGATGAAATTTTTGTTAAGTCTGGTGGGTATGAAATAGTATCTCATTTTTTAAACTTTAAATTCATTAATTCCTAGTGAGGTTGATTGCTTTTTCATATTAGACTTTCTTATTTTTTTCTTATTGGACTTTTGGCTACTCCTAAATTAATTTATGGAACACAATTATATGAATACAAGAGTAGGTCCAGAAGAATCTTCAAATGAAGGAAAAAATTTCAATTCAATAATGGCTACTTTTTTGTTGAGTATTTATTACATTTCATCAATTCTACTCCTCATGAAAATTCTGAAAGATAGTAAGATAGGAATTACTATTCGGAAGTTTTTGTTATTTTTATAAATTTTATTACACTGTGACATTATTCCAAGGTTTGTATAGACATGGAGGAGTTATTATTTGTCCAAAATCATACAATAGGAAGCAGTAGAGCAGAGATTTGAACTTGACTGCTGACTCCAAAGCCTGTACATTTTTTATTACACAATGCTGAGCATAAGACTTTTTTCAGCATAAACTGTGTGCAGGAAAGTTATTAGCTGCTGTAGAGAAGGAGACAAGTAAAATGTAAGTAATAGTCTGAACTATAAAGACAAAAACATATATATTCATACTTGTTTTCAAACATGGAGCTGAAAAATACACATACTTAAGAAACAGTTTCTGGTCAAGGAAAATATGAGATAAAGAGAAATTTTTAAAAAGATTGAATATCACCAGAGAAATGTTCTACAATTGCTACTTGGACACAACTTTAATTTTAGTAGGTTAAGTGAATGCAAGTGATCCATCTTAGTTTTAGAGAAGCAGGTGCTACTTTAGCTCATGAAATTTCTCCTTGCAGAATTAACTGAAATTGGCTTAGCTATGAGTACTCTCAGTTGACTTGGGAACTGGCTCAAGTCACGAAGAAGAAATAATCATAAAACTCTGAGTACCTAGTTTGCTACTGGGGTGGCACAGGGGTTGATGGATTGAGTTTCATTTAGCATCTTCACTAATGACCTGAAGGAGGGAGCAAATAACTTGTTAATGAAATTCACAAATGGTAATATATGAGGAGGCATTGCAAACACTGATAAAGACTGCTAAATTATCAAAAGAAACCCAAAGAGGTTAGACATATAGACACAAACGAACAACCTAAAACGTACCATGGAAATTTAAGAGTTGAGAACAGGAATGGATGTGGGAGAAAGTTGATAGAGGAAATGTTACTAATTTTTATGATGCCATCAACTAAAAGCCTTCTAAAGCATTATTTCCAGAAGAAACCCAGGAGTTAAAGTAAAAAGTCATCCACCGATGGACACTTCGCTGTTTCCACATCTTGGCTATTGTAAATAATGCTGCAACAAACACGGGCATGCAAATGCCCCTTTGAGATCCTGTTTTCATTTCCTTTGGATATAGACCCAGAAGTGGGATTGCTGGATCATATGGTAGTTCTTAATTTTTTTTAGGAACTTCCGTACTGTTTTCCACCCTGGCTGCACAAGTTTACATTCCCACCAACTGTGCACAAGGATTCCCTTTTCTCCACATCCTCACCAACACTTGTTATCTCTTGTCTTCTTGATCTCAATGAGGTGATATCTCATTGTGGTTTTGATTTGCATTTCCTTGACAATTAGTGATGTTGAATATCTTTTTTATGTACCTGTTGGCCATTCATACGACTTTTTTGTAAAAATGTCTATTCAGGGGCTTCCCTGGTGGCGCAGTGGTTGAGAGTCTGCCTGCCAATGCAGGGGACGCGGGTTTGTGCCCCGGTGCGGGAGGATCCCACATGCCGCGGAGCGGCTGGGCCCGTGAGCCGTGGCCGCTGGGCCTGCGCGTCCGGAGCCTGTGCTCCGCAACGGGAGAGGCTACAACAGTGAGAGGCCCACATACCGCAAAAAAAAAAAAAAAAAAAAAAAAAATGTCTATTCAGTTCCTCTGCCCACTTTTTAATTGGATTGCTTATATATATATTTGCTATTGAGTTGTATGAATGGATAAAAAAGATGTCATATACATATATATACAATGCAATATTATTCAGCCATGAGAAGGGACATCCTGCCATTTGCAACAACATGGTTGGAGCTTGGGCACATAATGCTAAATGAAATAAGTCAGACAGAGAAAGAGAAATACCTTATGATATCACTTATATGTGGAATCTAAAAAAGCTGAATTCATTGAGACAGATACTAGAATGGCAGTTACCAGGGACTGGAGGAAAAGGGGAGTTATTAGTCAAGATTACAAATTTCCAGCTATAAGATAAATAAGTTCTGGGGATCTAATGTAGAGCATACTGATTAAAGTTAATAATACTGCATTACATATTTGAAAGTTGCTAAGAGAGTAAATCTTAAATGTTCTCATCACAAGAAAAGAAATGGTAATTATGTGATATGATGGAGATGTTAGCTACCACAACAGAGGTAATCATTTTGAAATGTATATATGTATCAAATCAACATTGTACACCTTAAACTTACACAATGTGATATCTCAATTATATATCTCAATAAAGCTGAATGAAAAATAAAGTGAAAAGTAAAGTCAATTAGATCTTAGCTTATAATGTGAAAAGGGTGCCAAAAAGAACTCTGGCTTACTGCTGTATGGTAGAGCAGAAAGAGCCTTGGATTTGGATTCAGTAAGACAGATTTGAAATTCAAACCCAGGTCTTCCATCTCAATTTTTCATCTATAAAATGAGAATGATGATAACCACCTCACAGGACTGCTGCCTGATTAAAATGAGGGAATATGCAAAAAAGCAGCAAGCTCAATGCCTGGCATGACCGATAGCCCAGCAAACATGATATAAAGCAGTCTTTGATACATTCCTTGAAGTGAGTTGCTGGACTCAGACCTGAGCACTTTAACTCCCAAAATATGGAATTAACCTGGAGAAAGTGCCAAGAAGAGTAAGGGGAAAGGAAGGAGCAAAACCAAGAGACAGAAGAACTTAATCCAATTCACTAGTTCCAGAAACACAGCTGAGGCGTGCAAGGCTGAAAATGGAGAGTGAATATTTAATATGAACAAGGAGATGCAAGTTAAGAGTAATGGGATGAGATTAAGAAAAAGAAAGCTTAAGCTTTAGATCAGGAAAAAAAATTTTCCTTGATACTCCTGTCAGATAGTAGCAGAATATTCACACAAGGAGAACAGTAAGTGAACCATTTCTTAAAGTACTTTAAATTAACTGTATAATAGTTCAAAAAGTTTATCAAGGGACTGGGAATTTGGGGTTGGTAGATGCAAAGTATTACATTTAGAATGGATAAACAACAAGGTCCTACTGTATAGCACAGGGAACTGTATCCAATCTCCTGGGATAAGCCATAATGGAAAAGAATATTAAAAAGGAATGTTAGATGCAAGAGGGAGGAGATATGGGGATATACATATATGTATAGCTGATTCACTTTGTTATAAGGCAGAAACTAACAAAAAAAACAAACAAACAAAAGGAATGTTAAAAAATGTTTAACAAGGGAAAAACCCCTCCTAAATTCTTTTGAACTCTAATGCCTTTGATAATAATTCTCACACCACCATGATTCAAAATTATCCAAGAGATTCTAAAACAGTAGTAGAATAATTGACCCTTTTCTTCAAATTCTCAGCAAAAATCCCTAATAAGTCACTGAACAGAATGTTTACAGATTTAAAGTTCCTTTCCTCCTAGAAATTATCCTTAAACACTTTGGTATACTGCTGTATATATGATGATATCTGATTTTTCACGCCATTATTTCACAACTGATTTATCCAGATTTCACAATGTTCTGCAAAATAAATTATTCTATTCAGATGCTCTAACTTCTGGACAAGTGTGAAGTTCTCCTTTGCACTGGAAAAATCTTATTACTTGAGTCTAAGGCAGGCTTTGGTCTGGTGCAGGTTAGATAACCAGCAGATACTCAAGCAAGAGCCAGGAGAAAAAACACGTAACGGGGAAGGCAGACATCTGATTAATACATCAAGATACCATCAAAAAAACCCACTAATTCTAAAAGATACACGCACACCCTATGTTCAGTGCAGCATTATTTACAATAGTCAAGATACAGAAGCAGCATAAGTGTCCAACAATAGATGACTAAAGATGATGTGTGTGTGTGTGTGTGTGTGTGTGTGTGTGTGTGTGATGGAATATTAGCCATTAAAAATAACGAAATCTTGCCAATTGCTACAAGGTGGTTGGACCTAGAGGGTATTATGCTAAGTGAAATAACTCAAATAGAGAAAGATAAATACTGTATGATTTCACTTACATGTAGAATCAACAAAACAAAACAAATGAATAAACAAAACTAAACAGAGCCATAGATACAGAGAACAATCTGTTGGTCGCCAGAGGGGAGGAGGGTGTGACATTGGGTGAAATAGGTGAAGGGGATTAAGAAGTACAACCTTCCAAACTAACACAACATTGTAAAGCAACTACAATAAAAACTGCAATAAAAATTTTTAAAAAAGGAAGTACAACTTTCCAGTTATAAAATAAATAAGTCATGAGAAAATAATGTACAGCATAGGGAACAGTCAATAATATTGCAGGGCTTCCCTGGTGGCGCAGTGGTTGAGAGTCCGCCTGCCGATGCAGGGGACACGGGTTCGTGCCCCGGTCCGGGAAGATCCCACATGCCACGGAGCGGCTGGGCCCGTGAGCCATGGCCGCTGGGCCTGCATGTCTGGAGCTTGTGCTCCGCAACGGGAGAGGCCACAGCAGTGAGAGGCCCGCGTACCGCAAAAAAAAAAAATAATAATAATAATAATATTGCTATAACTGTTTATGGTAACAGATGGTTAGTAGACATCATGGTGATCAATTCATACTGTATATAAATATCAAATTACTATGTTGTATGCCTGAAACAAATATAATATTGTATGTCCCACACAAATGAACATATCTATGAAACAGACCCACAGACATAGAGAACAGACTTGTGGTTGCCAACAGAGGTGTGGGAGGGTCAGGGATGGATTGGGAGTTTGGGATTAGCAGATGCAAAACTATTATACATAGGATGGATAAACAACAAGGTCCTACTGTATAGCACAGGTAACTATATCCAATATCCTGTGATAAACCATAATGGAAAAGAATATTAAAAAGAGAATGTATATATATATAGATGTATAACTGAATCACTTTGCTGTACAGCAGAAATTAAAAGATTGTAAATTAACAATACTTCAATAAAATTTTTTAAAATATTGTATGTAAACTATAGTTCAATTTAAAAAAAGAAAAAAATATCATCAAAAAAACATATACTGTCAACCATATGCCAGGCACTGTATGAGGTCTTGGTGATTTAACAATGGCCAATAAAAACTAATGTTCCCAGCCTCAAAGACTTATATTTTGAAGAGATACATGATGGCAAATAAAATACAACTTCTAGGGTACAAAAGTATATGAAGAAACATGAAAGGATTAAGGGGTGGCTTGGGAATGGGAACAGGGAACAACACTATTTGTTAGGTGGTCAAAGAAAGCCTCTTAGTATATACATTTGAAAAAAGACCTGAAAAAAAGTGAGGGAGGAAGCTCGATTTAGGAAAATCACATTCCAGACAGAGGAAAAAGTAAACCCAAAGGCCTTGCTCCTGCATATTTCAGGAGCAACAGGTAAGGCAATGTAGTCAGGATGGGGTAACCAGGGACTTGTAGGTATTCTTGGGTGGAGGTGGCAAACATGATAGGAGTTAAGGTTAAAAACTAGGCAGTGGCCAAACTGTAAGGAGCCTTGACGGCTCGGAAAGGTATGGGAAAGCATGAAGGTGTTGAGAAGGGGAGTAACAGGATCCGATTTGCATTTCTAAAAGCTCACTCTGGGTGCTCTTTGAAAAATGGATTTTGTTGGGTGCAGGGTGGAGGTAAAAACACAAGAGTGGGAATAAGGAAGACATTTTACTAAACCAGGGAAAGATGATAATGGTAACAGGAGGGATAGAAACAAGCCTATAGACTCAGAAGACGTTTGGAAGGTAGAGCCAATAGATTTTACTGACATGTTAGATGAGAGGAAATGCCCATTAGTCGAGGGAACAGGCTGCTGAGACCTTCGGAAGGAGGGGTGTAGAAGTTAGCTGCCTATGTTGTCAAGTAATACAAGCAACACATGTATGTTTGGTGTGTTCAGAAGAGTGGATGATGGTGACATGAGATGTTTTGTACCTTTACTAAGTCTCTTTAAGTACCTACTCTCCATTAATTCCTGAATCATTTTCAGATGATGGATATGGGCTTTGGTAAATTCCAGAATCTGTGTATCAGTTTGGGGAACTCATATCTTTTTCATGCATTCTTAATTGACCTCTTTTATGTTTTCAAATTTTGCCTGTCCTTCCCCACAGTCATATCACACCCAACACAAGTCTACAATATTATGAAGAGTCCACTATACCCTTTCCAAACCATGAAGATTTTAGAGCTCTTCATCGTGAGTCCTTATTTTGGGGAGTTTATGTTTGGTTAAATGGAATAATGGGACTGTGTTCTATTCTAGACACTCATTCATCATCCCTTTCTCTTTCTGAGAGCGTTTCTTCTTTCTTGAGGATTGCCCTCTATATTTTCAGCATGACGGCCCCATGCTCTGGAACAAGGGGAATATAGTTCTCTCATGTTTGTTTCCTGGTGTTGCCCAGAATTTCCTAATCAATCTAAGCTGACTAGAACACCCCAGACAATCTTGATACTCCCACTTCCCTCACTCCGTTTAAGAAATTGCAACGTCATACTGACTCTACCTCGGACCTGGCTGTGCATCTGTCCCTCTTCCTCACTTTCACCATCACAACTTTAATTTGAGCCCTCATCACCTCTCCCTTCCATGACAGCAATAGACTATTTGGTCTTCCTCTCTCCATAGAGCTGACAGTGCTCTTTCTTAAACATAGATCTGTTGATTTCCTATTAACTTTGAGCAGGTTTTCAGACTGTGCTTTTTTTTTTTTTTTTTTTTTTTTTGCGGTACACGGGCCTCTCACTGTTGTGGCCTCTCCCGTTGCGGAGCACAGGTTCCGGACGCGCAGGCTCAGCGGCCATGGCTCACGGGCCCAGCCGCTCCGCGGCATGTGGGATCTTCCCGGACCGGGGCACGAACCCGCATCCCCTGCATTGGCAGGCGGACTCTCAACCACTGCGCCACCAGGGAAGCCCTCAGACTGTGCTTTTTGAAATCCTAGGGAGTTCGTAGATGTGCAGCTGCCTTTGAAAAAGAGGCAACTGGTGGAGTAGGAAAGTAGGCAGGACTCCTGGCCATCTCCCTGGCTTCCACTGAAGGTGAACCTCTTTTTCTTTGTTACACATTTGTCTTTTGAATAAGAATTTTTCAATAAAGAGTTTCAATGAAAGAAAAAAAGAGAGGCTGAAAAACACTGACCTAGTCTAGCCTTAATATACATTCAAGCTTCTGCAAAACTAATCTCCCATTCCAACCTCTTTCAGTCACTTCCCCAATAATACACTCTATGGGCCAGCCATACTGTACTGCCCACACTTCCTAGAACATGTCATGCCCTAAAATATGTGCACGCAGACAAGCACTTGCCACAGAGAAAAGAACAAAGGCAACAGCTAAACCCAGTAGAGAAAAATCTGCCCTCACTCTCCTCTCACCCTCCTAGGTCCTCACTGGCTTAATCCAACAGGAAGCTAGAAAATTAGCAAACTGATTAATGAAGTCCAGAGGATTACTCCATAGAGTTGGGAAAGGGTAAAAAGTAGGCCTGGAGATTCAAACGAAAAATATCAAAGATCCACAAGCTGGTAGGTGTCCCTACAGGACATCTGAATATCTGCAATATTGCTTTCACGTCATCTGCATGAATCCTGCTGGGACACATTTTATTTCTTTGTCATTGGAAACAGAGAGGATAAAAGGTGATGGTGATGATGATGATGATGACAGAAGAGAAGATATGAAGAAGGTGGAGAAAGAAAGAATACGACAAATACTACTAAAGATTAAAAAGAAAACAAACCTGTGCATTTAACAGTTATTTGTTGAACACCTGCTAAGTGTCAGGCTGCTGAGCAAACTGCTGACAATAAGGAGAGAAGACGTGGCTTCTGTCCTTAGGAGCTTCCTGTTTATTGGGGAAATCAGATCTGTGAATCAGTGTTCACAGAGCAGCATCAGCAACTACATGGTTAAATACATATAATTCAACCAGCTTCTATGTTATTTTATTAATAGTAATAATAATTATTATTATTAAGCTTTACTATATATAAGGAAATTTGTTAAACTACTTAAATCAGATCTACTTCATATGATCATGAGAGGATTAAAATTAATCACCTACAGGACTTCCCTGGTGGTCCAGTGGTAAAGACTCCACGCTCCCACGGCAGGGGGTGTGGGTTCAATCCCTGGTTGGGAACGCGGGGCAGCCAAATAAATAAATAAATAAAATTAATCATCTACTAGTATCTTCACTTCACAGATGAGCAAGTTGACACTTAGGAAGTTTAAGTCACTTACTCAGAGTCTCGTGGCTAGTAAGAGGTAGAGCTGTGATTAAAACCCAAGCACTCTGATCTCAGAGACACACACCCCTAATAACTTCAGGGGTTGAGACCACAACCGTTTTCCTTTGAAAACTGCACTGTGTACGCTTTCAAAATCCAAGGGAGTTTTCCTTATCCATCCATCTACCATGTCCCCTGTTCTCTCTCTCAAAATCTATGACTCGATTTTCTAATTGCATCAAATACTGCATTAGCTCAGAATTACACTAATTAGTACCATTTTGTTTACTAGATGATGACAGGGTGAAAGGGCGTTTCCTTTCCTTGATGGCCATTATTAAGATGATTATTCCCCAGGGGGTGATGTGGAAAAAGAAACGAGGTACACTGCAGTATGTGTGGATACCTGTGGCCTTTTGCAAGGAGGATGGCCCTACCCCAAATTATTCCATCTGGCAGAGCTGTTACCTGCTGTAGTTCACACATGAATGGCAGCGATTTGCATGCAAATGGAGGACTGCATGCTTTCTTGGAGCTAAGAGCTGTATTTCAACATTTCACAGGGGAATTAGTCAGTGGACAGGACGCTGCGACTTTGTGGATGTGCCAGCTAAAACCCTTCTAAATACCAAGCTCTGTGTTTCACAGCAAGATTATTTATTGAACCAGTTCATGAAAGCTCCAAAGACTCTTCTGCTGAAATACTGCCAGCTCCAAGCTCTGATTTTGACACTGATGTTGCAGGTGAGATTAAGCTTTGGTCTTAATGAATGCTGGCAGATATCTTCTGAGGTGTGATCACCCGTATTCCTGTGGCTAAGTAGCAAAGCTCTGGACAGGAGTGAAACTAAGGTCTTGAAAGTAACTAGGTGCCTTTTTTTCTAGCTCCCCTTCATTCATTCCCCATTTCTTAAAAGATAAAGGTCAAGTTCCTTGACCACTCATCATGAATTTACATGATCTGAGCCATATCGATCTTTTTGCCCCCCTGCTGTCCCACTCCTTTATACTCCAGCAATCCTAATGTACTTCTCTTGCCCCTACACATCATGCAATCTTTTAAAAAAGCTTTCCTTCCTTTGCACATGCTGTTCCCACTACCTGGAATGACCACCTTCATTACGGCTGGATGGTAAACTTCAAAACGCTGGACGATGATCCCCCAAAACCCCATCCAGATTATTCTGAGAGACCTTTCCTTGCTTGTTCCAAATAAAGGTAGTTTTTCTATTTCCAAAACCTCATCGAGATTTTTACTCTTATTGCATGAAACAAGATTTACACGCACACAAAAATAATAGTCTTACTACTTGACACTAAGCATCTATAACTCGTTCATCCTTATATACCCAGATCTCAGCACAGTGTCTGGCATATAGTAAGCTCTCCATCCTTATTTGTCTAATTTAACTGAACTCTTTTACCCAGGTATTTGGTTATAGGAGGCTTCTAGGAGTTTAAAAGAAACCACAATGGGGCTTCCCTGGTGGCGCAGTGGTTGAGAGTCCGCCTGCCGATGCAGGGGACACGGGTTCGTGCCCCGGTCCGGGAAGATTCCACATGCCGCAGAGCGGCTGGGCCCGTGAGCCATGGCTGCTGAGCCTGTGCGTCCGGAGCCTGTGCTCCACAAGGGGAGAGGCCACAACAGTGAAAGGCCCACGTACCGCAAAAAAAAAAAAGAAACCACATTGTAAATTAGGAGTTTGGGATTAACATATAGACACTACTATATATAAAATAGGTAATCAATAAGGACCTACTGTATAGCACAGAGAACTCTACTCAATATTCTGTAATAACTTACATGGGAAAAAATCTGAAAAAACAATGGATATATGTATAACTGAATCACTTCTCTGTATACCTGAAACTAGCACAACACTATAAATCAACTATACTCTAATATAAAATCAAATTTAAATTTAAATTAAATTAAATTAAATAAACCACAAGCAAAAGAAAAAAAGAAATGCATTATAAAGGAGGGAAAAAAAAAATTCCTTGATCTCCCTAACCAGAAAAACACTTTCAACATTATGGGTCTATGCATATCTACAGCTATATCTATATATATATATCTATATCTGTATCTAAAATATTCATACATAAAACAGAAATAGAGCTTTGAGTATTAGGTTTTTTTCTTCTTTTCTTAAAGAAATTTACACTGAATAGTGGGAATAAGTTATCCTTTGTAGATGAAGATGACACAGTGGAGAAATCAGTATTCCCTCCTGATGCAACAAGACAGTAAGGCTTGCTGGAATCCATTTAGCGCAATCAGCTGGTGTATTATCTCCCGATTATGGAGGTGGAGAAGTGGGATATTTAATCAGGACATATTTTAGAAAGTTGTAACATATTTGCGTATTTCCCTAAGGCCTGTAATGAAGAGCTCTTAATATTTCATTTTCATTACCAGAAGAGTTACAATAAAAACTCTCCCTGTGGTCTGAGTCCCAGAATAAAGAATTTCAGCGTCTCTAGGTCATTCAAGCAATGACCCCACAGTCAAACTAAGTAGAGAACTACTCAAGATCAGGGCTCTGGGTCCACTTCCCAAGCCATTTCCACTCTCTGTCTTGGTACGCACTCTCTGCCCCTAACTCACAGAAGGACATCTTCTATTTAGAATCTGTTTTGAAGGTCATGGAAGATAATCATCCCTATTAGCAGGATGAAGTGGACACCTCCTGCTGAATACCAAATTCCTCCAGAGGTTCAGGAGCGAGGGTCACACTCTCTCTGCCACGTGAAATCTGGCAGCTCCTGGGGGCGGGGTTGGTGCACAACTGAGTAAACTGAGGTATATTCATGGGAAGATCAAGAAGAGACTGGAGTATGCCATCTTTAGGATCTTTTCAAGCCAAAAAATTATCTGATTAAATTAGTGCCAAACAATAATATCCCCTGAACCAGAGATGTAATCATGGAGCCAGAGAATATGTTTATCAAACAGCAAAATGTTAATTCTGACTCAATTACTACTTTAGCTGCCAAATCCACATAGTTTTTGACAAGCTAGATTTACATTGACATGTAGATTGTAACCAAGTGTGCTCTGTTCCTAAACAGATCAAGACCACATAGCTGAGAACTGTAATAATTGAAGAATGCATAGACAAATGATTAGTCTCTGAACAAAGACACAAATTTGGCCTTCTTTCCCATACTTCTCAATGTGCTGTTCTCGTATTCCAGGTCTAGGGCTAATCACGCCAAGAGAAGAAGCTTCAATTTATAGCAAAGACTGGGTGGGTGCAACTCCCAGGGATGTCTGAGTCTAACCAGACAGTGCTGCCTGCTTCCCGTATCCAGGTGGTCTGTGGTGGTGTGTCTGATAAGAACAAGGGACAAGAGGCAGATGGCATGATCACTGCAATGGAAAATGAGAACTGAAGAACAACCACGTCCCAGCCGCCCCTGACATGGTGGCCCTGGATAGCTAAATTTCAGCCATTCCTAAACACTGGTGGGAAGAAACAGATTCAATTCATTAGGTGTTTTCAATCTGCTTTTTTATATGTATACATATACTGTGAAAAGAGTATCAGTTTGTGTTTGGAAGGACTGGTCTGTTTATTCATATTTAGTCATCTATTAGGGGCGTGAGGAGTAAAATAGAAAGAGGTATGGAAGGGCGAATTATTTGAGAAGGGAAACTGGTATAACAGGAGAAAGCAAAGGCTTGCTTAGTTTCTAAAAGAGAACAGTGTTTTAAAGGTCAGCTAGGAGGCATGTCTATGTGCATGTATGTGTCTAAACCATATTTACTATAAAAGCACATTGGCTCATTCACCAAAAAGAGCACAGTCTAGCATGTGGCATATCTTTCTCAGAGTCCAGGGAATGGGGACTTTAGAAGCTGGACAGAGGGGAACAGAGATAAGTGCCTGTGCTCACATGCATGGATATCCGAAGTCTATTCTCATTTCTCATTCTCTTTCTCTCTCCATCTCCATCTACCTATTTTTACCTATTTCCTGAAAGCACTGTGACTTCAACATACTGCTGTCCCTTGTGTGCTAACATGAAAATCCTGATCTCTCCTTGCCTCAAGTCCATACTGCCAAGTTCCCGATTCAAAGATGTCCCACTTGGATGAGCATGAGGACCCAGGACAAACCAAATGCCTTTTAAAATACTGAATGCTTTTTATAAAATAACTTTGACTTGAATACAGTCTACAGATTATAGTATTGTATCAATATTAATTTCCTGATTTTGATCACCATACTGTAAAAAATACACCCTAAAGTATTTAAGGTTAAAGAGATATCATAGTTGTGACTATTTTCAAATGTTACAGAAGAAAAAATAACATATATAGAAAGAATAATAAAGCAAATATGACAAAATGTTAACATTTGGGATACCTGGGTGAAAGATACCAGAAATTCTTTGTATTTTTCTTAAAACTTTTCTGTAATTTTGAAATCATTTCAAAATAAAAAATTTAAATGGGGGCTATTCTATATGAAAAGAAATTTACCATTTTAACTTGTCCTCATAGTGAAGACTCTCTTCACTCAATAGTGCCATTGGGGAAGATGACTGAAAAGTAAAAACTATACCCCAACACAAATCAAACCAAACATATTGTTGTGTAAACCACACAACCAAAACTGCATTCTAGAAATCTGGTCAAAATTTTCCACATTTCTAATGAAGTTCTCATCTTGTCATTCACCCATTCATTCACCAAATATTTATTGAGAGTCTTTATATGAAATGATCGAAGATGCTGATCTCATGAGCCTGCAGAAGAGAGACACACAGAGTCACGTCTGACACTGTGTGCCACGTGGTAAAACCACAGAAAGGGGCAATCCTCACCCAGTCTTCAGGGGGACCAGAGAAACCTTCCTAAAAAGAGGATGTTTAATATCAAACTCATAAGAGAAGAGGAGTTGGCTAGATGAGGGAGGTGTGGGAGAGCAATAATATCCCAAGATATGCAAAGACACTGGCGCAGAGCACTGGGAGTGAAGGGCAGAGAAGGCTATAGGTTACAAAACAATTAAAACTAAAGAATCAAACAAGAGCCTTATACGGAAATCAAGCAGGACCCTGCAGGGCCTCCCTGGGGACAGAACTCCTCAGTGTTCCCTGTCTCTTGTTTGTAGAAAAGCTTTAGCCTTCTAGGCCTTCCCCAAGTTCCAAAGAGCAAATTTACTCAGAGAAGTGAGAAAATGTTAAAACAAACGAAAACAGTCATTCAAGACAAAATAATAATAGTCTAGTTGTTAAAAAAAGGTCTAGGAACTTTAGTTCCTCCTGAAGGGCTACAAATAATATTCCAAGCTATATCCTTGAGTTGTTTTGCAGATACTATAAAACCCCCACCAGGTGGAAGACGATAACTGTATGCTGCCCACCAGCACACAGATCCCAGACCAGCTGGAACCAGAAGGTTGATGACTGAGATCCTCAAAACCTTACCCTGTTACCTCACCATCAACCAATCAGAGAATTGTGTACAAGCTGATCACACACCCTGTGACCTTCTCCCTCACACTGTCTTTAGAAACTCCTCCCTGAAAGCTACTGGGGAGTTTGGATCTTTCGAGCATAAGCTGCCCATTCTCCCTGCTTGGTGCCCTGCAATAAATGCTGTATTTCCTTCACCACAATCTGGTGTTGGTAGATTGGCTCTGCTGCAACGCTGGATGAGCAGACCCAAGTTCGGTTCAGTAACACTATGAGTTGCTTGTGATTTTGGATTTTATCCTGAAGACTACAGGATTTTTAAGCAAAGGAGTGACAAGAGAAATGTTTTTGCTTTTTTGAATTTTAATTCTGGTTACTGGCAAGATCACTGATTTGAAGAGAGCAGGAATAGAGCCTGTGAGACCATTCGGCTGGAAGCGAGATAATGAACACTAAGGCAACATCAGGAACATATGGACCAATGAAATTAAAGGCTCATACGCCATGTCTGTCTTCTGAAACCCAACCCTTTTAAGTCAAATGGAAACATCCCCGTGCCCCATATCAGATGGATGATAAAGGCCAGGTGCTCACACCCTAATCTTGCTTATGACAATCACTATGGGCTCACCTTCCATTATGGCTTTTCTGATCTTGCTCTAAATTGTGTGACTGATTCTGAGAGTTAATCTCATAGCCCTTCACAAATCCATCCTGAATGGATGAAATGGGTGAAGGGGGTTAAAAGGTACAAACTTCCAGTTATGAAATAAATAAGACACGGGGATGTAATGCACAGCATGGTGACTGTAGTTAATAATACTGTATTGCATATTTGAAAGCTATTAAGAGAGTAGATCTTTAACATTCTCATCACAAGAAAAAAATATTTGTAACTATGTATGGTGAGGGATGTTAACTAGACTTGTGATGATCATTTTGCAATGTATACAAATATTGAATCATAAGGTTATACACCTAAAACTAATATGTCAATTATACCTCAACTTTTGAAAGTCAGTAAAATGCGACCATCACACTGAAGCCAAAACTATATTGCTTAAAGCCATAAAACTAAATCTAAATCAGATTATCAAAATATGCTGTTCAATGACAACTATTACTTAAGTGGGCTTCACAAAAGAATCCAAAAATATTCCCTATGGCCATTTCCACTTATATGTTACAAATGCTGAAATAACCTCCTGTCAACCTTTGTCTTTGTCAGGTGAACTCTTAGTTATACTTCAAGACCCAAATCAAAAAGTACTTATTTGGTAACATTTTTCTGAATGCTCCCAGGAAAGATGAGTCAATCACTCCTACGTTCTTATGGTACTTTGTGCTTGCTTCTTAACCACATGGGTTCAAACTCAGCTTTTCCATTGATTTTGGGATAATGTTTATCATAGTGCTTTCTACCTAAAAACAGAGAGGAAAATAGAATTTACCTTCCAGAGTTGTTATATGAAATAATCACTAATGAATGTTTGCTTGGGTCCCCAGAATATGAAAATAACAGATAGCAGTTATGGAGGGTTTACTCTGATTTCATTTGTTACTTTCCTCCATTAAATTAGGAGCTCCTCAGGAACTCCCTGGCAGTACAGTGGTCAGAACTCCACGCTTTCACTGCCGAGAGCCCCCTTTCGATCCCTGGTCAGGGAACTGAAATCCCACAAGCTGCACGGTACAGCCAAAAATAAAATAAAATAAATTAGGAGTTCCTCTAGTAAAAGAGACTCTCTTAACCACCTATGAATCCCCACTGTCTAGCAAGTGGTTTGGCACAGAGACGGAGCACCTTCCATAGCTGTTGAATACATGAATGAGTGAGTGGGTATAAACAGGATATCTGATGAGCAGCGTCCACGGCCACAGATAAATTACAGCCTGGTTCTTGGCAGATTCCAGTGATGAAGTGTTCAGGCTGGTTCACAGAGCCACAGGTTCAGCCCCAGCTTGGCGAGCCTGCTGAGTCGTTTCTGCTCATTGACTGTATCTCAGACTGCTCTTCATCCTGATCACTGGCTTAATCACCTCTGCTGGCTTCTTTCCTGCTTCTTGGGGAGTGAAAAGTTTCTGCCGCTAAAAGAACGGCTGCCTGTGATCCCATCCTTTCCATTTGGGCAGTCTCCTATTATTGTCGATTCTCCCCTTGCTCTAACAAGTGGCTCCTGCTTCATCACAAAGCATTCTGTGCTTACATCTCCCTTTATCCCTGTGTGGAGTGGAACAGAGCAGAGAGAGTTCCTCCCTGCCCACATTGTGCTGACACTGAAAGAGACACAATCATCAGGCAGGAAGGAAAGGTGGCTTTTGAATCAGAACAAATGCATCCCAGCTCAATTCTATGCTTCATTTAATTAGGAATCAATTGGCTCTGGCCACCACGACGGAGTTCCCCTTTTCATAAGAAACCAGAACTAACTAACTCTCCCTCTCCTCTCTCCCCCTTCATTTATATGAGAGGTGGAGAGAGATGGGGAAGAATTGAGTGGAGTTTGAAATTAAAAACTAGCATCCTGCAGAAGGAGAATCAGGGTGAGCAAAAAAAAAATATAAACAAAGCTGATATGGTAAGGAAATTAATTCCAACCCCAAAAATGTATTGAGCACCTAATATGTGCTAGGAAGTGTGCTAAAATCTGAGAAGGCACCTTTGAAAAAAGACAGATTCCTGCATTCACGGATTGTGGGGAAATAAATTCCTGTGATGATTATTTGGAGTAATTGATGTTATTTAGCTTGGGAAGGGAAAGAATCAGAGGTGGCATAAGTCTTGTCTTAAAATATATGATAGGATGTAGAATGGCTTCCTCTGAGCTCCTTCCAATTGTCTACAAAACTCTGCACTATCTAGCAACTGCTGGCCACCTGCAACATCATTGTAAATGTAAGTTTCATAGGGTGGTGCGTGAAACCACCTAAAATCACAGCATTCCAGAGAAGTAATAATGATAAAGGGCTTAAGTTCTTCTACCAGTCATCCTGTTCCTTCTCCTACAAGCCAAAGATAAAACCATGTGCTTGTAGTTCCCAGCCATAAATAAATGTTAAAAAACTCACCCCTACAATTTACCACACCCTTCATGGATAACATATAAGAATCCAGGAAAGGAAGAGTAGGATACACAACTTGACGGAATCAGAATTTGAAGTTGATAATCTTTCATACACCCTCAGGAAGTGTGACTTCAGTTGTCACATCAGGGCTTTGCAGCCACAAAGTGTCCTTGTCAATATCTGCAACCTTTTACTTCATCCCTTTAAATTCATACATGCCATTTGTCACATCCAATGGCTCAGAAACCAATTCCAAGTTAGCACAGTCCATTACTTGGATGTTTGTAGATGGACTTTCTTTGTCTTCCTCCTTCTGAATTAACAAGCCAATTTCAAAGGTTTTGCTTTGCTTGGGACCCAGATGGCTGTGAACATACATTTATTAGTCATCACTCTTAGAGTTGCAAATTATGGAAGAGTCAAGTCAAACTGGCTTAAGCAAAACAGGCAAATTACTAAATCATATAACTAAAACGGGCTAGTCGTAGAGTTCATTTTAGAGATTTCTCTCTCTCTCTCTCCCTCCCCCGCTTCCCTTTCCTCTGGCCTCTCCCCTCCCCACTCTACCTCTATCTCTCTATCTCTCTTTCCTTTCCCCATGCCTTGGCTCTGCTTTCCTCTGTGTATGTTTCATGCTCAAACAGGATCTCTTTGTGTGGCCTCTGGCAGCTCTGGTCTTTCATCTCTGTAACTATAAGACCAGCACAAAGAACAATTTCTTCCAATCTCCTCAGTAAACATCCAAACATCAGCTCTGACTGGATAGACTAGGGTATGTCTCCATCCCTGAAGAAAGCCCCGAGGCTCCAGGATGAAACATTGGTGGGGCTGGTTGCTCGCCCATCCCTGCAGCTGAGGCTGGGTCAGCTAATGGTCTGAGAGAGAAGGTGTATTTCCCAAATGAGTCTCCAGAAGCTGTTATTAGTAAGAGAACTAATGAAGGGAGAAAGAAAAAGGCAGAAATGTCCCCTTAGTTCCCACATTTGAACATCGAGCCCATAGCTTTCAATAGCTTCAGACGGAGCAAAAAAACAAAAGCCTCTGAACCAAATTTTAGGTGTCTAAGGCTTGGCTTGTTTCCTTTTAGCTCATTGCCCTCTTATGTCTCCTGGAGGGAAGAACTGATAGAAAGTGAGGGTGAGAGAACAGATAACCAGGAGAAGGACGTTTGTTCTCAACTTTTTTTGAGAGCAATGAAGTCAGATGTTAATAGAGGCAAAGAGCAACAGATCCAGATTATGTATTGACAGGAGGGTGGGGCTGTGCTACTGGGAGGCTCTCACTTTGTTTTCCTGTCGGACCTCACACGGATGCCAAGATGGACTATTTACACAAAAAACATACTATGTATCTGAGTCATAAGTGCTATAAAAAAAGATTATAATTGGGATTTGAAGTTCAGATTCCAGCTTAACTTTGGATAGGAGAAAGAAACCTATCTGAGCCTGAAGTCTACCTCTTATAACCTCACCAATCAGTTACAAAGGTCGTGGGTATGGAGAAATATTTTTACTATACTTTAATAGCAGGAAGAAAATGGGAATGCATTTTAGAGTGGATTTCTTTGGTCGTTCTGTTTACTCTGCTTTTTCTTTTCATTCGCCCCTTCCCAATGCCCCACCATCTCAGGGTCACTTCACTGCACACTGTTTCATCCATGGCTCTGTTATGTGGATCTTCATGAGGTACAGTTATGGAAACAGTAAGTTTTCTCTTCCCACAGCACCAACTGGAGTTTCTAATAACAATAATATAAGTATTATTAACCTCATCATTATTAACACCAATGACCACAGAACAAAAACTTAGTATGACATAATAGCCATATTGATGAGCAATGCAATGTGTCATGTTCTCTGTAAGCACTTTACCTATATTATCACAATTAAGTCTTGCAACAAAACTATGAGGTCAGCACTTTTTTCCATCCCCACTTTTAAAATGAAGAAAACTGATACTCAGAGACCAACGCTTCAACTAATAGACAAAGCTGGTGAGTGTCCTTCATTCATTTCTTCTGCCTGCCCTGCTCTCTCAAGCCTTTGCAACTGGATTGCTCTTGATTCCTAACACTGTCTCAGGAAAGAGCGTATGTTTTCAGGGCACAATCTTCACAACCATAAGTGATGACCTATTCCTTCCTGGCTAACTTCGACTCGTGCTCTTAGAACAAAAGGCACCGCCTCAGAGCTGACTCCCAGACCTCACCACTTTCAGTGCCCCCCCCCACTTTGTACTGCATGATTGTATGGTCATTGATCACCAGCACTGTCCTTCTAGACTTAGAGTTCTGTTTGGTTTTTACCCAGAGCTGTGTCCTTAGTTTTTAGCTCAGTTTTAGTTGTCTATTACATATGGCTAAATAGATGCATGACTGTAATCACTACCCAGGCGGGTAACAGGCAGTTTGGGACGAGTGAACTCTAAGCATTTTCTCAGGACTTCCTCCATCCCCCAATGCCATTTTCTAATGTCTCCTTTTGCTAAACCTCATCTCCCTGATTTGAAAACGATGACTCTATCCCAGATGTTATTTACTTAACTACTTATAGGAGTAAGGAAAATAACAAAAGTTTTAAAAGTCGACCAATTACAGCGAATAGGGATGTGTGAAGACTCCAATAAACAGTAGCCATGCATATCCTATCTAATAAGGACATTTGTTGCCCTAAGGATTGAGAGCCCAAGAGTCACTAGAAGTTTCAAATATTCAGAAATACTGATTTTTAGTTTTATATGTAAAAATCTCTCACTGTTTTAATATCACGGGTAAGGTATATGGCCTTGCACAAGTTATCTAACCTCTCCGTGCCTCAGTTTCCTCATCTGTGAAGTAAGGACAATATTGGAACCTAACTAATAGGGTTGCTATAAAAAGTAAATTACATGGTATTTCTGAACAGCTTAGAGCAGTTCTTGGCACATAGTAAGTGTTTACATATATAAATATATATATCTATGAATATGTGATTATATATAATGTTCAATTTCATGTTGAATATATAATTGGATATTGAATATATAACTAAATATTAATATGTAATTGAATGACAACAATAATACATTTTTAAAGAAAAACACTGAAAGCCAAGCAAAACACACCTCCAGGGCACTTGTGGCCTACAGGTTATCAGATTGGGAGCCTGCTTATACTTTCACTGAAAACCTCATTTTGGACTGCCTCTGGATATGGCATACCTCCTGACTCTTTTATCCTACATAGTTTGAAAAATAGCCCTTTCTCTGCCCACACAGTCCCTAATTTTCTAAAATCAGCCCACCCCTGAGTCCCAAGACTACCCAAGAAGGGAGAAGTTTTTAATATCTGCCTCTCCCCACCACAGGCCCCCCATGGAAGTGTGGTTGAAAAACCTCCCCCTAAAAGCAAACCCTTTAGGAAGCTCCTGCTTCCTAGGCCTCAGAGGGGTCTCTATCAGCTGCAGCCCACTTTTCAATCAATCTTATCTGTAATGTTTGCAGATTGCACCGGCCACCCCACCGAAGGCAGCTGTGTTATCAGCAATCAGCAGCATGGTGAGGACAGAGCACAGGCACAGTAGAGAACAAGGCTAAAAATAACCATTTTCAAATTAAAATCCTGAATTGTAGAGGGAAGGGGGGGAGGAGAAGCAAGACACAGTAGGGCAGGTTTTATTTATTTACACCAATGAATCAAAGATAAAAGCAGGAAAAAGGCATTTGGAAGGAGTTGGGAGTATGGCAGAATTGTTTTCATCTCCAGTAATGTTGTCAAAACACGAATGATGATGCAAAGTAAATGCCTGTCAGACAAACCCAAAGGAAGCTTATTTACACGTTTAGGATGAGCAGGGTTGTAAATGATGGTTTAATTGGGAAAATCTGCCTAGTCATTTGAACAAGCAGACCTAAAAACAGACATAACATAGTGCTGGGAGGAAAATAAATTTAAGGAAATTTCTTTTTTCCATTGCTTTGCTCTAATACATTTCCCCCATTCCTCTGCCTCTCTCTATTCCATTTTCATTTCCATTATAAAAAACGTTTCTCAGCATTTCCCAGGCTGCCCTTAACCTTTCTGACTCACTCACTTGGGGCCTGTGGAAGGCAAAGCATTCTCTCAATGACTGGAGACAGGCTCTGGGCAGTACCCAACACACGTAGGCTGACCTCTGGAGCTGGGATGGTGGCTTCCTAAAAACAAACAGTGCAAGGGCTAATGGATTAGGGAAGGTGTGTAGAATGTTCAACTCGATGTCCAGCAAATAAAAGGCATTCAATAAATATGTTTCCTTACCTGCCACTCAGTAGGGAACTGACATTTATTGACTGGGAAGAACTACACCAATACAGTAACAATGATTATTTCTAGATGGGAGGTTATGGTCGATATAGTTTCCTTCTTCTTTATATTTTTTATTTAGGTTTTTTTTAAATTTTCTGAAATGAGAAATAAGATGATTTTTAAATCCAAAATTCTGGATGCCATTATATTAAATGTGTCATTCTAGTCTTATACCCACCTATTCCCATCCCATGATCTGACCTTCTAGTAAAATTAATTTATTAATAAGCTTTAAAACTAAGGTTTTAGGGCTTCCCTGGTGGCGCATTGGTTGAGAGTCCGCCTGCCGATGCAGGGGACGCGGGTTCTTGCCCCGGTTCAGGAGGGTCCCGCGTGCTGTGGAGCGGCTGGGCCTGTGGGCCATGGCCGCTGGGCCTGCACATCCGGAGCCTGTGCTCCGCGGCGGGGGAGGCTGCAGCAGTGAGAGGCCCGCGTAACGCAAAAAAAAAAAAAAAAACTAAGGTTTTAGTTCTCTTTTATGGTTATTTCAAAATGTGCCAGAAATTGGCATTTTGCCAATTTTTTAGGAGGTGAGGTTGGCACAAATACCAACCTTAAACTGAATATCACTTGACATGACTGTAATCTCTCAAAACATAGCAAAAAATCATATATAAATAATTAGTAAAGCATATACAATTTATTTCATCATTTTGGCCATTATTCTTAGGTAAGACTTCTTGTCGTCTGTAGCAGATACTTGTAATGAACCATTTCCCTCCCTCAGTCCACCTAATTTCAGCACTAGTATGGTAGACAGTTCCATGCATCTTTGCCGATATCCCATGGTGCCTCTCTGTACTGCTTTCTCTAAAGCTGGAGAAGATGGCTTAGCCACATGCAGATGCAACCCAAAAATGTGGGCGAATCTACCCCCAATGCAGTCCTCACACTATGGAGGGTAAAAGTCTATGGATAAATGTCCCAACTTCTTTGTCTTTCAGTGGGACAATTCTAAGCAGTAATCAGCTCATTATCACATACTTTGTTTTTCTTCCTTTCTTGTCTCTCTCTCTCTACTTTCCACACTTCTGTTTTCTGTGGTCACCTTCAAATTAAATTCCCCATATCAACTCCTTGTCTTAGGGTCAGCTTTAAGTGGCAGGAGGAGGTGTGGCTGCACCCACAGTAAGATATCATAATTATAATTCATTGGTTAAAAAGAGTCTTCAAGTCACTAATGATAACAATGTCATTAATGAGAATTGCAGCTAACATTTTATTTATTGGAATGTGGTGCCCAGGGCTTTCCTGGTGGCGCAGTGCTTAAGAATCCGCCTGCCGATGCAGGGGACACGGGTTGGAGCCCTGATCTGGGAAGATCCCGCATGCCACGGAGCAACTAAGCCCGTGTGCCACAACTACTGAGCCTGCACTCTACAGCCTGGGAGCCACAACTACTGAGCCCCCATGCCACAACTACTGAAGCCCACGCACCTAGAGCCCGTGCTCCACAGCAAGAGAAGCCACCACAATGAGAAGCCCGCACACCGCAACGAAGAGCAGACCCCACTCACCGCAACTAGAGAAAGCCCACGTGCAGCAACGGAGACCCAACACAGCCAAAAATCAAATAAATAAAAAATAAATTTAAAAACAAATGGATGTGGTTCCCAAATTAAACTGACTGTGTAAGCAACCTCCACATAGAATGGAACTGGAACAAAATTCCTTTCTGTCTAGATGTGCTGTTAGCACACAGAACTGTGCCAGGCACTGAGACAAAATAAGCAAGTGCTTTCACAAGCCCATGGGCAAAACCTCCCCTTTTCTAACTCTTGGCCTTGAAGAATTAGGGTCGTAGGAACATGATGAGTATGGAAGACCAGCCTCACTCAACAGTAACTCTTCCTTATAGCCTGAGTTTTTGACAGCCTAACAACGGTACAGGAATTATGCCAGTTTTCCTGCTTAGCATGAGCTCTGCCACAGGACCAATGACATATAATCTGTACACTTGCTTTTCCTGCCACAAAGCTGTGACACATTATCAAAGCTTCACAAAGTCATTCCACCTTAGTACAACTCTGGACAACTTCTTTCCATCTTATTTCTGGGACAAGGACATTCACTGTATCCTACTTTCATTTTCTGATTATTATATTAAATGTTGACACATGTATGACAACTCAAATTCATTGATTATATGTTTTTTCTCTCTCAAAATTATTTTTAATATAATAATCTAATAAATATGAATCCCAGATTCATCACTAAATATATGGCCTTGCTTAGTTAAACCTCAGTATTTTGTTCTGTAAAATACAGGTAACAGTAAAACACTGTAGATTGTTGTGAATATTGCAAAAATCCCTGTGTGTTTTGTGAAGTCCCTAGCTCAAAAACACGTCTAAATGTTAAACACTATTATTAAAATCAGATCCAATTATAATAAATGCACAATGAAAAAATACCAAGTCAGTTTTGTACTTAGAATCTGGAGACACTTTAACTAAAAGACATATAAGGTCTCTCATTCTAACCTTTTCATTTTTTATGCAATTTAACCTTCATTAAAACTATGTGTAAAGACAGGAATGTATGAAAAAAGCAAAAATGATCAAGATATCCATCTAGAGGATCTCACAATATAGAAGGAAAAACAGATACATATACAGATTTTATCATGCACTAAACATTTATGAAATGCCAGCTTTGTACTAGAATTGCACTAGGTAATACAGACACAAAGATGAATAAGATTCTATCTCCTCTGAGAGAAGCAGCTGTCCAATGAACCAAAAAGAACACTATATTGATATGATATGTATTATGTTCAAGGTAATATGAGAAGACCTTAAAAGGAATTACCAGCTCTAACAAGGGAAGTTAGAGCTGGGGGCAAATGAGTAAAGCTTTACAGTTATGACTGTTAAACTGGTATATGAAGGATGTATAGGAGTTAACAAATCAATGGGGAAAAAATGGCTCCAAGATATAGCATACACAAAAGCAAGGAATTATGGAAGAACATATTGTCTTCAGGGAACTCCAAGTAGTTAGATTAGACTGGACCCAGGAGAGATGGGGAAAGTGAGGAGGAGAGATGTAGGAAAACACTTCTCACAATGGGATTATTTTGAAATGACCATAATGGAGTTACAAGTAAAGCAGTATGAAATATTCCTGTCACATAAGGTTAGATCACTTGTCCACTTACTTCTGGCAAAACTAAAACTAGAAGCTGAGCCTCCCAACTCCAAATATGGTGCTCTATCCTATAGATCAGTGATTTAGAAAGGTGTCCCAGGACCAACAGCTTAAGCATCATATGGGAAATTGTTAGAAATGTACATTCTCGAGTCTCACCCAGACCTACTGAACCAGAAACGCCAAGGACCGGGCTCAGAAATATGCATTTGTAAAATCCCTCCCGATGATTCACACTAAAATCTGAGAATCACTATTCTTGACCATGCTGTTGTCTTCACATTCCCAAGGAGTTGTTCATGGAAGAAACTGAAGAAAAAGCAAAGATTGCTTCTTTTTTATCATAATCAGAAAACAGCCTTATGCTCATAACAAAACTTTACCAATCAAGCACTTTGCAAAAATTGTATGAAAATGTTCTGTTTTGGCAAGTCCTTTGATGGCCAGTATCTTAGAGGGCACAACAGGTTCAGGTAGCCAGAAATACCATTTAACCCCAGATGCCATTTAGGTACCAGCTACATGGAGACCCAGGAGCAAGTGCCCACCAGTATACCTGCTGGAAGAAGTCAGAAGGGGGAAATAAAATTAAAAGGAATGGGAGGAAATGAACCACCCTTTGAACACTATGGTTATATCATTGATTTTTCTGAAATTAGAAGCATTCTGCATCCAATCAACCTGTCTCTCTATAGCTGACATCAACCATTGAGGAGATGAAGAAGAATCTCATTTGTGTCAGTATCTGGCAAACTAATACAAGTTAATTTGTCAATTAAACTATCAGTGTAATAGGGAATGCTGCAAACTAACATTAGCAGGTTAAGAGAGGCAAACTGTATAATTCATAAAGAAAACACCAAGTCCGCAACAGGAATTCAGATGGAACTTAAATGAAGATGAACAATGGCAAAACTAAATTAAAGACAGGGTCTGAGTGACCTCTAGTGTTATTAAGAGGAATATGAGGTAAGTATGAGAAATAGAAACTAGCCTACAGTGCAGAATCCTAGATACAAATGTAACTATATATGTATATATGTGCATAACTATACATGTATAACTACACATATACACTTATGTATGTATACTTCATTTCAACATAGTCATCATATCCATTGGTTTAAAAGTCACCCAAGAAACATGTAATGTTTTACATTTCAGTTTTCGTCACTAAAATACTGACTGTTCTGACTTACTGACTCAGTATTAAAATGTCTTCATTGTATATATGCAAAAGTTTGGGATCTTAGCCTCATCATTCAAATGCCTTTGGGGAAAAAGAAATAATGCCTTGTATTAAATGTTAAATAACATTAGGTTTCCTAACTGATATTGGGAAAAGGTCAAGGGCATGCAGAGAGGCAATAAAGTCATTCCAATTTTAGAACTGTTGAGAGAGAGTGCTTACATTCAGTAGCTTCACCTTCTAACGTATGCATTGATTTTTCTAAAAGCACAGCTCTGATCACCTTCCATCAAGGTTCTTCAAAAGCCCCCGATAGTCTACCAAATTAAGAACAAATCCTTATGTGGGTCATTCAAGGTCTTCCATAATGTGACCACTCTGACCTTCATCTCTTATGAAGAAGGCATTGCCAGATGTCACAATACTTAGGTACTATTCTGCACAGGCAGACTTCCCACCTACCGATGTTTTTAACTTCAAGAATTTTGTAAACCTTTGTGTAAAGATAGCCCCAAGCCTGGGAAGGGCTTGCAATTTATTTCTAACAATCTCCTGATTTCAACTCCCATTTCCACCACTTGCTAAATGTGTAATTTTGGAAAACTTACTTAGCCCAACTTAACTCAGTTTGATCATCGCTAATACAAAGATAACGTACATCATGAATATATTACTACAGCTACCTCTTCATGACAGAAGATAAAGAAGGGTAAGAAGAAACCAGGTCAAGTACCATCTCTGCCCTTAGCTTTGGGAGCCTGGATAAACCACTCGACTCTCTTAATTCCAGTTTCTCCATCTGTGAAACAGGTACAATAATAAACAACTTTATAATATTAAGATGAGGATTAAAATCAGATGACTTATATGCAAAAGCAGCCAGTATATCATAGGAACTCAATAAAAGCTTAACCCTGCACACTCTAGGACTACTGCCTCTACCTACCTCTTTCATCTGGAGTAGAGGCACGGATGTCAGTGATGCCATCAAGCCCTCTAATTGGGCTGGGGCCTTTGACTGTCCTGTTCCTCCTTTTCCTATTGAAAACGTAGTCAGCAAATGATTCAAGAATATGTTAATAGTAACTCTAAGGTGTGGTTATTATGAACCATCTGATAATAATAATTTACAGGATGATCCTGTAAACCAGCATCATGCAGTCAGTAAAATTATTTTAGCCCATAGACTTGTCTAAACCAGGCTCAGAATGAAAAGTTAAAATAAAGTTGTAATGTATGATTCCACTTACATGAGGTATTTAGAATAGACAAACTCATAAAAACAGAAAGTAGAATGATGATTGTCAGAGGCTGGGGCTGGGTGGGGGGTTTCTTTTTAACAGGTATAGAGTGGCAATTTTACAAAATGAAAAAGTTCTGGAGATTGGTTGCACAACAGTGTGAATATACTTACTACTACTGAACTGTACACTTAAAAATGGTTAAGATGGTAATATGTGTATTTTACCATAATTTTAAATTTTTTTTTAATTTTAAAAAGCTTTTATGAGATGAAATTCATTACCCCTTAAATGCAGCTTCTTCTGGCATCTCCATAGGCCACAAACACACACAAGTGAGTTTGTGTGTAAAGAGTGATCTTTGTCTAATAACCCATGATTTTACTAATTCGCCCTCAAAAGCCTAGATTATTTGAGTCCATGTTGAAGAATGATAAAAAGTACATTTTTCACCCCTCTGAATGCCACCTAACATGTAAGAAGAGGAACCCATGCTAACTCATTTGGCTAGAAATAAAAGGAGTAAAAGGACCAGCATTTACCTTCTACCTGGAGTTACTTGGGCAGAACCTGGAACAAAGCACCAGTATAAATAATTTTGAACTCCTTCCAATTATTATCAGGCTTTTGGTGATTATTAAAATGATTTCTCAACAAGAGCTACCATCAATTCCTTCCATTACCTGAAAACTTAGACCAGCAAAGAAAGAAGTCCCAAAGCCAGCTCCACACTGTGTCCCTTCCTTCTGAATCCACTGGAAAAATCAGTAAAAATTGTAAGTCTGCACTGCTGCTTTCTCGGGTTAGAAATTCCAAATTACTTTTAAAGCCTCCTCATTAATGTGTCCCTCTAACAGCCTAACCCTCATTGTTGGCCTGATATCCAGAATGCTTAGAGCTTGATGAAAAAGGATACAACTCAGTAGCCTTGAACGTAAGTGAGCTGAAATAACCCATCCATTTACCCCCAGATCCTCATGCTTCTCCAAGTCAGTGTACCCTACGATGCTGTCTCTGTACTTCTGGATGGATTCTAGCAATCCTAGGTGTTCTCTATCTCATGATCACAACTTTTTAGGTAGTTGTTTCAACTTTTTGTTGAAACAACTACCTAAATATATATATATATATATATATATATACCTATATATATATATATATATATATATGGATTGCATATATATATATATACACACACACACAAATTGATGTGCATATATATGCACAAATCATGATTGTATAAATTGATGCACTTTCACAAAGTGAACATTTCTGTATAACATCTGCTTTTGTTACATTCAAGTTATCCTGCCAAAGATAACTACTATACCAAATATGCTGACTTTTAATATCATACATTAATTTTGCCTCTTTGTGGGTGGGGCAGGACTTTATATAAATGGAATCACACAGAGGGATCTGTAAATTCGTGAGATTCACCTATACTGCTCTATGTAGATGTAGTTTGTTCCCTTTCATTACTGTGTAAGGCAAATGTAACATGACTTATTTGTCCATTTTACTACTGATGACGCTTCCCATTTATTTGAAATTATCCCATCATATTTGGGTCTGTGAATGCACACCTCAAATCCCTGTATTTTAAGTTTCTAGAAATGTTCTAATGACCATCTGACAGCAACCACAGAGCTGCCTTGTCATCCTCTGTCCAAGTCAGTAATTCACAAATTCCATCTCTAAGGTTCAACCAAAAACTGCCCTGCATGAAAAATCAAGAAACTCATTTTCCCTGAGAACAATACAACCTTTCTATATTTGTAGATTTTCTGTTATTGCTTTAGAAATTATTTTTTTAAACACTATGTTCTATCTACTTCAGTTCCGTTCAACAAGTTTTATTAGAATTTCATCTATGTGCCAAGCACTGTGCTCCTTATGGGACTACAAAATAAGGTAACATACAGTCTTGAATTTGGGGGAGCTCAGAGCCTACTGGAAAGAAAGATGATATTATATACGTGACTGCCCCCCACCCCAGAAGTGAATGTGCTGTTCAAATTTCTCACCAATGCTGTTCTAACTCCAGGGAAGAATAAAGTCATGACCCTAGGGCTGGGGGCTCTCAGGAAAGTCTTAAGTAGTTCGCCCCAAGTGTGACATATCCTTGAAATGTTGTTCGTCAGTAAAGGTATGCTTAATAAAATGATCAAGCCTGTTTTAATATCAAAATATTTCCCTTCACAACTGTCAGTTAAAATAGACACTCCAGGACAATGTGCCCTGTTTAACACTTGAATTTTAGCACTCCTGGAAACCACTAATATATTAAACCACTGTAGATATCACCACCGAAGTCTGAAAAGGACAAATCTGAACAACCTGTAAAAGTTTACCACATAATAAAAGGATATGAGGCAGCTCCATCAATCTTGAAGATGATCCACAAACATCTGGCCATATTGTATTTTGATATATACTAATTGATTTGCTCTACTTTTCCCAGGAGATAAATAATTCTTCATATATTTTATCCATTTTAAACAACCATGCATTTCAGAATAAGAATCGGAGGCTTTAAACCACAAACCCTCAGTAAAACAGAGGCTGAAATTCTAGTGTCACTCATACAGTTAATAACCAAAAAAGTAATACTCATCATTTTCCTAACTGTTTGAAAGTAGAAATTGACTCCTGGGAAGGCAGAGAAGCCAATTTGCAATGAGCGGCTTTCATTTCCTACTCAATTCAAATCGTCATAAAATTGTTTGAAGTCTTGGCACAAGTAGTGGCATTCCAATGTAACCTATAAGGGGCTCTTTGGGGAGGGACAGTTATATGTAAAATACACTCTGCATAGCAATCAAAACAGTCAGTGGACTTTGAGTGCTAAAATAGGACATCTTTCTAACCACAAAGAAGAAAAATGAAGACGGTGGCACAAGATGATTAGAACTAAGGGTGAGAATCCTTTGGGCGCTCTTATTTTGGCTTGCTGTGTCTTTTCTGTGCAAAGGGAGACGTGATATCTTTCATTCATTCATACACACATCCTGGAACTCAGGAAGTCCAAGGGGATGTACAACTAGGAGCCCTCAGAATACAGATGGGGATTAAAGCCTCAGAACTGAATAACATCACCTAGGCTAAAGAAGAGAAGAAAAGATGTATGAGGTCTGATCCCTAGTCTGATCCAATACAGAGGTAAGAAAGAGGAGGGCAGGCTGGAAAGAACCTTAGAAGAAGCAACCTATGATGTAGGAGGAAAAACAGGAGTGTGGAATGTCTTCAAATTATATGGGGGTGGAGAGGTGGTCAACAAGGTAGGAATACTCAACCGTTCCAAAGACTCTCAAAGGCCAAATGAGATGAGGTTTGACAAGGGACCAATGGAATCAGCAAGCTAAAGGCACCAGTAACCATAAGAAGCGTGGTTTCAGGAAGTAGGGAGGGCAAAAATGGATTGAGGAGGGCTTCCCTGGTAGCGCAGTGGTTGAGAGTTCGCCTACCGATGCAGGGGATGCAGGTTCGTGCCCCGGTCCGGGAAGATCCCGCGTGCCGCGGAGCGGCTGGGCCCGTCGGCCATCGCCGCTGGGCCTGCGCGTCCGGAGCCTGTGCCCCACAGTGGGAGAGGCCGCAGCAGTGAGAGGGCCGCGTACCGCAAAAAAAAAAAAAAAAAATGGATTGAGGACAGGATACACAGTGAAGATTAAGTAAACAGAGAATAGAGACAACACTTTTGAGGAGTTTGCTATAAAGAAAAGTGCACAAAGTTTATAGTATCAGGAGCAGCACTTTTTAAAGATGAGCTACGATAGATTAGGCCATGTGTTTATGCTGACTGCAAAAATCTAGCAAAAACAGGTTAAGTGATGATTCGGAAGAGAAAGGGCTAAGTGCAGGCTTGAATCTCTTGAGCAGGTTACAGGTATGAGATCTCGTTTACAGAGTGTGTAGGGAGGGGAAATTAGATAAGAGCTCGACACTTCCTCCTCTATGAAAGGGAGATGAGCAGAAGGTGTCAGCATTAGACAGATTTGTCATGGGGAAGCTGTAACAACTTTCTTCTGATTGCTTCAGTTCGCTTCAGTGAAATAAAAAGGGAGGTCACAAGCTAAGAAAGGAGAAAGGACAGGTGTTGAAAATTTGAGGAGAAAAGGGTATAGATGCAATCATTTGGATAACCTGGTTTTCTATCCAAAACCTGCTACTCCAAGCTATGTGCCTTAAATAATTAAATTAACCTCTCTGATTCCCAGCTTCTTCATCTATAAAATAAGGACGATGGTTTTATCAAGAGGTTAATCCAGCACCTCAGAGTGAGTTTTATTTGGCTTGAGTTTCTTTCTTATAAAAGTAATCATCACAGATCTTCCAAAATGATATTCTGAAACCAATTATCACATGAGTTTATATTTAATAAGAATACACACATGCATGGAATAGATGGCGTGAAAAGGGCTCTGGGGCATACCTACAACAACTAGTCTTGGATTTAGATTGACTCAAAATATTCTACAACCAGAAAAGCAACAAGTAAATTATGATACAGAAGACAGTGCAAAGAAGCTGGATCTACTCCTAGGTGAAACACTCATTTGCTGTGTGCCATGGATATCACCTAACTTTTCTAGGCAGATATTTCCAAACTGTAAAATGAAGCCCTTGGACTTAACGATCTGGTTCCTTCCAGCTCTAAAATTCTGTGGACATATGAATAACTCCATTTATACATAGTTGCCCCTTGCCTACTCCATGTATAGCTTTGAATTGCTAGACCCCCTCTTTCTTTCTCTTTTTTTAACATCTTTATTGGAGTATAATTGCTTCACAATGTTATGCTAGTTTCCGCTGCACAACAAAATGAATCGGCCATATGCGTACATATATCCCCATATCCCCTCCCTCTTGCATCTCCCTCCCACCCTCCCTATCTCACCCCTCTAGGCTGTCACAAAGCACCGAGCTGATCTCCCTGTGCTATGCAGCTGCTTCCCACTGGCTATCTATTTTACATTTGGTAGTGTATATATGTCCATGCCACTCTCTCACTTCATCCCAACTTACCCTTCCCCCTCTCCATGTCCTCAAGTCTATTCTCTACGTCTGCATCTTTATTGCTGTCCTGCCCCTAGATTCATCAGAACCTTTTTTTTTTTAGATTCCATGTATATGTGTTACCATATGGTATTTGTTTTTCTCTTTCTGACTTACTTCACTCTGTATGACAGATTCTAGGTCCATCCACCTCACTACAAATAACTCAATTTCATTTCTTTTTATGGCTGAATAATATTCCATTGTATATATGTGCCACATCTTTATCCATTCATCTGTCGATGGAAACTTAGGTTGCTTCCATGTCCTGGCTATTGCAAATAGTGCTGCAATGAACACTGTGGTACATGACTCTTTTTGAATTATGGTTTTCTCAGGGTATATGCCCAGTAGTGGGATTGCTGGGTCATATGGTAGTTCTATTTTTAATTTTTTAAGGAACCTCCACAGTTCTCCACAGTGGCTGTATCAATTTACATTCCCACCAACAGTGCAAGAGGGTTCCCTTTTCTCCACACCCTCTCCAGCATTTATTGTTTGTAGATTTTTTGATGATGGCCATTCTGACCAGTGTGAGGTGATACCTCATTGTAGTTTTGATTTGCATTTCTCTAATGATTAGTGATGTTGAGCATCCTTTCATGTGTTTGTTGTCAATCTGCATATTTTCTTTGGAGAAATATCTATTTAGGTCTTCTGCCCATTTTTGGATTGGGTTTTTTGATATTGAGCTGCATGAGCTGCTTGTATATTTTAGAGATTAATCCTCTGTCAGTTGCTTTATTTGCAAATATTTCCTCCCATTCTGAGGGTTGTCTTTTCGTCTTGTTTATGGTTCCTTTGCTGTGCAAAAGCTTTTAAGTTTCATTAGGTCCCATCTGTTTATTTTTATTTCCATTTCTCTACGAGGTGGGTCAAAAAGGATCTTGCGGTGATTTATGTCATAGTGTGTTCTGCCTATGTTTTCCTCTAAGAGTTTTATAGTGTCTGGCCTTACATTTAGGTCTTTAATCTATTTTGAGTTTATTTTCATGTATGGTGTTAGGAAGTGTTCTAATTTCATTCTTTTATATGTAGCTGTCCAGTTTTCCTAGCACCACTTATTGAAGAGGCTGTCTTTTCTCCATTGTATACTCTTGCCTCCTTTATCAAAGATAAGGTGACCATATGTGCATGGGTTTATCTCTGGGCTTTCTATCCTGTTCCACTGATCTATATTTCTGTTTTTGTGCCCCTACCATACTTTCTTGATTACTGTAGCTTTGTAGTATAGTCTGAAGTCAGGGCACCTGATTCCTGCAGCTCCATTTTTCTTTCTCAAGATTGCTTTGGCAATTTGGGGGCTTTTGTGTTTCCATACAAATTGTGAAAATTTTTCTTCTAGTTCTGTGAAAAATGCCATTGGTAGTTTGATAGGGATTGCACTGAATCTGTAGATTACTTTGGGTAGTATAGTCATTTTCACAATGTTGATTCTTCCAAGCCAAGAACACGGTATATCTCTCCATCTATCTGTATAATCTTTAATTTCTTTCATCAGTGTATTACAGTTTTCTGCATACAGGTTTTTTGTCTCCTTAGGTAGGTTTATTCTTAGGTATTTTATTCTTTTTGTTGCAATGGGACAACATGGGAGTGTTTCCTTAATTTCTCTTTCAGATTTTTCATCATTAGTGTATAGGAATGCAAGAGATTTCTGTACATTAATTTTGTATCCTTCTACTCTACCAAATTCATTGATTAGCTCTAGTAGTTTTCTGGTAGCATCTTTAGGCTTCTCTATGTATAGTATCATGTCATCTGCTAAGAGTGACAGTTTTACTTCTTCTTTTCCAATTTGGATTCCTTTTATTTCTTTTTCTTCTCTGATTGCTGTGGCTAGGACTTCCAAAACTATGTTGAATAATAGTGGTGAGGGTGGGCAACCTTGTCTTGTTCCTGATCTTAGACCCCCTCTTTCTTTAAAGTGACAACACAGTATCTTCTTTAGTATCACAGCACACTAAATCTTTAAGGTAAATGTTAAATATTCTAATAAACTAAACTTTTGAATGACTGTATCATGTGTATGGCCATAAGTAGCAAATTATATCAAGACATTACATTTTTTATTGAAGTACGGTTGATTTACAATGTTGTGTTAATTTCTGCTGTACAGCAAAGTGACTCAGTTATACATATATATACATTCTTTTTTATATTCTTTTCCATTATGGTTTATGCCAGGACCTTGTTGTCCATCCATTCTATATGTAATAGTTTGCATCTACTAACCCCAAACTCCCAGTCCATCCCTCCCCCACCCCCCCCAAGACATTATATTCTAAATAAACACTGTAGGGTCTTAGGGGAATACACAAATATATTTTTTGGCAAAATGCTTAAAATCAACACATAATCTTTACAAATCAGTGTTAAGTTTGACTTGACAAAGACAGATAAGAGGATATGTTATTTTTATCATTTAATTTTTTAATGGAATATTATTAATTTATCCTTCAGTGACAAGTTCACAGGTTTAAAAAAAGAACTTGAATACCAAAGTTTTTTAAATGGCACAATCATATGTATAGTCATGCATTTTTAGTTATCTGAAATGAGTTTTGGTTCCAGTAAGCTCAATGACAAGATAAGTATTACCAGGGCTGATTCTGTCACTTAGAATGGACTCCAATTATGGGATTTGTATAATAATGAAAATTAT
The DNA here is from genome assembly GCF_039906515.1 of Pseudorca crassidens. Lineage (NCBI taxonomy): Eukaryota > Metazoa > Chordata > Mammalia > Artiodactyla > Delphinidae > Pseudorca > Pseudorca crassidens. The sequence goes on along the minus strand of NC_090315.1, from coordinate 36,445,619 downwards.
GGTCAACATGTTTTGACTAACCAAATTTCCAAATCCCTTCAACTGCCCCTGTGGCAATGAACAAAGGAATGCCATTTCATTTAAGCAATTGTCCTAACCATCTCATACAACAGCAATGAATTTAAAACTTGGATAATACTCCCATCACAGTGGTGATCGTTTTGTAATAATACAGAAATATCAAAACACTATGTGTGCAGCAGTAACTAACATGATGTTGTAGGTCAATTATACTTCAAAAAACAAATAAACAAATTCACAGAAAGAGAGATCAGACTTGTGGTAACCAGAGGCAAGGGGTAGGGAGTGGGGGAGTGGATGAAGGTGGTCAAAAGGTCAAACTTCCAATTATAAGATAAATAAGTCCTAGGGATGTGATGTACAACATGATTAATATAATTAACCCTGCTGTATGTTATATACGAAAGTTGGCAAGAGAGTAAATCCTAACAGTTCTCATCACAAGGAAGAAGTTTTTTTCTTTTTCTTTTATTTTGTATCTGTATGAGATGATGGATGTTCACTAAATTTATTATGGTAATCATTTCCTGATGTATGTAAGTCAAATCATTATGCTACACACCTTAAACTTACACGGTGCTGTCAATTATATCTCAATAAAACTGGAAGAAAAAAATACTTCCATCACAAAGATTTCCAAGGTTTCTTTATTTTCTGTGCCTCTCCTTTTGGTATGTCTATAAACTTCACTGAAACAAACTTTCTAAAAACTTCAAATGACCCCTTTCCTTGTGGTAGGGCTGCCAGATTTAGCAAATAAAAATGCAGAATGCTGGCTTAAAATTGAATTTCAGATAAATAACAAATAAGTTTTTAGTATAAGTATGTCCTAAATATTGCACTAAAAAATTACTCGTGTTTTATCTGAAATTCAAATTTAACAGAGCATCCTGTCTTTTATCTGACCACTCTGCCTCTTTGCCCACCTTAGCCATTCAATAGGATCCAGGAAGTACACTGAGCTCATGGTGATGGTGATGATGGTGATAACATCTGACTTTTATAAAGGGTTAATTAAGGGCCAAAATAGCAAGCTTTTCTGATTGTATAATTTGGTATGATTTGCTTAAATTAATCAAAATGAAACATTAATCTATTTTGTGCTTAATTGTCTGAAAATTCATGCATTCATTATTCACTGAGGTCCTACATTTTGCCAAACTCTTATCAAGCACTGGGGAAATGGCAGTGAACAAAACAGAGTGGTGTTTTCCTCTTGGAGCCTGAGCAAGTAGGAAAAAGGCATCCAATAATAGGTTCAGGGATACACAACCATGGAACGGGTGTCATGAGAGAGCAAACAAGGGGAACCTACCTTACCTAGGAGTATAGCTGGGTGTAGGGAAAGCCTCTCCAATTCTGAGACCTGGAGTCTGAGTAGGCATGGGCCAGCATTGAGGGAAGAGTAGGAGAATTTGGCAAGTTAAAGCGACTGGAAAAGGCCAGTGTGGGTAGAATATGGTAAGCAAGTTGGCAAGGGCAGAAAATGAGTCTGTAGAAATAGATGGGGGCCACCACGTGGAGTCCTCTGAGTCATGTTAGGATGTGGGATTTTTTTAATGGCATGAAGAAGCCCTTGGAGGCTTTTCAGCAGTATGGTGACATGATCGAAATTGCCTATTAAAATGCTCTACCTAGCAGTTAGGTGGGAAATCATACAGAAGGGAAAACTAGTACCACTGGGGAGACAGACCATTGAAGGAGAGGAGGCATAAAATAAGGGTGTCTTTAGCTGGTGTGGTGATAGTGAGATAGAGAAATATTTTGGAGCTAGAAATGACAGGATTTGTCACTGGATATAAGTAAGGAGTGAAAAAATATGAGATGTCAGATGGCTTGATTAGAGTATGAGACTAGAATGCGGGGAAGGATGGATATGCCACTTCCAAAAAAGGGCAATTTGGGGTAGATTAGAGTGCATCAGGGAGGGAAAGAGGCAATCTAATTTTGGCCCTGTTAAATTTGAAATGCCTAGTCCCAGCCCTTTGTATCACCATAATGTGAATCTGGAAATAAAGAGACCGGCATCGTGAGCATTGCTTGTGGAATTAAAGTGTTCTATATTCAGGAATGTTTTACTTCATGGTCCAAATACAAATGAAGAGGACATGTTACTTATCCAGGACAGAACCTAAAAAGTTTGGGTTAAGTGATGACTTGTAGAACTGGAACCAATTAAACACTGAGATTTGAAAGCATGTATTGTAATATTGCTCATAAAATGCAAACAGACTCTATCACGGAAGAGATTTGTCTCCACTAAATAGAGAAAAAGATTCAAATAAAGGAAGTCTTCATATACTATTCACTGACTTTCTTCTTGACAATTTGACAGACAAGATACAAATAGTTCGCTTTTGTAACTGACTCTAAGAACGGCAACCAATGATCTGGCTGACTGACTAAAACTGTTAATTAAACAAAGTAAATGGGTTTTCCACCTCATCCTCAGCACTTCCCATCAAATCAACTGTATGAACATGTACATGACTTGTGACCTCATTTTATTCTACATAGAAAAGTTTGAGAAAGAAAAGTGAGTTAAATTCTCTTACATTTTCCCCTTCACATATGTCCTGAGATGGGATGATAATCCCATCTAGAGTTTATCACAGAAAAGTTTTCAACAGGACAGAATTAAATGAAACTGAGCATTAGAGAGAAATGGTTGAAAATAGGACAAGGATACATTTATATAATTTCTATATGTGTTGTTGGTCCAGTGTGGTGTGGTATGAATAGACCTTATTGATAAATTAGATATTTATGTATGTGAATATACATGTAGAAATTAAGGCAGAGCGGGACTTCCCCGGTGATCCAGGGGCTAAGACTCTATACGCCCAACGCAGGGGGCCCGGGTTCGATCCCTGCTGGGGGAACTAGATCCCGCATGCCACAACTAAAGATCCCACGGGCTGCAACTAAGACCCGGCACAACCAAATAAATAAATAGATATTAAAAAAAAAAAAAAAAGAAATGAGGGCAGAACTTTGGGAAAATACACCCATTATGAAATGAACAAAATGTATCTCACTTTTTAATATTCTCACGTGCAGCGCATAAATGCACACAGTGCTTTTTAACATAACTGTTCCACATGGAAATATTTTAAAACTCTAAAAGTACATTTGACAATGTCTTTATAGAGAGCAGCATGTTCGGTCTGTTCTTTGAAATGAAAAGTGTCAACCATCACTGCAGTTCTTAGAACTGAGATGTTAAAAGTCTGTGGTGTCAAGAATGGGCTCATTGTGGGCTGCTGATAATACAGACTCCTACAAATGTTCCATTGTACTTCTGAGCCATGCTAATGATCCGTGCCTAATGGATTATGCAGAGCGTTTTGAAGCCACCTTTTCCCTGATCATCATCAACTCTCAGTACCTTGTCAAAAAGCACCAATGGTTGTCATGATGACATCCCACGAGTGTCCCTTCCCCAATGCAGCCATCAAATGCATTTGAAGGCTTTGGGAAACAGGCAGCAAAATTCAAGGGGAGTTCAATAGTGCATATCTGAGTTTTCAAAAAAATTAAATCTGAAATAATATTTGAGACATGGGCCTTTCACAGTGGAAAAAGTGAGCTATTGCTATGTGGGAATTCCATTGTTATCCAACTGAGAGAAAATAATACCTTATAGTTACAGAGCACTTTTTAAGTTACATGTTGTACATTTTTATCTCATTTACTAACACAATGTTCCTGTCAGTACCATTATCATTCTCATTTTATAGATGAGGCCCTCAGAGATCTCAAGAAACATGCTTAAGAAACATTCCTCATTTGGTAAGTGATAAAATGGTGATTCAAACCCAGTTCTCTATGATTCCAGAGTGTGAGCTTGTAAGCACCCTCCTAGGTCCCCAATTATTGTGCCATAATATGGAAATCTATGAACTCAGCAAATTTTCCAAAAGCCCAATAGAAATCAAACATTTACTTATCAAGAAAGTCCCAGGTTTACTTAAAAAAAAAAAAAACTTTTTTTTTAGCTTTTAAGATAGAATTAGGGGGCTCCCCTGGTGGCTCAGTGGTTAAGAATCCGCCTACCAGTGCAGGGGACACCGGTTCGAGCCCTGGGCCAGGAAGATCCCACATGCCACGGAACAGCTGGGCCTCTGTGCCACAACTACTGAGCCTGAGCTCTAGAGTCCACGAGCCACAACTACTGAAGCCTGCATGCCACAGCTACTGAAGCCCGTGCACCTAGAGCCCATGCTCCGCAACAAGAGAAGCCACTGCGATGAGAGGCCTGTGCACCGCAACGAATAGTAGCCCCTGCTCGCTGTGACTAGAGAAAGCCCTTGTGCAACAACGAAGACCCCACGCAGCCAAAAATAAATAAATATTTTTTAAGTAATAAAATTTTAAAAAAAGATAGAATTAGGAAGAGAGAAAATTTGGAGTTGAAAGAATAAGGTTCACATCCAGCTCTGTCATTTGTGTCCTATGTGACACTGCACAAGTTACTTAATGCTACAGTGTTATTATGATAAACTCAGTGAAGTGAATGATATTATACCCATTTCTCAGATGAACATACCGGTTAAATTCAACCCTGAGGGGCTTCCCTGGTGGTGCAACGGTTAAGAATCCGCCTGCCAATGCAGGGGACACGGGTTCGAGCCCTCATCTGGGAAGATCCCACATGCTGCGGAGCAACTAAGCCTGTGCGCCACAACTACTGAGCCTGTGCTCTAGAGCCCATGAGCCACAACTACTGAGCCCGTGCTCTAGAGCCCTCATGCCACCACCACTGAAGCCTGCGTGCCTACAGCCCGTACTTTGCAACAAGAGAAGCCACCACAATGAGAAGTCCGCGCACCACAACGAAGAGTAGTCCCCGCTCACTGCAACTAGAGAAAGCCTGTGAGCACCAAGGAAGACCCAACACAGCCAAAAATAAATAAATAAAATAAATAAATTTATTAAAAAAAAAAATTCAACTCTGAGTGTGGCTATATCCCAAATTACTGATCTCTTTATTTAGAAGGACTGAAAAACTATGTGATGCCAAATTGCACTTAGTCTAACCTTGGTCACAAGGTTGAATATGCCAGAATTTGGGGACTATACTGATATGAGTTTACTGTGTAATTGTCTTGGAAGGATCCCAGGTCCAGATCACACCCCCGTAGGTGAGAGTAGAGTTTTCCTAAAGTGAAACGATATTTTAGCTGTCAGTCATCCTGGAAAGAGATCCTTTGGAGGCAATAAAAAAAGGACTTGGGAGAACCCCATGAAAGAGGGGAAATTATATCTCTTTCCTTCAGTCTCAGGACCCAGTTCAGTTCACCGGATGTTTGGTCACATTGACACAGTTCCAGAAAAAAGCAGGAAGCCAATCTGAGGGAAAGACCTAGGGATGGAGCACAGCTGTAAATCACTGCATGTTGGACTCCTCTTTTCCTGTTACCAACCTTCAGTGAAATCTCTGCTACGATCTAGGACAAAGGTCTGCAAACACTTTCTATAAAGGGCCAGAGAGTGAATACTGTAGGCTTTGTGGGCTATACTGTCTCATCGCAACCACTTAAGTCCTGACATTGTAGCTCAAACGCTGCCCTAGGGCTTCCCTGCTGGCGCAGTGGTTGAGAGTCCGCCTGCCGATGCAGGGGGACACGGGTTCGTGCCCCGGTCCGGGAAGATCCCACATGCCGCGGAGCGGCTGGGCCCGTGAGCCATGGCCGCTGAGCCTGTGCATCCAGAGCCTGTGCTCCGCAACGGGAGAGGCCACAACAGTGAGAGGCCCGCGTACGGGGTGGGGGGGGGGGGGGGGAAGCTGCCCTAAATATGTAAACGAGTGAGGGTGGCTGTGTTTCGATAAAACTTTATATACATTGAAATTCTAATTTAATATAATTATCACATGTAATGAAATATTATTCTTTTGATTTTTTGTCAACTATTTAAAAATGTAAAATACAGTCTTAGCTCACAATCCATACAAAAACAGGCAACAGGCCAGATTTGAACCAGGGGTTGGAATTTGCCCCCTGCTCTAGGAAATTAAACAGGAGAGCCTATCCTCCTGGAAGTAAGGCAGTAAAACAGAAAGAAATGTGCCCTTCTCTGGAAACTAATGCTACTGTCACCATCCAAGACAGTCACATTCTATGCTAACTTCCTCCTACTTAACTAAGCCCATGGCTGCTGAATTTTAGGATGTCAATATAAGGGCAACACTGTCCTCCAAACTACTAGAAATTGATTATGGATACAAATCACCAGTGATGCACCTGGTACCTAGAACATACTTTGACAATACTTGATTCCCTCCCTCTTGCTGATTTTAGCTTCGTAACCTTGGTGTGAAATATGCTTAATTCACATCTAAACTGTTGAGGTTTTTTTTTCTAATTCTGACTAATAGAAATATAGGAAAGCCAAATCCTTATTACTTAAAACATACAGTTATTATTGTTTAATATTCTTATTTTTTGAGAGGTTAAATTGTTCAAGGTCTGTAGACAAGGGACAAAAAAAAATAAGACCATATACAAAAGATACTTTGGTGGTGGTCTCCACCACTTCCCCTACATAAAAACTGCATCGTGTGTCTTTTTCTCCACGTTCTGCATATACACGCACACACATAAGCACATGTGCCTTTCTCCAGCCTTTATATTTATGCACACTTTAAAATAACAATTTCATTAACTTCATTCATCTTTTGGATTAGCCAAAGGACAGCCTTGTAGACATTAATGCAGCATAGAAAATCAATGCATCACAATTAGTAAAAGCCAATTGGAAAGGCTCCTGGCTTTTGTTTTACTTTATTTTTACTCATACACATTCAGTTTATTTCAACAGAGGACAATTTTGCTATTCATGCCATCAGCCAGAATTCTTGAACCAATGAAGCCAGTGGACACTAATGAAAAAGGATTTTTCATGTCTGTTGCATCTGACTCAACACCAAGTTGCTTAATGAATTACATTTGGGTTTCACCTAGAGTTGATTAAATATTTAACATTTGGAGCAAAAATACAGCTGCATTCAGTAGGTTAAGGGTGAGCCACAAAATGGCTTCTAATAACCAATTCTAGAAGTGCATTATAGAAAACACTATTAAAAATTATCTAACCCAATAAACCAATATTTTAGACTAGAAATAACTGAGGCCCAAGAGATTCAGGTGGCATGGTTGAAGTCATCCAGCTAGATTTTAATCCGGCATTCCTTTTAGCTGGATATTAGACTCATTCTGAGAAGCAGAAAATGGGACTGTTTCTTTTAGGATGGTCAAATCCTAGTATTCAGAGATTGGCCCTCTTTTTGAACAGGTGTAGACTGCACCTGACCTCAGGCTACACGTGTTTCTGACAATTCCAAATGAAGTGTCTGCTCTAAGGGAAAGATCTGGATTTTAGCTGCTGCCCTCGGTGGTGCAGGGTTAAGTGCCAACATGTTTGAGTGCAGGACTTATTCTTGAAGTTGCCAGCTTCAGCTAATTGCAGATGTAAAAGATAAGACACCAATTTCAAAAAGAAGAGCACATTGCAATGAGGCCAAAAAACGTGTTCACTGTGCTCCTTCCCTATCTAAGGACAATTGACCGCACTAGAGGAGACTGATAAAATTTAATGGTCTTTTTTTTTAAGTTATTTCTAATTTAAATGTGATTTAAGAAAATTAATACCCAAGTCTGATTCAGAAGTCATTTGGGGCAGCTAAATTACAAGGCTCCTTAGAGGAAGAGTTTTTTCCATTCAATTAATGAACAAATTTTTAGGTATTATTAAGGTATGATTGATACAATAAACAGCACATATTTAAGGGGGACAACTTGACCAGTGTTGAAATATGCATACACTCATGTAACTATCATCACAGTCAACATAATAAACAATTCCATAATGCTCAATAGTTTACTGGACATGTCTGAAATCTACTCTCCAGCTCTGTCCTTAGACAACCACTAATCTGTTTTTTGTTTGTTTGCTCTTATTTTTTGGGGGGGGGGGGGTTTGTGGTTTGGGGAGTATTTTTTACTGGTTTCCAAGTGATCCTTTATTGAAATATTTTCCTTAGTAGTTCCTAACTAGCTGGGCATTCAACTGCACCAGTTGATGTCATCTATGACGTCATGACGGTGGTGACCATCAACACTGCAGCCATACACTGGGCAGTCCCCAGGATTTCTTGAATGGTTCCAGAGAGTTTTCTAGCTAAACATCCATGCCACATCTGTCAGACAAAGTTGACAATCTCTTCAACAGTGATGTTTCCTATGTGCTTAATGTTTTTTGATTCTTTCCGTCTCTAGGTGATTCCTTGAGGGCTTTGATGGCCAGGGTAGAAGTAGAAGGTACCACCTCAATCTGGGCCTGTCTGTTTTAAATGGGTAGGTCCACTATAATCCTCAGGCCCTTCATGTCACTGGTTGCCTTGGTGATGCCACCACCAAGCTTTTTTGGAGACAGACTCAGGGGACAGATATTGGTGGCCAGGGCAGACGTGGTATCAATTTCCCGACCAAGGCACCTCAAGTACACACAACTTTTGATCTTGTTGGGGTTGAACTTGAGCGACATGTTGGAGGCAGCTGGTGTCGGATAGACCTGGATGCAAAAAGACGGAAGAAAGTTGCCCCCTGGCCTGCTCTGAGATAAAAGAGGAAAGCTGCTTTCTGTTATATATTTGTTTGCACTTTCTAGAATCTTCTAGAAATGAGGTCCTGTAGTATGTACTCTTTTTTGGTCTGGCTTATGTAATTCAACATAAATCATTTTGAGATTCATCCATGTTGTTGCGTGTATCAATAGTTTATTCCTTTTTTCTGAGTTTATTGTAAGGATATAGAAAAACTAAATTGAAATGGACCATAGACCTAAATGCCAACCCATAAAACTTCTAAAAGAAAACAGGAAAAAATCATAATGGCCTTGAGTTGGGATAAGATATCTAATATAGCAGGGGTCCCCAACCCCCATGCCGTGGACCACTACTGGTCCGCAGCCTGTCAGGAACCGGGCCGTGCAGCAGGAGGTGAGCGGCGGGCAAGCGAGTTAAGCTTCATCTGCCGCTCCCCATCGCTCACATTACCGCCTGAGCCATCCCCGCCACCCCACCCCACCCCCTGGTCTGTGGAAAAACTGTCTTCTACAGAACCGGTTCCTGGTGCCAAAAAGGTTGGGGGCCACTGTATAGGACAACAAAAGCGTGAACTATTAAAACATCAATAAATTGAACTTCATCAAAATTAAAACTTTTTCTCTTCCAAACACACTGTTAAGAAAGTGGAAAGGCGGGCTTCCCTGGTGGCGCAGTGGTTAAGAATCCGCCTGCCAATGCAGGGGACACGGGTTCGAGCCCTGGTCAGGGAAGATCCTACACGCTGTGGAGCAACTAAGCCCATGCGCCCCAACTACTGAGCCTGTGCTCTAGAGCCCGTGAGCCACAACTACTGAAGCCCACGAGCCACAACTACTGAAGCCCGTGTGCCTAGAGCCTGTGCTCTGAAACAAGAGAAGCCACTGAAATGAGAAGCCGCGCAGTGCAACGAAGAGTAGCCCCCGCTCACCGCAACTAGAGAAAGCCCGCGCACAGCAACGAAGACCTAACGCAGCCAAAGATAAATAAATAAATAAGTTTATTAAAAAAAAAGAAACGCCACACACTTTGAAGCAGCCAAAGGTGGTAAGGCCTGGAGTGGACGCCAGCTTTATTTATTGTCAAGGCCAGCACATTCGTCAACTCTCCTCATTAAAATTTGCCAATTAATGAGCAGTGGCATACCCCTTAGCAAAGGTCAGCAGCAACCTAAGCAAACTTATCAAAAATTCAAAAAGGTACAGAGTTTGGGAAAAGTTCATTCTTCACTTAATTAACGGATCTAATTACAATCCTGACATAACAAAATGCAAAATGCGCTCTTCAAAAGACACGCAGTCAAAGATTTAACAGCCCAGATAACCTCCTCCTTTGGTACAGGCTGACCCAAATGTGTGTGTGTGGGGGGGGGATCTTAGCATACAGTCAACGGGGTTGATGAAATGGCTTTTCAAGAAATTAAAGCTTAGTAGGGTATCAGTATCCCAGAGCAACAAAGGAATTGAAAGCGAATGAAGACGCTCCCACATCCCGCAATCTGGCTGAACACAGAGTCAAGGCTTTCACTAATCTCCTTTGTTAGCAGACATCAAAGTATTTATTTGGTGACCTTTCCTGACTAGTTGTGAATAGCACTTTAGCATCCTAAAGAGTCCGGGTCTGTAACTGTTGCCTCATTTAGATGAAACCTAAGATACAATAAGATAGAATGGATATGCTGTGCTTACATTGTTTCTGAAATAGCAGGTCTAGAATTTCAAACCAGGTACCACTAACCAAAGGCTTAGAGAAAAATCACCCTGACCTCCAGCTCATCCACTCAGAGAACAACCATCTTGAGAGGGTTAGCTCCATCACTGTCTCATGACATGGAATCAGCTTCACAGGAGACAGTAAAAACCCTGGCAACTTCAAGTTTTGATTCTGTACATGAAAATGAACAGATAGGAAGCATTAAGTCTCAAGGCTTCTCACCATTCTCACCCTTCAAGGGTGTTCAAAACTTTTAGACAGCAAGTGGGTTTTCCACTCAGGAGTTCCTAGGTGAGAAGCACACTCGTGGATTAGAATAAGCATATCACAGAGTATTATTATCTGGAAGGGGAAACCGATGCTCAGAGAGAATAAATGACTCACCTAAGACCAAACACAAAGGTAATAGTAAAGAACCCTGCAGCCTACCCTCAGCAGGGTCAGGTGTGGTAGTTCTAATCATTTCTTTATTCAACAAACATTCGTTAAGCATCTTTCATGTGTTGGGCCTTGTTTAGTCACCGGAATGAGGTTAAGTGTTCAAAACAGATATGTCCTACCCCTCATAGAGCTTCTATTCTAGTGGAGGAAGATAGACAATAAAGCAACAAATAAGCAAGAAAAATGCATCTAGGGAATTCTCTAGCAGTCCAGTGGTTAGGACTTGGCACTTTCACTGCTGGGGCCCAGGTTCAATCCCTGGTCAGGGAGCTAAGATACCGCGAGCTGCGTGGCTCGGCCAAAAAAGAAAAAAACAGAAAGAAAGAAAATGCATCTACTATCGGTGCTTATAGAGAACTAAAACGGAGGGACGTGAGAGTGACTGGGTGATCATTATAGTTGGAAGGACTGGAGAAGCTCTCCCTAAGAGGTAACATTTCAGCTGAGCCTGAAGGACACAGAGAGCCATCCACGTAAAGACTAGAGACAAATGTACAAAAACAGGAGAGAAAAATTGGTGCCAAGGACCAAGGCCACTAAACAATATCAAGAAGACCAAGGCATCCAGAACCAAGAGAGCGAGGAGAGGGGTATAAGATGAGGCAGAGGCAGCAGGCCACGGGTAGCTATCACACACAGGACTTTGCACGTCCATGATAGGATATACGAATTTTATTACAAGTGCAACAGACTCCACTAGAGGGTTTTAAGCAGAGGAGTGATCTGAATTCTCTTCAGAAGATCATCCTAGCATATATGGAGACAGTCCAGAGTCCAGTAAGAAAATCCAGTAAGAAGGTTGCAGCAGGAGAGCAGGAAAGAGACGAGAGTGGAGGTGTCAGTGGAGATGGAGGAAAGGTAAACAGAACTTGCATGTGAATTGATGAGATGTGGGAGGAGGTGAGAAAAGAGGAGCAAAGCATCACTGGTGGGTTTGGGGCTTGAGCAACTGTTTGAGTGGTGATGGCTGATACTGGGTTGAGGAAAACAGGCCATAGGAAAGAAGCAAGTGTGGAGGTTAGCAATAGATTTTTTGGTCAAATTTGAGATGCCTAGTAGATACCGTTGTGAGATACCAGCTAGATAACTGGATAGAGAAATATACAAATCTGGGATTCTAGGAGGATGTTTAGAATTGAGGCAGCAAAGTGACAGTTACCTTCCTTAGAGATGTCACTTAAAGTCACTGGACTGGATGAGGTCACCCAGGCAAAGGGAGAATTTTTCCAAAGGAGCAGTCCACTCCACTCCTTTCCAGGAGGAGCTCTGTGCTTTTTTCTCTCCCGCACAGCTGTTCTGTGACAGTACTTGAGAACAATAAAGGAAGGGAGGCGACTCTCAGCGTCCTTGGACGCATGTTTGGAGTTGGTGCCTCTTCCTCGTAATCAAAAGGCCCTCAGAGGTGAGACGCAAAGACGCGCACTTCCTGTGATGTGCTGCCGAGCGAAAACCCTGGTCCCTACCTCAAGTCCTTCGTAAAGAAAAAGAAAAAAAAAAAAATCAATCCGCTTTCACACAAAACTGTGGAGTTTTACTTACTGTGCACCTAAAGAGGGGAAAAGCAGCCGCCGCCGCGATCACTGGCGGCCTTCCCTGAGAACCCGGTGTGAGGCTGCCCCCTTGTGTCTACTAATGGGTATGACCCGCTCAGCAATCCAAAATCGGTTTCTTAAAATCGCAGGGCACCGAGGGGTGGGAGAGGGAGCGTGGGAGGGAGGCGCCAGAGGGAGGGGATATGGGGATATATGTATATGCATAGCTGATTCACTCTGTTATACAGCAGAAACCAACACACCATGGTAAAGCAATTATACTCCAATAAAGATGTTAAAAAAAAAAATTTCAGGGCTTCCCTGGTGGTACAGTGGTTAAGAATCCGCCTGCCAATGCAGTGGACACGAGTTCGATCTTCCCTGGTCCGGGAAGATCCCACATGCCGCGGAGCAACTAAGCCCGTGCGCCACAACTACTGAGCCCGCTTTCTAGAGCCCGCGAGCCACAACTACTGAAGCCCGCGCACCTAGAGCCTGTGCTCCGCAACAAGAGAAGCCACCGCAATGAGAAGCCACACACCACAACGAAGAGTAGCCTCCGCTCGCTGCAACCAGAGAAAGTCCGCGCACAGCAACAAAGACCCAACGCAGCCAAAAATAAAAATAAATAAAATAAATTTATAAAAAATTGCAGAGCACGGAGCTGCCTTTATTTCCTCTTAACTTTTTTCTTTTTTTTAGCTGTTACTGAGTGGGTAAGTTAATTGAATAATTGAATTATAATTGCTGTACAATATTATATAAGTTACAGGTGTACAACATAGTGATTCACAATTTTTAAAGGTTATGCTCCATTTATAGTAGTTATAAAGTATTGGCTATATTCCTCATGTTGTACAATACATCCTTGTGGCTTATTTTATACCTAATAGTTTGTACTTCTTAATCCCCACTTTATCTTGCCCCTCCCCACTTCCCTCTTCCCACTGGTAACCACTAGTTTGTTCTCTCTATCTGTGAGTCTGCTTCTTTTATGTTATATTCACTAGTTTGTTGTATTTTTTAGATTCCACATATAAGTGACATCACATGCCGCAGTGGTCACTATAAAGGAAACAAACCAAAACACACCAAATGCTCCACTGCCCTTGAGATGAAGCCCTTTCCCAACTCAAGCTTGACCTTGGACCCCTGCCTGGCCCTGCCTCCCCAGCCTCTGCTCCCTATGACCATTATACTGGCTCACCATCAGTCCCACACCCCACCCACCCCTGATCACACCATGGCGCACTCTCCTGCCCTGGCCCATCTGCCCCAAATCCTCCTCACACCCTTCTTTGCCTTCAGACCTCATACTGGAAACATCCAAGCTCACTCTGGGAAACCTGCTCTGGGCCTCGAGGATGGGAGCTCCTCTGACGTATTTCTCCCATCACAGTCTTTGCCACAGCTTGTTATAACTGTTTCGTTGTCTGTCTCCCCTAGAGAATGTAAGCTCTACTTCCTAGAAATAACCACCACTTACCAGAAATCAATCCCATGCGCCCCCATTACAGGAACATAGATGAGGAAATGAGAAAGCTCCACGTGACATTACCTACAAACATCAAAACGTGGGCTTCTTAAAAACACATCTTTCCCTGTCATACAAGGCATAATTCTCAAGCAAAGATAGTGGTGGCTTCACAGATTCAGATACCTGGTGGTCCTTTAGGATACCCCAAGGTGTATGACCTTGATGTGACATATGGGTCTGATTAACTAGTGTCTCGGCTGGGATTCCTCTGAAAGCAGGGCCTGAAACAAGTTGAGTGCAGATGATGTCAGAAGCAGGGATGTGAAACGGTGGGAATAAAACAGGGAAGGAGGAAAATGAGGAATGGCTTACTGAGCTGTTTACTTGCGGGTCCAGTAGAGCTCAGTGACGTCAGGGAACTTCTGAGAACCCATGTAGAAAGCACCTTATAATTGTCCATCTGAAGGGCAGAAATGTGGTGCATTTTTCAACCAACTCTTATTTTCCACTGGTGAAGGACTGCTACCTTGCATCTCTGGGCTGACCCGAAAAGAACTTGACTATCCTTCCATGGTTTTAGAAAACCACGTGAGGCAGAAAACCAGAAAGAGACCATGGCACACATGCTTGAAGAGGGATGAGGTCAGGAACAGGAACTTTCCACCCCAGCTAAGCCGAAAAAGGTGAGTTGAGGGGATGTGACCTGGGGACGACAGGCATCTGTGTCATCTAGGAAGAGCCTCATCCTGAATGATTTAGAGAAACCTTGTTCTGTAGAGCACAGGGTACCACATTTGCCATTTGCTAGCTGTGTGAGATTCAGCAAACTTCTTATCTCTCTGAATCTTAAAATTCTTCATCCATCAAGTAATTATTAATGGTAACTATAATTAAGGGCTCTTCTAAATAACAAATGTGTTAATATATGTGAGGTGCCTGGTACAAGGAGAAAAAGAAGTTAAGTTGCTATAGTATTGTTAATAAAATAACAAGAGTAATATCTCACTTGCCTCATGGATTCATGTCTGTTGACTCCATTTTTGTCCTGCTCTTACTTAGTAGCATCTGTTTATTCAGACACATGCTAGTTGCCTTGGCTTGTTTCCATTCTTCCTTCTTCCTAACAAATATTTATTGAGTCTTAACTGTGCTTCAGACATTGTGCTCCCCTCAACTCTATAATTTTGCTTCCCAGACCATATTCAAGCATTCTTATCTGAAGTACTAGAAATTCGCTGTCTGCATAAATACTGCCTGCCACTAACCCCTAATCCACACCATGCAAGTATTTAAAGTCTTGCCATGTCACACTGGAAATGCAACAGATAGACCAGAACTTACATCTAATTGAGCACTGTTCCTCTTAAGTAGTCACCTTGCAAAGTTACACAATCCACCTGTCTCCCTCCTCCACCCCATGCATACATTTAGGGAACAATACAGAGTCAGCATATTATTTTTAATGTATTTGAAGACAAAAACTATTTTTGTTTCATTTGTAGGTATATGCAACAACACAAACAGAGGAGTACATAACACTAGAGACCACATCTTATTCTTCTTTGGTGACCCCCACTCCATACCTACCTAGTAACCTTTACTTTGTAAGGCAACAGTAAGTGTTAGCTACTATTTTCATCCATTTATCAAATATTCTAAGCACCTACTATAAACTAATTGATGTATTAAGAGCTGAAAAAGGACACAAAGGTAATTAAAAATATGACTTATGATCTCAAGATCGCTATGGTCTAACAGAGAAGTTAATATTAAATGCCTCTACAAAAAGATCTTAGGAGAATTTTATAGATGAAGTTGAACTGAAAGGTGGGTACGATTTCAATAGACAAAACTGTGAAAGAAAGAATGCAGTATTAGCAGCAGGAGCAGCAAAAGCAAAGGCACCGAGTCAGGAAATAACCAAAAAATTCATTTAACAGTGTTAAATAATTTTTTCTCAATCAGTGGGAATAGATGGCTTGGGACACTCTACTAAGACACTGGTATAATATCAGAGGTATCTAAACAGGGGTGTTGAAACTCACTTCCCATAAACTTTTTAGTATAAATGAAGCTTGAAAATTTGAAAAATATTCATCACCAAAGAACCCTCTGGGGGAGTTGAAAAATCACCTGCCTCCAGCTGGTACTTTGCTCTGTTAATGATTTGTATACATGTGAACAAAAGGTTCAATGCTCCTATTAATTACCTAAAAAATGATTAATCTCCTCTTCCACTATGGAATTAGGGACTCAAGAGGTAGATCGTTTAAACCTCTGTATCGCAGATATCAGAAATGAGTATCCTTCCTTATACACTCACCATACTCTTCCCCAGCTTTCCTTCTGCTCCCATTCTATACACACATATAGCACACTGAGAAGAGATGAAATTCATATTCATTTTGTTTTTGCTCACATCCCAGAGGTAGAAATGATGAGGCACAAACTTTCTAAGCTAGGGCACATGTGTGGGTAATCATACCGTTTACTTCACCATCAGAAGGTCCCCTTCTCCCCACATGCTCCCATATCACTCCCTGAACATACATTTCACCTAAATTTGCCATGAAATCCTCAAGATGTTCACAACTTTTTTTTTAAATAACACTAAGCATAACCTATCTACTTTGCCTATGGTTGGGGCCTTAACTGTAATAGCCTCCAGCCTTGCAATTCACCTTCCCAGTTATGACCTCTACTCTAAACTGTAATTGGATTGTCCCTATTTTCATAGCACTGTGCAAATATCCCACCACATAAAACATTTCTCTTGGGGCACTCATCCATATTCCAATTGCCAACTTGAAGGGCTCTCTGGAAAGTTCACTTCGAATTATGTAACGCTAAAAAGAATTTAAACCAAAAAGGATAGGATAATTATTGTTTTTCTGAAAATTGTTTATAGTATCTTTGGGTTCAGGACTTACAACGATCAGCACTTGTAATGACTTAGATGAAGATGTAAAAGGTAAGAACTCAGCCTTGCAAATAACACGAAGATGTGGAGAAAAAAAACTATTGAGCGAAGTACAATAAGCCACTATCTATTAACTACTATTAAGGTGCTTTATACTTAAATCACACAATTTTATCATAAAAATCCCTATAGAGTTGCTGTTGTTATTATCATACCTCTGTTTCATAGAGGAAGAATTAGGCCTTATCATGTCTAGGGCACAGGTGCAAATCCACTGCAGCTGAAGTAAGGGAACAGAAAAAAAACATCTATCCCTGAGGGAAGGGGCAGGAATACATGCCAGACATAGGCTATTAGACATCTCCTCTAGCTGAGCAGGAAGACAGTAGATCCCTAGAAGACTCCACCCTCAGGACCCAGGACACAGCAGTTATCTAATACCAAGGCTTAATCAGAACAACAGAAAATATGACCCCTCCTCTGCTCTCACCACCAGGCTAACAAGCCTCCAGTAACTAATAATAGCAGTCTATTATTGGAGAGGGGCAACAGTGAAGACCTAACGCTGATGGTGGAACACATATTAAGAAAAACCCTCCGGCAAATTAGTACCCACTTTAAATACAAAGAAAAGCTAGAAGAATCTGAAGCCTGTGGTACAATGAGGGTGCATTGGTTTCCTGAAAAGAAAAAAGATTAAGTTATAGGTTGCATTGTTTCCTGGAAAAAAAAAAAGATAAGTTAGAATCCTAAGCCTCAGTACTTCAGAACATGACCTTATTTGGAGATCAGGTCTTTACAGAAGTAGTCAAGTTAAAATGAGGTCCTTAGGGTGAGTCCTAATTCAATATGACTAATTTCCTTATAAAAGGGGAAATTTGGATACAGAGACAGACACGCATGGAGAGAAGATGATGTGAAGAGATACACAAAGAAGATAGCCATCTACAAACCAAGGAGAGATTCCTGAAACAGAACCTTCCCTCACAGCCCTCAGAAGAAACCAACCCTGATGACACTCTGATTTAGGACTTCTAGCCTCCAGAACGATGAGGCAGAAATTTGTTGTTTAAGCCATTCAGTTTGTGGTACTTTGTTACAGCAGCCCTAGCAAACTAAGACAGAGGGTAACCACAGAAAAAATAAATCCCAAACTCAACTTAACTCCTGAGTAGATTGAATCAAACACTTACTAAAGGTCCAGCAGGAGGAAAGGCATGCCAGTTTCCAAATAAAAAAAAAAAAACTATTAAGTTTCTACAGTCCTAAAAAAAAAAAGTCTGGCTTTCAATCAAAAACTACTAGGCATACAAAAAAGGACAGAAAAAAAAACTGTCAAGAGACAAAGTAAGCAACAGAATCAGACTCATATATGACACATGTTGAAACTAACAGGGAATTCTAAATAATTATGATTAACATGCTAAAGGCTATAGTGGAAAAGGTGGATAGCATGTAAGATCAGATGAGTGATTTCAGAAAAAAAAAAGAAAATTCTAGAAACGAAGATCACTGTAACAGAGATAAAGAATGCCTTCAACAGGCTAATCACTAAGCTTCACATAACTGAAGGAAAAAGTCAGTGAAGTTGAATGCAGGTCAAAAGAAATTAGTCAAACTGAAACACAAAGAGAAAAATAGGACCAGAGCATCCAAGAGCTGTGGGACAATATCAAGTGGTCTAATATACATGTAATTGGAATCCCAGAAGAAGACTCCATTTCTTTTTCAGGAGAAGAGAGAGAAATGAGGCAGGAAAATATTCAAAGAAATAATAGTGAAGAATATTCCAAACTAATGACAGACACCTGGGTTTGCAGGATACATACCAAACAAAGCATACCTATGTATACCACGTCCAAACTTCTGAAAAGGAAAGACACAGAGAAAATATTAAAAGGCAGCTAATACGTACAATGGAATATTACTCACACATAAAAAAGGAATGAAATATTGCCATTTGCAGCAACGTGGATAGACCTAGAGAATACTATGCTTAGTGAAATAAGTCAGAGAAAAAAAATACTATATGATATCACTTACATGTGGAATCTAAAAAAGTAATACAAATGAACCTATATACAAAACAGCAACAGACTCAGACAGGGAAAACAAACTTACGGTTACCAAAGGGGACGTGGGGGTGGGAACAGATGAGGAGTGTGTGATTAACAGATACAAACTACTATACACAAAATAGATAACCAACAAGGATTTACTGTATAGCACAGGGAACTATACCCAATATACTATTGGGTACAGGTATTAGGGGTACCTAATATTCCTATAATGGAATATAATCTGCAAAAACACCAGAATCACTATGCTATACACCTGAAACACACAATACTATAAATCAACTATACTTCTGTTTTTAAAAATATCATAGCAGCAAAGTTAAAAAAAAAAAAAAGAAGCAGCTAGAGGGAAAAGACATATTACAAAGCGGAATAAATGAGAATTACAGCAAACTTCCTGTCAGAAACTATGCAAGCCAGGAGGTATCCTGAATAGCCCTGTACCTGTTAAAGAAATCAATTGGCAGCTTAAAACTTTCCCACAAAGAAAACTCAGGCTTAGACAGCTTCCACAGCGAATTCTATCAAACATTTAAGGGAAAAATAATATCACTCTACATAAAGCTTTCCAGAAAACTAAAGAGGAAGGAACACTTCTCAACTCATTCTATGAGTACAACACTACTTTGATACCCTGCCAAAGACATTAAGAGGGACTTCTCTGGTGGTCCAGTGGATAAGACTCCACACTCCCAATGCAGGGGGCCCGGGTTCAATCCCTGGTCAGAGAACTAGATCCCACATGCATGCCACAATGAAGATCCCGCGTGCCACAACGAAGGTCCACGTGCCGTGACTAAGACCAGGGCACAGCCAAAATGAAAATACATATTTTTTAAAAGACATTAAGAGAAAAGAAAGCTATAGAACAATATCCCTCTTAAGCACTGACCAAAAAATCCTCATCACTAAATAAATCCTCATTCACTAAGATATTAGTGAACCAAATCTACAATAAATCAAAAGGAAAATACATCATAACCAATTGGAATTATCTCTTGATGCAGAGCTGATTAAACATTTGAAAATCAATATAATTTACCACATCAACAGACTCAAGAAGAACTATATGACCAACTCAATAGATGCAGAAAAAGCCTTTAAAAAATTCAAAACCTCTCATGATACAAACTCAGCAAGCTGGGAATACATGGGAACTTCCTTAAGCTGATAGTTAATGTTCTAGTGGTGAAAGGCAGACTGCCTTTCAGATAGGGAACAAGGAAAGAATTCCACTCTTGCCACTCCTATTAAACACTGTACAGAGGACCATAAGAGATATAATAAGAAAAGTAGATAATAGGAATACAGATTAGAAAGGAAGAAATGAAATTCTTTTTTACTGATGACAAAGTTGTATACATAGATAATCCCAAGAATTTATCACACACACACCAAAAAAACCCTAATAGAACTAATAAGTGAATTTAGCAAGGTTGCATGATACAAAGTCAACGTACAAATATTGATATCCATTGTATTTCTATATATTAGTAGTGAACTATTAAAATTTTAATTTTGTAAAAAGTCACTCACAATAGCAGAAAAAACATGCATTATTCAAAGATAAATCTTATTAAGGATACAAGTTATATGCTGAAAAATATATAACACTGATGAAAGAAATTTTTAAATACCTGAATAAATAGATACATATACCAGGTAAATAGATTAGGAGATTTAATATTGTTAAGATGTCATCCTCCCCAAACTGATATATAGATTCAACACAATTCCAAGAAAAATCTCATCAGAAAGTTTTGTAGAGGCAAATAAGCTGATTTTTTAAATCACATGCAATTATAAAGGCATCAGAATAGCCAAAATAATTTTGAAAAATAAGAACAAAGTAGGACTCATACTACTTGAATTCAAGATCTACTATAAAGATAAATAGTCTATGCAATATGATATTGAAGACAAAGAATAGATATTTAGATCAATGGAAAAGAATAGGGAATCCAGGGCTTCCCTGGTGGCACAGTGGTTGAGAGTCCGCCTGCCGATGCAGGGGACATGGGTTTGTGCCCCGGTCCGGGAGGAACCCACATGCCGCGGAGCGGCTGGGCCCATGAGCCATGGCCGCTGAGCCTGCATGTCCGGAGCCTGTGCTCCGCAACGGGAGAGGCCACAACAGTGAGAGGCCCGCGTACCACAATAAAAAATTTTAAAAATAAAAATAAAAATAAACGTTTCTCTGCTCCAAACCCGACATTTCAGTTTGTTTGACCTCAGTGTCCGCTGGACACACGAACTTGAGTTCCAAAACAGTACTGTTTCTCTTAAACCTTAGAACAAGCATATAAAGTACCTACTTTACATGGTAATCATATCCCTATTTTACAGGTGGAGCTGTTGAGATCTGAAAGATCAATTAACTATCCCAAAGCCACACAGCTGATAAATGATAGTCACATTTTATCAGGTCTGCCTGACTCCAAAGACCAGGCCTTTAACTAGTATGCTGGTAGTTCTCAACTGAGGATGACTTTGCCCACACACCCTGCACCCAGGTGACATTTAGCAATGTCTGAAGATATTTTTGGTTGTCACAACTAGGGGCAGAGGGGATGCTACTGGCATCCGGTGGGTGGAGGCCACAGGTGCTGCCAAACATCCCACAGGGGGCAGGACAGCCTCCCACAGCAGAGAATTATCCAGCACAAAATGTCAACAGTGCCAAGCTTCAGTGACTCTGCATTACGCCATGGCAGGTATGGAAGAAAAGTTTCAGGTTGAGGCACTATTTTGCTTCAGTGGGGCCTCTCTCCATGGTCCATAGTCTTGGTCCTGGTGGCATGCCTTTCCCAATATTAACGACATAAGCCTAGGGTCACCATGTGTCTGATTTCTGCCCTTTGGAAAAAGAGGAAGCTGGGGTGGGTGTTACAGAGGCAACTTTTAAAAATACACCACGGGATGACTGTGTTGAATTGAAAGACAGATTTTGGAATGTGTGACCCCAGTTAACGAAGGCAATACACAGAGCCCCTAACTGTTCTATCAGGCAACATAAAGCACTGAGCCCCGGGGGCAGGCACAGGGATGGGAACTATGTCCCCATTATCCACAAAGTGAACATTTTCTTAACAATAACACAGTGATTTCAGAAGCAATTTTAACAACAAAAATCTTCCCCCAAACTCTAGAGCTTTTCTGATTTTTGTCAGCAACAAAAGAAGACAGCTTCCAAAAGCAGGCTGTATCTCTGAATATTAAAACTCCCACCTCGGGAAATTTTTTAAGCCTTCAGACAACCCCTTTTAACGTTATAAATGAAAGTCACTCAGCAGACTATAGTGCTCTTGGGCCCCTTTTATCTACTGAAGAAAGACAACAGAGTGAAAACTCGGGAGTCAAAGACCAAATTACTGACCTTGAGTCACCTTCCACACCACGTCTGGCCCAACCAAGATAGGGAGTTGAAAGGTTTAACTAGACCAACAGCAAATGATGTAATTTGATGATATAAAGAAATCCATCAAGGGAGAATAAATGACTAGATCATACTATTCACAGAGCTCTCTGAATTTAAAAAAGAGCCTTGATTTGCCTTCAGCTAAGTTCTTTCATGCAAAAAATCAACCATTCCACTTTCCCCTCCTGTCCAGAGAACAAGCAATTCCATAGCCAAAGAACTGGTCCACTGGAGCTTGGACTGTCCTAATACATTTATTATTTATCTGCCTAGAGCTCCATGAGTGAACCCCTACATCACTCCCCCAGTTCTTCTGCTCCCACTTCCCTTTTCTATGATGGTTATTATTATGCCACACCGATACCTATTCATCCACATCTTCATTATGAATTCCTGTGTTCCTTCACCCCAACTGTATTTCCCATGCGAGCCAACTATGAAACTTTCAGAATTGCCACCAAATCCAAGCATCAAGGATCTAACGCCCAAAACTGACACAGCAAGGATGCACCACAGCACTCTGTGGCATTTCCCCAGGACTCACAAACTGCTGTCATCATACTCAAATCTGCTTCTTTCTGCCTTATTTTCTCCCTAACTCTTAACTATCAGTATTAACTGCTCATTCTCATTATATTACCTGGCACTGTACTAGGTGTTTTAAAAATACAGTTTTATCCCACAGAGAATACTACAGGTATCTTCACTGGAAACTTTCACCAAATATGTAAGGAAGATATAATTCCCATTTTACACAAACTTATTCGGGAATAGACGGGGAAAGAATGCTTCCTAACATTCTATGTAGGTAGCAGTATTCTGATACCAAATACAGATGAAGGTAAAAGAAAAGTATTCTAGAGACCAATAGCTCTCGTTAACATATGCAAAACTTCTCACTAAAATTTTAGCAGATCAAATACAACAATATGCTTTTTTAAAAAAGGTTACTATATCCAAAACAAGTAGGCTTATCCTAATGGAAGCCTACTTTAACATTATAAAATATATCACTGTACTTCACCATTTACACAGACTAAACAGGGAAAACCATATGTTCATCTCAATATATATATATATATATATATATATATTTTTTTTTTTTTTTGCGGTACACTGGTCTCTCACTGTTGTGGCCTCTCCCGTTGAGGAGCACAGGCTCCAGACGCACAGGCTCAGTGGCCATGGCTCACGGGCCCAGCCATTCCGCGGCATGTGGGATATTCCCGGACTGGGGCACGAACCTGTGTCCCCTGCATTGGCAGGCGGACGCTCAACCGCTGCGCCACCAGGGAAGCCCCATCTCAATATATTTGACAAAATCTACTGGGAAAGGCAAAGAGTTGTAGAACTGCAAAGTGGACATGAACAAAGAGTGCTATTCCAGAGACCTAATAATCTTTTTAAACAGAAAGATGAAAAACCTCTCTTTCATCTCTAACCCATAATTTTGGCTTTGTATAAAGATGCTGGAATCCTGCTATCTCAGATGGAAACATTTTGAGGTATACACACCCAAAATAATACTGGAATCCTGCCGACTTAGAGAGACTTGAGTCTCCGTGTTAACATCACGTGGACTTGTAGAAAATCACAATGTGACACCCAAACTGCATTTGTGGACTACCTGATACTTCTGATTTTCTGCTTTTTGTCTCAAATCTCTGTATCCACAGGAACAAGCCAAGTCCTTTACAAGTTATATATGCTCAACAAGTGTTTGCTGAACTAAATATTGAATAAAGCTCTTAATATAAAAAAAAAATAAAAATAAAAAATAAAAATAAAATTAAAAGTACAGTTTTACTTAGTCCTTGCACCAACCCACGAGATAAGTAACATCACCTCTATACTACAGATGAGAAAGCTAAGGTTAGTGAGTTTTCGTAACTTATAAAAGATAACATAAAAAGTAAGTGGCATATTTAGTCCTAAGTATATCTGACCTCAAAAATCATTTTTACTACACAGCATGCAAGATTTGTGGATGAAAACTCTAAATTCATTATCAGTAAATATTACCAAAAATAAGATGAGGGCTAATTTTTTCTTTCTTAAATATTCTCTATATTTTTCAATATACAAAATTGGGTACACAAGATAGAGTAACAGAGAAGGGATTTACCCTTACATCAAAAATAACCTAAAACAGATGAAATATATGAAACAAAAGTTTTCAAGACCCTGGACATCAGGCAACGAAGGCAGTGATCCCTGAGAGATGGGAAACAAATAAGGGGAGCCCTATGATTGCCTCAGTGTAGTCTAGCAAGAGAGTGTCCAGGGACTTCCCTGGTGGTGCAGTGGTTAAGAATCCACCTGCCAATGAAGGGGACATGGGTTCAATCCCTGGTCTGGGAAGACCCCACATACCGCAGAGCAAGTAAGCCCACATGCCACAACTACCGAGCCCACGTGCCACAACTACTGAAGCCCCGCACCTAGAGCCCATGTTCCACAACAAGAGAAAACACTGCAATAAGAAGCCCGTACACTGCAACGAAGAGTAGCCCGTTTGCCGCAACTGGAGAAAGCCCAGTGCAACAACGAAGACCCAACGCAGCCAAAAATTTTAAAAACAAATAAATTGATTAATTTAGAAAAAGAGAGAGAGAGTGTCCAGACCTCTGCACAGGGAGGGGAAACCAGGCAGAACCTAGCAGACTCCCTGAGTTGAAGAGACAAATCTAAGAGTCTAGTGAGACCAAAGTGGCTAGAGTTCACAGCACCAGCAAGGAGGGAGGTGCACAGAGAACTCCAGACACTGCAGAAGGTGCCCTTTAAGTATTTAACGAGTACTGATCAGTGCATATGTGTGAGAAAACTACCCATCAGGAAAATAACCATCCAAAAAGATTAAGTATCCATTGTTCAAACAGAGCTAGGTATAGTGCCTAACCCCACAAGTCAGACTAGAATACCACATGACTCACAAGTCACTGAGTAGAGTACACAGTAGGGTCTTGCTTCAGTCGTGGAAAATAATCATCCCTAGAGAGCTCTGTTCAAGTCCCACCTAATATTTCTTGAAAGCTATAACCAAAAGGATCAAATTTCTTCCAAGTAACTTAAACATGTCCCAGAACAAACCTCAAAAAGATTTATAGGGATACAAAAATATCCAGCACTCAGTAAGGTAAGATTCACAATGTCTGGCACCTAATCAAAAATTAACAGACATGCAAAGAAGTAAAAAGATACAACCATAGGGGCTTCCCTGGTGGTGCAGTGGTTGAGAGTCTGCCTGCCGATGCAGGGGACACGGGTTCGAGCCGCGGTCCGGGAAGATCCCACATGCCGCGGAGAGGCTGCGCCCGTGAGCCATGGCCGCTGAGCCTGCGCGTCCGGAGACTGTTGCTCCACGACGGGAAAGGCCACAGCAGTGAGAGGCCCGCGTACCGCAAAACAAAACAAAAACAGTACAATGATTTTCCATTGCCTTTACGATAAAGATCAAAATTGATAACAACCTAAAAGAAAAACTATGGTCTGGTGTCTGGTAACTCTTCATCATTGTATTCTGTGCTCCAGGTTCTCTGACCTTCTTTATTAAAAAAAAAAAAAAAAAAAAAAGATACAACCATAATGAGGAGGGTGATTAAAACAATTGGTATATATGTATTCCATATGTTCAGAATTTGAAGTACAGGTGTGAAAGATATAAGAAGACCCAAATCAAACTTCAAGAGATGAAAAATACAATTATGAGATGAAGAATAGACTTGATGGGAGTAATGGCAGATTAGACGCTGCAAAGAAAATATTAGTGAACTTAAAAACACAGGGAACCTCCCTGGTGGTCCAGTGGTAAAGAATCCACCTTTTAATGCAGGGGACGCAGGTTTGATCCCTGGTCAGGGAACTAAGATCCCACATGCTGCAGGGCAACTAAGCCCATGTGCCACAACCACTGAGCTCGCGTGCCTCAACGAGAGAGCCCACGTGCCGCAAACTACAGAACCCAAGAGCTCTGGACCCTGCGTGCCACACCTACAGAGCCCACGCACCCTGGAGCCTGCGTGCCACAACGAGAGAAAACCCGCATGCCACAACTAGAGAGAAGCCCATGTACCACAACAAAGAGCCCATGCAGCAACAAAAGATCCCACATGCCTCAACAGATCCCACGTGCCGTAACTAAGACCCAACGCAGCCAAAAAAAGAAAAAAACAGCAATAGAAACTATTCAAAATGTACCATTGGAAAAAATAATGTAACACTGAGAGGAAAAAGAACACAATAAAATTAAAACTGCATCAGTGAGATGTGGGACAACTTCAAGCGTCCTAATATATGGGTAGTTGTAGTCCTACAAAAGGGGGGTGAGAGAGAAAAAATATTTGAACAAATTACAGTCAAAAACTTTCAAATATGACAAAAACTATAAACCCACACATCCAAACCCAAATGAACCCCAAGCACAAGAAAAATTAAAAAAAAAAACTATACCAAGGCACATAATAATCAAATTACTGGACTTCCCTGGTGGTGCAGTGGTTAAGAATCTGCCTGCCAATGCAGGGGACATGGGTTCAATCCCTGGTCCAGGGAGATGCCACATGCCACAGAGCAACTAAGCCCATGTGCCACAACTACTGAGCCTGCACTCTAGAGCCCGTGAGCCACAACTACTGAGCCTGCATGCCACAACTACTGAATCCTGCGCCTAGAGCCCATGCTCCGCAACAAGAGAAGCCACTGCAATGAGAAGTCCATGCACTGCAACGAAGAGTAGCCCCCACTTGCCACAACTGGAGAAAGCCTGTGTGCAGCAATGAGGACCCAACACAGCCAAAAATAAATAAATAAAATAAATTTATTTTTTTTTAAATCAAATTACTCACACTGTTGGTAAAAAGAAAATCTTAAATTCAGCTAGAGAAAAAAGACATGTAGAGAGGAACAAAGATAAGGATGACAGCAGGTTTCTCATCAGAAACAACACAAGGGAGAAAACAGTAGCGCAACACCTTTAAAGTACTGAAAGAAAAAACTGTCATAAAAGAATTCTAGGGGCTCCCCTGGCGGCGCAGTGGTTGAGAGTCCACCTGCCAATGCAGGAGACGCGGGTTCGTGCCCTAGTCCAGGAAGATCCCACATGCCGCGGAGCGGCTGGGCCCGTGGGTCATGGCCGCTGAGCCTGCGCATCCAGAGCCTGTGCTCTGCAACGGGAGAGGCCACAACAGTGACAGGCCTGCGTACCGCAAAAAAAAAGAAAAAGAAGAATTCTAAGGGGCTTCCCTGGTGGCGCAGTGGTTGAGAGTCTGCCTGCCAGTGCAGGGGACACGGGTTCGAGCCCTGGTCTGGGAGGATCCCACATGCCGCAGAGCGGCTGGGCTCGTGGGCCACAACTGCTGAGCCTGTGCGTCTGGAGCCTGTGCTCCGCAACGGGAGAGGCCGTGGCGGTGAGAGGCCCGCGCACCACAATGAGGAGTGGCCCCCGCTCGCCACAACTAGAGAAAGCCCACGCACGGAAACGAGGACCCAACACAGCCAAAAATAAATAAATAAAATTTTTTTAAAAAAGAATTCTATACCTAGCAAAACTGTCTTTCTAAATAAAAGCAAATCAACATGGATGAACCTTGAAAACATTATGCTAAGTGAAAGAAGTCAGTGACAAACGTCTATAGATACTATTTTATTTATACAAAATGTCCAAAATAGGCAAAGTTATACAGACAGAAAGTAGATGAGTGGTTGCTTAGAGCTGGGGGGTGGGGGAGGTAAAAGCAGGTGATTACTAAACTAGAATAACAAAACAAAGAGTCACAGCTAATAAAGCCAACAAAGGAGATAAAAATAGAATCATAAAAAATAATCTGAAAAAAAGGCAGAAAAATAAAACAAAGAACAGATGAGACAAATAGGGAACAATTTGAAAGATGATAGGCTTAAACCTGACCAAATGAGTAATTACATTAAATGAAAATGATTCAAATATTCCAATTAAAGGCAGAAATTGTCAGATTTATAAAAAGCAAGACACAACTAAAGATAAACAAATAGATCAATGGAATAGAATACAGTCCAGAAATAGACCTATACATGTATGGAAAAATCAGCTGATTTTTTTACAATGATACTAAGACAATTCATTGAAGAAAATAATCTTTCAACAAATGGAGATGGAACTATTGTATATCCACATACAAACATAACAAAAATAATTTTGATCCATATCTTATACCATATACAAAACTTAACTCATTTGAACACAAATATAAAACTGAAACTTCTAGAATAATACATAGGAGAAAATACACTGGATTAGACAAAGACTTCTTAGCTACAATACCAAAAGCACAATCCATAAAAGAATAAATTGATAAATTGAACTTCATGATAATTGAAAACTTTTGTTCTTCAAAAGTCACTGTTAAAAGAATTAAAAGAGAAGCCACAAACTAGGGGAAAAATTTTGCAAAGTATATATCTGATAAAGGACTGTTTCCAGAATATTTTTTTTAACTCTGAAACCTCAAAAAATAAGAAAACAAACAACTCGATTTTTTAAGTGGGCAAAAGAGTTAGACTCTTCAGCAAAAAAAAAAAATATATATATATATATATATATATATGAATGGCAAAGAAGTATAAAATGATGCTCAATATCATTATTCATTAAGAAAATGCAAAATTAAAACCACAATGATATAGCAGTACACACTTTAATTTGATGGTTTAAATTTAAAAGACTGACCATACCAAGTATTTGGTGAGGTTGTAGAGGAACTGGACCTCTCATACACTGCCGGTGGTAATGTAAAATGGTACAATTGCTTTGGAAAACAGTTTGGCACCTTCTTAAAATATTAAATGACATCTACCATATGATCCAGCTATTCCACCCCTAGATATTTATTCAAGAGAAAAGAAGAGCTATATACCTACAAAAACTTACTCAACAATGCTCACAGCAATTTTACTTGTGATAGCCAAAACTGGGAATAATCCAAATGTCCATCAACAGGTAAATGGATACAACAACTGTGGTATATCCATACAACAGAATACTACTTGGCAATAAAAAGGAATGAACTATTGATATACACAACATGAATCAATCTCAAAATAATCATGCTAAATTAAGGAAGCCAGACTAAAAAAATTTTTTAATTAAAAAAAACATTGTGTCATTCTATTTATATAAATTCTAGAAATGCAAAATGATATAGTGATAGAAAGCAGATCATTGGTTGGGGGGAAGGGGGAGCAGCCAGGATGATGAGGGACAAGAAGGAAGAATTTTAAAGGGAAACAAGAAAAATACAGGTCATGAATGATATGTTTACTACCTTGATTGTTAGGTTCACAGGTGTATACATAAGTCAAAATTTTTTAACTTACAAACTATAATATGTGCCACTTATTGCTCATCAATTATGCCTCAACAAAAATGGGCACTTGCAATTTTATAATCATAAAGCATTAAAAACATATCTTAATAAATCCAAAGAGATATCTAAACTAGTGGGAATTTCAGTTGCTATAATAAGGGGAGATATTTTAGGGGAAGTGGAATCTTCAGTTCCTATAAGATATCAATCTGAAAATCCAGCATGGCTAAAATACCTCATGGACCAGACCAAGCTGGTGATAATTGCCTATTTGTCTTGTAAGTACAAATAGGAGTAAAATCTAAAATGAAAATCTACCGCATTTCAAGAGATTTATTTCAACCATTCATACAAGGACTCTTCTCCTCTTGAGACCGTTAAACAGGGCTCCTTCAACACTGACTCATAAATCTGGGATGAAAAAAAAAAAAACTTATTTCAATAGATAATGCTTCATGCTAATGTTTCTTTTCAATCACCAAGTGAAGGTCCATCACAATCGTAAGGACTCCCACAAATCATTTCACTAGGTGTTGGGGTCTACTTAAAAGCTGCCAGCCAGTGAAACCTCCTGTAATCAATTTCACTCATCTTTGAGCACTTCAAGATTGTCCTTTTAGCACTCAGGTTTGTAAGCCAAACCACAATGATTACCAAAGATTCTACAACTGAAGCGCCTCTCTGTTCAACTACTGATCTTCCTCGACTTACAAGGATTACCTCCTGATAAACGTAAGTTGAAAATATAATAAACAGAAAATACATTTAATATACCTAACTTACCAAACATCATCACTTAGCCTAGCCTACCTTTAACATGCTCAGAACACTTAGCCTACACTTGGACAAAATCATCTAACACAAAGCCTATTTTCCAATGAAGTGTTGAATATCTCCTGTAAGGTACTGAATACTGTACTGAAAGTGAAGAACAGAATGGTTATAAGTGTATCAGTTGTTTACCCTGGTGATCACATGCCTGACTGGGAGCTGTGGCTCGCTGCCACTGCCCAGCAGCACAAGTGAGCATTATACTGTGTATTGCTAGCCCAGGAAAAGAGTAAAATTCAAAATTATAAGTATGATTTCTACTGAACGCATATCACTTTTGCATCATCGTTAAGTCTAAAACTCATCAGTTAAACCATTATAAGTTGAGGACAGTCTTATTTAATTGCATATGCCACAAGAGAAACTGCACAAGAGAGGGGGCATGCAACCCCTCCTCAAGACTATAGAGAAGAAACAGACATTTTGAAATTCTATATTCTTGTTTTAAAAGTTGATATTCTCTTTTTGGGGAGAGTGGGGAGGAAAAACAAGTAACTAGCTATATTGAAATCCTTTGGGAAAAGGAACCAGGAACCAGAAGAGGGACTTTTACTTTTTACTTTACATCTTACAGTATTTTTTTGAATTTTGTACTCTTGACACGTATAACTCTTTTAAGTCAGCAGAGGGTATCTTGGTGTTAGATTTAAGATCCTTCTGTATTCATTTCTATAATCCTCTGTGTTCAGTCTTTTAATAAAGGTAATTTTTAATAATGTTCATCCTCCATTGTTACTGGGTCCATTCAGAACCAGGAGGAATAGAGATCTTTTAATCCAAGACTTTCATTTTACAGATGGAAAAAGTGATGCTCAGACTAGAGAAGCTGTCTGCCCAAGTCTCCACACAGTAACTGGTATGGCCAATTCAGGGACTAAGTCCTCTTCTTTTTTTCTTTTAACATCTTTATTGCAGTATAATTGCTTTACAATGTTGTGTTAGTTTCTGCTGTATGACAAAGTGAATCGGCTATATGTATACATATATCCCCATATCCCCTTCCTCTTGTGTCTCCCTCCCACCCTCCCTATCCCACCCCAGACTAAGGCCTCTTAACTTTCAATGCTTTTTACCAAATTTCCATTCTATACTTACATATTAAGTTTCCACAGTAAGCTTTTTAAAACTCTAAGTACAGCAATATTCTGGATGCCACACCTTGAAAGAAAAGGTACCAAAGTGGAAAACTATCAGATGAGAAGTAATTGAGGAGATTTAAGGAGACTAATGAATCATGTGGAAGTTTTATTGTAACCCCTGAATTTCTTTAAAACAACATCATGGGGACAAGGTGGGGAACATGTTCTGTGTGGCTCTAGAAAGAAGAACTAGGTCCCATGGGAGATAGTCCAAGAGGGCAAATGCTTGTGGTCCAACTATCCACAATGGAGTGTCGTGTGTGTGTGTGTGTGTGTGTGTGTGTGTGTGTGTGTGCAGTGCGTTGGGCAATAATGTGCCAGCTATGTTGGAGAAAGAGACAGATGTGAGAAGAAAGATAACCTAGATGGACTTCGAGGTCTTTTCCCCTGGGGTCCAGGGGAGACTTGTATACACTATGGTCACGCCTTAAGTGCAGGCCACCTTATTAGATCATTCTCTCCCTTGCCTCGTTTCATGTGGAAGACACTGACTCATCCCCGACCATTCTCCGCATGAAATAAATGAATTACACTCGGCTTCACAGGATTAAAGCTTTAAATCAGCAGTGACGGTTACTGGACAGAGTGGCCACTGGGCTCCACAAACAGCCAAGGAGCAGAACCCCCAAACAGAGCTAGACCAAGTTCGGAAGGTTAGGTAGCCTGTTTGGTACGTCCCAATCTTTCCATTTCATTACCCTATCCGTCTCACTGGGTTTTTAGTGGTTTTACTTTTGTCTGTTTTCTTGTTTGTTTTGCCTTCATTTCAAAGCATCCTGTCTGTTCAAATAGCAGCAAAGCAGTTAAACGACCTTAAACAGCCAAAGGGTACTGGATCTTTGAAGTAACAGTAAACAAATACAGCTTCTAAACTTCCTTAGGGTAAGACCACCCTTGTATCTTCTTTAAGGAGTGAAGTGAGAGGTGAGAATGAACAGAATAAGAAGTGGGCTGAACACTGAGTATGCTCAAAAAAGACTATTTTATGCATTTCTTCATTAATTTATTTACCCATGTAATGGGTAACGTGTGTAAAAAAAAATCATGTGTGAAGAACATATGAGCTTTGACAAGACAGACAAGGTCTTTGAGCTTTGGGAAAGTGACTTACCTCTGAGTCTCAAGTTCATCAAGTGTAAAATGGGAACAATAATAAATTTCTCCTGATCTTCAGATTCATACATTGAGCTAGTTGAAAGCATCCGTACTTAAATGATACCTAAGTCCCTCAAACTCAGCATGTTTCAACCTCTGTGAACCTATACGACCTTCCAGAGTTCTCTGTTCCTCGTTGCGTCACCACACGCAGAGCCATAAATCTCGTCATACTAAATACATCGCTTCTTCCTCACCCACCCACATGGATCCATTCACCGAAGTCCTCCCATTTAAAAAGGAGTATTACGGGCTTCCCTGGTGGAGCAGTGGTTGAGAGTCCACCTGCCGATGCAGGGGACGCAGGTTCGTGCCCCGGTCCAGGAGGATCCCACATGCTGCGGAGCGGCTGGGCCCGTGAGCCATGGCCACTGAGCCCGTGCGTCTGGAGCCTGTGCTCCGCGGCGGGAGAGGCCACAACAGTGAGAGGACCGCGTATCGCAAAAAATAAAATAAAAAATAATAATAATAGAAAGGAGTATTAGGACTTCCCTGGTGGCGCAGTGGTTAGGAATCCGCCTGCCAATGCAGGGGACAGGGGTTCAAGCCCTGGTCTGGGAAGATCCCACATGCCATGGAGCAACTAAGCCCGTACACCACAACTACTGAGCCTGCGCTCTAGAGCCCATGAGCCACACTACTGAGCCCGCCTGCCACAACTACTGAAGCCCACGCTCCTAGAGCCCGTGCTCCGCAACAAGAGAAGCCACCTTAATGAGAGGCCTGCGCACCGCAACAAAGAGTAGCCCCTGCTCGTTGCAACTAAAAAGAAAGCCCACGGGCAGCAACGAAGACCCAATGCAGCCAAAAATAAATAAATAAATCTTTTTTTAAATGCTAAAAAAAAAAAAAGTGATAAAATTCTTAGAAAATTATAGTATGAGGTAACATTTCATAGAGTCCAAAGACAAGATATAAATAAAAGGTTAAGGGAATTAGCAAAGGGATATGATCCTTTGTTAAATTCAGTACATCAAGACCTATGAGGTTGGACCCTCAATGGCTTAGGGCTCCAAGGGGGTTCTCCCAGAGAGAAGGGCGGCTGCATGAACAGTGCTCTGTGTTTTGCCTTCTACTTGTATTCTTTCCTTTCATTCCACAGTAGCATCCAGGAGTATCCGGATCACTTTTTTTTTTTTTTGGCCGCACTGTGTGGCATGCAGGAACTTAGCTCCCCAACCAGGGATCGAACCTGTGCCGCCTGCATTGGGAGCGTGGAGTCTTAACCACTGGGCCGCCAGGCAAGTCCCTCCTGCTCACTTCTTAGAATTCCACAGTGGCCACTAAGCATGCCCTCTTTGTCTTGAATAGAGGCTGTATGTTCAAAAACAACATCAATAACCACCAAAAGGTGAAAATAAAAGTAAAGGAAAACATAATAGCAGAAATTAATGGACAAACATTTGTGAACATCCAAACAACAATAAAAGCATAAACACACACCCAGAGGGTACTTAAAGCAGTAATCACAGTGCCTGAGGAGTAAGAAGCCTTGGCAACCAGTAGTTATAACTTCCTCAGAACAAGCCAATAGGTAGGTGCATTCTACAGACAAGAAAGCTGAGGCTCAGAATGATTAAGAGAATGGCTCAAAGTCACAAGATTTGCTGTGGAACAGATTCCTAACAGAATTCCTAAAATTCAAACCAGTGTCTGTTAGACTGGAGAGTCTATGTCCTTTTCATTACAGTGGGCTGCCCTCTTAGCCTGCTGTACCCCCTACACATGCAACAGATTCATGCCTTTTCTGATCAATACTACCTATTACCTTAAGCTATACCTGCTAAGTACTGATTCATGTGTAGCTTCAAAATGTTCACCTCCCATTGGCAGAGGCCAGCTTAGCGTCAAGGGAAAAGATGATCCAAAAATCCATATATTCCATGTTTTTGGTCTGTTTTGTGTCTGACCCAGTTTCCTGATGCCCAAGACTGAACTATTATTGTGAGCATCCTAACCTGGCTACCCCAGGACAGTAGGGAAGAAATATAACATTGGCAACTGTGTATACATGTTGCCCACATTTGCTGAAATAACCAAAAGAGGGTATGGAAATAATGGGAGATTACATTCAACGGCCTATCCTAACATTTCTATTCCCTACCACATAAGAGAGAAAACAGTGTTCGCATCACAGAAGACAAAAAGCATAAACTTTGATATCTGACCTGGGATTTAAAGTTGTGGAACTTGAGAAAGCAGTTTTCTTATCTGTAAAAGGGGTTGTTAGGAGGATTCAAAATAATAAGTTTAACTTGCCCAGCCCACTGTAAGATAAGTTGAAAATTGTTGCTATTGTAAATATTAGTAGTAGAAGTAGTAGTGTTGTTTTAGCATATGAACACAGATAATAATACATGGACCTGGGAAGTCCTTAATGAATTGTGTGGGCTCTTGGAAACCAGCTCCTACATTAGTCCTTTCCCTTCAGCGTGGGACCGTGTACAGACAACTTAGACAAATAGTCAGGGGCTTGGCAAAGCACATGTGAAGAGACACAGTGCAATCTCTCCCCTCCTTGAGGGGCTACCAGGTTTTTGATGAATGATGAGGGTGAGTGTCAGTCATGAGGCAGAGCAGTAGGGAGCATTCCCCATTAAATATTTAAATCCCAGCTGCCATTCCCAAGGCCCCAGAATTCACATACTCAGATCTGAAGCAAATGAAAAACAAGAAAGCAAGTAATAAGTTAACAACCCACTTCAGAAATGACTGCATTCGTTCTGTTGAGCAGCTACTTAAGTTCTGATGGTTCCCACTCATTTGCCAGTGTGTAATTCTTTTTCTTTTTTTTTCTTTTCCTTCCAGTTTTATTGAGATATAATTGACATATAGCACTGTATAAGTTTAAGGTGTACGACATAATGATTTGACTTACATACATCATGAAATGATTATCACAATACGTTTAGTGATCATCCATCATCTCATATAGACACAAAATTAAAGAAGCACAAAATAAATATTTTTTCCTTGTGATGAGAACTCTTAGGACTTACTCTCTTGACAACTTTCCTATGTAACTTTCAGCAGTGTTAATTGCTTATCATGTTGTACATCACATCCCTAGTACCCATTTATAACTGGAGGTTTGTACCTTTTGACCACCTTCCTCCAACTCCTCCTCCCCACAACCCCCGCCTCTGGTAACCAAAAATCTGATCTGTTTTTGATGAGTTTATTTGTTTGTTAGTTTTTTCTTTGTTTGTTTTTGAAGTATATTTGACCTACAACACTATGTTAGTTCCTGGTACACAAACAACATAGTGAGTCTATATTTCTTTTTCTTTTTCTTTTTTTTTAAACATCTTTATTGGAGTATAATTGCTTTACAATAGTGTGTTAGTTTCTGCTGTATAACAAAGTGAATCAGCTATACCTATACATATATCCCCATATCTCCTCCCTCTTGTGTCTCTCTCCCACCCTCCCTATCCCACCCCTCTAGGTGGTCACAAATCACAGAGCTGATCTCCCTGTGCTACGCAGCTGCTTCCCACTAGCTATCTATTTTACATTTGGTAGTGTATATATGTCCATGCCACTCTCTCACTTCGCCCCAGCTTACCCTTCCCCCTCCCCGTGTCCTCAAGTCCATTCTCTATGTCTGCGTCTTTATTTCTGTCCTGCCCCTAGGTTCTTCAGAACCATTTTCTTTTAGATTCCACATATACGTGTTAGCATACAGTATTTGTTTTTCTCTTTCTGACTTACTTCACTCTGTCTATATGAGTCTCTAGGTCTATCCACCTCACTACAAATAACTCAATTTCGTTTCTTTTTATGGCTGTGTAATATTCCATTGTATATGTGTGTCATAGCTTCTTTATCCATTCATTTGTCAATGGATACTTAGGGTGCTTCCATGGCCTGGCTATTGTAAATAGTGCTGCAATGAACACTGTGGTACATGACTCTTTTTTTTTTTTTTTTTGCGGTACACGGGCCTCTCACTGTTGTGGCCTCTCCCGTTGCAGAGCACAGGCTCCGGACGTGCAGGCTCAGCGGCCATGGCTCACGGGCCCAGCCGCTCTGCGGCTTGTGGGATCGTCCCAGACCGGGGCATGAACCCGTGTCCCCTGCATCGGCAGGCGGACTCTCAACCACTGCGCCACCAGGGAAGCCCCATGACTCTTTTTGAATTATGGTTTTATCAGGGTATATGCCCAGTAGTGGGATTGCTAGGTCGTATGGTAGTTCTATTTGTAGTTTTTTAAGGAACCTCCATATTGTTCTCCGTAGGGGCTGTATCAATTTACATTCCCACCAACAGTGCAAGAGGGTTCTCTTTTCTCCACACCCTCTCCAGCATTTATTGTTTGTAGATTTTTTGATGATGGCCATTCTGACCAGTGTGAAGTGATACCTCATTGTAGTTTTGATTTGCATTTCTCTAATGATTAGTGATGTTGAGCATCCTTTCATGTGTTTGTTGCCAGTGTGTAATTCTAATCAGAATGAAAGTCCTTAGTCATAGCAAACTACAGAATCTTCTATCCTGAACCTATTAGGACTCTTATAAGTAAATACCTTGCAAAGGGAACTGAGTCATCAGCTCATAGCTCTGTCTATCCCAGGCTTATTCCTGATGCTGACAGGCCACACAGCAGTACCTACCTCTTCCTGGTGTGTTTAGTTTATCTGACTATGACTTGGCCTTCCACCTCCCCATGCCCTGTGAATAAAGGTCATAAATATCCTCCCATCTGCCTAGACTTAGGTCAGCACACAGATTCTAACTCAATGTTGTGCTGGTCATTTAACTTTCTCTACCTTATTTTCTTACATGTAAAGCAGTTGGTCAAGGCATAGTGCCCCATCAAGCCCTTAATGCCCTGATACAGAGCAATACCTCTTATGAAGTTAATGCGAGGATGTCAGGGGAGGCATACAGATAGAAGATGTATACAGCTGATGGAGCAGGCCATAAAAGTAACTGGGCTCCACTTAGGTTTGACTGAGAGTAACAAAGAGAAAAGGAGAAAATCATGTTAATAGTCTACTATAGCTTGCCAAATTAATTTAAAGGAAACGTGTCACATTTCCTCATTACAAACAATGACTCTCCCTTTGGATCAACTCCCGCAAGCCCACCTTGGCCCCTCATCAGGTCAATAGCATTGATGAAGTCCATTCAGTAGCCCAAAATTTAAACAACTCTATATTTCCCAAGTCTGCCCCATCCTATTATTTTAGTTACTGTGGCTGAATATTTGGCACTCATCTTTGACTCCTCCAACTACCAAGTCCTTCAATATTTCTACTCTTCTATACCCCTAATCCATCCCGGTGGTCAGTAAAGAGCTCCAGACCTATATCCCCTCTCAACTAGCCAACAGAGAAAGGCTTCCTTTGTTCATCCTGTCTTAAGTATCTGCATTGAAGCGTACCATATCTACCTCTGTGACTTTAACCTTTCTAAAATAAAGTTCTTATTCCCGAACACTAAATGTCTCCCCAAGAAATAAAGGCCCAAATATCTCAGCCTGGCGTTCAATTATTTTCATAATCTGACCCCAAATGTCCTGCATCCATCACCCCTTTCTGTCTCCCTCCTTGAATTCTAGAGTCCACTCAAGCTAAGCTGACTGCTGGCCCCAGAGTACACTCCTGGTTTCTCTCCTCAACACGTGTTCATGATCTTTCCCACCTGCAAGAAGGCCTTAATCCACCAATCTGTTCATATCTAAATCATCCTTCAGCATCAAGGATGCTGGGAAGTCTTCCTGAAGACTTCCCTGAACTCCCAGACAGAAGGGATCTTTCTCTTCTCTGAACCTCACTGCCCTCTCTCGAGCATTTATTACAATGTGATGACTCCACAGACTGAGCTCTTCACCATTTCACTCAGCCTCCTCCTAGTGCAGCAAATCAATCTCGGCAGAGTTTGAATCCTGGCCATTTATCAGACCTGGGGTTATTTATTTAACCTCTACCAGCCTCCATTCACTTGCTTACAGAATGGTGGTAAGAATGATTCCTACTTCACTGGGTTAGTATGAGGATGTTGTGAGATAATACATGTCCAGTACTTACTTAGCTGGCTGTCTGACATAGAAGAGCTCACTAACTGTTAGCTATGGTTCTTATTTATTTGTATCTGTGGAAGATAACTCTCCAAAAAGGGTTCCCTCTCTACAAGTGTGTGCTACTTCACCCACTACTAATACCATTACCCCTCCTCTTGAGCCAGGGCTGGCATTATGACTTTCCTTGATCGGTAAAATGCAACAGAAGTGATAACCCTTCTGGTCTCCTTTAAAAAGCCAGGCAGCTTCTGCCTTCCCCCTGGTACAGCCACTCACCCTGCAGTAAAGAAACTTGGACTAGACTACCGGATGATGAGACACCACGAGCAAAGAGAAAGGCCATGTGGAAGAGCACTGAAATACCAGGCACAAGAGTGAAGCCATATTGGATCTTCCAGCCAAGCCCAACAGGCAATTGAATGCATAGGCATGAGAGACTCCCCAAGCAAGACAAGCAGAATAACTGCCCAGTGGAGCCTTAGAAACCTCACAGCCAGCCGTGGATTTACGGGAAATCATAAATGATTATAGAGTTAACTAAAACAACTTCTATCTACTTTCCCTTCTACTAGACCATGAGCTCCTTAAGGGTAAGGACCATATCAGGTTTCTATCTGTATTGCCAGCTCCTAAACAGACAGAAATTTGAAGTAATTCATAGATTAATACACCAGTGAACTAAGTATGTGAGTGGCTAAGGCAGAATGTTTGAACAGAAAGCTATTGAATGAATTATGTCCTAGCTCTTTATGAGGATACTGGACATACAGAATCAAAGCCCAGGGCACAAAAACATTAATACAATCTGACAACATAAGCAGGAGGACCCCATTTTTGAAAGCTTTATGCTCAACATCTTGGTTAAATAGGTCTCTTCCAAAACAACCTGGCTGCCTGTCAACTTCGAAGACAGTGGCAACCTGGGTAGCCTGGGGAAAGGAAGTGGGAAACTTGGATTTATTGCACCAAGTTGAAATTGCAGAGGGAAACAGATGGGAGATAAAATGTTGCGTGATGTTGTCCATTTTTCTACCCATTCATGTAGTGATTGCTGCTCACCATCTGTGTTGGCCCCAGAAATTTGGGTCTTTAAGCACTGAAAGAGCCTCCTTCTGTCACTACTGCAGAATTATATCAAATGTACCACCTCTTAAGATTATACCTTGTCTAGCAGAGTCTAGCTCTGTCCCTTTAAGCCTGATGGCCCATCCCCAGATCAAAAGACCTGAAAAGAAGTTACCTCTTCCAGCTTTTTCTCTTTCTCAAGTTTTGTCCTGAACCATAATCCTCTTGTTTTTGCATCTCTTTTCTGTTAAGAATCTTGCCTGTGTCCTCAGACACAGAGGTTACTGTGCACCAGAGGTTCTGACCCCAAGCTTACTGCGCACCAGAGGTTCTGACCCCAAGCTTACTGCGCACCAGAGGTTCTGATCCCAAGCTTACTGCGCACCAGAGGTTCTGATCCCAAGCTCTCTTCACCAACCATAATGGTTTATTTTCCCATGAACTCTCCAACTTCAGGTTGTGTGGATGAAGTGAAACCCTCAAACATAACACCTGGCCCCAGCATCCAGTGTAAACCCTTGTAATCTCTGTAATTCCTGGGCATTACACATGAGATCTCAAATGAAGCCCACATCCCATCTGCTGGTCAACATTTTACATAGATCCTTTGGAAATGGGTTAGGAAGGGAAACAAAAGGATCAAGGATATGACCTTGCTAGTTTGAGTAGATGCGAATGAAACCCAGCGCCAGATGTGCTCAGCAGCTTTCACTCTTTACTTTTCATCAAGTGAAAAGTCATGCCCTCCTCAATAATTTTTGTTAATTCCCAGGGTCTTTATATTCTCACTGCCACTCCTTGCTGCAATTTCCTGAATCCACTGAATTCCTGTTCCTGGTTTTAATCCTGCCACATGTGCATTTACTGAGCCTCAAATACCTTTCTTTACATCATCAAATGCTTCTTGAGTCTTTCATATGTGAATGCAACAAAACCCAGTGGTCTAGGACATAATGATCTAGTGGGGAGACCGAAAAATTAATAGACAATTAAACACTGTGGTGAATGCTCCTACAGGAAAAGTCGAATGTGTTCTTTAAAGCACCTCATTATGGGTGTAAGCTGGGAGAGCAGAACAAGCTTCCCAGGGAAATAAAAAGCAGGAGATACTTAAACAGTTGCTACTCAAAGTGTGGTCCATTAAAACAGACAAATCCCCAATCATAGTTAGAGATTTCAGCATCTCTCTCTCCATAATTGACAGGACAAATGGATAGGAAATCAGCAAGGAGGTAGCAGATTTGAACAACTACCAACCAACTTGACCTGAGTGACATTTATAAAACACTCAACCTAACAATGTAAGAATACACATTCTGCTCAAATGCATACAGAACAATTACTAAGAAAAACCTTATTCTGGGTCATACATCAAACCTCATTTATTTCAAAAGGACTCAACTCATACAAAACATTTTCTCTAACCACAAAGAAATTAAATTAGAAATCAGTAACAGATAGGTCTCTGAAAAAAATCCCCAAAATTTTGGAAACTAAATACACATCTAAATAACCCATAGGTTGGGCTTCTCTGGTGGCGCCATGGTTAAGAATCCGCCTGCCAATGCAGGGGACACAGGTTCGAGCCCTCCTCCGGGAAGATCCCACATGCCACAGAGCAACTAAGCCCAGGTGCCACAGCTACTGAGCCTGCGCTCTAGAGCCCACGAGCCACAACTACTGAGCCCGCATGCCACAACTACTGAAGCCCGCACATCTAGAGCCCGTGCTCTGCAACAAGAGAAGCCACCACAATGAGAAGCCCGCACACCACAACGAAGAGTAGCCCCCACTCGCCATAACTAGAAAAAGCCCATGTGCAGCAATGAAAACCAAAAACAAACATTTTGAACAGGATGAAAACTAAAATATCAGAATGTATGGAATGTCACCAAAGCAGTATTAACAGAGAAATTTATGACTATATGTCTATATTAGAAAAGAAAAGAGAAAAAAGGTCTCAAATCAATAACTTCAGCTTCCACCTTAAAAACTAGAATAAGCAGATAAAATTATACCCAAATTAAGCAGAAGAAATGACATAATAAAAATCAAAGGGGAAACAAATGAAATAGAAAACAAAAAGGCAATAGAAAAAAACAACGAAGCCAAAGCTGTTTTGCTGAGATCATTAAAATTAATAAAACTCTAGCCATAATGATTAAGAGAAGAAGAGAAAAGACACAAATTACCAACATCAGGAATGAAACTGTTTCAGCATTTTTTTTTTTTAATTTACTTTTGGCTGCATTGGGTCTTCGTTGCTCTGCGCAGGCTTTCTCTAGTTGCGGTGAGCCGGGTCTACTCATTGCAGTGGTTTCTCTTGTTGCGGAGCACGGGCTCTAGGCACGCAGGCTTTTGTAGCTGTGGCTCACGGACTTCCGTAGTTGTGGCTCGCGGGCTCTAGAGCACAGGCTCAGTAGTTGTGGCGCACGGGCTTAGTTGCTCCACAGCATGTGGGATCTTCCCAGACCAGGGCTCGAACCCGTGTCCCCTGCATTGGCAGGCGGATTCTTAACCACTACGCAACCAGGGAAGTCCCAAGAATTACAGCATTTAAATTTCTACAGACATTAAAGGATAAAAAGCAAATATAATGAACAACTTCATAACAATAAATACAGAAACTTAGATGAAATGGACAAATTCCTTAGAAGACACAAATGACCAAAGCTCATTAAAGAAAAATTAGGTAACCTGAAAATACCTATCAAGGAAAGGAATTGAAATTATAATTTAAAACACCCCATTAAGAAAACACCAGGGCCAGATGGCTTCACAGTGCATTCTACCAAATGTTTAAAGAAGAAGTAATGCCAATTCAATACAAACTCCTCCAAAAATTAAGGAGAAGGGAATACTTCCCAACTTATTCTGAGGCCAGCAGTACCCTGACACTAAAATCAGAAAAAGACATTACAAGAAAAAAAATAGACCAATATTTCTCTTGAACATTGATGGAAAAATTCTAAAGAAAATTTTAGCAAATCAAAACCAACAATATATTAAATGGATAATATATCAGGACCAAGTGGGATTTTTCCAAGAAATGCAGGGTTAGTTTAACATTCAAAATTCAATCAAGGTAATTTACTATGTTAACTAACTAAAGACCAAAAAAACATGATAATCTTAATAGATACAGTAAAAGCATTTCCCAAAATCCAACATCCATTCCTGATAAAAACCCTCAGGAAACAAGAAATAGACAAGAACTTCTCCAATCTGAGAAAAGTCATCCAAAAAACACCCACAGTTAACATCATACTTAATGGTGAAAGACGTGAATATTCTCCCTCTGGGACTTCCCTGGTAGGGCAGTGGTTACGAATCCGCCTGCCAGGGCTTCCCTGGTGGTGCAGTGGTTGAGAGTCCGCCTGCCGATGCAGGGGACACGGGTTCGTGCCCCGGTCCGGGAAGATCCCACATGCCGCGGAGCAACTAAGCCCGTGTGCCACAACTACTGAGCCTGCACTCTAGAGCCCTCAAGCCACAACTACTGAGTCCACGTGCCACAACTACTGAAGCCCGTGCACCTAGAGCCCGTGCCCTGCAACAAGAGAAGCCACCGCAATGAGAAGCCCACACACCGCAACAAAGAGTAGCCCCAGCTCGCCGCAACTAGAGAAAGCCCGAGCACAGCAACGAAGACCCAATGCAGCCAAAAATTAATTAATTAATTTTTAAAAATATATATTTTCCCCCTAAGATCAAGAACAAGTCAAGAATTTCCACTTTCATTACTTCTATTGAACATTGTACTGGAAGTTCTAGACAGTACATTCAAGCAAGAAAAGAAATAAACAGTATCCAGATTGTAAAGGAAGAAGGAAAATGTGAACATTTATTCACAGATGACATGATAACCTATGTGGAAAAAGAGATGAACTCAACCAAAAAATTACAGAACGAATAGATGAGTATAGGAAAGTTGTAAAGATTCAAGATCAATATTAAAAAATCAATTATATTTGTATATGCTATCTACAATTGGAAATTAAATTTTTTAAACTATTATTTAAAACAGTATTTAAAAATATTAAATACTTAGGGATAAATCAAAAAAAAGATGGGAAAGACCCATTCAGTGAAAACAATGAAATACTGCTGAGAGAAATTAAGGAAGAATTAAATAAATGGACAGCTATACCTTGGTCACGGGTCAGAAGACTCAATGTTGTTAAGATGTCAATTCTCCTCCAAACTGATCTGTAGATACAAAGCAATCTCAATCAAAATCCTAGCAGGTATTTTTGTAGAAATTGAGAAGGTAACTCTAGAATTCATATGAAAATGTAAAGAACCTAGAATAACCAACATAACTTAGAAAAAGAAGAACAAAGTTGAAGGACTAACATACCTGATTTTAAGGCTTTTTTTAAAACTGGAGTAATCAAATCAGCATGGCATTGCCATAAAAACAGGCAAATATAAATAGCAAGTCCAGAAAAAAAGAACTACACATATATGAACAGCTGATTTTTTTACAAAGGCACATATACAATGCAGATAGTATAGCCTTATCAACAAACAGTGCTGTAACAACTAGATATCTATATTCTCTGGCAACTC
Organism: Pseudorca crassidens; assembly: GCF_039906515.1. Taxonomy (NCBI): domain Eukaryota; kingdom Metazoa; phylum Chordata; class Mammalia; order Artiodactyla; family Delphinidae; genus Pseudorca; species Pseudorca crassidens. The sequence continues at coordinate 36,401,283 of NC_090315.1, read as the reverse complement.
TGGACCTCTGTTCCCAGCAACTGGCTGGGCACCATGCTGTTCACCCATGCACTTTGCCCGGTTCCCCACCGCTCCCCACCACTCAGCTCATCTCCCCTGTGTAACTCATTCACGTTGCTCACTCAGCCTCTACAGACAGCTGAGCAGGGGACCCCCAGGGGACTCTCTCCAGACCTGTGGCCCCCTGGGCCTGCCCTAGCTGCTGCCGTCCTCCCTGCAGTGGCCAGCCCTTGTGATGGGAAAGGCCCTCTGGACTCTGCCTGGGTGCAGACCTGCTGGGTGCCCCATTGACACACAGGGCCAGAAGGCCAGGGCATGGGCAGTGGGTTGTCACATTGGTTCCTCCCCGACCGGCCGGTCCCACTTACAGAGCCTTACCAGAAACTGGACACAAGCCAAGCTTTGGTTAAAGGAGGGGTCCTTACCACAAATGCCCACAGGGTTTAAGCTTAGAAGGTGAACCAGTGGAGAGTTGGGGAGGAGACAACACAGGATGGAAGGGATTGAGGCAAACTAGACAGAAAGGCCCATCCTGGTGGCAGCTGATTTCCTGCCCACCCTGACATGAACCAGTATTGTCACAGCCTTGCTTTTTAAGACCGGAATCCAGATTTTTAGATGTAAATGTCTGAGTTTTAAGTGTCATCAATGAATCTAAATTAAAATACAAGAAAAGCCACAAGAGGCCAACACCCTGGTTCTGAAGCCACATTCAGCCTCAGATGCCAGCAGATCCCAGGTTAAACCCTTCAAGGCGTGGCATCAGCTCTGGTCCTGGGTGCCTGTGGGGGCAGCTGTGAGCTGGAGGAGCAGCGGGCAGGGCTTTCTCCCAGGTTGTCTGCAGAAGCCCGACCACAGCTCGACTTCCCAGCTGCCTCCAGGTGGCGACGCCAGACCTCCGAAGTCGCTGCTGTCCAGCCCCACCACCCGGAAGTCCCGGTGACAGGATTGCCAGTACCTACCACATACGATGGGTTAAATACGTCCATGCCTTTGAACTGCTGCTTGGATATGGTCTTGTTGAAGATGAGCCCTCCGAAACTGGGGAGAGACAGCAAACGATTAGAGTAGACGCTTGCCAATCTTCCCCACGCAGACCGCCAATCAGCCGAGCGCTTTCCCGGCTCCCTGGCCCAGCTGGTCTCCCCAGTGCCCTCTGCACCCCACACATGCATTTTCCCCTCTGTTCTGAGTCTAACCTGTTCCAAAAAGCCCATCTGATGATGTCAGCCCACTGAAAACCCAACGAACCCTTTCTGAGGCCACTTAGCTGGCTGGGCTCTGCCGAGTGATGGCCTGCGAGCTGCTCTTCAGCAGAACGCCGAACCTACACAACGTCTCCCGCCCCTCTACCCCGTTCCCAGAAGCCGCCACCCCAGAACCTGGCCCCACCAGCCCCTGTGGTTTAGCAAAGGCCTGGAGCCCAGGAGCTTCTAGAAGCAAAGACACCTCGACCACAGCCTCCCCTCCCCAAGAGTCAGTCGGGAAAGCACATCATAAGGGACTGGGGTGGCCCCCGTCAGCGTCCACGAGCAGAAAGGGGCCCCAAGGATGGGTCTGGAGGGCAGAAAGCCTGGGCTCGGCTGGAGGCCCCAGGGCCCTGGGGCACTAATCCCTCAGCATTGCAGGTCCCACCAGCGGCCGTGCTGCGGAAACACGGAGTCCACAGTGCCGTCGCCTTGAGGCCAGCTAAGCGAGGCCAGGCCGGCAAGGGCGTCAGCAGCAGGAGAGCAGGGCCCCGGGCGCCAGGGCTGAGGCCGCGGCCGGTGCTCGTCCGCTGTCACCAGGCTCTGCTCCTCAGGCCCCCGGTGCTGTGGCCGCCATAAACAGCGCTGCCCCTCGGAATATACGAGGTCCGGGGTTCTGGGGGGAAGAGCAAAGAGCATGGCGAAGGCGCCGCGAGCATAGCGAAGACGCCGCGTCCACTGCTCACCCCACCCGGACCCAGAGGCGTCGCCACACCCTTGCGCCCGCGCGCGCACCTGCTGACGACCATCCTCAGAACTTTCCCACCTGAACTTCAGGCTCTTCACGACGGGCAGGTTCTGCTTGGCGACGAGGACCCACACGGGGGTCAGGGCCGCGAAGCCAACGCAGACCAGCGGCGTCAGATACTGACTGTGTAGGGCGGGGTGGGGGGCGGTAAAGGGGCGCGTGGCTGGTGGCGCCAGAGCTCACGGAGGGGCCCGGGCTGTGGTCTGGGTGTCAGAGCTGAGAGGTGGGTGGGGACCCTGGGCACCGCAGGCCCGAGGAGCAGCTTACGTCCCCATCAGTCTGGTGGGCCGTCCCCCACACGTCTCAGAGAACCTCTTTCCTATCAGGCGGCTGGAAGGTCTCCTTCCACCTCGGTTCCCGCCACACCCGCCTTTTCTTCTCTTATGTCTTTGTGACTTTCCTGACACACTTCCCTCCTCTGCCTCCTCTCCGCCCAACCTCATCGGTTCCACTTATGGGATCGTGACCGTGGCCAGCACCGCGTTCGTCACCTCGTGTGCCTGACTCTCCTGTTCTCAACGACCCACTCGGACGGCCCGGCAGGAGGTGGCAGACCAGGATACACGCCCTGCTCCTGAGGCCATCCCAGCGCCTGCGTTTCTCATAGGGCTCGGACCTCGTCCTGCTTTGCATCTACTCCTGTCCCTGTGTCACCTGCTCCAACCGGCGGGAGCCCGGAAGACCGACCTCGACCTGTATGGGCCACCGGAACCAGGGCGCAGGCCTGAGCCCGACACACGGGGCACACGCGGCCGCCTCGCCCCACCCACCCACCCCCGCTGCGCCCCGCCCCGCCCCGCCTGCCTCCTACGCGCACGCAGAGCGAGCCACCGGCCTCGTGGAGAAATGTCCTCTGACCCCAGGCACGCCCAGAGCAGGTTCGGGGGTGCGCACCCCTCTGCAGAGGCCACAGGCCCAGAGTGCAGGCGTGGCTCCATGTCCCCTGCCCTTCTCCGCAGGAAACAATCGTGTCCCGTCCTTCTGGCCCACGGGCTCCCGGGAAGCTGCAGGGAAGGACCGGCCGCCACAGGCCATGTGCTCCACGGTGGGCGTTCAGGGCAGGCGGTGGGTCCAGGGGTTCTGCTAGTGTCCAACGCCCTGGAAATGGCATCCTGGAGAAGCAGGTACTCAGGACCAGTACCCTCCCAGCGCCGTGATACCCGCCTCCCCAGCTGAGGGCTCACCCCGCTTTAGTCAGGACTTACCTGACTGGTGCCAGGCCGGAGACCTGCGAGACCCCAGGGATAAACCACTGTCCAACTGAAAGGACGGGTGACCCAACACGACTCAACGTCTGGTGCATCGAGCGGAGACGTGGGGCTGAGCGCAGAGGGGAGGAAGGGTCTGGGGAGGCCTGAGACTCGAAGTTATTTTGCAAATCTAACTCGATAACTAACCCATGCACAAATCTCCTTTGAAATTATTTTGTTTGAAAAAAAAATAAGGTCATCTTATTTAAAAGAAAGGAAGAAGAAAAGGAAGGAGGGAGGGAGGGAGGATCTCACAAACAACCTAACCACACCTCAAGGAAAGAGAAAAAGAAGAACAAACTAAACCTAAAGTTAGGAGAAGGAGGGACTTCCCTGGTGGTCCAGTAGTAAAGAGTCCGCCTTCCAATTCAGGGGATGCGGGTTCCATCCCTGGTCAGGGAACTAAAGATCTCACATGCTGTGAGGCAACTAAGCCCGCCGGGCCGGCAACAGCTACTGAACTCTCCCGCCTCAACTAGAGAGCCTGCGAGCCGCAAACTAAAGAGGCCACGCTCAACAACTAGAGAAGAGAAAACCTGCACGCCACAACTAGAGAGAAGCCTGTGCACCACAATGAAGAGGCCGTGTGCTGCAACGAAAGGTCCCGCATGCCTCAAGGAAGATCCCCGCGTGCCGCAACTAAGACCGGAAGCAGCCTAATTAATTAATTAATAAAAAATATTGCCCTCTCCAATGGGGGTGGGCATCATCCAATCCATTAAGGTCCTGAACTGAACAAAAATGTAAAGGAAGGGCAAATTAGCTTTTTGCTTGAGCTTCACCTTCTGCTACCCTCAGACATCAGCACTCTGGTCCTCCCGATATTCGCTTTACTGCAATGGTCTGGAACCTGATCTGCAATCTCTCTGAGGTATGCCTGTATTATTAAAATCTATTTTTTTCCTTAAGTAAACACAGTTTGAAGCCAAGAATAAGGGTTAATAGGGGTTTGTGTAGATGTCCTTAAGCGGCTTGGCATTTTGTAAAGTTTTGGGGTGAATGGGCAGAGCACAGAGGATTTTTAGGGCAGTGAAGGTATTCTGTATGATACCATAATGATGGATATATGTCATTATACCTTTGTCCAAACCTGTAAAATGTACAACTCTAAGAGTGAGCCCTGATGTAAACTATGGACCCTGGATGATTCTAATGAGTCAGTGTAGGTTCATCAATTATAACAAATGTACCACTCTGGTAGCAGATGTTGATAATGGAGGAGGCTATGTGTGTGGGGGTGCAGGGGTGATATGGGAAAATGTACCTGCTACTCAATGTTGCTGTGAACCTAAAACTACTCTAAAATGGTCTTAAATAAATAAATGACATATATTTTACACCAGAATACAGCCATTTTTATTCCAATTTATAATTTTTTAAAATTATTTCCTGGTAAAATTGCTTAATTCTCTTCCAAAAGTAAAATGGGGACTGCTCAGACTTTGCAGCATCCTGCAGGGAGTATTCTAGGAAGCTACCACGAGATGGCAGCATCCGCCCACAGATGTTGCAACCAGCCTAGACCGTCTCCGCAACAAGGAACTACACGTGTTTGAGGAACCCTAGAGGGCCTGAGGCCTCACCATCTGTTTAGGGGGAAGCAGAGGATGCTGGCTCAGAAAACATCTGGTAGGGGGCAGTCCTCTCCACGCCTCCACGGGTACATACACACTCCTGCCCTCATTCACTCAGAAGGTCCTGTCACAATTCTATACAGTTGTGGCCATTTTAAACACACACACACACACACACACCACCCAAGATGTCCAAGCCCAGAAAAGGCCCGTGACCCACCAAATCTCAACGTTCAGAGGGCTCTTGCATCTGTTCCTTCCTTTCTATTTTAAACATAGACGTCACTGGAGATGCAGCACATTAAATAACAATTTCAGTGTCAGGATGCACCAGCCCCCAATGTCAACCAGGTCACCCTCGGTGTGGGTTGCACTCTGCAGAGCCAGGACCCGCAGGAAACCACAAACTAGGGAATCTCTGACGTCTGATGAGCACTCCCTGGTACCGTGAAGTAACTTCACTCCCTTTTTTCACTTCAGGTAACTGATTTTCAGTGTGGTTTAGTCACGTCTCTGTGTTCGTGTACCACCTAGTGGTAGAAGAGAGATTCAAACCCAAATTTGTCTGATTTCAAACCCCCTTTTTTTCTACTATCACTTTACTGTAGTGTTTATCTACTTTATTGGAGCTTTGCCTACAATACTGGGTGGGGGGAAAAGAATACAAGAATATCTGGCTCTCTGAAAAGATTTAGTGTCACTTGGGTTTTTTTTCTTTTTACAAATAGAATCCAATAGAATTAAAGAATTTTGCCAAATGCTGAATGGAAGTTAAATGGTAGTTAAATGGAATGGAATGTGGAATTCTAGTCAACAAGAATTCTCACAGGTATTGCAGAAAAAGTTTTCTGTGACCACGATAGCACCTGAAATGCCTTATCACCACATAAAATTTAAGTTCTATGAAGAATGCCACACTTGTTCTCAAAATGTTCATAAACTGTGCATTCTTAGTTTGAGGTTAGATGTTATGTAACTCTGACCCAGAAGACTTTTCTATGCTACTGCTGGCCACAGGGCCATTATAATCAGCAAATCGATATAAGCGTAAGTCATATTAATAAAAGAATAAAGTAATTATCACACTCTCCTCTGCCTTGGTCAGACCTCTCCCAATGGTGCCAAGTTCTTGTTATGACATTTTATGATAGGTTTTGTCAACCTAAAGAATGGGTTTTAGGGCTTCCCTGGTGGCGCGGTGGTTGAGAGTCCACCTGCCAATGCAGGGGACACGGGTTCATGCCCCGGTCCGGGAAGATCCCACATGCCGCGGAACGGCTGGGCCTGTGAGCCATGGCCGCTGAGCCTGTGCGTCCGGAGCCTGTGCTCCGCAATGGGAGAGGCCACAACAGTGAGAGGCCCCTGTACCGCAAAAAAAAAAAAAAGAATGGGTTTTGATGCCAAAAGTTATTATGACATTTTAGGATTGATTTTGTTAATAAGAGAAGAGAGAGCAGGAAGGTCAGGGGCTCCAGGCCAGACATACCCGGGGGTCCTCAGCTGTTTCTCCTGCCATGAACTGAGGAAGAAATGATTTAATAAGGGGGACATAGCACCTGTACTCAAATATGCAGGGCATTTGTTTTTTGGCTCTGGTGATCAATGCAGGCCTCTGAACAGAAGGCACACAGATAGAGTTTATCTCATGATAAGGAAGAGTACTGTCTCACCAAGTGCTGTCCCACAGTGGAATAGGTGGCTTGGGAAGGGCATCAATATCTGATGAACCAGTGATACCCATAAGCAGAAAATCATTCCATATACGTGATGTACTGTGACAAACTCTAGATGCACAGTGGTGTTTCAGGTAGGCTTTGTCTCTGCCCTCACAGGGGCTTCACAGACAAGACAGACCAGAAAAAAAAAAAAAGAGTATCTAGTTTTAACTATAAAGTATGAAATGTACTATAATAAGAACAAGAGTGCAAAGGAGCCCATCCAAGGGGCCCCTGCCCCTGTCTCTGAGTACAGAGAAGGATTCCCAGAGAATGAGAATATGAGACTTAAATAGTGAATGAGAATTAACTGAATAAAGAAAATAGGAGAAAGAGAAGATTCTCCCCTGAGAACAATGCTCCTTCCCAAATACAGTTCTCTGTGACCTCCTTCACATATGTGACCTTTATAAACACCACGGAAAATAGCCTGTTGTTATGGTATCTATCGCTGCATAACAAGCCACCTCAATGTTTTGTGGCTTAAAACAACCACCATTTATATGCTCATGATACTGCATCTTGGCTGAATTCACACAGGAACGTCTCCTGGCTCGCCTGGGCTCACTCCTGTGGCTATAATCTTCCTATAGCTCCACTGGGATGGACTGGCCAGATGGCCTCGGCAGGGGCACCTTGGTTCTCCTCCACAGCCTCTCACCCTCTAGAAGGCTAGAAAGAACTTCCTTACTCGGTGGTCTCAGGGCTGCATTCCAAGAGGGCAAAGGAGGACGTCTTAAGGCATCTAGGGGCCCAGGCTCTGGAACTCACATAGCATCATTTCTGCCACATTCTATTGGTCAGAGAATGTCATAAGGCCAATTTGGATTCAAGCAATAGGGAAACAGACTCTTCCTTTTGACAGGAGGAGCTACAAAATACTGTGGCTCTGTTTGTCAATCTACCATAAGTGTGGTGAGAAAACCCAAAGTGGAAGGAACTAGGGAAGATTCCAGAGAAGAGATGGAGCTTGAGCTCGGTCTTAAAGGATGAGTAAGATTTTGTCGAGGAGAGCAGAAGGAGTGCACAGCATTACAATGACGTGGAGGTGTCAGAGAACACAGGTGACCTGTTTGAAAAAGAACACAGGGATTGGCTCAGGGGACAAAATTGTGGGGAAAGACCCATCAGGAGAAGAGCAGCATCACACCTAGCACCGTCCCACGTGCATGTGGCTGCTCATGATACGGTTAATAAATACTGACTGTGTCCAATCAAGGACAAGATCATGAAAGCCTCTATGGTAGATACAGGAGTTTGCCAAGAGAAAATTTTTTTTTTTTTTTGCGGTACGCGGGCCTCTCACTGTTGCGGCCTCTCCCGTTGCGAAGCACAGGCTCCGGACGCGCAGGCCCAGCGGCCATGGCTCACGGGCCCAGCCGCTCCGCGGCACGTGGGATCTTCCCGGACCGGGGCACGAACCCGCGTCCCCTGCATCGGCAGGCGGACTCTCAACCACTGCGCCACCAGGGAAGCCCCCAAGAGAAAATTTTTAATCAGGGGAGTTAGGCAATGAGAATTTTCCTTGCATATCCGAGATGTCGTTTCATAGACACTGCATAAATTAGCAGCCAAACTATTTTGTTCCTGTGGGTCTGGTCAAGACCTTTCATCATCTGGACTTTCTGTGGCCCCTGACTTGATTATCTGTGTGAATTCTGGATCTTTCTTTTGATCACATCCATTCACTCAGAGTAGAGGAGAGATGTAATGTCCTCAGCAAGCTGCAGAGACCCCATCTGACATGAAAATGGACACTGGAACAAGAGGACCATGATGAGAGCAGGTATGAAGGCATAGGGCTAACATCTAATCCAACACACATTATCTCCCTCCAGTTGGATTCACACAAGATTTTTTTTTTTTTTTTTGCCTCAATCAGTAGAAAGGAGATATTTTATTGCTAAAAGGCTGGAGAGAGAAAGAAGTGAGATTGAAATTCTGGAACTAATCAACTCTGGCAAAGCCCTAATAGTGGTAACTTGCGACTACAGTGGTAGATTGCCCAGGGTCACATGGATCAAATGATTTAAGCCACTAAGAACACAGAATAAACATTTTCTCATATCTGTGGTTGCTCTGTGAGCAGGACCTTACATGACGCACGATGAAAGTGTAGTCATAAAAGACCACGTATTATTATCGTATGATTCCTTTTACATGAAAGGCCCAGAGGAGGCAAATCTATAAAAACAGGAAGTAAATTAATGGTTGCCTATTACTGTGAGGAGTGAGGAGAAATGGAGGGTAGCTGCTAAAGGACACAGGGTTTCTTTGGGGGATGATAAAATGTTCAAAATTTGATTGTGTAACGGAGCAGGACCCTATGGGGCCTTCCTGGGACAGACCCTCCCCCCCACTCCCCACCACGTGCTCTGCCTGCCTCTTTTTTTTTTTTAATATTTATCTATTTGGCTGCCCTCGATCTTAATTGCGGCACGGTCTTAGTTGCGGCACGCAGGATCTTTAGTTGCGGCATGTGGGATCTAGTTCCCTGACCAGGGATCGAACCCAGGTCCTCTGCATTGGGACCGTGGAGTCTTAGCCACTGGACCACCAGGGAAGTCCCCTGCCTGCCTCCTGTTTGTAGAAAAACTTTAGCCTCCTAGGGCTTCCCCAAGTTCCAAAGAATAAATTTAATCAGAGAAGTGAGAAAATGCAGGAACAAAGGAAAGCAGTCAAGCAAGACAAAATAATAATAGTTTAGCCATTAAACAAAGTCAAGGCCCTTCCGTTCCTCTTCAAGGGCTATAGATAATCTTCTGAGCCAAATCCTTTGAGCTGTTTTGCATATACTGAAACCCCCACCAGGTGGGAGAAGTTATCTGCGTGCTGCCCACAAGCACGTAGACCCCAGACCAGCTGGAACCAGGAGGTTGATGATGTTGACTCCCCGTTACCTCACCATCAACCAATCAGAAGAATGTCCATGAACTGATCACATACCCTGCAACCCTCTCCCACACTCTATCTTTAAAAATCCTTCCCGGAAAGCCTTTGGGGAGTTCGGGCCTTCTGAGCATTAGGTGCCTGGACCCCTTGCTTGGTTGGCCCTGCAATAAATGCTGCACTTTCCTTCACCACAACTCGGTGTCAGTAGATGGGCTTTACTGTGTGCAGCTGAGCAGACCCAAGTTTGGTTTGGTAACAATTGTGGTGATGGTTATAAAACTCTGTGAATACATTAAAAATCATCGAACTGTACACTTTGTGGGTGAATATATGGTATGTGAATGATATATCAATAACGCTGTTCCAAAAAACTAAGTTAAATTAAAGAATAAACTCTCTTTTCACGCAAATCCTGTCATTTGGAGGCTGGCTGGCAACCATCCTCTAATCTAACCTTTATGCTCAGTAAGTCTTTTCAAAATCAAGGGGAGATATGGGACCTCCCTGGCGGTAAAGTGGTTAAGACTCTGCACTTCCACTGCAGGGGGCACAGGTTCGATCCCTGGCTGGGGAACTAGGATCCCACATGCTGCATGGTGTAGCCAAAAAAAAAGCAAAAAACAAGGGGAGATATATTCTCAAGGCAAAAATGAGTATAATAAATATATTCTGCTTCCTAATGGTGCCCTTTGTTTGTTTAGCCCAAAGGGAGCATCTATATAAATGCAGGTCAAGAATCCAAGAACTTGATAGTTATCAGCTGGAATTTACATCATCCAATTAATCTCAATGCTGGCAAAAACTACTGTCTTGTTTTGTTTTGTGGGGAGAAGTAGAATCTCTTGGAGGTGGGAAGAATTAAGACCTGTTGATTCAATGCATTTTGTGTTAGGTTTGCAAGACAGTGATGACACGTTCCCGGGCCTCAGGTTGACTATATTTTGCTAAAATAGGAAGGGATCCCTCAGGGACACACAGGTCTGGGGCTACTTGTGCTGCAGGGTGGATGCATCACTAAATTATCTTTCTAACAAAGGCAAATTACCTCCTATGTTGTACGAGACCCCGAAGACATTAGACGAATGAATCTAATGTCCAGCCAAGACTTGAGCTGAGAGTCAGCAGGATGGCACCTGCCAGAGGAGCCTCTTGAGTGGTCTACACAGACAAAAGGTGAGCATCGGCAACCGTGATCACATGTACCCCTCGGGAGGGCTTTCACACACCATGGTCTTATGTGATACTCTTCTCAGTCATTGCCAGGAATGATTTTAATTACATTTATCTGCATATGAGGAAACTGATGTTCAGAAACATCAGAATCATATAGTGGACAGGGCTTAGCTGTTGTAGACATAGAGCTCTTTGTTCAAATGCCTTAAATACAACGTATCAGCCCAATGACTTTTGGAAAGTTTTTACACCTGAGTTTCAGTCGCCTCATCTTTATAGTGATGATGATAATGCCTCTCTCATAGGCTTGTAAGAACTAGAGGAGAATTTATTCACACAAGCACATACACACATATGCACATATACACATACATGCACATGCACACACATACATACACACAGAATGTCTGGCGCTTCTAAAGAGTTTAGCAAGTGGTTATTAAACTGTGACCTCTGGAGTCTAACCACTTGGGTTAAAATGCCAGGCCTGCTATTTGCCAAAGCTAACAAATGCAAGAAGCTTGGCTTCTCTGTGCCACATTTTCTTATCTATAAAATGGGGACACTAATAGTAGCTGACCCACAAGTTTGTTGTAAAATTTTAAGATGATAAAAAGCATATGAAGTCCATAATAAATAGTCAATAAATGATGG